>NC_136061.1:274330466-275716359 GCF_964261635.1 Lissotriton helveticus
TTCCTGTGTGTTGACCTGCAAGGCATTCTGGGCAATGTAGTTTGCCTTATTCCCATCATGTTTTTACATTGGCTCTTTTCGTTGATTCGATGGATTAACGTTGTTTGGATTGATTGGTGGCTTGGTTCGGCCGCGGGAGCAACGCACCGCTAAACAGAACCACCGAGTTGCATATATATATATATATATATATATATATATATATATATATATATATATTCACTGAAAAAAACATAGGTTTCATGAGTTATATAGTTAGGAATTAGCTTTTAAAAAACCTTTGAAATTCACTCCAAAAACTATAAGTTTTAGTGGTGTTATAGTTAGCTGGACATTTTACTCATACAAAACCATTGAAATTGCTCCTATATAGTTAGTTGCACTAACTATATTTCGCGCACCCGCAATCCACTGCTGATGATGTCACATATTAGATCATTCATGACATGGTCAGTGACATCACTGATGACATCTCAAATGACATCACTGATTACATCACTGATGACATCATCCAGTGAATGTGGTTTGCTTCGTTATTTAAATATGCATTATATATATAGCAATTTGCATTGAAGAATAAGTGGATATATATAAATAAATATTTGGATGGAGGATTTAGTAGCAGTGTAATTGACTGTTTACTTGACCATTTATAATGTCTGACTAAATATAGTGGATAGTGACTAAACTGTGTGAATATCTGTATCACTTTGTCAGTTGTTGTGTAAACTGATTCTACAGTTGGTTACTAGCTATGTGAAAGTCTATATTAGTTATTGATTAGTTAACTGAGTATTTGTATGGGAGTGTGAAAGTGTGTGTGGTTCGGTGGGGGGGTGTGACTGTCCAAAGATGTGTGAATAGTTGATTCAGTAGTGTTCTATTGTTCATTGACAGCATGTATGAGTGAATCCATAGGTAAGTGATTAGATGTGTGTATACATCTATGAATCACTGAGTGGATTTTTAGATACTTGTATTGCTGTGACAATGGATTTAAATATGATACTCTGTATTTTACAAAGACTGATGAAAAATGGTAATAGTGTATGAAAAGGTGTATGTGATTGTCACGTGGATGATGTCATCAGTGATGTCATCAGTGATGTCATTTGAGATGTCATCAGTGATGTCACTGACCATGTCATGAATGATCTAATATGTGACATCATCAGCAGTGGATTGCGGGTGCGCGAAATATAGTTAATACAACTAACTATATAGGAGCAATTTCAATGGTTTTGTATGAGTAAAATGTCCAGCTAACTATAACACCACTAAAACCTATAGTTTTTTGAGTGAATTTCAAAGGTTTTTTAAAAGCTAATTCCTAACTATATAAGGCCTGAAACCTATGGTTTTTTCAGTGAATTCGCAAGGTTTTTTAAATGCTAATTCCTAACTATATAAGGCCTGAAACCTATGGTTTTTTCATTGAATTCGCAAGGTTTTTTAAATGCTAATTCTATTAGCGGATAACGTTTTTATATATTAAAACGTTTTTTAAATCTCAAATGCCTGCTTTGCTAACAGAGTTTTTAAGCACAGGCTCTTTTGTCTCTGGTGGCCATCTTGGGAGACTGCATATCAGAATTCTTTTAATGAAATATAAGAGGATTTGAGAAGTCACTCAAAATGTGCCCTAATTTTTCTTTCTTCAGCACTAATCATAATTTCTATGGCAAAATGAACCCCCTCATTTTGTTCCTTTGCAAATTAAATGTGTTAAGTGTTAACACTTTATTCCAATCAAGATGACTTCAGGTGTGCCATACTTTTGTCATAAGTAAGACTGTTAGCGCTCTAGTTGTTCTTTAGAACACTCTGGGACATTCTGTCATTGGGCTATAGTTGGGCTACATCTGGCTGATATTTGTTTTTTTTGTCTCTGGTGGCCATCTTTGGGCTACATTGGGCTACATTGGGCTACATTGGGCTAGATGAGGCACGGCGCTCCTATGCTCATGACGAGCTGAGCTCGTCACAGATGCACCGGCTCCCATGGAACGCTCAGCACAGCAGGGGAATTCTCCCCTCACCTGAGCGTTCGACGGCTCATGACGAGCTGAGCTCGTCATGAGCACCGGAGCACCGTGCCTCATGACGAGCTAAGCTCGTCATGAGCATGGAAAAGGTTAAATATCTTGTGAAAAAGCATTAGAAGCCACCCAGAAATTAGTGTTCTACAGCAGTGGTTTATTACCTTTTGACTTCTCTAGACCCTCACTCAGCAGGGACCCCCCCTCTGAATCATTACTGGAATCCAAGGGGCCCCACTGAGCAATTAATGGAAGCCCAGGAACACCCCCTAAGCATTTTCAATGATTTGAACCACAAAAAAATACACAAAAAATACAGAAACAAGCATTCATCAAATAAGTGCCCAAATGATGAAACATGTTATATTATTTGCAAACAAAAATAAAGAAAAATTTTATGAGGAAGGTTGGAGCTTTTCTAAATTCATTTGAAGCCACTCAAGTCCTTACCATATTCTGTTTGATGCACTTGCACTGCTAATAAATCCGATTTAATGTTTAGCCTCCAGTTTCAAATTCCTTCACATTTACATAACAGTTTACAATTTTCAGTTGTACAATCTGCTTTTTATTTGTATACACTTAAGCAGACACTACTCCAGGTTGTCATCAATCATGTTAATGCACAAGAATATAATAATGATAAGCAAAGGCATCAAAGGTACAAATACTGGCAAACGTGGAGTACCCGAATAAGTGAGCCAATTTATGTACACTTTAACAATCTGTTAACATTATTTAGTTTTGTAAGCAGTCACAGATCCCACCCGAGGAGGCGTTGCAGACTCCGCAGGGGTTACCAGTTCACAAGTTAAGAAACACTGCTCTATAGTAAGAATTCAGTCTTATGCAAGCTGTCTCCCTGGAGTGCAAGCACAGGTGAAATATCAGGGGGACAAGCAGAGGCACAAATATTCAAAGTTGGGACTGTGGAAGGGCATAGACTATGTGCTGTTAAAATGCTTACTTGAACCATTTTCAAATGCCAGCTTCCCCATAAAAGTATTAGTTTGCTGTGCACCATAGCAGGGAACAGGCCTGTGCAGAATTAAAAAAAGGAAATGGCCAGCCACAGGGCAAATTATTGTTGCCGTGCACATCACCTGTTATCACCTGTTATTGTGCAATGAGGCCATGGAACTATACAGTCACACTAGGCCATCTTGAAGGGCAGTCAACACCGTCAACATATGGGGGACATAACATGTGTATTTGTAAAGCGCACGTTCTCCACTACGGGTATCTTGGTGCTGAATAACCCAACTCAATGGTACTCATTTTATCGACCTCAGATGGATGACAGGCTGCGTGAACCCGCCAGGACTTGAACCTGTGACCATGAGGTCGAACACCGGCCCCCGCAGTAGCCGCATTAGTCCATTGAGCCACCAGAACCGGACAGAAATAGGTACAGTTTTAAGTAAATATTGTAAAAAAGCAATTATGGGTCTGAGTAGTTGTGTTTGCATTATAAAAATATATATTTGTGATGACACTGTTTGACAGGCCAACTATGTCAAAAAGAAATTGCTTTGTAAAGTAGTCTGTCTTAGCAGAAAATTGGAGTACTGCTGGCTGTCTGTGAAAAAAACAGACTGTTTATGCTCTTTGCCTCAGACACAATGGTGCCATGGATATTCACTGATCTACCTGGCAAATCTGATTGTTCCTTACCTACCAACTTCAGAAGCCTCAGATCTGCCAGCAGGTGTATTTTGCCAACCCGACCGACCAGACACTGACTAAAGAAACCTTCCATATTCAGGGCTTATCCCTATGGTAACCCCTACCTTTATGACTGAGACTGGAAAATAACCATCTCAGATTCAGAAGACCTATAATGACCGATATTTTCAACTTAGGGCCCGATTTTGATGACGTTAGGAAGGGTTCCAAATCGGACTCAGGCTTGCCGAATCCGATTAGGAACCCTTGTTTGCAACTGAATCGTACCCAATTCCGAATGACTGATTACAATGCCTGGAAAACTATTTGTGCTGTCTGAATCGGTTCCGAAAGTCATTCGTACACGTCAAGACTTTCGGAGCCGATTTGTACTGCTCGATGGACTCGTTTTCCGTGCGAGCGAGTACAATGACTGATTCGGACAGGCGTGATGAATCAGTTTCTCTGGAATTAATCAGCTGCCAGAATCGGTCTTTGGGGGCCTGTAGCAGGCCTCCCTTCACCCGGGGCCCTCCGAATCTGGCCCATGGGGGTACCCAAGGGACCCCCTTTTCCAACCATGCACAGTGTGCCAGGCACCATGTGGTGCTTGCCACAGGGTGTAAGGTTTTCCTCAACGACCCCCTTCTTCAATGGGAGCCTGTGCTCTCGTTCTGAACACAGGCTCCCATTGAAGTCAATGAGAGTCCAACCAAATCGTATCTGGAAGCATCCGTATGCATCCAAAATGCTCGGTCAGACTCCCCTGATCTCAGTCATTCGGAAAGCATTCCGGAACCGATTTGGTAGGAATGCTTTCCGAACTAGATCGTAATCGGCCCCTTAGTATTTGAATATTCCAGACTCCCTCTCCTCTCCAGCCACCTTCATTTTCTGTGTGCTGAGCTGTCAGACGCCTAAAACCAGCTTCACCTTCTTCATCCAGCCCCTCAGGACTCTTGTCCTTCTACAAGGCTTTGTCACCATCTGGCGACATATTCAATCAGGGGTACATATTGGTAGTCTCCAACTTTACAGGTTGACAGACGGGTTTCGCACTACTAGGTTCCACAATAAGTACTTTTTGTTCTTTCCCATGTATCCTTAATCCCCAAAGTGCTCTGAGGCTATTGTTCTTGCATTTTCAGAGACCGACCTACAGAAAGCACCAATGACTTACTCATGCCCACTGGCTGAGAGGTACATTTTTGGCCATGTCTGGCTTCTATCCGTTACACAATAAGATCTGCATTTCCTCATACCCTCTTTCTCTTGTTTCTTGCTCTATGTTTTGTTAAACAGATTAGCATGATTGTCTTTCTTCTCTCTAACAGACTAAGGCCTCAGATTATGAGTGCTCTAGATAATTCTAATTATTTCACAGTTATGAGTTTTGAGGCAAACACCATACTGCTGCACTTTTCCACAAGTAAATTTTGGCAAGCCAGACATGTTGATAACGGTAAGGGGAAAATATACAGTAAATGCAGAGATTTGCAGGTTTTGGTGCAATAAGCACCAAACTCCCAGTGTTAGGCTTTAAATTTCAGGCAAAACCTGGAATAAGCGATAATGATCTCACCCAATCAATTCCAAACACATCAGTGTCATATTTTATCAGATAATGTAATAGGCACATCCAGTGAGTATTTGACCCAATACCATACTGACCTTTGACTGGCCTAGCATTAGTAGGGGGATGTACAACGTTTCCATACATCTTTACAATGCGGATTTTGCCATGCATGGCTCGATTACACAAATACATATATGGGACTTGATTTAACCTTTACCATGCATGAGTTTAGAACGCATATATTTTTTACCATTTTACTTTAGCTTACCATGCATAATATTACTTTACTGTGTCTAAATTATTTTTAAAGTAATATACATACAACTATTTTAATGTATATAAAATTAAATATTTTTTGCAACTACTTTCAGGTAAAATAACTTGTTTTGTTCGCATGATGAGAACTTCATCAGGACTGAAAGTGACATAAATAAACATTTAAAAGACGAAATTACTTTACAACACAGAAGAGAAAGAGAAAAAAGAGGAAAGAAGAAAGAGTAAAGAAAGACATGAGTTCCCCCATGCCCGAGAAATCAAGAACATAGTTGCGTCACAATTTTTTTTAAAACTCTCATCATGAGAACGAAACGCGTTGGCTGACCGTAAAATCACCAATTCTGTGAGAACTTACTGATTGAAAATCAAGATTAATTTGAAAAACTAATTATTGGCTTCTTGGACTTCATTACCTGACGCACGCTCAACCCCTTATTTGCTTAGAATCTGATTTACAGAAGCATCACCTGACGGCTGGTGCAAGGGCTTGTTGCGCAAGGAACCTGATACAATTTAAACTGATGTGAGGTGCAGAAACAGCAGCCCACTGTCAAAGTATCTCTGTTATTTCCAATAGTGCCGGAAGCCTGCCTGAGCACATAGGGCATATAATTGTAAGTCTGGAGCTTCCAGACCTCCGCTTGCGAGGGGCAACGTTAGAAGGTCGTATGTTATTCAGGGCTGTCGGCCGGCCCATACGAGCGTGATTACGTTGGATCGCAGTCGCTTTAAGAACAGCGCTGTAAGTGGCATAGGGATGATAACAAAGATGTAAGAATTTCGGAAGCACAACAATTTTAGCCATTGCTATTTGTCCGGCGAGAGTTAATGCCCGGTTACTCACCGGTAATACCCATTACTCCGAGTCCTGGTCTCCCCGTCCCATTCCTGAGCCCTTCCCTCCCTCCCTGGTTTGGGGGTGTCTGTGGGTGATTGTCTGTGTTTCGTTCTGTTGTCTTTGGTATTTCAGGATGTTTCTTCCGGCACTTCCCCCTTTTGTAGTCACGTGATGGTGACATCATCCTGGGGAAGTGCCAACAGCTCTGCTAGGTAGGGGTTCTGTAGAGCAGACTAGCTGCTCACATCATCAGGAATGGGACGGGGAGACAGGACGAGGAGGTAATGGTAGTTTGTTCCATATCAGGATGTGTGATTCTAGCCCGTCTACTGCGCACCCGTAATTTACCATCCATAGCTCCTCCACGTCCCTACTCAGCCAGACACCCAAATATTTAGTTGGTTCCTCTGCCCATTTGAATGGGTATTCTGTCTGGCATGGCGCAGCGGCGTCCGTGAGCTGGAAAAGTATCAACTTCCCCCTATTATTTGTACTCGTGAATGTCCCCCAAAGTGAATTGCTTTGCACTTCATGGGCTTGAGGTTTTTACACAGCACCCGGATATAGAGGTTAATGTCATCAGCGTACATTGACACAACCTGATGCCTCTTTCAGCCTGGTGCTGCCGTAGTCTAGAGGCTAATTATAAACAATTGGTTCATTCGGGTGCACTATATTTCTTCACTTATCTCACATTTTTCACAATATATTCATAATATGTTCATTCATTGCAGGACGAGTAAATCAAAGCAAAATTACGAATAAAAGGAGGAATCCAAACCATCTGCAGTATTGCCAGACACTTTATAAATCGTATTCATTTATAAGTCCTTTCATTTTAAAGGTGTAACAGGCTGTCAACTTTATACAGGCTTTAGTCTAGAGGCTAGCGTTTCCCCGGCCACCGCAAAGAGTAGGGGAGACAGGAGGCATCCTTGTCTAGTGCCGCAGGTGATCATAATTGGCTCTGATAAATGCCCATTTAGTCTGATACGAGCCGTATGGAGGGTGTATAAGATTTAAATCTTTCAGATGAAGTTGGGGCTGAACCCCAATCGTGCAAGTACTGAAAAGAGAAACGGCCACTCCAGGGAGTCAAATGCCTTAGTGGCACCAAGAAAACCCACCACAACCAGCAGGGAGGTATGGATATGGTGCATTACGGAGAATATGGTGTGGAGGTTGTGTGACATAGCGCGCCCCAGAACAAATCCCAACTGGTCTGGCCGGATGATTAGGGGCAGGAGTGGCAGCAAGCGGTTCACCAAGACTTTCACATATATTTTATTATCCAAATTTATCAAGGGCAGGGGTCGGTTGGTATCACAGAGTTCAGGCTGCTTGTCTGGTTTTAGTATAGCTACAATAGTAGCTTCTCTGAGGGATGGAGAAAGCTGCCCTGATGTCAACGATTCATGGTACATCTCTATTAAATGTGGGGTAACGATGTCTACATATTCTTTATAGAATGTGGATGTGAGTTCGTCCGAGTCAGGGACTTTACCAGCCGGCAGACCAGCTATATCTATAGCTGGGCAAACTCCTCCTGTGTTATCGGAGCATCGAGAAATTCTCTGTGCTCCGATTCCAGCCAGAGCAGTTGGATGGTGTCAACATTTTCTGATAGGTACTTTTGGTCTCCTATCGGACCAGCAGTGTAAAGCTGAGCATAGAAAGAGAATATGACCACTGGCAATGCTGACGGGGATATGACCAGCTGCGAATTACTATCCATCAATTCGGTTACGTAGGTGGAGGCATGAGTCCAGCCAGTGTTCTACCAGGGTGATCACCTTCATAGTACCATTGTTCCTGTCTCTTTCCCAACATATTTCACCTCACTGTCCGATTCTTCACAGTATTGCAATATCTTATCCCTGATGTCAGTCAGTATGGCCGGAGTGGGATCGGCAGAATAGGCCTGTTCCATGGCTCCGGCTTATTTAGAAATGCAAGTCCCGCATAGCATCACTGTGAACACCTCCTATAATGTGGATGGTGACTCAACTGGGCCTTTATTGTGGTCAAAGTAGTCTGTAATGGCAGATAGGATTTCTTCCTTAAATGCTGCATCTTGTAATGCATGTGGGGGCAGTCTCCACAAGAATGCCTGCGGGAGGGTGTGCGGGATCGTCATGACCAGTGCATGGTCCGAGAGCATATGCGTGAGGTGTTCTGCCGCCATGGTGCAAGTGAGTGCATCCTTGGTCAAGAGCTAAAAATCAATGCGAGACCACGAGCGGTGATATGAGGAGTAGCAGGTGGCATCCAGCATTATTTACGCTCCTCACCTGTGATGTCCATGGCTCACTTCGTCCCAGGCCGTCTGCGTGGTCCGACATGCCGTCTCAGTCACCCCAACAGCTGCTTCTCTAGTGAGCCTCAGCAGCAGCCGCTACGAGTCCTGCCCGGCTCATCCCACCAGGCTGCAGGCCGGCATACCCCACTCTGGGTTACCAACAGCAGGATCAGTGGATGCAGGATTCCGGCACTTCTGCAACTTCGGAGCAGGCTTCACGTGCGGAGTTTGCAGTCTGCCCGCGGCAACGCCATCACCACTTCTCCCGTGGCCCTCGTGTCTTGCCATCCAGGAAGTGCGCAGGCCCTCACAGAGCCTCTCCATGGTCACTTTTAAGGTTAATCATCCACCAATATGTTTTATGCCCCCGGTGCGGTGGACATGTATCGCAGCTGCAGGACCCGCATGGAGTCCTCAGCCCCCAGGATGTAGAAAGATTATGCGTTTGGCCAGCAGAGCCTACTCAAGGTGCAGCCATCTTGCAGCTGGTGAAGCCACAGCCCCCTAGACCTGGCATCCTTTGTGTGGTTTTTCCCTAGATTTTTGCCTTCAGAGTTTTTGCTGCCTTCATTTTAGCTCAGCTAAGGACTCTGTGCTAACCAGTGCTAAAGTGCTTGTGCTCTCTCCTTAAAACATATTAAATTGGCTTATACCCAATTGGCATATATAATTTTCATGTACGTTCCTAGTAAAGTGGCGCTACCTGTGCCCAGGGCCTATAGATTAAATGCTTCCAGTGGGCCTGCAGCAATGATTGTGTGGCCCACTTGGGTAGCACTTTAAACATGTCTCAGGTCTGCCAATGCAGCCTGTGTGTGCAGTATTAAACTGCCATGTCGACTTGGCAAAATAAACCTTTTGCCAGACCCAAAACTTCGTTTTTAAAATTTGTGTCACCCCTAGGGCAGACCCTAAATAGCCCAGGTGGCGGGTGCGTTGTATTTAAAAAGCTGGGCATGTACTTTTACATTTTTACATTTTTAAATATGTCCTGGTAGTGAAAAACTCTTAATTCATTTTTCACTACTGCAAGGTCTACCTCTCCTACAGGCTAACATTAGAGTTACTTCATTTCAATTTATAAGTGTAAGATTCAAATGGGAATAGGTAACCAGTACATGTTTGGTGTCTCTGGAATCCTAATTTAAAATCCTAATTTATGGTGAAGTCAGGTTGTAAATTACCGTTGAGAAAATGGCACTTTTAGAAAGTTGGAATTTTCTTGCCTTACCATTTTGTGCTTGCAGCCTGTCTCTGCGTGTGCATGACAGTGGGCTTTATGTATGACTGGGTGGGCCATCACTGGCAGGATGGGAGGGAGGAGCTGGGCCCAGCCCCGCTTACACCGAATAGGTGGAGGCCCCGCATTCCTCGTCGACAGAAGCCTCATTAGCGCCACGAGACTCAGCCTCACAGCTCTTCGGAACAGGCTCAGCCTCACAGCTCTTCGGAACAGGCTCATCGCCCTTACTGCTCGCTGCATCCTAAACACTGGACTTCGCATCACAAGCCCTGTCGACAGGACCCAAGGTGGCATTACAGACCCTCGCATCACAGCCTTGCTGAATCTCGGAACCGAGGCATCGCTGCCACTGCGCGACGCATCTTCGACACGGATCTGCGCAACCTTTGCACAACAGTATTTAAGGTACTCTGGTCAGCAAGCTTGACTGGGTCCTTGTAGCTGGTCTTTACTCCATCGGCCTGAACTTGTGACTTTGTTGTGGTCCAGCGCAACTAGATTTTCACTCAAATCTATTAATTTGAATAACTCTGGTTCTACTGATCGGATTATTGTCATTGTGGTCTTGTTTTATTGTTGAATTTATTAATTAAATAAAGTTGTATTTTTCTAACTTAGTATGGGATCCTTTTTGTGTGGTGCTTTCACTTTATTAGGGCTCGGGCCTACGTCACCACGAAGTGGGGGCGGAGTTTCCGAGCTCTTATGTATTAGAAAAAAGAATTCTGAAAGGGGTCCGGGCTGCCACATTCCAGAAAGCGCTCGTTTGTTTGCGTGTGGTATTTTGCTATGTGCATGGTAATTGGTCCAGGCAAGGCTGTGTTTAAGTAAGGCAGCACGCCATAGGACTTAGGAATTTGTCAATGTCCACTTCCTGCATAAAGTGTTCGGACACGCGCAGAAGAATACATAAATCCTCAATTACCAGCTGTCCGAGGTGCCGGTAATTGAAGGCAGATGGTGCTGGGAGCGTGTGCACTGCTGTGTTTTTTTCCCCTTCAGCTCTGTGTGCGCGCATGAACAGCCGGCCAGCAATGTAGAGAATCACATGCATCAGATCTAGTTTTTTTAAACAATTGCGATCGCGAAAGTGATCTCTTTCTGTGCTGCTTGTTTAAACAATTGCGATCGCAAAAGTGATGCTTTCTGTGCTGCTTGTTTAAACAATTGCGATCGCGAAAGTGATGCTTTCTGTGCTGCTTGTTTTTCGTATGTAATCTTGTTCTTCTACAAACTCGATGGTAACGGAGTATCCCATCCTCACCCTCTAGGTCACTTCATTAATTTTCCACGAGTCCGCCGTGTCTGTTGGCGAGTGCAGATTGGTAGTGCAGAGTGCAGAGTGGTAGTGCAGAGTGGTAGTGCAGAGTGGTAGTGCAGAGTGGTAGTGCAGTTTGGTAGTGCAGAGTGCAGAGTGGTAGTGCAGAGTGGTAGTGCAGAGTGGTAGTGCAGAGTGGTAGTGCAGAGTGCAGAGTGGTAGTGCAGATTGGTAGTGCAGAGTGCAGAGTGGTAGTGCAGAGTGGTAGTGCAGAGTGCAGAGTGGTAGTGCAGAGTGCAGAGTGGTAGTGCAGAGTGGTAGTGCAGAGTGCAGAGTGCAGAGTGGTAGTGCAGCGTGCAGAGTGCAGAGTGGTAGTGCAGAATGCAGAGTGGTAGTGCAGAGTGCAGAGTGGTAGTGCAGAGTGGTAGTGCAGAGTGCAGAGTGGTAGTGCAGAGTGGTAGTGCAGAGTGGTAGTGCAGAGTGCAGAGTGGTAGTGCAGAGTGCAGAGTGGTAGTGCAGAGTGCAGAGTGGTAGTGCAGAGTGAGAGTGCAGTTTGAGAGTGCGAGTGGTAGTGGTAGTGCAGATTGAGAGTGCAGAGTGCAGATTGGTAGTGCAGATTGGTAGTGCAGAGTGCATAGTGGTAGTGCAGAGTGCAGAGTGGTAGTGCAGAGTGCAGAGTGGTAGTGCAGAGTGCAGAGTGGTAGTGCAGAGTGGTAGTGCAGAGTGGTAGTGCAGAGTGGTAGTGCAGAGTGCAGAGTGAGAGTGCAGAGTGCAGTTTGGTAGTGCAAAGTGCAGATTGGTAGTGCAGAGTGCAGTTTGGTAGTGCAGAGTGGTAGTGCAGAGTGGTAGTGCAGAGTGGTAGTGCAGAGTGGTAGTGCAGAGTGAGAGTGCGAGTGGTAGTGCAGAGTGGTAGTGCAGAGTGCAGAGTGAGAGTGCAGAGTGCCGTTTGGTAGTGCAGAGTGCAGATTGGTAGTGCAGAGTGCAGTTTGGTAGTGCAGAGTGGTAGTGCAGAGTGGTAGTGCAGAGTGCAGTTTGAGAGTGCAGAGTGCAGAGTGGTAGTGCAGAGTGCAGAGTGGTAGTGCAGAGTGCAGAGTGCAGAGTGGTAGTGCAGAGTGGTAGTGCAGAGTGGTAGTGCAGAGTGGTAGTGCAGAGTGGTAGTGCAGAGTGCAGAGTGGTAGTGCAGAGTGCAGAGTGGTAGTGCAGAGTGGTAGTGCAGAGTGGTAGTGCAGAGTGGTAGTGCAGAGTGGTAGTGCAGAGTGCAGAGTGGTAGTGCAGAGTGGCAGTGCAGAGTGGTAGTGCAGAGGGCAGAGTGGTAGTGCAGAGTGGTAGTGCAGAGTGCAGAGTGGTAGTGCAGAGTGCAGAGTGGTAGTGCAGAGTGCAGAGTGAGAGTGCAGAGTGGTAGTGCAGAGTGCAGAGTGCAGAGTGCAGAGTGGTAGTGCAGAGTGCAGAGTGGTAGTGCAGAGTGCAGAGTGAGAGTGCAGAGTGGTAGTGCAGAGTGCAGAGTGGTAGTGCAGAGTGCAGAGTGGTAGTGCAGAGTTCAGAGTGAGAGTGCAGAGTGGTAGTGCAGAGTGCAGAGTGAGAGTGCAGAGTGGTAGTGCAGAGTGCAGAGTGAGAGTGCAGATTGAGAGTGCGAGTGGTAGTGCAGAGTGCAGAGTGAGGGTGCAGAGTGCAGAGTGGTAGTGCAGAGTGCAGAGTGGTAGAGCAGAGTGGTAGTGCAGAGTGCAGAGTGGTAGTGCAGAGTGGTAGTGCAGAGTGGTAGTGCAGAGTGGTAGTGCAGAGTGCAGAGTGGTAGTGCAGAGTGGTAGTGCAGAGTGGTAGTGCAGAGTGATAGTGCAGAGTGGTAGTGCAGAGTGGTAGTGCAGAGTGGTAGTGCAGAGTGGTAGTGCAGAGTGCAGATTGGTAGTGCAGAGTGCAGATTGAGAGTGCAGAGTGCAGATTGAGAGTGCAGAGTGCAGATTGGTAGTGCAGAGTGCAGAGTGGTAGTGCAGAGTGCCTAAAACACATTGCCATTTACAATGCCATTATCTCTAACTTAAAACAAACCCGAGCCCTAATGCATTCCTAATGCTTGTTACTTTTGAGGTGTTACACAAATACTTTACGCATTGCCTCTGAGTTAAGCCTGAGTGCTCTGTGCCAAGCTACGAGAGGACTGAGCACAGGTTAATTTGGGGTTGGCTTGTGCCTCACCCTGACAAGGACCGTGGTTGTTGCTTGACCAGGGCTCACACCCCATTTAACCGCATGCGTGCGGGCGGAATTCCGCCCGTACGCTGGGTTTTGCGGAAACGCATGTTACGTGACGAGCTGGGCTCGTCATGAGCGTGCGAGGAGGCTACGCCATGACGAGCCCAGCTCGTCATGAGCGTCGAAGGGGCTAATGAACAGCCCAATTTCTCACAACTATTAAATCGTACTCAAATATATTTTTACATGTTAATGTAATAACAACATGGTAACAGAATTACCTCACAGATTACATATACAAGATTATATTTTTTTAAATAAGTTACATATTAATTGTACTTTATTACACAATAAAAAATAAAATGTCTTGAAACTAGAGACACATTTTTAAAAATATTGACATTTAATTCAATATTACTCATAATGTGAATTGTTTTTAATTTTTTTATAGGCATTTGAAGTAAAAACTCAACAACCAATTTGTAAACCTCAGTGGTAATTTCACACATTCTCTTTAACAAACAAAAGTCCGAAAATGAATCATAAATTCTATTGGGTAAATAAATTAAAGGAAACATTTATTTTTGATTAATAATTAATTACAGATTTCTCACCACAAATGCAAACATTTTTTTTTTTTTTGCCACTGACTGCAATAAATATTTACACTTAAAACCTGTTACAGGAAAGAGCAATTGAGGACCAATGAAAAATCATTCCTTTACTGTCTTTTTTTCTTTCCCTTTAGAAAAACAATCTGGGCAAATATTTAAGCCACCTTTCAACAAAAGACCCCAATAACTAAGGTAAATACAAGAATTTTTAAACGATTAGCAAGATGTAAAATACACAATAACACCACAAACAGATAGTAAAAAAAATAACTTTTTACAGCAGCAATCCAAAAGCTAAAAGTAGCATTTGAAGTAATCTTACACAAACAGAATAAACATAATTTGTTGTAAATTATTCTTTTTTTTGTTTTTTCAGATGAAAAAAATATAAAACATGAAGCAAGCTATTTACATCCTATCAAAATGTGGGAACAGATTTATTAAACCAGGGGATATATTTACTGCAAAGAGACACAAACTGACCTCCGGGCTCAATGGAGGTGTGTGGACTTCTTCTCAACTGAATGCAGAGACAGAGCTATTAATCTAGGTGATTTAGTTGAAAATAAACTAGCGTAAGTATGTGAAAATGTCAAGCACATCAAAACACTGGGTGAAACCTCCAATGAACCACAGCGAATCAGTATTATGGAAGGTAGCAGAAAACATCTGCATGCATGTTGTTAGTGAAATGCCTAAAATTCCTTATCTAAGAAGAATGATTCACAGAAAAAGGCAGGAAAGTACTGTTCAACGAAAACAACCTAAAATATTTAGGACTCAATTACGACTCGTGGGGGCACAGCGGTCTCCTGATCATTCTATTATGATATGGGCGGTTGGTCCGCCACAGCCACAGCCGCAGCCCCGCTGCAGCTACTAAGGAACCACCGTTCCCTGGCGGTTGCAGCAGTCAGGAGGGTGCAATATGGTTGGCGGGACCGCAGTGGTCCCGCCAAGCATTTTACAAGTTTCCTGTCCCCTAGAGGTGTCACAGAGATTCCTACTCCATGAACACCGTGGCGGAGAGGAAACAAAGAGGGCCCTGCAGGGCCCCCTGTGCCACTGCCACATGGGGATTGCGACAGGGGGGCAAACATGTGTCTTTTCAGTCCATGCCGTGCAGGAACTGTTATTAGTGTTCCCTTTGCGGTGTCCATTTTTAGAGTCACCGCCTTAGGAATGAAAAAAACTAGCCAGCCAGACAGTAGGAAACTCCTAATCTGGCGGGCGGTCTGACCACAGCTTTGGTGGTACAGCGGCGGGGCCTAAGTGACATTAACATACCCCTGACCTAACAGAATATTTTAACCATGAATCTTTTCTCATTTCCAATAACAAAGACCCTCAGTAAAAAATACTACATTTGCTCTATGCCTAATGGTTATTTACAAAAATAGTGATATTTGGATGAAAGATGGGACATTCAAATCAACACTCCATCCATTTTTACAGATTTACACCATTCACACTAACATTAATAACACTACTGTACCATTAGTCAATGCTTTGCAACAAGACACATTTTTCTACTTGGTCTGATTTTTTACAAGTAATAAAATCTAAAACCATGAACAAAAATTCTGAGAAGGGAGGAGCTACGCGTAGAGCAAGATGGCCGCATAGGACCTCAGCTCTGGGTAGCTAGCCCCCCCAGCTCTAGTATCCTGTCATTTATCCTGTCGTCGGAGCCCACCGCCCGACAGATAAAGAGACTCTGTGACCCCAACTCTTCTCCGCGTCCCGCTGCGGTACTGGGGGCCGGAGTTGTGCTGTATTGAAGTGGCAGCCCGAGAGGCGGTGGAGGCCGGGGACTCGTCTGAGCGGGAGCCTGAGCAGCAGTGAGTCAACAGCGGGTCCGGATTCCGGAAGTCACCGGTTCAGCCTGCGGAGAGCGAACGACTGAGTGGCGGCGTGGAAGCCGGAGAGAGTCGGCAGAGTGTGGGTAGCAGAGGATTGCTGAGGGGCTGGGGGTGTCCGGGCTGCGCACCTCCCCTTCCCCCCCACTATTGAGATGGACTGGAGCTGCGAGGGCCTCCTGATCACGGAGATCGACGGGCTGGGTCTCTCCTTCATCGGGGCCCTCCCCCGCTGAGAGCGAACGTCTGGGCAGTGAAACGGGGACCGAGGAGAGGCTGTAAGTAAGCATCGGAGGATTGCCGAGGGGCTGGGAGCATCAGCTCGCTCACTCGCTGTCCCCCCCACTTCCCCCCTCACCATTGGGACGGACTAAAGTGGGTGCCTCGTGAGGTGGGGGCCGCCTGGTCTTGGGGAGTAGCGGACTAGATCTCTCTCTTAATCGGGCCCCCGCCCCCCCGCTTCGGACGTTGGGCTAAGAAGAACTGAGAGCGGGGTGCATTGGACCTCATCTACAAGGCGACATAGTACGCTGCTCAACGTTGTGTTGAGGAGGTATTGGGGGTTCTCGTGCTTGTTGGTGGTCTCTCTCTTCGTCTGCTGGCAGTAGGGCTGGACGGTTTTGGCGCAGGGGGGTGCAGGTTTTGGGCCTTGCGGCGGAGGTGGATTTGAGATTTTGCCGGGTGGGAGCCCTGGGGGATCTGGCGGGCCCAGCCAAGACACCAGCCTGCAAAATATTTATCTGTGGGCCTTGCGGATCCCTGCTCCGCCTGTGGGGCCACCCGGGGAGAGTTTCCTTATGGTGGTTGTCCCGGGATTGCGGCGGTGCCTATCGCTGCGGCCGCTCTGTGACTCCTCTGTGCTGCAATTGTTTGGTGCCTGATGGCTGGCCGTGGATGACCATACCACTTGAAGCAGCTGGAGGGTGTAAAGTGGACCCGGGCCAGTGGATGTTGAGAATTGACTAACCTGGACTTCAACGGTGCCTTCAATCATCCCGCCCCTGAGCCGCTGGCAGTCGCTCCTTCTGGGAGGGATTTCACAGTCTGGACTTCCCTGGATGATGAACCTGCGAATGGGAGGAGGCTGAGTCTATTTGGGGGGCCCGATCTGGTTTGGGAGCCCGGGCGCGCAGATTGAACCCGATAGTTTTGGGGACTGCTGGGGAGTGATCCACAAGGCTGCCAAGGCAGATGCTGATAAAAACCTGCCCAGATCTTCTAGAGGAACTAAGCAGGTCCAGTCCAACAAGCTGGACCGCTACACCATGCCCTGGGTTTCGCCTGTGGAGGCTAAACGGGCCCAATCAACAAGTGGTGACTCTTCGGTAATGCCGTCGGAACTGACGTTATGGGATGTGATGGCGGCCATTGAGGGTGTCCGGGCATCGTTAGGGCAACAAATGGAATCATTGGACACCAAACTGGATACGATAAAGATAGAAGTAAATCTCATCCGGGCAGACCTTACAAAATCAAGCGAGAAGGTGAAGTCATTGGATATTAAGACGGCCAGCCTCATAGATGATATGGCACTGCTCCAGCAAGAGGTACGTGATCTAAAGGCCTCTCGCGACCTGACAGATAAGAAGCTTGATGATTTTGAGGGAAGGGCCAGGCGGAATAACATTTGCATCCTTGGGGTCCCAGAGAGGGTGGAGAATCCTGCCCTTGACCTGTTTGTAGAAGATATAATCCTCAATCACCTCAAACCCAAGGGACTGGGAAATTTCTTCACTGTTGAACGGGTGCACAGGGTCCCTGGGGGTCGGCCCAGACCTGGAGCCCCAACCCGCCCGATGATTGCGAGGGTCCTGAATTTCAGGGATCGAGATGTTATATTACAGGCGGCCCGCTCGGGAGGGCCCCTCCGGTATGAAAATGCCTCCCTCTCCTTCTTTCCGGACTTTACACAACTCATGCAGACACAACGTCAAAGCTTCCTATCGGTAAAAATGAAACTGAGAGACAAGGGCATGAGGTATGGGATGATATTTCAGGCGAGATTGAGAGTGGAAGCCGAAGGGAAAACATGGTTTTTTGACAATCCGGAGGAGGCTGCAGACTGGGTTGATGCCTTCCATCCGGCCAAAGCAGAGGGACAATCCCATGAGGGAGAAGAAGAACAGCGGGAGCGGGAGTGAAGGTGTTGGACTTGATTGTGAAACTGTGACAATGTAGACTTTGGGAGTCTGATCCTGTATTGGGGCTTTGCCTGTAGGCTCAGTGCTGTAAGGTGTGGGCAGGGGTCTCCGAGGCAGTAGACTTGTGTTCGTGGTGGAGCTGGGGGGGGGCATGGGACATCGATTCTCCTCCCCGTTACTACCTTTAGTTAGTATGTAGTGTTAGAGTGTGGGGCGACAGGCACACTGCCAGTTGGGGATGGGCATAAGCCAAGCGCAGGGGTGCAGGGAGGGTGGGAGGGTTCCAGGGTTAGCGCACTCTAGTTGGTATAGGATTGCGCAGTTTTGGGGTGTGTTGGTTTTTTGTGTTATTCATTTGTTTCAAACATCAGGAGACACTGTAGCTAAATTCAGACTACTTCCGTACCACCAAGACTACTCTTAGAAGGGGGTTGGGGATAAATGTGCTCAGTTGGTACGTGAATAGTCTTGGGGGTAAAATTAAGAGGGGAATGGTGAACCAGTTGATCAGGCGTCACTCCCCGGATGTTGTACTGCTGCAGGAGACGCATCTTGTTGGTAATCGTTGCATGGCCCTACACAAGGGGGGATACAAACTGGTGGCTCATTCTGGATTCACCACCGGCTCCAGGGGGACAGGTATCCTAATGAAAAACTCCTTTACCCTATCCATTCAGGCCATGTGGGCTGACCATAGAGGCAGGTATATCGGCATATCAGGGCTGTGGGAGGGGAGAACCGTCACCTTTATGTCTGTTTATGTTCCACTACACCTACAAACTGATACTTATCATGATTTGGGTGCAATTTTCCTTACTCTGCCCATGGGCTTATTAGTGATGGGTGGGGACTTTAATGCGGTGCTAGATGGTGAGGTAGATAGACACCCGGCCCAAACTTTGAGGCCGTCCCAGAGGTGGCTTCCCGATTTCCTAGAAACAACAGGGCTAACTGATGGTTGGAGAAAGAGAAATCCAGGCGAGATACACTACACACACACATCGGCTGCTCACAACACCCTATCCAGAATAAATTATGTATTGGTACCGGCGGCTCAGGTAGCAGCGGTCCGAGAGGTTCGGCATTTGGGTAGGGGAATCTCTGACCATTCGCCGATATGGCTCCGGATTGAGATTGACCAGCATGACGTAGGCAGAATAGCCCCCATAAACGCATGGCACCTAAGGGACCCCACCACCAAGAAAGAAATCGCTACGTGCACAGAGAGGTACTTCCACGAGAATGCGGAGTCTGTCGAATCGGCTCTGACCTCGTGGGAGGCGTACAAGATGGTTGTCAGAGGGGAGGAGCACATATATAATTATATATTCGGCCCTGAATTCATTAACTGGGTCTGTCTCCTATATGCAAACCACCTCGCCAGGGTGGTGGTGAATAATCGGAAGTCCGCTGACTTTTCTCTGGGCAGGGACACAAGACAGGGGTGTCCCTTGTCCCCACTATTATTTGCCCTGGCACTTGAGCCATTGGCGGCGTGGGTCCGGTGGGACCAGTCGATCAGAGGGCTGCGTCGGACACTGGAGTGGGAGGATAAAATTTCACTTTACGCCGACGACATTCTGCTATACCTCACCACCCCTAGGGAATCCCTGATCTGCTTTATTGACGTGCTTGCTATATTTGGGAGATACTCCGGTTTTGCGATTAACTGGTCAAAGTCAGTGCTCTTTGTCCTTAAGGGAGATCCCCCGGTGCTCCCAAATACCTGCCCGATACAGATTGAGCCGGTGGGATTCTGATATTTTGGAGTTTATGTGACGCTGGACCCGCGGTTGCGATATGCAAACAACTTAGACCCCCCGCTGAATCGACTCAGGAGGGACGTGGTGAGATGGAAAGCACTACCGCTCTCTCTTTTGGGTAGGGCGGCGCTCTTCAAGATGATGTCCCTATCCTGATTCCTGTATGTGCTTCAGAACGCAATGGACCCGGTGCCATTGTCCTATTTAAGGAAATTGAGGCCCTTCGATGACAGCTTCTTTGGGAGGGCAAACCGTGCATTGCCTTCTCTAATCTCTCCCTCCCCTGGTATGATGGTGGAATTGGCTTGCCAGATCTGCGGAAGTACTAATGGGTCTCTCAACTGGCGGCGATGAAACCACGCTGTCTATGGGTCTCCCGGTGACCCGGGTATGCTATGGACCGTGGGCTGGTGCCAGGGGGTGACTTCACCAGGGCTTTATATGCCAGGGTTGGCCGAATTCCCCTCTTCGGACCGTCGGCTCATGCAGTGCATGTGGGGCACGCAGCTAATCGACATCTTAAATGGGATAGGAAACTCACCTTGGTCACCCCACTATGGAGCTCGGAGAAGCTGGGCAGCCTGTGGAAAACAAGGGGATTTGATAAATGGGATTTCATCGGGATTAAGAAGATCAGGGATGTATGGGGCAAGGACGCAATTCTTACATTCGGTGGCCTTCAGGGAAAATAACATTTACGGGAGAGTGAGCATTATCGATACCTCCAGGTGCTGCACGCACTGCTTACTCATGTCCCCAGAGGCACTACACTCCCAGAAGCCTCCGCTCTGGAGGATCGAGTGTTAGACGGTCATCTCCCCGAAAAGACCATTTCATTATTATATAAAAAACTCATCAATAACATGGAAGACCCGCTGGTAATTATTAGGGCACAATGGGGCGCCGATGGCTTGGAATTAGACGATGAGGACTGGAGGGAGGTAGTCTCCTCACCAAAGGTAGTGGCTATTTAGATGAGAATCCGATTAGTCCAGTTAAAGATCCTACATAGGTCATGCGTCACGGGGCCCCAGTTGGTGTACATGGGTTGGGCGGAGGGTGAGGAGTGTCGGAGGGGGTGCTGGGAGCTTGGAACCTTCATGCATATATTGTGGCACTGTGCAGCGATACAGGACTATTGGTGTAAAATTCATGGCAAGATGCTAGAGGTGTTGGGGGTGGAGATGGCACTGGAGCCTTGAAGATGTGTTTTAAATGTCTGGGAACCCACGGATCTGAGTGTGAATGAGAGACAGTGGGCAACCCTGGCGTGTATGATTGCCAAGCGTAACATTGCCCAGTTGTGGGGTGCTGGTCAACCACCCCGGGTCGGAAAGTGGGTGGAGGACCTGTATTGGTGCATGTACAGGGAGAGGTCGCTCTACGTTGCTAGAGGCTGTCCCGCGAAGTGGGGGAAGGTTTGGGGAGCCTGGAATAGGTATTGTGGTTATATATGTGCTCCTCCAGTTGTGGTACGAAGTGGTAGCACAGGAGTCCCCGTGAACCCCAAAGGTTATACTGTATGTATTATCCTGTGGTATGGAAAAGTATATAAGACAAATGTGATTAATACTGGTTAAACACGTTTATCCTAATACTCAAATTCCCAATTTATTTTTTATTTTTACCAGGCATGTTGAGAAAAAAAAAATCAAGAACACCCTTAGCAGAAGAATATATGTCTAATAGCAAACCACAGTTTAAATTATGAAAACTAACAACGTTATGCTTTGTACCTCCTGAACTTGTGGATGACATCTACATATCCATAATAAAATCAGACTCTTTTCCGCTTCAGTTCAGGCACTGTGTGAAGGTTGTTATGTTTTCAAAATGTAGCCAACCAATGAGGAGTTTGTTTCTCAAATTGTAACAGAAGGGGGGAGAGAGAGAGTCAGTGGATTCAGTCTCCCTATACGTATAAATAAACAAAGTGGAATCCACTCAAGGTGATGGTGATCCCTAAAGTGATGGGGAGACACACAGTGTTGTTTAAATGCCCCTCACACACCAACAGGCCCCTTGGTGTCATGCTTCATCATCGGGGCCTTCGCACCCCTCTACGGGATGCGGCGTGCTACGACTCGCGGGTACGCAGGAGCACTTTGAAGTGAACTATGTGTGGGGGTGTGTGTGTATATAACCAAGGTGTGAGTGAGGTGAGGTGAAAAAAGTGGAGAGTTAAAAAATACCTGGCACGTGGGAGAAAACAGGATTTTATTAATCCCCGGCTGGTATTGTTAAAAAGAAGTGCAGAGCGTGGTTAAGTAGATACGAGTTAAGGTATCGAAAACCACTGTGAAAGTGTCAACATGTTTCGGAGGTCACAGCCTCCTTCTTCAGGACAAGGGTTATGCACTTACCCTCCCCTTACTCACATGCAGAATGTAAAAGTGTTTCATTAAAAAAATGCTAAATTACCACAATGTGTAATATTCCTAACAATGTTATTTAGTGTTAGTGAATGTCGTTGCGCCCAGTTGGCGAGAGAACCTGCAAAAAGAAATGTATACATAAATACATGCCAGCAGATTCATGGAGAAGAAGAAAACCTTCTCTAATTATCACAAGGTCAAACCAAAAATGCTGGGACCTTTGTGATAAAAAACAAAAAAACACACAAATGGACATCACTATACTGACACATACAAATACAAAACACAAAATTTTACTCTCTGCTCTGATGGAAAGAGAGCACATAATCATAAAGAGAAAGTCTTACTTAGAGTTCTAAAATGTAAAACCTCATGAGCCTAAGCGTATATTGGGGATCCCTCCTTCCTGCTCAGAAAGACCTAAAACAACATTAATGATCGTGGTTCAGTTGGAAAAAAGGCAAGGTATTGAGTCTACCATACTTGTGGAAAAAGCTCGTCTGCTATCACCCATAAACTCACGGTTACTGCACTGGCCATTCGCCTGCCTTCCCTCAACGCGGCTCCGATGAAGTGAGCCTGTCTAGCGTCAGGGCCTTTAAATACACTGCCCCTCGTGATAATTAGTGATGGCTAATTAGTTAATGAGAGTCGGTATATGCCCAAATACGGAGAACGCCATCACCGAAGATCCGGTACTGCGCTCCCGTGGAACACTGCTGGCACGCATGCGCAGGGCCGCCTGTCTAATGCGCATGCGCGGTCTAACAACCTGATCGCGCATGCTCCGAGCGGGAGCGCTTACCGATGGGACCGCGGAGAAATAATACCTCCGACTGGATTTTAAAACAAGTAGTACTCCTCGGCTAAACTCGAAAAAAGTGGGCAATGATTATGATTCCCAAATCGAGGAGACAGCGACTTAACTCAATATTAGTTATTGCGCAATACTATGAATTAAAAGTGCAATAGTGCTCAAAATGAATTTCACAAGAGGGGGGGGGGGGGCTTACATTATCCCTTAGATTTTAGACCTGGAATGAATTAGCGTGCAAATGAGTTTCAGCTATAGGGCACCGACGAGTCCGGGGTGCCAAGCGGGGTGGTCATGTGTACACATACAAGGGATGGCATTCTGTCCTACTAGACCGAAGGCTAGGAAGCCAAGGTGATGTTTTTAAAGACATTTTACGGACAAAAGAGGCCAAAATGATGTTTTTGAGACAATTATTATCTCAAGAGGTTCCACGGGATGGAGTCATTCAGCCCCGTTGCGTCAGTTCCCAACCTGAACACCCACCGTTGTTCTTTTTCCAAAAGACCCACCTCTGAAGGTAATAGTTCAATAACCGTCCACTGCAGTTCATTCACACAGTGTTGGTATTCAATAAAGTGGGTTGACATTTTGGTGGTGAGTTTTTTGCATCTGATGTTGCTTTTTTGTTCGTTGATTCTTATTTTGACAGGTCTTGTTGTCATACCAACGTATTCTTTACCACAGGGGCACGTGATCAAATATACAACGTTCTTGCTGTTGCAATTTGTGAACATACGTTGCTCCCACTGTGTCCCATTAGAGAAAGTCAAATTCAGGCTTTTTTTAGTGAGGTGGCAATTGTTACAGTTTCCACATGGATAGTGACCGTGTATGCCCTGAAGTCTTGTTTGATCCTTTTTTGTGGGGGGCGGTCTTGTATGGACAAGCATGTCTCTCAAGTTCCTGCCCCTTCTGTGGGCAAACAAAGGTTTCTCCAAAGATAGACCACTGCTCGTTAGAGTGCGCCAGTGTTTATTCACCAACTTGGTCACTTGGTTGGTTACCGGACTGTATGTGGTAACACATACTGTTCTTTTTTCTGCTTCCTCCCTACGAGGATTATCCTCTAGGAGGGCCTCACGGTTATTGTTCCTGGCCCTTTTTGATGCTTTTCTGATTACAGGTTCCGGGTATTTCCTCTGTCTTAGTTTTATACTAAGATCCTTAGCCTGAGATTTATATTTAGCAATATCGCTGCAGTTCCGCCGTAGGCGCAGGAACTGTCCATAGGGAAGGTTCTCCCTCAGATGACGTGGATGGAAGCTGTCAAATCTGAGGAGGCAGTTCCTGGCCGTTGATTTAAAATGTGTTTCAGTTTTTAGGGTTCCTGCTTCATAATAAATGTTTAAATCCAGGAATACCATGCTTTGGTTGGACACCTGATGGGTAAATTTCAGGAAAGCATTCTGGTTGTTAAGCCAAATGGTAAAGTCAGTTACCGTGGTCATGTCTCCTTCCCAGATAACCAAGATGTCATCTATATATCTCCGCCAGGTACGTATCCTCGTCCTGTATGGGTTATCTGGGTGTAGAATTTTTGTAGACTCAAGGTGATGGACATATAGTCTGGCCAAGCTCGGGGCAAAAGTACTGCCCATACTGGTCCCATGTTTCTGCCAGAAGAGGGTGCCTTCGTACTCAAAAATTTTTTGGGTGAGGGCCAATGAAATACATTCAAGCACAACATTTCGTGGGGTGTGGTATTCCCAGTTTTTTGAGTGTAGTACCTCCTCAATGATTTGTACGGTCTCCTCGTGTGGGAGGCTCGTATAGAGACTCTCCACATCAAGACTGAGGAGCATCTGGGAGGTAGGGTCGAATGTCTGGTTCTTCAGCAGTTGGAGTACCGCCTTAGTATCCTTCAGATATGTGTCAGTGGCCTGCACAATTGGTCTAAGAAAGGCATCCGCAAATTTGGACAGAGGTTCCAGAATAGATGAGATGCCTGAAACGATGGGGCGACCGGGAGGATTGTCAAGGTTTTTATGCACCTTGGGTATAGTGTAAAAATAAGGAGTTCGTGGGTTCTTTTGTGTCAGAAACTCCGACTCCTTCTTAGTAATCCAGTCATGGGCAAGTGCCTCTTCCACCATGCCTCCTATCTGAACTCTCAGTGATTCAGTTGGATCTTCAGTGAGGATCTGATAGTTTCTATTGTCAGAAAGAAGCCTCCTGCATTCTTTATCATAGGCTAAGGTGGTTTGGATAACTATTGCCCCACCCTTATCCGCGGGTTTTATGATCAGGTCTTTATTCATCCTCAACTCCTTAATGGCCTCATTTTCCATCCTTGACATGTTCTGAAAAATCTTCTGTTTATTTTCTAGACATTTTAATTCTTGCATTATGGCTTTTTCGAAAGCCAGCACCTCTACCGGAAGTTGATTATCTAATGGTGTAAAAGTTGATCTCGGTTTTAAGCCGGTGTCTGAGGTCTCTGTGGGTGGCTCCTTGTCTTTGAAAAAAGCCCGCAGTTTTATGGTTCTAATGAACTCCTGCATTTCTTTATGCAATAAGAAAATGTCTGGTTTATTCGTAGGGACATATCCTAGACCTTTATTTAGTACCTCCCTCTGTAAATCAGTGAGGGGCCAGGGAGTTATGTTAATAACTAGGTCCCCCTGTTGCTCGATGACGCCTGATTCGCCGTCATGCTCCTCGTCACTACCCGTGGGTCTGCCTCCTCTGCGGGTTGCCAATTGACGTTGTTGCCCTTCTTGTTCCGCCCTCTGCGCGATCCTTGGCCCCAAGATAAAAAAGGCTGTTGGTTCTGGGGAGCATTGGTTTGATCCGGAACCCATTGTGGGTACATTTGTCCCATTTGTGGTGGTACAAACTGATACTGTGGGAATTGGAAAGGCGGTTGGTAAGGATTAAATTGAGGTCCTTGAAAACCTCGCCAGCCACGCTGGCGTGGAAATTGGGCCCTTTGTTGACGGAATCCTCCCCTTTGTTTTCTTTGTTGAAAACCACCTGACTTATTACTTGAGTTACTGCTATCAGAGTTGACGCTGTCAGTGTCACTTGGGTTGTCTTTCAAAACGTAGTCAGCTCGGGTATAGGGGTAGGCTCTCTCAGGGGTAAAGCGATCTTTGTCTTTTTTGAATTTGTTAAACTTGCTTTGTTTCAAGGTTGCCTCAAAATCCTTCATTTGTTGATTTAGCTCTTCAAGGCCTTTTTTCAAGTCTGCGGGGGAAATGAAAGCTTTGAGCTGTACTTCTAGTCTTTGTATCTCGACTTTTAATTCCACTGACTTTCTTGCGGCAGTTTGAACTATGAGTACCAGCCAATCCCTGGTACAATGCCACGAGATGAGTGACCACGCCTTTTTAAAAACGAGATCGTCTTGGAAAATAAACGGTTCTGTTTTGATTAGTAAGCCTTGAGGAGCCATCTTGCTTCGTAAATACTCTCTCATTAGTAAGCCATGAAGGGCTGTCCTAATTTGGGTTTTCCGGATATTCATTAATTCATCCCAATCTGCTACAGCTGGGCCAGGGTCACTGTTACTAAGGCCTTCAAAGGGTTCGTCATCAGCCAGAATGCGGTCGATATCATCTTCGCTAAAGGTCAATCCATGTTCATCCTCCATGTTATTAGATGAGGAGAGCAGGAGGGTTATGAGACTAAAGTGTTTTGTATGTGTGTCTGTGTATGTCCAAAAGTGGAAAACAAAGATGGGAAGGGGCTCCCACAGCTGTGCGCTGTCAATACACAAATTGTAACAGAAGGGGGGAGAGAGAGAGTCAGTGGATTCAGTCTCCCTATACGTATAAATAAACAAAGTGGAATCCACTCAAGGTGATGGTGATCCCTAAAGTGATGGGGAGACACACAGTGTTGTTTAAATGCCCCTCACACACCAACAGGCCCCTTGGTGTCATGCTTCATCATCGGGGCCTTCGCACCCCTCTACGGGATGCGGCGTGCTACGACTCGCGGGTACGCAGGAGCACTTTGAAGTGAACTATGTGTGGGGGTGTGTGTGTATATAACCAAGGTGTGAGTGAGGTGAGGTGAAAAAAGTGGAGAGTTAAAAAATACCTGGCACGTGGGAGAAAACAGGATTTTATTAATCCCCGGCTGGTATTGTTAAAAAGAAGTGCAGAGCGTGGTTAAGTAGATACGAGTTAAGGTATCGAAAACCACTGTGAAAGTGTCAACATGTTTCGGAGGTCACAGCCTCCTTCTTCAGGACAAGGGTTATGCACTTACCCTCCCCTTACTCACATGCAGAATGTAAAAGTGTTTCATTAAAAAAATGCTAAATTACCACAATGTGTAATATTCCTAACAATGTTATTTAGTGTTAGTGAATGTCGTTGCGCCCAGTTGGCGAGAGAACCTGCAAAAAGAAATGTATACATAAATACATGCCAGCAGATTCATGGAGAAGAAGAAAACCTTCTCTAATTATCACAAGGTCAAACCAAAAATGCTGGGACCTTTGTGATAAAAAACAAAAAAACACACAAATGGACATCACTATACTGACACATGCAAATACAAAACACAAAATTTTACTCTCTGCTCTGATGGAAAGAGAGCACATAATCATAAAGAGAAAGTCTTACTTAGAGTTCTAAAATGTAAAACCTCATGAGCCTAAGCGTATATTGGGGATCCCTCCTTCCTGCTCAGAAAGACCTAAAACAACATTAATGATCGTGGTTCAGTTGGAAAAAAGGCAAGGTATTGAGTCTACCATACTTGTGGAAAAAGCTCGTCTGCTATCACCCATAAACTCACGGTTACTGCGAATGGCCAGTGCAGTAACCGTGAGTTTACGGGTGATAGCAGACGAGCTTTTTCCACAAGTATGGTAGACTCAATACCTTGCCTTTTTTCCAACTGAACCACGATCATTAATGTTGTTTTAGGTCTTTCTGAGCAGGAAGGAGGGATCCCCAATATACGCTTAGGCTCATGAGGTTTTACATTTTAGAACTCTAAGTAAGACTTTCTCTTTATGATTATGTGCTCTCTTTCCATCAGAGCAGAGAGTAAAATTTTGTGTTTTGTATTTGTATGTGTCAGTATAGTGATGTCCATTTGTGTGTTTTTTTGTTTTTTATCACAAAGGTCCCAGCATTTTTGGTTTGACCTTGTGATAATTAGAGAAGGTTTTCTTCTTCTCCATGAATCTGCTGGCATGTATTTATGTATACATTTCTTTTTGCAGGTTCTCTCGCCAACTGGGCGCAACGACATTCACTAACACTAAATAACATTGTTAGGAATATTACACATTGTGGTAATTTAGCATTTTTTTAATGAAACACTTTTACATTCTGCATGTGAGTAAGGGGAGGGTAAGTGCATAACCCTTGTCCTGAAGAAGGAGGCTGTGACCTCCGAAACATGTTGACACTTTCACAGTGGTTTTCGATACCTTAACTCGTATCTACTTAACCACGCTCTGCACTTCTTTTTAACAATACCAGCCGGGGATTAATAAAATCCTGTTTTCTCCCACGTGCCAGGTATTTTTTAACTCTCCACTTTTTTCACCTCACCTCACTCACACCTTGGTTATATACACACACACCCCCACACATAGTTCACTTCAAAGTGCTCCTGCGTACCCGCGAGTCGTAGCACGCCGCATCCCGTAGAGGGGTGCGAAGGCCCCGATGATGAAGCATGACACCAAGGGGCCTGTTGTTGTGTGAGGGGCATTTAAACAACACTGTGTGTCTCCCCATCACTTTAGGGATCACCATCACCTTGAGTGGATTCGAGTTTGTTTCTCAGCCTGTGTCTGTGATGGCACCTTAGCACAATCTTTGCTGCACTTCATGTTTTTTTGTAAATTCTATAGGCCCTATTTATTCTCTTTCTTAAAACTATTTTAAAGCATTTAGCAATTGTGAAGTGTAAGGATGCCTTACTTTATTTACAGTTTTTAGGAAGCCCTGAAGTGTGTTTGAATGTTTGATCTTTTTTAAAATTGGCAGTAAAGAGTAGGAAAACAACGGAGGGATGATAAATTGGAAGTGAAGGTTGCATGTATCTTGCTGATGAGTAGGAAGTGAAAAGGGCTCATGACTGTTTTAAAAATATTTCTGTACATAGCTTAAATGTAAAATATGTCCTTTAAATTGATATATATTTTAATGCTGGATGATTAATATCATGATTATAATATTTTAATACAATGATATTAGTTTTTGCATTCTGTTGTTATGTTGTTTTATTTCTCCGTCATGGTTTTTCATAAACTGATTTTTTTTTTACAAAATGAAAAAAATTGGCACGGCTTTTACATTCATTATTAAGAATAAAGTTCAGGTGAAAGAACAAAAACACATTTTCTCATAGAGTGGTGGAACTTTGACTTAACCTGTTTAGAGGGAGGTTCTAAGACTAACAATGCAGTTGAGGGCTGGCATAATTCCTTCAGTAGTGCAAATGGAAAAAGTTGAATTAATTTTTGTAATTTCCTGGAAATTTTTCACAAAGATCCTGGAAATGAATTAGGCATAATCTTTAACAGGTAGCCTGCAACATAAAGTATGTAAAGAATTAATGCAAGGAAATGAGCAAACAACTACTGGCTAACCATTCAACAGTTTTCAATGTTAGGGGTGCAGACTATTTGGATAATATTGCATACATTTTACATTTCCAATAATTCTATTAACATATACTAAACCCAGTTTGAAGAAAAAATACTCTCTGGTTTTGACATACAATAGTAAAATAATTGACAAAAAATATATATTAAACAATATTTTACCATTTTTTCTTTCTTCCAGACTTGGTGATATTTTATGTGTCTCCTCTCACTAGGACCATCGAGTAATCCAGTAATTATTTTATGTGTGTACCATGAAAAACCAAAAATTAGTATTTAAAAATAATAGAAAAAACACATGTTTCAAAGTAAAAAATAATTCGGACAGAATTATTGTTAAGAACTCTACTTAACACCTCCCTATCACTTAAGTTTTATCTCACTCGAAGGTCCATATATTTAAAAATTAAAATGTTTTTTTACTAAAATACCTAGGCTCTGACAAAAATAAAGATGATGGTTAAAAAAAGGAATCCTATTTTGAAAAGTTGAGATCTAATTTTTAATTTGTTAATAATTAAAAACATTCCATTTATATATAATAATAAAACCAGTTCCCAATTAATTCAATCACTAAGCACCTGCATTGGGATTTAAAAAAGAAAAAAAACAAATCTAAAGTATGCTTCCTTCTAGAACAGTGATACTGAAAGTATGCCCTGAGTGCCACTTGTGGCCCTCTTGACCTTTACATGCAGCTCCCCTGGTGGACAGCAGCACGAGCTGCTGTTTACTTGCTGATCACTAATATTAACTAAAAGGAGCAAGCATTCATTTGCAGGTTAAATGAAGTTATGAAGGAACTACGGTCGAGTCCTGCACCACCTAACTTTAGTTAAGCTGCAAATAAATGCTTGCCCCTTTATTTAAAAATGTGTAAACCTCCTTTCACAATCCCTGATACGCCTAGACCTACCGCCACCGTGCTGGAATCAGAGCAGCTCTCGGTCACACCACAGATCATAAATGTGGCCCCTGGCAAATGTTTACAAGTAGCAATTTTCTAGAACATATTAACTCCTTTAATGTCTCATTGTAATACAAAATATAAGGTAAATGCGGAAATACTAAAAACAAAAGTTGGAACTTAACTGACCATAAATTCAGCATCTAACCGACACTTCCTCGATCCGAAACAAACACAAAACTACAAACATCAAGAATTTGCAGATATAAAAAAGGACAATTATTCTGAAGTAATTTCATGACAAACCATGAAAAATGTTTATAATTTTACTTTTATAAAATTGTAATGAATGTATATATATATTTTTAAATATTATGTATTGAAACATTTTTGGGAACAATAAAGAAACTAATAAAGTAATTTTTAATAAAAATTGTAAATATTTCTTTTAAATATTATTGTTATTTTCATCTAATATGTTAATGTAGGTGGATTTTAATATTTATATTACATCAAATTTCTGACAATATTGTTAAAAATATATATATTTGTGATATAATTAAAAAAATAAAAGCAATTTGTGTTTACATTTAAAAAGATTTATAGTTCAAATGTCACTAATTAAATAAATATTATTACTACAAGCCCCTGTAAAAAATGTATAACTCACAACCCTTTTCACCTAATTAAAAGCAACTCATTACCTACCAGAATTTAATTTCAATTATTTTAAAATTATTTATTGAATAGTTTAACATTAATAATGATTATTGTTTAATTTAAGTATTAATACACTCCCCACCCTAAACCCCACGAACACTGGCATCCCACTCCTAACATTAAAATTATCTACATTTTAAAACTTCTAATGAAGTAAATACATATCATTGAAAAGCCTGAAAGCAAGTATTAAAATTAATATCTATTTATTAGTACCCGGCCCACTCTAATCCTCTATAGCCCTGGCATCCTAACATTTCCATTACATTGATTTAAAATACCAATACCTTTTATTTAAAACTCACATTTTTATTGTGTGCATTCTTAAGGTTTAATACTTAAAATGCTTAATTCTATTTGTGAATAATAATTAAAAATAATAATATTTAAAATCTTGAAAATTAGTATGGGGTATTAAACACCCCCATCTATATTGCCACTATTCTAAATTCAGCAAACTTAATAATTAATTACTAATAGAGTATTTTCTAAAATATGCTACACAAACAGCACAAATTTGAGGGTTGAAGAAACTAATACTTAAGTATTGTACACTCCCCCCATATTCTCAATATTTTAAATTCAAAATACTTAGGGCTTGATTATGAGTCTGCTGGTCCATGGACCACCAGACTCTCGGGGGGGGGGGGGGCGGGGCGCACATCTTTGCAGTCCCTGCAGTGGCGCGGCAGAGGGGCAAGGCAATATGCTCAGCCCCGCAGTTCCGCCAAGCATATTTTGTGTTCCTCCACTGCCAGGCTTTTCTTGACGGTGAGCCCACCACGAAAAAGCGAAAAAGCTGGCAGTGGGGAAACAAAGGGCGCCCTACAGGGCCTCCGTGCCCCCGCCATGGGGATGCATTCATAGGAGCACAACATGTACCCCCTGTTTGCTTGCGCCCCCAGTTCCAGCACGGTATGGACTTCACAGTCCATACTGTGCTAGAACATTACTGTTGTTCCCATTGCAGTACCTTTTTTCAGGGCACGGCTGTTGGAAAGATAACAAGCATTAGAAATGCAATCGGGCTCGGATTTATTTGAGTTTGAGCTAATGGCATTGTAAATGGTAATGTATTTTTGCTAAGTGTTATGGAGTGTGTTAATGTGGTGGTGGTGGTAGTGGTAGTACTGGTGGTGGTGGTACTGGTAGTACTGGCGGTGGTGTTAGTACTGTTGGTGGTGGTAGTGGTAGTACTGGTGGCTGTAGTAGTGGTAGTACTGGTGGCTGTAGTAGTGGTAGTACTGGTGCTGGTAGTACTGGTAGTACTGATAATGGTAGTACTGGTGATGGTGGTGGTACTGGTAGTGGTAGTACTGGTGGTGGTGGTACTGGTAGTACTGGTGGTGGTACTGGTAGTGGTAGTACTGGAGGTGGTGGTACTGGTAATGGTAGTACTGTTGGTGGTAGTACTGGTGGTGGTAGTACTGGTAGTGGTGGTACTGGTGGTGGTGGTGGTACTGGTAGCGGGAGTACTGGTGGTGGTGGTACTGGTAGCAGTAGCATTGGTGGTGGTGGTACTGCTGTCCGTAATACTGGTAGTGGTAGTACTGGTGGTGGTGGTACTGGTGGTGGTAGTACTGGTGGTGGTAGTGGTACTGGTTGTGGTAGTACTGCTACTGGTAGTACTGGTGGTGGTGGTAGTACTGTTGGTGGTGGTAATGGTAGTACTGGTGGCTGTAGTAGTGGTAGTACTGGTGGCTGTAGTAGTGGTAGTACTGGTGGTGGTAGTACTGGTAGTACTGATGGTGGTAGTACTGGTGGTGGTGGTGGTGGTACTGGTAGTGGTAGTACTGGTGGTGGTGGTACTGGTAGTGGTGGTACTGGTAGTACTGGTGGTGGTACTGGTAGTGGTAGTAGTGGTAGTACTGGAGGTGGTGATACTGGTAGTGGTAGTACTGTTGGTGGTAGTACTGCTGGTGGTAGTACTGGTAGTGGTGGTACTGGTGGTGGTGGTACTGGTAGCGGGAGTACTGGTGGTGGTGGTACTGGTAGCAGTAGCATTGGTGGTAGTGGTACTGCTGCCCGTAATACTTCTACCAATCTGCACTCTGCACTACCAATCTGCACTCTGCACTACCAATCTGCACTCTGCACTACCACTCTGCACTACCACTCTGCACTCTGCACTACCACTCTGCACTACCACTCTGCACTCTGCACTACCACTCTGCACTCTGCACTACCACTCTGCACTCTGCACTACCACTCTGCACTACCACTCTGCACTCTGCACTACCACTCTGCACTACCACTCTGCACTCTGCACTACCAATTTGCACTCTGCACTACCAATCTGCACTCTGCACTACCAATCTGCACTCTCAATCTGCACTCTCACTCTGCACTCTGCACTACCACTCTGCACTACCACTCTGCACTACCACTCTGCACTACCACTCTGCACTACCACTCTGCACTCTGCATTACCACTCTGCACTACCACTCTGCACTACCACTCTGCACTCTGCATTACCACTCTGCACTCTGCACTACCACTCTGCACTACCACTCTGCACTACCACTCTGCACTACCACTCTGCACTCTGCATTACCAATCTGCACTCTGCACTACCAATCTGCACTCTGCACTACCACTCGCACTCTCAATCTGCATTCTCACTCTGCACTCTGCACTACCACTCTGCACTACCACTCTGCACTCTGCACTACCACTCTGCACTACCACTCTGCACTACCACTCTGCACTCTGCACTACCACTCTGCACTCTGCACTACCACTTGTGTCTCAGACGTGCATATTCACTTTGACCGTCTGTTTAAATATGAATTGTCATTTCATGCTGTACGTGTTTAACTCGTGAGTATAGGTGTTTAATTTAAAAAGAACCGTAGGCCAACATACTTAAGGTGGTTAGTGTGTTCTCTGCCTGTCTCTGTTTCTATGATTAGAAGCAGGCGTGTGTAACTTTGGGTTTTTGGGTCTAGCATGAAAGCCACAATAATAGATGCTTAAGACAAGAAATCCAGGCTAGAGGGGTGGACAGTTCACTCCAGCATTGCTAAGCTGTTGACTGATATCCAGCACCACCACATCTGTTTTACTGGAGGCTTGTGTGTTGTCCCTTATTAGGGTAATGTGCTCGAGTCCTGTCTGGCACTTCGCCATAAGAAGAGTAACGTAACTTCTGTTGGTTCCTACAAGTATTCACCTCAGAGCAGCCATCTGTTCATGATCTTCTTTTGGGAGTAAGCAGGGGCCTGCTCGTTAAAGGTTGCATTCGTGGGGCAGAATGTAGTTACAAACGACTTGGAGTGTTAAGCTGCCCCGAGTAGTAATCCAGTGTAGAAGTGTTGCGTGCAGGTGAAGCTGCGAAGGTGTGAGCTAGGAGTGAGTCACCGTGTAGTGGAAGGAAGTGTCTCGGGCAGTGTTAGTCAGTGCTGAGGAATGAAATCATTAATAATGTATTCATTGCCTGATCATGGCTCCCTCCATTGTGTTGGTTGGGATCCGAGCTCTCCTCACTGGGTTATTCATTTATCCAATAATCCCCTCTGTACTAGATGTGACATAGTCCTCTTAATCTGGTGGCTAGTCTCATGCCTTGCGGCTCTCCAGTGTTGGACAGAAGCATTGCTATGTAGCCCTGTTGCTTTCGAATATTAATAATTACACTCTGTGCAGCGACCCGAGGGACTCATTTCTGATGCATTTACTGGTTGGTGGGTGGATAGCCAACATCACAGAAACCAAATAAAAGTATTAAAGTAACAGCTATGGATAAAAAAAAAGTTTTAAAAAAAAACACGAAATAAAATGAAGAGGGTCTCTGTACCTTAGATGTGAAAGAGAGGACATCCTTCACAAATAACACAGGCTATTACAAAAGCCCTGAAGTCGGCAATGGGGGAGGGATGCACGAGACTTTAGACCCCAAAACTGAAAGTTCCGAGCCAGTCCGCTGAGCAACCAATAATTCATTAATCTGCGCAGTGCCTGCTGCCTAGATCAGACAGATATTTAACAGCAATCCGTTTCCCCGAGACGCCTCACACCTCATTGTGAGTGATAACATGCTGAATGGGGAGCGAGAGGCGGGGCCGGGAGGGGGGAGGCGATAAGCCGGGGCCGGGCACCGCTGAGCCTTTGCACCGGAGCCCACTGCTGTTTGTTTTCTTTCACCAGGAGAGAGGGGCTGGAGGGAGGGGGCGCGGGACATCTCTCCAACCCAACAAAAGCTGCTTTGAGGAGTGGAAAAGGTTAATTAGTGAACTATTACACATACTTTATCAGTTGTGTATTGCGATTGATAACGCGGTGGGGGGTATTAACCATCCCCCAACGCCTAGGGGGGTGTATCGCTGTGGGGTGTCCTGGACAAACAATCATAATAAGAATAAAAAAGCAAAATATGGTAGAATAGTCTTGAGACTCTTTGTTAAAAGGAGGAGCTGAGGTGTTGCGGCTGTTAAACTGACAGGGTCGGTGATCTCCTGGACCGAGTTTGGATTTCCCCCCCCCTGCAAATTAGTGGGTTTATTTCACACAACTATTATTGCCCCCCCCCCGAATATGTAAATAACAACACACGGTGCCCCACGCCCCAGGATTCACAGACACATTAGCCACCCAATATTTGTTTTAACAGGAGTGAGGCAAACGTATCACAAAACAGAGATCAAACGTGACAGCTGAGAGTCCATACTATGGGCCACTGGAAAAAGCAAAGAGAAAGAAAGCACAGGGGGAGCTTGTAGAGTGCGCATTCTAGTTGATGCACGTCACGCAGACGTGACGTGCGGCGGCCATGTTGGCGCGCTGCGCGCGCATTCCCCATTGCGCGCCGAGACACAGAAAGTAACGGCAGCGCCGGCCGGCGCTCCTCGTAATTGAGCTTGTTTATGTGAATAAATACTATTACTAGAACCCAACTAGCGGTCTGCCATTTATTCAAGAGGCAACATTACAGTGGCGACGAGGACGGGAGGCTCCAGCTGACCCACCCCTAGAGGAAAAAACGGACCCCCCCACGTGGACAGCAGCAGGGTAGGCTACCCTATAAACAATAACAGCATGAGGCAGAGCTACCCCACGCAGCCCACACAGCAGAGGGCATAAGGGGGGGCACAGCTGAGCCACCAAGACAAGCTGAGGAGCGTGGCAGAGCCACAGATAATTGAGAGGCGGCGAAGAGGCCGGAGAGGCAGCAGCACGCCCCACAGGAGATAACCCACGGTGCAACCCTTCCCACTACGCCGTGCCCTGGAGAAACAGCGCTGGCTACCAAAGAGGAGGAGGCGGGGACTAGCACTGAGAGTCCCCAGGAAGATACCAACACAGAGGTAAAGGACAACACCCCAGGGAGTCCCACTAGTAAGGACGTCAAAGCGACAGCGATCAGGGAGGTGAGAATGAGCACGCCAGCAGGCTATGCGATAGCGCCGGTGCAATTCCTACCGAAACCAGGGGACCCCCTGATGAAGTGGGAGGACTGGAAAGAATATATCGACAATTTCATAGGGGTCCTGGAGGATGAAAATGAAGAGGCTTTCACCCCCCAAAGGAAGAAACGGATCCTATTACTGAACCTGGGACCGGAGGGTCTCAGGATTTACAAGAGCCTGGTGCCCAAAAAGAGGGACGACGCCGACAAGGATGTATATGCACATGCATTGGAAGATCTGGACGAACGCTATCGCCCCACCATCTGTGTATCAGTGGACAGATTTAACTTCCAGCAGAGAAGACAACGGGCTTGAGAAAATATTGAGGAATATGTGGCGGCCTTGAGGAAGTTAGCTGCCCCGTGTAAATACGCACTGTGGGAAGACGAATTCATAAAGGATCAGATCGTGATGCATACCACAAGCACAAACGTCCAGGACAAGTTGTGGGCAAGCGGCGACACCACACTCAAAGATGTAATGGTCATCGTAAAAAGGGCGGAACTCGCAAGGAGATGTGCTGATGCGACCAAGAAAGACGTAGCGCCCCTAATGATGGTGAACAGGATACAAGAGGGAGACCACCGAAAAGACCAGAGAGGCAAAGACCCAGCGGCCAGAGGGACCAACAGATGGCAAGGAAAGCAAGCAGGCAACGATGGCAAGAAATCGTGCTACAGGTGTGGCAGTTGGTCCCACGACACGCGCGATCGAAGATGTCCTGCGTTCCGAGCCAAGTGCCTACACTGCGGCATCTTGGGCCAATACGAAAAGGTGTGTAGCAAGAAAAATCCCAAGGAAATGGTGAAAAGCATTGACCAAGGCGAAGAAGATCTAGAGGAGATCGCAGAGGAAGAAGTGGTCACCGTATTATGCATATATGACCAGGTACTAAGTGTAGAAGGGAAGAAATCCACTAAACCAATTCTGGAGATGTCTATGGGAGGAATCACAATCACCGTAGTGGCAGACACCGGATCCCCTTTCACCATCATCCAGCGGGCAGTGTGGGAAGAAACGTTCAGACCCAAGTTGGGCCCAGAGCTGGAGAAACTAGACATTCGGCCGGTCACCTACAATGGCGACCGCATTCCAATGGTGGGGTTCCGACGCCTGTTGTTCGAATTTAGGGGCCGATCAGCATGGTGCAAGCTGTACATAGCGGAGAAAGGACCCTCCGTCTTAGGATGGCTAGACCAGGGCGACCTAGGGATAAAGCTGGATCCAGGAGGAAAGGAGCAAATACTACTCGCAGAACAAGAGGAATGGCCGGACTTGAACAAGTGGAAGGAGAACTATCCAAAGGTGTTTGGAGGCACGGTGGGACGGATGGAAAAATTCCAACATAAGATCGTGCTCAAGGAAGGGGCCATCCCGGTGGCTCACAAAGTGAGAAACGTGCCGATTGCGGTAAGAGAGGCGGTCCAGAAAGAACTTCAGGAATTGGAAAAGAAGGGAATAATAGAACCGATAACCTGTGCAGAATGGTTGGCGCCCCTAGTGGTCGTGATGAAGCCCAATGGGAAGGTCCGGCTCTGCGTGGACCTGAGAGAACTGAATAAAAATATCGTGGTGGAGAAGTTCCCTCTCCCCAGAATTGAAGAAATGTTGGCCAAGACCAGAGGAGTGAGGTGGTACTCCACTATCGACTTGACATCGGCCTATCACCAAATAGCACTTCACTCGGACAGCAAAAGTCTCACATCCTTCATCACCCCGTTTGGTTGTTACCAGTTTTGTCGCATGCCGTTCGGGCTGGCCTCGGCGCTGCAGTTTTCCAGAAGATGATGCACCAACTATTCAGAGACTGCAAGGACGTCCAGTATTTCCAGGATGACATCCTGGTGATGGGGCGAGACAGGCATGATCATGATCAGAAGCTGGGACACGTGTTACAGACGCTAGAAACCAAAGGTCTTACAGCGGAGTGGACGAAGTGTCGGTTGGGCCTACAGTCGGTAACGTACCTAGGACACGAGATCGGACAACAGGGCGTCACACCCAAGTCGGAAAACGTAAAAGCCATCGCTGAAGCTCCGCCACCCAGAAGCAAGGAAGAAGTCAGGTCGTTCTTGGGGATGGCGGAGTACTACAGCAAGTTTGTGGTCCACTTCGCCTCAAAGACCCACAACATGAGGCTGCTGACCAGGGAAAGCACTGTGTTCCAATGGACACCGTAAGCACAAGCCGAGTTTGAAACAATCAAAAGAGATGTCATAGGAGCTGTTCCTCTCAAGGGCTACGACCCACAAGGCACCACCGTACTGACAACGGATGCCAGCGACAAGGGCCTGGGCGCTGTGCTCATGCAAGACAGAGGAAGAGGAGAAATGGAGACAATCAGTTTTGCGTCCAGGGCACTGACGGATACAGAGAGCAAATACAGCGTGATTGAGAAGGAGATGCTGGCGGTCGTGTGGGCCATGGCGAGATTCCGGCAATTTCTGTGGGGAACACGTTTTCTACTCAAAACAGATCACAAGCCATTGGTGAAGGTGTTGACATTGAGTGGACATGCCAGTGCCACTCCCAGAATATCCAAGATGTCACTAAAGTTACTCGAGTTTAGGTATGACGTGGAGTACATTCCTGGGAACCGGAACCGAGTAGCGGATTACCTGAGTAGGGCTGCCGCCATGGAACCTGGAGAGGAAGACCCTGCAAGCAAGGGGGAGTTGGTAGCTCTTATAGAGGACCAAGAAAAGCTGATAAGCTTACAAGAATGGACAGAGTCCTATGAGGAAGATACGGACATGAAGGAAGTAAAGGAGAACATTGTTCAAGGAAGGAACGTGAGGGCGAGCCTCAAGCCGTACTTCGAAGTGCGAGAAGAATTGTCAGTAGGGGACAAGGGGGTGTTCATCTACAGAGGAGATAAGGTGATTCCCCCCAGGAACCTCACCTCGAAACTTTTGGACTTGCTACACGAGGGACACCTCGGCATAGGGAAACTAAAGGCAAGAGCAAAACAAAACTACTGGTGGCCAGGCATGGACATAAGGGCTGAAAGGCATATCAGGGAGTGTCCACAGTGCCAACGGGCATATAAGACCTTAAAACCCTTGAGACCAGCAATAGGGAAGTTTGACCTTCCTTCAAACCCATGGGAAGAACTATCGATAGACATTTTGGGACCTGTCCTAGATGACCATGGCACACAAAAATACGTGTGCGTACTCATGGATCGATATTCAAAGTGGCCGGAGGTGAGAATAGATGAGTCCATGGACACAGAAAACATCATAAAATTTCTGTCAGAGACCTTCACCAGGGAAGGAATACCCAAATCGATCTTGAGTGACAATGGGCCCCAGTTCACGTCGGAAAGGTGGAACAAGTTCATGCAAAGAAATGGCATCACCGTCAAGCACACGGCGATCTACCATCCGGCTGGTAACGGCTTAGTGGAGAGATTTAACAGAGTAGTGATGGGAGCCATACAAGCCGCTATATCCAGTGGACAGTGTTGGGAAAAGGCGTTAGAGAACATGGTGTGGGCCTACAGAATAACCCCCACTGGCACGGGGTACAGCCCATTCCAGATATTGAGGGGACGTGAACCATTCACCCATGACAACAGGATTTGGAAGGAAAAGGTCGTCACCAGCGAATGGTCCCCTGCAGTGGTGCGGGCCAACCTGGAAAGAGCACAGACAATTTACAGTAATCACTACAACAAACGGAGGAATGTAAAAAGTACTGGATTGGAGAAAGGAGAGTGGGTGAGAGTAAAGTTGGCCACTCTACAGAAGAAAGGAGACAGCAAGTACAGCAAGCCGATGCAAGTCGTGGAGGTGTATGATCGAGCTGCCTTGCTGAGTGATGGGAACGTGTGGTCCCAGGACCGGATGGCTAGGTGCAATAAGGTTTTGGGCTGGGAGCAACATGGAACTGAATGGGAAGACACGGAAGGTTCGAACGTGGAGAGGAGACAAGAAGCCTGTGAGCAGCAAGACGGAGTACGGATCGGAATGGAGAGTGAAGAGGAAGAAGAGAACGGAAGTCGAGGTACGGAAAGGGACAGGTTTGAGAGAAGCATGATTGAAGAGGGAGCTGTGAGTGAAGGAGCAGAAGGTCAAGAGGCGCGGAGCCAAGAGACTATGGAGAACCCGGTCAAGGTTACAAGAAGCGGAAGGCCGGTGGTAAGGCCCTCCAGATTTCGAGATTTCGAATTGGACACTGAACTGTAAGTGACTCAGTAAAGTTTGGAAAAAAGGGTAGATATGTAGAGTGCGCATTCTAGTTGATGCACGTCACGCAGACGTGACGTGCGGCGGCCATGTTGGCGCGCTGCGCGCGCATTCCCCATTGCGCGCCGAGACACAGAAAGTAACGGCAGCGCCGGCCGGCGCTCCTCGTAATTGAGCTTGTTTATGTGAATAAATACTATTACTAGAACCCAACTAGCGGTCTGCCATTTATTCAAGAGGCAACATTACAGAGCTAAGTGCACAAACTAGTAACATACACATACAGGCAGAGGGAGGGGCGCTGTCAGAAAACAAGCTGTCAGCACGCACTGTAACGGTGAGGTCCCCGGGGTTCTTTTGGACCTGTTTTGCTTTGATAGATTAAGCAAAATATGTATCTCGGGTCTCACGCGCCCCTATGCAAATGTAAGGGTATCTTTAAACCCACCCAACCTCCCCCTCCCGCAAAAAGACACGGGCGAGTCCCTAAGTTGAGGCAAGAGGACAGTATCCCCGTTTACTGAAGCTACAACTAACCCCCAACCACACACAGTGCAACGCTTTGGTTTGCCATCTACCTCAAAACGACACACACTAGCCAAGAATAAACAGAAGTGCGCAGCAATGTCACCATTTGGAGGAGGGGGGGGTGAAAGCACCGTGTTGACTGTCCCGTAGATGCATGGAAAAGAGGGAGGCTAGTGTGAGTGTGAGGGCAACACTGCCTCTTCTCCCACAGCAAAAATGTGTAGTGTATGGAAAGCAGCAAAACACCCCCAGCGCTAAAGCATCGCTTCACAGGGAGCTCCACGGCGTGGCGGGAAGAGGCGCTACACGGAGCTCAGGTGGCGCGCAGCCCCTGGGTGCACCAATTAGTGATCACTAATCTGCATCTCACAGGGGAGTCAAGAAGGGTGCGCGGAGCTTTATTACGGGGTCTTTATGGCCGTAAAAATGGGCTGTGGTCCCGAGCCCCACCCGACAGGATGTGCAAGGCATGTGAAATGTCACTCTCTTGCAAACAGATATGAGGGGGACTGTTAAAAAATTATATATATATATCGGTCCTTAAACTCAAAGGATGTTCTTGTGTGCGAGTGCACGGCAAAATACATGCAAGGAGGTTTATGTACACGATCCACGGCAGACGTGATCATAATGAGTGATTACGGGTGTCTGGCCATGCAGGTTATAGGGCGAACATACAGGATTCTCACCGGCTAATTCGGACGCTAATCATCGCTTCTGTTTAAGCAGCTCTATCTGCGCTCTTAATCCCAGCGCGAACATTACAGAGTAACCGCGTTATCTTGGGGCTGTTTCACTCAGCGCGCTCCATGCTGGTTTTGCAGCCTGCACGCTCCCACGGTACATATGTAGGACCCCCTCCTGTGCGAAGCACAGTACCCCCTGAAGGGTTGTGTTGGGGGGCTCTTCACAGCCTAAGAGGCTGCAGGTGCCCATGCTGATGCAACAGGTGCTCGACTGACAAGCTGTAAATGAAGCGGTGAAAACTGCTATACGTGGCACTGCTGCAAGTGCAGGTTGTCCAAAGCTTCCCGATGAAGAGTGCTACAAAGTACTGACTGGTAGGGCATCTTGTGCTGCAAGTTGTGGAAGTGCCGGGTGTAGCGCCCTTGCAAACACAGTCAAGTACTCATGCTGCAGGAGAGTGCAGGAACCCTGACTTGTGGAACTATAAGCCTCTCTGGTGTGTAACGGACTGGTACTTGCAATGCAGTATACCTCAATTGTTGCACCTGCACCCCGCGAACGCTTCTACTTTACCCTTTGATGGCACCAAAGCGCCCAGACACCATAATTGCCCTGAATGTGTTTCACCAAAAGTGCCTACTGCAGAAAGTGCCACTTGTACCGGGAGTAGATTCCAATAAATGCTGACCCCATAAACCCCCGCGAGCCTCTGCCCCAGAGCGTGAGATGTCCAGGGGAGCGAGAAGTGCAGACTGAAATAAGTGAACCAGCACTACGGCTGCTCCAAGTGCCATGAGGAGAAAGAGCTGCAGAATGCCTAAAGTGCAACCGGTGCAAGTTGCGGTAAGTGCTCCGACGCGGTCACTGTCCCCGGGAAGGTGGATGTTGCTTTACGTGCACCTTGTGCACGTGCTCCGATACTGTATTATCCCAAAAGGGCTACAGTCTGCAGAATGATGTAAATGCCCTAGGTGCAGTGCGAGAAGCACCCAGCACAAGGTTCTGCAACTGCTCTGATACGATTTTGCCCTGGGGGCATCACATGACGGGGCTTTATGTGGAGGTAAATGTCCCTAGTGCAGAGGGAAGCAAGTGCTCAGTACAGGATCTTCAAGTGCTCCAGTACTATATTTACCCCCCCCCCCCGAAAACAAGGTGAGGTGGGGTCAGAGCATATGTTCAAGGGGCTGCAGGTGGACGTATATGGCTATGTACATGTTGCCAATAAGTACCCCTGGCGCTGTCATACTAGCTCCTATGTTGTAACTGTCCCAGTGTAAGGGACGTAACTAGTGAATGTTAACGCCCCAGGAACAGTTAAAAGCGGAATGACAATAGATATGCCTAGTGCCGTAAGTGCCCCACGATGCAGGATGAGACCAATTCCAGTTGTGCGTGTAAGTGCCATTGATGCAATCACATCTGCAGTGGTTAATGCGCGTAATTCATGTGACGTGTTTGCTCTCTATGCAAGTTGTGGTTACTACGCCAGATGCAGACAGGGGTAAGTGCACTTGGTGCAGGTTGAAAGTGTCCCCGTGCATTTTGGGGTAAGTGCAGGTTGAGATGAATCTCGCTCCTCCCGGAGCAAGGACCACGCATCACCGGGACAGGGACCCTCCGAACCCCTCTCCCCCGACCCTCACTCACCGGCGCGGGCGCGTTGTCCGTGCAGCCGGCTCCCCATGCCTCGCCTCCGCTCCGCTCTGTGCGGTTCGCAGCGCCCGCTCTGTCTCTGCACGAGCTCCGCGCAGCGCTCGCGCCCGAGGAGCTGAGGACGGTGGCGCGCGCCGCCGCCAGAGACACCAGAAGCCGGCTGCGCGAGGCGGCTGGACTTCTTCAGGACAGGACACCGGGGTCAGTGCTTCGCCCGCACAGCCACCCTACGGCCGAGCATGGCACACTGAGTCTGTGCTGCCCTGTACTCGCGGGTCCGTGTGTGCCCAGCGCTGTCATACTAGCACAGCGCAGGACAGAGCAACCCCCTCTACAGAACTATACCCGCGAACTGCGCACCGTTTAATACAGGGCTATAAATCCTAAAAGCGTGCACACCAAAGTCTTCAATCACACAGTCCCTGGTCCGTGCTTCTTCTGTCCCGCTCTGCTGGGTCAACCCCTTCCCAAACCAGCATCGGCTGGCGAATGGTGAACGCGCACACAGCATCTGGATTCCATTACAGCACCTCCCTGACAGCTCCTAATTGATATTTATGGCCGGCCGTGCGCGAAACCGCCGAGATTATGCCAACATGGCCGCTCAATGCCCTATGGCATCAAGACTACTACAAAAACAGCACCGCGACGACCAATCAACATTAAGATAAGAAAAAACTAAGGAATGTGTCTTTCCCGGACCCCTAAAGAAACTTTTTTTTTTTTTATAACATAAGAGCTCGGAGCTCCGCCTCCCCTGCTGACGCAGGGTTTGACGTAGGCCGAGCCCTAAAAAGGACCATCCGCCTGCGTGAGTTGAACTCGTAATCAGGCGGGCGGTCTTTGCATGTCTTTGGCGGTTCTATAGCAGCGGAGAAGAGGTGCAGCACCGCCAAAATCTAAATGAGGCCCATAATTACTAATATAGTAATAACACTCCTATAATTTTGTGGGATAATCCCACACCCCATGTATATTTAATTAAAATGAATGTATTTCTTCTTCTCTTAACTTTTATTAGTGAGGTAAACCCTCACAACCTCACTCCTATTTTTTGCCTAAAATACTACAGGGGGGCGTGGCCAAGATGGCGAGCGGGTAAGATGTGTGTTGATCATCTACCCGCTCCCGTCCGCCCGCCGCATCACTTCCCGGCACTCCCAATGCGCTACGGACCCCTGCAACACGATGAGGGTCCCGCAAGATTGGCCTCACTGTGGGGTACTGCTGTGGGGAATAGCTTGGGAGCAGCAGTCTCGAAGTCCTCTTGAACAACCACCCGAATACACAGCACGGCTCAGCCACTGGCACTAAAGCACGGCCCCTGACCACTGGGAGGCTATAGCGGTGGCACAGAGCTGGGGCTAGGCGGCTCTCCCGAGTGTGGCGATTGAGGCTACGACCAAGAGGTTAGTGGTGTGCACGGAGGGTAGGAGGTTGCACAGGACGTCTTCCCATTCCAGTTGCTCTGACTTGACACCACCTGTGAGAGGACAGGAGTGCATGGCGCGATTTGGCCCACAGCCTGTAGGGGCACTGCAAGTGGAGGTGGAGCACCTCGGGTATACCGGCGCTGGCCGCGCTACACATTAGAGCGTGAAGAAGTGGCTGACCGGGTGCGCACCTGGGGTGATTTGCTTGGTGGCTTAGACCTGCCACCCACACAGGAATGCTGACCCAGTGGCTTAGACTTTTTCACCCACGTGAGGGAAGTGGACCCCACCATCACAGAGAGGCCCCCAGCACGCTGCCACACCACAGCAATGTCTACAAAACATGGGATGAAAGACAGGAATGTGAAGGACATGTTTACTAAAATGGCCGGGGCGAGTGGAGCTGACGGCCGTGAATCGCCAACCGCGTCAGGAGGGCAAGAGTCTGAGAATGTGAAGGAACCAGTTGCGCATACTTTTCTGGTGAAACTGTTCTCTTCTCTGCGTGAGGATCTACAGGCCGTCAGAAAGGAGTTTTCTAAAGAAATCAAAGATGTGCGCCACGATGTAGATGCGATAGGGGAGAGAGTTGCCACAATGGAAGAGCATGAACAGGCCCAGGACGATGAGGAGGAGCACTTGCAACAAGAGATGCTTCGCCTACATGCGCAGGAACAATATTCATATTAGGGGCTTACCGCCTACAGAAGAGGGAGCGGACATCACTACCTACCTACCTCATTAGAAATATATTTCAAGAACCTTTGGACTTTGCTATCAAAATCGACAGAGCTCACAGAGTAGGCCTGCAGCGGAAACCACCAGCACCTCCCCCGGATATCTTAGCATTCCTCCCGGATTTTCAACTTAAAGAACTTATTCTGAAGAAAGCAAGGGATGCTCAGCCACTGACATATCAGGGACACGCAATTGCCCTATACCGTGACTTGGCGGCGATCACTTTGCAGAAGCAGCGAGACTTTCGTCCGGTCACAACACACCTCCGTAATCAAGGCGTCACATACATCTTGACATCGAAACCAAGTTCAGAGATCATCGCACAAAAGAGGCAGACCGTGCTGAACTCTTTGTCCCGTGAATCGGCTCCAGAGACAGCGATTGATTTGAGTCAGGGGTCAGATAAGTTGTAAAATGCCGTGCCGGGGAGGGCGGCGTGTGGAACTCAAGGGAGCGGGGGGATTCTACTGGCCACAAGATAAACCCTACAATCCGGCTTACCAAGGGTGCGTGGACGGGCACTGTGGACCCTGGACAATTTTGGGGTTTACTTATTGTTCCTTCAGTTGGGGTTAGGGATGGGAGGATTCCATTATCCAATGTGTACGAGGCTACTTGATTCGAATCAGACGGTTACAGCACGGATCGTAGGTGGGGGAGCGGGGGAAGATAGAAGTGTTGGATTTGGCCTGTGACCCAGCTGGCCAACCGAACGCCAACATCTGTTATAGTCAGGGAGGTAGTAAAAGTACTCACGCTCAATGTCAAGGGGCTTAATAACCCCATTAAAAGAAGGGCAATTCCCTCCTATCTAGAATGCACGGAGGCAGATGTGTGTCTCCTACAAGAGACACACCTTTCATCCAAGGACTGGCATCGTATGCGCTCCACGGCGTTGAAATGAAATGAAAGGAATCTTGTAATGCGCGACTAAGCCCAAAGGCATCAAGGCGCCTAACAACAAAACCATAAGAGCAAGTAAACAGTAACTACGGGTACGCCCTAGCAAACAGCCAAGTTTTTAAGGCTTTTCAAAAAAGCAGAGCGGAGGGCTGGGATTTAATATCGCAGGGAAGAGTATTCCATAATTTAGGGGCGATTGAAGAAAAAGCCCTACCACCCCACTTATTCCTGCGGAAGCGAGGTGTCACCAGCAGGTTCTTTGAAGAAGAGCGTAAGTCTCTACCCGATACGTAGGGTCGCAACAACTCCTTAACACCCCAGCACCCTTACCAAAGAGTGCACTATAAGTGAGGCAGAGGGTTTTGAAGGTAATCCTCGATTCAATAGGAAGCCAGTGCAAGGCCTTCCTGGCTGCTGTTGCGGACGCTAGTCTGGGAGCGTCCAGAACAAATTTGGCGGCCGCATTGTGGGCAGTCTGAAGACGCTGTAACAGACTCTTATTCATGCCGATGTATAAAGCATTACAGTAATCGAGTCGCGAAACAACAAGTGCTGCCACCACTTGCTTCCGCGCCTGAGGAGACAGATAATATTTTATTTTTCGGAGTATTTTAATAATACCCCAACAAGTGGCAACCGTTCTATTAACCTGCAGAGACATGGAAAGAGCAGGGTTGATCAGCACTCCCGCCGACTCCGTAGGCGTAGGACAGGCTCCCAGAGAGGGTGGCCACCAATCAGGCGACCAGATGTTCTTGTTCGGGCCAAACACCAAGATCTCAGTCTTCTCACCGTTCAGCTTTAGTGAATTGTGAATCATCCACAAGGAAACTGCTTCCATGCAGTTCCTAAAGCTGAACGGCGCCAAGTTACCCAAATGTGAAAGGGACACCAAGATCTGTGTGTCGTTCGCATACGCGACTACCTCCATCCCAAAAGATCTAACAAGCCTGGCAAGCGGGGTCACATAGATGTTAAACAGGGTCGGACTTAATGCCTACCCCTGTGGAACCCCGCATTGCACCGGTAGGGATGGAGATAGGAACTCACCCAACTTGACCCTCTGCTCTCTCTGGTCCAGAAAGGAGGCCAGCAGACTCAGAGCCGTCCCTTCCACCCCTATCTCCCTCAGGCGAGATGTTAAAAACGAAGGGGACAGGGTATCGAAGGCGGCTGTCAGGTCCAAAAGGACCAATAACGATGGTATGTCCTTGGTCTACCTCCATACGGATGTTATTCAGAACAACCGTGAGAGCTGAATCTGTACTATGGTGCCTCCTGAAGCCATGTTGGGATTGATCCAAGATACCCGAGGAGTCCAGAAAACCCCCCAGATGTTGATTGAGATAAGTCTCCATCATCTTTGCCGGAGCTGGAAGCAAAGAGATGGGGCGATAATTCTTGAGCACCTCAGGATCAAGTGTAGGCTTCTTTAGGAGGGGCTTAACCACCGCACTCTTCCATTGAGATGGAAAAATGCCATCTCTCATAGCCTTATTCATGATATCTAGCAATAAGGGCAGTAAAGAAGATCTGCACTCCTTCAGAACTTTAAGGGGGCAGGGGTCAAGTGGAGACCCCGACTTTATCTTATTTAAGAGCAGATCAAGCTCTTGATACGTTAGAGGCGGAAACTCAGACAGAGTCATTAAGCTGGTGGATAAAACCTCCTTCGAAAGCAGCACGGAGGGGACGGGCGGGAGAGAAGTAGCGGATCTTTGTGATTTAAGATCCGAGTAGATGTCCGCGATCTTCGAATGAAAGAATCCTGCGATTTTATCGCAGAATTCCTGGGAACCTACTACAGGGTCCGGCATCTGTAACGTACAGAGCGTGTCCACTATTTTTAAAAGCTCCCTAGGAGAGGAAAGAGCCATAGTCAGGTTAGCAAAGTACTCTTGCTTCACTCTGATGATCTCCCTCTTATACTCCTTGAGGAGATTCTTGTGTTTGTCCCTTTCCTTCATAATCCAGCTCTTCCGCCAGACCCTTTCCTGCTTCCTGCAACCCTGTCTCATGAGCCTAAGAGGCTCCGAGAACCAGGGTGCCGAAGGTTTTTCATCGCAGAGTAGCAAGAGGACAGGGGAGCCAGCACGTATTGTGATGTATTCCTATAGGTTCTGTATCGATCCCCCTATTCCTGACCCTATTCTGGTTATCAAGTTAACTAGCAGCCATCCCATGAGGCAGAAAGCCCCCATGATGCAGGAACCGTTATCTGATAAAGCCACACTACGGCACAGGAACGTGTTATCTGATTAGGTGATAACGCTTGCCATCTAATTAGACAAGCGATATTCCTCCAGCCCCTGATAAGGCATACGGAGTTCTCAAAACAAATCAAACCTATGACAGACCTGGGAAAAACCCTGCGGCCATTGTTTTGATTTCACCGAGAACTTCAGCAAAAGAATGTGCTAACGACCAGGTCGTATGACATCCTTATTGACGTATCTATGTCCATCCTTACGTCAATCTCGGCACCTTAAAGGTATAAATATTACTGATATTGCCCTATGCAGACACACGCGGTGGTGACGAGATCGGAGCGGCCAGACTTGCCGAAGCCCAGAGCAGAGCAGACCCCGCTGGCGCAGCCCCGCCTTCCTGACGCGCTGAGAACCAGAAGCTGCCTTTTCTCCTGCCGAGAAATCCAGCTCCGGCGCTTCCGGGTAGCCCTCGCAGGCAGCCTGGAATATCGAGACCAGAGACGAGAGATACCATCCCTCATTCATCCTAGATTCCAGGTACAGAACTGAATAACCCCTTGCAGAGAATTCTTTAGTCAGTCACTTGGCAAAACAAAGTTAACTTAAACTGCAACTTTCTATTCCCGCCCACGTATTAGGCTTAGGTCAGGTACACGGGGTAGGCGTAGTTAGAAACACCAGTTGAGTACGATTAGTCAAATGTATATGTGTATGTATATATTTTATTCATTTTAAACCTTCATATGGCTTAGAAACCATATCAATGTTTTTACAGTATTATTTTATACTTCTGCTTTTAATGTATGCACTTTACTTAACCATAAGTATTGCAATAATATCGATCCATTTCTCTTGTATGAGAAAAGAGACTGATCAATAAATAACATCTTTTATTGAACACGCCCGTCTCTTCCTTTTCTCTACAATCTGGTGAGACTAAGAATGCACGTACTGACTGAGTAAAATAAGTCGTCTTTTGTTCACACGACTCTAGAGATACACTCTTGATTAGGGGAGAGCAAAGTTGTCATGTTCTATGGTTGTCAGAAACTAAATCCCTTCTTGTCTATCCAGGGAGGTTCAACTCCTCCTTGCCTATTTGAGAAAGTTTCTAGTGAACTCTGAGCTAGCTGGCAAACCCAAAACTTTAAGTCTAATATCGACAGTAGTAGACCTAGTTAACGTCTGGTCTAGGCCTATACTATTGAAGGTATTATTCCAATGCGCAGAGCCTATTGGGATAATAGGAACTACACTACATGGCGCCCAACGCGTTTGGAAGGGCGATAAAACTAACGTAAGACATTTAGAGTAACTCAGTCGTGCTTTTTCACTCAGACCCCTTTTTTCCCATAATACTCCAAAGACGTCTGGAGTGGGTGAAAGGTAATATCCGCCAGACCTCGCAGGAGGAAGCTCCTATGTATGGTTCTTGGTTTAGTCAACGTTGAAGGATACACTGTTCCAAAATATTGTGCATCTAATCTTTGTTTCCATAAGAAACCTGATCTGCAAACAAAAGAAATAACCTTCCTGTCGGTAAAATGGTAGACAGTGATGAAGAAAGAGAGACAGTTAGAATAGCAACTGAACTCGCAGCAGCTGATACTGCTATACAAGACACAGACCCGGATATAATACTCATCCCGGTCATCAAAAGGAAATCTATAACCTTAAAACTTATAGAAAATGGACTGACACCTAGAGGTGGCACAGTCATATTCGTAATTGAGGCACACGAATATCGGCAGACAGAGGTATACTATTCATGGATACATTTTCCAGCAGCAAATGCTGTAACTAAGTACTTCCACTATTACAAAACAGAGGAACCTCCTGATACGTACACTCCTTTCGAGGAGGTGGAAGTACCACTTAAATTTCAAGAGCACCTGCTCTTATTTAATGGCGCCCTAAAACACAATAATCACATCACCAGGCTCGGTCCCTTAGGTAGACCAGGAGCAACGTGGCCGGTACTAGCCGGATACACACCACATCCAGACTTCGAAAGAATGTCTGCAGTAGATCTTTTAGTACAACTAAAACAATTAATAAAAATACATAGACAATTAGTCCAATATGTAATGCGGACTTCAACAATTCAACCAGCAATTAAAATTCCACAGCTGACCCCTCACCAGGGGAACACAAATAAAATTACACCACAGAACATACAATCCTGCCTAGGTAAAGTACCAGCTAAACGGGAACAAATACCATTCTGGTTAGCACAAAAAATCACCCAAATAGAGGCGGTGTTTCCAGACACCACCCCGTTAGAAAAACACAGGATTCTGACTATCTGTCTTCCAATGGGAATCGCACCACACGTGGAGGACTGTGACACTTGGGGTACAGTCTTTGCTTCCATCTACACAAAAACGCACGGTGTTCCATCCATTTCGGTAATACCAGATGTGCTAAAACAAATTCAAGACGAATACGGTCCAGAACCCGCTTTAACTCTTGGTATGAAATTACTAAAAGACTTCAAGCAGGTCTCGGCTATATTATTAGCCAACATAAAGGGAGAAGCAGCAAACGTGGCGATCCGCCAGAGGTTAAAAGAAACAGATATAGCAGACCAACCAGCTGAAATTGCCAGAATCATAGAAAAATCCTATGAGGAACTAGGTAGAGATAGTTTGGGTGGAATACCAGTAAAACCTCAACTGATTGAAAGTCCTGAAAAAATATTTTTTTATAATAATTCAACATCACAAAAAAAGAGCTGGGATGGAAACAAACAATCCAATCCTAAAGAAAAGAAATTCCAGTCCAGAGGAAGGTCTCCTCGGCGAAGAGAAAAATCTCCGAACCAAAGACACAGGTCACCCCAAAGTGACCCCTCTGGGAAAAGATATAACCTTAGAAATAGGGATAATATAAAGAAGCCTGATAGATATCAAGACATTGATACACGTCCCTCTCAATCTTTTCAGACTTCCTCGCAGAAATCGGAAAGAAGAGGACGATCAGAACAAAGAGAAGAGCACGCCAAGTCCAAAGACAAGGAACCTGCTCATCTAAAAAAGAAACTACAATTTCCAAAAAAGAAGGTAGCCAGTATCAAGGTAGTTAACAATGCCGAGAATACTGAGGACACAACTGAAAAACGGAGAATGGGCTCAGACAATGCTAGACAGCGCAGCAGAAGTGAGCATAGCTCGTAAAGTCCTTATGAATCATCTGGAGACAGTGGACACGAATGAATATCTTCAAGTGGAAACTGCAGACACCAGAGTTAGCAAACCTCACAAAATATATGAAATAACTTTACGTATAGAAGGGGATAAGACTAGAAAAATAAGGGGACTATTTTGGGATAATCTCTCCAAGGGCTATGACATCCTTCTAGCTGAAAAAGACTGGCCACCAGAGTTTGTCAGGGAGTGCCCTCATGGCGAAGAAATAATTATGCCTGCCTTCTCAAATCATATCCCAATTCATAAAAAATACACACTTGCCAGAAAGTGGGCAGTAGCTCAAGCTCCTGCTTTATATAAAAATCATGTAGGATGGGATGAGGACTCTCCTCCTCACAAAATCCAGTTAAAATCACAACCTACTGCACAAAGACAGTACCCAATTAAGCAAGAAGCTAAAAAACAGGTAAAAGAAATCCTAGATCAATTAGAATACCAGGGGGTGATTGAAACTTGCACCTCACAAATGAACAACCCTTTGTTTCCGGTCTCCAAACCAGACAATTCATATCGTCTAGTTTTGGATTACCGACACCTTAACTCATGTTGCAAAACTTTTGCAGTGCAAAACTCGCATAGTGCTGCACTAATGAATAACATAGTGCGCAAAAAATACAAAACAACATTAGACATCTCTAATGGATTCTTTTGTCAAAATATAGCACCAGAGAGCAGATATTTGTCTGCGTTTTCAATAAATGGCACTCAAAAACAATTCTGTCGGTTAGCCCAAGGGTACAAGAATAGTCCAGGGGTATTCTCAGCGAGAGTAACAGAATTACTACAAACATATGATGACGAAGCATTATCTTATGTCGACGACATATACTTAACAGATGATGACTTGGATACTCACTTGAAGAGAGTGAACACCATAATACTTTGGTTCGCAGCAGAGGGTTACAAATTCAACTTTAAAAAATCTAGAATTGCCCATCTAACAGTCCTGTTCTTAGGATACGAATTATCAAGTGAAGGCAAAAGCCTGGCTGACAATTTCCTAGAGAAATGTGCCGTACTCCAAGCACCTAGAACACTAAAAAACCTACAGTCAATTCTAGGCTTCCTAAATTTCGGAAGAACATACATTGCAAATTACGTAGAAAGGGTCAAACCCCTTTATGATCTAATAAAACCAGATTTTAAAAGAACCAATTGGACTCAAATACACACAGAAATTTTGAGATCCTTACAAACAGACATGTTAATTAAAACAAAATTAGAAACACGTGATAACACACGCAATCTTGTGATTCGAGTCATCCCAGGAAGATGCGGATTCACATACCTGACCTCTAATGAGGGAGAAAAGGTACCAATTGCATTAAAATCACACTTGTACACAGAAGCTGAAAAGAAATTCAGCATTAAAGAAAACATTGTTCATGCAGTTCAAACCGCAATAGCTAGAGAAAAAGATCAAGCTGCCGGTAGACGTATCACAGTCAGAACAGCAGAATCAGCCTTTGAGGCATTAACAACACCGTGTAATTTACCAACAACAACATTGAATCCGGAATGGATACAATGGGTGAATTCAATTACAACGGACAAAGTATACTACTACTTTGATCCAGAACTAGAGGAACTGAAAAATCTAGAATATGAAAGAACATTCCCTCTGCCAATCGACATTCTGCCCTTACGACAATACGCTTGTGTAATCTATACAGACGGACAGGCTCAACCTTCCGTTTGGGGAGAACAAGCATACAACCCGACATGTGGGATTACAAAAGAAGTGTGGCGCGGAGGTAATCTAAGACCTCTATTAACAAAAACACACTCAGTAGAAACTAATTCAGAACAACAGACTGAAATAGTAGCATTGAAAATGGCGCTAGATAATGCGGATCGCAAATTCCCAACACTTATAGTGTCCGATTCATATTACTGCGTCAAATCATATAACAAGGATTTGCAGACATGGATTCAAAACGGTTACAAAGATGACACAGATGCAACAATAAAGCAGAAACTGCTTTGGGAACAAATAGCTCTTTTACAAAAAGAACTACCAAAGACTCACGTGATACATACACTGAGTCATCAGCGTGATGGCGTTCACGTTGCAGGGAATTCATTGGCTGAAACAGCCACATCGGTAGCAACTAAATCGGCTTCCGTAGCTCGACAAAAGCGTACAGTGAAGTATATTGACGGTGAAACAGTGCTGGCAGTGAAAACGTCATCAAAAGGCGACTGCTCAGCGCTACCGATCAACTATCCACTCAATTATACATACATAATCGATGCAAACTTCGTCCCTTTTGCTCGAATCCCTGGAGTGGGGGATAGAGTAATTCCAAACATGGACAGGAGAAACTTGTTAATAGCAGACGCACATATGGGCGAAGGTCTCAGACACCTCAAACTAAAAGATTCTCTGGAAGAATTACAATCAAGATACTGGTGGCCAGGCATGAGCCTGCATCATACCATGTTTGTAAAGAACTGCCCAAACTGTAACAGAAATCGCAGTGGTGAGAGAAACGGTGTAATACCGTGTCGTTTCACTCCAGAAAGAATCAACAGTAAAAAGCAAAGCGTCCGATTAACATATACAGGCTACTTTCCACTTATAATGTAGATCACCAGCACTCGGCTGACGTCTGGACTGTTATACAAAGATTTGCGAGTCTAAATGGCATATACGCTAAGAGCATGCTACGTTCGACCATTGTTCTCACTCTAACCCTCCAGCCTGAGGGGAAACATGGCCAAATGAGCATAGTACAGCGGGAATCTTCTCACTTCCTTCCTGAGGGATACGGGATGGTGTAAAGAAAAAACCAAGGCATAAAGCTATCTATAACAGAAAGGATATTAGGTTCGGGAGCTGGGTGGGTCAAACATCTAATAAGTGTCCAACGTAGTCTAAATAACCTGCCAAGAAATTCTCTGAAGGGATTCAGTCCGTACGAATTATTATTTGGAACTAGGATGTTAGTCTTAGACCTCGACAGTCAGACTTCAGTGGTGAAGGAAAAATGCTTTGATATCAAAGATCGTTTGGCTATTTTACAGGACTTAAACGAAACAAGAAAAGACCTGAGCAACATAAAGTTGAAACAGCAGCCAACAACCACTGAAGAACCACCACCTGTCCCAGCAAGACCTGTCTGGATTCCAAAAGTCGGGGATCTAGTCAGAGAAAAGATCGCGGTAAAGAAGGAATTTGGGCCTTCTTACAGAAAAGCAGTTCCTGTCTTGTCTATCAACGGGACAAGATCAGTTGTACTACCGCCGCTTGCTGGTAAAAAGGAGAACCGAGTTGTATCCATCGACCTGGTAAAACCACAATCATGTGGCCGATAACAAATAGTAGGCCAAGTGGACTCCCGATAAGTAGTAGAACACCAAGATTTGCTACAAACACAGAGGTTCAATCTAAGAGGCTAATCACATTCGAAACGCCTACAGAACTACAACAAGGACTATGCAACAATGCAATGGAACTTAGACCTCTGAAAACCCAAATAAAAACATTTAGCAGAAGACACACCAATCTATAATGAAGTAACAAACGACTATGCAAGAAACAGTAATCCTGAAGCAATTGGAACTATTGACAGAACTGCATCCGGCTACTTCATAAACTTCGATGATTCCTCTGAAGGCTTCACTGAATCAAAAACACAGCCATCAACAAAAACCTTTACAAATAAAGTTAAAGTACTTTTGAAACAACTGAAAGAAACATATCTGATTTCTCCATGGATTGAATTTTGGGTGGGTTTTGGTGCATTTATCCTCATACTTTGGCTCATCATGATACTAACTTTGGGACGCTTCATTGAGGGAAAATATGCTAAAATGGACACAGCAAGTCAGAAAATCAACTTGATCCTCAAACCACACACATCTTCACACGTCGAGAAAAGAGAACTTTCTTCAGTCAACTTCACAGCCAATCCTATACTGGGTGGGGTAGCATGGGACAACACTGACTACGAAATTTATGGTCCGGTTGAAATCCTGAAATATCCACACCAAATTAAGATCTCGTTGAGTGACTTTGTAAAACCAAGCTCATTTGCTGATGATTGGGACTTTGAAAGTATAAATAATATGATGTCTGACTTAGTGATGTCTGCTAAATTTACCAAACATGATTATTTGCAGGGTTCGACAAATTATGATAGTATGTACTGTTATAACCACTATGGTAACCATTTTCTACATAGATCTGCACAACCTAGAAATGTTTTAAATTATAATCAATGGGAACATTGTGCAACCCCTCCAAAAGGAAGCTCAAGAACCGTTTATGACAAATATTCATACTTTTCAGGTTTCAACTCAAGTAATGCTGAAACATTTTATTTCAAATTGTCAAATAAGACAGGGACAAAGACCATGATAACAAACACGAAATTGATATATTCAGACTCATTCTTTGAACAAATGAATACTTTTGGTTTTGATTATTGGGACAAAAATGTTGAAGTAAAAAGTGTTTGGGGTACAAAAGAATGGCAAGTACAGGGTATAGAATCTTTGTTTAGAGCCTGCATGATCCCAGAACAAATTATATTTTTAAATGACACTGTTCAACAAACTACCTATCTTAGCTTAGCCAAAATCAAAGACTTAAATAAACCGTCTATTCCAAAACCAACAATGAACAGCAATAGCTCTACAGATGAAGAGATAGACGTAAATTATGTATTAAACCAAAACAGAACAAATCCTAATTGGAAACAGTGGTTGATCTGGCCCACAGATACCAATAACTGTCAAGATAGATTCCTGAACAAAACACAGGGGTTCAAAATGACCAGGCCAGACCCTAGATATTCCCAAAGACAACACCCAGGAATAATAACCACCTACAGTGTGGGCAAATTATGCCTTCAGTGGCTACAAACTTCCACACTGGCAGAAATTAAGCAACACCTAACTTTACTTACTGATGGTGCTGACTTGCGTGATTTCATTATGGGACCGCGCAAACAGCGTCAGAAACGTTTCATAGCAGCCTCTGTATATGCAGCATACAACGAGGCCTGGAAGGTGACTCAAATTGAGACAGCAGAAAGAATACGGGAAATTGACCGTATTAATTTGGAAAAATCACTTTCTGTAGTGGACAATGGGTTAATGACTCTGTCCTCCAGAATTTTTTCTCTGGACAGCATTGTGTCTTCAGCAATCGACATAATATCGCAAGACTTACTGTTGTTACAACACGGTCAGTCTCAATTGCGTTCTATTGTACAGCTTGGCTGGACGTTACAAAATCTGCGTTCAGGCTATGTGCCTTGGCGTTTAATCAACACAACGTCACTATTCAATATCTTTAACCTTACTGATAAACAAATCAGTATGGCACAAAAGGGTGCTGATTATACAATCCTGAGCATTGAGAAACTCGAGAGATTACCAGTGACAATGTCAGAACGACCTGTCAGTGAATGGATAATACATGGGATAATTAATATTCCAATATCAACCTTCAGGTTTCAATACTGCCAAAAACATATACAGGCTGGCATGTATGAAAAATTGGGAAAGGGATACATTAAAACAACATGGAACTTGCCCTATTCACATGCATGTGTCAGTAATAAAGGACAGAAAGTGTTTCTTAGTGGCAATAATTGTGCGATGTCACTAAGCGGTACACTTCTGTGTAACGGAATTAGTTTGCATGGAGCCTGTGAAGGGAACTCAAATAACCTTTCATGTCACCAGCTAGGCACACCTGCGACAGAGATAGAACCATTCTTTCAAAGACTCTATAATGGGAGTTACATTCTAATTGTGGACCGCAGATGCTGTAGTCTTATGCCCGGGACTCCTTATCTCGTAACTACGACTGCGAAGGTCAAGTGCTGTGGACGCTTATTGTTCCCCAGCTCCCTTCCAGACAGGGAGGCAAGGGCATGGCCCAACTTGAAAATTACTTCTATTCGAATAGATACTTTAAGCAGAATGAAAACAGTGCTTCTTCAGACGCCGACCAGGCTCACGTCATCAAAAGAAACGTATGATCTCCTAGTCGCAAGGACGACTGCAGAGATTCACTCCTTATTATCAACTAATTCCCCCATACATTTCGCAGGAATCCTGAATGAAATCTTAAATATTTCTGATACCAGTGGAGTCTCAAAAGTATTTAAGACAGTATTTTCGATGGCATTAACACCATTCAAAGCCATACTGGGTATTTTTCCAGATTTCGTCCATTCGATTTTTTTAGACAAGCGATATTCCTCCAGCCCCTGATAAGGCATACGGAGTTCTCAAAACAAATCAAACCTATGACAGACCTGGGAAAAACCCTGCGGCCATTGTTTTGATTTCACCGAAAACTTCAGCAAAAGAATGTGCTAACGACCAGGTCGTATGACATCCTTATTGACGTATCTATGTCCATCCTTACGTCAATCTCGGCACCTTAAAGGTATAAATATTACCGATATTGCCCTATGCAGACACACGCGGTGGTGACGAGATCGGAGCAGCCAGACTTGCCGAAGCCCAGAGCAGAGCAGACCCCGCTGGCGCAGCCCCGCCTTCCTGACGCGCTGAGAACGAGAAGCTGCCTTTTCTCCTGCCGAGAAATCCAGCTCCGGCGCTTCCGGGTAGCCCTCGCAGGCAGCCTGGAATATCGAGACCAGAGACGAGAGATACCATCCCTCATTCATCCTAGATTCCAGGTACAGAACTGAATAACCCCTTGCAGAGAATTCTTTAGTCAGTCACTTGGCAAAACAAACTTAACTTAAACTGCAACTTTCTATTCCCGCCCACGTATTAGGCTTAGGTCAGGTACACGGGGTAGGCGTAGTTAGAAACACCAGTTGAGTACGATTAGTCAAATGTATATGTGTATGTATATATTTTATTCATTTTAAACCTTCATATGGCTTAGAAACCATATCAATGTTTTTACAGTATTATTTTATACTTCTGCTTTTAATGTATGCACTTTACTTAACCATAAGTATTGCAATAATATCGATCCATTTCTCTTGTATGAGAAAAGAGACTGATCAATAAATAACATCTTTTATTGAACACGCCCGTCTCTTCCTTTTCTCTACAATCTGGTGAGACTAAGAATGCACGTACTGACTGAGTAAAATAAGTCGTCTTTTGTTCACACGACTCTAGAGATACACTCTTGATTAGGGGAGAGCAAAGTTGTCATGTTCTATGGTTGTCAGAAACTAAATCCCTTCTTGTCTATCCAGGGAGGTTCAACTCCTCCTTGCCTATTCGAGAAAGTTTCTAGTGAACTCTGAGCTAGCTGGCAAACCCAAAACTTTAAGTCTAATATCGACAGTAGTAGACCTAGTTAACGTCTGGTCTAGGCCTATACTATTGAAGGTATTATTCCAATGCGCAGAGCCTATTGGGATAATAGGAACTACACTACAGTATACTGCTGCACTAATGGCTTTAGACAGTTCCGAAGTATCCAAATTAACATCTTCAGAGAGATCCGCTTTGTAATTTTGCATCAACGGAGCCAGCGAAGCGCTCGTAATTTTTCCAAAGTTCCTCCTAGATTTAATATGACTAGGGGCTCCAGTCTTTGCAGGCAGCGGAGCAATCTGAAGCTCCAGGGGGACAGCAAAGTGGTCGGTCCAGGCCAGTGGGATGGGAACATCTATTGTGAGCCTGTCATCATTAGAGAATACCGCATCCAGTGTATGACCCGCCTGATGAGTGGGATGTTTGACCAATTGCACAAGGTCACATGCTGATAATGAGTCCAGAAGGGCCAAGGAGTCTTTAGAGTCAGGGTTGTCTAGATGAAAGTTTAGATCACCCAGGACAGTCAGATTAGCAGATCCAAAGTAGGGCTCTAAGATGTTAAAGAGAGACTGACTGAAATCTGTCCTGGGCCCGGGGGGTCTGTACACCAAGATGCCCACAAAAGGAGCAGCATCCGGAGATTTTATAAGATAGTGAAGGGCTTGAAAGAGGTCGGAGGGCCTGGAGAGTTGAGTAGTATGACAGGTATGAGAGGTCTTATAAAGGATACCAAGGCCGCCTCCTCTCCGCCCCACTCTATCCAATCTAGCTAAAGAGTACCCATCCGGCACAGCCTCTACCAAGTCCGGTCCCAATGAATCAGTGGCCCATGTTTCGGTAAGAAACACCCATGTGGGCTTTCTTGCTGTGACGAAGTCCCGAAAGGCGATGTTATTCTTAACTTAAGATCTAGTATTGATCAAGAAGCCCGATTCCTTGCGGGGAGGCAACGAAGGGGAGATAGCAGAAGGGAGGGGAGGTCTAAAGGAGCAGGCTGTCGGTGACTTACCACGAATGTTAAAACACTTGCAGTAAAAAGCATCTCGGAGAGTGTCTGGAGAGCAGGAAAAATGGCATGGAAGCCAGGCAGGTCTCAAACGAGTGAGATCAAGATAAGAATATAAAGGACCTGCCACAGGAAGCATATCGAATACACCCGAAAGTCCAGAGTCTCCCGCCCTTTAGCCCGTACTTAGCGCGGACGGGCGCAGACGGGCTGGACTCTGGCGTGACTCCGGCGTCACTACGGCGCAAACGCTGCACGCAAACGCTGTGCGTAGAATGGCTGCTTTATATGCAGGTCAGCGTGTCCTTGTGACAGCTGGTCTGCTAACCCAAATGGCACCGCCAGGCGTCCAAATCTCTCCCCAAGATGGCGGCCAAAGCGAGAAGTGACTCAAGGGACCCGCCAAAGCGCGGTGCTTAAACAATTATAATGCAGGTGAGGGGACGGCGCAGAGCATAAAAACAGGATAAATGCAATTTAAATTAAACAAAATACAAAACGGGAATTATAAAAAACGCTATCGCGTTAGTAGCGAGTCCGCCCTGCAGCGCGCTATCTACTGTGAGGTCAGGCGTACAGGGAGATACTAAACAAAGTAGTTCTTCTCTTCCACGGGGGAGAAGAAAGTGGGGGTCCCCATTTTCATAGCTTAGCGATGCAAGGGGGAGGTGAAAGAGAAAGTGGTCGAAATAAAAGGGCGCTTGGTAGCATATGCTATTCAGTTTGGTGCCCAAACTATGGTTCTGGTGTCCCTATATGCCCCTAACACAGGTCAGGAGAGATTCCTTCAAACAGCTTTAACGGATGCTATGGTCCCGCAAATTCGCATGATACTTATAGGGGGAGACATGAACATGGTTATGGACACTGACAAAGATAGATCTAAAGCTACTTTTCATCCTAAAGGGGAAATGTCGAGGGAGGCGAAGTCACGGCTGCGAGAATTGGGGCTGGTGGACATCTGGAGGGGGGCCCACCCTAATGTGACACAATACTCATTCTTTTCACATGCACACAGATCATATGTATGTTTGGGCTACTTCTTAGGTATGACAGAGGTAAATAGTGTGGTAAAAGACGTAGACATCGATCCCATGGCCCTCTCTGACCACGACGCAGAGCTTGTGCAGCTCCAGGTAATACCAACCCAATGTAAGGTGGGTGGATGGAGGCTTAAGGAATTCATTTTCATTTCATTTCATAAGGCTTTATTCGGAACAAAAAAGGCAATGTCCATAAAAGCACATAAAATTTCATAACAGTATTTCATTAAAAAAAAATCATGTTAGAAATTTACAAGAACAGAATAAATAATTAAAAAAACATGCTTTTCCTTGCCTTGATTGCTTTAAGGAGGAATGTGGCAGTAAACAAAACAGACATCAGGGTGGTACATGTAAAAAGCAACTTCATGGAATCATATACAGTGCTAACACCAAACTTAACAAATAAGGGATTTAGATAAGCTATGCGAAAATGTCCATAAAGTTTACATAGCAGTAAAAAGTGCAGAGTGCTTTGTGTGGTAACGTTGTCACAAGGACACGGACCAGCGGGATGCTTTTTATTTAGAGGAAAGGCCACCAAGTGGTGCACAATCCCGAACCTCAACCTGGTTAGAACAAACCGATGAGACGCTCTGGTCACTTGGCTTAAATATAGTTGGTAACCCACACTCTCATTAAATCTAGCATGAAACACACAGGTGGAAAGATTAACACTATTGCTTAGCCGCCTCTCTGACTCGTATGTCAGGAAAACATTCTTCATTACAGTTTTAGGCAAATCGGAGGCAGCTAGTCTGTCCACTTTAATGCTAAGACCATAGATCTCTTGGTAGCTATCAATTATGTATTTGATCCAAGGAATCTTTAAGTAATTGTCAACAGAGAGGCAATCGCCAATAATGGCTCTATTTAGAGATGTCTCTTCTTTCATCCAGATGATCGCGCGCCATAACATTAATGGTCTTAGGGCGATTAGATCGGACAGATGTTGAATACCGAGCTCTCGGTGAGCCAGGGCGTTAGAAGCTGAAGTGGGCAGGCACAAGAGTTTCTTTAAAAAATGATTTTCCTCTACTTGTAAGCTCCCAGCTGTAGCAAAACCCCAGGCCCCGGCACCATAGAGGGCAATGGAAAGACATCTCGCTTGATAGATCTTTAACATGTCTTTAGTCCATTTGTCCCCTAATTTAGTGGCAAATTTAAAAACCCCATGGGCACTTTTCGCCATCTTGGCTCGAACGTTAATGAGCTACAGTTCTTTGAGAAAGTTATGCCAAGATAGCTAAAGTTGTCCACTTGTTGGACCTTATGTCCATCAATAAAATACGAATGGGGTTTCCCACGCCTTGTTCAACATTCCATGGTATAGGTTTTGGACTTGTTAATCACCAATTTTCTGTCCTTTATAAAAAGCGAAAACCTATCCATCAAACGTTGAAGACCTAAAGGGGTACTGGACAGTAACACGGCGTCGTCCGCGTAAAGTAAAAACGGGACGTCGAGATTATTGGCTTTTGGAGCATCTGCCAAAATTGTTTTTAAAAAACGATATCAACTTTGTTAATGAAAAGGGTGAAAAGCAATGGGGCGAGAACGCACCCTTGCCTTATACCTCGTCCAATCTTGAACTTATTAGTACACTCCCCACTTGGACCATATCGTACACTAGTGCGCAGATTGACATAAAGTCGGGCCAAAAAATAGACGATACCCTCGGGTGCCCCCATTTCTAGCAATTTAGCCCAAAGAATGGCAGGGTCCACCATGTTGAAGGCACTACTCAGATCTGCAAAGCAGAGATAAAGAGAGCCCGTCTTAGCCTGCGTGTACTTTCTTATCAGAAGTTCGAGATTTAGACATTGTTCTATAGTCCCTCGCCTCTTTCTAAAGCCGTATTGGCTATTTGCAAGAATGCCATTTGATGAAGCCCATTCTTCCAACCTAATTAATAACACCCTGCTCATTATCTTCACAGAGGAATCCAATAAGGAGATGGGGCGATAATTCTTCACGTCCCCCCTATCTCCTTTCTTGTAAATTGGTATTATGATAGATTCCTCCCAAGTTGGCGGAACACCCTTACACACAGCAGCGTTAAAAACGTTGGCTAACAGTGGGCCCCATAACTCAGGGACTAGTTTATACACGTCGATAGGGACCCCATCGGGGCCTTGAGCCTTCCCCCCGTTACTGGAGCTAAAACTATCTATGACCTCAGTGATAGTAATATTCAACGGGACAATAGGCCAACAATCGACATAATCACCCAACGGTCTATCAGAGTCAAAGATTAATGAAAAGTGTGTCACCCATATTTCCCTATCAACATTAGAGGTCAATTCAGGCACTATATCATCTTTAAGAAATGGACCGTTGATTGTTGCCCAAAATAAAGAGCAGTTAGAAGTTTCAGCAGCCTGTGTGAGTTTATCCCAGGCCTCTTTCTGTAGCTCAATCTTCCTGCGCTTTACTGCCGCCTGGTAGGTGTGCCTATGCTGGATGACCACACTTGTGACTCTTGGTTTAACTGCCAATGCCTCTTTTAACTCCTTTAACGCAATTGTGGAAGCATGGTCGAACAACCCCCTTCGATGGTCTGATTTGCCCTTGGCAGATTTAGTAAATTTGCTGTCAATAATAGAATTGATATTGATAAAATTAAGGACAGTAACAGCATTAACATCAACACTCTCAAGAATAGCAGTGTTTTCTACTAAACAACTTTTACCAATTGAATTGGACGTAATTTCAGCTTTGTCCCCCTTCCATCTAATTCTAGTTCCATTTGGTCTATGTGGTTCAATATTAACAATAACACCTGAACTAGGTACAAGTGTTTCTTTCCATAAGGAGGCCTCAATGATGATACAGTTATGATCGCTAAGTAAATTATCCACGACCTTAGGGGCCTTACACCAAGGAATAAGGTTGGAGGACATGGAAATAAAGTCAATTACAGTATTTGCGTTCCTACCCGTAAACGTGGGGATAGTATCACCTAAATCGTTCTTTGCGTTGACCAAAATTTCCATATCATGGGATGCCAGGAGTTTATTCAGAGACTCCCCATATTGATTGTGTGGGAAATGAAGCTCAACATTCCCAAAATGGTTCGTAATCCCACAGACCTTTTGATTGGAGAGGGGACAAACAGCAGTATTGAAATCCCCTGCCCAAATAAAGTCAAAGACAACATTAGATCCCCTAGTTATGTCGTCCAGGGCACTCTCAAGAGCAGTTACCAGCAGGTGCCTTTAGCTGTCGAAAATATTATTATAAAAATTAATTAATAAAATATTTCTACCATGCGCCTGATAAAGCCATAAAATCTGGGAATGAGCCCCAACCAGTACGTGTTTTTTCACAGTGATAGAAAGTTTGACAGAAATCAATACCAAGAGCCCTCCCTTGGCTCTACCAGAAGAAGAAGCCATAGAGGGTAAATGGTATGAGACAAAACCGTTATAGCTAGTTAGGCCTATACACCATGTTTCCTGGAAACATATTATATCAAAGGTATTGACAAACTCCGGCCAACCCAGGAAATCATCCTTTGATGCTAAACCTGCGATATTCCAGCTAGCGATTAAACATGACGGTGATCCAGTGGCTTCATCGAACCTAATAGTGGGTAGGCTTATTATGTCAATCCCGGGCAATTTGCTCGTGGGAGGTGAAATTGCCCGCTGCTCTACCTCTACTAACATGCAATCACTGCGGTCGCCATTAGCGACCCCAAGGCTGGATGAGGTACAAAATTTGTCACTTTCACGTACATTAGCTACGTTTTCTGCTATTTCATCCCCCGCCCCGGCCCCAGGGAGAGGGGCTACTGCCCCCCAAGTAGAGAAAGGGACAGGTCAGATTCCAGTCAGTCATTAAGGTCTAGACCACTCAAAAGTTGGAATCGATTAGATGTGGCAACCTCGTAGCCAGTGGGCGTGTTAAAACCTCTACCTCTATCCCTTGTAAGATCATTGACGGGTTCGTGGCTTAAATGCTTATAGAAATATCCCAGTGGTCGGTGTGAAATTCCCTGATAAGGTAGGGAAGTAGCTCTTAACAGTGCAGTGGTGGCGAGATGTGGGCTTTGAAAATTTACAATAATACAATTGCCACTAATATTCTTATGTGAACTGCCTATACACTATACAGTTAGTTCTTCTGGTAGTTAAGATCTGGTCTGATAATGCCACTGGGAAACCACACTCTCGATTAAGCTATGACACAGTTTTATTCTTCTATGATTCATGAGATTCTGGGTTATTTAGGTGCCCGGTTACTCGTTCTGGTGGGACGTTTGTTAGGACTGCCACATACGGTGTACAGTCTGGTGGTAGATCAGGCTGTGAATTAACAAAACGTTTAGTCTTCCCTTCAATTGGCCCCGGTTTTTTCTCTGGGGCTATTATAATTGCTGTATCTCTACATACTGTTTGCGGGGGTTTAGTTGCTGCACAAGATCCCTGAGTGCGTGCCTTAGATGTCTCATTGTTGACTCCTTGGCCCTTATCTACTACTTGGGTTCCAGTACTTAAATCCAAATAAGGTCCCAGAAGGCCTCCTAATCTAACCACTTCCGCTGTGATTAAATCGAGTTTGTCCAATAGAGGTTTAACTATCTTGTCAATCTTACTATCTATAATAACAATCAGAAAATCTAGTTGCTCAGTATCTATTTTGACCGGGGTATTGTTAGGTATTGGGTCAGAATCACAGACAACATTATTAGGAGGCAAATCTACTCTTTTTTTATTTCTATTCCCCCCCCTGTTTTGATTGTATGTTCCTACTAATGTTCCTGCTTGATCTAAGTACTCTCTGTATTCTAGGCACCGGGGAGTATTGAACTGGAGAATCATGGGGAACGTCCAGTGTAGCCTGATTAATATCTAATTCGGTAGGTACCACCCTAGGTAAATTTTCTAAATGGTCGTGATTACAACTAACATCCAATGGCGGGATAGACAGGGAAATAGATGGTATAGGCGAAGTAGGTTGTGAGGCTGTAGGGCTCCCCCTTCCCAACGACAATCGACTATCTTTGTTAATTTTATCAACCACCTTAACAAGATAATTATCCAGTGTGGCTGAACCGGGAGGGTTTTTAACAGTTTTTACTTTAGACATGATTATTATCTAGGTCCTCAGACGACCGATTCACAATTGACACAACTTGATTCCAGAACTACGCTACTAGTGGGCTTACTACAACTCTTTCCCTCGAACCTTAAAAACAATCGTGAATATAAACAATAAATTAAAATCTCACATGTACGTTTTCAGAAGACTCTGCAACCACGTCCAAACAAGCAATATCCACGTAACAACAACCAAAGTCAGCGGCCCTGCCCTGCCCCGTTCTGTCCCGGACTGCCACAGACTGTCCGCCCTTTGTCCGGGCTTTGTCCCGCTCCATCCCGCGATTGCGTCCCGCGTTGCGTTAGCAGAATGATGTTATAAGGGCCGGTGTGTGTGGGCGGACCTCCGCACAGGTGGAGTCTCGCACGGACTCCTGGTTCCTGGAGTCCCGTGCGGCGTGCTTGCTTTGCCCCCACAGATGCAGCTGACCCAGGCACAGCCTCAGAGCCCTCGACGTTGCTCCCCTCCTTGGGAGACCGCAGTTCAGCTAGCAGTCGGCTGGAACAGTTACATATGTTACATAAGAAGGCAGTTGAGCAGCAGATTACCAAATGTATTGCACAGTACTTGGAGTGTAATGACTCCCATGAGGTAACTACTACAACATTGTGGGAAGCGATAAAAGCAGCGGTCAGGTGGGAGCTCATAGTGCTCTCTGCGGCTGACAACAGGGAACGCAAGGAGCTGCAAGTGCACCTGACTGCACAGGTTCGCGAATTTGGGAGGGTGCGTAGTCGAACGGGGGCACCTAGGGTGTGGAAGGAGCTAAAAGCAGCGAAAGCGCAACTTGCAGGGGTTGACTTAGACAAAGCGGAATATGCTGCGCTTCGATTAAAACACTCCTACTATATTGGAGGAGACCGAACGGGGCGTTTCCTTACAAATAGGTTACGGGCCCAACGTCAGTATGCAAAGGTACTCTTGCTAAAGAGACCGGGTTTGGGGGAGGCCATTAACGATCAGGGGATTGCCCACACTTTCTGGGAATTTTATGAAACACCTTACATGGTGGACAACCCGACTGACCGTGACATGTCAACATACTTACAATCAGTTCATATGTCCACTCTGACACCAGACCAAGCTGAATCCTTAGACGCTCCGATTAGGATCAAAGAAGTGATCACGGCAATTTCACGCCTCACATTACTGAAAGCACCGGGACCGGATGGCTTTCCGGCACTCTTCTATAAAATATTTTGCCACATACTTGCTCCTATATTGACGAGATTGTTTAACTCCTTCAGAAGTGACAGACCAATCCCAACGTATATGCTATCGGCAGTATTGCCCACACCAGGCAAAGATAAACAAGAGTGCAGATCGTACCAACCACTATCTCTACTCAATGTCGATTTCAAAATATTCACAGGCATTTTGGTCACCAGGTTGGGTCCGATAATGCCAAACTTGATAAAACCAGACCAGGCGCGGTTCATTCAAACCCGGCAATGCGGGGATAATACGAAGAGAATCCTACACCTCATAGATAAGGCCCACTAAACGAATATGGACACACTCCTACTGATGGTCGATGCCGAAAAGGCATTTGACCGGGTAGATTGGCAATTTCTGGAACAGACTATGGCACATTTTGGACTGGGGAACAGATTTCGGGAATGGGTGGGATGCTGCTGCGGAGCGCCTACAACCTCAATTGGGGTCAATGTCATCTCCTTGCTGCCCTTCACTATCCAATGGGGCACCAGGCAGGGCTGTCTGTTGTCACCTCTCTTGTTTGCCCTCTACATTGAACCCTGGGCACAGAAAATTAGGGACAATCCCAACATTAAAGGGATCCCGTTTGGAGGGGAAACACACCCTATCAGTCTATACTCCGATGATATTATAGTGGCGCTAACGGCAACGAGGAGTTAACTGTCTGCATTCCTGGAGGAATTAGAAGCCTTCAGCCGGGTCTCAAACTTCCGGGTCAAAGTGGATAAATCGCTCATTCTTGACCTGAATCAGATACAGCTGTCGGAGGAGGATGTGCTCTCGGGTATACGGGTGGTTGAATCCGTTCCATATTTGGGACTGGAATTAGCGGCGACCATCCGGCAAACGGTCAAAATAAATTATGACAGACTAGTGCAGCATTTTAAAAAAGATCTCGGTAACTGGGGAAAACACAGTTTGTCACTACTAGGGAGAATAACTGTGGTTAAAATGACCCTCTTGCCCAAGGCACTATACTTGTTTGAGACTGTTGGACTTGGCTATTTTTACAGGGTCATCCCTGAACGTTTTGCCTTCCTCCTGTATTTTGTCTGACCTGTTTTTGTTGGTTATATGACTCTGGGCACTTTACCACTGCTGATCAGTGCTAAAGTGCATATGATCTCCCTATTGTAAATTGATGATGTATGGATTAGTGACTCCATGATTGGCTGGTTTGGTTTACTTGTCAGACCATAGTACAGTGCACTGAGTGTGCCCAGGGCTTGCAAATTAAATGCTGCTGTTGGGCTTGTGGTACAAAAGGGGGTGGTGATGGACGGAGCATCTGAACCAATCAAACACTCACACCCAGTCAACAGATCTGGGTTTAATCCATCACCGTTCTTTAGCCCACTCTGCCACCCCAGTTCAGACATGGCCATATGCAAATCACTCTGACCCTGTGCCTCATGGGAACAGTCCAGCCCGAACTGCCAAGCCATGCCTTCCCAGGACCGGCAACAAGCTTCCTAGGACCGGTTTCTGGCATTCCAGCCATCTTCAGCCAGGCTTGCTTGAATCCAGTGGGAAAGTGAGCAAGGGACTCACGTCTGAGCATGCCCTGCCAACTTATGGCGACAAAGCAGTACAAAAGGGGGTGGTGCTGGTTGTGGCACCCACAGAAGCAGCCTGTAAAGTGTGTCTCAGGCCTGCCATCGCAGAGCCTGTGTGCAGTCTTTTACTGCCATGTTGACTGGGCAAGTGCACCCACTTGCCAGTCCCTAAACCTTCCCTTTTCTGCATATTAGTCCCTCCTATGGTAGGCCCAAGGGCAGGGTGTATTGTAGGTAAAAGGTAGGACATGCCCAGATGTGTGTGGCATGTCAGAATAGTGAATTACAGCCATTTAGTTTTTTCACTATTGCAAGGCTACCTGATCCCCATAGGCCAGAATTGGCAGTTTGATTATAACATCATATAATCCTAACTGACTCAGGGAACTAGGTAGAAATTCGAGTTTAGTGTGCCTGAACTCAAAATGATAAAATACATCTTTTAGTGAAGTTGGTTTTAACATTCTGTGTTTGAAAATACCACTTTTAGAAAGTAGGTATTTTCTTGCCTAACTGTCCAAGCCTGCCTGTGCTAGGTTGTGTATTCCTTGTCTGGAGTTTGAGTGACAGGGGATGGGGATTCCAGGACACAGGGTGAGTCAGCACAGGGCTGAATAGAGCTATCTGCATGTAAATGGGTGGGAGGAGTTGCACCTGGGACCTGCATAGGGCTGTGCCTGACTTCCACAATGCTGGCTCCACCTCCTGTGGTGCGTCTGATATCCCTGGCCCATACTGTCAAAGGAAAGAAGGAGTCTTGTCAACAAAGTGCAAATGTGAGATATTTGTCTGCCTATATTGATATTTAATATCGCTGCGGACATACAATAGAGGGGCATATTATCAAGGGGGTTTATCTCCGCTTTTTTGGCTTTAAAAGCCAAGAAAGCGGAGATAAAATTATCTCCCTATTACCTAGCTGTCGCTAACACCTAACGCTACTAGCATGAACATCTACTTCTAATGGCCGACTGTAAAGCACGTGAGATGTACTGTTCAAAACAATATATTGCTTTCCAATAATAAAACATTAAAAACAGATTTAAACATCAATACTACATTTTCCACTTAGTTTGGGTGGTGAACCCTTCCCCAAACATGCTCTTTTTAAATAGAATTAAAACATTTCTAATTCCTCAACTTTCAAGGGGGGTAACCCCCCTCCCTCATTTTTTTATTATTTAATACTACTACTACTATTTTGGGGGAGGGTAATCTCTCCAACCCAGTCTTTTTAATTCTAAACTTAGCACATACTTTAACAAAAAAGAATGTACCCCATATTTACCTTCCCTGGCAAAAGCATGCATGCCAGATTTATGCATAGTAAACACAGCTGCGTTTTAAAAGCTGCATGGTAAAGGCAATCATGGTAAACACTGCTTGGAAAAGTTTGTTTTGTATGCTGTACCATTCACAAGCAGAGCATGGTGTAGAATCCAAAGAGAAAATCCATCCTCCTGCAAGCAGCTATCTTGGGGACAAAACTGTCCCGGAAGAACAGAGGGATGAGAAGGAGGTCATTGTCGCTATTACACAGAAAACATAAGACAAGATCCCTCATGCTAAACAGCAGTCGTGTTTCAAGACCTCTTCTGAGGCTTAGCTGATTGTTTTGCCTATGCAAAACTTTGCATAGCCCTCAGCCTACAGATCCCTATGCCAAGGTGGATGTATTTTCAGTCTTCTCGCAGTGATGTGCGGGAGAGGACACACTTGGTGAGGAACAGCTCTCCCTTCATCAGTCTCTCAGATGGCAACCCTCTCTGTGACAAACAACCTGTAGGGCATGTCAGAGACCCTATGAGTGGAGTGGGAGAGGACAGAGGGTTTGCAGGACCAAATATCATCCTTTGGGAGAGTCGATTTTTCAACCAACAGTCCACTGTTCATGGGATATTACTGCAATAGGGATAATGCTCTCTGAGTTGGCAGGCAGTATTAAAGCACTTTCTCAGATGATTTAGAAGCAGACCTGCAACTTGGATAACATTGTGATCTAACTGCAGTTTCTTTACCTTTTGAATATACCCCAGGCATCAGACTGCATCTGTAAACTTTTCAGCAGTACCTCTGTGTGCCGGTAGGTGGGGTGGTGCTACTTTGCATTGATGTTGTTCCGCTCCAGAAAGGCTGTGCAGATCGTATATTGGCGTTAAGCCTGCCCTCTATCCGCGCCTCCAGAAGCAACTTTGGCCCTGGTGGAATGAGCTTGCAGTCTTTCGAGAGACTGCATTTTGGCCAATGCATGGCAAATCTTAATACAAAAAATGATTCAGATGGAGGTGGACCTTTTCTGCATGGCATTACCTTTTATGGCTGCTGCGAACCCCCCAAAGAGCTAATCGTTTACCCAGTGCTCTCTGGTGCAAATATTGTAAAAGCTCAGTGCCCTTTTGGGGTCTAAGAAATGGAGCCCTTCCACTCTTACTCCTTACATGGGTGAGGCTGAGCAAAGATTGAGGGCAATGTGATAGTTTGATTGACGTGGACTGGCATCACAACAAAAGGCAAGAAGGATGCTTGCGTCCGCAGAACCAGTTTGTCTGGAAAGAAAGTGGTGTGTGGTGGATTGACAAAGAGCTTGAAGCTCACTCACTTGCCCCACGAGGAACACTGTCTTGAGGGCGGGGAGCCACAAGGGACAGCTGTGAAGCCCTTCAAAGGAAGTGTGCCTTAAATATGAGAAACAAATTAAGGCCCCACGTTCACATGGCAAAAGGAGGAGGAGGAAAGAGATGTTGTAGTGCATTTAAAACACGCATCGCAACATGTGATTTAAACAATGAGTGCTGCTCCGCCAACCGTAAAAAGGGCGAAAGAGCCAACAGGTACTGTTTTAAACTGTGCCCAGAGCAAAGCCTTGCTGGTGAGGGCTAAAACAAACAACAAAACATTACATACCTTTGCCTAGGTAAGATTAATCTGGTATGTGGCACTCTAAGCCACAAATGTGTCCCAACGTCATGTGTATGCTGTATTTGTCAAGGGATTCCTACATGCCAAGATAACATTAACCACCACCAGAGCAAGGTCGAAACTGTTCGGCTGTCGCTGCTTAATCTCCAGGCATGAAGGTATTGCAATGTTACAGGCACCAAACCATGCCCTGTTGCTGCGACAGCAGGTTCTCCGCAGGGGCATGAGATCTGGGTATCATCCTTGCTGTTCCCATTCCAAGGACCGCTAGGATGACTTGGACCTGGTCAGTCCAGATCGTCTTTAGAACTAGAGGCAGAAAAGGTATTGGTGGAAAGGCATACAGGCGTCCATAATCTGACCATAGGCGAAACATGACGTGTCTCCTTGTTTCCTTCCCAGTGTAAGAATTGGCTTTTGTAGTTTGGTTTGCCCTGTTCCCATCATGCACTGGGACAGGAACAGACTAATTTGCATACAGCCAGGTTCTGAAACTGGGATGGTGCAATGAGCTAAAAAACGGTGTTGGATCTAGCCCTGATCTTTTGACTGGGTGAGAGTATTCTGCTTTATTCAGAGACTCTGTCCCTCACCACCCCGTGTTGTAAATATTTTTGTCCACCCTAAGCGTGGAAGGGTATACTCAGACATGAGTCCCTTGCTCATTGCACCATCAGGATTCAAGCAAGCCGGGCCGAAGACGGCTGTAATGCCAGAAACCGGTCCCCGGAAGCTTGTTTCCTTCCCAGTGTAAGAATTGGCTTTTGTAGTTTGGTTTGCCCTGTTCCCATCATGCACTGGGACAGGAACAGACTAATTTGCATACAGCCAGGTTCTGAAACTGGGATGGTGCAATGAGCTAAAAAACGGTGTTGGATCTAGCCCTGATCTTTTGACTGGGTGAGAGTATTCTGCTTAATTCAGAGACTCTGTCCCTCACCACCCCTTGTTGTAAATATTTTTGTCCACCCTAAGCGTGGAAGGGTATACTCAGACATGAGTCCCTTGCTCATTGCACCATCAGGATTCAAGCAAGCCGGGCCGAAGACAGCTGTAATGCCAGAAACCGGTCCCCGGAAGCTTGTTTCCTTCCCAGTGTAAGAATTGGCTTTTGTAGTTTGGTTTGCCCTGTTCCCATCATGCACTGGGACAGGAACAGACTAATTTGCATACAGCCAGGTTCTGAAACTGGGATGGTGCAATGAGCTAAAAAACGGTGTTGGATCTAGCCCTGATCTTTTGACTGGGTGAGAGTATTCTGCTTAATTCAGAGACTCTGTCCCTCACCACCCCTTGTTGTAAATATTTTTGTCCACCCTAAGCGTGGAAGGGTATACTCAGACATGAGTCCCTTGCTCATTGCACCATCAGGATTCAAGCAAGCCGGGCCGAAGACGGCTGTAATGCCAGAAACCGGTCCCCGGAAGCTTGTTTCCTTCCCAGTGTAAGAATTGGCTTTTGTAGTTTGGTTTGCCCTGTTCCCATCATGCACTGGGACAGGAACAGACTAATTTGCATACAGCCAGGTTCTGAAACTGGGATGGTGCAATGAGCTAAAAAACGGTGTTGGATCTAGCCCTGATCTTTTGACTGGGTGAGAGTATTCTGCTTAATTCAGAGACTCTGTCCCTCACCACCCCTTGTTGTAAATATTTTTGTCCACCCTAAGCGTGGAAGGGTATACTCAGACATGAGTCCCTTGCTCATTGCACCATCAGGATTCAAGCAAGCCGGGCCGAAGACGGCTGTAATGCCAGAAACCGGTCCCCGGAAACTTGTTTCCTTCCCAGTGTAAGAATTGGCTTTTGTAGTTTGGTTTGCCCAGTTCCCATCATGCACTGGGACAGGAACAGACTAATTTGCATACAGCCAGGTTCTGAAACTGGGATGGTGCAATGAGCTAAAAAACGGTGTTGGATCTAGCCCTGATCTTTTGACTGGGTGAGAGTATTCTGCTTAATTCAGAGACTCTGTCCCTCACCACCCCTTGTTGTAAATATTTTTGTCCACCCTAAGCGTGGAAGGGTATACTCAGACATGAGTCCCTTGCTCATTGCACCATCAGGATTCAAGCAAGCCGGGCCGAAGACGGCTGTAATGCCAGAAACCGGTCCCCGGAAGCTTGTTTCCTTCCCAGTGTAAGAATTGGCTTTTGTAGTTTGGTTTGCCCTGTTCCCATCATGCACTGGGACAGGAACAGACTAATTTGCATACAGCCAGGTTCTGAAACTGGGATGGTGCAATGAGCTAAAAAACGGTGTTGGATCTAGCCCTGATCTTTTGACTGGGTGAGAGTATTCTGCTTAATTCAGAGACTCTGTCCCTCACCACCCCTTGTTGTAAATATTTTTGTCCACCCTAAGCGTGGAAGGGTATACTCAGACATGAGTCCCTTGCTCATTGCACCATCAGGATTCAAGCAAGCCGGGCCGAAGACGGCTGTAATGCCAGAAACCGGTCCCCGGAAGCTTGTTTCCTTCCCAGTGTAAGAATTGGCTTTTGTAGTTTGGTTTGCCCTGTTCCCATCATGCACTGGGACAGGAACAGACTAATTTGCATACAGCCAGGTTCTGAAACTGGGATGGTGCAATGAGCTAAAAAACGGTGTTGGATCTAGCCCTGATCTTTTGACTGGGTGAGAGTATTCTGCTTAATTCAGAGACTCTGTCCCTCACCACCCCTTGTTGTAAATACTGTTGCTGCGACAGCAGGTTCTCCGAAGGGGCATGAGATCTGGGTATCATCCTTGCTGTTCCCATTCCAAGGACCGCTAGGATGACTTGGACCTGGTCAGTCCAGATCGTCTTTAGAACTAGAGGCAGAAAAGGTATTGGTGGAAAGGCATACAGGCGTCCATAATCTGACCCTAGGCGAAACATGACGTGTCTCCTAGTGAGAGATATCGTGGAAACTCCAATGCATGGAACTACTGACCTTGCGCATTCTCGACTGTAGCAAATCGATCTTCCTTGTGCCACCTACTGTAACTGCCACTCGTGAGTCGCTAGGTGTCAGCGACTGGGTCCATCTGCCCTAGCATTCACAGATCCTGCCATGTGGTTCACCACCAGCAAAACTGATTGATGATCCCACCATTTCCAGAGGGAGAGAGCCCCCTGTTATAGGGTCCATAACCCCACCCCACCGTTTTTGTTGCAATACCACAAGGCGGTGGTTTTCATTGTGAGCACCAGCACCTGGCTCTCTTTGATGGGCAGAAAGAGGGCTTTCAATGCCTAATGGATGGCCCTCAGCTCTAGAAGGCTGATGACCTCTAACTCTCCCAGATCGCCTCCACAACTCAGAAGTGACTCATCGGTCATTACGGTCAGCTCTGGTGAGGTAGGGAGAGGGGTCTGCCACTGAATCGCAGCCCAGTAACAACTACTGCAGATCGTTTGCACTCTTCTTTGAGATCTGGACATGGTTGGAGGGGTCCCCGTTGTGTCCATTGAAACCACCGCAGAGCCCGCATATGCCACCTGGAGGCCATCAGGCCCAGCAGCCTCAGAATCAACTTCACTGAAATACAAGACAGAGTCTAAAACATCGGGATCATAGTTTGAATGTCCTGAACACTCCTTTCGGGGAGGAAGGGACATAATTGAACCATGGCCAGAAGCACCATGATGAAAGGGAGCGTCTAAGAAGAATTCAGATGTGACTGGCTTGTTGATAATGAAACCCTAAGCATGACAGGAGGTTCACAGTAGTCTGGAGGTGGTTGACAATTGCCTTGGGCAAGCCTGCCTTCAACAGACAGACATCAAGATAGGGGAAGGCTAAGATCTGTGACTAATGAAAGTGTTTTGCTACCTTGCTACCACAACAGTCACTTTCGTGAAGGAGCACTGGTAAAACTCAGGGGCAACACAGTAAACTGAAAATGCTACTGCCCTACCACGAACCACAGGTAGCGCCAATTGGCTTGCAGGATGAGTATATGAATATAGATGCCACAATCCAGTCTCCAGGTTTGAAGGCAGACAAGACCTGGCCCAGGGTGAGCATCTTAAGTTTGTCCTTCCAGAGGAAAGCATTGAGAGGTCCCTGGTCTAAAATAGGATGAAGGGCTCCGTCCTTCTTTGGCAGCAGAAAGTTTCAGCAATAACAACAACCCACTTCTAGTGCAGCCACCCTCTCAATAGCTCCTTAGGTAAAAAGAGCTTGCACTTTTTTCATAGGACAGACAGATGGTCCACCTTCAGTTATTCTGAGGAGAGCGAAAGGTGTGGCAGAGTGGCTGTGAAGGGTGAGGCCATCGTTTCTGGGCAATTTGCAGGATCCACCTGTCCGGCGTTATGATTTGCGAACCCAATAAAAATTGTTGGATTCAGCCTCCAACCAGGTGAATGTGCTCCACTACGGCATGCCAAAGTGGTTTGGCAGGTGGGGCTGCGGGCGGAGTGGGGGTTGGTGAAAGCAGACTGACTGGCACACCGCCTCTGGACACAGGGTCGGTGGTTGCAATGGCCACAAAACTGCTGGGTGCCTTGCTGAGGTTGAACTGGCTGTCAATATGCGTTACCTCTGCCAAGACCATGAAAGGAGCAGTGGGGCTGAAGGGCCAGTGGGGAAGAGAGGCCCAAGGAGCACACTGTGGCCATGTTGTCCTTCTAGCCTTTCAGAGCAGAATCTTCATAGTCCCTAAAATGGCGAGTCCCTTCAAAGGGCATATCCAAAAGAGATGGTTGGACATTACTCGAAAAACCTGTTGACGGCGACCAGGCGTGTCAATGAGTGGCAAAACTAATGCCTATGGCTCACCCAATCGAATCCCTGGTAACCAGGCCACAAAGAATTGTGAATTTAGTGGTGTCGAGACCGTGATCTATGGCTTGGTTTAGGGCCAGGTGAAGGTGTTCTGGTACACCCAGGAGGACTTGAGCAATCTAATCTCATAAAGCATGAAAATAGTAGCCCAGCAGGCAACTCGCACTGACAGACCTGTGGAGAAAAATACTCTCTTCCCAAACGTCTCCACTCTCATTGAGTTGGGGGAGTGGCGGGAAAGGTATTTGGATTCATTTAACCGGTGAAAAATTGCATCACCAGGCTCTTAGGTAAGAGGTGTTGAGGCGAAAAGGCAGAGTCGTTATGGGTATGTCCTGGTGCCTCGCAATTTGGCGATTGACTGGGGTCCAGAACCAGATTTGGCCCATGGCCCCTAGGAGGGTATCAGTGAGTGCCTCATTTAAAGGAAGTAGGGGCTCATAAGTGATTTTCCCTTTGCTCAAGAACTTTAGTCAGGACATTGGTTTTAACCTCTAAGGGGTGGAGCTGGAGGTCGAGAACCTTGACCGCCATCCTCATAATGAGTGCAAAAGAAGCACTTTCATCAGTGGCAGGAACTGGCGGTGAGCAAGGCACGAATCAGGTGAGGTGTTGAGACAACTGGCATCTCTACCATACCATTTTTCCTCGTGGTATGGTTGGCCAGTTACATCACCTGCATTATAGTCATTATCGAAATCTGTCCCAAGCAATGGATGTAGCATATGAGACCTGCTTTGTGAAGTTGAGATGCTAAGTGGGTCAAATGAAAAAGGCTGTAGTTCAGCAGAAACCAATCTTAGCCTCATCAAGGTCAGAGGAATGCTGGCCCGGAAGTAGAAACCACAATAGGCACTTTTTCCTCCAGCATCAGCATTGGCCTCGATGCTCTAGGAACCAGTGTGGATCGTGGATCCAAAAGTGGATTCACTGCAGGAGTCAGAGAGACCCAGTATTGGGTTTGGAGAGTCCCACTGGTGCCGAGAGCGGTATCCCAGACAAGGGGCCTCTTGGCTCCTTTTATATATTTATCACAAATATCACGTGGGACTCACTTGTGTAGAGTTTTACGCATAAAAATCAGAAAACCTATTATTTTAGAATTAATTCTGTTCCACTAATTAATTGCAACAATCAATTACTATGGGATGCCTGACATTAAGAATGCTGAAAAGAAGCTTCTGGACTAATTGCAATTCTCAGAATGTATTAGCATACAGTATAATCAAGTGTGAAAAAGTGAATAGAATAGTGCAGGTGACACAGTGCTCACATTTAAATACATAAATACAAACAAGACATATAATACACTGTACAATTCCTAATGACATTGTTATTTTTGATACAGAGTTCTTGAACCTAATGGGAAAGTATGTTGCGTTTCCCCCCCTAAATCACTTGTGAGGTCTTCCCCAGGACTTCTTTGCTTACCATTCACACTTTCCACTTATGTGTGGTTATCTGCTTTATTTTGATAACCAATCTAATAATAGCCTCAGTCCAAGAAATCTCCTCAAAAGCGGTCTGAGAGGATCGCACCTCCATATGTGAAATGTCTCAACCCCAAACATTACCAATGTATGCGCCTGCTCCAGATAAAATAATCACCACTTATGGAAACAGTATGGGGCAAAATACTCCCTCTATGCCGGCAAGGTTTGTGTTCAAAATAACAAGCCGTGGACCAGAATTATATATGAATATTTGCAATTAATAGATATTTATTGTCATTCATCTGGGAGTCCAGAAGCTTCTTCTCAGTGTTCCTAACGTCAGGCACACCACAGTAATTGATTGTTGCAATTCATTTGTGGTACATAATTCATTCTAAAATAATACAAAGCTTTCAGATTTCTATGCGTAAAGCTCTACACAAGTGAGTCCCACATGATATTTGTGATCAATAAATTCCAAGAGCAATGAGGCCCTCCATCTGGAATAACACCCTCTGCACCAGTCGGACCCTCCAAATCTAATACTGGGGCTCTCCAGCTCCTCCACGACTCCACTTCTGGCTCTACGACCCACCCTGGTTCTCAGAGCGTCGAGGCCAATGCCGACTACACCGAAACTGGAGGACAAAGGGCCTATTTTGGTTTCTACCTCCCAGTCAGCACATGTAATAGTTTCCCCAGTCGTATGGCCGTATAGGGAGTTTGATGTATATAACTTTTAGTTCCTTGGGCCTAGTATTCAAAAAGACCATAGATGGGTCCGATTCCGCATCTGGTGGTGCAGAAAGGAACTGGAGTCAACATGCAGAAGTGGCGCCTATATATGCTCCACACGTCATTTCTGGAGTGAAACAAACAGCATCAGTGCAGAGCCTCACAGCGCAAGCTACAGACCCACAGAAACTGCTATAAAGTTTCTGAATCCAGAGCAACATGTAGGGAATATTCAAAGGGTAAGGAATCCGCCATTAGAAGTTTCTACCAGAAATTTAATGAACAAAAACCACATTAAGTAGAAATAAAAAATAAAAAAGGAGCAAATTCTCACAGTAAAGACCCAGGAACATGCTTTCAACGCTCATTAAGGAAGGGGGAAGTAGAAAACCTGCTGACCTTCAGGAAGGCTATCACCAGATTCAGGATTCTGGTGAAGACTCGCAAAGCTGTACTGGACTGACTGGTGGCACTGTGTGCTCATACTGTTTGTCCTCAAAGTGAATCTGAAGAATGCTCTGTAGTCCTGTTTGAAAGAGACAGGAAAGTATGTTTGCTGCAGACCTACAGGCCGCAAGCTTTCATTAGGCTGGACTGCTGCCAGCACCTGAGGCAGAGCCAGTATTTGGAGCTTGTGGAAGGGGAGGTATTGGTTGAGATTATAGACGCACAACCTTTAGGTAAGCTCTACTAATGTTTAAAATGATGAAACAGTGGGATCAACAGCCCTGTCCTTTTCCAAGGTCCACCACAAGGACCCTTGTGGTGGACTCTTTCCATTTCATCCAGATGAGCTCTGAAAACTGACTGAGGCAGAGGTGGCCTCAAAGGTGACAGCTATACAAGGGCATAATACAAACCCCTGCAATTCCTGCAGTGCAAGGGCGCCCAGGAAGCACCAGGGCCAGAAACTATCTATGAGATATGGAAAACTCAGGGGCCCATCTCCATGTTCTGCAGGGGACCCCATCATTTTATGTCACACCACTTCAGCTGGGGGAACTGTAGAGGACAGTTATCATAAACAATGGGGAAGGGTCCAAAGTCTGTGGTAATTTGGGTCCACTGGTGGCAACAGAGCCACACCAAGTAACCGGAATATTAATTTATCCGAAAAGAATTGCCATATGCTGAATATTTGTAGCGGAGAGAACATTGGTAAATTACTTTTTCCCTACTTTATGTAACAAAATGGTCCACATCTTTGTGTTTATGACTACAAAGCCAAGGTAGATGCTTCTATGGGGCCTTATTTATGTGATAGGCTATGGAAAAGGTGGAAACTGCTATTTATTTTTAAAGTTTTCTATAGCGCGAACCAGACCCAAGTGTAGGGTAACAGAGCGCTATACAAAGTGAGTAAGGAATGAAAAGTACATTTGATAACAATAAAACAAATAGTAACAATGCAAAATGAGACATCAAAAAACGCAAAATAAGACATCAAAAAACATCATAAAGTTCAGGGGATAAAGGTAAGGTAGATAACCGCTCCGCGATAAGGAGTCAATTAGAGCTTGTGCAAGTCATTATCTTCTAGAAGTCATAAGATGAAGTGTATAGACGAGTTAGAAGTTGAAGCTGGCATGGTATTTATGCGGATTTTACGGGAGGAATTGCTCATCAGGAAAGCTTTAGCTTCCTTTTTGAATAGGGGGGTCGAGGCGATTTTTCTGATGAATGGTAGAAAAAAGTTCCAAATTCTTGGCGCCGCTCCCGAAAATGCTTTGTTGGAAGTTTTAGTTTTGTTGAACCTTGCGGGTTTCAGGAGTAGATTATCTGTGCTCCTAGAATGTCTGTTTCCTCCAGATAGTGTGAGTTTTTGGGCTAGGAACTGTGGGGTGTTGTGGTGTAGCGCCTTGTGAGTAATGCAAGCAATCTTTAAGTGAATACAAGCTTCATTGGGTAACCAGTTGAGTGCCTTCAGGTGTGGCAATATGTGGTCAAATTTCCTTGATCCTGTAATGAGTCTTGCTGCAGCGTTGAGATAGGCTTTTAGTGGTGCGGTAGAGATTTTGGGAAGCCCTGAGAGGGTGGAACACCCGTACTCCAGCCTTGAAATGACTAAGGCCTGAATTGGAGATTTGAGGTCAGGGATCTCGATGAATGGCTTCATTTATCTCAGATGGTTTAGGTGAAAGCGGGCATTTTTAGCCATCAAGTTAATGTGCGCTTGCATGTTAAGGTTCTTATCCAGAGTTATTCCAAGAGATATTGTGGAGTCTACCAACGTTGGCGTGCAATTTAGAGCAGTGATCATTTTGGTCCATTCCTTTATTTCTTGAGAGTTATTAGGGGGGGAGATTAAAAGAAATTCATTTTTTTGTGAATTTATCTTGAGGAAGTTGGATGTTAGCCACTGTACTTTTTTTCCAGAGCTAGATTCATTAACTTTATCTCTTCAAGGTAGGTGATTTTAATGTAAAGTTGGGTGTCGTCCGCGTACATGTGGTAGGAGATGTTCACCTGCTGTAGTAGATCAGTGAGTTGTTCGACATATAAGTTGAATCGTGTGGGTGACAAGGTAGAGCATGGGTACTCATAGTACGGCCCGGCAAGACTTCCTAGGCGGCCCGTGGACCATGCAGACAATTTGTCTTTAAAAAAAATAAAAATTAAAGTGTCTGCAAACACTGCGCGCCGCGACTCTGAGAGACTCTGCTGCTCTGTGGGGGCCGGGCATTCCAGTGATAGTCAAAGTGGAGCTGCAGGGGCACTAAGAGGTGAAATACAAAAGCCTCATTAACATACAAATGGTCTTTTAAAGACCTGTGAAGTGCTCGGGCGGCTGTGTGTGTGTGTGCCCGGAAGTTGTCTCAGCCAGGCACAAGTAGGCAGGGTGAGATGAAGAGGGTGACAGAGGGAGGTAGAGGGAGGGAGGTAGAGGGAGGGAGACAGAGGGAGGGAGGGATGGGAGGGAGACAGAGGAAGAGCGAGGGAGTGAGTGAAAGGGAGGGAGAGGGAGGGAGTGAAAGGGAGGGAGAGGGAGGGAGGGAAAGGGAGGGAGAGCGAGGGAGGGAGGCAAAGGGAGGCAGACAGAGGGAGAGTGAAGGAGGGAGGGAAAGGGATGCAGACACAGAGGGAGAGCGAGGGAGGAAGGGAAAGGGAGTGAGAGGGAGGGAGAGCGAGGGAGGGAAATGGAGGCAGACAGAGGGAAAGCGAGGGAGGAAAATGGAGGCAGACAGAGGGAGAGCGAGGGAGGGAGAGGGAGGGAAAGCGAGGGAGGGAGAGAAAGGGAGGCAGACAGAGGGAGAGGGAGGGAGGGAGGGAAAGGAGGGAGGAAAGGGAGGCAGACAGAGGGCAAGCGAGGGAGGGAGGTGGAGGGAGGGAGACAGGGAGGGAGGGGAAGGGAGGGGGAGGGAGAGTGAGGGAGGGAGAGGAGGGAGGGAGAGGAGGGAGGGAAAGGGAGGCAGACAGAGGGAGAGCGAGGGAGGGAGACAGGGAGGGAAGGAAAGGGAGGGGGAGGGGGAGCGAGGGAGGGAGAGAGAGAGAGGGAGGGAAAGGGGGGAGAGCGAGGGAGAGCAAGGGAGGGAGGGAAAGGAAGGGAGAACAAGGGAGGGAGAGCGAGGGCGGGAGGGAAAGAGGTAGACAGAGGGAGAGTGAGGGAGGGAAGGAAAGGAGGGAGGGAAAGGGAGGCAGACAGAGGGAGAGCGAGGGAGGGAGGGAAAGGGAGGCAGACAGAGGGAGAGTGAGGGGGGAGGGAAAGGGAGACAGAGAGATGGAGACAGAGAGAGGGAGACAGAGAAAGGGAGACAGAGAAAGGGAGAGGGAGGGAGACAGACGGAGACAGACAGAGGGAGGGAGGCAGACGGAGACAGTCAGACAGAGGGAGGGAGACAGACTGAGGGAGGGAGACAGACGGAGACAGACAGAGGGAGGTGACAGACAGAGGGAGGGAGACAGACAGAGGGAGGGAGACAGACAGAGGGAGGGAGACAGACAGAGGGAGGAAGACAGACAGAGGGAGGGAGACAGACAGATGGAGAGAGAGGGTGACAGAGGGAGACAGGGAAGGAGACAGACAGACAGAGGGAGGGAGACAGACAGAGGGAGACAAACAGAGGGAGGGAGGGAGACAGAGAAAGGGAGAGGGAGGGAGACAAACAGAGGGAAAGGGAGGGAAACAGAGAAAGAGAGAGGGAGGGAGACAGAGAAAGGGAGAGGGAGGGTGATAGAGAAAGGGAGAGAGAGAGAGATGTCGGGTGACAGACAGAGGGAGGGAGGAGGGTGACAGACAGAGGGAGGAGGAAGGGTGGAGGGAGGAGGAGGGTGACAGACAGAGGGAGGGAGGAGGGAGAGAGGAGGGTGACAGACGGAGGGAGAGAGGAGGGTGACAGACGGAGGAAGGGGGAGGGCGACAGAGTGAAGAGGGCGACAGAGTGAGGAGGGCGACAGAGTGAGGAGGGCGACAGAGTGAGGGAAGGAGAAAGAGGGAGAGGGAAGGAGAGAGAGGGAGACAGAGAGAGAGAGAGAGAGAGAGAGGGATACAGAGAGAGAGAGAGAGAGACAGAGAGAGAGTGGGAGACAGAGAGAGAGAGGGAGAAAGAGAGAAAGGGAGGGAGAGAGAGAGAGGGAGTGAGTGAGAGAGAGAGAGAGAGAGAGAGAGATGTGTGTATGCCGGGTCTGGTGGCACAGTGGACAAAGGCGTCCGCTGCAGGAACCTGTGTTCAACCTCAAGGTCACAGTTTTTTTTGTTGCTCTAGCCCTGCCCCCTCCCCCACTGACCTCGCCCCCACCGGTGCGGCACTCAGCGGACACAAACCACACTGTAAATTTGGCCTGGAGAGAATATTTGTGAGTACCCATGAGGTTAGGTGAAGAAAAAGAAAGGATCTTGTCGGTCATGAACGATTGTGTTTTATTTTCCAGAAAGGATTTGAACCATAGAAGGACTGTGCCAGAGAAGCCCATTCTGTCCTCTAGTGTTCTTAGAAGTTTATTGTGGTTGACCGTATCAAAGGTTGATGAGAGGTCGAGCAAGACTGGCAAGCATGTTTCATTGCGGTCAAGAGCTAATAGAGCGTCGTCTACTATATGTAGGATGGCAGTTTCAGTGTTATGTGTGGGAGGGTATACTCAGACGTGAGTCCCTTGCTCATTGCACCATCAGGATTCAAGCAAGCCGGGCCGAAGAAGGCTGTGATGCCAGAAACCGGTCCCCGGAAGCTTGTTTCCTTCCCAGTATAAGAATTGGCTTGGTAGTTTGGTTTGCCCTGTTCCCATCATGCACTGGGACAGGAACAGACTAATTTGCATATAGCCAGGTTCTGAGCTGGGATGGTGCAGTGAGCTAAAAAACGGTGATGGATTAAAACCATGATCTATTGACTTGGTAAGAGTATTCTGCATCATTCAGAAACTCTGTCCATCACCACCCCCCTTTTCCAGAATCTGTTTTATCCACACTATGTGTGGGAGGGTATACTTAGACGTGATTCCCTTGCTCATTGCACCATCAGGATTCAAGCAAGCCGGGCCGAAGAAGGCTGTGATGCCAGAAACCGGTCCCCGGAAGCTTGTTTCCTTCCCAGTATAAGAATTGGCTTGGTAGTTTGGTTTGCCCTGTTCCCATCATGCACTGGGACAGGAACAGACTAATTTGCATATAGCCAGGTTCTGAGCTGGGATGGTGCAGTGAGCTAAAAAACGGTGGTGGATTAAAACCATGATCTATTGACTTGGTAAGAGTATTCTGCATCATTCAGAAACTCTGTCTATCACCACCCCCCTTTTCCAAAATCGGTTTTATCCACACTATGTGTGGGAGGGTATACTCAGACGTGAGTCCCTTGCTCATTGCACCATCAGGATTCAAGCAAGCCGGGCCGAAGAAGGCTGTGATGCCAGAAACCGGTCCCCGGAAGCTTGTTTCCTTCCCAGTATAAGAATTGGCTTGGTAGTTTGGTTTGCCCTGTTCCCATCATGCACTGGGACAGGAACAGACTAATTTGCATATAGCCAGGTTCTGAGCTGGGATGGTGCAGTGAGCTAAAAAACGGTGATGGATTAAAACCATGATCTATTGACTTGGTAAGAGTATTCTGCATCATTCAGAAACTCTGTCCATCACCACCCCCCTTTTCCAAAATCGGTTTTATCCACACTATGTGTGGGAGGGTATACTCAGACGTGAGTCCCTTGCTCATTGCACCATCAGGATTCAAGCAAGCCGGCCCGAAGAAGGCTGTGATGCCAGAAACCGGTCCCCGGAAGCTTGTTTCCTTCCCAGTATAAGAATTGGCTTGGTAGTTTGGTTTGCCCTGTTCCCATCATGCCCTGGGACAGGAACAGACTAATTTGCATATAGCCAGGTTCTGAGCTGGGATGGTGCAGTGAGCTAAAAAACGGTGATGGATTAAAACCATGATCTATTGACTTGGTAAGAGTATTCTGCATCATTCAGAAACTCTGTCCATCACCACCCCCCTTTTCCAAAATCGGTTTTATCCACACTATGTGTGGGAGGGTATACTCAGACGTGAGTCCCTTGCTCATTGCACCATCAGGATTCAAGCAAGCCGGGCCGAAGAAGGCTGTGATGCCAGAAACCGGTCCCCGGAAGCTTGTTTTCTTCCCAGTATAAGAATTGGCTCGGTAGTTTGGTTTGCCCTGTTCCCATCATGCACTGGGACAGGAACAGACTAATTTGCATATAGCCAGGTTCTGAGCTGGGATAGTGCAGTGAGCTAAAAAACGGTGATGGATTAAAACCATGATCTATTGACTTGGTAAGAGTATTCTGCATCATTCAGAAACTCTGTCCATCACCACCCCCCTTTTCTAAAATCGGTTTTATCCACACTATGTGTGGGAGGGTATACTCAGACGTGAGTCCCTTGCTCATTGCACCATCAGGATTCAAGCAAGCCGGGCCGAAGAAGGCTGTGATGCCAGAAACCGGTCCCCGGAAGCTTGTTTCCTTCCCAGTATAAGAATTGGCTTGGTAGTTTGGTTTGCCCTGTTCCCATCATGCACTGGGACAGGAACAGACTAATTTGCATATAGCCAGGTTCTGAGCTGGGATGGTGCAGTGAGCTAAAAAACGGTGATGGATTAAAACCATGATCTATTGACTTGGTAAGAGTATTCTGCATCATTCAGAAACTCTGTCCATCACCACCCCCCTTTTCCAAAATCAGTTTCAGTGTTATGGCCAGGTCTAAAGCCCGATTGGTGGATGTTCAATAAATTGAAGTTTGTGATGTGTAAATTCAGTTGTTGCTGAACACATTTTTCCAAGACCTTTGCTAGCATGGGAATGTTGGTTATTGGTCGGAAGTTGTTGGGGTTAGAGTTGCTAGCTTTCGGTTTTTTTAGGATAGGTGTAACTTGGCCAGATTTTAGGCAGTCAGGGATGTGACCTTGTGATAGTGAGGCATTAATGATCTTGGTCCGGAGAGGGGATATGATATGATAAATGTGGGGTAGGAACTTTGCTGGAACAGGGTTATTAAAGTGGTTGTTGAGTTTAGTGGTTGTTTTGGTGATATCATTGACATCATAACATTTGAAGTTGGACCAGAGAGAGTTATTTTTGGGTAGAGATCGCTTAAGAAGTACCAGGTTAGAGGTTTGACTGATCTTTGGGGTGTCTACGTTGCTTACTGCCATATTGAGTTCAAGTTGGAGGGAATTCGTTTTTGCTGTGAAGAATGTGGAAAATTCGTCACTGCATTTATTTATTTATTTATTTATTAAAAGTTTTGTATAGCGCTAGCTGGACCCGAGGGGTATCAGAGCGCTTCACAACAAGTACAGAGGCATCAGACAGACATTGAAGACGGAAAACATGGCAAGGGGCACAGGGGCGAGTACTGTCTGTACAATAGCAGCCAAGCGCAAAACAGGGCGGAAAGTCATAAGCAAGTCAACCAGCTCTGGGGTCACAGAGATAATGGAACTTCAAAGTCCAGGTGGAGTTCTAGTATGCTCCAGAACGCTCGAGGAAGAGGACTTTGAGTAACTTCTTGAATTTCGGGAAGGATGCGGTCATTCTGATGTGTGGGGGGATGGAGTTCCAAATCTTGGGAGCATTACCCGCAAAGGATTTGCTAGATGTTATGTGTTTCTGGGATTTCAGAGGAATGAGTAGGAGCGTGTTGGAGCTTCTGAGGTTTCTAGACTGACCGGCCCTTTTGAGCTTGTTGGCCAGGTATTCAGGTTTGCCTGTATGCAGGGTTTTGTGTGTGAGGCAGGCTATACGGAAGCTGGCTCGTTGGTCAATAGGGAGCCACTTCAGATCCTTAAGAGCTGGGGTGATGTGCTCATATTTCTTTGTTCCCGTGACCATTCTTGCTGCGGCGTTTAGGGTAGAGGTCAGAGGTCCCAGGTGCGATTTGGCTGTTCCAGACAGAGTAGCAATGCCGTAGTCAATTCTGGAGAGTACCAGAGCCTGCGTGGCCTGTTTCAGGTCTTTCGTGGGGAGGAATGGTTTCAATTTGTAGAGAAGTTTCAGGTTCAGGAAAGCACTTTTGGCAGTTTTTGAGATGTGTTCTTTCATGTCCAGTTTGGGGTCAAGGGTGATCCCTAGGGATTTTATGGAGTTCGATGGAACAAGAGGGACGTTCAGGGCATTTAAGGCTTTGAGCCATTCTAGAATTTGGCGTTTTTCATCTTTGTTTGAGATGAGGAGCACTTCTGTTTTTTCTTCATTGAGTTTGAGGTGGTTGAATGAGAGCCAGAGTTGAACTTCAGTAAGTGTGTGGTTCAGTCTATGGATGTCTATGATCGACGTGGTTTCCAGATAGAGTTGCGTGTCGTCCGCATAGAGGTGGAAGGGGATGTTGGCTTTCCTTAGAATTGAGGTGAAGGGCTCCATGTAGATGTTGAAGAGTTGTGGAGAGAGTACTGACCCTTGAGGGACTCCTCTACTGATGGGAAGAATGTCCGATTCACAGCTTTTAATTTTGATTCTTTGTGTGCGGTTGTTGAGAAAGGAGGAGAACCATTTGAGGACAGTCTTTTCCAGGCCTGCTCTCTCTTGGAGGACATTGAGTAGCAGGGCATGATCAACTGTGTCAAATGCAGCCGATAGGTCTAATAGGATGAGAAGGCTGCATTGGTTGGAGTCGAGCGACATGTGTAGATCGTCCAGGACATTAAGGATTGCAGTTTCTGTACTGCAGCCTTTTCTGAACCCTGATTGGTATGGGTCGAGAAGATTTGTGTTCTCTAAGTGCTGGGATAGCTGAGATAGCACACATCTTTCCAGAATTTTAGATAAGAGTGGAAGGTTCGAAACTGGTCTGAAGTTGTTCATATCCTGGGGGTCAGGGCCCGGTTTTTTTAGTAGTGGCGTGACTTGACCTATTTTAAGGCAGTCAGGGATGGAGCCCTCGCTCAGAGAGCTGTTGATGATCTTGGCCCAGATAGGGGCTAGAGTGAGCTTCAGGTCTTTGGTCAATCTCGGGGGAAGCTGATCAAGGGAGTGGGTTGAGGGTTTGGCGGTGGCTATGAGATTGCTTATCAGTTCAACCTGGATAGGTTGGAAGGAGGACCAGCGAGTGGTTGTGGTTGCTGGTCTGAAGTGGGGAGTTGCAGAGGGGAGGGAGGAGGGCATAGTGTAGAGTGATCGATCAATTTTGGCGATTTTTTCGTTGAAGAAGCTGGCAAAGTCATCACATTGAGATTTGGACGCCACCATGTTGTCTGTGACAGGAATGGATATTTGGTTCCTGATGATGTTAAAGAGTTCTTTGGGGCAGTTTTTAGCATTGTCAAGGGCCGAACAGAAGAAGGACGACTTTTTGTTCTTGATATGGTTATAGTAGATTTTGTGGGCTGCCTTGAGTTGGTCCCGGTTGGGGGAGGAGGGGTTGGACCTCCAGGTTCTTTCCAGGGATCTTAGGTGTCTTCTTTCTTCGTTAATGTCAGTGGAGAACCAAGATCTGGAGGGGATGCTTCTTTTTTTTTTTAGTTTCCACAGTGCCAGCTGATCTCGGACGAGCTCCAGGTTGGAGTGATAAAGCGAGGTGAGTTCCGTGGTTGAGAGGAGTTCCGTCGAGTTCGGAAGGAGTGATCTAAGACCCTTTTCTAGCTTGTCAGGGGGGACTCTAGATAAATTTCTGATCCATTTGGGGGAGGTTTGAGTGGGAGGGACGGAGAGCGCCGAATGATTGATATGAAAGAGGATGGCGTGATGGTCTGACCAGTCCACTGGGATGATGTGGTCAATTGAAATTGTCTTTCCATCCGCGATGATTGCATCCAGGGTTACTCCCCTGTGGAGGGTTTCCTCTGTGCAGTGCTGGGTCATGTCATGGTCATGTAGAAGGGTGGTGAGAGATTGGATGAGTGGGTTTTTTGTTACATTCCATCTTAGGTTGAGGTCGCCCAGAATTATTCTGAAGTCGCTGTTGAGAGCGGTTTGAGGGATCAGATCCGTCAGCTGAGCGCCAAATTCGGAGGAGTTGCCCGGGGGATGGTAGAGGGGAAGGCATTGAAGTGGAGGGTGGTGAGGTGAATTGAGGTTGACCGAAAGGCATTCAAAGGAGTTGTATATGACGGAGGGAGATTCAGTGATGGAGAGGTCACTTTTGTGGATAATAGCTATTCCGCCACCTTTATGTACGGGCCTGTCTTTGTGTATAATTGAGAAACCGGGCGGCACCAGCATGTCCATGATGGGGATGGATAGAGTGTTTAGCCATGTTTCAGTGATGAAGGCTACATCCAGAGAATGGTTTCGGCTATTTCTGTTGCATGTTTGACGGCGGATCGGCAATTGATGAGCATACAGTTGATAGGGGGGTCAGCATTCGAGATAGAAGTAGCTCTGGGTAAGGAGGAGAGATAGGATGGTGGTCTGGCAGCTTTTCGGAGGGGCGGGTTCCTCCCCACTCCAGTGATGACTTGAATTGAGGAGAAGGATGAGTGGTAAGGGGGAATTGCTTGAGCCGGCTGATTAGGAGGGGTTTCATAGGAGGCGATGAGGGAGCTCACTTCCTGGGGCGAAAGGGAGGGAACAATTCTTCTAGGACTGTCAACTCGTGACTCAGTCCTGGGTTTGGAGAGAAGAGGCCGGGAGCCTGTGGGGGGCATGTACCCAATGTGAGTAAGAGAGTCAATCCTAGTGGGAGGCGGCTGGAGGTGGGGAGGTGGAACGTCCGGGGAGGGAAGCTGGAGTTTCTCTAGGGAGGATAGGGAGTGAAGATTTGGCCAATTTGTTCGATTGTTGATTCAGAATTTCGGTCTATTTTTTATCATTCTCTAGTTCTGATTTGAAGAAGTCTTTTTTTGATTTTAGAATACTTTTACTGTATGATTTACTTGGAGGGGTGTTGCCTCCATTTCCGTTCAGTAGATCTGAGTTTGCATCTCTCCTCATTCAGGTCTTCCCTGAACCATGGGTTTTTATCCTTGTCGGGAATTCTTTTGAGTTTTGGCGGTGCGGCTTGGTCGAATATTTTGGTCATCGTGGAGTTATAGTGATCAGTGAGGGCAGTGACGTCTCCTATGTTGTTAGGGGGGATCAGAGCCTGCTCACATTGGGAGGCAAGCTTGGTCCAGTTGATGTTCTTTGTGTCTCTTCTCCATTGTTTAGGTTTAATTTGTTGTGGGAGGATTTTCTTGTTACAGGAAGGGATTTGGAAGGTGTGTCTGGCCAGTCATAAGGGGTAATTGAGATCGATTCAATAGTATTTAGTTTAGAAAGGAGCCAGTCCAGCATGGAACCTTTTGAGTGAGTGGGCTCAGAGACAGCTTGGATCAGGGAGTGGTCAGCAAGGAAGGTTTTAAGGGTGTTGACCTGCTTGTCTAGTGTGTTCTCCCAGTGGAGACTGAAATCACCAAGGAATATGTCATTCGAGTGAGGGGACGAGTTTGCCGTGATGATTTCCATAAGTTGTTCTGTGAAAATTATGTTTTGCCCTGGAGGATGGTAGAATATGTGTAATTTAAGAGAGTGGTTACTTGGTGGAGTCACAGAGATCCCAAGGTATTCACACAAGTCCAGGGGTTCCGAGTGAAATCTTGAGATGGTGAGGTCCGATCGATGTATGCAGGCTAATCCTATTTTGTGGGGTCTGTCTAATCTAATGATGTTGAAGTCTGGGGGGACCAGAAGGTCAAGGCATGGTGAAGATGATTCCATGAGCCACGTTTCAGTGAGGATAACTATGTCCATTTTCATGCTTAGGATGAGGTCGACAATGTCAGAGCCGTGTTTAGGGGCTGAGCGGCAGTTTAGTAGAAGGCAAGAAATATTTTTTGAGGGCTTCATTGGACTGGGCTCCTGGTAATCTTGGTTTGGCGTTATAGAGTGAAGATTATTCCAGTTTATTCCTCTCTGGATTGGATGTGATGTTCTGCAAGAGTTGATGGAGACTGGGCGAATAGCGGGCTCCTCATTGACTAAGACATGGTCTGGTGGAGATTTGTACAACCGTAATAGAGTTTGCATTTCCAGGTCCGCAATCGAATTGGAGCGATTGCGCGTGCGCAAGTATTGATTGTCTAGAGGCAGGGGGATAGTTTTTGTCACTTTGTAGACTGTCTTTAGCAAGTTTTGAAGATACATAAGTTTAGTATGAGCTTTTTCAGCAAGTTGTAAGATGGTATTGATTTCTAGGATAACGCTTTGAAGGTTTCTAGAGGTGCGGTATGAGTGAAATGAAATGAAAATTGCACTTGTATAGCGCATAGCTACCCGGAGGCCTCGCAGCGCTTGCGAATGATTACTTAATGCGGGCTTGGGGTAGATTAGCAGGTGTTAGCAAACAGGTGCGTTTTCAGGGCCTTCCTGAAGGACATGTGGTTGTTGTGTTTCCGAAGAGAAAGCGGGAGGGAGTTCCAAAGTCTCGCCGCCGTATGAGAGAAAGAGCGGCCTCCCCAACGAGCTTTCTTGATTTTAACGGACGTTGCCAGCTGGAGGGTGCAAGAGCGAAGAGAACGGGACGGGACATATGGCGTAACCATGGGATGTAAAATTACAGGGCCCGTTCGATGGAACGATTTGTGTAAAATACACATGGCTTTAAATTGCACTCTTGCCACCACAGGGAGCCAATGGAGTTCCCTTAGGGCGTTCTTAGCTGACTGCCAGCGGGGGATGTTGTAGAGTAGGCGCGCCGCACTGTTTTGTGTGACCTGGAGCTTCTGAGTAACGGAGGTCGGGACTCCCATATAAAGAGCATTCCCATAGTCCAGGCGGGAGAGTATCAAGGCCTGGACCATGACCCTCCTCGCCTGGAATGGGAGCAAAGGGAGCACCCTCCGCAGCATCCTCATTAGCCCAAAACAGGTGGCGGCCGTCTTAGTAGCCTGGACCGAGAAATCAAGTGCTCTATCGAGCCAGATCCCAAGGCTCTTTATCTGGGACTTGGGGACGGGGGGGGGGCCTAAACATGGTGGCCAGATGGATGCAAGGGCAGAGGGAGAAGGGTTGCCCAATAAGATGATGTCTGTCTTCTCCCCATTAAGCTTTAAGCAAGAAGATTGCATCCATCTGGCGACAGCTTCTAGACAGGGGCCTAAGGTGAGGGACGATCCCTCAGAGTGGTCTAAAGAGACCACCAGTTGGGTATCGTCCGCGTAGGTGACAATACGCACACCAAAGGGATGGACTATCCTGTCTAGAGGTTCCATGTAGGCATTAAAAAGGGTGGGACTTAGGGAAGAGCCCTGGGGGACCCCGCACCTAAGTGGGTGTTTGGGAGACACCGCTTCACCCTCAAAGACTTGAAAAAAACGCTCATCCAGGAAGGATGTCAGCCATTCTAAGGCCGCGCCCGACACGCCCATGCCCGCCAAACGATGTAATAACGTGGCATGGTTAACCGTGTCGAACGCGGCGCTAAGGTCTAGTAGAATGATGGCGACCCTTCCTCCCCGATCCAGCACGGCTCTCGCCTCTTCCGTTACCGCAAGGAGGGCGGTTTCGGTTCCGTGCTGAGGACGGAAACCTGTCTGAGAGGCACGCAATAGGCTATTGGACTCGAAATAGTCCATCAGGATGTTATTCACGTGCCTCTCAAGCAATTTACTCAGCCACGGAAGAAGAGAGATGGGGCGATAGTTTGCCCAGTTACTCTGGTCGAGGTTGGGTTTTTTTAACAAAGCCTTCACCATCGCACATTTCCAAGATGGTGGAACAGATTTGGAAGAAATGGACGCGTTAAGGACGTCTAAGATGACTGGACGGACGACGTCCAAGACCTTGATGAGGGTCTGAGGAGGTGCTGGATCGTTGGGAGAGCCAGAGGTGATCTTAGAGATCAGTTTGTCTAGTCCAGGGATGTCGAGAAGTGGGATATCCTCTAGCTTACAGGGAACAGAGGAATCAGAGGTGATGAGGAATTTAGGATCGTCCGTAGTGTTGTTAAATGAGGAGTAAATGGCCTGAATCTTTTGAGAAAAAAAGACGGCCAGATCATTACAACGGTTTTGAGCGCCTTCAGCAGATGGACGCTCAGCCGGAGGCGAAATAAGGGATTTAACGATTGTAAAGATTTCCCTGGGGGCATTCGCCGCCGCATTAATTTTCCCTTCATAAGAAAGAGCTTGTGCTGTTTTCATCTCCATTTTATAAATTTTTATGGCAGCCCTATACTCCGCTTTCCTATGTTGAGAATATTCCTGCCTCCAGGCTCTCTCAAGTTTTCGGCAGGTTAATTTCCTGAGTCTAAGGGCAGGTGTATACCATGGGGCAACTTTAGGTCTTCTTATAGTGTTGCAGGCATGTTCGGGAAGGACCTGGTCGAGGGTACTGGAAATCCAATGATTGAAATTATTAGTAGCCTTACTAGGATTGGTTGCCCTTGCAGGTGGATTTTTGGCGAGGGCCACTTCCCAGTCAGGCAAGGGAAGAGAGGGCCATTTCCTACCTCGATGCTTGGTGAGATTCTGAGAGGGGGAGGGGGAGTTAGTACCCCAAGAGAAGGGAATTAAAAAATGATCGGTCCAGGGTAGAGGAATTGGGGTCTCCACCAGGAAGTTATCTATGTTACTGTAAATGTGGTCAAGAAGATGACCTTTGTTGTGCGTAGCATGAAAGCCCTTCTGGCATAAATCCATGGCTTGCAGGTTGGAACAGAGATTGTTAGCCGATGAATTGTAGGGGTCGTCTAAATGTAGATTAATATCGCCAAGCAAAGTGAGATTAGGGGAGGTCAAGACGACACTTGCGACAAGATCTGTTATCTTGGTAATAAAATTATTAAGGGGGCCGGGTGGGCGGTATGCTAGGATGCCCGAGAAGGTAGTAGTGGGAGAAAGTTCTAGCGAGAAGTGGAGACTCTCACAAACTGGTGTGGTGGTGGGAGTGACGGTCATGAGACAGTCTTGTTACGTCTGTTGATGTTGTGGGGAAGAGAGGATAAAGGGTGTAGATTGAGTAGTATTAATGTTGGTTCTCATAGTAGTTCTAGTTGAGGAAGGTAGTGCAGTACGTACTAATGAGGGCAAATTGTTAATTGTTCTTTCCCTGGATCTGGGTGCAAGACGGGGTCGGTTTTCTTCAGGAGAGGGAAGGGTGGTGGGGTAATAGTAGTAGGGTCCCGAGAGGTGTATTTCATATCATAATGAAGGGTAAACAATCCTGCCAGAAGGACAGTGTCATGAATTAAGTGGGTAGTTGGTAAACTCAGGCGTTCATTCCAAACCAGCCAAGAGCACAGTGCAAGCGTTCCTTGCTCTTTACAGCATGGGAAGAGAGAGGGTAGAGAGGAGAAAAGAAACACTGGAAGCTGGATAAGGTTTCAGATACACTGCAAGGACTCACAAGCAATGGCTCAGGGCAACAAGGAAAGTCTTAGAAGGAGTGAAATCAAGATGAGTGGAATAACTAGCGAAGTTAGTGACTGTGATAAAACACATATGGGTCAAGTCATGTAAACCACAAATGTAAAGGTAAATACAGTGCTATATATTTATGGGATGCTAGAAAGTGGATTATTAGTAGTGGTAAATATATATCTAGGGCAGTCTAGGGCTCAGAATAGGTCTCAGAAAATGATTCCCATGCTCAGCCCTTGATAGTTTGGCTGCGAACAGGCAGGCTTAACTTCAGAGACAGGTATGTAAAGCATTTAAAAACACAGGAGGATTTAAAAACACCAATTCAGCAAATAATTAAGACAAAACACACAATAAAAATATAACACAAATTTAGAAAAATAGGAAATATTTTTATCTTTAAGAACTGGAGATATGAATTTTAAAAGATTTAGCACTATACAGCAAATTTGAAGGTCTTGCGGAAGATCCGAAGGCAGTTGAAGCTGGTGGAGGTGATGGAGTTGATCTGGCGCGTCATGGTGAGGGAGTGGGCGGTCGGGGTGGGCGGACTCCCGAGGGCAGAGGGCCACCAGGTGTCCATTGCGGCAAGGGGGACCATGTAGATGTTGAAGAGAGTGGGGCTGAGCGATGATCCTTGGGGTACTCCGCAGTTGATCTCTGTGGGTTCGAAAACGAATGGAGGGAGTCTGATCCTCTGGGATTTGCAATGATGAATTCAGCCCAGATCTGTGACACTAAAGTCGAGTGTGGGCACAATGTACCTTTAAAAGCAGTTCTGCAACACAGGGCTGCTTTTAAAATGATCTCAGGCTCTCAGCAGAGCACGAATGCAAGTGCAGAAAGGGCTGCTTGCCTCCAAACTGCCATGCCCTATTATATACGTTATGTTATGTTATGTTACACTTTCTTATATAGCGTGCGGCTGCCCCAGCAAAGGGGCGTCCCGGCGCTTATACTAGGGATCTAAAGGTAGTTTTAATCCCCCTGCCCTATTATGTACTAGTGACTTATAGGGTAGGTCCTGCCAACCATAGGGGTACCCTAACCCATAGTGCACCCTTGTGTGTGTAGGTGGTCTCCTAAGTGTTTTCAGCATACCCCTGGGCCTGGCAGAGCCCAGGGACAGTCAGAGTCAGTTACTACCCAGTGGCGTAGCTAGACCTCCTGGCATCCGAGCAGCCCCTAAGTTTGCTACCCGGTGCAGGTAAGAGCGGGAGTTGAAGGCGACGGATGAATTGTTTCGGAGGGGGGCAGCCAACGCACAACTTGTTCTTGGGGGGCAGGGGGATGGTGGTAGTCGACAAACACGACTTGCTCACCTCTGCGCCCCCAAAAACAATGCCGCACAAGGGGAAACCCCCATCCTCCCCTGCCATCGCCACTGCTACTACGAGTCAGCAAACAAATGTTGGTTCCCAAGGCATAGGATGACTTTACAACAAGTGCTTATCCGCGCCATCAGAAAAATGGCATTTACGATCCCTGAAGCAACCAGGAAATGCCCTGACACACAAGTAGCTTCAGCAGAATATCGAAGGAAATATATTGGATGACAGAAATATCAATGACAAATATATTGTGAAGGTAAGTTTCTATGGGCAAGCAAAGTTTTACTATACTTAACTTCGCATGTCTGTACCTTGACAACATATGTATCTTCAAGATTCATAGATGCGGAGATAAGAATAGTAAATCTATACTTACCTATTTGCACTTACCTTCTCCAGATTTTAGTCCTTGATATCTTTGCAATTATATTTTTGTCACATAATATTTGTATCCTCGATAATCTGTGGTACAACTGGCACATGATCGAAGCAGAGACAGCCTACAGGGGAGCAAACAGGTTAGAGCAATAACCCCGAGTTGGGGGAACAGGTAAAAACCCTAACACAACAGGAGCATAGAAGGGAAAAACTAAATTAATGTGTTGGATGCCAAAGGCAGAGTGACAACTATGAAAGGGGGAACCTTACAGCGCGACATTTAAAGACAATGTAACTTCTTTCTAACTTTGCTAATATAGACGTGGAAGGACTCTTCTGATGTTTTGACCTTTTGTTTGTTACTGAAACCTGGATGAATGACACGTGTGCCCCGGCTGTTGATTTAGCTATCCCAAGGGGCTATAAAATATTGAGGGCTGATCGTCCGTCTGGGCGAGGGGGTGGTGTGGCAGCTATCTTCCGAGATAAGTGGACCATCATATGCGAACAACTGGATGTGACGATGGATGCTGAGCTGTTCCATTTTTTAGTGGTGCTCAGCCCCCACTTTACTTTGGGGGGACGCTGGTGTATTGTCCTCCGGGCAGTCTGGGAAATTTTTTTGGAGCCCTTGAGGAGAATATTGTGCCACGTGCCCTTAGGTTCTCAAGATTTCTCCTGCTTGGGGACTTTAACGTTCATGTTGACATCCAGGACTCTGCTGAGGCCACTAGGCTTGGAGAGGCCTTAACAATGGCACAGCTGAAGCAATGGGTGGATGCTCCTACGCATGTAGGGGGGCACATTCTAGACCTAGTTTGTTCTAATTTTAATCTACGAACGGATAGCCCTGAGTGGGTCACTTGGTCGGATCATGGCCTCATTAAATTTAGTTGGGCGTTGGAAAAAGGGTCGGGCCCTGGGGGCACGCCTTTGCTTGTTCACTCACACCGGGTCAACTTGACTAAGTTTGCGGACTCCCTCGATCATAGCCGCCCTTTGCCCCTGCTTGATATTGAGGAGGCTGTGAACACTTTTTAATAGCTGGCTGCAAGAGGGTGTGAGTGCTTCTACTAAGGATGGTGGTATCCGTAGGATGCGGTCTTCTCCCTCCCAACCATGGTTTACCCATACCCTCCGGGAAATGAAGGGGCACTGTAAGAAATTAGAACGAGCATGGCAAACCGCATATCTCCTAGAGGCCAAAAAAGCTTTACGAGTATCGCAAAAAAACTATTATGCGGCGATTCGCTCAGCCAAGAGACAATATTTTGCGGGGAGAATCGCCAAGGCCCAAAATAATAGCAAAGAAATCTTCACTATTGTACAAAGCTTCCTTTCGCCATGTGCGGAGCAACCGAGGCTGCCGTCCTCCTCTGAGTGGTGCGAGGAGCTTTCCTCGTATTTTGTGGGAAAAATTGATACGATACAGTTAGACCTCCAGGCAGTGTGCAACAGTTTTAATTCCCCCCCGTCACTTCCTCTGTTTTCAGGGGTTGGATCTACTGCTCAGTTTACGGCCTTCCCCCCCCCCCCGCCGAATTGGACATCCGGGAGATACTTGAGACATTGAAGTCAGGCTCCCCCGCCGACCCTTGTCCGGCTAGAGTCCTGGGCCGGGTGGCTGCTATGATCTATAAAGAGGTCACCCAGATTGTCAACCTTTCACTGTCTTCCGCATGCGTTCCGGCATGCTGGAAACAGGCTAAACTGTTGCCCCTTTTGAAAAAGTCTGGGGCTGACCCCTTGGACCCATCCAGCTACAGACCCATTTCACTACTTCCAGCTTTGGCCAAAGTATGTGAGAAGGTGGTCTTTAAACAGCTGGATCATTTCATCGAGTCCTCCCAGCTACTCCACCCGTCTCAGTCGGGGTTCCGCGCTGCGTACAGCACAGAGACGGCGCTGGTTGAAGTGTCTGAGGATATCCGCGAGTGCCTGGAGCGGTCCTGATATTACTTGACCTCTCTGCCGCCTTCGATACGGTGCCACACGCCCAGCTCCTTACCCGACTGTCTGCTGTGGGCATCGCGGGGCCAGCATTGGACTGGTTATCGTCCTTTCTGCAGGATAGATCGCAGGAGGTTTGGATGCCTCCCTTTTCATCTACCCCAAAGAGGCTTACGACTGGCGCCCCGCAGGGGTCCACGTTAAGTCCCCTTCTTTTTAATGTTTACCTGACCCCTTTGATCTACCTTGCTGAACAACAAGGGGCCAGGACAATGGCCTACGCTGACGATACTCAGCTCCTCTTTACCTGGCCTAAGGACAATCTTGACACATCATCAGTCCACCATTGTCTATCTTCCATTTTTCGCTGGTTAGCCGTTGCCCAGCTAAAATGTAATGAAGAAAAATCTGAGGTCCTCTTTTACATATCATTTCCTGACAATTTTAGGGACCTCCTATGGCCTCCAGACTTGCCCTCTCCTAAAAACATGGGCCGCCCTGCAAAAAATCTTGGGGTCTGGTTTGGGAGTAACCTAAAATTTGAAGAGCACATAAAAAAACTAACAGGCATTTGCTTTGGTACTCTCAGGGCTTCACGCAGGTTTTTTCCTCTCCTTCCGAGAGTAGCAAAGGAAACTGTTTCGCGAGCCTTGATTTTGTCAAGACTCGATTATGCGAATGCCCTCTATAGTGGCCTTCCTGCCTACCTAATTCGGAGGCTCCAGGTGATCCAGAATTCTGCTGCGCGCCTTTTGTTGCAACTTCCCAGGAGATCCAACGTTCGGTCTCACTTGCTGAGTCTCCACTGGTTACCCGTGGCGCACAGGATTCTGTTTAAAATGCTAGTACTTGCGTTCAGAGCAATTCATCAGACAGGCCCCAGTTATTTGAGAAAAAGATTTGCCCTATACATCCCATCCCGTTCCCTTTGGTCAGAGAATCAATGCCTAATGGCTGTCCCAAAAATCAAATATGCCAGAATAGGAGGCCAATCGATCTCAGTTAGGGCGGCAAGGGACTGGAACGCCCTTCCTCTCACACTTAGATCGGTTCAGTCAATCGAGATTTTTAAGAAAAGACTCAAAACCCATCTGTTTAAACTCTGGTATTAGGCACCTGACTCTGATTTCTTTATCTTTCTCCCCCCCTAACAGTCTGCTTGTATTTCACATCCCGCGCCAGGATACTATTTCAGTAATTGAGCGCGCTACAAAAGCCTTTAATAATAATAATCTTTGTCAGTGATTAGTTCCACCCTGCCCGTGTGCCTTAGCGGCCATTGGCCTGGTCTCTGCAGTCTCCATTGGGATCTATAGTGTTCCCTGCTCAGATTTTGAGCCTTTTGGTAGATTCCCGACAATCATAAACTACAATTTATTTACATATACCACCTTTTCATACAAGTGATATGGGTTACTTTATCTTGTTCCCATGCGATTGAACATTTATGGGAGAAACCAGCAGGAAACTGAATATGAGGATAAATGCGCATTTTCTCGCTATTTGACCCAAAAATGATAATTTGCTCCATATTCTAAAAATTATTACAACTTGTGACCAATATTTTCTTAACCTGGTAAGTATTTTAGGAACCAACCAAAATACTGATAGGTCACCCAGAAAAATTACGATTTGGAGGGGTAGCAATCTGACCTACTCCATCACTGAGGAACCAACCCCTAGATTTTACAAATAAATTCTTATAATAATAACAAGTACCAATCCTGTTAACTTAATGCTTGTTCTTAAGAAACTTTGTTGGAACTTTCGTAGCTTCTCAAATAAAGTACCATGACATTTGAAAAGATATTGGAAACATTTTATTTTCTGCTTTTCAGGAGACATGGTTGCGGTCATGCCAAAGGTTTTTTTAATTTTCACTAAGGAAGAGATCATTCAGGGTGTTGGATTAATGGCCCTGCTTTTGACCTCATATGCAAATTATGTAACTTTTTTAGATACTGTTTTCGATTGGCTTTTGTGTTGTACAGTCATTTACAGGAGTCAAGCCTACTTTGTCAAATCAGTTATCATCATATATTTGTAAATTCCCCCAAATGCAATAATATATTTACAGGAACTGGATGATGTCGCACCACCTCATCTGTAACTTCCCCAACTGATTTACAAGAAGGGACTGAGGCAATGAAAACTTACTTATCACTATAGTGGGTTTTAAAAGTAAAGAGCAGTAGTGCATGAGTCTGGAAAACCAGTCACCTTTATCTTATGCACAGGAGAGAACTCCGTAAATTGAGTCAAGAAGATGACTTAGCACCCATCAAATATAGTACAAAAGTAAATTGAAAACAGTTATATCATTACTTCACACATGGATTACACCATGCACAGACTCCATCTTGACGTAGCCAGCGCGTTTCGTCCTTATGCAGAGACTTCTTCAGGGCTAAAAACATAGACAATACATACATGTTTCAAAATCACTACACAAAACCAAGTACACAAAACACTAACAACCTACACATGATCCGTACAATGTTGTGTTACAAAAGAAAACATCACCGTGCAATGCTGTATTTTATTTAAAACCAGTTACATTAGGACACATTTACAGTGCACAATGCAAATTTAGCCAGGCTTAATTTCATCTAAATTAGAATTTATATTCTCATGAGGCTATGGAACATATAATATAATCATTAATTTGTACAAAGAAATATCTTGTACACTCCGATTGTGTCTGGGGAGACTGTCGTTCCATCACCAACCTGTTATTTTAGAGTATTCATAAGGCATTCTGAGACCCAGGTTGTCACTAGAGATACTTTTAGTGAATGCTACACGTATACCTTGCAATTGGAGCTTTGTCTGTATAGACAGAAGACTTTGTAGAGCTTCCTTGTGTCGGCGAATAGTGATCATAATCTTGAAATGTGGTAATATAACTCCACCAGGATATAGAGCCTATGGCTTCACCATCGGTGGAAAACGGAATTTCTACAGGTCCTGTAACTGACGAAGAGCCAATATACAGAAGGCATGTGCCTTAACAAGGATAACACCCTAGTTATCATGCAAAAATGTATAATAGTGCGAGCTGAATGTAACTTTTAATCCTCTCCATATTTTGTGATACCAAAACGTTTGTTCTAGCGCTTTGTGGCCGTCCTAGATGTCATATGCACATGGATAATGCGGCCTTTGTCTAATGCTACACTGACCTTTGATCGTGCTATGACTCTTTTAAATATATCTTTATTGGAGTTTTGCTCTTGTCTAAAACCAGATGTCCCTTTACATAAGAACATTTTTGTAATAATCCGCAACAACAGCCCATCCACCCACTCTGTTCCCCCCATTATCACACACTGGATATAATAACAAACCACGCGCTGCTTGTCCACCGCAGCATCTTCTGCAAGGCAAACGGGGCAGTAGCTGCCGGAGCGGCCTCACCGACCCGACACAGATAGCCCCCCCAGTAATGTTCGCCGCTGCTTTGAGCCAATAGTAGACAGCCCCTACCCCCTTTCTGGTTCCAGCAATGTATTCAACACTTCTTTACACGTCTGCAGGTCATCTTCCACCCTCTCATCAGTGCGTACATCCCTCATTCGCCTTTCTTCCGCTAGTGCCCATTCCCCCATGTCCTTGCACCAAGCCGCATATGTGGGTGCCTTAGGGGGCAGCCTGTATTGCCTATCGATGCTTGCCAAACACTAGACGCAGAGAGGCAAAGCAATACCTGATTTTCCTTGTTTCGGCCCCGAGAATGAGCCTGAGTAGACAATGATGTTCTGTGGTGTCTATGAAGATGGCAGTTGTCCTGACCAGATTTGTGAGCACCTATTTCCAATATTCCTGAACTGGGCTACAAGTCCATATCAAATGTAAGAAAGTTGCCCTGGGGAGCTGCACCTAGCACAGGCCGGCGATCTCTGTTTGTATACTGTCTGCATTCTTTCTGGTGTTATTCTTGCAGTGTATAAAATGAAAAGTGAATCATCACAAAGCAAGTTTTGGTAGCAACTTGCTGCACCAGGGTGCACGCATTCTTCCAGTCCGCGTCTGTCAGTGACTCCTTCAAATCCTCCTCCCCCTCTCTCATGGCCACCAGCAGGGCTCGTGGCCAGTTTACCTTAAGGGCTTTGTATAGATAGGATGCCAGGTGTCTGGTGTGGGTGCAACCCACCATGGCTTCCAGTGTAGTTCTTACCTGAGGTCTATTCAGGAGGCACAGCCACACCTCCCTTGCTGTATTGGCCAGCTTAAAAAATTGCAAGAATTGGCCCGCTCCTATACCAAAGTCTCCCTGGCCTCTGCACAGGTAATGAATTTGTCCCCCAGTAAAGGTCCCCCAGCGTGGTATATCCTCCCTGCTCCGCATGGACACATATTGGGCTATCCTTCTAAATAGCTGTAACCAATTTAGTGACACCTCCCCAGCGAATGGAGCCTATCCCAAAACTCTTTTGGCTGTTGCCTCTCAGGTGCTCACTACGCACCCCACAATGTATGGGGTCTCCTTAAGTTGTGTCACCTCCTTCATCAGATAGGCAGACAATGAGTTAAGCTGTCCAGTTCCTGAAAGGTAACCCTCAGGACCAACTCCAGTGAGTACTGCAAGGTTATAGAGACATTGCGGGAGAAACACCAAAGTCGCCACCGCTACCCTGCCGATCATTCGAAAACCAGACCGAACTACACAGTCACTGGACCACCCTCCCTATATTATACGTGTGACGGTGGTGTTCCTTATGCACCACCCTGATCCTTAAGTAGCCGAAAATATCCATTTCCCATTTCAACTCTAGCTCAGGCAGATTTTCTCATGCACGCTGCGCCAATGAGGCTAGTGGGAACAGCAGGGATTTCTCCTGGTTGTTCAGTAGATCAGACACCCTCCTGAAGCTCTGCACCTCTGTCAAGTCTCTTGGTGCACCAGGTACAGAAGTGTGTCATTGGCCCACATTGACACCACATGGTTGGTTGTCCCCAGCTGAATACCCCAAGACCCCAACACGTCTAGCAGCCGGGTCACCAGCGACTCAACTGCCAGCACAAATAACAATAGAGACAAAGGGCACACCTGCCTTGTGCCTCTTTCCACCTCCCAGCTGCGTAAGATCTTCCCCCATATCGTCCTCTGGCCATCGGATCCATATACAACTATCCCACCCAGCTTCGAAACTGTGGCCAATGCCCATTCTTCCCAGAAATGCCATTATAAAGGCCAAATCCAAGTTATCAAAGGCCTTTTCCATGTTCAAGGCCACTAGCGCCCCTCCACAACTCAGCCCTACATTTCATGCATAACATGACAGAGCTGTTGCAGGTTCATTTGGATACTGTGGCTCGGGATAAACCAGCACTAGTCCCCTTGAACCAACGTCACCATCACCGGGGTCATAGAGTTTGCAAGACGCTTGGCAAGTATTTTATTGTCAACAATTATCATGGAAAGGATTGGGAAAACCCTAAGGCCTCCTGGTCTCAGTCTGGCTTCCGCACCAATTATGATGGTGGATTACCATAGAGACACGCAGTCGGCCAGCCCACCTGGCCTCCTTATAGACCTCCAGCAGTCAATCCACCAATCGGCCCCCAAACAGAGAGTAAAACTCTGCAGGGAGAAATCAATTCTCATCCTCCTACTCCGAGACAAGCCTTTCATAGACTCTGATAGCTCCTCCGGGTAAAGCTCCCTATCCAAATCCTGCGCCTGGCTCCGGGAGACCCTCAGCCCCCCGTAACCCCTCAAGAAGTCTTGTATTGTCTTGACCTCTGGCTCTTGCTGGGTTCTTTACACTCCACCCAGGTAGTCTCTCAAAGCCTCAGTGATAGCCTGCTGAGTTGCTTAAAGCGTGCTGTCTGCTTACCTCAGGGTGAGGATAGTGGACAAAGGGATTTCCTGCTCAATAGCCAGCCAAGCTTGATGCCCGATTTGTCACCCTCTACATGCAAGTGCTGTCTGTATTCCATGTAGCTGAATCTATGGCAAGCATCCCAAGTCTCACCCACCTCCCTTTGCGCTACTAGAAAGTCCACGGCTGATATCTCCATCCATTCTACCTAACAAAAGGATATCATCAACTTCAGGCTAATGACATAGGCCCTGATTACTAGGCCAAGGGCTGCCAGACTTGCTGTGGCAGTTCAGCCACCACAGCACTAGCGGTCCGACCAACCTATCATGACTTTGGCGGTCAGCCAGCCATTGCACTGTTGCAACCGTCAGGAAACCATGTTCTATCGCGGTCCCGCTGCAGCCTGAGGCACCGCAAAGCATATTACGACTTTCCTCACAGCCAGCGGTGTCATGGAGGTTCTTCCTCCATGTAACTGCTGGTCGTGAGGAAATGAAGGGGGCCTTTCAGGCCCCCTCTTTCCCCTGTGCATGGGGGCATGCAGAGGGGCACATGTTGTGCCCTCCTGTAGTTGTGCACCCCTAGTTCCTGCTCAGGAAGGAATGCAAGACATAGTGCATTCCTTCCCATGCAGACACGTGCACTGGCAGTACTTCAGCAGTGGTGTTTAAGACTCACAGTGAGCCTTTAAACAGCACTGCCGTGGGACCGCCACATCGCACCGCACACCAGACCACAAAATTACTTGTAATCTGGTGGTGTGGGAGTGTGCCACCCGTTCACGCACCACCAAACGTCATAATCAGGCCCATAATGTGTTAGTCCTTGCTTAATCCGACAACAGTGGAGGTAGGGCAGTCAAAGGGGCATGGTCCCCCTCCCTGCATCCAAACCCCCACCCAGTCCCTGTCGACAGCACCTCCATCGCGTTCCATCGCCTCCTATGGGGGGCGGCATTTCTTCAATGTCTCATCCCCGGATCCGGTCTCCTTCCATCTTGTCGTTTATTTGTGTCTCCAAGTCCAGCAAACCCTGTTCCATCTCTATTGTGCAGTTCTGCTGCACCACCCTTTTCCCAGCAGCATCTGATGCAGTAGATGATCTTCCAGTTGTTCTTTCTCTGCTGCAAGTACTTCTGCTGGTACCACACCTGCCCGTGCTGTGCTCCCAGGTCAGGGTGAGCGTTGGGCGTCCTCCATCCAGCTACACCCAAACCTCCTCCGGCGTGGCAAAAACGTGAGCCCTCCCCTGGTGAAGCGCATTGAGCTTAGCCGCAAAAAGAAGCATATACTTTAAATTCATGGATCAGAGTTTAGCTTTCACAGCTAGAAAGGATTTAAGCAGTCCCTACACCGTTTGAGTGTAGTCCAGGAACACTCTGATTACAAGATTCTCGAATGTTGTGTCCCCAGGTCGTCTGAGCCATTGAAGCAACATGTCTTAATCTTTATATTTAAAGATTCTGGCAATTACTGCCTGAGACAAGGCCCCTGGCAGCAGTACCAGTGTGGGGTGCACCCTGTCAATGGCAAACATGGGGGATGGCCCTCTGGCCAGACCACTTATTTGATCCAGGTCTCTAGGAACAGTTTATGTGTTGTGCCTTCAGCTCTCTTGGGGAATCAAACAAACCTCAGGTCGTTTCTGCAAGATCTTCTCCCAGCATCATCCACTCTGAATTCCAGAACGCGGATGACCCATCACCAAGTGGACCATGTCTTTCAATTCCTTGCCCTCCCCCTGTAGAGTCTAGATGCATTGCTTGCACCTTTTTTTTTTTTACCTTGCTCAGGTCTGTGCAGAGCAGGTTAACTTCGATGGACACAGCATCAGTTTTTTTGTAGTGTCTGTCTGGGATGTTTTATTGCAGCTGGGACCTGTGCACCCACCGGCTCATCCAGTTCCTTGCTGTTCAGAGGCATGCCCCTCTACATCCTCCTGTGTTCGTCGGTTTTCTCCCGAGTATCGCTCCAGGCAGGTCTGCTGGGAAGTCCTGACAGGTGTGTTGTTGAAGAACAAGGTGTAGACTTCTTATGAGGAATAGGAGTAATTTAATCAAGATAGCAACACACAGCATGCACATCGCCCGCTGACCAATCCCCAACTGTCATTACATAGAATCATGTTGAAGAATGAAGAATACACACAGGTATTCTGAAATAGTATGTTACACAGGTATTCTGGAAGGTAGCAATGCATCAACAACTAGAAAGGAAAATGTATTGAAAGTCGGCCATGTTAAGAGAAGTAATATTTTACAACATGTGTCCTTTCCCATGGTGGCCAGAGCTCACATGTCTCTCTCTGCACGCGGCTCACAACTTCTATGCCTCACATAGTAGAACTGCAAGTCATTCCACACTGGGTCTGGCATCGGCAGGGGGTTAGGCACACAGTCATGACCAAGCACTCCATCAGTCCACCCAGCAACACAGATTTCCCACCCTCTTCTCATCTGCCATCCCACTCTCCCGCAGGGGCCAGCCATTGCTCAGCTCCTGAACAGTGGTCTCCCCCAGGGACCAATGTCAGTGCAACTAGATAGGCATCCGTCTGCTTCACGGGGGACCACTACAGTGTCCAAGGTCTTCTGGTCTCTCAAACTTCCCAGGGGGGCCTCATGCCATCAAAGATCTCCCTGTCAGCTATATTCTATTCTCGCAGGAGGGGGGCATCGCTTTGGCACAGCTCCCCCCCGCATCTCCTCACCAGTGGTCACAATCAGCCAGCCCACTCCTCCTTATGATTTCATAGTTGCTCTTCCAGCGTCATCCTTTGGGTCCCCCAAGGAGTCCTCTCCACTACCAGACTCATCCCTGGGTCACTTTTGGCTCCTGTCTCTCGCCAATATTCGGGGCTCCATAGCCATTCCTCTCTTGATCTGGCTAGCTTCCATTTGGATGATCGTAGCGGCAACACCAGGGTGGAATGGGGGGGGGAGTATCCCCCCCCTGTCTTTATGCGGTTGGCCCAGTGGTGCTCCGCCTGGTTCAGTCTCCCGCTGTCTGAGATGCGCAGGTCAGCCGTCTCCCTCTCTGCTCCAGGCACTCCTTCCTGACACAGTTCAGGGCCACCAGCCCTCAACTTTCTGCACCCGCAACTATTCACTATTCTCTCACCAGGGGAGGCTGCCTCACCAAACAACGCTGCTCCTCAGGCTCTGCCTTGGCTTCCTGGTAGACACTAGCTGCAGGCCTCTCTCACAACTGGTCAGGCCTCACTTTGGCCCCACTCTCCTCACCTCAGCATTCAATCCCGGCACGGCTCCATGGGCTCCCCCTCCTCGGTTTTTTACCGAGCATACCGCTCACTGCCTCCGACCGCAGCACCCGGGCCCACCATCTTGCTTTCACCACGATGGAGCCATAATTCGTCATGGTTCAGGCATCCTGGCGATTCCTCTGGCACATCCCTGTTTTCACGCTAGTCCAGGGTGCATTTCCATACTTTTGCGGGCCAGTTCTGGCTAGTGGACCCGGGATGCCGACAGATATGCATGGACCCTCAGAGCACAGCTCTAACACGTCTGTGCAGCCATCTTGCCAAGCCACGCACCCTCATGCTATGACTCTTTAATGAAGAAGCAGTTAAAGTCATCAAGTCTGAACTTCCACTAAATATAACCTTAACAGCAAAATAAAATAATAACAATAATAATAATAAAATTTACTTTAGCTGGTTTAGAGTTCTGTTTTAGAAGGAAAGCCAATGCCATGCATCAACAGCTATCTAAAATAGATATTGTTTGGTTCGTAGCAACTTTTTAGAAGCCAAATTACTGAACTAACATAAAAAAACATAATTACTTATCTAATTGGTTTGAAATGCTTGAGACAATTAGCTGGGTAATAGTAGAGACGTATGGCAGTTAGTAAATAGACAAAATAATTAACAGACAAATTACAGTGAATCCTGACTCTTTGGAATATACAGTCTCAGTTTTATTTTATTTCCACTATGTAAAAAAAGGAGTTATTGAAGTAGGTTACAATTTGTATAAGCATTATCTTCCTGGCCCTGTTCTATTACAATGATAAAATATGAGATTTTTTTCAGATATAATTAGGACCATTGAAGTCCCTCACCTGAAGGCCCAAGTAATCTAACGGTCAGAATTTTGGTACTAAGCTGCTTTGATGGGCTTCTACTCTTTGCCTTTTCTTCTTTTGGGTTGTTTTAAACACTGAGACACTAGGGCGTCGATTCCGATCCGGTAAAATATTCCGCCGTACGATTCGTATTTGTATCCGATTCCGTACGAATGGGAAATTACCGTCCGATCTGCGAATTCCGATCCATTTCCGTCGATTGCCGTACGAATATCAGCGAACCGTACGAACCACAGTCGATGACCCGTACGAATAAGCATCGTGAATCCTACCGTACGATTCGTAACCAGGCCGTACAAACACACTAGTACGATCCTCTACGAAAAGCCTGTCCGCGATTCGTACGGCCCAAAGTATTCACGCATGAAGAGTGATTTGTACGGGATTAATCGCCTCACAGCAAGCGGCATCAACACATACCACACGTGTACCCCTCGCTCAAGCCTACATGAACCCCCCCCACCCGCCAACGGCCCGTACTAGTCAATCGCACGCACAAGTACGACACGCACACCCCCCCATCAAGCCTACGTGAACCCCCCACCCGCCAACGGCCCGTACTAGTCAATCGCACGCACAAGTACGACACGCACACCCCCCCATCAAGCCTACGCGAACCCCCCACCCGCCAACGGCCCGGGCTAGTCAATCGCACGCACAAGTACGACACGCACACCCCCCATCAAGCCTACGTGAACCCCCCACCCGCCAACGGCCCGTACTAGTCAATCGCATGCACAAGTACGACACGCACACCCCCATCAAGCCTACGCGAACCCCTCACCCGCCAACGGCCCGTACTAGTCAATCGCACGCACAAGTACGACACGCACACACCCCCATCAAGCCTACGCGAACCCCCCCACCCGCCAACGGCCCGTACTAGTCAATCGCACGCACAAGTACAACACGCACACCCCCCCATCAAGCCTACGCGAACCCCCCCACCCGCCAACGGCCCGTACTAGTCAATCGCACGCACAAGTACAACACGCACACACCCCATCAAGCCTACGTGAACCCCCACCCGCCAACGGCCCGTGCTAGTCAATCGCACGCACAAATACGACACGCACACCCCCCATCGAGCCTACGCGAACTCCCCCACCCGCCAACGGCCCGTACTAGTCAATCGCACGCACAAGTACGACATGCACCCCCCCATCAAGCCTACGCGAACCCCCCCACCAACCAACGGCCCGTACTAGTCAATCGCACGCACAAGTACGACACGCACACATAACGCCAACACATAAACCAGCACACGGACTTTGCTAACGAGTCGCACAACAACACTGAACATGTCTCCTGTGTACACACCATTAAGAATCAATGTCCTGGTCACAGCCAAACAGGCAAACAGAGGTCATCACTAACACCCACCCCATATAACACACACACCACCAATTCAAATTAAGCCACACCCACTATTTGACCAATAAAAGGGTCCACACATACAACCCATCATCCTTTGCAACATACCCATTCTTGCGAAGACACAGACATCTCACCAACAATTGCAGCCACACACCTTCACACATACACCCTATCTCATCTACACCCACACCACCCCTTCACAATCAGACCCACACACCCTCATCCATACACACCATCACCCCCTCAATCACATACACCCCACACCATGACCACACCCAAGAATCCAAAGTTCACTAACCCGGAGAATGAGATACTTACAGATGAAGTCATCAGAGTCGAGCCACAACTGTTTGGCGCATTGGTCAGACAGACCAGCATGGCAGAAAAAACACGCCTGTGGGAGAGGATCGTAGACCGGGTCAATGCTGTTGCATCCATCAGGCGCACCAAGGGGTAATGCCAGTCCAGGTGGTATGATCTGCGGAGGATGGTGAAGAAGAAAATGGACCAGGACTACGCCTCTGCACACCACACTGGAGGTGGTGGTCCCCGTAGACCTCCTGTATACCATCCCTGGGAGGAGAAAGTCATGGCCCTGCTGCCACCGGTGGGAGTACACGGAATTGAAGGAGCTGTTGAGTCTGGTGAGTGTACAAAAAACACATGTTACATGGGTGGACTTTCAACAGTGCCCAGCAGCATGGGGTGGGTGGCCATGAGTCCCAGCAGTACACAACCGAATGGGGGTAGTTGCAAGGGGGAGGCACAAAGGGTGGAAGGTGTAGGGTAAGAGGCTGCTCCCATCCCATATGTCCCAGGGACATACCCAAGCACCATGTCCAATGCACAGGGATAGGGAAATATCACACAAGACAGTAGACCACAGCTCATAAACTATTTCATGTTGCTGACACACCTTTCGGAGATGCATAATTTTGTGACACAGTAAGGAAATAGCAAGCGAGCGAGCACAAACAACCTGTCTCCCTCCCTCCCTCTGACTCCCTCCATCCCTGTCGCCCTTTCTCTCTGTCTCCCTCTCCCTATGTCTCTCTCCCTATGTCTCCCTCCCTCTGTCTCCCTCCATCTCTCTGACTCCCTCCATCCCTGTCTCCATCCATCTGTTGCCCTCCTCCCTCTGTCTGTCTCCTTCCCTCTGACTGTCTCCCTCTGTCTCCCTCCCTCTGTCTCCCTTCCTCTGACTCCCTCCATCCCTGTAGCCCTCTCTCTCTGTATCCCTCTCCCTGTGTCTCCCTCCCTCTGTCTCCCTCCATCCCTCTGACTCCCTCCATCCCTGTCGCCCTCTCCCTCTGTCTCCCTCCATCTCTCTGACTCCCTCCATCCCTGTCGCCCTCTCCCTATGTCTCCCTCCCGCTGTCTCCCTCCATCCCTCTGACTCCCTCCATCCCTGTCGCCCTCTACCTCTGTCTCCCTCCCTCTGTCTCCCTCCCTCTGTCTCCCTCCATCCCTGTCGCCCTCTCTCTCTGTCTCCCTCTCCCTATGTCTCCCTCACTCTGTCTCCCTCCCTCCCTCTGACTCCCTCCATCCCTGTCGCCCTCTCCCTCTGTCTCCCTCCCTCCCTCTGTCTCCCTCCCTCCCTCTGTGTCCCTCCCTCCCTCTGTGTCCCTGCCTCCCTCTGTATCCATCCCTCAGTGTTCCTCCCTCTGTCACCTCACCCCAGCTCCCTGGCCACACACACAGTTGCACCCAAGCACTGCACAGGCCTTTTAAAGACCATAGAGCAGAGTGTTTAGGGATGTCTCCTAATTACCAGCAGTCATCTACTAAGTGCCTGAAACACACCTACCATTTACAGGCGACACTGTACTGTGTCAGGACACACAGTTTGGAAAGCTCTGTAGTACACAATGGGCACAGGTGTAGGCAGCACAAGTCCCTCCTGTGATCATTGCAAACACAAACATCAGGACAAGGTCACACATCCTGTGCAGGAACACACAACCACGATTATGCCAGCATGCTGCATGAGGGGATAGCCAAATCATGAAGGATGGGTGCTTGCAAATCACACGCAAACTACTAGCATGGCCTGTCATACACCCCCCTTACAGAAACTCATCCCCTGGGGACAGGCAATGGAGTGCAACACTGTCCCAATTGTCATGTACCACAACTAAACACTCACTCATATGAATACGCATACAACTTTTACATGCACATTGCAGATGCTCCAGTCCATTGTGCCTCTCACACAATGCACGTGCCCAATCTCATGAACGTTGTGGATGCACTTAAGTACCAACATGGATATGGGTATTGACAAGGTGATGCGTCTTGGAGAAGTGCCACGTTCCAAAGCCATGATCTAGATGTGGTTGTACAGGTCCAGGGGTGTTGGCATTGTTTGGCCATCACGGAACAGCAACACCTATCCAAAGTAGAAGATTTTATGCAATTAAATAATGCTCGGCCTCTTACATGAACATGCTGCATCTAAACTCTGTGCATGCTTGACACAGACATAAGGATTAACACCGTATCCTGGATGTTGCGTGAACCTGAGCACTGCTGTATATGTGTTGTGCCAGCAAGACAAGACACAGCAATGGCTGGGTCAGTCATTGTCAAGAGAATGGAAGAAGGAAAATACCCCAGAGTACATGTCAAATTACTACCCCTACATACACAACTGAACAATGACGACAATGTAAAGCTTGTGGAACTATGATGCTGATAATGGCTAACTAATTAAGATGAACAGAAACAATTGCCTATGCCTCCGAGCTACTTAGAGTACACACTGATTTATGTACAAGTAAACCACAATTTATTAGTTTACCCAAAAACAGTTTATGTTTTCAATTGTTACTCAATTTACAAAAAAAGGGGGGGATATTCAGAAAAGACAGAGATAAGGCCACTATCAACCTCAAGTCTTAGCCATACAAAATTTCAGAAAAACAGTTTATGCATATATACAGTGAAAAAACATGTGTTAGACATTATACAACAAGGAAACTATTATACCAACATGTATCGAACATTATGACAAAAAACAGGGGGTACTTTTACCATGAGAAAATATCACCATACATACATTTACGAAGCATGGACCACAAAACCTTATACATTTGAAAAATGATTTAACCAACCATTATAAATGGAAAGGAGAAAGAATGTTTTCAACCAATTCAACTACCATGACCTGAACAAGAGACAATCAATTAAATATCAGGAATATTGCCCATTTCTGCATCATTAACATTGGCCAACTGGTCAGTGAACGTGAAAAAAAGGGGGGGGGGGTGGTGGTGGGTGCCGACGCGTTTCGAATCCTGATAAAAGACTTGCAGGATTCTCGTCAGGGCAGTATGAATCTAGTCCATGGGAACTGTTTGAAAAGAAGAACAAAACAGTTTGTTTACTTAAAAGTGGGTCCTCAAGCCACTGCTCTCAGAACAATGCGAGTGACGGAATATTGCGTACCTTGTGTAATTCCTGCCCACAGTTACTCCTGTGTTCTATGGGAATGTCGTCTATGTTGTAGGGTTTACGCTGCAACAGAGTAAAAGGTAAGTCAAGTCCAGCGGGGTAGAGGGGGACCTTACGTGCGCGTCGTGATTGTACTGAAATTGGTTACCTGCGTTCTACGTGGGTCTTTGCCAACCTGTGCGGTGTTCTAAAGCACTTAGAATTCTGCTTTATTTAATTTCTGTAAGTAAGTAAAGAAGGCGGAATTTAGTCAATTGCTCAGTCGGTGACACACTTGTGTAACACTAGTGGTCATCTCAACAAGTGATCGACTTACTTGGACACCGGACCGCGGTGACCGCAGGGGGGGGGTTCTGACTCCTAACCCAGATGTTGCCAGCCTGTGCGGTATCTTTAGACGTTTAAAATTCAGCTCATTAGATTTCCTAGAACAAGTGAACACAGCGCGTTTTAGTTGGCTCCTGCTGCGGTGACACTCTGGTGCACCGCTGGGAATTAGTTACCTCAAAAGCTACACTTACTTAGACACCGGTCCGCGGTGGCCGCAAAAAGGGATTCTGACTCTGGGGCCGAGTTTTTCACACAGTAGGACGTTTAGTTGATCTGTGGGAGTAAGCAAGCAAGGACAGATTAGCGCGTTGATGCGCTGTCATGTATGCTTTCAATCTGCACTAATAGCAGTCCCAAATCCCAGGGGGGTCCAGTCTTACCTCGAAAATTTCATGAACCTCCGCAAAAAATGCTTGCTCCAAACAGGCAAACACAGGGATGTGAATGTCCCTGGCAGTCACAGGTTTGGATCATGTGATTCATGAACGGCCAATCAGAATTGAACAACAGATTAAAGTGCCTTCTGGGACCTGTAGTTTAAAAAACAAGGCAAGTGCTTTTAAGAAAAATTATGATGCATTCTGGGGCATGGAGTTTTTGGGAAAAACAGGGAGAATGTTTAAGCCCTGTTTATTTCACTCAAACTGTTCAGACCCTTGTTGACGCTATCAAACTTGAGGATTAAATATGCCTCCTTACGCAACAGCATTGCGTCCACATCTTGAAAGTGTTTAGGGTCGATCCATGCCAATGTGGTCCATTTAAAGTCATTCTCAGAATGGCCATTACCGATGAAATGTTCCACCATAGGGGCGGTCAAGACTTTTTTCTTAAGACGGGATCGGTGCTGGGTGATCCGGACATTAATAGGCTGGTTAGTTTTGCCTATATATACTCTGTTGCAAGGGCAAACCACCGCATAGACGACATTGCGAGTTTTGCAATTCGTAAAGCATTCATGCTTCCATCTGATGCCAATATTCGTGAATGTGTCGCCTTCCAGCGTACTGGAGCACGACACACAGTTGCCACATTTGTGGTGCCCGCATATTGGTTTCAGCTTCCACTGTGCGACAAGGTCACTCTTGGGTGCTGGGATGTGACTGTCCGCTTTGATCAATTGTTGCCCTATGCTTCTGTTCTTACGCATAGCGAAGATGGGTTTAGAGAGGGGGTGCTCTAAAGTCTCGAGTAGATGCCAATTCTTCCGAATTATATTCTTAAATTGGTTCGTGTGTTGGCCAAATGTTGTAACGCAAACCAATTGTTCCAAATCTTTCTTTTCTTTCTTTTTGAATAATGTCTCTCTTGGAGTGAATTTGGCCCTGTTTCTCGAGTGTTTCAACAGTTTCTTCGGGTATCCTCTCTCTGCCATCTCACTGCAGAATCTTGCGGCGTGGCAGTCAAAATCGCATAAATTAGTGCAATTACGCCTGATCCTCAATAATTGCCCATAGGGCAGATTGTTTTTTAATGATTGGGGATGTGAACTAGTGTAATGCAAAATTGTATTACGGTCAGTTTCCTTCTTATGCAAGGAGGTCGTTAACTTAGCTTCGCTGGAGCCTACAGTGACGTCAAGGAAAGTCATTTCTTTTGGACTGTGGTTCAGCGTGAATTGGATGTCTGGGTGCCTAGAGTTCAGCCATACATGGAACTGCTCGAGTTCCGCCTGGCTCCCCTGCCACAGGAGCCAGACGTCATCGATATATCTTAGCCACTGAATGATATGCCCTGAGAAGGGGTTGCCATTCAAGACAAATCTCTCCTCGTATTGTGCCATATAGAGCACGGCCAGCTCCGGCGCATAGGGACAACCCATGGCTGTCCCTTTGATTTGAATGAAGAAGTTATTCTCGAATTTAAAATAGTTGCTACGAAGAGTAATCTCAGCCAATGCCACAATGAAGTTTGTTGGCACCCGGTGGGGCCTCTCCCTTTGTTCTAAATAGAGTTCAATGACCTCTAAGGCTTCATCCTGTGGTATTTGGGTATAGAGAGAGGCGACATCCAATGTCACCATCAAGTCTGTCTGCTCATTGAATGCGTGCCCCTCGATCTTTTTGATGAAGGCTGTTGTATCACTGAGATGCGAACGGACTTGTGCTATACATGGTTTTAGAAAGAAATCGATATATTTCGATATTGGTTCGAGCACAGAGTCGCAACCCGAGACAATGGGTCTGCCAGGGGGTGCCTTTTCGTTCTTATGAATCTTCGGCAAAAAGTAGAGAATAGGAGTTCTCGGCATTTTTTTATTCAAAAATTCGTGCTCTTTGGACCCTAAAAAACCTTCGTCCAAACCTTCCTTTGTAATTCTGGATATTTTATCCTGAATTGCATGGATGGGATCTTCTTTAGACGGTCTGTACCAATCCCTGTTGTTCACATGTACTAGACCTTCAGCAAGGTACATAGGGCGCGGCCAAAGAACCACTGCCCCGCCCTTATCCGCTTGTTTTATTACTATTGACGTGTCAGATTTCAAATCACCAATAGCTTTTTGTACACCTTTGCTAATGTTTTTATTGACAAAACTATTTTGCTTCTCAAGTTTGGTCAGGGAAGACAGTACAGCTTGCTCAAAAGCAATGATCTGTTTGGGGATGTTTGAGATTGGAGTAAACCGTGACTTCACTCTGAGTCCAGTAGTTTCCTGTGGTGACGTCATTTCGGCTCCTGCGAAATAAGCTTTCAACCTTACCTTGCGGCAGAAGTCAAGTGCTTCTAATTTTAGTTTCGTGAAATCAGTTCTTGTAGCGGGGACAAACTTGAGGCCCAGGTTAAGAAGCATTTCCTCATCCCTAGATAGTTCCTTATTGGAGAGATTCACTATAGTGGACAAGTTCAATTGTTGTTGTAATTTTTGTTGCGAGTTCGCATTTGCCATGGTTGCTTGAAGCGAGGTCGCGTCTGGCCGCCCCTGGACAAAAAAGGAGCCGGCCCACTAGTAGCGCCTCGTTTATTGAAGTTGGACTGCCTGGAGTCTGTGGAAGAATCAGAGGAAGTAGTGTCTGAAAAGGTCAGAAACCTATTTTTAGATCTACCCTGGAACGTATTTAGGGCCCCTCGTGACTCCCCAGAAGTGTAGAAATCCTCTTTTAGAAAAGGATAAACCCGATCTAGCTGGAAGGATTTAGAATCTTTATCAAACTGAGCTGATTTTGTATTCAAAGTATAATCTTTAAAAGTGGCAATTTCCTTTTCAATTTTGTCAAGTAATGCCTTAGCTTCAGTCGTGGTCTGGTTATCATTAATGGTTTTAATCAAATCTTCTATCTCCTTTTCTTCCTGGCTGCAAATGCGCTGGGCAGTTTCAATGGTATGTACCATTAAATCTCTACTACATTTAGTATTGATTTGACTGAACCCTTTCTTGTACTTGGTGTCCTCTATGAAAATAACCGGAATGTTCTTAACCTGTAGGCCCCAGGGAATGGTGCCTGCTTTTAAATGCCTGAGTAGAAAGTGGCCGTGGAGTTCCGTTCTAATGTGCTTCTTTTGAAGCCTAGTTAGTTTGTCCGCCTCGTTTTGTTGCTTAGCTGAGGCACTCAAAGTGATCGAAGAGAAGGGCGAGGACGCGATGAGTTTTTCAATATGGCTTTCCGTGAAGGACAGCGTGTCTTTCTCTGCCATAATTTGCAAGAGTGGACACTCTTGCACAGCAATTAATGCTGACGAGAAAAATCCAGGGACACCTTTTCAGTGTCGTTCCCAAGCCACTCGGGCAATTGCCCGCACAATTAATCAGAAAAAACAAGGGTGGCTGGGCCCAAAAGGGAAGGAGGGTAGGCAGGGCCACACTAATATGAACAGAAACAATTGCCTATGCCTCCGAGCTACTTAGAGTACACACTGATTTATGTACAAGTAAACCACAATTTATTAGTTTACCCAAAAACAGTTTATGTTTTCAATTGTTACTCAATTTACAAAAAAAGGGGGGGATATTCAGAAAAGACAGAGATAAGGCCACTATCAACCTCAAGTCTTAGCCATACAAAATTTCAGAAAAACAGTTTATGCATATATACAGTGAAAAAACATGTGTTAGACATTATACAACAAGGAAACTATTATACCAACATGTATCGAACATTATGACAAAAAACAGGGGGTACTTTTACCATGAGAAAATATCACCATACATACATTTACGAAGCATGGACCACAAAACCTTATACATTTGAAAAATGATTTAACCAACCATTATAAATGGAAAGGAAAAAGAATGTTTTCAACCAATTCAACTACCATGACCTGAACAAGAGACAATCAATTAAATATCAGGAATATTGCCCATTTCTGCATCATTAACATTGGCCAACTGGTCAGTGAACGTGAAAAAAAGGGGGGGGGGGTGGTGGTGGGTGCCGACGCGTTTCGAATCCTGATAAAAGACTTGCAGGATTCTCGTCAGGGCAGTATGAATCTAGTCCATGGGAACTGTTTGAAAAGAAGAACAAAACAGTTTGTTTACTAAAAAGTGGGTCCTCAAGCCACTGCTCTCAGAACAATGCGAGTGACGGAATATTGCGTACCTTGTGTAATTCCTGCCCACAGTTACTCCTGTGTTCTATGGGAATGTCGTCTATGTTGTAGGGTTTACGCTGCAACAGAGTAAAAGGTAAGTCAAGTCCAGCGGGGTAGAGGGGGACCTTACGTGCGCGTCGTGATTGTACTGAAATTGGTTACCTGCGTTCTACGTGGGTCTTTGCCAACCTGTGCGGTGTTCTAAAGCACTTAGAATTCTGCTTTATTTAATTTCTGTAAGTAAGTAAAGAAGGCGGAATTTAGTCAATTGCTCAGTCGGTGACACACTTGTGTAACACTAGTGGTCATCTCAACAAGTGATCGACTTACTTGGACACCGGACCGCGGTGACCGCAGGGGGGGGTTCTGACTCCTAACCCAGATGTTGCCAGCCTGTGCGGTATCTTTAGACGTTTAAAATTCAGCTCATTAGATTTCCTAGAACAAGTGAACACAGCGCGTTTTAGTTGGCTCCTGCTGCGGTGACACTCTGGTGCACCGCTGGGAATTAGTTACCTCAAAAGCTACACTTACTTAGACACCGGTCCGCGGTGGCCGCAAAAGGAAGGTTTGGACGAAGGTTTTTTAGGGTCCAAAGAGCACGAATTTTTGAATAAAAAAATGCCGAGAACTCCTATTCTCTACTTTTTGCCGAAGATTCATAAGAACGAAAAGGCACCCCCTGGCAGACCCATTGTCTCGGGTTGCGACTCTGTGCTCGAACCAATATCGAAATATATCGATTTCTTTCTAAAACCATGTATAGCACAAGTCCGTTCGCATCTCAGTGATACAACAGCCTTCATCAAAAAGATCGAGGGGCACGCATTCAATGATCAGACAGACTTGATGGTGACATTGGATGTCGCCTCTCTCTATACCCAAATACCACAGGATGAAGCCTTAGAGGTCATTGAACTCTATTTAGAACAAAGGGAGAGGCCCCACCGGGTGCCAACAAACTTCATTGTGGCATTGGCTGAGATTACTCTTCGTAGCAACTATTTTAAATTCGAGAATAACTTCTTCATTCAAATCAAAGGGACAGCCATGGGTTGTCCCTATGCGCCAGAGCTGGCCGTGCTCTATATGGCACAATACGAGGAGAGATTTGTCTTGAATGGCAACCCCTTCTCAGGGCATATCATTCAGTGGCTAAGATATATCGATGACGTCTGGCTCCTGTGGCAGGGGAGCCAGGCGGAACTCGAGCAGTTCCATGTATGGCTGAACTCTAGGCACCCAGACATCCAATTCACGCTGAACCACAGTCCAAAAGAAATGACTTTCCTTGACGTCACTGTAGGCTCCAGCGAAGCTAAGTTAACGACCTCCTTGCATAAGAAGGAAACTGACCGTAATACAATTTTGCATTACACTAGTTCACATCCCCAATCATTAAAAAACAATCTGCCCTATGGGCAATTATTGAGGATCAGGCGTAATTGCACTAATTTATGCGATTTTGACTGCCACGCCGCAAGATTCTGCAGTGAGATGGCAGAGAGAGGATACCCGAAGAAACTGTTGAAACACTCGAGAAACAGGGCCAAATTCACTCCAAGAGAGACATTATTCAAAAAGAAAGAAAAGAAAGATTTGGAACAATTGGTTTGCGTTACAACATTTGGCCAACACACGAACCAATTTAAGAATATAATTCGGAAGAATTGGCATCTACTCGAGACTTTAGAGCACCCCCTCTCTAAACCCATCTTCGCTATGCGTAAGAACAGAAGCATAGGGCAACAATTGATCAAAGCGGACAGTCACATCCCAGCACCCAAGAGTGACCTTGTCGCACAGTGGAAGCTGAAACCAATATGCGGGCACCACAAATGTGGCAACTGTGTGTCGTGCTCCAGTACGCTGGAAGGCGACACATTCACGAATAATGGCATCAGATGGAAGCATGAATGCTTTACGAATTGCAAAACTCGCAATGTCGTCTATGCGGTGGTTTGCCCTTGCAACAGAGTATATATAGGCAAAACTAACCAGCCTATTAATGTCCGGATCACCCAGCACCGATCCCGTCTTAAGAAAAAAGTCTTGACCGCCCCTATGGTGGAACATTTCATCGGTAATGGCCATTCTGAGAATGACTTTAAATGGACCACATTGGCATGGATCGACCCTAAACACTTTCAAGATGTGGACGCAATGCTGTTGCGTAAGGAGGCATATTTAATCCTCAAGTTTGATAGCGTCAACAAGGGTCTGAACAGTTTGAGTGAAATAAACAGGGCTTAAACATTCTCCCTGTTTTCCCCAAAAACTCCATGCCCCAGAATGCATCATAATTTTTCTTAAAAGCACTTGCCTTGTTTTTTAAACTACAGGTCCCAGAAGGCACTTTAATCTGTTGTTCAATTCTGATTGGCCGTTCATGAATCACATGATCCAAACCTGTGACTGCCAGGGACATTCACATCCCTGTGTTTGCCTGTTTGGAGCAAGCATTTTTTGCGGAGGTTCATGAAATTTTCGAGGTAAGACTGGACCCCCCTGGGATTTGGGACTGCTATTAGTGCAGATTGAAAGCATACATGACAGCGCATCAACGCGCTAATCTGTCCTTGCTTGCTTACTCCCACAGATCAACTAAACGTCCTACTGTGTGAAAAACTCGGCCCCAGAGTCAGAATCCCTTTTTGCGGCCACCGCGGACCGGTGTCTAAGTAAGTGTAGCTTTTGAGGTAACTAATTCCCAGCGGTGCACCAGAGTGTCACCGCAGCAGGAGCCAACTAAAACGCGCTGTGTTCACTTGTTCTAGGAAATCTAATGAGCTGAATTTTAAACGTCTAAAGATACCGCACAGGCTGGCAACATCTGGGTTAGGAGTCAGAACCCCCCCCTGCGGTCACCGCGGTCCGGTGTCCAAGTAAGTCGATCACTTGTTGAGATGACCACTAGTGTTACACAAGTGTGTCACCGACTGAGCAATTGACTAAATTCCGCCTTCTTTACTTACTTACAGAAATTAAATAAAGCAGAATTCTAAGTGCTTTAGAACACCGCACAGGTTGGCAAAGACCCACGTAGAACGCAGGTAACCAATTTCAGTACAATCACGACGCGCACGTAAGGTCCCCCTCTACCCCGCTGGACTTGACTTACCTTTTACTCTGTTGCAGCGTAAACCCTACAACATAGACGACATTCCCATAGAACACAGGAGTAACTGTGGGCAGGAATTACACAAGGTACGCAATATTCCGTCACTCGCATTGTTCTGAGAGCAGTGGCTTGAGGACCCACTTTTTAGTAAACAAACTGTTTTGTTCTTCTTTTCAAACAGTTCCCATGGACTAGATTCATACTGCCCTGACGAGAATCCTGCAAGTCTTTTATCAGGATTCGAAACGCGTCGGCACCCACCACCACCCCCCCTTTTTTTCACGTTCACTGACCAGTTGGCCAATGTTAATGATGCAGAAATGGGCAATATTCCTGATATTTAATTGATTGTCTCTTGTTCAGGTCATGGTAGTTGAATTGGTTGAAAACATTCTTTTTCCTTTCCATTTATAATGGTTGGTTAAATCATTTTTCAAATGTATAAGGTTTTGTGGTCCATGCTTCGTAAATGTATGTATGGTGATATTTTCTCATGGTAAAAGTACCCCCTGTTTTTTGTCATAATGTTCGATACATGTTGGTATAATAGTTTCCTTGTTGTATAATGTCTAACACATGTTTTTTCACTGTATATATGCATAAACTGTTTTTCTGAAATTTTGTATGGCTAAGACTTGAGGTTGATAGTGGCCTTATCTCTGTCTTTTCTGAATATCCCCCCCTTTTTTTGTAAATTGAGTAACAATTGAAAACATAAACTGTTTTTGGGTAAACTAATAAATTGTGGTTTACTTGTACATAAATCAGTGTGTACTCTAAGTAGCTCGGAGGCATAGGCAATTGTTTCTGTTCATATTAGTGTGGCCCTGCCTACCCTCCTTCCCTTTTGGGCCCAGCCACCCTTGTTTTTTCTGATTAATTGTGCGGGCAATTGCCCGAGTGGCTTGGGAACGACACTGAAAAGGTGTCCCTGGATTTTTCTCGTCAGCATTAATTGCTGTGCAAGAGTGTCCACTCTTGCAAATTATGGCAGAGAAAGACACGCTGTCCTTCACGGAAAGCCATATTGAAAAACTCATCGCGTCCTCGCCCTTCTCTTCGATCACTTTGAGTGCCTCAGCTAAGCAACAAAACGAGGCGGACAAACTAACTAGGCTTCAAAAGAAGCACATTAGAACGGAACTCCACGGCCACTTTCTACTCAGGCATTTAAAAGCAGGCACCATTCCCTGGGGCCTACAGGTTAAGAACATTCCGGTTATTTTCATAGAGGACACCGAGTACAAGAAAGGGTTCAGTCAAATCAATACTAAATGTAGTAGAGATTTAATGGTACATACCATTGAAACTGCCCAGCGCATTTGCAGCCAGGAAGAAAAGGAGATAGAAGATTTGATTAAAACCATTAATGATAACCAGACCACGACTGAAGCTAAGGCATTACTTGACAAAATTGAAAAGGAAATTGCCACTTTTAAAGATTATACTTTGAATACAAAATCAGCTCAGTTTGATAAAGATTCTAAATCCTTCCAGCTAGATCGGGTTTATCCTTTTCTAAAAGAGGATTTCTACACTTCTGGGGAGTCACGAGGGGCCCTAAATACGTTCCAGGGTAGATCTAAAAATAGGTTTCTGACCTTTTCAGACACTACTTCCTCTGATTCTTCCACAGACTCCAGGCAGTCCAACTTCAATAAACGAGGCGCTACTAGTGGGCCGGCTCCTTTTTTGTCCAGGGGCGGCCAGACGCGACCTCGCTTCAAGCAACCATGGCAAATGCGAACTCGCAACAAAAATTACAACAACAATTGAACTTGTCCACTATAGTGAATCTCTCCAATAAGGAACTATCTAGGGATGAGGAAATGCTTCTTAACCTGGGCCTCAAGTTTGTCCCCGCTACAAGAACTGATTTCACGAAACTAAAATTAGAAGCACTTGACTTCTGCCGCAAGGTAAGGTTGAAAGCTTATTTCGCAGGAGCCGAAATGACGTCACCACAGGAAACTACTGGACTCAGAGTGAAGTCACGGTTTACTCCAATCTCAAACATCCCCAAACAGATCATTGCTTTTGAGCAAGCTGTACTGTCTTCCCTGACCAAACTTGAGAAGCAAAATAGTTTTGTCAATAAAAACATTAGCAAAGGTGTACAAAAAGCTATTGGTGATTTGAAATCTGACACGTCAATAGTAATAAAACAAGCGGATAAGGGCGGGGCAGTGGTTCTTTGGCCGCGCCCTATGTACCTTGCTGAAGGTCTAGTACATGTGAACAACAGGGATTGGTACAGACCGTCTAAAGAAGATCCCATCCATGCAATTCAGGATAAAATATCCAGAATTACAAAGGAAGGTTTGGACGAAGGTTTTTTAGGGTCCAAAGAGCACGAATTTTTGAATAAAAAAATGCCGAGAACTCCTATTCTCTACTTTTTGCCGAAGATTCATAAGAACGAAAAGGCACCCCCTGGCAGACCCATTGTCTCGGGTTGCGACTCTGTGCTCGAACCAATATCGAAATATATCGATTTCTTTCTAAAACCATGTATAGCACAAGTCCGTTCGCATCTCAGTGATACAACAGCCTTCATCAAAAAGATCGAGGGGCACGCATTCAATGATCAGACAGACTTGATGGTGACATTGGATGTCGCCTCTCTCTATACCCAAATACCACAGGATGAAGCCTTAGAGGTCATTGAACTCTATTTAGAACAAAGGGAGAGGCCCCACCGGGTGCCAACAAACTTCATTGTGGCATTGGCTGAGATTACTCTTCGTAGCAACTATTTTAAATTCGAGAATAACTTCTTCATTCAAATCAAAGGGACAGCCATGGGTTGTCCCTATGCGCCGGAGCTGGCCGTGCTCTATATGGCACAATACGAGGAGAGATTTGTCTTGAATGGCAACCCCTTCTCAGGGCATATCATTCAGTGGCTAAGATATATCGATGACGTCTGGCTCCTGTGGCAGGGGAGCCAGGCGGAACTCGAGCAGTTCCATGTATGGCTGAACTCTAGGCACCCAGACATCCAATTCACGCTGAACCACAGTCCAAAAGAAATGACTTTCCTTGACGTCACTGTAGGCTCCAGCGAAGCTAAGTTAACGACCTCCTTGCATAAGAAGGAAACTGACCGTAATACAATTTTGCATTACACTAGTTCACATCCCCAATCATTAAAAAACAATCTGCCCTATGGGCAATTATTGAGGATCAGGCGTAATTGCACTAATTTATGCGATTTTGACTGCCACGCCGCAAGATTCTGCAGTGAGATGGCAGAGAGAGGATACCCGAAGAAACTGTTGAAACACTCGAGAAACAGGGCCAAATTCACTCCAAGAGAGACATTATTCAAAAAGAAAGAAAAGAAAGATTTGGAACAATTGGTTTGCGTTACAACATTTGGCCAACACACGAACCAATTTAAGAATATAATTCGGAAGAATTGGCATCTACTCGAGACTTTAGAGCACCCCCTCTCTAAACCCATCTTCGCTATGCGTAAGAACAGAAGCATAGGGCAACAATTGATCAAAGCGGACAGTCACATCCCAGCACCCAAGAGTGACCTTGTCGCACAGTGGAAGCTGAAACCAATATGCGGGCACCACAAATGTGGCAACTGTGTGTCGTGCTCCAGTACGCTGGAAAGCGACACATTCACGAATAATGGCATCAGATGGAAGCATGAATGCTTTACGAATTGCAAAACTCGCAATGTCGTCTATGCGGTGGTTTGCCCTTGCAACAGAGTATATATAGGCAAAACTAACAGCCTATTAATGTCCGGATCACCCAGCACCGATCCCGTCTTAAGAAAAAAGTCTTGACCGCCCCTATGGTGGAACATTTCATCGGTAATGGCCATTCTGAGAATGACTTTAAATGGACCACATTGGCATGGATCGACCCTAAACACTTTCAAGATGTGGACGCAATGCTGTTGCGTAAGGAGGCATATTTAATCCTCAAGTTTGATAGCGTCAACAAGGGTCTGAACAGTTTGAGTGAAATAAACAGGGCTTAAACATTCTCCCTGTTTTTCCCAAAAACTCCATGCCCCAGAATGCATCATAATTTTTCTTAAAAGCACTTGCCTTCTTTTTTAAACTACAGGTCCCAGAAGGCACTTTAATCTGTTGTTCAATTCTGATTGGCCGTTCATGAATCACATGATCCAAACCTGTGACTGCCAGGGACATTCACATCCCTGTGTTTGCCTGTTTGGAGCAAGCATTTTTTGCGGAGGTTCATGAAATTTTCGAGGTAAGACTGGACCCCCCTGGGATTTGGGACTGCTATTAGTGCAGATTGAAAGCATACATGACAGCGCATCAACGCGCTAATCTGTCCTTGCTTGCTTACTCCCACAGATCAACTAAACGTCCTACTGTGTGAAAAACTCGGCCCCAGAGTCAGAATCCCTTTTTGCGGCCACCGCGGACCGGTGTCTAAGTAAGTGTAGCTTTTGAGGTAACTAATTCCCAGCGGTGCACCAGAGTGTCACCGCAGCAGGAGCCAACTAAAACGCGCTGTGTTCACTTGTTCTAGGAAATCTAATGAGCTGAATTTTAAACGTCTAAAGATACCGCACAGGCTGGCAACATCTGGGTTAGGAGTCAGAACCCCCCCCTGCGGTCACCGCGGTCCGGTGTCCAAGTAAGTCGATCACTTGTTGAGATGACCACTAGTGTTACACAAGTGTGTCACCGACTGAGCAATTGACTAAATTCCGCCTTCTTTACTTACTTACAGAAATTAAATAAAGCAGAATTCTAAGTGCTTTAGAACACCGCACAGGTTGGCAAAGACCCACGTAGAACGCAGGTAACCAATTTCAGTACAATCACGACGCGCACGTAAGGTCCCCCTCTACCCCGCTGGACTTGACTTACCTTTTACTCTGTTGCAGCGTAAACCCTACAACATAGACGACATTCCCATAGAACACAGGAGTAACTGTGGGCAGGAATTACACAAGGTACGCAATATTCCGTCACTCGCATTGTTCTGAGAGCAGTGGCTTGAGGACCCACTTTTTAGTAAACAAACTGTTTTGTTCTTCTTTTCAAACAGTTCCCATGGACTAGATTCATACTGCCCTGACGAGAATCCTGCAAGTCTTTTATCAGGATTCGAAACGCGTCGGCACCCACCACCACCCCCCCCCCCCCTTTTTTTCACGTTCACTGACCAGTTGGCCAATGTTAATGATGCAGAAATGGGCAATATTCCTGATATTTAATTGATTGTCTCTTGTTCAGGTCATGGTAGTTGAATTGGTTGAAAACATTCTTTTTCCTTTCCATTTATAATGGTTGGTTAAATCATTTTTCAAATGTATAAGGTTTTGTGGTCCATGCTTCGTAAATGTATGTATGGTGATATTTTCTCATGGTAAAAGTACCCCCTGTTTTTTGTCATAATGTTCGATACATGTTGGTATAATAGTTTCCTTGTTGTATAATGTCTAACACATGTTTTTTCACTGTATATATGCATAAACTGTTTTTCTGAAATTTTGTATGGCTAAGACTTGAGGTTGATAGTGGCCTTATCTCTGTCTTTTCTGAATATCCCCCCCCTTTTTTTGTAAATTGAGTAACAATTGAAAACATAAACTGTTTTTGGGTAAACTAATAAATTGTGGTTTACTTGTACATAAATCAGTGTGTACTCTAAGTAGCTCGGAGGCATAGGCAATTGTTTCTGTTCATATTAGTGTGGCCCTGCCTACCCTCCTTCCCTTTTGGTCCCAGCCACCCTTGTTTTTTCTAACTAATTAAGATGTCACTTGATAGTGCATTAACAGTGTCTGTATCTCCCACACACAGGGCAACGTGTGGAGACCCCCCCCAACCAGGTTCAGCCTGTCTGAAAATGAGGGACACCCTTTGTTGGGCACCCCTAAAGTGGCAGACAACCTCCACCCTGCCAGCACTCGGGGGGCCCGTCGATCGGATGTGCTCAGAAGCGCAGGCCGTGCTCGTGTGGGTCAGGGTGGTGGGAGTGGTGCAAGGCAGAGGCGAGATTCTGGCCAGTCAGCTGCAGGGCCTGGTATTCCTGAACTGACTAACATCCTGGAGGCATACCGGCGGGACACCAGGAAGGTAAGCCAGCTAGCGGAGGCCCTCAACCAGGTGAAACAACAGCAGGCTGAGCAAAATGCCAGGCAAGACCAACATTATGGACGGGTGGAGGCAAGTCTGGCTGAGCTCTTGACGGTGCATCGGGAAATGAGCCAATCACTACGTCAGATTGCTGCCAACATGCAGCACCCTCCCTGTGTCACAAGGCCAGCTACATCAAGGCAAAGTGCAACACCAGCCACAGGGAGGGAGGAGGAGGAACTGTCTGACGTAGCGTCCCATGCATCGTCCATGTCTGCACGTGAGGGTCCCCCAAGGAAGGTGGGTCGTCCACGGCTAAGACGTTGAGAGGCAGTGGGCCATGCACAACTCCCAGGACACCTGACCTGGCATATTGCCCTTGGGTGCAACAGCATCACCTATGAGACTCTCCCACATGGACTTGCTGGTCACAGTCTGCCCAATGATGCCAAGCACTGTCGCCTGGACTCTGTTGACTCAAACTGTAAGGCATCTCATCTCCAGCAGAGAACTTTGGATTCCACCCCTTTCTGTACAGCACCTATTCACGTTTCCTGCACAAGATCACCCAATAAATATTCTAAACATCATACGCATTTGGTGAGTTATCTTGTACCCACAGTATAAAATGATATGTGTGTGCAAATGTATGAAATGCAAGGGTATTCAACAAACTGCAGCCATCCACACACTTGGATCTGATTCCGGGTGCGGACACACATCGTTCACAAATTCCTAACAACTAGATACATGGATGGAAAAACACACCTGTGTGGGATAGTAAATGCTGGAGGGGGGTTTGGATCACAAAACTGCAAAAACAGCCAGGCCCAGGAGAGTCACTTTGAGGTGTACAGATCAGTGTGACAAAACTAGTTGTCCACGTAGGGAGTACCTACATCTGTGTCCTCAGGTATGTGAACTATCATCATCATGATGCTGTACTGTGGACGTGATGAATGGCGCACAGGACAGGGGTGGCAGGACAGACTGTGGGCAATGGGCTGTAGCACTCTACCCAAGCACACCTGATTAGGTGACCTCCCCCTATGGAGCTACAAGTACTATACTCCTGTGATGGGTGCAACGCATCCAGAACAACTACCCACGTCTGACAATTATCTACACCAGAACGGGCAAATCACACCACACCCAAGAGACGTGGTCATGGTGTGTGTCCCATGTGGCTACTTGACTGACTGTGACGGCTATGTGGAAGTGGTGTGACCAGGTCGTGTATTGCCACGTGACTGTAAGGAAGCCGATTTTTGCTGCTGTGGTGTTGGCAAGGTAATACTGTACAATATTGTGCCTATGGAAGGTGTGTGTGTGCTGTACAAGGCACATGACCTGGTGGTACGTAGACACAATGTCATGTGGCTCAGCATAGTTTTGCCAGTATGTGTTGCACACACAGGCATAGAAGCTGTAATGGCTGAGTTTGAGGCATCGTGATACCAGGAGGATGATTGTCTGGTGTTCTCTGTGTGTAGGGTGGCAGGAGCATGCTCTACAAATGGATGGAAGGAGGGGTATCCTGTAGGTGTGTGTGGTCCTGGATAGTGTGCGCTGCATTGTGGCTGTGTATGCAGCAGCAGGAATGAGTGAAGACATGACGGCTGGAGGGGTGTGACAACTTGAAAAACAAGCACATACCACAAGGGCATTGGCAAGCCACAAAGTGACATGTGTATGTGAATGCAGGAATGTCTGCTTCACTCAGGGTCACTGCAAATAAAATGGCACAGTAATCACCAAAGATCACGGTCACTGGATCAGGCCCCTTAGGGACAAGTGGGGCACAGGACACACAGCGTCAGCAGGTGTAGACTACAGCTAGTGTGTTCCAAGCTAAACAGCAGCTACACAGCCATCTACCTCACTCACAATATAGTATTTTAGCCTTAACCAACACCATGCATGTAGTCACTGTACACGTAAACACATAACAAGCATAAGCTTACTTCATGCCATATAGTATACATGCACATTAGAAGGACATGTGCGTTGACATCAAGGAGGCACAATATTCAGTTGAAATCACACGTCATGCACAACATGATGATTTACCTTGTGAGCCCATGGAGCATTATCAAACATACATGGGCATTGGCAAGAAGTTAAAATGAATGATGTCACCTGTAATGCAGCAGAACTATTCGCTACAAGCCTGTACCTTTCTACATCAGAGTGGTGTGATGCTCAAAGGGTTCCACCTGCAAATAGCCCCTTGGTCTGAGTACAAATGACAGTCACAAAAGGGTGATCAGGCGAGGGAAGGAGAGGATGGGAACTGCAGGGAGGGAGACCTGAAACAGAGGCAAATAACCATTAGGAGTAGTTTCTCATGTCACTGACACTAAAAATACCTCATGAGATACACTGTACCAGTCAAACCTGTGAAGTGTAACGACTGTAGCCAATTAGAGATCACTCATCTTGCTATCACATGAGCTCCGATGCTGTAACACGGACGCATAAAACCTAGGACAGTCTGTCATCTATTTGAGTCTTGTGTAACGCTCACAAGTCAGCTACCATACAATGAGATCTATGTGGACAAAAACTAATTCACTGTCTCTGATGATGTGGACCCTACAAACAAATAAAAACATATGGCAATGCTACTTACGCAAAGTGTAATATCTGTATTTGATTATGTGTACCCGTAAGGGCCATGTAGGCAAACTTGACATCACCCACAACAGCTGTAAGAATCACATATGATGAGGAAGCTAATGACCTACATGCAATGAAGGCACTCTGTAGCCAGTCTTTTGATCTATCAAATGTGCATCACTATGCTAAACATGACAAGCAGGTTGAAAATAACTCAACAGCAAGTGATGTTGATCCAAGCCACATAATGATACCCTACCATTGCACAGAAATGCTGCACGGGACAAGAGAATCATGTAAATGACCGCACTCCACTGGTGCAACACAATAATTCACATATGCATCATCACAACATTGTCATGTCTAATGCTAAACATACATGGCATCATGTGAATTAAAACAGAACTGCTACTCACTGTGAAGGCTGGCGTAGCAGTATTCTCAACCTGCACTGAGGTAACGACATGACAGTGACATGACATACTGCAACAAGGGGCAATGCATCCATGCAAACAGAATCACAGGACAGTTGTCTTAACATGTGGAACATACACTGGGCCACACCTACACGACATGGTTTAGTGGTAAACAAACTAGACTGGCCCACAAGGTGGAGGTGAGGAACCAGACACATTCTAATACACACAGTGAGGCTGCAATCCCCCGCAGAGTCCGTGTTTGTGACCTCTAACACAATGTCAAACCATGGTATATGCAATGTTGCAGTGTCAATGTCTACACACATTGATGCGTTCACCCGAGTCTAAAACTACAACAGATGACTGTCAGATGGGGTGACTATCCTGTCATGGGAGTGGGCATACATGTAATAAGAAACATTATGTTGTTGCATGTATGCATGGTCTCACTACATGCGCATGAACATGTACCACACATTTGAAACCATGCCAACGCTAAACAGCCTCATATGAGTCCTTACCCAAATTGACTTCTTCACATGTCCATGCATGCTCCGTTGATTTGGCTGATGTTGCAATCATAATGAGCAATAGCAGGCTGACCACGATGACCCCAACGGACAACAGGCAGGGCGACCTGGGGATGAGAGGCACACAAGGGGTCAAGTTCCGTATAATGTCATTCTGACATTGTCCTGTTGAATAGCCTGATGTTGTAGTACACCTGTACATTCCAAGTACACACATAGCACGTATGTGTGTTGCATTACATCTGCACCTGTGTGACACTGCACAACAAACATCCAAGTGACATTGCATACAGTCAGTTGAATACACAGCATGCTTCCCATGCAACTCTATAGAACATGTTTTACCAAAAAGCACCTATGACTCACCATTATGAAAAGAAGTTGCGGATGAGGTGACTCCGGATATCATCTTCATCCTCCTCGTCACTGGCATCCTGGGCAAATCCTTCATCCTCAACGGGCGGATGTTCCAGCTCATCAGGATCAAGGTGGAGTGGCACGGCCTTCTCCACTGCCATGTTGTGTAGCATGCAGAACACGGTGAAGATGTCACACACCTTGCATGGGGTGTATTGGAGGGCTCCGCCTGCCTTGTCCAGGCACCTGAACCGGCTCTTCAGGAGTCCAAATGTTCGCTCGATCACCCGCCTGGTCTTCCCATGAGCATTGTTGTACCGCTGGTCTGCAGCTGTCCTGGGGTTGCGTAGTGGAGTCATTAGCCACGGCATGTTTGGATATCCTGCGTCTCCTGCAAATTGACATCATGGAAATGAGTGTGTAATATGATGCAGTCCATGAAGTTTTGACATACTGACATACATAGCTGACAGAGTTTACCCACCAACAAGACATGCCCGGTGGTTGTGCAGCTGCAGCATCATCTGTGGTACCCTGCTACGCCTCATGATGAAAGCATCGTGGCACGATCCTGGAAAACGTGCAGAAACATGTGAGATAATCATGTTGACAAGACACACCACCAGGGCATTTATCGAGTGGTAGTGTTTCCTGTTGCGGTACGCTTGCTCCTGAGCCTGTGGTGGCACCAGAGTAACATGTGTACCATCAATTGCACCAATTACATGTGGCATGCGTCCCAGGGCATATAATTCCCCCTTGACATGTGTCAACTGTTCTGGAGTAGGGAATGTAATGAATTCATCAATATGCAGCAACATAGCTGCCAATACATCGGTCAATACCTGGCTAAACATTGTCTGAGACATCCCTCCCACATCAGCTATGGTAAATTGGAACGTCCTGTGGCAAAGAAATGTAGGGCTGCCATCACCTTTACCTTGGGTGTCAGCGCAGTTGGATACCTGTGTCGTGGTTGCAGGTGATCTTCCAGCCTGTCCGTCAGGTCCTTGATCAACTGTCTGCCGAAGCGGTAACGCCGTATGCAATTACGTTCCCTCGTGGCTTCCAAGTCTGGCAACGGCCTTTCCAGAGGGGGTGCCCTGCAAACCATATTTAGTAGAAAATGTGTACAACTGTCAGACTGAGACAATAACAATGTACATGGCACAAGCAACGCTGCTTCAACAAATCTAGACAATTTTGAGTGTGGCGTGGGATACACACCGAGGAAACATGTGCCAGCTGCCAGCCACTCCTCCGTGAAAAGTAAAAGACCTGTGCTCTGTGGAATAGATATGACATGCATACAAATGACCTGATGGGAAGGTCTGAGTGAGCATGACAATTTATCATGTCAGTGACACACGTCACGTGAAATGCATTAGGAGGTTGTCTGCATATCCAGACAGCTGACAGCAATACACACACCCACATCACATGTGCCATAATTTGCACAGATCTAACATATTCCTATTGCGGTGTGATATTTCCCAAACTATTACATGGACATCATCAGACAGCATAAATGTTTGATTTGTGACAAATGGTCTGTGATGCCATCACACATATGAGCGGTTCATTTGCACAAGTGGCATGGTGTGCATACATTAGAAACCCTGTCATCACGGCAAGGACCCAACATAGGTGCTCCTACAGCAGATATACTGAACAGTATGAACTAGTTACTTACCTTTTGTAACGAAATATCTATAAGGAACAGTAGTTAGTACCATATTCCTAACTTGGAATACATACCAGGCTTTGCAACAAATTGCCTCCGTGGATGCCATCGCTCTGCCCAGTGAGTCGGTGCTATCCAGCCCACACCGGATCGAATACCAGATCGGCATTCTACAAGGGCTTGGCCAAGTATTGCCCGTACCTACAAGGCGCACTCTGGCAGCAGTTCCACAACCGTGTCCCACAGAGAGTGTGTGTAGCGGACAAAGAGGCATGTGATGTTGGAAGACCTCAGTCCCAGACTCAGGGAGGATGATACCATCTTTCCGTACTGCTCATACCTCTTGGATACCCTGTCCAGCGGAGAAAACGGGAATGCGGTCTGTGATTTGGGGGCCTGGATGCCCATGCTCTCTGGGGTGGGGTGGGAGGACAGGAAACATGGGTCGTCCGGGGAGGGGTGTGGGCATCTGGCAACGTGCCTATCTACAGCCAAACCCGCAGCGGGCCTGGACATGGTGGCCAATATAGCATCAGTCAATTCCTCATGAAACGGCTGCAGAGGCTCAGCGGAGCTTGACTGCAGTTTAAGGACCTCAGTGAGGAGGTTGGTCCTCACAGCTGCAAAGGGGAGATGAAGGGGCAAGGCTTCGTCCGCCCACGTAAACACAACACTGTACGTTGCCCGCTCATCCAAAGACACGTTTGGAGTAGAGACATTACCAGTGTCTGGCGAGGTGTCCAGACCACTCGCATCCCCCAGTCCACCTGTCCTATCGTCTTGGGACTGACACTCACGTGTCAGTGGGTCTTCAGAACCCTCCCAATACTCCTTATCACCCATTCCCTGATAATCAGGGTTGTCATAAGCTGTGCCCGGCTCGTTGAAGTTTAACTCCCCATGCAGCATTAAAAGCGGTGTTCTGCCGCGCAGTTCCCACGCCGGAGCCGTATAGTGTGTGGTATCGGGGACAGCACCATCCGAGGCCGGCGCCAAGGGTGACACCTGGGGGACTGTTGCCGGTGAGGTTATGAGGTGAACCAGCGAGGACCAGGATCACCAATCGGATCCTGTCTGTCCCAGCGGGGCCGGGACGAAGGCGCCGCCAGTGTCAGAGCCAAAGCGAGTGACAGCGTCGGGGGCAAAGCACCAGACCCGCTAGTGCCCCCAGATGGGTCCGCTGGGCCCTAAGCCGCGGCGTAGGCCATCGGTGGAGTGAGGGACATCATGGCCATGAGGAAGCGCACTTAGTCCTCCTGCGTCGCATGCTGGCCAGGGACCGGAGGTCGTGGTGCAGGCTACGACGGCTGCAAATCTGACGGAGCCGCGTGGGCGGTGTCACCCGGATCCCATGCAGCATTGCACGTGCATTGTGGTGAGTTTGAAGTGCGATGACGTCTCTTTGACTTCTTGTGGTTACCTGACGACTTTGCCCTGGAGGACTGATGTCAAATCCGGGGCTCTGATGTCTCAACACCCACGCCCAGGCACTCGACCTACGTCCAGACCATGAGCTATTGCGGTGCAGGGCCAACTGCTGGAGTCCGAGCGGCTTGTGGGACCACTCACACCTAGCTTCATATGTCTGGTCCCGGCAGTCGGAGCAGCTCTTGTTGTCGTGCTTGACGTCAAAACAGTGGAGACACCGACGGTGAGGGTCAGTCACCGACATGAGTCGGTCACAATCCTCACAGGCTTGGAAACGGCCATCCATATTGGCACCGTCCTGAGTCGGACAATCCAAGTTAAATGGTCAGAAGTGATCGTACTATGATTTGAAAAAGGAAAGGAACAGCGCTGGTGGTGTGAAAAAAGAGGACCTGACGTGAGCACGCAGAGGCGACGTATGAGTACTCAGACAACGTCATCACGGCGCACACAACGCCAACGACACACGCAGAGCCGCAGGAGATGCCTACCGACACACAAGTGTACTGCTAAGCGGAAATTGCCATATCCAGGATGACACTTGGGGATATTCTAAGGTGAGGAATATAATACTGACCTGTTTATTTCATATGCAAACAGCATGCACAATGTCACACATGGCACACACATGACGTGGTCACACAGGGTCATGCTGTGCGTCAATTCGACCTCTGTGACAGTGGGCATGTTGCTGTCATCATGTGACAGTTCACTGTACTGAATGGTGTGCCATTCCAGTGTTGATGTGTCATCACGATATGTTGCATACGTTACTCAGGTGCGAAGTGTTGAATGTATGTGATACACATGTGCAAAATGATTAATGACATGTCTCAACAGCTCTTCACACATCAACTGAGCCACAAGGTCACAGTCCCTGTGCGTCTTCAATGTGTGCCACACCTGGGGCACGCTGATGTAAGGATGCCATGCTGATGTATGCATTCACATCGTCAACATGAGTGTAGACTACTTCCCTGCAATGTGATTTCCTGGAGTCACTCTCCCAATGGTGACATGAAGGAGGTCAGGAACGCAGCCTACACAAGCGTTCACTTGAGCATGTCTGACGCACTGTACCCCAATGGTACGTGCTTGTGTAAGTCTCGTTTCCCTATTGCATTTTAGCCATACGCGAGCACAGCGTACCCCAATAGTACGTGCGTGTGTACGCCTCGTTTCCCTATTGCATTTTAGCCATACGCGAGCACAGCGTACCCCAATGGTACGTGCATGTATACGCCTCGTTTCCCTATTGCATTTTAGCCATACGCGAGCACAGCGTACCCCAATGGTACGTGCGTGTGTACGCCTCGTTTCCCTATTGCAATGTAGCCATACGCGAGCACAGCGTACCCCAATGGTACGAGCGTGTGTACGCCTCGATTCCCTATAGCAATGTAGCCATACGCGAGCACAGCGTACCCCAATGGTACGAGCGTGTGTACGCCTCGTTTCCCTATTGCATTTTAGCCATACGCGAGCACAGCGTACCCCAATGGTACGTGCGTGTGTACGCCTCGTTACACCATTGAATGGGTTGCATTTGCAACGGCAATGGCACCGTACTTGTGTGGGTATTCAAATAAATACATAGGGAACATCTAGGGGAACAGTGGAATGATCAGAATGCAACCAGGTTGTCATGGATACAGAGAGTTTTGGGCCTCCTACAGGTGTTCTAGAAAATTCAGTTGGGCAAAAGTATACAATGTTGCAAAAGTTGTTGTTCAGCTCTGGCTCAGTTTTCAAACCATGCATATGTGTGTCATGGCCTTATGTGTGATGTGATTGGATGAAACATAGGATGCTAACTATGGTGGCCTATCACACACTACTCCTTGGACTCACAGACCCTCTGCAGCACAAATAAAAGGCAGCATGTGGCTGTGGGAGGGCACTTGCCTGCACAACATTGGAGAGGTAACCACAGCTGCTTTCTCTGTATCTTCTGGACCCTGATTAGCTGAGCATGGAGAGGGCACCTGCATTCACTGATGGTGAGAACAAGGCCCTGCTGGATGCACTCCTGCCTAACTACAGCAAGCTGTATGGGAGACCAGAGGATCAGGTGAGTGATGTGTGCAATACCTTGGAGTGTGCACCTGTTGTGTGTGTGACATTATAGCCACTGTGTATGTATAGTGGACAGATGCTATGTTGTTGGGAGTGTGTGCCAGGGTGTACAGTGTTGTTTCAAGAGAGTTCTTTGTTGTAGTGGGGTGTGTGACAGCATGTCACGTGCTGCAGTCCACCCAGATGTAGCATATATTGCTCAGTGAGTGCCATGCTCAAAGAGTGGTTTCCACCCCTCATGTCATCTGTAGCCTTTAAATGGCATGTAATGCAGTTGTGTTTGCTCACAGGCCACATACTCCTGGACAATGATGCAAATGTGTGGAGCATCCGATGCCCTGTTGTCCTCAAGTATTTTGTGCTCATATGTGTGTCATTAAAACATGGACCAGGTGTACTGATGTTCTTTTACTTTACATTCGTGACAGGTATCTGCCTATGAGAAGGGTGAAATCTGGGTGGCCATCGCCAGGGCTGTCAGGAGTGAGGGGGGCCTCACAGGAGGCTCAGAAACATCAAGAAGAGGTGGCAGGGCATCCGGTGCTGGACCCGCCGCATCGCCAGAGTACAGCTAAAGCTGGAAGCTCCACGCCGGCATGGCGGCACCCGCCACCTCACCCCCCACATGCTCCGGGTCCTGGAAGTGGTGTTCCCTGACCTCCATAGGCAGTTGCAGCAGGGACAGCAGCTAGAAGGGGGTAGGTACATGTCTGTTTGTTGTCATGTTTGTCACATGCTACCTGCAGTGCTCCGAGGCATGGTAACACTCCCATAGTTGGAGTCGTGTGGTCAGACAGGCACTTAATGCATTGGCATAAGAATGTCCCAGTTTCATCAGCTGCTTCTTTACATGCCTTGCCCTACTCCACATTTGACCAGCGCTTTGGCTAATGATTGTTTTTCACATGTACTCCTATGGTGCAATGTCTTAGTATGCATCTTCCTTTGCACATCATCATGTTGGAGGCGGGTCTGTGACACCTGTTGGTACCTTACATGTAGCACCACATGTGCACTGTGTCTGCCCTTCTTCATATTTTGGCACTGATCTTGAGTCTCAACATGCGTTTTCTGCACGAGTCAGCCTCAGTGGCCTTTCTCCATGGTACACTTTCTAATTGTCATGTGTTAGCTACAGGTGCACACTGTACAAGTGCACTAATTTTGGCTTGTGCATACTCACACTGGACAGTGCATGTGTGCATATTCTCTAAATATGTTGCATGTAGTTTGTAAATAATATTGATGGTCAGCCACACAATGTGGCTTTGGGTGTAGGCAGCTGTGATGCCAGTGTGAGGTGTTGGGACACTTGGTTCAGGTCCCAGGATGGCATCACATGGCAGTTCAGGCAAGACTTTCCCCATGTGGCACAAGGTCAAAGCAAAACAAACATGACCAGGTCTGGCTTTGGGTGGCAGGGTGGGCAAATGAACTGTGATGCATCATCAGCTATCCTGTTGTCAGGCAGTGGCTCATCATTGTGTCTCTCATACAAGTTTTTGCCTTGCCTGTTGCTTGTATCCTACTATACATTGAGCATTGTCTCTCTTACAATTGGCCAAAACTAGACTTAGCATTGTGCAGAGTTCTGTGGCATGTGACTCATGATGCATGCCATGTTTATAAATGTGCCCAAATGATTTTTAGCTGATATGTCTGATGTGTATAGGTGACTGATATGTTTTTCTTATTCTCCTTGCCAACAGCATCATCATCAGAATCTGGAGGAGACACAGGCGCGGACCAGGCAGAGGGACCCAGCGACAGTGCCACCTGCTTTGAGGAGTCAGAGGGAGGCAGTGGCACGGAGGGTGAGGAGAGTCTGCAGGCCGGACCACATGTGACTGACCCATCCTACCATGCGGACGGCTCCGAATCAGACTCTCAGGAGGAGGGGGAATATGCAGCAATGGTCACTTCTTCATCTTTGGCTGGCCTCCCCTCCTCCAGTACCATCTCCACCCTCCCAGTTGTTAGTGTCCCTAGGGTCCGTGCTAGCCCCCGTGTCTCCTTTGTTCCCGGCACCGCAGCCCCTGCCCCTGTGTCCTCTGCTGCCCTCAGTGCTGAGTCTGTGGACCTACTCCGGCAGCTTGTAGTAGGTCAGACATCAATGTTGACTGTCCTCCATGAACATACACGACTCATTACACAGTTGGTGTCGTTCATGGAGGGCATGTCATCTGCCATGTCTGATCTACGTCGGAGTGTGGCTGCCATAGAGTCAACACTGACGGCAGCTCTGTACACCCAGCAGCATATGTACCCCCATTATGACATGGTATCCCCCATTAGAATCCTATCATGGAACATAAACGGCCTGCGAGTGAAAGGCAGACAAGAAAGATTATTCCAATATTTAAGGGACTCCCCAGCCCATATTATTGTCCTTCAAGAGTGTATCGATCTAGACCCATCCACCTCTGCCTCTCCCATACCTACCCAACATACACGCAGACGCCACAGGTCAGACACAACACCAGACACACCCAGCACACCCACACGGTAGAAGAAGCTCAAATCTCCACGCACACAATCTCAAGGGGATGAAGGCACACCAACAGGGAGAGGGGACACACCTCACACACGCATCCACAGACCCAGGAGAACAGACTCACAGCCCTCTACCTCCACCCCCAATGTGTCCCCGGGTTCAGGTGGTAGTTTTTCCGAACTGGCTGAAGTGTGCAGCCAAGTTTATCTTGCTACTTTCAGCGCTGCACCGGCCAGTGTGGATGAATCCACAACACCTGAACCCACTCCACCTGTCCTTCCCTCTCCTGTCCATGCGGTGCCGGAGGATTCCACAGATGATATCCCCAAAGTTACCACAGCGGATTGAACTCCATGTGCAGGCAAGTTTGGGTGTGAGCACATCCATGAAGGCACAAACTGTTATTCTGACTTGTTTGGACTGGCCATTGGCCATTTTGAGCAAGGACTCTTATTTGCGTTTTCAATTTTGAACCAGCTGAATAAAGCTATTTATTTCAGTTTCTGAACTTTAGTTTGTCTGATAATGTCTGTGACTGCTGTGTGCCTGGGAGCTGGTGTGATGTTCAAATTTGGGTATGTTAACATGTGTCTATCTCCTGATGGTAATGAGGTTAAACATGGTATGTTTTTGATTTAACGGCTGGGCACTGCTGGGCACTGGTGGGCACTGGTGGGGGTCTTAGCCACACACACACTGTGATGCTGGGCACTGGTGGGCACTGTTTGGGGTCTTAGCCACACACACACTCTGATGCTGGGGGTCTTAGCCACACACACACTCTGATGCTGGGTACTGGTGGGCACTGGTGGGGGTCTTAGCCACACACACACTCTGATGCTGGGCACTGGTGGGCACTGTTTGGGGTCTTAGCCACACACACACTCTGATGCTGGGGGTCTTAGCCACACACACACTCTGATGCTGGGTACTGGTGGGCACTGGTGGGGGTCTTAGCCACACACACACTCTGATGCTGGGCACTGGTGGGGGTCTTAGCCACACACACACTCTGATGCTGGGCACTGGTGGGGGTCTTAGCCACACACACACTCTGATGATGGGCACTGGTGGGCACTGGTGGGGGTCTTAGCCACACACACACTCTGATGCTGGGCACTGGTGGGGGTCTTAGCCACACACACACTCTGATGCTGAGCACTGGTGGGGGTCTTAGCCACACACACACTCTGATGCTGGGCACTGGTGGGCACTGGCAGGGGTCTTAGACACACACACACTCTGATGCTGTGCACTGGTTGGGGTCTTAGCCACACACACTCTGATGCTGGGCACTGGTGGGGGTCTTAGCCCCACACACACTCTGATGCTGGGTACTGGTGGGCACTGGTGGGGGTCTTAGCCACACACACACTCTGATGCTGGGCACTGGTGGGCACTGGTGGGGGTCTTAGCCACACACTCTGATGCTGGGCACTGGTGGGCACTGGTGGGGTTCTTAGCCACACACACACTCTGATGCTGGGTACTGGTGGGCACTGGTGGGGGTCTTAGCCACACACACACTCTGATGCTCGGCACTGGTGGGCACTGGTGGGGGTCTTAGCCACACACACACTGTGATGCTGGGCACTGGTGGGCACTGGTGGGGGTCTTAGCCACACACACACTCTGATGCTGGGCACTGGTGGGCACTGGTGGGGGTCTTAGCCACACACACTCTGATGTTGGGCCCTGGTGGGGTCTTAGCCACACACACACTCTGATGCTGGGCACTGGTGGGGGTCTTAGCCACACACACACTCTGATGCTGGGCACTGGTGGGCACTGGTGGGGGTCTTAGCCACACACACACTCTGATGCTGGGCACTGGTGGGGGTCTTAGCCACACACACACTCTGATGCTGGGTACTGGTGGGCACTGGTGGGGGTATTAGCCACACACACACTCTGATGCTGGGCACTGGGGGGGGTCTTAGCCACACACACACTCTGATGCTGGGTACTGGTGGGCACTGGTGGGGGTCTTAGCCACACACATACTCTGATGCTGAGCACTGGTGGGGGTCTTAGCCACACACACACTCTGATGCTGGGTACTGGTGGGCACTGGTGGGGGTCTTAGCCACACACACACTCTGATGCTGGGCACTGGTGGGCACTGGTGGGGGTCTTAGCCACACACACACTCTGATGCTGGGTACTGGTGGGCACTGGTGGGGGTCTTATCCACACACACACTCTGATGCTGGGCACTGGCGGGGGTCTTAGCCACACACACACTCTGATGCTGGCCATTGGTGGGGGTCTTAGCCACACACACACACTGATGCTGGGTACTGGTGGGCACTGGTGGGGGTCTTAGCCACACACACACTCTGATGCTGGACACTGGTGGGCACTGGTGGGAGTCTTAGCCACACACACTCTAATGCTGGGCACTGCTGGGCACTGGTGGGGGTCTTAGCCACACACACACTCTAATGCTGGGCACTGGTGGGGGTCTCAGCCACACACACACTGTAATGCTGGGCACTGCTGGGCACTGGTGGGGGTCTTAGCCACACACACTCTAATGCTGGGCACTGCTGGGCACTGGTGGGGGTCTTAGCCACACACACACACTCTAATGCTGGGCACTGCTGGGGGTCTTAGCCACACACATTGTAATGCTGGGCACTGCTGGGCACTGATGGGGGTCTTAGCCACACACACCCTATGCTGCTGGGCACTGCTGGGTGTGTTTTCTACACACCTCTTACACTTACACTGACATAGCAGACATATGTCCCACACGTCTCACTGTTACACAGGTGATATGTGGTAGCGTACCGTACCCTAGGTCGATGACATAGGTGCGGCACGTCTCCGTATTGCACTGTTGATGTGCGGTGACGTACCGTACCCCGAGGTCGATGACATAGGTGCGGCACATCTCCGTATTGCACTGTTGATGTGCGGTGGCGTACCGTACCCCGAGGGCGATGACGTAGGTGTGGCACGTCTCCGTATTGCACTGTTGTTGTGCGGTGGCGTACCGTACCCCGAGGTCGATGACGTAGGTGCGGCACGTCTTCGTATTACACTGGTGATGTGCGGTGACGTACCGTACCCCGAGGTCGATGACGTAGGTGCGGCACTTCTCCGTATTACACTGTTGATGTGCGGTGATGTACCGTACCCTGAGGTCGATGACGTAGGTGCGGCACGTCTCCGTATTGCACTGTTGATGTGCAGTGACGTACCGTACCCCGAGGTCGATGACGTAGGTGTGGCACGTCTCCGTATTGCACTGTTGATGTGCGGTGGCGTACCCTACCCCGAGGTCGATGACGTAGGTGCGGCACATCTCCGTATTACACTGGTGATGTGCGGTGACGTATCGTACCCCGAGGTCGATGACGTAGGTGCGGCACGTCTCTGTATTACACTGTTGATGTGCGGTGACGTACCGTACCCCGAGGTCGATGACGTAGGTGCGGCACGTCTCCGTATTACACTGGTGATGTGCGGTGACGTACCGTACCCCGAGGTCGATGACGTAGGTGCCGCACGTCTCCGTATTACACTGGTGATGTGCGGGAGTGTGTGGCGCAACGTACCCAGACATTACAGTCGTGCAATGGAGATGTGCGCATGTGGCACCACGTACAGGTATGTTGGGCTTCGTTGTACTCACCTTCTGCGCCGTCGTCGGTTTCTATGTACGAGGTGGTGGCCGTACAGGATTGGGATGACACGGACGATGGCGTTCATGTCCTGCTTGTCTCGTACCGGGGTGCGGTTCGTGCCGGAGTCTGGTTTTACGGTAGTTTTCAGCTCTCGTAGAAAAAGAGCCGTAAGAGTGTATACAACACGGATCGTACTTCCTGGTTCGGAAGACGCGGTCTATTTACGTTCGGACGTAGCGTGGAGCGTCCGCCGACTGCAATTCGTATGGACTTTCGATTTGTACGGCGTTTTTTACGAGGCGTACGGAGTGACGCTTTTGGTTGGGATCGTACTTGCTGATTCGTACGGGGACGCTTACGGGTACGATTCGTACGGGGAAAAACGCTCCGAACGCCAATTCGGAGCGCTTTTTACCGGATCGGAATCGGCCCCTAGGTGTATGCAGAGGGGCTGAAATTAAACTCATGCATACAAAAGGAGATCACAATGACCCCGCCAATAATAAATGAATATCGCTATTATAAATCAAGATATTTTCTAGACCCGTTTTAAAATGTCTTGAAATTGGTCAAAGGGTAAAGAGATTATTACATGAAAACAGGGTGGGTTTAGGAAAAACACTCTACTATAGATCATTGTTCTGTTTTCTGGGCGTTAGCTATGAAGTCCATTGCAATGGCAGGAAAATTGTGCTGCTGCTTTTTTGGCTTTAGAGCTGCCTTCAATTGAGTATATCAAAACGTACTATGTAGACAGCTTTCTAACTTTAAAATCTTCCCTAGCCACCTCAGTATTTTGTGGAGTCTTCATAGCAATGATTGAGTCCAGGTTGATTTTAATGGGACTTGGAAGATCACAAAGATGATTGCGGTTGCAAATGGTCTCAAATAGGGGTGTGTCCTCACGCCATTATTATTTTGTCGATTCTTATTTGACCTCCCAAGTACAATCTTGAAAATTAACTCTTCTTCACCAAAAATAGGGGATCTCTGTGTCTAATGTACACAGATGACTTGGTCCTTATGACTATACACTGGTTGTACTACATAGAAAGATCTCAGCTTTTAGCAAATTTAGCAAATTGAGCTGTCTAATCACTAATTTTCTATAAGATGCCGAAAAAGTTAACTTAGTTCCTTCTGAACACTTCAAGCATGGACCAATAAGAATTTAAGTCTTCATTTTTCAAAAACTCTAGGTAAGGCACTCGTTTTTTGGGCCCCAGAACATATCTAACGGCAAGAACTAATCCTATAAAGCGGGACTCTTAATTTACCATGTTTCTTATGGTTCATTATGACAAAGCTATACAGAGAAAATTGATCCCCCAAGCCGAATACAGTGCCGAGTCATTAGTCTTAGACTCAAGGGTTTATTGGGCTGTCTTCAAAAGTAATTGCTTAGAAAACTCTTCTCTGTTCTGCCTACCACCGAATGCTATGACCCCTATGTTAAAATTAGAGTTGGATCTAATTTCATGGGATCTTTTAGCTTTACCTTGGTGCTTTTAGTTTACACAATGCTTAAGAAGTTTTAACAAGTGAAACTGAATAAGGGGTTATGCCCAAATCACCCTGCTATACATGAGCAAAAAACATCAAAGATGTATATCAAAAACAAAGAGGTACAGAGGGATCAATTCAACATTAATTTTCATTCAAGGTACAAATAATTACCCTGATGTTCTCAATATTATTTACATATCCTGTATATCCATAGGTAAAAAAACTCATATGCGTGTCAAAGGACGGGGTAGGGTACAAAAAAACACAAATGTATATATACACTTCATATATGTTAAACAAAGACTAAACACTCTTAATCACATTTGAATCACATTCATATCTATATTACAATACATAATACATTATATACAACATGTACAACATCTACATTACATACATAAATAGAAAAAATATACCCCTAGTAAGAATGGAACTATCACGGTGTACACTCCTAACTCCAAGTGGTACACTCAGAGGAAATCCTAATTGCACCAGAGGTGGAACACCTCTAAATGAATATTTTATAGGCTCTTTTCAGATCAACTCAACACTTAAGGGACTCCTCGTCGAAGTGTCGCTGCGGGTCGCGTAACTAGTTAGCATGGAGGCGTCTCGTTCGTTATCGGAATTAACCAGACAAATCACTCCACCAACTAAGAACGGCCATGCACCACCACCCACAGAATCGAGAAAGAGCTATCAATCTGTCAATCCTTTCAATTGCATGGCCGTTCTTAGTTGGTGGAGCCATTTGTCTGGTCAATTAGACAGATTTAAACACCATAAAGGCAGCCTTCTTCGAGCATCAGATTGCGGCTAGGGAAGGGAAGGAGCTTTTGAAACCAATTGTTTGTCATTTTATTATGGTAACAACAACCCATCTGAAGGAGCCGTATTTACTGGGTTTTATAAATTCATATGATATATTTTTATTGACTAAGTTCAGGTGTGACCTCTTTTGTCTTCTTTTAGCCCACCCTAGAGGATAAAGTAAAGGTCAAATACTTCCACCCTGCGTTTGCGATAAAAAATCTTCACAGGACATGGTACATTTCACCGTGGAGTGTGCGTAGTTTGCGCAACTACACGCTACGCGTATGCTCGAGACCGCTTGCGATGAGAAACTACCAGTCCGCGTTGAGAAAGCTGCCGCTTGAGTACAAATCTACTTGTGTGGCAGAAAACAACCGCTTGCACTGTGCATAATGCTGTTCGCAATGACTGCACAGTGTGGACAAGCATCCGGCACTGAGCAATCATTGCGAACAGCATTTCCCTACCGCACTACTGTATTTATCGAAGGATAATCAAGGTCCGAGTAGTTGCTTGTAGATGTAATTTATTTGAAGTATGATGGTACAAGGTTCATTCATGGATTAGTAATAGATAAGTAACTAGGATAATAGGAACCCCACACTTAGAAGGTAACAGGTGATCTTCTTAAATAATCAGTCAGGGACTGTTAAGCAGAGAGATGTAGCAGGGACTGGCACAGTGTATAAGAAGAGGGCGACCGGTGGATGGGCACTGGTGGGACTTGCCAGTATGCTTTAAAGTCAGTTGAAGGAAAAAATCTAAGTTCTTTACCTTGTTGAAGCTTGTTAATTGAAGGTCCGTTTCAGAAGGAGGCTGAAGTATGCCCAAATTGTCGCCATAAATTGTGTAGTGATGGAAGGACAATCAAGGTCTGAATAGTTGCTTGTAGATGTAATTTATTTGAAGTATGATGGTACAAGGTACATTCATGGATAAGTAATAGATAAGTAACTAGGATAATAAGAACCCCACCAGGAGCAGGATGATCTCAGCTCAGCCCCAAGTCATAACTGAACTCAGAGCTGAGGAAGCATTCTATTACATCATAACATGGTAACATTCTAATAAGCAAAGCTAGAGAGTTTTTAATGAAAAAAGATGCAGAAGTCACTCCTCCTACGCAGTTCGCATAGCTACACGTAGCGTGCGTAGTGCGAAGTGCACTTTGCGTAGCTACGTGCAGCGCGACTACGCGAACTGCGCCTTGGGTTACATTTCACAATTTTCTGTAGTTTTTATGATACCCCCAGGAAGTCTTTCCTAATCCCAGTTTTAAAAAAAGCTCATTTTAGGCAAGTGTGACCTGCTTTTATTTTTTTACAAATGCTTACGGGCAGCACAGTTTTAAAAAAAATGTTTTTTTAATTTCAGTTCATAGCAGACAAAAAAAGAAAAATAGCGAAGTTAACAAATAAAAAATAATAGAATAATACATAAAGTCCATAAAATTAAAACAATACCATAGCATTATAACTGATATTTAAACAATAAAAAGTATTATCCAAATGACAATTCAAAATGTTGGAGCATTGGTTGCCATATCTTCAATCCCAGTTGTTTTTTTTTCGTGGATTTAATACGATATAGATTGAATTCTAGGTGAAACACATTATAAATCTTGGCTCTCCACATTTCAAAGGCAGGTGGTTCGGGTTTCAGCCACATAGTAGCAATGCATAGTCTAGCTACCGCCATCGCCATAAAAATAAAAAATCTATGGGGATAATAGTTCTGTACAGTTTCGTCATCCATACCAACCCCAAAAAGCAACAGTTCACGGCTTACATGAAATTGCACCTTCATAATCAAAGAAAGAGATTGTTCTATACTTAGAAAAAAGGAAGAAAGTGCATTGCAGTTATAAAATATATGAACAATATCAGCAGCATCAGCTTGACATCGGAAGCATTTACCATCATGACTACTTCCCCATTTCATCATTTTTACAGGTGTGTGGTACAGGTTAAATACAGTCTTATAATGTTGCGTACGCAAATTAGCAGACAGAACTATTGCCCCAGCCATATCGATGGAATCTTGCAAAAATACACCCGAACATCCCAGTCGGTTTTGCCATTTGGCATCCTGCAGTTCAATATCATCTGATTGTTTTGATAACAAAATTTCATATAAGACACCAATCTTAGCACCTTTTGAGAGAGCTTCAATAAATTCATTAATTGCAATAGGTTGTGATTTGCGTTTATACATAAAATCTTGCATTTGCAAATATTTAAAGAAGTCACTTTTCGGTACCGGATACACCTCCATTAAATCCGTGAATTGAACCATTATACCATCCTTAAACAAATTTCCCAGATGAGATATCCCTTTGGTTTTCCAAATTCGCATCTTAGCGTCCCAAAAAATGGAAGGTAATATATTCCTAGAATCTAAGGGTGTATAAAAATTGACCTGCTGAATATTCAAAATTTTCCGAAGTAGCTTCCACCCCTTATAGGCAGCAATCATAATTTTAAATCTGGTACGTTTAAAGTAACTAGGCTCGAAGAATTTCAGCAGAGCTTCGCGAGCCGATTCTCCAATTAAAATTTGATACACATTAGGTGTCTCATATAACCATGTGATCCCCCCAATTAACATAAACCTAGAGTTTTGTATTAGACAAACTAAATAGTAAAAAAGAAAATTCGGGACGCCCCAACCTCCACGATTTAAAGGAAGTGTCATATATTTAGATGCACGGCGAGATTTCTTCCAACCCCAAATAAACCTATCCGAAATGCCCTGCAATTGCATCAATTGTGGTCTGGATAACTCCAAAGGGACTGTCCGAAAATAATACAGTACTTTGGGGAGTATACACATCTTAAGTACGTTACGTCACCCAACCATTGACAAATGCAAGCATTCTAACTTTTCTAGTTGACGCTTAACCGACCCTATTATATCGTTCCAGTTAACATCTATTATCTCCTGTATACACATTCTAATTTTAATCCCCAAATACTTAGCCTCTTGCGTCACACGTGGCTCACTAGTACACAGCCCAGTTGAACAAACAATTTGAGTTTTTGAAATATTAACTTTATAGCCAGCAACTTGTCCAAATGATTGCGTCAAAAATTCAACCTCCCGTATTGCTGGCTCCGGATCTGATGTTACCACAGCAATGTCATCAGCATACGCGAGTACGCGTGTTTCGTAGTCTCCTACCATCATTGATTTTATTAAGTTAGTGGATTCCAAACGCTGCAATAGTGGCTCAATATAAATCGCAAAAAGTAGGGGCGAACAGGGGCACCCCTGTCACGTCCCCCGGGTAATATAAACTGGTGCTGACTCCTGTCCCATAGTACAAATTTTAGCCCGGGGATTCCTATACATAGTCTGCACAGCCTGCATAAACGATGGCCCAAATCCCATTCTTCCCATTATAGCCCATAAGAACAACCAAGCAACCCGGTCAAATGCTTTCTCCGCTTCCAAAAAAATAATGCCCATATTTTCTTGTGATGCGGCTGCATAGTCAATTAACGCTATAACACGGTGAAGATGGTTTACAGTGCTTCTCCCAGGGAGGAACCCATGCTGGTGTTGAGATACTAACTTCGGAATAACTTGGAGTAATCGTGTAGCTAGGATTTTAGAATATATTTTTGCGTCTGCGTTGATTAATGATATAGGCCGGTATGGCCCGGGCAATTCGGGAGGCTTATCTTTTTTTTTTTAAAACTACTATATTGGCTTCATCCCAAGATGCCGGCGGACTACCTCGTTGAGCCATAATAAAGGTAGCTAGCATGTCCTCCTTAATAACGCTGAATAGTAAATGATAAATCTCTAAAGGAAGTTTATCGGGCCCAGATGCTTTTCCTAACGCTAGATTTTCAAGAGCAAGCTGTAATTCTTGTATAGTAATTGGGGCCTCAAGTATTTCCCTCTCAAAGAGCCCAAGTTTAAGAATATCCAAGTCGCTAAGATAAGTTTCTATCTCTTCTAAAAGTATGGTATCTTGTGTATATAATTCTTGATAGAAACTACGAAAAACTTCCATAATACCATCTGGGGTTTCAACCGGCTCTCCTCTAGCATTCTCCAACAAGACAATACGTTGAGCCTCCTGTTTGCCCCGCATCCTTTGAGCCAGGCATCTACCCGTTGTCTCTCCATATTCATATCTTTCAGTTTTATAAGTATTATACTGAGAGGCTATATCTTGACTCCACACCCCATTGATCCTAGCTTTACAACTAGCGACCTTAGTTTGTTGAGCATGAGAGTCAGCATTAGATTGGATTATCGTCATAAGCTCGAATTCTGCCAGTCTAAGGTCATACAGCATTTCAGCAATCCTAGCTTTTTGAATTTTTTGTTTAGCCCAGCCATAGCTGCACATTTCCACCCTAATCCCCGCTTTCAAAGAGTCCCATACCATCGACTGACTAGCAGTGCCTCTATTAAAGTCTAGAAATTGTGCAGCCCATAGCTTAATATGCGTAGCAAACTCGTTATCGCCAATAAGTTTTTTATTGAAAGTAAAAGTATGGATTGGACGAGTCGGCTGCATACATATCACCTCCAGTACGATCGGGCTATGATCTGACGTAATTCGGGGCATAGCTTGCATCTTCGCACCTATAATTAAATATTGAGGGATGAAAATATAATCCAACCGTACGTATCTAGAGTGGGGAGAAGAAAAAAATGTATATCCTGGATTGCTGGGATTTAGTTTAGCCCATCCATCAGTTAAACCATGTTGGGATATTAACTGATATAATGCCCGATATACCTTAGGCTTACGACCATAATATCTTTGTGGCCTGAAATCCAAGTGTGATTATCTCCATGAATATTAAAATCTCCCAGTAGTATTAAGGGCGATGCCCATTGCGCTAGCTCCACATTTAAAAATTCCAGAATATCTGGCTCATCAAGATTTGACCCATACACGGTGCATATCGTAGCTTTCATACCCCCGATAATACACTCACAGATAGCCCACCCTCCAAAATTATCGACCTGGATCCTACTGGTACCAGTTACCACCTGGCTGCCCATTATAACTACCCCACGATTCATAGTGGATTGTTTGGACACCGTTAAGATTGAATAGCCTAGTTCTAATAAATTTTGTGATTAGACCAAGGAATATGCGTTTCCTGCAAGCAAAGTATGTCGGGGTAATTAAACGTAATTCTTGTTTCACCCTTTTTCTTTTCATAATGTTGTTTAGACCACAAACATTGAATGTAAAGATTCGTAAATTTCTAGCCACCATATAAAAGAATTAATTGCAGGACATTAAAGAGCATATTTATTTGAATCCTAGCTCCAAAAGATCTAAACCCACTGCTATGAACTGATGGTGTTTCCCTTTTTCCCCCACTACCCCCTACCCCACTATCCCAACAAACCCCCCAGTACCCCCCTGCCACCCCAAATCCACACTGCCCCGCCCAAACCCCCCCAGCCTCCACCAGTGCCCCCCCCTTAAATAAGGTAATTGGGCACATGGCCCTGTGATGCTCGGTGAGTGGTTCCCATGCTGCTCGGCTCACCAAATCAAAGGGAAAGAAGAACAAAACCAGATTGAATATATCTCTTTTAACCTTGATTAAAATGCAAAAAAAAATAGGAGAGATATAGAGCATAGAATGAACCAATATCGATTAAATCCAAAGTCAGGAAAAAACTATCTATAGCAGTCAATCCAAAGATTAAGCCACTAATTAAGCCCATCAAGAGACAGTTTGCAAATAGGCATTAACAACAGCCTTGGAGGTGAAAAATCGACTCTGGCCCTTATTCACAATTTTTAAAGTTGCAGGTTGTAGTAAAAAAAACTTGAAGCCCTTTAGCTTGTATTGGAGCAATCAACTGGCGTAATTTCCATCGCTTTTCCACAGTAGAGTGGCAAAAATCTGGCCTTACAAAAAACTGAATACCTTGCCCTGCAATCTTTTTGTCAGGCCGGGCCTTGTCATACAAAAATTGTCTCGCCAAAAAATTATTCAGGGATAACAAAATGGCCCGTGGTTGTTGTGGGCCAACCTGACCACTGCGCATTGGTCGTTGCCGAAAAGGAAACCTATGAGCTCGCTGTATCTCGTAGCTCCAAGTCCACTCGGTGGTTTCAGGGAATGCTTCCTCAAATAGTTCTACGACAAAATTACGCACATCCTGGCCCTCAAGGCCCTCTGGTACTCCCAGTAGCCATAAATTATTACGCCGGAGGCGATTTTCTAATTCAGCAATTTTGTCGTGTATATCTTCTTTATGTGCCTTAATTTCAGCCACATCGGCTACTTGAGTCACCATCTGGTCTTCAAGTGTTGAGATCCGCGCCTCAGCCTCATCCATGCGATCAGTAAAGTCATTACAGGTTTTTGCGAGGCGCCGAACAGTATTTTGGAGCTTTCTACAAGCAGTGTGCGTTTTTAAATGCTCAGCTCTAGCCTCTAATCAACGGGCAGCACAGTTTTTTATGTACTTAATTTTTTTGCTATTAGACTTAGGTCTAGCTGTGATTAGCTAGGTTGTGTTATGTTTACCCTTCTTGGCACTATGCACTTTGCAATGTTTGGCTTCTATGTTTGATCCTCCTTGAACTCCTGGGGCCTCATTTATGAAAAGTGACGCATCGCTGCGTGAAAACAGCGATGCGTCACTTTTTACTGCGTCCTCCTTGCGACACCAATGATGCGTCATATTTACAGTATGACGCATCATGTCGCAAGGAGTTACAGATACGTCAGTATTTCTGACGTATCTGTAAGCACAAAAGTCACTATTTGCTGGGGTGTGTCACAAAAGTGACGCAACTCCAGCAATGCGTCCTTTCACATGGGGAAAGCCCCATGTGAAAGGGCTTGCGTCAGTCTTACGCTTGCTGTGAGGCAGGCACAAGATTTTGACGCAACAGTGTCCTAAAAGTGACGCAGTGAAATCTCATAGATTTCACTGCGTCACTATTACGAGGCTTTTTGCGGGGGAACGCCCCCTCTGCATACATTATACCTGACGCAGGTATAATGTAGCGCAGGGGTTTACAAAGTGACGCATCTGCTTAGATGCGTCACTTTGTAAATAGTGCGCAACAGGAGGCATGTTTTACGCCGCCGATGCGTCACAAAAGGTGATGCATCGGAAGCGCAAAACTGACGCAAGGCCTCATAAATGGGGCCCCTAGAGTGGTGAAATATTGTGTCTTGAATCCAAATTTTTATTAACGTGGCACTGTATGTAATCCATCTGTGGCTTTGCATTTGTGTGTTCGCCTATTTATGTCCCTGTATTTTGGTATGTTGCTAAAAGGACTGCTGTTTATTGTATTTCTTTTGCGCTTTTACGGTTATAAAATCTGAAACCGAATAAAGATGACATGACTGACTGGCTAAGGGATTAGGGGTTTTCCCATTCTCGAGGACATGTGAGTAATCTAAATTACCCATTGTTCAAGGATAACCCTCTCAGATAGCTACTCCTGCTGTTCCCTGAGTCCTAAATTTAATACAACTCATTGTTTTGTTTTTTACAGAGGAAGGTGGAAAATACTTTATTTTAAGACCAGGGCTGTTGTACCAAAATGAGACACTGCATACTTTGTTTTTGATGGATTTTGGTTGCTCTTGCACTTCATATTAAGACTGATCGGTGAAGAGTGTTTTTTCTGAAATTGCCATAACGCAAAGTGTGAGAGTATCACACTCTTCAAAAATGTAATTGTTTCTAGTTTTGAAATTAAGAAATTTTGTAAGAATGTTTCCATTATTTTTATACCTCAACAGGTGATTGATCACACTTGGGTAATCGTACTTTATCATGGTTGATCTTTTTTATTACAAATTATATGATATGCAGTCTTAGTTACAAAATAAGCGTTTCTATGCTGTTCAGTATAATATTTAATTATAACACGTGAGAGCCAGCAATCCCTGGATAAAAGCCTGTTTCTATTTTTTTATTACAAGCAACTTATGACATCCCTAGCCGCCTGTAATAAAGATATGATGTAGCAGTTCAATTGTAAAAACTTATTACAGTTAAGTTTTGATGTCGAAATAGCTTGTGCCAGAGACAGCAGGTCACAGAGCATAACTAAAACTGCAGTTTAAATAATGAGAATGAAACATGGCCTGCTTTTTTTCATAAATAACAGTGATAAGCAGAAAGCAGAAAGAAGATGTTTATGGCAACATGTATATTTATTCCACTCTTTAAGTAATTAAAAAGAAAAGAGACAGGCTCTCTTTGCATGTTTTTATACATTTTAAACTACATAATGTTTTTTAAATTAAATTGCATTCAACTGTATCGAATATTTGCACTAGAGATTTTAATTTTATTCTGTTTAGAAATATCTTATCTATTTCATGTGAAAGAGCAACATGCAATAATTTAGGTGCTTTGTGGGCAAGTTGATGGCATGAGTACGTATTGTAAGGAATGTCCGTCTCCCCAGTGTGCCTTATAAGAATATTGGAAGTCATCTCGGAGTACCCTGACCAAAAAAGGAATTTGACCTTCAGCCTCTTTCCTTTATGTGGTCAAGGATCTCCTGGGTGACTTGCAATGCACTTACATTCTACGGACGGGTGTACTTTAGACCTTATGTGTATGCATTTCTATTGTATAATTCATTCCTTTTTTTCATATGAAATTTCTGTGATACTTTCTCTTGGGAAATGAATATGATTTGCACTATTAATGAGGTAGCTTGCAAATTGCGGTTCACTCTTATTAGTGGATATCAAACAGATGGTGTCTGTTAGGGTCAGCAACCACCAAGTCTGTGATCTCCTTTAAATAAACTATTTTTCAATGCAGCCTATTTACCTGAAAGGAAACAGGGCTGTATTTAAAAGAAACCTTTTTTTGTTTTGTTTAAGTTTGAGAGTTGGAAGTGGTTCCGTTTGCCACTGCCTATTCTCCAACAAACTGGATTTTAAATCGAGAAAGGGGAAGGAGTCTCAAGTGAACCACTTCGGAATGCGAATGCCTTACCACCCCAGGATGGGAGTTGGAAAATGTTCACTGTTTTACGACTGTAGTTTGGTCACAAAACAATACATCTCATACTGAATCACTATTTCAAAGAAATGCCTACAACGTGCTCCTTCCAAATAGTGACTCTGTATGGAGTCACAACGTTTTTAGGAGTTAGTAACATTTATCAAATCCTAAAAAAAGGTTTTTGTGATCACAGACAGTGATTCGGACTGTTTGTGACCATAATAAAATCGAATACATCTGGCCCAATATCCAAAATAGATTAGTACACACTCACAATATAAGGACTGAGTTGTCTATTAATCTATTCTGCTAGCAGCTCTTAGTTGGTCTTTATACATGTCATCTTTTTACATCATTTTTACTTCCTCTGCTGTTATAGTTAAATTTATGTCACTGACCATGACATGAGTGATGTAATATGTGACGTCATCAGCAGTGCATTGCACGCGCAAGTTATAGTGAGTCCAACTAACTATAACGTGGGAATTTCAATGGTTTTATGCGAGTAAAATTTCCAGCTAACTATAACTGGTGTGAAACCTATGGTTTTTTCAGTGAATTTAATAGGTTTTTTAAATGCTAATTCCTAACTATATATAGGGCCTCAAACCTATGTTTTTTTCAGTGAATTTCATAGGTTTTTTAATAGCTAATTTCTATAGCTATGAAATATAATATTTTTCATAATAAATCCTATATTGTATATTTATGTAATACTAATTTTTTTATGTATATTTTTCTCTTTTTTTTAAATATTTTTGCCTTGGTGCGCTCCCGGTGCGCGTACCGGTGAACGCACCGGTAAGCGCAGTGTTATGGCGCGCCCCGGTGCGCGTACCAGTGAGCGTCCCATTAGCGCCATTGCCGCGAACGAAAACAACATCGTGACGTATCGCGTAGCCGCGTGATGCGTCTTATGACGCACGGCGTAAGCGCACCCGGAAGCGCCCGAGCGCATACGATCGCGCAACGTAAGCGCCGCCGGGTGCGCACCGGGGCGCGTAGCGTAAGCGCGTTGGGTCATGTGACCTAAAAATAACACTTTTCATTGGTTCAGATCAGTTTTGGTTTCCAAATGATGAAAGCCTGGATCATGTGACTTGAAAATAACGCTTTTCATTGGTTCAGAACAGTTTTGTTTTCCAAATGATGAAAGCCCCCACCTTTTTTCCTCATTTTCACTTTGTTCTTTGAGTGAGGAAGACCTGCTTTTTTCTTAGAGATATGGCTACAGTACTATCAGCAGCTGGAGCATCTGCCCCAACACCACCACCACCACCACCACCACCACCACAAGGACCACCTGAACATCACATTGGTGGTCAAGAAGAAGAGGAGGAGGAGGAGAAGGAGGAAGAGGAGGAAGAGAGAAGGCAGTTCCTGTCAGAAGACAATCCCCCATACAAACCTAGGGAGCACTTTATATGGGAGTTTTATAAAATCCCAAGGGGTTCCAAAAAAGTAAACGCTGCAAAGGTGACCTGTCTCATCTGTGGCGCTGTACTATCCAGGGGGAACCCTGCCAAAAAATATTCATTTGGCAATCACACAATGATTCGCCACATGCAACGATTGCATCCCAACAACTATTCTGCAGCAGAGGTGAGAGAACTGTGCATAAACCTTCCCCCATCGTCTTCCCGAACCTCAACAACCAAAGAACCCACTCCATCGGGTCCAGAGGCAAGGGAGATGGTGCCAAACATACAATCCAAGTTTGGTGGGTACAAAATCGTTTGCCTTGTTTGTGGCAAAACAATTACCTATGGTGAGCAAAGTATAAATCTCATCAACCTTGCTGGTGACAACCACCAGTGCCGAAAGAAGCCTTAATTTTTTCCTGGTTTTTTTTGCTCCAGTTGAGCCGTTTACAATTCCCTGTTTTTTGTAAAAAATATAAAAAATATAAAATTCTTCATAAAAGACAAAAAAAAATTAAAAAAATTCACAAAAACAATAAAAAAATATAAAACAAAAAGAATAAAAAAACATTTCTTTTTAGAACTACCTCTAATTTATAAAAACATGCTACATTTTTTGAAAACTCTGTCATTCTGCGTACAGGGGCGCGCACCCAAAAAAATATTTTAAAAAATAAAGGAGTGAGCATGAGGGAAAGACACAGAGAGAGTGATGTTAAGAGAAAGAGAACTAGAGGGAATAAGGTGTAAGTGAGAAAAGGAAAATGAATAAGAGGTACTGGGAGAATGTGAGTGGGTGTTGAAAGTAAAGGGAAGGACAGTAAAGGATGGGGAATGAGAGTTAGTGACGGAACCGGAGTAAAGGAACAACGGTGAGGGAGGGTTAGAAAAGAGCAGTGACTGTAAGTAAAGAGGGGTAAAAGAGGGAGGATAAAAGTGAATAAGGGTAAGACATGGGGAGAGACAGAGAGAAAGGAGAGAGAGAGTAAAGGAAGGAGTGACTGAAAGGGAGTGAATGAAGCAGCAAAGAAAGGTAAGTGAGGGAGTGTGGGTGAGTTGTAGGGAGTGAGCATGACGAAAGAGTATTGACAAAATGAGGGGACAGAGACAGCGACGGTAAGAGAGACAGAGTGAGGGAACGGAAGTGAGGAACTGTGAGGACAGACAGACTGAGAGAAGGAGTGACAGGAGTGAAGTAAATGATTAAGGGAAAGGGAATGAGTGAGGCAGCAAAGGAAGGGAACAGAGGGTAAGGGAAATAAAGCAGGGGGACTGAAAGAAGTTGAATGTGGGAGGGGAGTTAGGGAAAGGGGAGTAAACATGGAGGATAAGAATAAGTGAGGGAAGCAGAGAAAGGAAACAGGAGTGAGGTAGGGTGAGAGAATAATAGTGAGGTTAAAGCAAAGGGTGATGACAAACTACATTTTTTTAGTCACACTTACCATATAATTAATGTAACTTTAATTACAATTTTTTACTATACTTTGTATCTGTGAAAGAGAGAATAAAAAATAAGTTATAATTAGTAAAATATATATTTTAAAATAAAAGATAAAAATGAAGAGGTTACAAATCATAACAGTGTATTAAGAAATAAAGTACGAGTGAAAGACACAGAAAGGGAAATAAAGTAATGTAGAAGGACAAAAAGAGGGTAAAAGAAATAGAAGGAGAGCAAATTACTAAGAGTAAGGCGTATAGATTTACTGACAGAGAGGAAGAGAAGAAGAGAGAAATGAACTGAAGGTAAGAAAGATACTAAAAGAATGTGAGTTAGCAAAACTAAATCAGGAAACAGGAGTAAGTAAAAAGAGAATGACTGAGAGGGAAAGGAGTCTGATTAAGGATGCATTTAGATGAATGAGGAATGGAAGATAACTGAGAGTAAGTGAAGGAGAGTCATAGAGTGAAGGGATGAAGGGGGAGAGGATAATATAGAAGGATTGAGGGAAAAGGAGTGAGGAAGTTAGTAGACAGAGAGACTAAGGGAAGGACTGAGTGAAGTGGAGTACAATGAGTGAGGAAAGGAAAATGAATAAGGGAGCAAAAGAAGGAAAGAGAGGAGAAGAGGACTAAAGCAGTGGTACTGAGAGAAAGTGATTCGGTGATGAAAGTAAAGAGAAGCACATTGAAAGATAGGAAATGAGGGGTAGTAATGGAAGCGGACTAAAAGAAATGGGGTGAAGAACGATGAGAGAGGAGCAGTGAAGTTGTTGTAAGAGAAATGATAGAAGGTAGATAACCACAAGTGAACATAACACAAGGAGAGTGAGGGACTGAGGACATAGAGGTAGTGAATGGAAAATAGAGAGAAGAGGTCAAAAGAAAGGAGCAAACAAAGATAAGCAAGGGAGAGTGGGTGAGTTATAGTGATAGAGTGCGACAATACTGGTGAGTGAGTAAAGAGGAATTACTAAAAGAGCAAAAGAGGAAAAGACGGAAAAGGGAAGTAAAACAGAGAGACTGAAAGCTGAAAAGTGGTGCAAGGGAGAGAGAGGATGCAGACAGTTGAAATGGAAATGAGGGGTTGTGAAAGAAGTGGAGTAAACGAATGGGTGTGAAACAGAGTGAGAGAAAGGCAGTGTGAGTGAGTAAAGAGAGCTGAAAGAGAGAGGAAAAAGGAAAGTGAGTGTGAGACAATGGGAATACAATATAAATTACACAATACAAACTATAGAATAATTTGTACAACATGTTAGATAGTTTATTTTTGCTGTTCTCAGAACATATTGAGTTTCACTAAAAACAGTGAGTTCAAACTATTCATCATATGACAGCGGGAAAAAAACCACAATCAAAAAGATTGTGTTTAAAAAAAACATATAAACTTACAAATCACATATGTACACTAATCTTTGATTCACTTACTTTTCCTTTAGGCCAAATAGTACATAATGAAGGTCCTTTTTGTTGGAAGGTACTCTGCTGTTCTTTAAAAATTCCATTTCATCGACTCTCTAGAAGAAAAGCTCCAAGAACATCTGAAATATGTTTCAATGTTTTCATATACTCCATGTGTTCAGTCATGACTCTTTGCTCATTCCTTCACCTTTCCTTAAGGCCAAATAGTGTCAGATGTATCAATATATTTTCAAATTACTTAAAACAAACTCTAAAATTACCGTTTTCCCGACGTTCTGAAAGAAAGGCTCAAACAACATATTCACAATATTTAAATATTCATAATTCCATCTCTGGCTCTCTCATGTTGAACATTTCCTATAATACTGATATCACTTACTATGCGATCCACTTACCGTACCTTTATGAGAACTATAATTTTTATATTATCTTCATCACTTTTACTCACAATATAATTTTAAACAGCAGACTAACTTTTATTAACTGCTCCTGTCTTCATAGGCCAATTACCTTTACTTAAATTATGGTTCTAAAAACACTAGGTATGAATTTTTTAAGTCAAAAGGCAAACATTGTTTGAAAGTCCAATGAGTATCATTACAGTTAGTCCAACCTTTTCGACATTTTAAATAGCATGTGTAATGCCCTGATGTTGTTGAAGGACCGTCATGATAAATAATAGCTACAGTTGCAAAAGTTCTTCCTGAAATTGATAACTGAGAAGCCACGAATTTTTTAATTGAAGTTGTCAATTTAGTTCCATCAGGTCTACATCGTTGGAACATTAAAATGACATACTGACCATAATTTTGTATAAATAATGTGGAGAGCATTGCAGACTTACATTGGGTACACACCATATTGTGATCAGCTGCTTTAACTAGATTATTAAAAGGCACTGATTTGCAGTCTGGTAAAGTCAAATATATAAATCTTTCGTGTCTATTGTAGTACTACTTGATAAACTACAGTTGTCGCAGTCATGCTGCCATTGATAAGAAAGGCTAAAAAGATTTTTTATATCTACACCTTCATCTTCCAATACATCAAACATATACATTAAAAATTCCTGACAATCCTGCTGAATATTCTGTGAAAATTGATTTTGACCAGAACATATGTCTTTCTATTTTTGCTCTATCACTGCTACATTTCTCAAACACAGAATTCAATAAACAGCAGAATGTTTGATCCCGATTTTCAACAATCTGTTCTTGTAAATGTTGAAGAAAAAAAACAACATAAAGCACTACATTAGCATAGCAGTTGACACCAGAACTGTTTTCAAACTGAAATCCAACAACATCTTCAACAGAAACCTTTTTCTTTCTGCTTACAATTACAGTTTCATCTACTTTTTGTCTTTTTGCTACTACCTCACTGCAACTATTCTCATTTCTTCTTTTTCGGCCTACCACACGTTTTTCAAACAGAGGATATTGAGGCAAATGTGGAGCATACTCTCTTCTTAACCTATTGTATTCTTTAACACAATCTAGATCTGCACAAATCTTTGTTTCATCACACTCAATCAAGTACAATCTTGATAAAGTTCTGACTCGTGATAATGCCACATATGCCATACCCTCTTTAAACACAGAACTTCCAATGTTCACCAAAACACTATCTACACTTAAACCTTGAGATTTATGAATTGTCACCACATATGCCAAACAAACAGGAAACTGTTTTCGGCGAACATATGTCTTTCACAAGCAAAAATCTAGCTGAACAACGACTAATTTGTTCTATTTCGTCAATGCCATCAAATTAAATTTTTAAAATTTCAATTCCATCTCTATTTTTGTAATTCACAAAATCAACAACATGACCCATTGCTCCATTTACCAGACCTCTTTCAACATTTAAATTCCTTCTCAAAATGATACGACAATTTAAACACACATTCAGAGTCTTTTCAAAACCAGCAGTTTTAGATATACTCTTCTCTAATGAATCCAATTTTGATTTCAAATTTTCTGACAAAATAATTGTTGCTCCCCTATGCTCTATTTTATCTATAGCTCCCAGTTTCACAATCTCTTCATTTTCTAACTTTAACATTTTGTTGTTGAAGATGGAACATTCTTGCAGAGTTGGCATCAAACATATCCCAGATTTGTTCTCAGTAATTTTCTTAAAAATATTCTCAGGAAGAATGTTTTCATTTGGATACAAATTTGAAATTAATCGTGCATGTAATGCTTCTTTCCCATGCTCACTTACTTTTCCGATTCTTACATCTTGTAGAATATTTTTATAATCTTCATCCTTTGCCTGTCGCATATTTTGAAGCAGTTCTGCATATTTGAAATTTAACTATATATTAACGTTTCCAATGCTTCCTAGGCACTTCCTGGTATCTTCATGTGTGAGCATTTTAAACACTAGTTGTCCCTTCACTAGAGTCAACTGCAGTAGATCTCCAAAAACAATAATGTGTTTTCCTCCTAATAAGACATCATAGTCTGTTCTAAGAATTTCTTGCATTCTCAAATGCACAAAAGCAAGCATTAGATTTGAGGCCATGCTTACTTCATCAATGATAAGAAGTTTCATTTTCTTCAGGACTCTGGAAACTTCAGAACAAGCATCTCCAGATAGCTTGTGGTATTGTAATTTGTTATCATGCTCAACTGGTAGCATCAGTAAACGATGTAAAGTAATCCCTTTAATGTTATGTGCTGCAAGCCCAGTTGGAGCAGTAACAACACAAGACAGCGGTGATTCAGTCCTTTTCTGCAGATAAGTTGCAATTGCTTTAATCAGAAAACTTTTTCCAGTTCTTGCTTCTCCACTCACGTACAGTCGGACAGGCTTAAATTATGTACATGAGCACTCTTTTTTCTCATGACTGAATCCATGTTCAACCTGTTCTGTGACTTCGTCATATATCTGTTTCTGCTCAAGGTTTAGTTGTTTCACCAAATCTTCTAAGTTAACTACATCATCTTGAGCTTGTTCCATAGCTCTTTCCACCTCATCCATGGCAGTGGCAGCTTCATTTTGGATAATTGGTCCTCCTAGTGGATCCTGACTCAATGAAGCAGAACTCTGACTGTCTTGAGAACTGTCTCTAGCAATCTCTACAGCAATTGTGGCTTCTTGCTCTATTTCTTCGTTCAACATTTGCAGATAATTTGGAAAATCAGGACATTCTATGGTATCCTTGGTTGCATTAAAAGAATCTTCGTAACAGAGAAAATCTCCAAGTAGTTCCTCTTCTGTACGCCATGGCTTAAAGAGTTGCAAAAGAGCTAAATAGTAAAATTCCCTTTTCTCTGGATTTTCGCAACTCAATTTTCGATGATTAATCAAATGGCCTTTTCTCTGCTTCACTAGACATCCTTCACACCCAATGATAGCATATATTCCATTATTGATATCTTCTCTGATGGTCCTCTTATAAATATAGTTTTGCAGAACTTCATACAAACAACTGTTCTCAAGATGACTACTTCTATTTGGATAGTATGTATCCAACATGTTTGTCTTCAAAATATCTGTACTGTTTGGTTCTTTCTCCGCCAAATACGCAATTTATTGTACAGATTTCAAAACTCGGTTTCGTGTTGCAGCAAGACCTAGACTCACCCAAATAATTGTTCTAGACTTGGCGTAGAGACTTGCTGATGATAACCAATAAGAACATTCATATGCTCCAATTTCTCGATGCGACAACATCTTCAAACTGAAACTGTATAATTTTTTACTTATACTCTTTTCATGTGAAATGTCCTCCCACATTTCCTTCAGTTCTGTCTTTTCTTTTTTTGTGATGTAAGACGTCACATATCGAGCCACAGCAATAGAGTTGTCAGCAACGAACTGAATATCCATGTTAGCATTCCACATGGACAAAATCACTGGGTTGTAGTCGTTGATGTACTTGGACTCTTCTTTTCTTTTTAAATTGTATGTATTTTTTGGTGATTTCCTCGTCACAGTATGTCGCAGAGAAGACATCAAATTATTTACTCTTCCTTTAGAAATCACTGGTCGTGGAAACCCGAAATGACATTTTGTGTAGAACTTGTCCTTGTTTCTGAATTTTCGACGACAGTATTTTCCACAACGATGGGATTGAAAGCGTAAAACTTGTTGCTTTAAACTGTTATCTTCTGTAGTTTTCGGAACAGCACATGTTGAATACTCTTCAATGAAACTCATCACTGTGTCATCCGAATCTGTTCCAAATTTGGGTGCATCTTTAATCCATAACAACATATGTATGTGAGGAGCACCTCTCGCTTGATACTCCTTTCTCCAAAAGAAATCCAAAACCTCTCCAAGGGGATTTTTTGTTGGTAATGAAAGACATCATAGCTTCAAATCTATGATTGAAATATCTGCATACATTCACTGGATCCAAAGAACACAGTTCTCCAGGTGTTTTGAATTCTATATTTTGCATGTTTGCATTTGCCTCTCGTAGAAATTGAAGTAAGTCGTCCCATGCATACTGAGCACAGCTAAGAGTGAGGAACCATGTAGGAGTTCCTAAGTTTCTTAGCATACATTTCAATTCCCCATGACGACGGTACCAATACTCGTTTGTACCACGCTGACATGCCATGAGATTGATTAAATGAGATTCCAAAATATTGTCTTGCAGATTGACTTTCTCCATAAAGTCCCTCGCTGAAACATTTTGCAGATGTGCTCCACTTTTCAGTATATGGTTTTCTGCATAAGAAAGCCCAGACAAGTCACTTTCATACAGTAGATGAAACAAATATGGGATGCATTGATGAAACCTTGGATCTTCAGCATATAATCTTAAAGTCCGGTATTCAGATGCAGGAATTTGAAGTGGTCCATCGTCATATCGTCCACCTCGACCTGTTGGAAATAGCTGTGGAAAACAACGAGCTTCCAAACTTTCTTCCCATACACTAATGGGACTTCCTTTTGCTGCTTTCATTTGAAACAAGTCAATTGCATTCCCCATTACTTCTTTGGAATGCAAAGGATGAACAGTATAATGTTCATATATTTCTTCACTTCTAGACACATCAACTTTTTCAATTTGGCCGGCTGAACAATCACCATCTTCTTCTGCAGCTGTTTCCTCTGCACCAACACATACATCTTTGTAGTTTTTGACCAAATACAACGTTGCCTTTTTGACTTTCCTAACATCCACTAAATCTTGCCAGATTTTCTTACTCTTTGTCGGAACCCCATTAACTAGAATAACCAGAGGTTCCTCTTCCACTTTCTCTACACCAATTGTATCAATATTTTTCTTGAAATCTAGAGGCAAATAAACAACTCTTCCCTTTAATCCTCTCTGTAAATCTGAAGGAGGAAATTTCCCTATCTTAGGCTCCATGCGAACAATAGCCTGAAAAGGATGGACACATTGAATCAAAATAGATTCATATGTATTTAAATCCATCAATTCAGGATCAGGAGGAATGTCTACCAACTCAAGATTATTATGAACAGCTCTAGCAGGCATTCTGTTTTCATTTAATTTATTATAACAATATTTACAAATGCGCTGATCAGAACTCAAATCAAAAGAATTCTCCACCAACAAAAAAGTTGCAAAATTCTTCCATTCACTATTATTTTCCATTTCACTTTCTGCACATAAATCAACTAACCTAGTCTGAATCTTATAATGAGTCCGTCGACAACACACACAAATAAAATTAGGCCTTTCACTTGATTTCACCTTAAACTTGGTAATTTCCTGGTCAAACTTTTCTGTACTTGAAATGTGTACATTGTCTTCCACATTACCTTCTATTACTGTGTCAATTTCTACACTGTCCTCTTTTTCACCAAAGTAACAAATCTCAATATCTTCACAAATCTTCTTCACATCTAATTCAGTTCCATGCAAAAGAGCACTGTTTAACTGTTTAAGCTTAAGTGCTGGACTTTTTGCATAATACAACATTCTCACTAATTTCCTCATTTTGTTATGATGCACTGCTAACATCCTAAAATGATGAAAAACACTGACATACTTTTCTAGAAAGACAATCCAGTGAATGCCCTTGCAAACCTGTGTTTTCTCTCACTCTGCAAGGATCTAAGTCTTGCAACATCTTCATTTTCTGTTTTAGACTTTTCTTTCTATATGTACGTAAGAAATTACAAAGCAAATCGATTGAATCCTGTCGCACACTACAAATACTACTACACTTCCAAGTGTACACTGGACCCTTAGTACGTCTCCCTAAAACTTCATCAGTTAACACCTCTTCTGCATTTCTAGACACAAGTTTCTCTTTTTCAATCGGACAACCTTCTTTCACCTCATATGCTCGACCACTGGTGTCAACTGCATGCACCAAATCATTCTCCTGGAAGTAACTCTCCCATTAAAAAATGGCTCACAACTTGAACTATGCATCCATTCTCCAGAAAAAACTTTACAAAAATGAGTCCGATTAATTACTCTTTTGCATCTACTCTTTGATTTGAAAACATCAATTGTCTTGTTAAGTGTCCCAATTCTATTGATTACTAAAATAAATAATTTTTTCTTAAGTTCAAAAGCCTGATCAACAATCTTCTCTACACTTTTCTTTTTCTTATAAAAAGCAGCTCTCTGTTTACCTTTTTAAATATTTTTTAACAAATTTAAAACCACCCTATTGCGAAACATTCGTTTACGAATGTCCCTAAATTGGTTTTGCCTTCTATTCCTATACATATTATTCTCTCCTGCTCCAGTAGTAACATTTTTAGGGGGCCTCTCCTTCCTTTTCAAATTTGCTCTCTCCTGCTGTATATTCACATCCTCATCAACATTTTTTTTTGATCTACATATGTTCCGAAAGAAAGACTTAGTTGTCTTACCAGGAGCTTTTTTCCTGTTTTTTGAAGTATTTGTTGTAGACGAGTGCTTTAATTCCGTTGCTGTTTTTGATTTTTTCCGCTTGGCATCTTTTCTTCTCCTCTGCCTTGAGGGCATATTTCCTTACTATTGAAATCTTGATTTCAATCTGTGTTAAAGACAAAAATAACACATTTTAGACCACTATTACCAAACAACAAAGCAATGACAATAAGCAAACGATATAAACACTAGTTTACAACATATCTAAGTTTATATCACAGCAACTATGTAACTAGGATTAAGACAGAGAAAAAGAGATAGAGGAACTAACACAAAAAGACAGAGAGAGTCAGACAAAGAAACAGGTAGAGGGAGTAAAACATAGAGAAGGAGTAAGACAGAAAAAGTGTATAATATGTTGTAAGACAGAAAAAGGATGTAATAGGGAGAGGGAGTCAGTCAAAGAAAGGGACAAAGGGAGTAAGTCAGAAAAAGGATGTAACAGGGTGTAAGGCAAAGAGAGGGTGTAAGAGGATGTAAGACAGAGAGAGGGTGTTAGAAGGGGAGAGTATGTAAAAGAGACTAAAACAGAGAGAGGCTGTAAAAAGGAGAGAGAGAGAGAGAGTAAGTTTGAGAGAGGGTGTAAGAGGAAGTAAATCATAGAGAGGATGTAACAAGGAGTAAGTCAGACAGAGGGTGTAACAGGAAGAGAGGAAGAGAATAAAAAAGTCAGAAAGAGGGAGAGAGGGTGTAAAACAGACAAAAGGTGTAATAGGGAGTATGTCTGGGAGAGAATGTTACAAAGAGAAAGGTTGTGAGACGGAGTAAATCAGGAAGAGGATGTAAGAGAAAGTATGACTTACAAATTGCTGTAAAAAAGAGAGAGGGAATAAATTAGAGACAGGGTGTAAGAGAAAGTAAGTCAAAGAGAGAGTGTAAGAGAGTGTAACACAGAGTCAGGATGTAAAAAGGAATAAGTCAGAGAGAGGGTGTTAGAAGGGGACAGGTGGAAAAATAGAGTAAGTCAGGAAGAGAATTTAATAGAGACTAATACATTGTTGATAATGCTTCTTAAAGAAATGTTGGTGCATAAAGGAATTGTATTTTCTAAATGAGTGAGGTTTCAGTAGTGTAATGAAATGCTTATACATATGACCTGCGCTCTGTTTTGTAAATGTTATTTAAAAAAAGATTTCGGGCACATGAATTAGTTTTACATTATTGACAAGGATTAGATAGTATCTGCATGATTAAACAAAATATATTAGCACATTTCACAATCATGTCACCTGTGTTTCCTCAGATTAGTAAACAGATTGTGCAGATGAGGTGAGGCCTGTCCAGGGGTGCAGAGGAGATAAGGCCTGTGTCCAAGAGTGCTGTAGAAAGGACTTACCTCCTGTGCACCCCTGGACAGGCCTCACCTCATCTGCACAATATGCTTACAAATCGAATGCTTGTACATAGGACGAGCGCTCTGTTTCTTGAATGTTATTGGAAAAACGATTTTGGGGCAAATGATTAGCTTTTACATTTTTGAGAAGGAATAAATAGTGTCCGCAAGATTAAATAGATATATTTGAACCTTTCACAATCATATCACCTGTGTTTTCTCAGATTAGTACGTACATTGTGCACATGAGATGAGGCCTGTCCAGGGATGCAGAGGAGGTAAGGCCTGTGTCGAAGAGTACATTGGACAGGACTCTCCTCCTCTGACCCTTGAACAAGCCTCACCTCCTCCGTGCACCCTGGACAGGCCTCAATGTATTGGGTATAATTGATGGTAACAGGATGCAGATAAGGTGAGGCCTAACCAGGAGTGCAGATGAGGTGAGGCCTGTCCAGGGGAGCAGAGGTGTTGAGGCCTGTGTCTAAGAGGGCAGTGGAATGGACTTCATGAAACCTCACCCCCACTGCACTCTTAGACACAGGCCTCACCTCCTTTGCACCCCTGGACAGGCTTCTCTCCCACTACACTCTTGAACACAGGCCTCACCTCCTCTGCACCCCTGGACAATCCTCACCTCATCTGCAACCCTGAACAGACCTCACCTCATCTGCACCCCTAGACAGGCCTCAGCTCATCTACACCCCTGGACACGCCTCACCTCATCTGCACCCTGTTACCATCAATTATACCCAATACATTGAGGCCTGTCCAGGGGGCACAGAGGAGATGAGTCTTGTCCAAGAGTCAGAGAACATGAGTCCTCTACACTGCACTCATGGACACAGGCCTCACCTCCTTTGCACCACTGGACATGCCTCACCTCATCTGCACAATCTACTTCCTAATCTGAGGAAACACAGGTGACATGATTGTAAAAGGTTCCAATATTTTTATTTAATCTTGCAGACACTATTTATTCCTTCTCAAAAATGTAAAAGCCATTCATTTGCTCCAAAATCGTGTTTCCAGTAACATTTACGAAACAGAGCGCAGGTCATATGTACAAGCATTCCATTTCACTACTGAAACCTCACTATTTTTCAAAATACAATTCTTCTATCCAGGAAATGTTGATACCAAACATTATTATTAAACTTAACGAAAAGCAAGAAGAAAAAAGCTCAATCTGCTCCCTAATCTAGAGTAACACAAGTGACATGATTGTGAAAACTGCAAATATATTTATTTAATCATGCACACACTATTTATTCCTAGTCAAAAATGTAAAAGCTATTCATTTGCCCAAAAATCGTTTTTCAAATAAGATTTAAGAAACAGAGCGCAGGTCCTATGTACAAGCATTCCATTTCACTACTGAAACCTCACTATTTTACAAAATACATTTCCTCTCTCTTGCAAACATTGATACCAAGCATTATCGAAAACCATGACACAATTCAACAAGAAAAAAGCTCAATCTGCTTCCTAATCTGAAGTAAGACAGGTGACATCATTGTGAAAGCTTCAAATATATTTATTTAATCATGCAGACACTATTTATTCCTTCTCAAAAATTTAAAAGTCATTCATTTGCCCCAAAATCGTTTTTTAAATAACATTTAATAAACAGTGCGCAGATCCTATGTACAAGCATTCAATTTCACTAGTGAAACATTACTATTTCACGAAACACAATTCCTCTATGTTGCAAATGTTGATACCAAACATTATCAAGAAACATGACTCAAACCAACAAGAAAGAAGCTCAATCTGCTTCCTAATCTGAGGTAACACAGGTGACATGATTGTAAAAGGTTCAAATATATTTATTTAATCATGCAGACACTATTTATTCCTTCTCAAAAATGTAAAAGCCATTCATTTCCCCAAAATCGTTTTTTAAATAACATTTTAGAAACAGAGCGCAGGTGCTATGTACAAGCATTCCATGTCACTACTGAAACCTCACTATTTCACAAAATACAAATCCTGTATCTTGCAAATGTTCATACCAAGCATTATCAAAAAACATGACACAAACCAACAAGAAAGAAGCTCAATCTGCTTCCTAATCTGAGGTAACACAGGTGACATGATTGTGAAAGATTCAAATATATTTATTTAATCATGCAGACACTATTTATTCCTTCTCAAAAATGTAAAAGCCATTCATTTGCCCCAAAATCGTTTTTTAAATAACATTTAAGAAACACAGCAAAGGTCCTATGTACAAGCATTCCATGTCACTACTGAAACTTCACAATTTTACAAAATACAATTCCTCTATGCAGCAAAAACTTTTTACCAAGCATTATCAAAAAACATGACAGAAAGCATCATTAAAAACCAAATTTTGCTTCCAAATCTTCTCCATAGAGTATACAAGTCTCTATCTATATTAAATGAATCATTACTCACCTTTACAACTGCTTTGGAAGATTGAGAACAGTGTCAGAAACACACACCAATATTTCTTTAGCAGAGCAAAAGGTATGTACTCCAGGCACTGCAACCATGAATGGCACAGAAAACCTCTAATTCTACACACATATCCCTCATGTTAACCAATTAAAACTCTTCCCTCTCTATTTTCAAACCAACACCCTTCCCCCCCTCAGCCCTTTCTACCTGTTACCATAGCAACTCCCTCCTCACTGAACTCTCAGGTTTAAAAGTTTATTCTACAATGTTGCAAATGAACTCAGCAAGGATGTTTGACTTCTCAATACACCAGCTTATCCGGTGCTATGTTTCTTTAAATGACTTTTTCTTAACCATTCAAATTACTTCTTTCACAGAACAGAAGCATGCACCCTAACTTTCAGTTTTCAACTATCTGAATCCACCAATCATTGCTTGTGATTCAAGAGCACTGAAACTCCACAGTTTTTTTTGCAAACTCCTACTGTTCCAACTGCCATTTCATTCCTACACTTCATCTGACTGCACCAGAACCTCCTCTCACCATGTATTCTGTCTCGATTATTGGACATAGCTACATCCACTGGGCTCAAAGGTATGCAGCTATCAGAAATGTTCACAGCCTTGATTTACCAAATGTAGACATCAAGTGGATTGGCCAGAGTGGATTGAAATGTCATCAATTGATACCATTGGTGAAAACCTTTTACCACCTGCCACACCCTGACCTCATAATTTTGCACTGTGGTGGAAATGACCTAGGCACTTTGACTGGGGTAGGTCTGGAAATGCTTTTAAAGGACACCTTTGGGCAATTGATGACACTTTTTCCACAAACTGCCTTGGTATATTCCAATATATGCCAAAGACAGAAATGGAAGTGGTCCAACAAATTTTGTCCACAATTTGAGAAAGCACGGAAACATGTGAATAAATCTGTTTCTGCTTACATGAGAGACTATGGAATGGGTTCAATATACAACAACAACTTGCGTTACAACATGCAAGATATCTACAGAGGAGATGGTGTGCACTTCTCAGATGAGGGGAATAGAATATTCCTCCTAAATTTAAGACTGTGCATTGGAACCTACTTGTAGGTACCTAAATCAGCCACAGAACCCAAAAGCTCTTTTCAGGGCTACCCTACCTCTGATCACTCAAAATGATTACTTTACTCTAACTTTTTTCACTGTTTTTCACCAAAGTACGCTCCCCGGTACGCGTACCGGGCGCTCCCCCCGTGAAAAAGTAAAAAAAATTTAAAAAAATTGGGGCCTATATGGGCCTCCTAAGCCCCCCTCAGAAAACCTAGGGGGACAGGGAGTGTCTACCGTGCCCCCTTTTACCCATTCCCAACGTTGTTTGTCCTCCATCTTGTGTCTAAAATCTAACGAAATCCAAAATGTAGGACTCCCGTAGCGCTGCCGGTACGCGTACCGGGGCGCGCATCGGTAAGCGCTCCCAACATTTTTTAAAAGTTAATTTACATAAAAACCACTGGAGAGACTTTCACCAAATATAGAATAGGCCCTACTACATACCAGTCCCTACCATTTTCCCACATTTGGTGGAATACCATTGAGCCATTTGGGCTGTAGCCCTGTCTAAATATCCTGAGGTAAATTACATGACAAAACACATATGAAGTGTTAGAATTTACAACCAATTAAAATGTTACTTTCATTTTCTATTTTTATTTCCTGACATTTGATTGGTTATGTACATGAATATAAATGAAAAATGAGAGGGAAACACGGCCATTTTGACTACAACTACCTAAGGTACATCTTTAAAGGATTTTCTCATCATCACCTTTCTATAAGGTAAGTTGTTAATTTGTAAGGGGCACTTTAAGTTAATTTGTAAAAACATTTTCTGATAGTTATTTACTGTCCCTCTGTTGTAGTTATAGATTAAGATAGGCTTCTCTGTTATAGTTATAGATTGAGTTAGGCTTCTCTGGTATAATTATGAATTTACTTAGGCTTCTTCACATACACTTTTTTATATTTCTACTTCCTGCCTGATACCATACACTGCCCAAATATAACTTCACTGTTAAAAACTCAGAAGTACCTGTCTGAACGTATACCCAACAGTGCCCTAACTCTACTGATATAGTTATTTTTTATGCAATTTACAGCAAGAAAATGGAAGATACACCACAGACCATCAATATTTATTTCGAAATTACTAATGAGGAGATTCTTTTCGAAATTACCGATGAGGAAATTCTTCAAAAAGATTTTCTTGACTTCCTGGATGAGTCTCTTGACCAACAATTCATTGACTGTTTAGATAATATGGAATCATGCAATAAAAATTTGGAGGAGATTCCGGATAATGAAATGTTGCACGTGTTATTAAATTATGAAAATTCAGAACAATAAATGTATATTTAAAAATTAAAAATTGTTTGAGACATTATTCATTTTTATATGTAATTCATGAAGTAGTACCAAAATGATTATAATATAAAGTGAGACTTACAGTATACTGTGCAACTTTTTTGTGTTACATAGTAAGTTTGCTCATAGTTACTTCCTTTCTCCCACTATATTATCTCGAATGTGTATTTGACATCTCTTTTTGCTCTCCAGCCTCCTTTCTCTCACTGTCTGTCTCTAATGCACAATATCACCACCAATTTTGTGTAGATTCAGAAGAGAGTAAAATGTAATACTTCAAAACATCATAAGGGACCAGGGTAGACTACCCATAATCCCATAGGCTTTCTCAAGGAGTGCTTAAAGGATCTGTTTCTGCTTTCCTGACAGACTATGGTATGGATTCCATATACCAGAATAACTTCTGTAACAACATGCAAGATATCTACAGAGGAGACGGTGTACATTGAATTTAAGACTCTGCATTGGTACCTACATGTTGATACTTAAATCACCCACACAACACACATGCCCCCCACATCAAACCTAGGAGGTCAGGGTGATGAAGCAAGATTTCACATATTACGCGACTTGCTTGACATCAAGAACCTCAAATAACATTTTAATCTTATAATTCAACCTGTACGTCTTACTAATTTCCCTTTATTTTGGATGTATGTGTATCGTAGTGACGCTTGCCTATGTGTTTACTAATACAAATAATCATTGTCCCTAAAATGGCCGCCGCTTGAATGGGTTTCTTCTGTGCATTCGTTAGTCACACTCACGTGACGTGACGTAGTTGCAGTTCTGGTGGGAAAATGTGCGCATGCGTACTTGCCTCTAAAATGATTGTCTGTGTCCTAACGTGGTGAAGCTTGCGCAAATGCTTTTGTGTTCTTGTCTGTTGCACTAACTATAATGCCATAGTATAATTTTCAATTGAAGGAGTATAAAGTAGCTACTCATAGTATACAGTGGATTCATTTATTTCCATGTTTTAATTTGTTTTCGGTTACTTTCCATGTACCGCGGTATTGAGGGTCTGATGCAAGGCTCAAGACTCCATATTGAGATGATGTTCTGCGCATGACCGTATTCTGCCGGTGGCATTGACAGGGTGCCAACTGAAGGTCCCTGCCAAGACGTGCCTGGGAAGATGCACCTTCACCCAGCCGGAGAAGCTAAAATATGTTACATTAGAAACAAATGTATTTCTTCCTATTGTATTCTGTAGAATCGGTCATGGGAACCCCAAAACCAATAGGCGGTTCCAGAATATGTAAAACTCGGCTTGTAGACGTAAATTGTGATTGGTGTGTTAGCCTATCCTACTTTGGGACCAATCAAATTTGGGGATTCTGACACTTGCAACATTTGGGGGGTGGTACACTGACCCGAAAACTGACTGGCACTCAATAGGTGACTGAATACAGAGCGCTGCGGAGCACTCTGTCCGAATTTTGACCATAGACTCTAAAGGTTTTACTAAACCTTAAGTGCTGGCGGAGCACTTTGCTGGGGAGTTCGCTAACCCAATCGGGGTTCTGACTGATAGCTGCAGAGAGGGTGGAGCGCAGGCGTTGCTTCCAAACTGCGGGTGCTGGTCGTGCCTTGGTGGTCCTGTCCTGATCCTAATCTGGTTTTCCTGTCCTGTTCTGGGGTGTCCATTCGGCACCTGCTGTCCCATAGATTTAAATGTAAATGTAAATGTCATGGTACTTATAGAGCGCACTGTCACCAGACGGTCACCTTGCGGTGTCGCCTATGCGGCTTCCTGGCGCTGATACTCATACCGCTGTGGAACCCCTCCTGGCTTTCCCTGTGAAGTGTCCACTCCTGGGCACCGCCAGGGTGAAGCCAGGCATCCTTAGCGCTGTTGGGGCCGGTGTGGAGGCTAAGCAAGCTATTGCCCAGAGTTGCAGCGTGGGGCCCATGATTAGAATAGGCACCGAGGCGAGAATTAACAGGTCCGAGGAAATTGAGCCCGAGACCCCGCCGAGGCGGGAATTGAACCCTGGTCCCTGGCCAGAACTCTGCATCAGGGTCTGCCGCTCTAACCATTGAGCCACACTCCTCCACTGTCCTTCCTTGGGGTTTTTCCTGTCCTTGACTGATCCGTGGCCAGGGTTGGTTTTCACACCGTTCTAGGTAAATATATTGCCAAAACTCTATACTGCACCTTCTATTTTTCCGTCTTTGCTTCAATAAAGACATACCTTTGCATACGTAAATTTTCCATGCTTTCCGCATTCTACTATATGAAGAGTCAATGCATTTATTTCCATAGCATGTTCCTATGTTTCCCTACCTTTTAGAGCACATTCTCTCCATACTGTTTATGAGTTATAGACGTGGTTTATACTTTTCTCCTGCAATCTGATTTGAAGTAATGATGCTAGAACTATAGCGTGTTCCACTTTTTCCCCTATAGATATATAGGATCTCCAATCTTTATCCACTTCTGAAGTATTTCCCAAAATAGTAAAATTCTAGTTGGTGTTCCATTCTCGAATCTGTTTAGCAAGTTTCATTTTGTTCTTACCTTCCTATAGAATCCTAAATGGTTGCCTTAATTTTCTTTTTATATGGTTATGTGCTCTTCGTTATTCTGATTATAGACTGCCTTCTTGTTGTAAATTGCATGCTCTCAGAGTCTGAATTCTAAGATAAACTCTTTAAACTTCTCAGTAGTCTGTGTTTATTTAATGAATATTAAGACATATAAAGTTGGTATTTGTATTTGCCTGCCTTTCTTTTACAGCTAGCTCCCTGATCCATTTGTGATCATAGGTACCCGTAACGGTGGATTGGTAAGTCGGGTACACTAGAAATAAATAGGAAGGAAACCAGGGTTACTGGTAGTAGAGTGTTAGGTCACCCGATCAAGGTATATGATAAATTGGAAATATTATGGGCCTGGTACGTGTATGGTGAAATTATATGGCCGGGTGACCTGCGATCTCTATCAGTAATTTTCTGGTAGCAGAGCTATGGTTAGGGACTAGTTAAAGTTAGGTAGGACTAGTTAAGATAGATAGGTTGGATGCTGCTAACATTTTATTGCTGCTACAAGGGTAAACTTTATGAAATGTTTTAAATTGTTTTTCTTATTATTATACTGATATATGTATTAACCCACTTGTTAGTAAAGTGTTATATGTTTGTTGAGAATCCCCGGGGAATTGAATAGCGAGTGGTGAAGAGAATCCACTTCGCTTCGAGGTCACTGGCCTAAGGAATGTTGGTGCAGGTTAGGCAGAACTGGAAGCACTAACTAGGGTTTTCTGAATGTATGTTCGAACAATTGATAGCAACGAGTTCGCTGGCAAAACTTCTATTGTGATATAACCTGGTAAGGGTGCACCGGAAGGAGTAGCAGGTTAGTCGGAGCTTGGGTGATAGCAGAGGGGTACGCTGGTGAAACTTTAGGCTCTGTATATATCCCGAAAAGAAGTGGATGAGTCAAAAGGAGTAGTAGGTTCCCTAATGCTTGAGTGAAGGGTAGGCAAAAGCGATCTATCCGTAGTGTGTGAAAAGTAAATGGAAGTAGTTTACTTGCAGTGAAACAAATCTTTGCTGTCTAGACACTTGGGTACAGTGGCGAATGTGTATTCGTTGTTAAATAACAAAAGCACTTGCACTTTTAGAGAGAAATTAAGTTTCCGTTACCTTGTGAGGGAGGGAGTCAGTTGCGGAGCTGCTCTGACGTCACTCTGTGCCGCGCTGGGATTGGTAGACGCAGCGGGTGTGTAGCAGAGCTGAAATTGTAAAGGAGGGGTGAGTGCCGAAGCGTGAGAACCTGTCTCGCGAAAGGCCGCGCACCCATTGGTCGAGATTATTCGAATCCGTGCACTTGATTGGTTGCACGAAAATAAAAGACGCATTTGGATTGGGAGTGATTTGTAAACAAAGTCACTCGCAGAAATCGTATGTGGCACACGTATAGACCGCGTACTAGACCTGATCCACGACATTTAGGGTTTGAAAACGATCAGTGGAAAGGGCATAACACTAGCATTATGTACGGAAATAAGAGAAAATTGTCCCTTGTAAACAAAGTAAAGAATTATTTCAAAAAAGACAAACCGATTAGAACCAGAGAAGGGGTTGTCATTCCGCCACCTAATACTCCTGCATCGTTCATGATGTTTGATAAAGGGTACCACTCGTGTGTATGGTTGGAAAACTGGGCGGAATACACAAAGGAAGACGGAATTTTGGCTTTTCCGTTAGAAGGTACATTCAATGGCAGAATTCTATTTAATTTGAGAACCCGAATGAATGATTTGCATCCCAGACCAAGATTAACGCAGTACGAAGCTTTAGAGGAATGGGAGATCGAGGCTTTTGAGAGAGATAAGCCCCGAATGGATAAAGGGTTAACAAAATTTTATCCGAAGTTAAAGCAAGAGACCAGAGATAAAAAGATGAAACAGTGGAGACAGAATATGATTGTAGAAGGGCTGTTTCCAATGATGCCAATGGGTGGTCTTCCTGCAGGAGAGAAGAGAACAGAAAAATGCAAACATTGGGTGCCCATTGGGGAGTCGGATGATGAATTATTAGATGACATGTTTATGGGAAGTCCGCCTCCTTATAATGAAGGACACAGACCCTCTAGTGAAGGGGATAATTCTCGGAGACCTCCTCCCCGGGAAGAGGCCAGATCAGTAAGTGTAGGAGAGGGTTGTCAAATACCTCCGTATAATGAGGGTTTAGGATCCCTAGGTGCTAGAGATATCTGTCAAAGAACACCATTCAGTGGGGAGTCAAGATACTCGAGAGAAAGAGACTTTTGCTCTAGACCTCCCTACGAAGGTGAGGCAAGGCCCTCAACGTCAGGAATTCTGTTCTCAAGACCCCCGTCTGAGGAGGAACCAAGATCCCTAGGCACAGGAAGTTTGTTCCCAAAACCTAATTATGGTGTCGGACCAAGTGAGACACATCCCACTGCCCCGAGTTATGCCCCAACTTTGACCCCACAGGTATTACATGACAATTCAGTAGACAGGATATTGGAGGACAGGGAACGAGAGGCTCTAGCTAAGCAGAGAGCCGAGATAATTCAGAAAATCTCCCAGTTAAATACAAGTCCTGAAGCCTTGACAATTCCGGTAACTATTGGACCAGTGGTTCCGCTGTATGGGGATAGACAGGGAAGTCCGAAGACTCCAGTTATCACTCCAGTTATAGCACAGCCAAGACCAGAACCCTTAATCGTGGATGACCAGACAAGTGAATGTGAGTCTGAGGTCTCGCTAATGGATCTGCCCATTAGGAGTGCAGGAAAAAGGTTACAGAAAAGACATAATCCCTTCAATACAAGGGAGATTCAAATGGAATCGACTTCGGGTACCAAGAGTGTCACGTTGGTGACTCCTGAAGAGATTGAAAGATGGAGTCGAGAGTTAGAAAAACAAACTCCTCAGTCGAAACCTTTAGATATCTTCAAGCTGAGAGTAGAAATGGAAGAACTATTGGCAGGAAATGTAGGTTTAGACAGATTAAATACATATTCTGAAGAAGAGTTGCTGTTTATCGGCAAGAGTTTTACCCGGAATACCAGAGTGCTCCATGAGAAATTAACAGACACTGCAGCTAGTATGGGAATAGATATTTCCAAATCAAAGCCACTGCAGAAACCCTATAGAGCTGATTTTTCAGACAAATATCTGGAAAATATGAATGTGTCAGGGAAGAAGGCGCAGGTCAAAGAATTATTGACTGTGTTGCAAAAATGGGGAGACGTAGAAAAGGGGAAAGCCAGGTGGGCAAAGAAGAAAGATGAGGCTAGATCTAAACAGACGTCTTCTGAGTTCGCTCTAAAGGAAGCTGACAAGCCAGAGCAATTATACCCTATGCGTGAAGTGCCAGGTGGAAAGTACGTGCACGTTCCATGGTCCAGACAGGATATTGTGTCCTTTACCAATGACTTTCCCAAATTACGAGAAAAGCCTGTGGACTGGTACAGGCAGGTGGAAAGGTTTGTAAAGGTGCAAAAATGCCTATGGAAAGACCTGGATGGGTTTTTCAACATAGTGGTTCCTGTGGATTTATGGACCGAATGCAAGGTGGCAGTTGATTGGCCAAATAAAGAATACACAAGGGACCCTGCTACAGGAGCTCCTTCTGATGAGGTGATGAGAAAATATGATCAGGTCATGTTACACCTGAAAAAGAAGGTGCCTGCAAAGGAAACTGATTGGACCAAAATAGATAGAACCACCCAGGAAAGGGATGAATCTGTGCACTCCTTCTATGAAAGACTGTTACAGGTGTTCAAAACTTACAGTGGTATAGATAACATTGAGATGAAGGACATGACCCACTTCATTTACAGGTTTGTAAACGGTTTAAGACCTGAAATTTGCCAGTGGATTAAAGACAATAAGATTTGTTGGCAGTCTAAGAAAATGGATGAGGTCTTACGGTACGCAAAGTACTGTGAGGACGAGATGGCAGATAAGCGAAAGGCTTTGAAGGAAAAAGTTATGTGGGCACAAGTGAAGCTAGCAGAACAACAGGAAAAGCAATTGAATAAGATGAATAAGAATACCCAAAATCAAGGCTCTGGGGGTGGTGGGAAGCCAAAGGTAAAAATGAGCAGAGAAGAGGCTAAAAAGAAATTTCCCTGCCACCAGTGCGGAGAAATTGGGCACTGGAGAGACGAGTGTCCGTATTTACAGCATGATAATACCCAAACCCCTGATTTAACTCCACAGACGCAGAATGAAAAACCAAGAAAGACCCAGCATCAGGTAAAGGCAAGTCAATTGCCCCGAGCGCCAAAACCAAATTATAAGGGAAAATCACCACAGGGTGATGACATAGAGATCTGGGGAGGCAATGAGAATAGAAATACAGCAACTTCGCAGTTTCTGTTGAATGATACTTTTCTCTGTGACGACCAATACTGACGGGGCCTGAGAGGGGAGGACAAGGAGTGTGTACTTGGCGCCTCCTTGCCGGTAGACCAGTCAGGGCCATACATTGAAGGAAAGGTTGATGGAAATGATGTCACCTTTCTATTGGACACTGGTGCTACCCGTTCTACTGTGAGAACAGCGGACGTTCCAAACCTAACCCTCTCGGGAGAAGCAATCCAAGTAGTGGGCGTGTCTAATCAATTGATTAGTACCCCAGTTACTGAGCCCATGGAGCTCACAATAGGGAATTTCAAAGAAATGCATAGAATTGTAGTTTGTGATACCAGTCCAGTAAACTTACTGGGACGTGATTTGTTGTGCAAAATGAACTGCACCATCTTTTGCACACCAAAAGGCGTCGAAATTCAAACCCCAGACGAGGATGGCATATACAAATTAATGCTAATTAGACCAGACTCAGAAATTAAACAAATGACCATACAAGACTTACCCGAAGAACTCCAAAAGACAGTGAAACCAGAAGTGTGGGACTTTACTGGAAAGGATGTAGGATTAATGGCAAATGTAGACCCAATTAAAATAGCCATGAAAGAAAATGCAGTTTATCCCAATACCAAGCCATACAAAATGAGTGCCGAAGTGAGAGCAGGAGTTGCCATGAACTAAAAAGACTGCTAGAAGCAAACATCATACAAGAAGTGATAAGTAGCCCATGTAACTCATCGATAATTGGAATTAAGAAACCTAGTGGCAAGTACAGAGTAGTGCAGGACCTGAGAAAGGTAAACAAAATAGTTGTTCCATGTTGTCCTATTGTTCCAAACCCCGCAGTAATCCTGTATCAGATTCCCAGGGATGCTGAGTGGTTCACCGTGATAGACCTATGTCATGCATTCTTTTCGATCCCATTGCATCCAGACAGCAAATTTCTTTTCTCATTCGCTTTCGACAGTCACGCGTACGTTTGGAATCGTGTCCCTCAAGGGTACACAGAAAGCCCCTCTATCTTTAATCAGATTCTAAAAAAGTGCCTTGAATCTTTAGTGTTACCTGGAAAATCTGTTTTGGTGCAATATATAGACGACCTTTTGGTGGCGTCTAAAAGTCATAGAGATTGTGTTATTGACACCATTGCTTTACTGAATCATCTAGGTGAAAAAGGACATAAAGTGTCCCCTGACAAATTGCAGTTCTGTACAAAATCAGTGAAATATCTGGGGCACCAAATAGAGAAAGGCATCAGAAAAGTTACCTCAGAGAGAGTCAAGATAATTCGAAACATGCAGTTACCCCGTACACAGAAAGAAGTCAGAATGTTCCTTGGGGTGGTAGGTTACTGCAGGCAATGGATTGTGGGCTTTGCAGTCCTGGCAAAACCATTGATAAAAATGACAAAGAAAGGAGCAAAGGACCCCGTGAAATGGGATGATGAAAGCTTAACAGCATTTACTAAATTACGAGAATGTCTGTGTACAGCCCCTGCTCTAGGAATGCCCGACTATTCCAAGGAATTTGCACTATTTTGTGATACCCGAGAAAATTGTGCACTGTCGCTCCTAACTCAGGAGCATGGTTTGACTAGACGTCCAGTGGCATATTTTTCTGCCACTTTGGATCCAGTGGCTGCTGGATTACCTGGATGTCTGAAAGCAGTTGCTGCAACTTGCATGAGTTTAGAACAGAGTGAATCCATTGTTATGGGACATCCTGTAACTATGTATGTTCCCCATGCAGTTGTGATTTTATTGACCAGAACTAAAACTCAGTATCTCACACCTAGTCGGCTGACTAAGTACGAGAGGATTCTCGTGGTCTGCTGCAAATGTAGTCATTACTCTGTGCAACATTCTGAATCCAGCTACCTTGCTCCCTGACTCAATGCTTGCAGAAGCCAAGAGAGAGGACGAGCATGACTGCATTGACCTGACAGAATTCAGTACTAAACCCCGCCCAGACATTAAGGAAATGCCTTTGCCTGTGGAAGATGAGGAGCTGTTCGTGGATGGATCATGTATGAGACACGAACTTGTAGGCCTAATTGCTGCTTATGCTGTAGTCTCTATAGACGCCATTAAAGAAGCTTCCTGTTTATTTGGAGGGAAGTCTGCACAAGAAGCCGAATTGATTGCATTGATAAGAGCCTGCAAAATTGGAAAAAAACAAAAGAATAACAGTATATACTGACAGTCAGTACTGTTATGGGGTTGTGCATGACTTCGGCCAATTGTGGCTACAGAGGGAGTTTCTGACTTCTTCAGGTACTCCCATCAGAAATGGAAAGGTTGTACAAGATTTACTGGAGGCAATCCAATTACCAAAATAATTGGCAGTGGTCAAATGTGCTGCTCATAAATCTGGCATTGACCATGTAACTTTGGGAAATAGATTTGCTGATGAAGTGGCCCAACATTGTGCCAGGAATCGCATGTCTGTAAATGTCAAACTGGGAGGACCTGGAAACAGCTGCCAACTTATGGTGTTTGAGGAGGTCCCACTTGGGAAGAGTTGAGAGATTGGCAGCATGCTGTGCCTTCAAAGGAGAAGGAAAAATGGAAGAAACTTGGTTGTCGACCGAGAAGTGAGGATGGTGTCATTGTGGGCCCAAATGGTATGCATGTGTTGCCTAGACATCTGCTTGCTTCTATGGCCAGACTGATACATGGAGATTCACACACTGGTAGGGATGCCATGGTTCTGGTTTTCCAACAAACATGGTACAATCCGAAGTTCAGGAAGGTAGCAGAGTCACTCTGCCAGAGGTGCTTAACATGTCAGCAGTTTAACGCTGGGAAAAGAACAGTAGTCGAATTGGGAAAAATTGGAAAATCAGGAGGTCCCTTTGTAAGAATACAGATTGACTTTATCACACTGCCTCGCTGTGAGGGAATGAGATATGTCCTAGTCATTGTCTGCCTGTTTTCAAAATGGGTGGAAGCCTACCCTGCTAGAAAGAACGAAGCCATAACTGTAGCAAAATTGTTACTACGAGAATTAATACCTAGGTTCGGGGTTCCAGTCACAATTGAATCAGATAGAGGCGGACATTTTCAGAATGAGATAATTGAGCAACTCTGTAAAGCATTTAAGATCACACAGGTGCTACACTGTGCATATCGTCCAGAGGCTTCTGGAGTGGTGGAGCAAATAAATGGCACTATAAAATCGAGATTAGGAAAGATGTGTGAATCTACGGGCATGAACTGGATAAATGCTTTGCCTCTTGTTCTGATGGGACTCAGAAGTATTCCAGACCGAAAAACAGGCCTGAGCCCCCATGAGATCCTGATGGGAAGAGTGATGAGACAAGCATGGGTACCAGGACATAAATTGCTAAACATTTCTGATGATTTAGTACTTGAGTACTGCAAGCAACTGGGTGACCAAGTGCGTTCTATCTCTCGCCAGATTGTGGACGACGCCGTCGCCAATCCAACGACTCCAGTCCATAAATTGGTTCCAGGCGATTGGGTCGTAATAAAGAAGCATACTCGTACAAATTGCCTTGCACCGAAGTGGGGAAAACAACGCCAAGTGATACTGGTGACCACAACAGCGGTGAAGTGTGCCGGCGTTCCAAAGTGGATCCATGCCAGCCATACACAGAAGGTGATTCCAGACGAGAAAACTGATGCTGAAGGTTGTCCAGCTGAGGGGTCTGCAGACGTTGGTCCTGAAATAGCTGATGACGAACAACCGAGCACCAGTCAAGATGATTGGATACCCATAATCGACCTGACTAATGACCCAATTAGAACAAGAAGTCAAACCTACGAAGATAGAGAGTGGGATAGGGAGGAAGAGATAGGCACAGGCGAAGATCCTCAGATTATTGAGATTCACGTCAAGTCTGAGGAAGAAGAAGGTCAGACAGGGACAGAGCAAGTGATCGACACACCTCCACAAACTCCTGAAGTCGAAAAGGGACAGACCAGAACTAGTGTAAAAGTTCGAGCAGAAGAAAATCAAGAGATCGAAGTGCTTGAACAGGATCAGGTAGAACTAGAAGAACGTGTTCAGGACACAGAAATAGAAACGCCCAAAAGTCAAATCCAGTATACACCTGAACAAGGCCAGCTTAGTGACCAGGCAGAAGAAATAGAGAAAAAGGCCTGGAACTAGTCAGACAGGAAGGGAAGAATCAGAAGTGCCACAAGCAAATGAAAATAAAAGAACATTAGAAGAAAGCCAAAACACAGTGCCAGCTAAAAGACTAAAGAAAAAGAAAAATATCGAACCCAGATATATCAAGAGACTGAGACTGAGAATAAAAACAGTAGAAGAGAAACTTGCAGAAAGAAGGAAAAGTCCTCGTATTGCAGAACAAGCTGGAGAAAGCTCCAAAAGAAGAAGTGACCGAATAAAAAGACTGAACGAGAAATATCAAGATCCTGAATGGACATATTTGATCTTGGAGGAGTTTGAGGATCTTGATATAACGGACGAAAGTGACGAAGAACAGACAGCTGATTATTCTGCCGAAGAAGACGAACCAACCTGAATTTGCTCAGTGTAAGCTACCTGTGCAAAGTTACAACGAGGGGTTGAGAACTTCTTCTGAACGAAAATGTCTGATTCAAGTGTGAATGGAAGGCCTAGACGCAGTTGTTGTAAAACATGCTGCAAAGTATGTATATGTAGCATAGCTATAGTGTTAATAATTTGGATAGGAATAACAGTTTTCATTGCTTATATGGTGAGCAAAAATACTAATATTGACCCTACATAGACTGTGACCACTGACACTGAAGAACTGACAACACGAAGTGTAGAAATACGTGAAAAAGCACTCAGACAAACAAAACGAGACTTAGAAGCATCAGATGAGGAAGGACTACATTATCACGGAGTTAAGAACCAAACACATTTAAAGGTTTTCGCAAACCTTTTAGTACATTATGTAGAAACTATGGAAATAGAAGACTGCTATGTCCGCATGAAGCTACCTACTTCTGTAGCTGAAGGCGTGACTTATCATCACCTACCTTTGACCTATGGAATTTCCTGTAGCATTTTAGCTAGCTTGTTTTATAAAAGAGGACCGTTACAGTACTACTACTCTAACTCTGACGTGATATTTTCCGAACTTCCCATACGTGGAAATCTGAATCCTGTGCATACTAAAAGTGACGTTACACGTTATATGGGAGAATACTTTCTGACTATAGGTACCATAGACTTAAATTAAGCACACAGAGATAACTTGACCTGTTCATTACATGAACAAGAAAAAATGTTTTTAAACATGGCAGAGAAAAGAAGGGAGAGTTTCCAAAGAAAGGCAAATGATAAAAGACAGAGAACTCCTAAATGGGCTGAAAACATGGAAAGCACCTCAAATGGTGGGAGTGGTCCTGCTTTGTTGCTGGATTTCGAGAGAAGACTAGTTATTATAATAACATTTTCATTGGTTCCAGTCAATGTGAGCACAATTACAAGGTAATTGGAGGTTGGGGTTTCAAAAATGGGTCAGAACCTGTGTTTTTCCGGAAGTTATTATATATGTGGAAACAAGGCTTATTTCAAATTGCCGGATCGCTGGTATGGAAGCTGCTATTTTGGCATTGTCTTCCTGAAAATATACCATGTGAAGGAAATTGCTGGAAGCAATGAAAACACTAATGGCTTAGTGCGTAGTAAAAGAGAAAGCGTAGGTGAAATAATGGGTAGTATTTTTAGTGCACTGATACCTGGAGTGGGAGTGGTTCTGAACACACACAGAATTTTCAAATTATCCACAATAGTGGATGTGTTGTCTACTGACACAGCTCATGGATTTCTGTTGGTCAATACCGAAATGGTTGCGATCAGATCACTGGTTTTGCAGAACAGACTTGCGCTGGACACCTTATTAGCAAAAGAGGGCGGAGTCTGCCGGATGTTGAAAGCGCAACATTGTTGCACTTACATACCGGACAAAAGTGTACAGATCAAAAGGTATATGAAAAACATTACAAATTTGGAAAAAGAACTCAAACCAATGGAGGTTGATAGTGCCTGCAAGAGACTTACTGATGGTCTCTCCGCTGTAGGTCATTGGTTTGCTAATTTAGGTAAAGGTTTATTGTTTAAGGTACTGATGCCAATTGGAGTGATAGGTTTCGTCATATTTCTCATATTTGTCTGTTGCAAATGCCGCAAACACCCAAAGAAATACGCTGTGAATAAGAGAGGTGTGAAACGGAGTGTGGATGAACTTGAATTGGAAGACTTAAATAATCAGATTTACAAAAAGATGAAAAATTGTCACCCTGATAAAGGTGTGAAAGAGAAATTAAATCGAATGTTGGAAGAAATTGAAATGCACAAAGTGTGAGAAAAGTTGGCATCTGGTTCCATTAGTTTGTGATGATAGTAAATATCATCAAAGAGGGGATTGATGAAGCAAGATTTCGCATATTACGCGACTTGCTTGACATCAAGAACCTCGAATAACATTTTAATCTTATAATTCAACCTGTACGTCTTACTAATTTCCCTTTATTTTGGATGTATGTGTATCGTAGTGACGCTTGCCTATGTGTTTACTAATACAAATAATCATTGTCCCTAAAATGGCCGCCGCTTGAATGGGTTTCTTCTGCGCATGCGTTAGTCACACTCACGTGACGTGACGTAGTTGCAGTTCTGGTGGGAAAATGTGCGCATGCGTACTTGCCTCTAAAATGGCTGTCTGTGTCCTAACGTGGTGAAGCTTGCGCAAATGCTTTTGTGTTCTTGTCTGTTGCACTAACTATAATGCCATAGTATAATTTTCAATTGAAGGAGTATAAAGTAGCTACTCATAGTATACAGTGGATTCATTTATTTCCATGTTTTAATTTGTTTTCGCTTACTTTCCATGTACCGCGGTATTGAGGGTCTGATGCAAGGCTCAAGACTCCATATTGAGATGATGTTCTGCGCATAACCGTATTCTGCCGGTGGCATTGACAGGGTGCCAACTGAAGGTCCCTGCCAAGACGTGCCTGGGAAGATGCACCTTCACCCAGCCGGAGAAGCTAAAATATGTTACATTAGAAACAAATGTATTTCTTCCTATTGTATTCTGTAGAATCGGTCATGGGAACCCCAAAACCAATAGGCGGTTCCAGAATATGTAAAACTCGGCTTGTAGACGTAAATTGTGATTGGTGTGTTAGCCTATCCTACTTGGGGACCAATCAAATTTGGGGATTCTGACACTTGCAACATTTGGGGGGTGGTACACTGACCCGAAAACAGTATAACTAGCCTAGGTTTAGCTAGAGAAATTGTCCGACTTGTCTGAATAGCTGACCTGTCACTGACCCAACGCACTCAGTAGGTGACTGAATAAAGAGCGCTGCGGAGCACTCTGTCCGAATTTTGACCATAGACTCTAAAGGTTTTACTAAACCTTAAGTGCTGGCGGAGCACTTTGCTGGGGAGTTCGCTAACCCAATCGGGGTTCTGACTGATAGCTGCAGAGAGGGTGGAGCGCAGGCGTTGCTTCCAAACTGCGGGTGCTGGTCGTGCCTTGGTGGTCCTGTCCTGATCCTAATCTGGTTTTCCTGTCCTGTTCTGGGGTGTCCATTCTGCACCTGCTGTCCCATAGATGACTGTCCTTCCCTGGGGTTTTTCCTGTCCTTGACTGATCCGTGGCCAGGGTTGGTTTTCACACCGTTCTAGGTAAATATATTGCCAAAACTCTATACTGCACCTTCTATTTTTCCGTCTTTGCTTCAATAAAGACATACCTTTGCATACGTAAATTTTCCATGCTTTCCGCATTCTACTATATGAAGAGTCCATGCATTTATTTCCATAGCATGTTCCTATGTTTCCCTACCCTTTAGAGCACATTCTCTCCATACTGTTTATGAGTTATAGACTTGGTTTATACTTTTCTCCTGCAATCTGATTTGAAGTAATGATGCTAGAACTATAGCGTGTTCCACTTTTTCCCCTATAGATATATAGGATCTCCAATCTTTATCCACTTCTGAAGTATTTCCCAAAATAGTAAAATTCTAGTTGGTGTTCCATTCTCGAATCTGTTTAGCAAGTTTCATTTTGTTCTTACCTTCCTATAGAATCCTAAATGGTTGCCTTAATTTTCTTTTTATATGGTTATATGCTCTTCGTTATTCTGATTATAGACTGCCTTCTTGTTGTAAATTGCATGCTCTCAGAGTCTGAATTCTAAGATAAACTCTTTAAACTTCTCAGTAGTCTGTGTTTATTTAATGAATATTAAGACATATAAAGTTGGTATTTGTATTTGCCTGCCTTTCTTTTACAGCTAGCTCCCTGATCCATTTGTGATCATAGGTACCCGTAACGGTGGATTGGTAAGTCGGGTACACTAGAAATAAATAGGAAGGAAACCAGGGTTACTGGTAGTAGAGTGTTAGGTCACCCGATCAAGGTATATGATAAATTGGAAATATTATGGGCCTGGTGCGTGTATGGTGAAATTATATGGCCGGGTGACCTGCGATCTCTATCAAGGGGGGGGTCTACCCTACCCCCTTTTAGTCATTTCCCCCTTTGTTTTTGCCACCTCTTGTGTCTCGATCCTACCGAGACACAAAATGGCGGCCGCTCCGGACTGTTTAGAATGTTGACAGACACCCGAGAGCCAATCAGCTTTCTGCTCGCGAACTCGCGTTACGCGCCAGGTGCGTGCCCCGGTGCGCGTACCGGGGCGCGCATATAGATATATATTTTTTTTTTAACCTAAATTACTCAAAATCCACTGGAGCACATATCTTGAGACATAGCAAAGGCACATCGGGCTACCAGTCCCTACAATTTTGCCAAGTTTGGTGGAAATCCATTCAGCCGTTCGGGCTAAAAGTGAGTCCAACCGCCCTATGGAAATTAACATGGGGAAAACACGTTTTGGGACCCCCCTTTTATCTCGGCCCCCGCTTGACAAATCCCCCCCAAACTTTCAGGGAAGGAGCAGAGCGGAGCGGGCCATCTTCTTTGAGAAATTCACGAAGATTCGTCCACCGGCGCCAAAGTCTATATTTTGTCCCTCGATATTTAGTCAGTGATCCAAGTGCCAGACAAATCAGAGCCGCACAAGCGACACACCCACCGTGCAGCATATGCACATAGGCTGGAGTGCACCTTGCCATTGACAACATCCCGGCGCAAACATAACCCCCACCACATTTGAACACAGGACACAACTGATTCCGCAAATGAGCACGACCTGGCAAATCACATCTGAAATCGCAGGGAAAAGTAACATTAAAATGTACAAGTACAAGCCAAAACCTACAAATATGTTTTATTCACACATGCAGTGCATATGGACATTTACTACTGTCGCTTGATTGCCATGGATGGCCACATTGTGACGTGCTCATGAGAAGTAAGTGTCAATGATGGTATTCCTACGGGCCAGTCCTGCCGCTGCTGCAGTGGTATGTGGCTCACCTGCCCCATCACCACCATCATCGTCCGGTACCTCTGGGACTGGGAGCCATGGGGCCCTGGTGCAAACACAGATGTTGTGCAAGACACAACATGCAACGATCAGCTTGCACACGATTTCCGGGCTGTACAGGAGCTTCCCACCTGTGCAGGCCAGGCACCTGAAACGTGACTTCAACGCGCCAAATGTGCGTTCCACGATGCCCCTGGTGCGTATGTGTGCCGCATTGTACTGCCTTTGGGCAGGTGTCTTCTGATCTCGGAGGGGTGCCATCATCCAAGGGCAGAGTGCATATCCTTGATCACCTGTGACAGTGCAGGGAGAAAAGAGTCAATACTTGGTTTGGCCGAATGTGATGGCAGGTCCACCAACCCAGTGACGCCTATGCTGGCTGTGTGTGGGGTGAATGTAAGCCAGCCCGCAGGGAGTGGCTGATGCTGGCAACTACACCAACAGTCATCAGGCACCCAGAAATCCAATGTCAGAACTACAAGGGGGATGACACGATTCCAACAGGGCTAGTGGCCCTGGATGCACAGCGGGCGAAACGGGCCCACCGCCACGGGATGCTGACCTGCGGGAGACTGGGGTATGGTCATGTGGGCAGAGCAGTGCCTCAAATGTGTTATGGCTGCCTTTCCCTACTCCACACGTTCAACTGTTGTGTGGCTGTGGTGCCATGAAATGTCTGTTCTGGGTGCAGGGGTAGGCCAGGATGACCATGGAGGGGTCGTGTCTAGTAGGTGGTCCTTTATTTTGACATGTTGATTGTGGTTGGGTCACGGATGCAACCCCACAGTTGTGCATTGTGCTGTGGAGGCATTGGGATGTGTGGTGTGTTGACTTGGTACTTAGCAACGAGCAGTCCCGTTCCATATGTGCCATCCTGGAATCGCTGGTTGATGATGGACTGTCGGAAGATGAAGGAATCAAGCATACTGCCTGGGTAGTTGGTGACGACATTGGTGAAGAGTCCCCGGTGGTCCACTATTGCCTGCACATTGATGGAATGCATGTGCTTTCTGTCACGGTAGTGATGTGCATGATCCGCAGGGGGCACATGTGTGGGCGGTCTATTGCCCCCAACACTGCCGGGAATACAGCTATGGCTTATAGAAGCCTTGCTTTGTCTCCAGCTGTTCCTGAGCAGTGTTGGGGAAGTGAAGGTACTGGGGTATGAAGCTGAGGATGGCATCCAGGACAGGTGTGATAAACTTGGTTAGGGCTGGCTGTGAGACCCCTCCAACTCTGGCAGTTGTTGGTTGGAAGGTACCAGAGGCCAACAGGTGCAGCACAGCCAGCAGCTTTGTCTGTGGAGGGATGTTGGTTCTCCGCTGTGTTGGGACTGTCAGGCTGTGGGTGATGTGGGTCATGATGCGGTGAATGGTTGTCCTTTTGAGCCTGTAGTGGGCAATTACTTCCTCGAGCTTCAGGTATGTGAGAGTGGTGAGTTTTCAGTAGGTCCGCTGTCTTACTCTGCGCTGCCTCTCTGGTGGTCCGGGGGGGTGTGGGTCCGGGTCCTGGGGGTGGTGGCGGTCCCGGGGGGGGAGGTAACGGTGGGTGTTGTGGTCCTGTTGGGGATCCGAGCTGCATGATGAGTAGCTCCATGGCGTTGTTTGTTCTTCGAGTGTGGCTGTGTGCTTGAGGCAGGTGTTAAATATCTGCGGCTGCCGCAGCTCACCATTTGTTTTCGGGGTGCTTCGCGGATCTGTCACTTCGTTGTGAAAGTGGTGTTGTTGTTTTTTTTGTGTGTTGCTGCACGGGGACGCCTACTCTGCATCTCATTACCGTTATTTGGTGGTGTCTGCCGTGGCGTTAGGTTTTGGGATTGCTATCGCGGGATTTATGACGATGTCTGCTGTTAGCACCAGTTTGTGAATGGTGGGGTAAATTATCACGACTTTGGCTGCACTAAAGTGCCGTTAATTTGGCGATAGCTCCTTGTGAATATGCCCCTAAGGGTTTTTATTAACCCTTTGGTAGCCGTAATTATGTGTTTTTAGAGTATGTATATTGTGTTATCATAGTTGCCCATGCCACGACTCAAATTATCTTCTGATTGAGATTCTGAGGTTTTGTTTCAATTTCTACTTTTTTGGGATGACTATTATTAAATTTGAATCTAAATATTTTTTCTCTTTCCATGTTAGGTCTACCTTCCCTGATTGTTACATATCTGAAAATTGAATTAATCATCAGAATCACCAAACAAAATAGTATAGTCTCTAACTAACTCCGTCTCCTCCACTAAATGGGAGTGACACATTTCTTCTGGGGTTGGGGGAGGGAGAACCCTGAACTGCATTGACCCAATCGGGTAAGACCCCAATAGGTGGGTTTCCAAAGCACTGGCCTGGATCAACTCCACAATAAATCTGCATTGAGAAGGAGAAATGAAGTCAGATGGTGCTACAGCTGACTGGGTTCTCCCACCTAAAAGGGAAGTTGAGCTCCACGCCACAGTGGGACTATAGGAAGAGCAGTTGAAAGTGTTGTCCCGAGAGACCGTTCTACTCCAAAGTGAAATACGTTCATTAATTGGTGTTATCAGCTAGATCCAGCCAAAAGAAATCATCAATTAAGAAATCATCAAAAATACTGCTATTCAATCAATATATATATGTCTGGGACTGGTAGTCCCCAACATGAACGTACGCTGCAGCAATTCAATGCAGGTGAGCCCCACCTAACACTGTGAGGAGGCGCCTATAAACAATCCCTGTGGGGCAACACTGCGTATGGACTAGGCAGCTGAAGAAGGCATCAGCCGAAACCGGTTCTGCCCATGTTCTTAAATACATTTTACCTGCCAAACTCCCGCTGTGTCTCTGGTCATCTTCGTTTACAGAGGGGAGGCATCTTCTGTTGTACTGGAGAGAGCGGCTTCATGTGAGCGCGGTTCCTGTGACGCGCACCAGAGATCCTCTTCAAAGCGGCCGTGGTCTTTGCTGGAAAAAGAGGAAAGGTGACGAAGAGTCAATGTGTACTGCGGCCCGCCACTGTGTTTCCCGAGGCATGAAAGCGCACCAAGATAACATCAGGCAAGAAGGTCGCTGAAAGACGCTGACGACCTGCCAGTGCCCGCTGATGCGTGACCTCGGTGATTGTGGCTGAGAGAAGGGACTTTGGCAGCCACAAGTTTGTGTTCCAATTGTGAAGCCCCACCACTGCATGGATTGTTAGTACGGTGCAGTCTGGGACTGGTAGTCCCCAACACGAACGTACGCTGCAGCAATTCAATGCAGGTGAGCCCCACCTACCACTGTGAGGAGGAGCCTATAAACCATCCCTGTGTGGGGCAACACTGCGTATGGACTAGGCAGCTGAAGAAGGCATCAGCCGAAACCGGTTCTGCCCCTGTTCTTAAATACATTTTACCTGCCAAACTCCCGCTGTGTCTCTGGTCATCTTCGTTTACAGAGGGGAGGCATCTTCTGTTGTACTGGAGAGAGCGGATATATATATATATATATATATATATATATATATATATATATATATATATATATATATATATATATATATATATATATATATATATATATATATATATATATATATATATATATATATATATATATATATATATATATATATATATATATATATATATATATATATATATATATATATATATATATATATATATATATATATATATATATATATATATATATATATATATATATAATATAAAACAAAAACTCCAAACAACACCACTTCCGGGTCAGACCGAAGTCCGGTCGGCGAGGTAACAGAGGAGACGGACCACCAGATGCGCTTCACAGGTTCTTTATTGCAAGGTTGTCGGTAGGCAGGAGGGCACTACGCGTTTCGGGCTTGAAAAGCCCTTGTTCACATGCAAGTGAGCCAGTTTGTATTTTTTACTTTTATAATGCAGTGCACACCCTATCGGCCCGCCCAGTCACATGATGTCACAGTGTTATGAAAATAAAAGACATACTGCTCCTATCTGTCGGAGTCTAGTGTAAAATACGGTATTTGTAAAATTCGCAAACCACAATTATTGTTTGTATAAATCAACAATTATTATTTAGTAAAATACTTTAAACCTAATTCCTGGATAAATCCGTTACATAAACCGTACAATTACACACACACATATATATATATATATATATATATATATATATATATATATTAAACACACAGAAAGCACCCCTTTTGGAAGAGCCACATTTGCAGGTTGGTAAATATTCCGTGTTTATTCAGCAGGAAACAGCACAGTGAATGAAAACAAAGTCCAGAGAAATCTGTAAGCCTGACGCGTTTCATGCTGCTCTAGCATTTCCTCAGAGGCTTCTTTTGACAACTCTGCGTGAAGCACCAGCCTAATTTAAATCCCTTACACCTGCCCCAGTGGGCGTTGGCTCACCCAGAGCCTTCTGGTAAAGGTAGTATAATGATGTCACTCCAGTGAGCTGCTCCTTCGCATTGTTCAATGTTCCACAATCAAAATGAGGAAAATAAGTAAGTTTGCACGAGACCAAGCAGACTATGCCAACGGTCAGATATTCACGTTTGCACAGAAGTACAATAATACAAAGCGACAACAGTACATGGGAAAGGGTAATAAACAACAGACCGTAACATCTGCGGGAACAAATGCAAGTACATGTGCAAGCGGTGGAAATAATGATGACACGTTGAGTGTAACGTCAGTAGAATCCAATACCCTTTCGAGTGCATCTAGTGTCTCAAGTGTGGACTCACTCATTCCACAACAACCGGAGACAATATTCAATATAGAGCAGGAGCTTGATTTTTTAGTATCGGAAAGACTGTCAACATTACGACCGCGGCATAAGAACTTAGCCGGAAACGCCGGAACACAAGAAGACGTGAGAGACGACAGAAGCAAAAGCAAAAAAGTGCAGCAAAAGAAGCCACTAGATTGGCGGAAAAAGAAACACCAATAAATAATTCTGTCATCAACCTTTCGGATGTTGTTCTGACAAAAGCAGAGGAACAACTGCTGGCTCTGGGCTTAAATTACTGCCTAGCACAATCATTTAAATATGCACCAACTCGTGTCGACGTGTTCTTCTATATACGAAAACTTAAATTAAAAAAGTTCTTTGCTCTGCAAAAATTGAAAACCGGCACAAACACTCAAACTGCTGCTACAGTCTCAGGGCCTCCTGAAATAGTGGCAGCTGATGTCCCCTTATTTTTGGATATGCATGACTTAAATGCAACTTCGGATTTGCAATCGACAGCTCGAGATGAAGAAATCTCAACCCAAAGACGATTGAGTAGAATCAATATGGTACAGAAAGGTGCGGGATTAACTCCATATAAAGGCAAGTCTGATTTTGTACCATTAATGATAAAGGATGCAATAGATACTTTTCATGACTGTGTTATCTCAGAGGTAAAAACACTCTATAAGAAAGTTAACAGAAACAAGAGACAAGAGTTCAGTCAGCAACGGGCAAATTATTTTGCATTAATGAAGAAGCTAGGTACCAATCCGAACATTGTGATTAAAACAGCGGATAAGGGTGGCAACTTGGTCCTTTGGCCAAAATCTGACTACATTTCTGAAGCGCACAGACAGTTATATGATGGTGAGTGCTATATCAAGTCTAGCAATAAAGAGTATGGTCAGGCCAAGGATAACCTATACAAGTTGTTAAATAAATGGAGAAGAGAAGGTTTAATCTCAGGAGATGAGTTCAAATTTTTGTACAATGAATTCCCCGCACAGCCAGTTTTCTACCTTATCCCTAAAGTACATAAAGGCATCTCGCCCTTATCTGGGAGAACAATCATCTCAGCAATAAACAGCATGGGTGAGAAAGTCGGCCAATATATAGACTTCTTCTTGCAAGAACCTGTGAAACAACTACCGAGTTATGTGAGAGATACCACTGACTTTTTGAAAAAACTTGAAACAGTGGAATGGCAGGAAGACATGGTGTTAATGACGCTTGATGTTGAATCATTATACACCAGCATAGCCCATACTGACGGTCTTAATGCTGTTAAACACTTTCTGAGCCTTAGGCCTGCACAATTTTATGAACACAATAAGGCAATATTAAGCCTAATAGAGTGGTGTTTGTACAATAACTTTTTTGCCTTTGAAAAGGATGTTTGGCGTCAGGTGAGAGGTGTAGCAATGGGGGCCTGCTTCTCTCCCAGCTACGCATGTTTACACGTGGGCTGGTGGGAGGAGCAGGTCCTCAACAAGATACACAAAACATGGGTGAGTGAAAAAATTATCAAATTCCTCAGATACATTGATGATGTGTTCATTGTGAGGCAGGGTGAAATAGAGGAGGCTATCGCCTTTGTCAATGACATCAATGTCAATCACTTGAACCTTAAATTTACATCTCACATCAGTAAGAAGGAGGTTGAGTTCCTAGATGTTAAAGTTTATATTGATAATGACAACAAGATTCAAACGACATTGTTTAGGAAACCAACCGCAGGCAACACCACCCTACACGCGTCTAGTCTTCATCCTAAGCCACCATCCATAGCATCCCTTATGGAGAGATCCTTCGATTGAAAAGGATCTGTAGTACCAATGATGACTTCACAAACTGTGTGAGGGACCTAGAAACTCGACTAAGGGAACGAGGCTACTCTAAGAAGATCTTTGACCAGGCTTTGAAAAAAGCAAGTTTGAGAACTCGAGATAGCCTCCTCCCGGTCGATCAGGTCATAGAAGATTCTTCTTCTAAGGGAGACATTAATAATGAGACATGCCCCAGGTTCATTACAGCATTCAGTGATCAGGAAAGTACAATCAGGAAGATCATTACCAAAAATTGGCCCATTATAATGACAGATTCGGTTTTAGGTGCATTGTTACCCCCTAAACCCACGCTAACCTTTCGTAGGGCACGCAATATGGGAGCCGCTCTGGACCAGCCAAGTCCAGAACTGAAGCAAAAAGCGAATTGGATGCAGACAACAGGTGGATTTCGCAAATGCTCCAGTTGCAGGGCCTGTAAATTTGGTACTAATAAAACTCATTACTTTACCCCATTTAGTGAGACCGCAATCCCGATTGTAGGTCAATATACATGCAAAACTGAATTTGCGGTATATGTCCTGACGTGCACTTGTGGCCTCAATTACATCGGCAGTACCAGCAAACAAGTGCACGTCAGGATCCTGCAACATTTGCGGGCAATTCTACATAATGACACTAGTTATCCAGTGGCACGCCACTTCGAGTCTACACACAATAGGGATGTTAATTGCTTATCTTATTATGTTGTGGGGGCAGTACCAAAATTACGAAAAGGTGGTAACAGGGATTTAAAATTAAGGCAATTGGAATCTAATATGATATTAGAATTCGACAGCAAAAGTCCGAATGGCCTTAATAATACAGAGGATTTGCACACTTTCCTTTAAAATCCCTATATACTGTCATAATGAGATGTTCTCTTTCTGATCTGATAACTAGTCACTGTCTTATGCTCCCAGGTAGTCAGGTTCCCTGTTGCCTGGAGGTGGCTTCAGCTTTTTTCATGTATGAAAATAGTTTTCCATATAATTATTACATCTTCATGCCGTCTAGTCAGGTTCCCTGTTAGTCGGAAACTATGAAATTCTCTTGGTTTATTCCCTATTTGTAAATATATGTAATTTATTACCTATATTTATTCTGTATTTTTACACAATTTTTTATACACAGGGTGTTTTTATAATATTTATCTATTTATGACTATGCTTGCTTGGATTTTCAATTGCTTTTATCATGATTTTTAATGTAAGCAAAATGTGGTTCTTAACCCAATTGTTGAAAATATTATGATGAGGCAAAATGTTTACAAGCTGGATTTTCATGCACATTGGCACTTTCTCTTCCTCTGGACAAACTATTGGTCACAATTGGTCTTTTGCACTTTATGGACATGCACTGTTTGCACTTTAAAAATAGCACAATATGGGGCGTGGCTAGCAGCCACCGATGGCGGCAGCACTGTAGATGGGCTCCCACGGAAAGGCGGCATCCCCCTCCAATCCGTATGTGACATCCGCTAAATCTAATGTCCAGTCGGGGCGGACTGGGTCTGGAGACCAAGTGACATCACCTTGGGCTGATTTGGGGCAGCGGCGTCCTGGTAATCGCCGAGACAGTGTGAGGAGAGGAGGGGCCCGTTGTCCTCGTTGAAGCAGCGGACTGGCCAGCAGACGGAACCCCGGCGGAAGTCCTACATCGACGGACGACACTCGCCGGAAGTGCCGGCCCCTCGACGGGAACACAGGAAAGCCATCCCCGGCTTCCATTATCAGATCAGGGCATGCGGAGGGCCGGCGTACCTGGTGCGGCCCCAACCACTGAGGAAGAAACTTCAAAAGAGACGCCGCGGCTCGAGGGAGGGACCGCCATCCAGGAGGGCGGATCAGCTCCGATTGCCACAGCGGGAGCAGGTCAGTGCTGGACCCCGGAGCTGACACCCCTGAGGAGCGGAGGCCAAGGAGGGGGTGCCGGGAGTGAGGGAGGAGGTCTGCCAGCCCCATGGTGCCTCAGAGTCAGAATCTCAGCAACGCACAAGAAACGGCAAGTTAGTGGGCCGCGGGGAAACTCCCCCCCCCCCCTTTCTTACACGGGAAGACACTAAGTGTCGGGCTAACCGGCAGGCTTGGCTGGGTGCGCTCTGGACCGGCAAATTACAATTACGCCGAGAGACTGTGAGGGAAGGCGCTGTGTGTGCACAGGGGCATGCACAGAGAACTGCAGGCACTAGTGAGGCAAGGAGGCTCTGCGCTCAGAGACGTGACCCGAGTGCATCGCACTTTCCACCAGGAGAGGGGTGGTGGAAATATTACGGCCGCACAGGAGCTGCGGAGGTCCCAGTTCAAACCCACACCACCCACAGTGGGATACCCAGTGGATCAACACACAAGGGCAGCGACTGGTACTGCTCCATACAGGGGGGCTTACAAAACTGGCACGCAGATCGCACCCGGGGAACGCGAGCGGTGCCCTCTGCCCGGATTTTACGTGCGCTCCTGCTGGTGACTATATTGAGCCTGAAGCTGGCATCATAGCCCACAGAGGCCCCAGGCATGCCTCCACGCAATCCAAATTGGAGAAATTCGCCTTTGACAGACAGACACCCCCACAAGACAAAGTAAACCCACTGGGAAGGCGACGGAAGCTGAGGGGTCGAAGAAAGCGACATTGGACGACATTCTGGCGGCATTGGCCCAGGTGCAGGAGACGGTGGGGGCGACGGCGACCGAAGTTACCCTGATACGCGCAGACATCCAGAAGATGAACGAAAGAGTGAAACAAGTGGAAGTGGTCACCAAATCCTTAGTTGAAGATGTCTCGGAGTTGCAGATCGAAATGGGTAAATTGCAAGCAGACAACAAAACGCTTAGAGAAAAGCTGGATGACCAGGAGGGGCGCTCTCGGAGAAACAACGTCAGAATTTTAGGTGTGCCAGAATCTGAACCAACAGGCGCTATGGACCTCTACGTGGAAGACATGATCAAGAATCAACTCCAGCCCAAGGGCCTTTCGCATTTCTCCTCTGTGGAACGGGCCCATAGGGTGCCAGGGGGGAAGCCAAGGACAGGGGGCCCGCCGAGACCAATACTGGCGAGGCTCTTCAACTTTAGAGACCGGGACGCTATTTTGCAAGCGGCTAGAGTGGCGCCAGCCATTCAGGTGCAAAACTCTAGGGTGTCATTCTTCCCGGACTACACGGCAGAAGTCTCACGGAAAAGGAGAACCTTTCTTGAGGTCAAGAAAATGCTAAGAGAGAAAGAACTGCCTTACTCAATGCTCTTCCCGGCCCGGCTCCGAGTAGTAGCTGATAAAAAGGTCTCGTTCTTCGACTCTCCTGATGCGGCCAGGGACTGGCTCGAGGGTTGGCGCAGTGTGGGCCAGCCATGAAAGACAAATAGAGCAAACCATGAACACCGAGGGGACAGCCGAGCGGGGTCCCAGGTATCGGGCGGAAGAGGAGCGGGAGGATCCCCGACACTTGAACACACGGAGGCTGACGAAGAAGAATGATCGGGCACGGTGGACACAGGAATGGACGCTGCCTATTGTGATTGGAACTAATAATTTGTTGTGGCAGATGGACTCTGGCCTGTTTGACCCCGGCTGTGAGCAGGGATGCCGCCTGCTCGGGGAGATACCCTCCCCCTACACGCAAGTACTCTGGTTTGGGACGGGTTAAGCACTCTGCTCAGTTGGGGAGGCGGGCAGTTGGAAGTCCGTTAAGCAGGGGGGCAGGGAGAGGGGTTGAGGGGGGGGCTGTTTTGGTTATGTTCGGAATACACAGGTATGGTCAAGGAATAATGTAATGCTTACAAGCGGTTTACCAATTGTTCGGTATATGTACACCCGGTCTGGTTCCTATGTTACGATATCACTCAGTCTCAGGCACAGCAGGAGAATTACCAATCTGGATACGGTACAAGCTGGGCACACCACCGTCCTCATAACTGTACATGGCAGCAAACCCTATATCGAGAACGGAAGGGGATGACTCACTTTCGCGGGGCTCGTCTCTGCGCATGCTGTCATGGAATGTGAGAGGACTGGGAGATAAGGTCAAACGTGGGTTGGTGCTGACCGCACTGAAAAGGCTGAAACCCGCCATTGTACTCCTACAGGAGACACATTTAACAGGGGGGGCGTCTAGGGCCATGGATAGGAGGGGGTACAAAATGGTAGTACATTCAGACTTCACGTCAGGCTCTCGGGGGACCGGCATCCTACTCCAGAAATCCTCACACTTTATTCCACTACACACTAAGACTGATGGACAGGGATGCTTCGCTGCACTGCAGGGACAGTGGGAGGGTAGGCTCCTTAACTTGGTTTCGGTATACATCCCCCCAGCGCTGCACTCGGTGCAGCTCCCAAAACTTGCAGACTTCTTGCTGACCCTCCCCGAAGGGGATGTTATTCTGGGGGGCGACTTCAATGCCATTGTCGACACCCAACTAGATAGGTTCCCGACGATGGCTCCCGTTGGGGGGCCCTCCCGCTTCCAACGTTTTTTGACAGCTATGGGCCTCATAGATATATGGAGACGTATGCACCCTCAGGATAAACAGTACACCTTCCATTCCGCTGTGCACGGCAGCATGTCCAGAATAGACCACTTCTTAGCACTAGGTAACGGTATCCAACACACAGACACCATAGAAATTCACCCAAGGGGAATTTCAGACCACTCCCCGATCACCCTGACGATGTCCACTCAGGAGAATTCGCGCAAGCGAATTTACCCTATACAAGCTACATATCTTAAGATCCCCCAGGTCCGCAAGGCTCTTAAACAGGCGACGACACAGTACTTCGCCGAGAATGTGGGCTCGGTACGCTCCGCGGAGGTTGCCTGGGAGGCGTACAAGACAGTGCTTAGGGGACAAGCCATAAAATCAATTACAGGTTATAAAAGGGAGAAAACTCAGGAATTGAACGAAATGGAACTACTAGTGCGAGAGTTGTCAACAGCGCACGACCTGCACCCCACTCCAGACACGGCTCACGCACTTCACCTTCAACAGCAGCTTTACACGGACCATATGAGGGCTCAGGTTAAGGGACACATTACGGATTCACAAAATAGGGTTTATGAAGTGGGAGATAAGGCGGGTAAGATGCTGGCATGGCTCGATAAGAGAGGAGGTAGCTCGAGGGGTATTCAACAGGTTAGGGACAGGTCGGGGGGGATGCGCATGAACCCGGAGCAAATAGTCGAGACGCTTGCCACCCACTTTGAAGAGGTATACACCCCTAAACGAGTTGTGACGCCTGAATTGGCCCGAGCAGCACTAGAACAGGTTGAGGTACAGACACTTTCCTCAGAGGCGGCTGCAGAACTAGAGGCGGACATATCCACAGAGGAGATACAACTGGCAATAAAGGCACTGCACCCGGGTAAGGCCCCTGGGCCGAACGGCATACCTATAGAATGGTATCAATCGTCGCCGGAGAGACTGGGCAAACACCTGCTAGCAATGTTTAAGGAATGTTTAGGGAAGGGAATACTTCCACCAGATCAGAGACTGGCCAGTATAGTAGCAATCCCTAAGCCGGGGAAACCACCAGAGGAATGCTCCTAATACCGCCCTATCTCTCTGCTTAATGCAGAAGTCAAGATCCTAGCCAAACTCCTGGCAACTCGTCTTCTACCTCACCTGCACGCACTCATACATCCGGACCAGTCGGGATTTATGCCACATAGGAACACGGCACTGAATCTGCGGAGACTACACGGGGTGTTGGCTCAGGTGGATTCGATCCCTACACAGGCAGTAATATTGGCCTTAGACGCCAAAATGGCCTTTGACCTAGTAGAGTGGAACTACTTGTTCGAGGTTCTGACCCGGCTGGGTTTCGGCCCCAAATTCACAACGTGGATTAAATTGTTATATGCCGAACCTATGGCGCAGGTGGTGGCTAACGGACATATCTCGGGACCGTTCCCTCTGGGAAGAGGCACTCGTCAGGGATGCCCACTCTCGCCATTGCTGTTCGCAATCTCACTAGAGCCACTGGCTACGCTAATCAGAACCACACCACTGCTGGCGGGAATACGCTGGGCGGAGGGCAGGGAGGACCGGCTTTCCCTTTATGCAGATGATATGCTGGTGTATCTAACAGACCCAGAACGCGGGGTACCGGCACTCCTGAATCTATGTGATAGCCACAGTAAAATATCGGGATACACACTAAACTGGAACAAATCGGAGATGTATGTCCTGAAGGGTCCGATCCCGGCACTAAGTGCAGACTGCCCCCTAAGGACAGCTGGATCTTCCTTTAAATACTTGGGAATACATGTCACGAGGGACCCAATGGAATTTATGGATAAAAATCTGGGGCCGCCTATGGCCCGGCTTAAACAAGATGTCAAGTTCTGGGCGGGACTGCCTCTGAAGCTACTGGGGAAGGCAGCATTGTACAAAATGATGTCCCTGCCTCGATTTTTATATGTCCTTGAAAATGCCCCATACCCGGTGGCCCCGAGTTTCTTCAAAAAAGTAGCAGCGCTGGTTTCGAATCTTCTATGGGTGAACCTACCGGCACGCATTGCGCAATCCAAACTACACAGGGGCTGGTACGATGGAGGAATCGCACTGCCAAACCTGAAATTATATTATTGGGCGACACAACTGAAACCCATCAACCACTGGCTACACACTCCGCACACTGATCCCGCATTCCAGGCAGACAGGGCGCAGCTGGGCACGAACATCCTACTGGCTCCGTTGTACGATAAACAAAAAATGCGTAAACTGGAGGGTCCCACTAAACTCACTGTCACGATATGGCATACAGCGACAATGGCTCTAGGATGGCAGGGGAAAATAACCAAGCTTACACCACTGTGGGACTCAAGAGCCCTAGGTAACATGAGGAACAGTAGAGGCTTCTCGCACTGGGACACTATAGGGATATCTACAGTAGGGGACCTATGGGAACGGGAAGGCGTGGTGCCCTTTGATAGGCTTAGAGACCTGTATGATCTGGGAGAGAGGGAGCAATATAGATATCTCCAGATCCGGCATGCCTTACTCGCCGCCATACCCCCTGACACTGAATTGCCGGAATCGACCCCGCTTAAAGACCGCCTTCTTACAGACTTCATGATAGAACGGGCGACGTCACTCATATACCGTAAACTACTACACAACTTGCCAGACCCAATGACTCCATTGAAGGAGAAATGGGAGAGAGACACTCATGAAATGGATGAGCAAGAATGGAACGAGGCGATGGCGTCGCCTAAGGAAGTTGGCATCTCCGCCAGACTAAGGCTCGTCCAATTGAAAATATTACATAGGGTTTATTACACTAGGACTACACTACACCGTATTAACAGAGCACAACACCCTTACTGCCGGCGTGGGTGCGGGGAAGAAGGCACATTCTTCCACACTATATGGGACTGCCCCCGTATCCAGGAATACTGGAAAAAATACTACGAACAATATCACAGACACTAGAAATCTCTCTGCTTCCTGACCCACAGAGGTGCCTCTTGAACGTGTGGGAAGCGACTGATTTGTCCAGACTTGATCAGCTATGGGTCACACTGGGCATGATTGTTGCCAAACGCGACATCGCGCAGCGTTGGGGAGTGGTGGAAGTGCCAATGAATACACAATGGTGCCTCAACATGGACAAAATAATGGTGACAGAACGGGCGGTATACTCTACCCGAGCGTGCCCGGGGAAATGGAATAAAATATGGACTAAATGGAACATGTACAGGGGGGAGATCTGTGAACCCTTGCCGGAAGACGATCAAGATGAATCGGAAGAGGAAGGGGAGGAGGGTTAGTGGACTCCGTAGGTCCCGCACGACATGATAGCCAGAACATGAGATGGACCAATAATAGGGGTAGACCCGGGGGGAGCGGTGGAGGGGCTGTCAGGAGGACCGCGAATGGGTGGGCCTAACACTCACACTTCCACGACATGGAGTACTTAGGTAGGAGCTAGATTGGAGCTACACGGAGGGGATGTGTAGTCACCCGATCGAGGTGACCAATGGCCAAACAGAAAGACCGCACTGTGATTTCATACACTATTTGTGTTCTTGTTATGGTTTTGAGGGGGGGAAAACAAAAAAAACAAAAACATGCCTTAATCTGCGAATTATGACTGAACAGTGCCTTTTCTTTGATAAAGTGATAAGATTTATGGGAGAATGACATTTGACTACATCATGACACTAATGCGTTTTGTTTCCCATAATGTGATGGCGGCCAGCCCTATGGGTTGTAGGCCAGCAGCTGTGTACGTTTAAAGGTGCAATAAAGGTTTTTGGACAACAACAAAAAATAGCACAATGATAATCTACCCATTTACCATTCTGGTCTTTTTGATCAATGTATAAATATTCTAACTATTTAAAGAAGGATTTTTTATTTGATCTCCCCTTTTTTCTTGCTCCCCTCTAGATACAAGTATTTGATGGATTCATCCGGAGACTTCTGACTTAAAACTTGTATACACATGTGATCTAATTTTATGTACCTATGTATTTATACGGACATATAGGCACTTCTATTTTGAATATGTCTTTTATTTCTATAATCACGCGATGTGTTGAGGGGGCGGAGGTGATTGGGAGAAAAGTGCACTATAAAAATAAAAAATGTACAAACAATGGTTGCATGTGAACAAGGGCTCTAGTAGCCCGAAACGCGTTATGCACTCTCTCACGAGCTTGAACAAATAAAGAAACTTGACATCTGGTCCTGTGGTCTGTCTCCTGCGTTTTCGGTGACGAGAGGAGGTTTTCGTGGATATATATATATATATATATATATATATATATATATGTGTATATATATATATATATATACACATACACGCACACACATACACAATAAAGGTGCTTTGGGTTAGCCCTCTTTATCTATTAGGCTATTCAGCTTTCATTACCATTTTGCTTCCGCCTACCACAGCTTAATGAATGGGGAACTGGATCAGGCTTCTTTAGCCATTGGCTCTTACACTGAGAGTTACAGCATTTTTCCTGATCACAAGTGCACTCCTGCCTAAAGAGAAGTGCACTTCAGTGCCAGGGCTGGTTGGTAATCACACCCTTTTATGTTTGAATTATGTCTTCTGGTTACTATAATTTAAACCAACATTACCTTTTCTTTCTGTTAATGAGAATATTTTAGCAGTGATGTGTTTTAAAACTGAAAAGGTTTTTTAAACCTGTTCTAAGTAAACATCCCCATTATAATAATCCACATTTGTAAAGCGCACAATCACCCGTAAGGGTCTCTAGGTGCTGCCCGTCGGGACGATTAAGCAAGCTATTGCCCAGAGTCACATGGTGCTGGGCTAATCTGCCGCCGGTGCCGGGGAACCGTGATCCCCAGATTTCGGAGTCAGTCGCCCTAGCCGCGGCGCCACACCTCTTCCCTTAAGAAGCACCTGTACTTTTCTCCACAAGTTATATTCAATTGTTTTTTTTCTAATTTAAAACTTGTATTGCGAGCATATGGACTCCACTTTTAGGCAAAGGAATATATTTTCTTTGCTATTTTATTTTGTGCTTGGAATAAAAATAAAATAACTTTTGCAGCAGCTTGCCAGGTCAGATGGTCTGGTTTCCCCAATGCTTGTTTAATTTGTAGGGTATAAAATCCACTAGCAGGTCAGTTCTGTTCAAGCCTGCATACAGCCTAAAACCTTTGAGCAGGGAAATACTTAAAAAAGTATGTGTACTTCACCACATGCAGTAGAAAGTGTGGATGAGGGAATGAAGATTACCATTAAGTAACCAACATTGAGGGGCATATTATCAAGCATGGCGTTAACATTATCGCCGCTTTAGCGGCAGAAACTGCCGCTAAAGTGGCGATAATGGGCATGATAATACGCCCTTGTGAATTCCCATTGAAGCCCATGTTCTGGTGTGAACATGGGCTTGTATGGGAATTCACAAGGGCGTATTATCAAGCCCATTATCACCACTTTAGCAGCAGTTTTCTGCTGCTAAAGCGGCGATAATGTTAACGCAGTGCTTGATAATATACCCCTTTATCTCCAGGGTTGCTTCCTCATCCCCTTCTTTACATCAGTTTGTAGATTATAGATCTACTGTGATGTAAGGAAGAGGACAAAGAATAAGGCCCTAGAAGTAATTAACTAATGAACACTATTGGTAAGTAATCAAACCATACACTAGCAATCCTCAATGACATGAAGCTTGATGGTTTCAAACCCCAATTTCTGCCCAATGCCAAGTCACGTGGATTCACCCTAGACACCAAACTCATCCTCGAGGAACACACTGCTTGGAAAATAAAGACAGGGAATACCAGCTCTCTCTACCAAACAAATTAAACTCCCAGACAGTGACTTCTGAACTTTTGATCAAGATTTCATATTCTCTATCTTCTGAACGATAGCTACTCCATTCACTATGGCCTCCCAGACTCCTCACTAACACATTTTAAAGGCATCCTACATGTACAGAATGTCTTATTCAGGACATGAAGAAATAGGACTACATCACTCCCATCCTGATGGATGGATTAATCTGCAAAACGAGCTGCAATGTTTACAAAGCCTTCACGAAAGGCACCCCCACCTATTTACCTCACACGTTCAGTGACTCTGAGTCTTGGCACACATACAGCTAGGACACCATCAGACTGGAGGCAAAGTAGTGTAAAAAAAGAAGAAAACAAACAAGGCAACAATCCTTCTCCATTTTTGTACCCATGATCTGGAACTACTTCCTCTTATCCATCAGGACTACCCCACCATTTTCCAATTAAGGAAATGTATGAAAACTAACCACTTTAAAGTACACTACACCACAACCAGTAACAGTCTAGTTGTGTTTGTAGAAATCAGACACTCCTCCAATCACGCGTTGACTGTGTCTTTGGGTTGGTATGTGCTATTGTGCTATTCAAATACCACATAGATACATGCACGACCGTGAGATACTAGTGTTTGAGGAGGACTTCACCCTATACATGGCTTCTACCCCTTTCGTATTACCTTGTGCTCACTTCTGTGTCCTGGAACTTCTTTTACATCCCTCCTGCTCTATTGGCTAGGAGCCGCTCCTTCATTAGGGTGGAAGAACATTGCCCCACTAAAAGATTGTCCCAGAGCATAAAAAATAAAATGGTAGTAAAGTTCATTTATTACCATTCTATTTTTCACCAACTCATCCTGAACCGAATGTCAGGATGAGACCGGGCCATTGCTGCTGAGTGGCAGCAGCGAGCTGTGCACTTAAGTTTAAAGTGCGCATATCATTTTGGCTGGCTGCCTGTGATGGCCAGCTAGACTTACGCATTTTAAACCTCTCTACCCAGCTGGGTTAGACAAAGCACAGGCCTCCAGGGCTCTTAAAAGAGAGGCCGCTCCCTCTAATCTGGTTAACAGTATGAGCGAAGTGCCAGGATTGGTTAGGGGAATTGGCTGTGTCCAGCGTTGGAGCCTCGAGGAGAGAAGACTGGAACACCCGAGTTCAATTCCCGTAATCCTCCTGGTCACCCTAACGTGCTCAAAAAGTGCAGCACAGCCCCTTGGGACGTGCGCGGGGACACACCTGGCCCACACCTGGGCAAAGCTTAGCCCAGGTCAAGGGCGGGCCTATCCACGCCCGGAGGAGGCTGGGCCCCGTCTCTAACAACTATAACTCTTCAGTATATCTTAAGTTTGCACAATTGAAATGGGGAAAAAAGGTAAATCCACCGTGCCTTTAGGGGGATTATATATATACGTTAGATTCATTTTTGGTGAAAGTGACGACTGTTATATCAAATAAGATCGCATTGCCTGAAAGCAAACTATCATCGGGATGGGTAAGCAGTTTGAATGAGGCCCCTTTGGTGTCCGGTAATGTGCTCACAGCAGTGGAAAAACCAGTAGCCCAACACCATCAATATGGACTTAACAGCCTCATCACATTCTACGCCCGATGTATTCACATTTCCGGCCAAAAAAAATCCCTTGTCAAATGGAAAAGAGATGCCCCAAAAGAAGTCTTGCCCAATAAACCTAAAAGATCTAGAAAGGATTCACCCCACGTCAGATTGCCGAAAGCACACACAAGGATTGAAGCCCCCGAACCCTAGTTGGAATGGGATGACTTAGAAGCTAAATTATATCAATGTTATTAAAACCAATAATGCTGCGTTTGGTCATTATAGAGGTCATGCTGAAGGAGTTTTTGACTAATAAGGTAGTTAATGAGAGAGCGGGGGTTGATAGAAGCCAGTCGCATACAACACTCTCTAGAACATATTTGGCCAGCACATATGATCTTTACAGGGGGCTAAGTGGTCCGGAAGATCAGCCAATATCCTTAGTTTACCGCAGCGGTCAATCCCTGACCAAGGTACTTCTAGTATACGGCGGGTCCCAAAGGTTTAAAGTCTAACCCAAGCCCCACTGGTTGAAAATGTTATCTGCATTGGGCTGCAGAGGAGGGCTAGGGATGATACACCGAATAAAAATGGAAGTATGATGCCTAGGAAGTAATACACAAGGGAAAGTCTGCAGGGGAGATCTAACAATTCTCAATCTCTGAACCTCCCGCCAGCCACTTGTCCATTTGTTGTAATTATGGTAAACGTACCAGTTCTTAGAGTAGACTAACAAGAATCGATTGCCCAGCTAATGGACAAAGCTAGGCATTGGCTAACAAAGTTTACCCAAACGAGTTAACCCCTTCATGATCGCATAATTATGGCGAGAACAATAAGCTGGGTAGGCCCATCATCGAAATCCATTGATGATGATTGTGTTGTAGTCAATTTTGATAATCCATTTGTGGTGGGCAATTTCCTATCTCAGCTTCCCTCCACCCCATCACTGAGCTCACAGATATACACTGTACCTCTTGTGTTTAGGTCTCGCTGAGTCAGCGTGCATGCGCTCCTCGGAGAGCATTAAGTAGCTGCTTCAAAAAGCGCTACTTTGCGGCGACCAGCTTGCTAGAACGCGCACACGCATGTGCGACGTGCACAGCACTGTTTCCGTTCACGCGCGTGTATGCGCACAACTCGCTTCACCAGCCACGATTACTTTCACTTTGGCACCGCGATGTAATGCTGCTGTGCGTATGCTGCAAGAATCCGCCTCTTCCTCCTAACATGAAACACGTTTTCCAGGCATTGCGCTTCTACCAATCTATGCAAAGCGTCTTGTGCTGTCAATCGAGTGTGCCAACCGTAACCACTCCAAGCCAGACACCCCTCTTGTTGTTATTGTTTTTTACTCTTGTGAATCATGCGCGCACACGTGGTCGGATCACTAGGACACCGCTTCACGGATGACTTTTACTGTCTGCAGCAGCAAAGTACAGCCAGCAGTACAAGGAAAGAGTTCATGGTTTGCCTTCCCGTTGGACATTTATCTCTCTCCACCTCTACCTTTAGCATGATTCCATGGCAGGCTTTTCTGATGGAGCAAGGCCGATGATGAAGGCTTTCTCTCAGGTATGCTCTTCAAAGCCCTGCTAAAACAAAACCAGAGAGGGAGGCGGCAGGGGCGCAAATCCTTTTATTCAGTACAGGCAAATTCAAGCTGAGGTGGGATCCGATTACAAAGCGCTTCTCTGAAAATGCTGCCCTTCGCCCAGAACCTGTTAGACTAGTTGAAGCAGCTCGACAAAAGGCGTTTTAAATCTCAATCTGTAAGCACGAGAGGGGGAGAGACACGTATATTTTTAAACCGCTTTCCTTCCCTCTTGAACTGGCAGAGAATGAAGATTCCTTTCCTCCCTTCAAGTTATGCCTCTATTTTTTGCTGTTTTGTGGTTCATTTTTAAAACGGTGATTTATGTTTTGCAATGGTGGAAAGGCCGCCGCTGTGGGAAGTGCATTTTCAATTTCTTTACTTTTATCTTGGAGAGAGCCTGGGACGGTATGCTGTGGCTCGTGCTGTTGCCCAATATATTGTCTTCTTTTAATCTTTAATCAATGCAGCGGTTATAAACTTCTGGTATCCGGGCCCATAAAACACGTTTTCTGTGGATGAAGAGGGTGCTGCCCTACTCGCCATGTAAACAATTCGTCAGCATTGCTGTGGTTTTTTGTGTGTTTTTTTCATTTTTTGGTCGCATTGGAAATTTGGGGATATAAGGCAACGTACCCTGTAGACCTGTTAGTTTTTAGAAGCTCAACTGCCTGGCTTGTCTCCAGCGGTCATCTGGGTGCCTTTTTGCTTTTCAGTGGTTTTTACTTGCCTTCCACCCTCAATGGATTTTGGACTCTTTCTTTGTGGTACTCCCACCACAAACCGGTTTTCAGTGGGTTTACATTGTCCAAGAGCTGAGAAACAGGCTGCAGTGGACTATTGAAATAGTGTTTTATACAGTTGAATACACGTATACAACCTTCAATTGTTTATGCCCCCTCAAAAAAAACGTTAACAAACAACCATTGAGTGGGGTAAATGGTTTAATATGATGCCACCATGATATTCTGTTTTCTCTTTGTTCTATGTCATACCGCAACTGCTATACAAAATGACGTGTTGGATTGTAGTGGACTGACCCTACCTGTAACATCCATCATCCCTGACCTGTTCCCTGTGATGCTTAATGAACTACAACCAATGAATTTTCTTTCTTTATGCAAAACCAATAAAGTTGATTATCAAAAAAAAAACAACCATTGAAATAGGCAAAAACAAGTTGCCAGCATTGCAAGAACAAAAGAAAAATGAGGAAATGTTATTTTGCACATACATTTTTAGGTCTCGCTGAGCCAACGCGCATGCGTTGCTCTGCAAGAGTTAAGTAAGGGGCTTTCAAAAGTGCTCCCAAAGGCTGCACTCTATCTATATATCGCCCTCACTCTATCTATCTATCTATCTATCTATCTATCTATCTGTCTATCTATCTATCTATCTAATGCCCTCATTCTATATATCTATCGCCCTCACTCTATCTATCTATCGCCCTCACTCTATCTATCTATCTATCTATCTATCTATCTATCTGTCTATCTATCTATCTATCTAATGCCCTCATTCTATATATCTATCGCCCTCACTCTATCTATCTATCGCCCCACTCTATCTATCTATCTATTGCCCTCACTCTATCTATCTATCTATCTATCTATCTATCTATCTATTGCCCTCACTCTATCTATCTATCTCCCTCACTCTATCTATCTATCTCCCTCACTCTATCTATCTATCTCCCTCACTCTATCTCTCTATCTATCTATCGACCTCACTTTACCTATCTATCTATCACCCTCACTCTATCTATCGCCCTCACTCTATCTATCTATCGCCCTCACTCTATCTATCTATCGCCCTCGCTCTATCTAACTATCTATCTATCGCCCTCACTGTATCTGTATCTATCGCCCTCACTGTATCTATCTATCTCCCTCACTCTATCTATCGCCCTAACTCTATCTATCGCCCTCACTCTATCTATTGCCCTCACTCTATCTATTGCCCTCACTCTATCTATTGCCCTCACTCTATCTATCTATCGTCCTCACTCTATCTATCTGCCTATCTATCGCCATCACTCTATCTATCTATCGATCGCCCTCACTCTATCTATCTATCTATTTCCCTCACACTATCTATCTATCACCCTCCCTCTATCTATCTATCGCCCTCCCTCTATCTACCTATCTACCTATCGCCCTCACTCTATCTATCGCATCACCACTGCATCACTCAGCACCACCACAGTATCACTCAGGGGCACCACAACATCACTATGCGCTACCACAGCATCACTGAACGCCACAGCATCACTCGTCGCCACCACACATCACTCAGCACCACCACAGTATTAATCTGTGCAACCATTCAACAACAACTGGTTCAAATATGTTCTCTCAATGTTTCAAGCTTTATTACAAATGTCACAAAAAGATTTTAATATTTCACTTCTGTTCTTGGATTTTCATCACAATAAAATACACTGAACATAATCTTCACAAAAGTTATTTACAAAAGTTTATGCTATTGCCATTATAAATTACAATAACTTTTATTTAAGTATTAATTATTAAAAAAAAATAAAAGCCATTGTTATTTGTAATATCAATACATCTAAGTCACGTAAATACAACACATATTGCATTACAAATGCTATAGGTGTCACATTTGCGAAAGTTAAAACTATTGGCATTGTAAATGACAAAGCTATTAATTTAGCTATTTTCAAAACCAACACATAAATAAAAAAATTGTCATTTACAATACCTATAGCTCAAACTTTCCTAATGCGAGACCTATTGCATTGCAAATGCTTGTTTTTGTTGTCGTCAAAACTGTTTTTATTATTATTTCAAGAAAAAATAAAAAACTCCACTCCCCCAGTACCTAGCTACATATGGTGTCAGCATCTCATATTTAGCAGAACCAGCTCATTCCACACAGTTACAGGTTCCTGCAACTGCTGGAGCACAAGGGTACATCAAGCCTGCTTACCCCTCTCTTATCCCTCCCTCTCCCTCAACCTTAATTAAACTGTGGTATGGCAAGATTCCTTTTATCACCATACTGGGGTTCAGAGCACCGGTTTAGGACAGGATCAGCATCACCTGCAAAAAGGACTGCCCCTCCCTTACAGCATTCTCCCCTCTCCCGTAGAACTGGAACAGGTGTAGCCCCCTCGTTCTGGTCGGACATGGACAAAGTGGTAGTCCCACTGAGAGGTATTGAACCAGGCCTTCCCATATATATTCAAAATTCCTATATGTATCTGTTAATATATCTGCCAGGCGCTCCATAGGGACTGCTCTCCAGGGTCTTCCATGCCATTGGTTCAGCAAGGGCGCCTCTTTACTCTTCCATGCTGCCGCCACCGCCGCTTTAGATACCCCCAAGCACAGCCACATAATTGTTTGATCCCCAACAGTTTGATACTCCAGAGAGTCACTCCTAAGGCCCAACAGTAGAAATCCAGGGTCAGCGGGATTGGGTATCCCGAGATACCCTTGATCTGAGCAAGGATCTCCTCCCAGAAGGATCGAATACTTGGGCAGTTCCACCAGAGATGCTTAAAGTCCCCTAACATACCGCAGCCCCTCCAGCACAGATCTGACACCTATGGAAATATTTTCTTAAGTTTAGCAGGGTATTGGTACCAATCGTACAGGAGCTTGTAGTGCGCCTCCCTCATGCCCATGGAGTTGTTAAGTTTTGGGATATCTCACCAGAGCCTCGACCAGCCCGCCTCCGGTATGGTGACCCCCAGAGTCGTCTCCCAGAGTTCTACATGCCTCGGACATGGGGTAGTCAGGGAATTCCTCAGGAGAGCATATAGAGCTGAAATACTTCTCAAGTCTCTGGTGGCCACCTCCCAGACTGCTGGATGCAGTGCCCAGTGGGCCAATTGGGCATAATGAAACTGTTCCGTAGTCAGCAAATGAAAATCTTGCTGGGAGTTCTCAAAAGTGAGGATGTTCTCGTTGTGGTATAAATCTGATATTATCATGCAACCCCCTTCCCTCTAAGTTTCAAAGGGACCCAAGTGTTGTTATGGTGGGAATGTGGGGTTGAAATGAATTGGTGTGAGAGGCGAAAGAAAGGTCGCCCCCGAGAACTGTCGAAGCACCTCGTCCGAAACGCTGAAAGTGGTCTCCATTGGGGTGCTAAAGTATGCGTTCCTTAGCCTGTCTGCCTTAGGTTTCCAGAGGAGATCTCCAATGTATTTCCCTACCACCGCCCTATTCATATGGAGCCAGTGTTTATCCGATTCCCTGTCCGACCACTCCGGAATAACCCTTAGCTGGGCTGCCTTATAGTAGAGATTGAAATCTGGTAGATCCAGTCCCCCTGCTGACCGAAGCAGGCGTAGCAATTTATAAGGTAAGCGGGCCTTGTGGTTCTGCCAGATAAACCAGATTATTAGGGTGCGGAGTGCCGGGAGATAATTGCGGTCCAAGGGAATAGGGAGAGTCTGAAATAGGTAGAGCAGCTTAGGCAGTACCATCTTCTTGATTACAAGTATTCTTCCCAACCATGACAAATATAGTGGGGACCACCTGCGCAAGTCCATTTTTAATTGTTGTAATAAAGGGGGGTAAATGGCTCAAAAGAGGTCTGAAATTTCGGGGGTCATTTTAATGCTTAAGTACAGGATATTCTCCTTAACCCACTGAAAGGGAGTATCCCTCTCTAGGCCCTCCATCTCGGGGGCAGGCAGTGTCAAATTGAGTGAGAAGGACTTCGTCAGGTTGACTTTAAATCCCGCCACCTGCTCGAACTGCTCGTATAAGTGTCGCTAGCAATTGTTGTGGTGCTGTTAATGACAATAGGATATTGTCATTAACACCCTGTGTTAATGACAGCCTGTGTTCTATGGAGTCAAACGTGATGCCCCCAATCTCCTGGTTTGCCCTTATCCTGAAGGCGAACAGTAACGGTGACAAGGGGCACCCCTGTCTTGTCCCCTTCGTTAATTGAAAAAGATCTGAGCTCACTCCATTCACCAGCACCCTGGCTGTTGGCAAGGCATAATTAGCCCTAATCATGTTTATAAATTGGTCACAGAAGCCAAATTTACGTAAAGTATGGAATAGAAACTGCCAGTGGACACGATCAAATGCCTGCTCAGGGTCCAGCGCTAACAGGACCGCTGGGATCGCTTTTTTGGTGACTCTCTCTATCAAGTGGAGGACTCTCCAGATGTTATCTTGTCTCCCCCTAATAAATCCTGATTGGTCGGTGTGTATTAAGTCAGGTAGCAGGTCATCTTGTCTGGTAGCCAAGATTTTCGAGTATAACTTTGCATCAATATTTAAGAGAGCTTTTGGCCGATAGGCGCCACAGACCCTTGTGTCTTTGCCTGGATTCGATATAAGAGAAATAAGAGCCTCACTCATAGATTGTGTCACTGCTCCGGCCCCTGCCATGGAGTTAATAAAAAGGGACACCAGGTGTGGAGTGAGTTCCTGCGCTATAAGTCTTATAGAACCGGGCTTTTAGCTTGTCTGGCCCCAGAGATTTATTCACTTTCAAGCTCTTTTTGGCCTCTCGTAATTCGTCCTCTGTAATGGGGCTGCTCAGAGTATCCTGTGTGTCAATGTGTCGGTGATGGGTTTAGATTTATTCAAGGGAAGTGATGGCGCTCTTGCTTGTGCGTGTATGAGATATACTTGTGATTGATGAGTATATGGTGCAAACAGGTCAGGGGAGAACAAACCCAAATCAAACAACCCCTGCACTTGTGTGGATGTGAGTCCACACGTACAAATGAGGCAAAAGTCCTGTGCACACGTTTCTATGTAATGGGTTTTGGAGTCAAAACCAAATTTCAACACATGAACTTGGGCAAATGATACAAGTTGAGACCTTGGAAGCTTCAGCAAATGGATTTATAAGTCGATCCAGATCAGTACAAAGTACATTCTACCAGCCGACACGTGTTTCGTCACAACGTGTTACAATTGTGACTCTTCAGGGCTGTATGTAGTATATTGGGCAAGGGTTTCGGTGCTTGTATTCAAAGGCAGGATAGGTGGCGGTCTTATTGTATGTTATGTTGTATCCCTACAACAGAACGAGCGAGGAGACGTTCTACATCCAGCACAGCTCCTGCACCGTGAGGGACGGACCCCTCCTTTACTTTCTTTTACCCTGAAACGTATGTGATGTTTAATTGTACATCACCTAACATACAATAAGACCGCCACCTATCCTGCCTTTGAATACAAGCACCGAAACCCTTGCCCAATATACTACATACAGCCCTGAAGAGTCACAATTGTAACACGTTGTGACTAAACACTTTGGTTTTGACTCCAAAACCCATTACATAGAAACGTGTGCACAGGACTTTTGTCTCCTTCTGTGTGTCGGTTACTCGGGGTAGGACTATACCCTCCAAATACCTATGCTGCACCAGCCCACTATATTCCTAGGCAGTGTACAATTTTTTATAGAAGCTGCCAAAGTTCTGAGCTTTACCAGTGTCGGAGGCAATCGTCTCACCCCTTCATCTTTAATGCTCCCTTTGACCCTGCCAGCAGGTAGGTCGTCCCCCCATCCGCCGCACGGTCCTCCTGTGCAGCTGCCCGCCTGTGCCCTCGCTGCTGCTGCCACCCGGTAAGCTCTCCTGTGCCTGCCGCTTCTGTGCCTCTGTCCCGTGCCCTGTTGTTGCCCCCTTCTCCTCTGTGCCCCGTGTGCCCCCGTTTGCCTCTGTGCTCCGTGTACCCCCGTGAGTGTGGCCGTTTTTGCTTCTGTGCCCCTTGTGCCCCCGTGATTGTGGCCGTTTTTGCTTCTGTGTCCCGTGTGCCCCGTGATTGTTGCCGTTTGCCTCTGTGCCCCGTATGCCCTCGTGATTGTGTCCGTTTTTTGCTCTGTGCCCCGTGTGCCCCTGTGATTGTGCCTGTCCTTCTGTGACCCCCCCCCCGCTGCCCCCGGGTCCTCCTTCCCGCCGCTGCGTCCCTGCGGCTCCGCCCCCCGCTGCCCCATTCGCCGCCCCGCTCCCGCCTGCCAGCTGCTCCTCAAGCAAGCCTGTCTGCACCCGTCAGTGCCTGGACCGCGCCCAGCACCAGGACCCCTGGCCCCCGACGATGCCAGCCCACACGACGGACTAACGACGCCGCCACCCTCCACGCACTCAACGCTGGCCGGAACCCTGCCTGCTACCGAGCCATCCCGAAACGCACCCACGGACTCTTCACCTGCCAAGCCTGCAAATTCACCTGCCTCCGAACCTGCACCACACCCGCCAAGCCAGGCACCAGCAAAAATCACCTCAAGTGCATCCTGCTCAACACCCGCTCCGTCCACAGACACGCCGTCGAACTCTGGAACCTCCTCGACACAACATCACCAGACGTCGCCTTCCTCACAGAAACCTGGATGAACGCCTCCTCACACCCGACATCGCCATAGCCATCCATGAGCTGGCTACAAGATCACCTGAAGGGACTGCGTCACACAAACCGGAGGAGGCATCGCCATCGTCCACAGAAACACCATCCGAATCATGACCAACTCCGACGACACCCTCAACGCCACCGAGCACCTTCACTTCCAGATACACATCGACCCCAAGACCACCCTCAGAGGCACTCTCATCTACAGACCCCTGGGACCACGCACACAATTCAGCCAGCACGCCCTAACCTCCTCAGACTACATCCTCCTAGGGGACCGCAACTTCCACCTGGAGAACAACAATGACAGCAACACCGCCGCCCTGCTGGACAACCTCGGACTCAAGCAACTGGTGAACACCCCCACCCACTACGCCGGCCACACGCTAGACCCCATCTTCTCCTCCAGCAAGCACATCTCCTTCAGCCACTCCACCAGACTACACTGGACAGATCACAGCTGCGTCCACTTCAACTTCAGGAGAACCACGACCCACCACCACCCGCAACAGGTTCCACGCAAAAGCTGGAGCAAGATCACCGCTGACCAGCTCACCCCCGCCCTCAGCCAGAACCCTCCCACCAACACGACGGACCCCAACGAAGCAGCCCGCAACCTCACACAGTGGCTCACCAACTGCGCCGATGACCTTGCACCACTGAAGAACCCTCCCAGCAGACTCGGCAGCAAGAAAGCCTCGTGGTTCACCAACGACCTCAAAAACTCCAAGAAAACCTGCCACACCCTCGAGAAAGCCTGCCTCCACGACCAGACAACAGAAAACGTGACAGCCCTCAAGAACGCCACCCGCAAACACCACCAGCAGATTCGCACCACCAAAAGGACAACATTCAAAGAACGACTGGACAACAACACCCACAACAGCAAGGAACTCTTCAGCATCGTTAAAGAGCTCTCCAACCCCAGCGCCTGCAACAGCGACATCACACCCTTGCATGACCTCTGCGACTTACTCGCCTCGCTCTTTCACCGCAAGATCGCCGACATACACAACAGCTTCGGCGCACAGACCACGCACCCAACCACCGAACAGCGCCCCCCACCACCACTCTCTGCACCTGGACCCCGGTCAGCACCGAAGACACCACCCGCACGATGAACACCATCCACTCCGGCTCCCCAACCGACCCCTGTCCACACCACATCTTCAACAAAGCCGACTCCATCATCGCACCCCAACTCCGGGACATCATCAACAACTCCTTCACAACCGCCACCTTCCCGGAGAGCTGGAAACATGCCGAGCTCAGCGCCCTCCTGAAGAAACCCACCGCGGACCCCACGGACCTCAAGAACTTCCGCCCCATCTCGCTCCTCCCTTTTCCTGCCAAAGTCATCGAGAAGACCGTCAACAAACAACTCTCCGCCTTCCTCGAGACAAACGGATCCCTCGACCCCTCGCAGTCCGGTTTCTGAGCAAACCCAAGCACCGAGACCGCCCTCATCGCAGCTACCGACGACATCAGGTCCCTGCTCGACAACGGGGAAACAGCTGCCCTCATCCTTCTGGACCTCTCAGCAGCCTTCGACACCGTATGCCACCGCACCCTGATACAGCGCCTCAGCAACACCGGAATCCAAGGAACGGCCTTGGAGTGAATCATCTCGTTCCTTGCCGGAAGAACCCAGAGAGTCCGCCTCCCCCCGTTCCGATCCACGGCCACCAAAGTCATCTGCGGTGTTCCGCAAGGATCCTCGCTCAGCCCCACCCTCTCCAACATCTACATGAGCACCCATGCAGCCATCGCACACCAACACAACCTAAACGTCATCTCCTACGCTGACGACACCCTGCTGATCCTCTCCCTCTCCAACGACCCCGCCACTGCCAGAGCCAGCCTCCAGGAAGGAATGAAAGACGTCGCGGAATGGATGAGGCTCAGCAGTCTGAAACTGAACTCAGACAAGACGGAAGTCCTCATCCTGGGACCATCCCCCTCAGCCTGAGACGACTCCTGGTGGCCCCCTGCCCTGGGCACCGCCCCCAAGCCAACGGACCATGCACGCAACCTGGGCTTCATCCTGGACTCCTGCCTCACGATGACCAAGCAAGTCAACGCCGTCTCGTCATCCTGTTTCAACACCCTGCGCATGCTCCGAAAGATCTTCCGGTGGATCCCCACCGAAACCAGGAAGACGGTCACCCAGGCCCTCGTCACCAGCCGACTGGACTACGGGAACCCCCTCTACGCTGGAACCACAGCCAAACTCCAGAAAAGACTCCAGCGCATACAGAACACTTCTGCACGACTCATCCTGGACATCCCCCGTCACAGCTACATCTCTGCCCATCTGAAAGACCTACACTGGCTCCCCGTCAGCAAGAGGATCACGTTCAGACTCATCACCCACGCACACAAGGCTCTCCATGACATGGGCCCCAAATACCTCAACAGCCGCCTCACATTCTACACACCCACCCGCCAGCTCCGATCTGCCAGCCTCGCCCTCGCCACCGTCCCACGAATTCGCAAAACCATCGCCGGAGGAAGATCCTTCTCCTACCTGGCGGCCAAGACATGGAACTCCCTCCCCACCCACCTACGGCTGACCCAGGACCATCTCTCCTTCAGGAAACAACTCAAGCCCTGGCTGTTCGAGAAGTAGTGACTCCCCCTCCTCCCAGCGCCTTGAGACCCTAGCGGGTGAGTATCGCACTATACAAATTTGCTGATTGATTGATATATAGCCCTTCTCTCTCTTAACCCATAGCTGTCTCGCTAGATGTGCCCCTATCTTGTTGCCTTGCTTGTATGTTGTGCACTGAAATTGCAACAAGATGAGCTCTGCTCTGTTATTATGGATTGTGTTGAGTTTCCCACACAACACCGCCACCTGCCTTTGGTGGATGAGGGTCGGGTTCTCCTTGTGCGACTGCCCAGCCTTTCTTAACTCTGCTTCCAGGGTTTGTCTCTCCTTTATTCTCTTTTTATTTAGGATGGTATTGAGCGCTATGCATTGTCCCCTGAGAACTGCTTTGAATGCATCCCAATGGGTAGAAGGGGAGGTGTCTTGAGGAAGTCAACCAGAGACTATTTTCAGATAAATGCTCCTCAAGTCATCTTGCAGCAGGCGATCCCATAGTAGTGAGTTAGGGAAGAACCACCTGCGGTATCTAGACAGGGGAGCCTCCCACTCCAGTATTGTGGCCACTGGGGCATGATCCAAGAGCACGATAGGGTGAAAGATAACCCCTGCACGGCTTAGGTCAGTGTGCTACTCACAAAAACATAGTCCAATCGGGAGTAACTTCTATGAGATTGTGAGAAAAAGTATAGTTTTGGTCGTTCGAATGCAGCATCCGCCATGCATCATGGAACCCCATCTCTCCAAATTCTTTTTTATGCACTTTCGGGAAGCTACCGGTGCTAGATCGATGAGCCTGCGTGCTATCTACACTTGCATCCCAAGTGAGGTTGAGCTCTCCCTTGAGGATAATCTCGCCCTCAGCAAAGCCCCCAACATAGCAAGGAATGCATGAAGAAATGTCACTTGATTTGTGTTGGGTACATATAGGGAAGCGTAAGTGCATTTATGCCCATGCAGTGTGCCTTTCACTAAAACTATTCTTCTCCCCTTGTCTGCTTTGCAGCCTTCAGGTTGAAAACGCACTGTGGAGTGGGAAAGAACTGCTACCCCATTCTTTTTAGCAGTTGCAGAGGATTTATACGTGAGGGGGTCATTTTTATGCTTCAAGCTATGCTCTTCGGAACGCTTAAGGTGCATTTCCTGCAGTGCTACCACATCGTGCCTTTGATCTAGCACATATTTCCACATGGTTTGTTGTTGCGCAGGAGAGTTAAGCCCTCTCACATTCCAAGTAAGGGTTGTGATCACCATGACCCCTAGTCAAAGAAGTGTGTCGCCGCCATGAGCCGCTGCAGCCTTCCTCCCATCCCCCCTCCCCAAATTGATCTCTAGAAATTATCCATCCCCTTTCCCCCTACCACTCCAATACTTCGGCATTACGCTTCCTGTATCCCCTACAGCAAACATCAAAAACAATGCATACCCCTTAATTTGAACATTTTCGAACGTGAAAATCACTACTTGAGCGCAACCTTTCTTCAGGTCATTGTCTGTCTTCCAGCGTGTAGGTTAGGGTCCGTTATGACAACCATGCCAAAGTCAATCTACTAGTGTTCAGGAACCTGCTGAGTTCTTACAGGTGCTCCCTCCAGGGAACTTTTCTGGCCTTGTATCACTGCCCCAGCTAGCCCCCGGCCCCGTATGTCCTTTCCTTGCCCAACGTACTCATGATTGTAGTCCGTAGATGGCTGTTTGTTTAGATGTGGTCCTCCTTGTATCTCCACGTATAGACCTCATTTCCCTCCGCCGGAGCCAGCATTGTCTTCGGCACCCCTTCTATTGCGAGTGGTAGCTGCCTGCCCTTCCCTAGGTTTCTTCTGTGTTATGGGGTGGCCCTGGTTGCCTTTGTGATCCTTGTCCAGTGGAGTCTCCTTGGAACTCCCCACTCCCGTTGTTGCCAGACTTTCCACCTCCGCTGTTAAGCCCAAGAGTTGCAGCGCATCCTGAAGATCCGTGACATGATGTGCTTTGTTGTGCCATTCAAACACTAGTCCGAAAGGGTAGGTCCATCGGTCCCGTATGCGGTCGCGTCGCAGCTTGTCAGTCCCTGGCCGGAACTGCATGCGCCTCGCCAGTATTGCCGAGGATACATCATGAAAGATGGAGCATGAAGCCCCTAGAAGGCCACTATGACTTTCGTGCTGCCTGCATAATAGCCTCCTGACTTTCAAAGAATATATCTTGGCTAATACATCCCTGGGACGCCTCTTCTCCCCAGGTGGCAGTGGCCCTACCCTGTGAATTCTGTCGAGTTTGATCTTACGGTGTGTGCTTTCCAGTTCGGTGGCAAAGAGGTCCTCCAAAAAGGCCTACAGATCTGGACCTTCCCTCCGACTGCCAGATTCCTTAGGCGTATGTTGTCCCTCAAGGATCTGTTCTCCAAGTCTTCACATTTAAGTTGGGACAATTCTAGCTGCCTCGTAAGCCTGGTCAGTGTCTCCGCCGCCTAGACAGTGCGACGTTCCAACTTCTGTAGCTTGTGTTCAAAATCTAGCGTCCTAGCCCCCTCTGAGTCCACATTCTGTTGCATTGTCAATAAGCAGCTATTCATGTCTGATCGAAGAAATTCAAGGGAAGAGATCATATCCGCTTTCAAATCCTCACATAGTTCCTGTTTAAAGTCCTGAAGGGAGGCCAGAAGGTCATCTTTTCTTAAAGACAGAACTCCATCTGCTTGAGCGATGGCTGCCTCCTTCTGCGGCTCTACTAGCGTAAAGTAATTTGAGACACTCTTGCCCTGGTTTTTCTTTGGTGGCATGGACGCAGTCGCCTGCCGAACGCACCCCGTCCAAACTGTGTAGTATCCACAACCCCAAGAAGGGGCCAAAGCCTCTTAACCACTTCCTCTGATCCTGGGCCTCCAATCCTTCCCGGTCCCTGTCTTCTCGCAACCAGGCTTATTCAAGATGCTCTCCCCTTGCCCGCTCTACCCTTCATCCTTCATCTTGAATGTTTTTCGCCCTGCGTTTCATGTTCGTTTTGCCTTTGTGCTTCTGATGCCCTCACCCGAACCGGTATTGCTCTCTCTCGCTTGCTTCTGTGTCCCCACTCTTTGTATTCCTCCGTCTCATCCAGTGGCAACTGGCATGCCAGAGGGTGGCGGGGTAGGTGGGACATTAAAAAAAATAGTCATAATTACATTAAAAGCACTTACCTGAGAGCGTGACATCCTCCTCGATGGTCTCTCCTCGAGGCAGGCTGGCAGGCAGACTCCAAACTCCCAAGCCAATCCTGGCACTGCTCTCACCAGCATGAGAGCAGCACCAGGATTGGTGGGATCAGCCTCAATCAGCGCTCACAAGAGCACTGGAGGCTTTTGCTTTCCCCAAGACACCTGATTTAGAGAGGTTTAAAGTGTGCATGTGTGGCTGCCCGACATAAGACTGCCGGCCAAGGTGCACTTTAAACTGAAAGCGCCCTATTCTTTCTGCTGCTGGCAATCAACAGCAGACCTGCCCCCGTCCTCACACTTTATTCGGGACAGGTTGATGGAAAATAACAAGATAATGAATTAACTTAATTACCATTTTATTTTTCTCTCTGGGGGCATTTCAGTGAGGCGACGCTCCTCCGCTCACACGGAGGAGCAGCCCCTGGCTCACCTATGTAAGCTTCTCCCCACCTGTCGCGTGGCTTCAACCCTCTCCCTTTCTATTTAAAATGTTGTTAAATTAACTTTTAATCCACCATCCGCCATTGCCTGGCTCCAAGACTGATCAATTTGAGCATGGGTACTTAAAGGTAGAACTACGAGGGCTTCTTATGTAGGGAAGAAAGCGTGCACAAGACTGGCCATCACAAAGAAGTGGCACGCGTATCGCTGTTAACAGTGTTTGTTGTAGGGTGACCAACCGTCCGTAAATTTCACAGACAGTCCGTAATTACGGCCGTCTGTCCCTTGTCCGTGAAGTATTCTTTAACGGACGCCTTTTTTCCGCAATTTTAACTGGTCGCACAGCTGGCACCACCTCCCTTCTTGACTCCAATGCTGTTGAGGTCGGGAGTAACAGACTCCGATCAGCAGCATTGGAGAGGCACAGCGTGATGGCAGCAACCCTCACACCTTCAGCCCTTGATGAGCTGTCAAGAGGTGCTTGAAGGTGACAGAGGGAGGGGCTGCAGCTTCAGGGAGCAGGGGCATCTATTCAGATGCACACTGCACTGAATGTGTCTTGTAGCTGCAATTAGTGGGAGACATTCCCTTTCTGCCCAGGGCCCCAAACATCCTAGAACCGGCCCTGATTACACCGAGGCAGCACGTGGTTCTTTTCACAGAGCTCAATTACTGTCACTAAATTGTAAACAAACCTCGATTCTTTAAACATGCAGTCTATATTGTAATAAAATCAAGAAATGGCACAATCGCACCCACACTGATTAACAAAGTATGGAGGACAATCAGTTAAATCAGTTCTCTTGGAGTATCTCCTTTCAGTACTGTACATCAGTGTGGGGGTGAGGGGGGCAAAACTAACATTTTGGAAACGGAGCCTGTCTTCTCGTTGTCTTGTCCAGGAGGGGGTGAGGAGCCCTCCCCCACCCTGGAAGAGACCAAGATGATACTAGAATACTGCATGCCCACCCATGTGCCCACCATGGTGGATCCTGTTCCCCCTCCTGTGATGGCTCCTGTCCCCCCCCCAGTGATGGCTCCTGTCCCCTCCACCCCCGGCCTGTGATGGCTCCTGTCCCCCCCCCCTGTGTTGGATCCCGTCTCCGCCCCGGGTGGCTCCTGTCTCAGTCCTGGAATGGCTCCTGCAGCGAGGGTGAAGTTCTTGATGGGCCTCTTCTCAAAAAGCCTCAGCTCAAAATTAATATGAAAAGGTGGGCGAGTGAGTAAGTGAAGAGATGGCTGGATGAATTAGTGAAAGGGTGAATGGATGAATGAAAGATTGAATAGATGGATAATGGGAGAGGATGGATGGATCGATTAGTGAGTGGAAGGATGGAAGAGAGAAAAGGGAAATAGCTGGATGTATGGGTGGAAGGGTAGCTGGATGGTTAAAAGGGTGGGTGGATGAATGAAAGGATGGATGAGTGAAAAGGTGAATGATGAGTGAGTGGGTGGATGGATGAGTGAAATGATGGATGGATTGATGAATTGAGAAGTGCAAGGGCGAATGGATGGACAGATGAGTGAAAGGGTGGATGTAAGGATGGATGAGTGAGTGAAAGGGAATGGAAGGTAGATGGACAAAATGATGAATAGATGAGTGAAGGAGTGAAAGGATAAATGGATGAGAGAACGGATGGATGAGTGATAGGGTCAATGGATAGATTCATGAGCGGATGAGTAGATGGATGGATGGGTAAATGGAAGGAAGGATTGCTAAGTGAAAGAGTCGATGGAGAGAGAAAGGGATGATGATGGATGACTGAAAGGGTGGATGGGTGGAAGGATGAGTGACTGGGTGGATGGATGAGTAAGTGAAAGGATTGCTGGATGGGTGAAAGGATAAATGGCTGGATGGATGAGTGAATGGATGGATGGTTAGAAGAGTGGATGGATGAGTGTACAGATGGATAGGGTGAAAGGGCGGATGAATAATGGATGGATGAGTGAAAGGATGGATGAAGGGATGGATGAGGGAAATGATAGATGGAAGGATACATGATTGATAGGTTTGCAAATGGATGAATATGTCTAGATATTGCTGGGCTTACTTATATACAATTGCGCGACCTCTGATGTGTCTGTAAAACGTATCCAATTGTCCTGAAGTTTTGTCCTGAATTTTGACCTCCTGTCCTGAATTGGTGTCCTGAATTTTGACCCTTTGTCCTGAATTTTTACACTCACAGTCCTGAATTTGCACCAATCCCAGTTGGTCACCCTAGTTTGTTGAGTAAATGTGTTCCCGGAGACCAAAGACCAGCTTAGATTCTCTGGCTTTTTTTTGTGTAATAGAGGGGCGTGGCGCAGCTGCTCCAAGCACAGCTTTTGGGGTGCAGTGGCTTATACAATTAATTGTGATTCAATCGACTATTCCGCTTTGCCTGAGACGCGAACGTATGGTTTCTTTTTATGTGCAGGATGCAAGCACGCAGGTCATTCTTACGGATCATTTTATAATGATGGTGTAGGAAATTGTGAGGAGTTCCGTCCTGAGTAATGGTAGAAAAGAAAACCACTGCTTTCAGAAAAACAAAAACAAAAAAAGCAGTTATTTAAAAGTATCAGACATGTTTTAGAATAACAATGCTGGTAGAGTTTTGATTCCTTTCCATGCAGGGGCAGCACACTATTCACTTTGAAAATCTTATTTCCAGTTGAATTACATAGGTGGTGAGGTGGCGCATTTTAAAACCAGGAGGCCACAGTGATAATCCCAGCTACTCCATTTGACCAAAGTGTTTGATCGTGGGCAGAACCAGACCGTAGCACCAGCTTCTCCAGTTGATCATATGGCCAGGTACTACAGAGTCCCCCTACCCCAAACAGACCACCCCTTTTACGTGGAGAAGTGTGGCTCAATGGTTAGAGTGGCAGACCCTGATGCAGAGGTCTGGCCCGGGATCAGGGTTCAAATCCTGCCTCGGCAGGTCTTGGGCTCAATTTCCTCAGACCTGATCATTCTCGCCTCGGTGCCTATTCTAATCATGGGTCCCACTCTGCAACTCTGGGCAAATCGCTTGCTTAATCTCCACAACGGCCCCAACAGCGCTGGGATGCCTGGCTTCACCTTGGGGGGTGCCCAGGAGTGGACATTTCACAGGTAAAAGCCAGGAAGGGTTCCACAGCAGTATGCGTACAGCGCCAGGAAGCCCCGGTTGGGGTATAAGTGCGCTTTACAAGTACAAAATTCATTCATTCATTCATTCACTTCATCATTTATGCCCTTAGGGCAGAAACATATCCTCCTCCATTTTCCCCTAAGGCATCAATGGAGACAGCCTACCATGGCCTGGGTTAAGGGTCGTAAACCCCAGCCGTATTTTATTCAGAACAATAACAAAACCGAAAACATTAATCATTCATATTTACACCATTTACAAAATACGCAGAAAGTCCATTCTATTACATTGATATGTACAGTATATCATTTGGCTATCCTTAACATGTTTCTAATACATAGCCATTTCTGTCATAAGCTAAGTGATCAAAAAATATGATATCCCTGTTTGAGCCTACGGCAAGGTTAGTGACTGGTTCAAGATCATGCTGGGTCCCACCCTCCTACCGCAGTGACATTGCTCAGGAGGCCCAGTTCGTCAGAAGGTTATCTCACCACAGGCACCCCCTATGCTCTCAACATTATCTCCATAGGGGCTGTGCTGTTATGACCAATTTTCTTGTGCCATTGTGCGTTTGTGGCCCAAAATTGGAACTTCCCCTCCCCTCGCACCCTTCCAGCCTACCGGCTGTAACTGCTCCTGGAGTTCCCCTCAAGTGTCCTCATTTGACAATGGTGATGCCTACTAAGGACCGTGAAAGATCCCACCAATCATGACCTTACCGCCACAGGCCAGCATAGTTACCCGACTATCTGCCCCCCCCCCCCCCTTGCACCTAGAAGGCCATGCCCTGCTGCGCATTCCCACCTACCAGGCAAGTAAATTCTCCAGGTATATCTTCTCATTACCTAGCTTGGAGAGATGCACCCCATCTTGCAGGGAAAAATGTTCCCCCCAGATTCACCCATGCGCAATCGCCTAAAACTTTGGGGATCGAATAGCTTGTCAATACGGTTGTTGATTCTTTTACTGAGTGATTCAAAGCCCACATAGATTACCCCCTCCACTGAAATCTGGGGTCCATGTGTGTCCAGGCCAGCAACGCCTGCGGGCATCTCATCGCCAGCCATCCTATCTCAGTAATCAGTGCTTTCACTACACCCTTTCTACCCAGGTGAACCAGATACATTACCCCCAGGTGCAAGATAAATGCTGCGGGAGGTACATCAGCCCTGTCCAGCAAGCTTACCAACATATTCCTAAGCTGGTCAAGGCATAAACCCCCCCGGCTGTGTGCATAGTTGCCTGAAAAGAAAAATTGTCTCAACCTGCTCACATATGAGTGACCAATTATCCACACGTCCACTTCGCTGTGCCCTCAGGAGGAAACCTGGGCTGCAACGGCGCCGAAAACCAATGAACCGCTAAATGCTTCCCCCCTACAGGACAGGATGTGGAAACTGCAAGCCAAATCAAAAGAGAATCACCATCAGTAACACATAGCCAACCTTTTACAGCAGACGCACATAGCGCTTATAACAGTCTGGGGACCACCTACCAATCCTCTTCACCGTACTCCCCGGAAGGCCCCTAGCCGTTGCCACAGTGGCAGCCCCTATCTGAAAAGAGTGGGTCCCAGATCTTATTGGGTCTAAATCGGAGGCCTTGAGGGCCACACTCATGACTCTACTGAATTGAAATTTAGTTAGCAGGGTTCCATCACCGTGCATTAGTAGCGGACACCCTGCGGGTGGCCTGTGTGCCAGGAACACTTCCAGGTTCGTAATTGGGCAGCATACACTCGTCATGCTTTCTGCAATATAACTCTGTCCCCATACCATCCTGATCGGTCTTAGACTTGGGAATAGATATGAATAGGGAGTTCCCCTGCAACCTCGCATGGCTGAATTGGAGCCCCCCGTGCAAGTCCTTTTTATTCTTCGCTACCAGTTCCCCACCCTGAAAGTGCCATAGAATGCCAGCACAAACGCTGCTTTAAAGAGAAGCACCTCTCCTGGAGATTTACAAACCTGACCTAGCGCACCCAGCAATGCTGCCAAAGTGTGAATACCTATTGGGCGCTTCACGTCTGGCTGGGGACCTTGCAAGCGCTGCCACCCCTTGAGAGCTTTTCTCACTATGAATGTGTTGGTGGGGTCGCGCTTGCCCTGCATTTTTGCAAAAAAGGAGATTGCCCCAATGTGGCACCTTGCTGATCGCACAAAGGGTCCCCATCCCTCATTGCCCTCAAAAAGAAAACAACTGGCGATGATTCATGCCATGCTCTCTCCCATTCTTCCCCAAAAAAATTGCAGTAGGCCCCAAATGCCCCTTAATATGCCCACCTGGTCCTGGGTGCAAGGCTTACTGCCACAAGGTCAGATAACCTGGGGCACCAAGCTGCCAAAGCTGGTCTAGGAAAGGAGTTGGGTTCTCTGCTGCTTCTGGATGGTGGGACCTGAACACCTGCATCTTAAAGTGAGCAAGCGCATCAGCAGCATGATTCAACACACCTTGGACATGTTTTGCCCTAAACAGTACATTTAACCTCATGCATAAAAGTATTATTTCCTTCAACAGTCGCAGTAGCATTTTACACTTAGCTGATTGGTGGTTGATGCATTCTACCACAGACATGTTGTCAGACCAAAAGACCACAGATTGGTTCCTCAGCTGTTCTGACCAGATGGACAACACCACTAGAATGGTGAACAGTTCCAACAATCCATTGTTACCTGTGAATCCGGAATCCACCCACCATGTGGGCCAACGCTGAGCCGACCACACCGGGCCTAGAATGGCTCCAAACCCCTCGCTACCTGCCGCATCGGTCATCAGACCCATCTCCGGGCTAGATACGAGTGGGCTGGGCCACACTAATTTGCCATTGAAATCACGCAGGAATGCCATCCAAATACGCATGTCCTGCCTGACCTCGCTGGACAACCTGTTGTGATGGTGTTTTTCCTTGAGACCTGACATTGACTGTGCAATGGTGCGTGAGAATGTGCCATTGGATAACTTTTAGGGCAAAATTCAACTGTCCCACCGTTTTTTGGAGCTGGTGCAGGGTAACCTTCTCCTTCCTCAAAAGTTCCTGTAATGCTGACCTGAACGTTATGATTTTTTCCTTGGGGAGTGATGACACACTGTTCACTGAATCCAGTTCTATACCTAGGAATTTGATCTCCATGGTTGGCCCAACAGTCCTACCTTGCTCCAAAGGGACGCCAAAATCATGCATAAGTACACAAAAACTCTGTAATGCGCAGCCACACTCCAGAGACCCCAGTGCTCCTAAGAAAAGGAAATCATCTACGTAGTGCAGGACTGACCAGTGGCCCATCACCTGCCTGAAAACCCACTCTAGAAATGAACTGAACTTCTCAAAGTAAGAGCAGGAAACAGAACACCCCATAGGCATGCATTTGCCCATATAATATTTCCCTTGGAACTGAAAACCCAGCAGGCGAAAATCTAGTGGGTGCACGGGCAATAATTGGAAAGCTGATTCAGTGTCTGATTTTGCCAGCAGTGTGCCTGGACCCAGCCTCCTAATCATTTCAATTGCTTGATCAAGCGATGCACAGGTCCCCATCTATGGTGTCATTCAAAAACTGGCCCCTGCTAGCCGATAAATTATGAATTAATTGTAACTTCCTCTGGTTCTTCTTGGGTACTACCCCTGATAAGGAGCACACAAATCCCTCCACTGGTATTTCATCAAATGCGCCCGCCACTCTTCCTAACCTCAACTCTTTTTCTATTTTTGCTGCCGCAACCCCATTGTTGCCTCTTACAGATAGTTGATTCTGGCAATGTGAAGCCCCCAATAATCAGGTGCAGGAATTCTGAAGCCCTCAGTCCTGCTTTTTACCTCCCTTGTCTTTTGATTTTTTTAAACACTTTGACTCTGGGTGTGAGACATGGCCCGGAAGGAACATGCATGCTTAAATTTGCATGTGCCAACCACCCTGGTGAATGTACATTTGTTAAAGCCCCAGCATGCCCCTTTCTTTCCCCCTCCCCAGTGTTAAATGGGGGGCCTGGCCGAAAGGACTGTCCCTTCGAGATGTTGTGGGGCACTGACTTCATGTGCCTCAGCCACAAAATGACGTCAATTTGGTCCCTAGTGAGGGTAGGGTCAGTTGCCATTGCCCTTCTGAAATCCATATTGTACTCCTTCCACCCCACACCACTGTATTCATCATGTACACAAGCTATCATATTCTGGTAGCATGCCATATGCACACCCAAACCAAGGAAACGTTCAGACATTATTGCCATATAATTAGAGAAACCCTTGAACCAATTGACCAGAGTCTCAACTTTTTTCTTATGGAGCCAACTAGACCACTCCCTTGGGTGCACCCACTCCTTATTCTTTTTCGCTTCCTCTTTATCCGCATCGCTTAACTAACAGGGAAAAATATTTACATATTCCCCCTTCCAAATCTTTTCTCTCACCTCTTGTGAGAGATGTCTCCCCAATTGATCCCTGGAAGAGCGCAATTCTCCCAAACCTAGACTTGGTAACGTCAGTGGCATACCTGCTGCTGCTGCCTCCGCTTTCTTGGCTTTCCCCCCGTCCGACGGCGAGTTTACTTTGAGAGGTTTATCTCTGGTCGCCTTAGGTGCTGCTCCACTAGCCGCAGCGTTCCCCACTGTCACAGTCTGCCCTTCTCCTGTCTTAGCCCCCTAAAACTGCGCCACCAATTTTCAAGCCTTCTCCAGAGCATTGTCCTCGCTCGTCAATGCCTGTGCGCCATCTGCCGGGCTCCAAGTACCTGCCTTAGCTAACCATGGTAAAACTGCTGCCAAACTGGCCACTAAATCAGGATGCCTAGGCACACCCCTGATGGTACTATTGGGCACTGTGGCACGGGGTTGGTTGACTGCCCCCATGAATTCCAGGTGGAATAACTGGTGATCCTACCGGCCCACTCCCTGCCGCTACTGGCATCTCCACTACCGTTGCCGATGGTGCCATCACCCTTGGCTGCCATGCCCTCGGGGCAAAGCGGTATGGCCCCCAACTCTCTTGGTTCTAAATCTCTTGGGCACCGGAGGGAATGCCGCCCTAGAAGCCGCCCCCACCCATCGGGGCCTTTCCTCCGCCCCATCCTGCCCATCAACTCGGCTCCTCAGCTAAGGATTGCTCCATATCCTTCATCTTTTGCATCATGGATTCCATAAAAATCTCCATTTATGAGCGCTGCTCGCTCCTCTGCCTTTGTAGCCATTACACAGATCAAGTCCCCTCAACATAACAGTCTAACCTCACTTTGCACTAGGCGCCCAGCTACACAACTGTGTTCCTCAGCAAGACAGCCCTGCCTCCTACTCTGTTTAACTGTGTAACCAGGCTCACTTCTACCCCCTGCAATCAGTCTAGATCAATACCAACCAGCACCCTTTGAAAACAGCTGCTATCCTCCAACAAGGAAATCACCCCCCTGCCCTAGCTCCTACTAATTTCCAAATCAAATTAGTCTTTGTGTCAAAAATCACCTCTCCCCAATGATTCTTTAGCCCAAAAAAACACAGGCATTAGCCCCTTCACCTCAAATTCGTGGATTTGTGCAGTAGCGCCCGCCCAAATTACACAGTGTGCCTTAAGAGACCAGCTGGAGCTACCACTGCAACACCAATCGTTCGGGTGAGCGAGTATACACTCAGCCAGCGTGGCTCCCAGCTGTAAAAGGGGCAACACTGGTGGGGGCAGTGCTTTGAGTTCTCCTTGACCTGTAAAATTGCCCAGGAGACAAAGAACAAAGAAGGTGGGGGGAGAGAAAAGAAACAAGAAAAACTTCTGAGAAAAGGTCTCTGTCCTGGAGACCGTCCTGTCCCTGAATGGCTGTGGAGCGGCGATGTGAAAGGTCGATCGCTGCTCCACAGCCCCCTTTTAAGCCCAAATGGCAGGAAGCCAGTTGAAACTGGCTTCCCGGGCGATTTGCCCAACATGACCCGGAAGCACTTATTTGCACTTTTGGGTCACCACTGTCTAGCTCAATCACAAGCAGGCGGAGCGGGGACTGCACGCGTCACTTCCTGTGCGTGGCCCGCCCTGCCCCACGCCAACACACGGGGGACGGGCACGAGTACGACCGCCATAATCTGAGGTGTGCCTGGTCTGTGTGCCACCTACACAAAGTGTTCGATTTTGAGCATATGAGGGTCCATTCCCTCGAGTGCTACCTCTTGTATTTTGTTGCTCTTGATACTTGCACAACTGTCACTATTGTCTCATGTAACGTAACGTTTGCTTTTGTAACATGCTCACTTGTAATTTTGGCTTCATGTATCTAAAAACGCCTCCCTCGCGCTCCTTTCTCCCTCTCTCCCGCTGCCTAGTCCTCCCACCCCCTCCCTCTCCAGCGCGCGCTCCACTCGCATCTGCCTGCTGCTCCTCCCCCACCCCCCCACTCCCCCCACTCCCCCAACCAGCAATGCCGAGAAGCTTGTTTCCTCTAAAAACATATCGTTTGCTACCTCTTGTATTTTGTTGCTCTTGATACTTGCACAACTGTGACTATTGTCTCATGTAACGTAACGTTTGCTTTTGTAACATGCTCACTTATAATTTTGGCTTCATGTATCTAACAAGCATTGGCATTGCCAATAGGTCTCGCTTGTGGGACCTTATAAGTATTTAGTTTTGCAGCACAATATCCGATTATGCAACTCGGATATTGTGCTGCACAACTAAATACTTATAAGGTCCCACAAGCGAGACCTATTGGCTATGCCAATGCTTGTTGTTATTGGATTTAGTTGCACGATTAGTGGGTAAACTTACTTAATAAAAACAAACTTTCAAGTTAGTAGAACAATTGTCCTCCCCTCCATACACACCCGGGTGGGCAAGGCCCAAGGCCACACAACAAAACAACTAGTGTGGAGGCATGCTTCCCTCTCGTATATGGGGACTGTCAGTGCAAAGCCGGCTTAGAAAGATAGTCTCTGTGAATCCAGTAGTCGGCATCATGTGTTCTTACAGTTGTGTGACGTTGCAACGCTTTCCATTGCAAAACATGCCTTTACCAAACATGCGTTGCAATGCGTATGCCATTACCATGCATAACCTTTACCACGAATATGCCTTTACCACGCATACCTTTCCAACTTATTTCGTTGTAAGAGCATGAATGTTAAGGGAATATTCATGGTAAAGGTTTTCCCTGACTCCTGTCTCGAATCCTAAAACTGGTCCCTTCCGTCCCAGGCGCCCGGCCCCTTTAAAAAAATACTCCTCCCTTGTATCTCTGCGTGACCAGCCACTGGCCCCCAAACTTTCTGACAACTACCCCTCCCATTAGCCCTAAAAACAGACCCCACATGACCCTCCCCCTCCGGCCCCAGCCCTTCTAAAAACAACCCCTCTCCTGAGCCTTAGAAGTGGACCCCAGCACAACCCCCACCCGGCCCTCTGCCCTTCTAAAAACTACCCCTCCCCTGAGCCCAAAAATGGACCCCAGCGCAAATCCCCCTCTATACATTTTTTTATTAACTTATTAAAATAATAAAAATATTACTATAATTAAATAATAAAGTCAAATTAATTTAAAATCCCCCTTACCTCTCCACAGCATCACCTACCCAGCTCTTCTGAGGCGCGGTGCACGTCACAAAGAGGAAGTGGAAGGGTCCTGGTAAAGGCTATGCGTGGTAAGGGTGCATGCGTGGTTAGGGATATGCATATTAACAGCTGTGTTATAATAGATGTTTCCCGTTCTTATGGGAAAGCCTACTTTGCTGATAAGGTAGCTTAGGTGTAGCTGTGCTTGTCCCAGATGCGTCTATGTGTGTGTGTGGCTCATATGGCAGAGGGGTGAAAACAAGAACAGAGACTTCGACTGCTCATCCTTTAGAGGTCAATAACATGAGGTAATTCAGAAAAAAAAATAAGCTACCCCAAACGAGGGTCTGAGACGGGTCGCAAACGACTACCGCTACAAAACATTAAATAGACACATTTCATTGTATCATGTGTTTTGGTCAATAACTGTTGGTGGGAAAGCGAAGTGACCAGACAAGTCGGGACGAAAAACAAAACAGTGGGGTTGCTTTTAAATTAAACTTTTTTAGCAAGTTTAATAATAACTGATATCTACTTGTAAATTATAAAAAAAAAAAATCTTGTAATTTGGTAGTGGCAGTGGTAAATTTAGGGTGGAATTTGGAGATTGGCAATTTCCAAACCACGTCGGGAAGGACAGAATCCCGGTGATCACATTTTATATCCAGGTCATGGACCAATGGCCAGTACCTTCGCAAAATATCCTATGTTTGAAGTTTGAATATGTGAGAAGCTGGTCTGGTATATGATGTCCACTAATGTAAGTGGGCACCTTGCACCAGTCCAGAAAACCCTTATAGTGATTTAAGAGGTCTTAGACAACCTTAGAAAGCTCTCTAGGTGGTAGTTGTGGAGAGCAGCTTAGTCCAGAAGGAGTGTAAAGCAGCTTGTTTTACCAGAATGCATTATTATAGTATAGATTAAGGGAAAAAGAACCACACAAAGTATTTATAAAAATATGTATTTATTATATAATACTCTCTAACACAGAAATATCTCCTACCCGGAGATATGCACAATGCACACAATACTTTAGCATAGAAACACAGTAAATAGCACGAAATACACAGTGGCCCGGGGGGAGGGACCAAACTGAGGAAAAGTGTTCTTCTTATCGGCATCATTTGTACTGAGACTCCATTGCTTTTTCATTGCCATCTCGTGTCAAACACTTCCACACGACACACCTGGTCGTTCCTGCTGATGCCTGAGGAAAATCTAACTAACACGACAACAGCCATCTTGCAGCCTGCATTTCTGCCCAGGAACTGTCGCACACCCAACCCCCCCCTGTTCTTGCAGTTCAACAGAAAGCCATGATACACTCAAACTCTGTGTAAATGATTTGTTTTCCATCTCCTGCTCCTAGCCTGGTAAACATCCTTGACACCGTGATCAGGTTATCTGGACAATGGTCTGACTGCTGGGCCCTGATCAGGGTGATTAAACAATGACCTGAAAGACCGGGCTTTGATCAAGGTGATTAAACAATGACCTGAAAAACTGAGCCTTGATCAAGCCGAGTGAACAATGATTTGTGTACCAAGCCTTGACCAGGTCAGCATCTACAAAGGTCGTCTGGATCTGGTTATCAACTGCAAACACTGCCCTGATTGAACAATGAACTAACAGCCAAGAAACTGAGATGAAAAAGTAAAAAAGGCTTGTAAGCTGCGGAGTAAAGCAGCAGCCTCCTCTGTCTTGTTTCTGACGAGCTTGGGACGCTGTTCCATAGCCCGGGCTATTTGAATAAATCTGGGTTCCTCCTGCAGACGAAGGCTCCTGTGTCTCCTTTTACTACGTATGAAGGGTATGGAAGGCTTGGGCGGTTCCCCCGCCGATGAGACCCAGTAAGTGGGTTAATCCGGTTCTTCAATTGACGCCCGAATAGGGACTCCACGAGCACGAAGGTCAGGCCCGGTGGATGTGAGGAGGTGCACGGAGAGACTCCGACGGAGGTACCCTACCCGAGAGATTCTTGCAATCCGGTAAGCCGAACGACTCACCCGCTGTTCCTCCCCACCCGGTCTCGGCCACATGACCGCGTTCTCGCTGGAGTCCCCTAGCAAATAATTTCTGGAGCAGGACACAGCCCTACGTCTGCAGAAGATAACTGACCCTGTAAGGTAAGGGTGGACTAATCACCCACCAAGTCTGTATGATTCTGTTATTGACTTTCACAAAAGCCAAGCTGTTATTGACATTTGCCAAAGCCAAGCAAGCGAGCTGAGTTTTTAAAACCCGCTGGTGTCTGTTCTGTATGATTCTGCTGTTAATGACTTTTCCAAAAGCCAAGCAAGCGAGGTGAGTTTTAAAACCCGCTGGTGTCTGTTATCTGTTTTCAAGCATGCCAGTCAGTAGTAAGTTCAAGAGATTATGTTGTTGTATGTGTACGCAGGACTCCCAGCTGGAGGCGGCTTGTCCACTTCCTCCAGAAGGGACCCCTGGCCATACAATGTATGTTAAACATGGCCTTTCTGCCATGTTTCCCTCATTCTGGGTAAAATATACGAAACAAAGTAACGCAGAATTACAGTGGCCACTTTATGGCTCCTTTAATTCCCAAGTTCTCGCCAACCTGAAAAGAAAAACGCGCCCGTCTATGTTTGAATCTGTCTGATTTTGGAGGAAAGAGACAGAGCAGTGAGCTAAAAAGCAGAAGGTTCAAGAAAGAAAACAAGAACGTATGTCAATGGCCGACCACGCCAGAGAAAATTTACAAAATCAAATGACAAAATAAGTGGAAATAGCCGATAGGGAGCATGGGGCCCGGGAACAAAAATGTTATCCAGCTCGTGAGGAGAAAGGTAAGGGCCATATGGAAGGGGGAGAAGAAAGTGATTCCTTGCTTGATACCATTCTACAAAGCCCTCCTGCATATGCCCCAATGTACCCTGCCCTGAAGCCTCACACCCTGCATGTCCCCCCGCCACAGCCCACTCCTGCCCCTACTGCCCCTCTTACTGTTCTCCCTGTCACACCATCCCTCCCAATTTTTCCTATGACACCGACCATGCCCGCTAACCCTGTCCTCGCTGCGGGAATGACAACAAGTCTCCATCTGCCCAACCCCTGCGGCTTTACCCCTACACTCCCTTTTCCTGCTTCTCCGTGGTCTACAGTTAAGCAGGATTTATATAGATTGTTGAATTCCCCCGACTGGCCTCCTTGCGCTCTGCGGTCAGCTTTTCGTCCCATCGAGAAAATGACCTACATAGGCAACAGTGTGAATGTTGGCTAAATAACGGGAATATTTATGCCTTTAAAGAAATATGGTCCACCTTTTTCCAGTGGACGATTATGGAACAGACCACCTGGGCTGAATACATGTGTACCCTGGTCATGCAAAGATTTGAGAATGCACTTATGCAGATACCCCCCGGATTAAAGGACCTTAGGTCGCAAATAAAAAGAGGCGATGTTCAGGGAGAGGGGATGTTTGGCACTATGTCTGCTTTAATGGCTTACCGTGATATGACCGCTTTTCCCAACAACCTTCTAGAAACAGCTATGCCAATAAGAGAGGCGGCCCCTGTCTTTGTTAACACACTTAACGATGTCCAAAATAATGGCCGTGGGGCTGTTGAGGCACACTGGCGCAGGCTTTGGGTTCATGTTCCTTGGAAAAGGTCAGAAGTAATGCAGTTTAAAGGACAATTACCAGATCCCCGGAAGAATCCAGCTGCCTTTTACAGAGAATTAGGTCAGATTATATCTGCAGGTACTCTCGTTCCTGAGGATATAGATTTACTTTTTGGAACAGTTGTCCCCACTGAAATTAGGGACAAAATTCGACATACTGACTATGAAGTAGCGTTGGGAGGTAAATGGGCTGACCTAGAGGCTATGGAAGAAGCAAGGGTAGGAGGGACTAAACCAGAAGCTGCCGTCCTTACTTTGCCCGGTAAAATAATAACGTTTATGAAAACACTTTTGGCGGAAACTGTCATTAACTGGGATCAAATAATCAATCAATCAATCAATCAGCAGATTTGTAGAGCGTGCTACTCACCCGCTAGGGTCTCAAGGCGCTGGGGGGATGGGGGGGTCGCTACTGCTCGAACAGCCAGGTCTTGAGTTTTTTCCTGAAGGAGAGATGGTCCTGGGCCAGCAGTAGGTGGATGGGGAGGGAGTTCCAAGTCTTGGCCGCCAGGTAGGAGAAGGATCTTCCTCCGGCGGTGGTTCTGCAAATTCGTGGTACGGTGTCGAGTGCGAGGCTGGCGGATCGGAGCTGGCGGGTGGGTGTGTAGAATGTGAGGCGGCTGTTGAGGTATTTGGGGCCCATGTCGTTGAGAGCTTTGTGAGAAGTCTGAACGTGATCCTCTTGCTGACGGGTAGCCAGTGCAGGTCTCTCAGATGGGCAGAGATGTGGCTGTGCCGGGGGATGTCCAGGATGAGTCGTGCAGAGGCGTTCTGTATTCGCTGGAGTCTTTTCTGGAGTTTGGCTGTGGTTCCTGCGTAGAGGGTGTTCCCGTAGTCCAGACGGCTGGTGAAGAGGGCCTGGGTGTCCGTCTTCCTGGTCTCGGTGGGGATCCACCTGAAGATCTTTCGGAGCATGCGCAGGGTGTTGAAACAGGATGACGAGACGGCGTTGACTTGCTTGGTCATCGTGAGGGAGGAGTCCAGGATGAAACCCAGGTTGCGTGCATGGTCCGTTGGCTTGGGGGCGTTGCCCAGGGCAGGGGGCCACCAGGAGTCATCCCAGGCAGAGGGGGATGGTCCTAGGATGAGGACTTCCGTCTTGTCCGAATTCAGTTTCAAACGGCTGAGCTTCATCCATTCCGCGATGTCTTTCATTCCTTCGTGGAGGCTGGTTCTGGCGGTGGCGGGGTCGTTGGAGAGGGAGAGGATCAGCTGGGTGTCGTCGGCATATGAGATGATGTTTAAGTTGTGTTGGCGTGCGATGGCTGCAAGGGGGCTCATGTAGACGTTGCAGAGGGTGGGGCCGAGTGAGGATCCTTGCGGAACGCCGCAGATGACTTCAGTGGCCGCGGATCGGAAGCTGACTCTCTGGGTTCTTCCAGAGAGGAACGAGATGATCCACTCCAGGGCCTTCCCTTGGATTCCAGTGTTGCTGAGGCGTTGTATTAGTGTGCGGTGGCATACGGTGTCGAATGCTGCTGAGAGGTCCAGGAGGATGAGGGCAGCTGTTTCCACGTTGTCGAGCAGGGACCTGATGTCGTCGGTGGCTGCGATGAGGGCGGTCTCGGTGCTGTGGTTTGCTCCGGAGCCGGACTGCGAGGGGTCGAGGAAGGCAGAGAGTTGTTTGTTGACGGACTTCTCGATGACTTTAGCAGGAAAAGGGAGGAGCGAGATGGGGCGGAAGTTCTTGAGGTCCGTGGGGTCTGCAGTGGGTTTCTTCAGGAGGGCGCTGAGCTCGGCATGTTTCCAGCTCTCCGGGAAGGTGGCGGTTGTGAAGGAGTTGTTGATGATGTCCCGGAGTTGGGGTGCGATGATGAAGTCGGCTTTGTTGAAGATGTGATGTGGGCAGGGGTCGGTTGGGGAGCCGGAGTGGATGGTGTTCATCATGTGGCTGGTGTCTTCGTTGATGATCGGGGTCCAGGTGCACAGGGTGGTTGTGGGGGGCGCTGGTTCGGTGGTCAGGTGCGTGGTCTGTGCGCCGAAGCTGTTGTGTATGTCGGCGATCTTGCGGTGGAAGAACGAGGCGAGTGAGTCGCAGAGGTCTTGCGAGGGTGTGATGTCGTTGTTGCAGGCGCTGGGGTTGGAGAGCTCTTTAATGATGCTGAAGAGTTCCTTGCTGTTGTGGGTGTTGTTGTCCAGACGTTCTTTGAATGTTATCCTTTTGGTGGTGCGGATCAGCTGGTGGTGTTCGCGGGTGGCGTTCTTGAGGGCTGTCATGTTTTCTGTTGTCTGGTTGTGGCGCCTGGCTTTCTCGAGGGTGCGGCAGGTTTTCTTGGAGTTTTTGAGGTCGTTGGTGAACCATGAGGCTTTTTTGCTGCCGAGTCTGCTGGGAGGGTTCTTCAGTGGTGCGAGGTCATCGGCGCAGTTGGTGAGCCACTGTGTGAGGTTGCGGGCTGCTTCATTGGGGTCCCTCGTGTTGGTGGGAGGGTTCTGGCTGAGGGAGGGGATGAGTTCGTCGGCGGTGATCTTGCTGCAGCTTCTGCGGGGAACCTGTTGCGGTGGTGGTGGGTCGTGGTTCTCCTGAAGTTGAAGTGGACGCAGCTGTGATCTGTCCAGTGCAGTCGGTGGAGTGGCTGAAGGCGATATGCTTGCTGGATGAGAAGATGGGGTCTAGCGTGTGGCCAGCGTAGTGGGTGGGGGTGTTCACCAGTTGCTTGAGTCCGAGGTTGGTGAGGTTGTCCAGCAGGGTGGCGGTGTTGCTGTCATTGTTGTTCTCCAGGTGGAAGTTGAGGTCCCCTAGGAGGATGTCCTCCTAGGGGAGGCATCCTTTCGATGCCTGTAGGCAGCGAAAAGATGAGAATGTGGCTGACTTCTTTACCCGTTTTGAGACAGAATACAAGGGACATAGTGGTTTGGATCCCCGGACCCCAGGTTCTGGCCCAGTATTTGTCGATAAGTTTGTCAGCAACTTGCTTCCTGAGATCTCCGCCAGGCTTAAGAAAGTAGAAAGTATGTGGTCTGCCCAAACTATGACTGGTATCTTGGCTATGGCACAATATCACGAGAATAAGGAGAATGAAGATAGAGACAAGGAAAGTAAGGTTAGGGATCTTAAGACTAAGGCACTTCTGCAGCAGGCTTACCCTCCCGAGGTCCCGATGCCCGCGGGAATTTCAGACCTCAACCCCAACCCCTCCAAGGGCTCGCCAGTCTACCCCTTCCAGCCCTCAATGTACGGGAGCCATCCAAATAGATCTGTGTGCTTATTGTAAGGGGTACGGCCATTGGATAGATGAGTGTCCTGTTTTAGATGAAATCATCCGATCAAGGACGACTCGGTCTCGCGCTCCCAGGAAGGGGCGGCCGACTAGGGACCATGGCCAGCCCCATCCACAGGATAAAGAACGAAGGCCCAGGGATGACGTTCCCATCCGGCAGCGCCCGGCCAATAGGTTTGATGGGTACGAAGCAACACGCACTTATTACAATGATGATTATGATGAAGTTGATGAGACAGGGTCCTACCAATCATAGGACAGCCAGGAAAGGGGTATTACCAGAGTGCAAATCCCAGTGGATCAAAGGGGCCCGTATGTTCAGATGTCAATTGTGGGGAACGATCAGAATTTTCTTTTGGATACTGGGGCCACCAGGTCTTCTATTGCACGTCTGTCAGTCCCGGAGGCACCCCTTTCTGGCAATATGAATGTCTCCGTGGGTTTTGAAGGAACACCTGTGACCAGCCCTGTCTCTGAACCCCTTCCTCTCGATATTGGCCCTGCACATATTGACGCTCCCTTGGTCCTTACTACAGGTTGCAGTGAAAACTTGTTAGGCATGGATTTACTGAAAGCTCTGTATGTGGCCATATCATGTAGTCCCCAAGGTGTATCCCTAACAATTTCCCCCACCACAGCTTCCTATATGTATCTATCAGGTCCCCTCCCACCAGAGTTGCAGTCTTTACCTTCCTCCCTCTGGGCATCATCAGACACTGATGTAGTGTGTCTCAACATATCCCCATATGTAGTACGCATCCAGCCAGGTGCACTTCTCCCCCGCCTCCGGCAGTATCGAGTGCCCGCGGAAGGATAAATGGCCCTTTTAACAATAATACCTGATTTAATGGATAAGGGCGTAGTGAAGGAGACAAGTGGCAATATGTGTAACAGTCCTATTATTCCCGTTCTTAAAAAGACCAATGGAGATGCTCTCTACCCTAAAATATACAGATTTGTGATTGACCTGAGAGCCCTTAACAAAATAACAATCTCCCAATATCCTGTTGTCCCTGACATTACAGCCCTCTTAACGATGGTCCCTTCTGACGGCACGCACTTTTCTGTCATAGACCTGAAGACTGCTTTTTTTCAGCATTCCTATAGATCCTGACAGCAGACTTTTTTGGTTTCTCCCTTGGTGGGCGAAGCTTTAGATTCAGCCGCGCCCCTCAAGGTTTCACCGAGAGCCCCAGTATCTATAGTCAAGCCCTAAAAAGTCAACTAGATTCCTTGGAAATCCCTGATAATTCCACACTATTACAATATGTAGATGACCTCCTCATTGCTGCAAATTCTGCCCCAGCATGTAAATAAGCTACTCTCTGTTTGTTACGCCACCTTGCCCTCCATAATCACAAAGTCCCATTGAAAAAGCTTCAGTTTTGTCAAGAGAAGGTGACCTATTTAGGTCATCTCCTCTCGAAGGAGGGAAGGCAGCTCACCGCTGATCGTGTAGCCATTATCAATGCTATGACGGCCCCACGAACACAAAAGCAGGTGCGAGCCTTCATAGGCCTAACCTCATACTGTAGACAGTGGATTTCCAATTTTACGGCCATGGTCAAACCTCTTCTTGCCCTCACCACTAAAGACATATCAGACAGTTCCTTTCCATGGACTAGAGAGCATGCACAGGCCTGCCAAGATTTTAAAAAGGCTCTGTGTACTGCTCCAGTCCTCGGTACTCCTGATTATAACAAACAATATTTTCCTTTTGTACATTAGACAGACGGCTGTGCATGCGCTGTCTTGACTCAGATGTTCGGAGGTCACCATCGGCCATGTGCCTATTTTTCAGCCACCTTAGATCCTGTTGTAAGGGCTCTCCCAGGAAGCCTACGGGCGACCGCTGCAGCCACCCTCATGGTCCATCAGAGTACGGGGATAGTCATGAACTCCCCCCTGACTCTGATGATTTCCCATTCTGTAGATACCCTCCTTAATAACACAAAGACACAGTACCTCACTAGCGCATTACTCACAGCATATGAACTGACACTCTTTGCCAGCCACATTAACATCAAAAGATGAACTGTACTAAACCCCGCCACATTACTCCCACTGAATACTCAGGATGCCCGCTTAGACCCACATCACTGCATATTAAGGACAGGGGAGGAGACGAAGGGATGGGTTGACTTACAGGACACCCCGATAGCAGAACCAGAGGGTACACTGTATGTGGACGGATCATGTATCAGAGGGCCAGATGGTAACACCTCAGCCGCCTACGCCCTCACGACATTAGGGCGAGTAGTAGAAACAAATCAGATTTCGCAGTGCTCAGCTCAAGCAGCAGAATTAGTGTCCCTCACTAGAGCTTGTGAGTTAAGCAAAGGGATGACGGTAAATATTTATACTGACAGCCAATATTCCTTGGGGGTGGCCCACAACTTCGGGAGGTTATGGAAAGTAAGGAATTTCCTTACTTCCCATGGGACCAAGATTCAACATGGCCCCCTAATTCACCAACTGTTAGACTCCCTGACACTCCCCAGAAAGGTGGCCATTATAAAATGTAAGGCCCATAAGAAAGTGACAGATGATGTTGGGAAAGGCAATGCCCTGGCTGACCAGACGACCCTCCAGTGTAATTTGTTGTTATTAGTCTGTAGGGAACATATTGGAGCTAGGTCTTTAAATCTCCCTTAGGTCCTAACCACTTGTTTGCATTTATTCAGACGGCCAGACAAACAGCTCTTAGGAAAAGGGAAGGAATGTATGTAGGAGGTTCCGCTAGGTGGGTGGCAGACGAGGGCATGGTTGAAAACACAGTACAGAGTGTGATTGATATTCAGTCCCATACTACTCCTGAGGAACTAAGGGTGTGGAAGGAGCAATTAGCAAAGGAGGGAATTGATGGTTGTTGGGTCCGTACGACTATGGAAAGACACTGGATGTTACCTGACGGTCACGTGCTACCAGTAGTTACGATGGCCAATGGTCCTGCTCACATCAGTGCAAAAGGGATATGTAAACTGTTGGAACCTACATGGTACAACTCTAAGATACCAGCATATGCTGACAAGCTGGTTAAAACATGCATGATTTGCCTAATGTATAACCCAGGAAAAGGCACAGTTACTCCTAAGGGAGGATTCTCTCCTCCTACCTTCCCTTTTGAAGTCCTCCAAATGGATTACATCCAGATGGACCGATGTAACAATTTGAAATATGTCCTAGTGGTGGTCTGTACCTTCAGCCGATGGGTGGAGGCCTACCCCGTCAAAGACTGCATCGCTATCACTACCGCCAAAGTGCTATTAAAAGAGTACCTCCCACGATTCGGTTTGCCCCGCTTGATCTGGAGTGACAACGGGTCCCACTTTACGGCTCAAATTATGGAATAAGTCTGTACAGCATTGGGTATAAAACAAAAATGTCATGCAGATAACCACCCCCAGTCATCAGGTCTAGTGGAGGTGTTCAATAGCATCCTAAAAATGAAAATGGCCAAAATAGTAGCCGAGACAGGTGCCACTTGGGTTGATGCTCTGCCCTTAGCCCTCCTGTCCACAAGAACAACGGCCCACACCAGAATAGGGCTATACCCCCATGAAATTGTGTTTGGGAGGCCTGCCAATGTATGGGGTGTCCCGCGGCCTAAGAAACTGTCTGACGTTGAATACCCTGTATTAACTGATCATCTGTACAGTCTGACTAATACCTTTCGTACTCTTTATCACCAGGTGCATGAGGCCATACCTGACAAAAGCGAGGGCCCAGGACACGTCATCCAACCTGGGGATTGGGTCTTGGTGAAAAATTTTCAACGGACTAAGAGCCTCGAGGCCCGCTGAACACAGCCCCGTCAGGTGTTACTGGCCACCCGCACCGCAGTGAAAGTAGAAGGTCGGAAGAATTGGGTGCATTGGTCGCACTGCAGGCATGTGCCTCTGCCCCTCCCCTATGATCAGTGGGTGAGGGAAGGACAAGGAGACTCAGAAACAGAAACAGCCCCAACGTTTGTCCCATTCAGCGATGCCAGACTGCATTCTACATCCACGGAAGCAGAGAGTGACAGCATACTGAAAGGAAGGGTGGAACCCTCCCTTAACTCTGCTCAACACCAAGAACAATTGTTTCCCGGCCCTACTGTCCCTACTTCCGACCAATAGAACTTGTGCCCCCAAGGGAAGGCTTGCCCTTGACTTTGCCAAGTGCCTATTGGCTGTAGGGCTGTGATCTTCCCCGGCTGAGAGTAGTGCTGGTGTGTCAGACTAAGGTACGCCATAGGGCCCTTGGCACCTGCACCCAGTGAAGCAACCACCAATTACAGACAGCCACTAGAGGTCCCTGGGTTAGCACAATGGCAGCCATCCAAAACACCCGAATCCAGAAACAAGAGCTCAGTCTCTGACATAGTAAATGCTTCATGGCCTCCGTGGTGACACTGTTTGTCTCCCTCATCCTGTCTGTCCTTGGTTGGCTGTTTCTGATCTACCATCCTGTTACCTCACCAACTCCTACCCCGACTCCTGCAGATCACCAGTATTTCACAGTCCCAGCCCACGAATTACCCCGCCGTACAGAATTCTTCAACAACACCTTCATCCAAATGTTGCATCATCACCAGCTGATCATGAACACTTCCAACTGTTGAGTTTGTGGACTTATGCCGCATTCCATGATACACCCTATCCCATTCTTTCCCTACCCCTTTTCCATCTCTGGGTCTTGTCTTGCATGGTGGATGTTCATACAGGAGGCCTACACTGTCAATGGTACTGCCAATTCTGCCCTTGGAACATTTCGGGATGACTTCTGGCGGAACGGTTCTGGCCAAGTCAACGCTCCTTTTTGCCCGACCAGCTCATCCACAACGCTGCTATCACCAGATGAACTCGGTGAGATGGAAGTATTCAACTCAACTAATTGACAAACATTTTCCAGATTCCGCACAAGAAAGATACTGCCTGATGAACGAGACACTGTGAATGTCATAAATGTGCAAGGCTATGTCTGCATTCATGGCCTAGGGACTAAGAAAGTTGGTACCAGTACATGTGATATCACAAAAGCTTGAAACTCCACATCTCCTCTGAAGCTGGTGGCATCCCCCAACACCTATTTCATCAGTGGCACTGCCGCCTACACTTGGCTCCCCCGTAACTGGTCTGGTACCTGCTATCTGGCCTTCCTCCTTCCACCAACGAATTCTACCCATGGAGGTTATCACCTGTCAATGAAGGGTGCTCTGCGCCGCTCACGTAGGGGCGTCATATCAGCCGAGGATACAGCAGGCCAGGAAATCAGGGACTTCTTTAAAGGTTTCCTTCCTTTCTGGGGCCCCATGGCCAACAGTCGGGCTGTACGAGAACTGACCAGGGTCCTTGAAGCCACCATCACAGTAACAGCTGGTGCCCTCTCCAACATCACTGCAGAGCTGCAGGCAGACCACCTCATAACACTCCAGAACGGAATGGTCCTAGATGTCATCCTTGCTGATCGTGGTGGTGTGTGTAAATTGATCGACTCCAGCTGCTGCGTGTACATCCCAGACAACGCACCTACAGTGTACGATGCCATCCAACGTCTGCATTGCCTTTTTCTGAAATTCATCTGGATGAAGGCAACTGGTCCCTCACAGGCTGGATCTGGGGCCTCCTTTCCCAGTGGGGGTGGAGGATCTTCATCTTCCTTGCCTTGGGAGTAACTGTTCTGGTCTCCTGCTGTTTGTGCTTTCAGTGTCTGCCAGTGTTCTGTACAATGTGTGTCCAGACCGTCAAACCTCCACCCTCTAACATTCACAACACCAATATGATGATGATGCTCCAACAAGAAACCGATGGTCTTATGAACATTGACATTTCTTAAAGTATTTGCCACTCAATGGCAAAAGGAGGGTCTGAGGAAAAGTGTTCTTCTGATCGGCATCATTTGTACCGAGACTCCATTGCTTTTTCATTGCCATCTTGTGTCAAACACTTCCACACGACCCACCTGGTCGTTTCTGCTGATGTCTGAGGAAAATCTAACTAACACGATAACAGCCATCTTGCAGCCTGCATTTCTGCCCAGGAACTGTCGCACACCCAACCCCCCCTGTTCTTGCAGTTCAACAGAAAGCCATGAGATACTCACACCCTGTGTAAATTATTTGTTTTCCATCTCCTGGTCCCAGCCTGGTAAACATCCTTGACACCGTGATCAGGTTATCTGGACAATGGTCTGACTGCTGGGCCTTGATCAGGGTGATTAAACAATGACCTGAAAGACCGGCTTTGATCAAGGTGATTAAACAATGACCTGAAAGACTGAGCCTTGATCAAGCCGAGTGAACAATGATTTGTGTACCAAGCCTTGACCAGCTCACTGTCAGGATTACGTTCCACAGGATCCGATCGTTGATAATGGGGGTCCACCTCCTAACGTTACCAACTCCCTTGATCTTAGAACACAGGGAATTGGGACCATTAAGCGAGGGAAAATCAGGAACGGGGAGGGGTCTGCTGGGACAAAGGCTCTGAAACGATATAAGAACAAACATATACAGGTAAGTATGACTGTGGCAAGAAGTAACTACTCTCTTCAATTCTCGCTAGTGATAGAAACACCAATCAAAACACCCATACACACCTGAACCACAGAGTCAATGAATACCCAGCAAAGTGAATCAAAGGAAACAAGGAAGGCTTTCCCACTCCTTTCACCAGTATGAAACCACTGATGACATCAGGACGAAGAAGCACTGTCTAAATAGAGGAAAACAATATTTCTTAAACAGATGGAATATTGTACGCCATATCCAGCTGGGAGTAAGGAATTGTGCAAGAGAATGAGACCCAATCTCAAACAGGTCGATCCGTAGCAATAGAAGTCACTCCGAGACTTCTGAACAAGATAACCTGGCTGATGAGGATTATGAATCCGAAACCGGTCCCAGGATGCTTGTTTCCGGTCCAGGGAAGACATGGCTTGGCAGTTCGGGCTGGACTGTTCCCATAAGGCACAGGGTCAGACTGATTTGCATATAGCCATGTCTGAAATGGGGTGGCTGAGTGAACTAAAGAATGGTGATGGATTAAACCCAGATCAGTTGACTGGGGGTGAGTGTTTGATTTGTTCAAACGCTCCGTCCATCATCCCCTTTTGTATCGCTTTGTTCGTTCTAGTCAAGAAGGCAGGTACCGGGAACACTGAGAGCCTAATGGAGGGCTCTTCCAGTGCTTGGAATCATACTTTCCACACTGTGGGGGTATGATTCCAACATGTTTGATACCAAACATGATAGGATTCATTGCAGCTGTTTCCGAGATGGTCATCGCGGTGCCCCTCTATATAGTAAATGGCTGCTTGACTGACAACCTGGGAGAATGGACTCCGTAGGCTGCAGGGGTGTCCTGCACATGCAGGGGCACCCTCCCACTTAGAAATAAGCACCCAGCCTTCAGGATAGCAAAAGCCTGCTATAAGGGTGACTTATAGGTTTTAACTGCAATGACCCTTAGATATAGGAAACCTATATCTTTAGTTAGTGGTTCTAACACCAACTTACACAGGCTGCAACGCCAGGCTTGCAGTTACATTTTGAATGGTCTTTCATGGGTGGCATAATACATGCTTCAGCCCATGGGAGACCTCTGGGGTACCTATGCCCTGGGTACCTTAATACCATATACTAGGGGTTTATAATGGTACCCCAGTATCCAATCTGGGATGTATCTAAGTACTGAACACAACAATGTAGGGAGCTTTACCTCAAGATTCACCCCTGAGGCGAAAAGCTGGGGGCTTAGCCTGACAATTTTTAAAGTGTGCATTAGTATTTTAGTTTGCTGTTTAAAACTTTGCTTTGATAATTTTAAGGAAAACGGCTGATTCCGCTGCAAACACCTTACACGCCACATCTTCAACCCAGCTCCCCATGCAGACGATTAGGTGCTGACGCGGTGGGAGACAGGGGTTTAGCCGCCATATAGGGTGGAGGGAAGGGTTGCGGTCCAGCTGCTGGCTGCCTCACGCCCTCCCAGGATATTTAAACGGCGTCAGTGCGCCCGTGCGCTGATTTACCTCAAGATTCACCCCTGAGGCGAAAAGCCGGGGGCTTAGCCTGACAATTTTTAAAGTGTGCATTAGTATTTTAGTTTGCTGTTTAAAACTTTGCTTTGATAATTTTAAGGAAATGCCGCTGCAAGAATGCTCTCCAGGACGCCCAAATTTAAATCGATCTCGCAAACCATCCGCAACTATTACTGGTTGGCTATAAAGAATCGCATCAAATTTAAAACTTTATGCCTTTCCTACAAGGCGTTACACAAACAGGGTCCTCAGTTTCTTACGGAACAGCTTATCGCCTACTGCCCCGCAAGACAACTTAGATCTGCGGCAGCCTGTCAACTAGTGGTACCACGTACTAAGACTGTTTCCTGGGGAGACAGACGATTTGTGGTCACAGCAGCCAGACTCTGGAATGCTCTCCCACTCCAGATTCGATTAAGCCTAACTCTTTTGCAATTTCGAAAACTGTTGAAGACATGGCTGTTTGACCAGTAACCGGCCCGAATCTTGTTCTGAATCTTTAGCGCCGAGACGCCCACGGGCATTTGTTTGCGCTTTATAAATGTCAAAAACTAAATAAATAAAGCAGATAGACGGGGGTCCAGATTAGCAGGATCCCAGTCAGACTAATCAAACTACAGCTGAGCAGCAGGCAAAAAGTGAGGGTAACTGTAGAAGTGGATCCTACTTTCCTACAGAATTGTATTTACTACAATCTCGAAGTACTGCTGGAGAAACATCAGTTGATTTTCTATTTACCATCTTGAAAGATGATCAGTAATTACCAAGGAAAGGAAAGTGCTTTCACTGGGAGAGAGGGGCATAGCACATATTACTGACCACTTTGTTGTGTGAAAAAGGAGGCTTTATTGAAACAGGTGCACATTACAATCTTTACTTGGCAAAGCACCTTACAAAAATAAAACCTAGCTATACATCAAAGTGAACTACCCAATTTCCCCGCCCCCATGCACCACCACATGCCCAACCCACAGCTATTTCATTTAATTGTAGTGCATTTCGACATTTACAAGTTTATATTTCCCCTACAGCCTGTGACTGCATGTATGAACTTCTAAGCTACCAAACTTCTGACAACTCCTGTAAAACTTTCCAGGCCACCGCTAAGCACCTGCTTTAAGCGGCAATGTACACATCATAACCCCTGCGCACTTGTCTCAACAACGAAGTGCAAATAAAAAAAAACATCCGACAATGACCCAGGACAAACTCCAGCAAAAGTGACGGGCGGACAGGGAAAAACGCCTAAAATATCTACCTGTCACCAGGTCACTTGAACCTAAAATTGTGGCAGGGGGCCAAAGGGATCCCATGTGTACTATTGGGCATACCAAAATGGCAGCTCTGGACTGCGCCACCCTCCCAGTCTGCCCGGGGTGCAGACCTCCCTGTGATTGGCTGACCTCAAATCCCCCATATACAAAGGCTTGGCTTCTACTTGTCTTACTCTGAGCAGACCTTCCTGGGTCATTTGGTGATGTAGCCGGTTTTGGCTTGAGGTGACCAGCTTGTTGTGGGTAACATTTAGCTGAGTCACTGTTTGTTTCATATCCAAGAAAACACTCACAAAAACAGCAGTAACTTGTAATTGGTTGTTTTGTTGAGACGTCATTGGCAGTAGTGCTTTATGGTGGAAATGTGTTCCTCACACATGCTTCCATCAGGCTGCAACTTTCTTCCCTGAAGCCTGGTTTACAGCATTGGTCGAGAGAGATGGGGTAGCACAGCAAGATCCTGACGTTTTCCTTGTGACTTCAATAGTTAGCATGTTAGGCTTGCCAGAATTAGAGTTAATTTGGCTTCTAAATATTTTTAGATGGAGCCTGCCTGTCTGGTTGTGAAATACATATTGTGGGCTTACGAAGAACAAGTAGGGGCTAGGAGCCATCCTATCACTTACCATTTCTTATTTATGTCCCAGTTTGTCAAACGTGTGTGTGTCCCTCCCCTAGAGCATAGTCTTTTCACCATGTCTTTGGATTGTTGGCTTACATGCTTCCACTGCTTGCTTTTCAAGCATTACTTTTTTTTCTTTGTTTAAGCACTCTGCAAGGGTGCATGTGTTTTCCAGCTGTTTCCCTTGTATACTTCTCTCCCCCTACACTCCCTGTTGCTCACTGTCGCCTGTGGGTTGCTCCCCTCCTCCCTCCATATTGTGCTTGCTCTCTTGGCCTCCTCTGGGTGCTTTCTCACCCGTGTGCAAAGTTCTCACCCATCCGGTTCATGTTTCTCTCTCGTTTGTTGTTTCTCCTCCCCATCCAGCCCTCAATATTGCTTCTGTCTCCTCGTCCACCTTGTTGCTCCCCCCTACCAGCCCCCTCAATTTTGCTCTCTTCCCCCTGCTTCAAGAAATGCCTTCGCAGATTTTTTCTTATTTGCCGATCCAACTCAAATCGGCTGCATCATACTTTTTTCCCCTTATCAAGGCATGCTGCGCAGGATCAGGGATTGGGTACAGCAGAGCTAGAAACCAGTGAAAAAGCATACAGGCCTCAAAGGTTAGACCTATTGGCTTTACCAACGCTTATTTTGCAAGTTAACTTTAAACCCGATTTCTTTGCGACTTGGAAAATGGGTGGATGTTTGAATTTTGTTTTTCCTTGAAGCAAATTAAAAGGGCGCAGAAGTAGGATTTTTAATGTGAAAACCTACATGCAGAAAACTTTCTGAACTATTGCTAGTAAAGATAATATTCGGGAGGATTAAGCTTCTGAGGTTATGGCTACACAAACCTCAACAAACATTGGTCCATCCATCACCAGCCTGAACAGATGCCTCTGCTGTTATTGCTTGCAGAGATGTCACGCACAGGGACAGGGCAGCAGGTGATTAATTAGTGTCTGTTTGGTCCCCATAGTAAAATAAGTAAAGGACCTTGGGAAAACACAGCCCTGGATTTAAACTCACCGATGAAATATTTATCTAGCGAGATAAGCGCCAGGTCATGTTTTACACACCTGACTTTATGGCCACCATCAGCTCTCTTGAAACACCCCAAAGCAGAGGCAAGAGCTGGGAGGAACTGGAGTTCGGGGCAGGTTATACCAATAAATCGTCGGGTTGTCGGATAACGGCGGCGAAATGCACGTTTCAGTTAATTTTTATTTTTACTTTAGGATCAGAGGAGTCTGTGTAAGGGTTGAGGTTCCAGGAATATTTCACTGACAACTTGTGGGAAATGCTGTGGCTTTAGGAATCTCGTAGCGCTGCTATTTTGTATTAATCTTTTTTTTGCACTGCCCCGGTGATGGATGTTTTTTAAAGACCTCAGCTTTAACGATTGATCAGCTGTGGGTGATGCAGTTCAGATAAAAACAAGAATGCAAAAAATGGCAAAATCAAAAAGTAATATAAAAACAAAGGGCCTAATCTAGAGTTTGACGGATGGGATACTCCGGCACAAACGTGACCCATGTATTATCCACAGTATTATTAGCGCCACGGAATATAATGCACTTGTATTACGGCGGACGGGATATATGCCACACTAATGACAGTGTCCCATCTTTTTATAATCTAAATTTGGCCCAAAGTTGTTGAGGCAGGAATGGCCCCTGCATTATAAGCAGACCTGTGCTCAGCGTGTATTTAGTATCCTGATTTTTTAAAATGTTGGTGCTACTGTCACGGTAATTTAGCGTATCTGCAGAGGCGCAGATATGGTACGGACTAAGAGCTGCTGTTTGGGCACGAACTACATGTCCACACATCTTAGGCAGAGAGGGGTGGGAAGGTATTTCTGAATCACCTCAAAAGGATGTGGACGACTGGACAGGCAAAGAAAAACCTTCAGGCAAGCCAAGAGCTGATTAAGAAAAATATGACCAGAAAATGACACTGACTGGGCACCAAGAGGATGAAGAGATGTTGGCACTGAAGGCCATTTGTATCGGAGCTTTCCAGGATAAGTAGCGTGGGCCATATGTGGGCAATACAAGATAATGCAGCGGGCTTTAAAGGTTAGCTACTTAGTGGACACGGTACACAAGGGTACACAGCAAAGTGTTCCATGTGAACAAGGTTAAGCCTTACCTCCGGAGAGATTACAGAACAAATATCATGGCTATGGCAGATAAATTGAAAGAAAATGGTACGCCAATTCCTGACCTCCTGCGTGGTGATGTGAAGGAAGGTTCTGTGGCTAGGGTACAGCGTGGCACTGAGTTTATACCTGAGCAGCAGAAAGAGTATACAGAGGTACTCACCTGATTTTCCAATCTATTCTCGTTGACACCAGGGTTGACAGGTATCAGGGTCCATGACATAGATACAGAATACAGGTAGCCAGTGCAGAACAAGACTTATTGGATGTCTGGCCAAGTCTAGAAGTGCATCAAGGCAGAGGATGGCAAGATGTTAGAAATGGGGATGACTACGCTTTTCCATCCTTGAGTCAACTCAGTAGTGTTGGTGCCCAAGCAAGGGCCCACAGACTTGAACTTTTGTGTTCACTCCTAGGCCCTCAATGAGATGACCAAAACCGATGCACACCCAATTACCAGAGCTGTTGAGTTAGTGGACTGCCTGATAATCAGGCTGACAGATATGCGCTAGTCATACAGAAGTGACTCTGAGACTAATTTCCTACCCTCTACAACACCAGTGGTAAGAACACAGCACACAATACGTACAGAGTGATTGTGCATTTGACTTATGGGGCACCACAGTCTGTAACTAACACGGATTACTGATTCTTCAGAATTTCTAGGGAGGGCAAGTTCATCAAGGGAGGAATCAGAGTGTGTAGTACTATGTGGGAGAATCAGAAACAGGATCACCGCCTTGAATACTGGATTAAACTGTGTAGTATTTAGTACTGCAGTAAGAGTAAAAAGCGCTTTATTTTCTAAAAGGAAACTTACTAGGTTGGATATTGAAGTTAAGGTCTGTTGGTTTATTGTTGAGTTCTGAGCTCATACCTCAAAACTTCCTACCTGAAAAGTCTGTGATTGCTTGTTCACGCTAACCTGAAAGCCAAGTGCAGGCCCAGTCTGAAGAGCCAGAAACCAATGGCAAAGGACTTCAACTACCAAAGTTGTGATCCAGTGGCCCATGTTTGCTCTTTAGACTGACAACTAGTCTTCACGCACAATATCAAACACTACCCATATAGGCCACATGACAGGTGCACACACTTCCTTACATAGCATAACCATAGAGTAGCATCACAGTCCAATCTCCCAGCGAACCTTACTGTGTATGGGGGAAACATCATTTACCACGAAGGCATTACCACTACTCACGTTTACCACGTGACACTTACCACGCAGGGTGCCTTCCACGCAGGGTACCTTCCACGACGTCTTTACCACGGGTTAGGGGGGAGACGTGGTATTCCTTCAAGTCGATCTGCGTGGGCATGGGGGGGGCAGAGGGAGGGGGGGGGCTCGGAGGGGGGCTGGGGGGGTCTCCCCCCCCAAAAATAACAAGCAGGTTACTTTAACAAAAAAACGAACATAAATTTAAAAGAAAGAGGAAAGAGCCTCCCCCAAAGACGTGCCGTGTACGTCAAAAAAGCAGTCCTTTTTTTATTTTGGTATACGTGTTTTGACGCTTGTTTCAAAGGAGGATGGAAGTAAGGGCTCGTGGAGAAAGACGTGAAGGTAAGACGTTGCAACGCGTAGTAAAATGCTACGTTGTAAATACCAGCGTGGTAAAGCCCCTTGCGAGGTAAAATTCGCGTGGTAAAGCCATGCGTGGTAACTGAAATCGTGGTATAATCATATATTCGTGTATGGTGGCTCCAATGTCACCACCACTCCACAGAGCATGTGTTACTCAGCCGGAGTCTGTATCTGGGGGTACATATTCCTACATAGCTGGGTACAAAGAGACCGAAACACATCACTTGGATGGCCATGTCAACGTGATCCATACAGCGTGTGAATAATACTAAATTACACTGCCGATGTGCAGAAACAATCCTCAAAGACAGACCATGGTTGCAAAATGTGCAGTATCATGTGATCCAACACCTATCTCCGAACGTCCCAAAACAAGTGTTGTTCGCTGGGAGATTGGACTATAAGTAACTTGCTAATGTGGATGGTTTTTGCACTCAGTAGGATTACTTGGTATTAAGTCAGACAACTCTTTGTCCTGAGGAGACCCTGAGAATAAGTAGGTGTCGAAACATCGACATTCTCTCACTTGGTTACTGCTCTTTGATGATTGCACATAATACAATTTTTTATGCATGTGTCCCATGTTTGTAAATATTTGTAAATTTGTAACCAGTGACTATTTGTTGTGTGTACTTTTTATTCACTCACATATTGGAGCACTGCGTCGCCTGCACTTATGTTTAGTATTGTCACATTTTCTGCATATATATATATATATATATATATATATATATATGTATATATATATATATATATATATATATATATATAAATCAAACAGTTGCCTGCTGTAGGGAGACCCACACAAGGATGTAAGTAGTATGCCTTTATTTCACGAAGGATGCAGCAGGAAACAGGACACATTGCTTCACTGATTTCATTTCTTCTGCCTGACGCGTTTCGTGTCAGTTAAGCACTTCCTCATGGGCCAAAGTCTTTTCTTGATAAACAGCACGGCATTTTTGAAACATCCTTTTTAGGTACAATCCCCGCCCTGGTGGGCGTGGCTCAACAGCATTATGGGACTTGTGGTGCTTCGTTCTTACCCACAGTGGGTTCCGTGATGTCCTCAATAAATTTATGGAAACAATCGCAATGGACCGCACACCGCTAGCCCCTCCTCCGGATCGCCCCTAGGGACTCTGGTACATGGAGTTCTTGAGTGGTTCACCCCAGTGGGTGCAAGTAGGTACTTGTTGAACTGATGATCTCTAGACCCGATACATGTCCCGGGTTTTTGGGTATCGCCCGAGACATGGCTCGGGTTTCGGGATAACTTCCCTCATCAGTAGAGAAAATAGTTAGGGGTGGAAGAGAAGGCCGCCAAACAACCGTCAAAGGCCTCGATGCCAGAACTGGCACGCAGGTGCGTCGTCCAGGAGCCCGTCGGCTCAAAGCTCAAGGGAGCCAATTTGTAGAAACAATCGCAATGGACCGCACACCGCTAGCCCCTCCTCCGGATCGCCCCTAGGGACTCTGGTACATGGAGTTCTTGAGTGGTTCACCCCAGTGGGTGCAAGTAGGTACTTGTTGAACTGATGATCTCTAGACCCGATACATGTCCCGGGTTTTTGGGTATCGCCCGAGACATGGCTCGGGTTTCGGGATAACTTCCCTCATCAGTAGAGAAAATAGTTAGGGGTGGAAGAGAAGGCCGCCAAACAACCGTCAAAGGCCTCGATGCCAGAACCGGCACGCAGGTGCGTCGTCCAGGAGTCCGTCGGCTCAAAACTCAAGGGAGCCAATTTGTAGAAACAATCGCAATGGACCTCACACCGCTAGCCCCTCCTCCGGATCGCCCCTAGGGACTCTGGTACATGGAGTTCTTGAGTGGTTCACCCAGTGCTTAATTTGTGCCGGTGCTTTCCGGTGCTTAGCACCGGCACTTAAATGTCAGGGCCGGGTCTACTGCGTGCACACCCACATAGTTAATTAGGTTTTGTAAAAATAAATATATGGTATCGGTATATAACTTTATTCTCTAATGTACTTGTTCTATCTGCAGCAGTGCAGCCCCAGGCCCGGCCGGCGGCGCAGCGTGTTTTTTCATGTCATCATAGCAGTGTGAGTGAGTCTGTCATCACCGGCGTCACGTCAGGGTGTTTTCGGTTTTGCGAGTGCAAGACGAGTTTAGTTGCGCGAGTCGAGTGAGTGCCCCTGCCCCCCCCCCCGTCCGCCGCCGCTACTCACATTTCTTCTGCACGTGAGGTAGTAGTAGCACTAGCGCCCTGCTGCCCCTGCCCAGGCTAAGAGAGTGGAAAAATAGTAAGTATTAGTACTACTGATAATATAAATATAAAATATGTGCCAGGCAGCAGCCAAGTTTCGTTTCATCATGACAGACACAACTTGTTGACAGTTTCTGTTTCTGTTTGTCAGAGGGTGGGCGGGCCGCGGAAGTTCAGAACGCGCACAAATGTATTTGGGCGGGCTGGAGGTTCTGTTGACTGATGGGGGTAGGCAGGGGCTGTGATTTTTTTTCACTTTGGCCAGTTGCCACGCCCCAGCATAAACTACGCAGTTACATTCGGTAAATCGTGCGGCAGCTACCCATGCCACGGACGGACGGCCCACGCCACGAGTCATCCTGCAGTGCACATTAAGTTAGCCGGTGTGGCCCTGGCCCGACGTGACCAACAACTACGACGAGTGCTGCCTGGGCTGTCCTGGCTGTAACTACTGGTCTGGTGGTGGCAGTTTGCTTGGTGTGGCAGCCAGGCAGCCTAGTGTCTACACCAGTGTCACACAGCCAGCCTCCCTCTGGTCAGGACGGTCTGGCACTGCAGACTGCGGTGGCGGCCTGGTAGCAAGCAGGCAGCATGACACGCAGAAGTACCACTGAGCGTTACATGAGCAGTCAGTGCAGTGAGACAGTGCAGCAGCGCTAGCCCGCAGTGTGTGTCCTGCCGACCGGCCTACCACGAATAACGGTAAGAAGTGAAGATATAGAAATTGAGTTAAGCACCTAAAGTTTAGTTAAGGTCTGCAGCAGTAATTGAAATAATTGTAATTTAAATTGTATGTGTACTAACTAACTAGGTAAGCGAAGCCAGCTGAGCTAACTAGGGATGCCGCACTGCAGCCAATTTATGCCGAATGCCGTCACCATCGAGACACAGACACCGAGCCGAGAGCATAAGGTTACGGTGCAGGCAGCCGGGGAGAGTCATCAACTCCCTTGGGTGGAGGGGCGTTCGGTTTAGGCCACTCTGATATATTGTAGTAGCAGCGAAACCGCAGCATGGAGTTCATTGGTTAACCCGTAAATTGGCTCTGATTTATCCGGAGATGTCATCCCTGTATGGTAGATATAGTGCCCCGAAGGCCGACTTCTTGCATATGACAAGGGTGTGTCGAAGAGCGGAGTGCTTCTGGAGTGATGTAGCAACTTATGAACATAGTGACAGGCATGGTTATGGATAAGTCTGTAAAACGAGTTTGCTAGACTGAAACTAAAACATTGCAAAATGATGCCGTTAATGTGAGCATTAGAAATGGTCTTGGTGAAAAGGCACATCACTAAACATTTGGTCTCTCCAGGGCCTCAGGGTTAGCGAGGTGGAAAAATAATGTATTTGAATTGTCCCTAGCAGACAAACGCCATATGACGTTATCTTGAACAGATGACAAGATGACGGAGGACCTGGCCAAATAAATGGATATGCTGATGAAAATATCTGACCCTCCGAATAACAGACCACCTGTCCTTGAATTGAGTAGGCGCAAAAGAAGAACTTATGCATTTCCTTAAGGAGTGAGGCATTACTGAGAAGGGACTAGAAGCATTTTTATGAACGAGATGTCCCGAATCTGGGATTGAAATCTGTAAAGAGTAATATAATGAAACTGTCAGGTGGGTTCTGACACTAATCTTTTTATATGCTTAAAATTGTAATAAAAATACTTTAAAAAAAGGAAAGGCTTGCAGGCATACTTTCCAATATGTCTACCTAATGAGGCAGTGTGAGTTTTGTACAAAAAGGGGAAAAAGCAGCAATGGTCTTAGTAGGCGTAGAACAGCGTGTCCTGTAATGTTCCATAATCTCTAAATAAGTGTATCAAGATGCACTATCCCTGGCCTGGGTAGCACGAAATAATCCTGCTGTGCTCCCCTATTTAAAGTGGAAATATCTGGAGGTTTGAAGCTGCTGTGTTGTGTTTTAAGAATGGAGTCAGAATGGAATAGGAGCCAGATCACATCAGATAACTTTGTGTTATTGATGCTTAGATTGTATTGCTAGAATATTCTTTTTTTCAGCATCTTCCACCTTGCTCCTCAGTAGTGACTCATCTTTATGTTCTGTGTGGCGTTGTTGGGAGGTTTACTACAGAGAAAAACTCTGATTACCACATTTCATCGCATTTCATGCTATCAGCTGTTGAATGAATGATGATATTGAAGAATTTCCTTATAGAAATCTAAATTTTTATAATATATACTTCGTCTCAGTAGGGCATAATGAAATGTCCATTGTGCCAGCTCTTCTTCACTTCTCAGTGCTCCTAATTCGAATGTAACCGGAACGTGGCACGAAACCCAGGTTAAGTGATAGATGGCCTTTGATCATTCTGTCAGGGCGTGGCTAATTAAAAAGAAATCTATCATTAAATATTGGTGATGGACTGAAGACTAGAAAGCGCTTTTCTGCTGGTGTCTTAATCGCGATGGGTAAATTATATCTAATGAGTACATTAATACTGAAATTGTCTGTCAGAACCTTGCAACCCATGTGCCCCAGTGTGTTTTGGTTGTGTCTCCAAAAAACGCATGATGCTGTTAAAATTTCCCACTATAATGAACTGCCAGAGGTGATTTGCAGTTTACTTTGAACTCAGTGTATTGTAGAGGAGGATCTTTGTTAGAATTGTATAAGGATCACATGTGTAATTCTCCTTTGTCTGTTTGAATACCTACAAATAGCCATTGAGATTCTAAGAGAAGCTGCTCCTGTTGGATTTTGAGAGGTAACATAAAATGATTTAGTCTCCACTCCAGGCTTGAAAAAGTGCAGTCTTTATACTGAACTCTAGTGTTTTGGGTACCAGCAATACTGGGTTTTACGTTTGCAAGCTTCCCTTTGATTTTGTATTGTTTTTGTCATGTATGTAGACCCTTAACATTAAGGGTAGCTATTCAGAGAGAATTAAGCATGGTTAGATGGCCTTAACAAAACATTGGACTTGCAGAACAAACTGCCTACTGTTTCTTCCTGTGCATCACTCACCACATTCGCCACCCTTCTAACCTCATCCCTCCCTCCTCTAGCATCCCAAAAGTTGGTACTTACTTTTCCAGTAAGCAGGAACTCCTCCCATCCCTTTGTACCTTTGAAATCATAGACTCTGTTAAAAATTGCATGCCCTACCCTCCCAGTATTGTCCTTTCCCCAAATCAGCACACAGAGCACTGACATTGTCCCTTTTCAATGTATTAGTGGTTTTAGCTAATTTATTCAAAACTTGTGCTTTAAATGCACATTTGCTTTAATCTTTTTCAAAATGGTTCACGGGGAACCTCCATTCAAAACCTTACGAAGGCTCCCTTTCTGATTTTAAGATCAGGTATTATATTTGACTTTTAGCAGTGCCACTTGAAGATGTGGGTGGAGCTAATAGAGGAAGTGGGTGGAGCCAGTGGAGGGAGTGAGTGGAGCCAGAAAAAGTGGGTGTGGCCTCCGACAAACATTTCAGCACCTGCACTTCATATTTTACAAATTAAGCCCTGGGTTCACCCCAGTGGGTGCAAGTAGGTACTTGTTGAACTGATGATCTCTAGACCCGATACATGTCCCGGGTTTTTGGGTATCGCCCGAGACATGGCTCGGGTTTCGGGATAACTTCCCTCATCAGTAGAGAAAATAGTTAGGGGTGGAAGAGAAGGCCGCCAAACAACCGTCAAAGGCCTCGATGCCAGAACCGGCACGCAGGTGCGTCGTCCAGGAGCCCGTCGGCTCAAAGCTCAAGGGAGCCAATTTGTAGAAACAATCGCAATGGACCGCACACCGCTAGCCCCTCCTCCGGATCGCCCCTAGGGACTCTGGTACATGGAGTTCTTGAGTGGTTCACCCCAGTGGGTGCAAGTAGGTACTTGTTGAACTGATGATCTCTAGACCCGATACATGTCCCGGGTTTTTGGGTATCGCCCGAGACATGGCTCGGGTTTCGGGATAACTTCCCTCATCAGTAGAGAAAATAGTTAGGGGTGGAAGAGAAGGCCGCCAAACAACCGTCAAAGGCCTCGATGTCAGAACCGGCACGCAGGTGCGTCATCCAGGAGCCCGTCGGCTCAAAGCTCAAGGGAGCCAATTTGTAGAAACAATCGCAATGGACCGCACACCGCTAGCCCCTCCTCCGGATCGCCCCTAGGGACTCTGGTACATGGAGTTCTTGAGTGGTTCACCCCAGTGGGTGCAAGTAGGTACTTGTTGAACTGATGATCTCTAGACCCAATACATGTCCCGGGTTTTTGGGTATCGCCCGAGACATGGCTCGGGTTTCGGGATAACTTCCCTCATCAGTAGAGAAAATAGTTAGGGGTGGAAGAGAAGGCCGCCAAACAACCGTCAAAGGCCTCGATGCCAGAACCGGCACGCAGGTGCGCCGTCCAGGAGCCCGTCGGCTCAAAGCTCAAGGGAGCCAATTTGTAGAAACAATCGTAATGGACCGCACACCACTAGCCCCTCCTCCGGATCGCCCCTAGGGACTCTGGTACATGGAGTTCTTGAGTGGTTCACCCCAGTGGGTGCAAGTAGGTACTTGTTGAACTGATGATCTCTAGACCCGATACATGTCCCGGGTTTTTGGGTATCGCCCGAGACATGGCTCGGGTTTCGGGATAACTTCCCTCATCAGTAGAGAAAATAGTTAGGGTGGAAGAGAAGGCCGCCAAACAACCGTCAAAGGCCTCAATGCCAGAACCGGCACGCAGGTGCGTCGTCCAGGAGCCCGTCGGCTCAAAGCTCAAGGGAGCCAATTTGTAGAAACAATCACAATGGACCGCACACCGCTAGCCCCTCCTCCGGATCGCCCCTAGGGACTCTGGTACATGGAGTTCTTGAGTGGTTCACCCCAGTGGGTGCAAGTAGGTACTTGTTGAACTGATGATCTCTAGACCCAATACATGTCCCGGGTTTTTGGGTATCGCCCGAGACATGGCTCGGGTTTCGGGATAACTTCCCTCATCAGTAGAGAAAATAGTTAGGGGTGGAAGAGAAGGCCGCCAAACAACCGTCAAAGGCCTCGATGCCAGAACCGGCACGCAGGTGCGTCGTCCAGGAGCCCGTCGGCTCAAAGCTCAAGGGAGCCAATTTGTAGAAACAATCACAATGGACCGCACACCGCTAGCCCCTCCTCCGGATCGCCCCAAGGGACTCTGGTACATGGAGTTCTTGAGTGGTTCACCCCAGTGGGTGCAAGTAGGTACTTGTTGAACTGATGATCTCTAGACCCGATACATGTCCCGGGTTTTTGGGTATCGCCCGAGACATGGCTCGGGTTTCGGGATAACTTCCCTCATCAGTAGAGAAAATAGTTAGGGGTGGAAGAGAAGGCCGCCAAACAACCGTCAAAGGCCTCGATGTCAGAACCGGCACGCAGGTGCGTCATCCAGGAGCCCGTCGGCTCAAAGCTCAAGGGAGCCAATTTGTAGAAACAATCGCAATGGACCGCACACCGCTAGCCCCTCCTCCGGATCGCCCCTAGGGACTCTGGTACATGGAGTTCTTGAGTGGTTCACCCCAGTGGGTGCAAGTAGGTACTTGTTGAACTGATGATCTCTAGACCCAATACATGTCCCGGGTTTTTGGGTATCGCCCGAGACATGGCTCGGGTTTCGGGATAACTTCCCTCATCAGTAGAGAAAATAGTTAGGGGTGGAAGAGAAGGCCGCCAAACAACCGTCAAAGGCCTCGATGCCAGAACCGGCACGCAGGTGCGCCGTCCAGGAGCCCGTCGGCTCAAAGCTCAAGGGAGCCAATTTGTAGAAACAATCGTAATGGACCGCACACCACTAGCCCCTCCTCCGGATCGCCCCTAGGGACTCTGGTACATGGAGTTCTTGAGTGGTTCACCCCAGTGGGTGCAAGTAGGTACTTGTTGAACTGATGATCTCTAGACCCGATACATGTCCCGGGTTTTTGGGTATCGCCCGAGACATGGCTCGGGTTTCGGGATAACTTCCCTCATCAGTAGAGAAAATAGTTAGGGTGGAAGAGAAGGCCGCCAAACAACCGTCAAAGGCCTCAATGCCAGAACCGGCACGCAGGTGCGTCGTCCAGGAGCCCGTCGGCTCAAAGCTCAAGGGAGCCAATTTGTAGAAACAATCACAATGGACCGCACACCGCTAGCCCCTCCTCCGGATCGCCCCTAGGGACTCTGGTACATGGAGTTCTTGAGTGGTTCACCCCAGTGGGTGCAAGTAGGTACTTGTTGAACTGATGATCTCTAGACCCAATACATGTCCCGGGTTTTTGGGTATCGCCCGAGACATGGCTCGGGTTTCGGGATAACTTCCCTCATCAGTAGAGAAAATAGTTAGGGGTGGAAGAGAAGGCCGCCAAACAACCGTCAAAGGCCTCGATGCCAGAACCGGCACGCAGGTGCGTCGTCCAGGAGCCCGTCGGCTCAAAGCTCAAGGGAGCCAATTTGTAGAAACAATCACAATGGACCGCACACCGCTAGCCCCTCCTCCGGATCGCCCCAAGGGACTCTGGTACATGGAGTTCTTGAGTGGTTCACCCCAGTGGGTGCAAGTAGGTACTTGTTGAACTGATGATCTCTAGACCCGATACATGTCCCGGGTTTTTGGGTATCGCCCGAGACATGGCTCGGGTTTCGGGATAACTTCCCTCATCAGTAGAGCAAATAGTTAGGGGTGGAAGAGAAGGCTGCCAAACAACCGTCAAAGGCCTCGATGCCAGAACCGGCACGCAGGTGCGTCGTCCAGGAGCCCGTCGGCTCAAAGCTCAAGGGAGCCAATTTGTAGAAACAATCACAATGGACCGCACACCGCTAGCCCCTCCTCCGGATCGCCCCTAGGGACTCTGGTACATGGAGTTCTTGAGTGGTTCACCCCAGTGGGTGCAAGTAGGTACTTGTTGAACTGATGATCTCTAGACCCGATACATGTCCCGGGTTTTTGGGTATCGCCCGAGACATGGCTCGGGTTTCGGAATAACTTCCCTCATCAGTAGAGAAAATAGTTAGGGGTGGAAGAGAAGGCCGCCAAACAACCGTCAAAGGCCTCGATGCCAGAACCGGCACTCAGGTGCGTCGTCCAGGAGCCCGTCGGCTCAAAGCTCAAGGGAGCCAATTTGTAGAAACAATCGCAATGAACCGCACACCGCTAGCCCCTCCTCCGGATCGCCCCTAGGGACTCTGGTACATGGAGTTCTTGAGTGGTTCACCCCAGTGGGTGCAAGTAGGTACTTGTTGAACTGATGATCTCTAGACCCAATACATGTCCCGGGTTTTTGGGTATCGCCCGAGACATGGCTCGGGTTTCGGGATAACTTCCCTCATCAGTAGAGAAAATAGTTAGGGGTGGAAGAGAAGGCCGCCAAACAACCGTCAAAGGCCTCGATGCCAGAACCGGCACGCAGGTGCGTCGTCCAGGAGCCCGTCGGCTCAAAGCTCAAGGGAGCCAATTTGTAGAAACAATCGCAATGGACCGCACACCGCTAGCCCCTCCTCCGGATCGCCCCTAGGGACTCTGGTACATGGAGTTCTTGAGTGGTTCACCCCAGTGGGTGCAAGTAGGTACTTGTTGAACTGATGATCTCTAGACCCGATACATGTCCCGGGTTTTTGGGTATCGCCCGAGACATGGCTCGGGTTTCGGGATAACTTCCCTCATCAGTAGAGAAAATAGTTAGGGTGGAAGAGAAGGCCGCCAAACAACCGTCAAAGGCCTCGATGCCAGAACCGGCACGCAGGTGCGTCGTCCAGGAGCCCGTCGGCTCAAAGCTCAAGGGAGCCAATTTGTAGAAACAATCACAATGGACCGCACACCGCTAGCCCCTCCTCCGGATCGCCCCTAGGGACTCTGGTACATGGAGTTCTTGAGTGGTTCACCCCAGTGGGTGCAAGTAGGTACTTGTTGAACTGATGATCTCTAGACCCAATACATGTCCCGGGTTTTTGGGTATCGCCCGAGACATGGCTCGGGTTTCGGGATAACTTCCCTCATCAGTAGAGAAAATAGTTAGGGGTGGAAGAGAAGGCCGCCAAACAACCGTCAAAGGCCTCGATGCCAGAACCGGCACGCAGGTGCGTCGTCCAGGAGCCCGTCGGCTCAAAGCTCAAGGGAGCCAATTTGTAGAAACAATCACAATGGACCGCACACCGCTAGCCCCTCCTCCGGATCGCCCCAAGGGACTCTGGTACATGGAGTTCTTGAGTGGTTCACCCCAGTGGGTTCAAGTAGGTACTTGTTGAACTGATGATCTCTAGACCCGATACATGTCCCGGGTTTTTGGGTATCGCCCGAGACATGGCTCGGGTTTCGGGATAACTTCCCTCATCAGTAGAGAAAATAGTTAGGGGTGGAAGAGAAGGCCGCCAAACAACCGTCAAAGGCCTCGATGCCAGAACCGGCACGCAGGTGCGTCGTCCAGGAGCCCGTCGGCTCAAAGCTCAAGGGAGCCAATTTGTAGAAACAATCACAATGGACCGCACACCGCTAGCCCCTCCTCCGGATCGCCCCTAGGGACTCTGGTACATGGAGTTCTTGAGTGGTTCACCCCAGTGGGTGCAAGTAGGTACTTGTTGAACTGATGATCTCTAGACCCGATACATGTCCCGGGTTTTTGGGTATCGCCCGAGACATGGCTCGGGTTTCGGAATAACTTCCCTCATCAGTAGAGAAAATAGTTAGGGGTGGAAGAGAAGGCCGCCAAACAACCGTCAAAGGCCTCGATGCCAGAACCGGCACGCAGGTGCGTCGTCCAGGAGCCCGTCGGCTCAAAGCTCAAGGGAGCCAATTTGTAGAAACAATCGCAATGAACCGCACACCGCTAGCCCCTCCTCCGGATCGCCCCTAGGGACTCTGGTACATGGAGTTCTTGAGTGGTTCACCCCAGTGGGTGCAAGTAGGTACTTGTTGAACTGATGATCTCTAGACCCAATACATGTCCCGGGTTTTTGGGTATCGCCCGAGACATGGCTCGGGTTTCGGGATAACTTCCCTAATCAGTAGAGAAAATAGTTAGGGGTGGAAGAGAAGGCCGCCAAACAACCGTCAAAGGCCTCGATGCCAGAACCGGCACGCAGGTGCGTCGTCCAGGAGCCCGTCGGCTCAAAGCTCAAGGGAGCCAATTTGTAGAAACAATCACAATGGACCGCACACCGCTAGCCCCTCCTCCGGATCACCCCAAGGGACTCTGGTACATGGAGTTCTTGAGTGGTTCACCCCAGTGGGTGCAAGTAGGTACTTGTTGAACTGATGATCTCTAGACCCGATACATGTCCCGGGTTTTTGGGTATCGCCCGAGACATGGCTCGGGTTTCGCGACAGTGATTTTTTGCTCAAGACCCTGGCAGAGGCGCACCCGCTGATGCTTACTTCATGGACCACAATGCTTTGGGGCAACACGCTGATAGGACAAGCAGTGTGCGACCAATTGGACTTTCTTTTGTATTCAAGCTCCCTTGAGCTGGTGGGGCTGACGAGCCCGGGTTACGCACCTGCGCGCCACGAGTAGTACCGGACCTGAGGATATTTTTTGGCAGCCTACGCAGCACCCCTACATATATGCCTATTCCCTGCTGACGAGAGGTAACAACCTCAAAACACGTGTCCAGGGATGGCCAACGCAACAGTGATTTTTTGCTCAAGACCCTGGCAGAGGCGCACCCGCTGATGCTTACTTCATGGACCACAATGCTTTGGGGCAACACGCTGATAGGACAAGCAGTGTGCGACCAAATGGACTTTCTTTTGTATTCAAGCTCCCTTGAGCTGGTGGGGCTGACGAGCCCGGGTTACGCACCTGCGCGCCACGAGTGGTATCGGACCTGAGGATATTTTTTGGCAGCCTACGCAGCACCCCTACATATATGCCTATTCCCTGCTGACGAGAGGTAACAACCTCGAAACACGTGTCCAGGGATGGCCAACGCGACAGTGATTTTTTGCTCAAGACCCTGGCAGAGGCGCACCCGCTGATGCTTACTTCATGGACCACAATGCTTTGGGGCAACACGCTGATAGGACAAGCAGTGTGCGACCAATTGGACTTTCTCAATAAATTTATGTTCAGTTTTGTTGGTGGGCGTGGCTCAACAGCATTATGGGACTTGTGGTGCTTCGTTCTTACCCACAGTCGGTTCCGTGATGTCCTCAATAAATTTATGTTCAGTTTTACCCCAGTGGGTTGTGGTGTCAATGGGAGCTGTTTTCCGCATCCGTTAATTGCTTCGTGGGCGGCTTCCCTATCCTTGGGCCACCTCACCGTTTGACGCTGTAGCAGGGCTGCACGAAGGTGCAGCGGGGTCCCTCCTGTGGCTCAGGCGGGCCGTCAACATGAAAATCAAACAGTTGCCTGCTGTAGAGAGACCCACACAAGGAGGTAAGTAGTATGCCTTTATTTCACGAAGGATGCAGCAGGAAACAGGACACATTGCTTCACTGATTTCATTTCTTCTGCCCGACACATTTCGTGTCAGTTAAGCACTTCCTCATGGGCCAAAGTCTTTTCTTGATAAACAGCACGGCATTTTTGAAACATCCTTTTCAAGTACAATCCCCGCCCTGGTGGGCATGGCTCAACAGCATTATGGGACTTGTGGTGCTTCGTTCTTACGGATCACGGAACCCACTGTGGGTAAGAACGAAGCACCACAAGTCCCATAATGCTGTTGAGCCACGCCCACCAGGGCGGGGTTTGTACTTGAAAAGGATGTTTCAAAAATGCCTTGCACAGAGATGTCACACCCTCTACGAAGCAGTCCATGAATACGGGGCGTTCTGCCTCGAAACGCGTCGGATTTTAAAGTAACCTAATGAAGACAAACAGCAAGCTACAGCGAGGCACGCAATGCTGGATGGCACGAGAGAGCGATGTGTGCCCTTCCAAAAGCTCAAAGGCTCTTGCTCAAACATTTTCATACACGGCTGCCCTGGTCGTGGGAAGGAGCACCAGCCTCTCCTAGGACTGGTTCAGTCGGATGAGAGGCGGCCGTGGAGGGGAACTATTCCTTTCTGCAGTGGCGCACAATCTCGAGGGAGATGCTTCTTGCTAACTGTAACTTCTACTCCTACTCAAGGATAATAAAGCGAAGAATCGGTAGGGGGTCTGAGCCTACTCAAGGTTTTAATTGGACTCTGTGATTTGTGGACTTCATAAACCAGCATGCGTAGCGTGCAACCAGAAGGCCACGCCCACTCAGGGCGAATACAGCGCAACAACTTAAAAGCGAATTTAGCACAGAGATGTCACACCCCCTACGAAGCAGTCCATGAATATGGGGCGTTCTGCCTCGAAACGCGTCGGATTTTAAAGTAACCTAATGAAGACAAACAGCAAGCTACAGCGAGGCACGCAATGCTGGATGGCACGAGAGAGCGATGTGTGCCCTTCCAAAAGCTCAAAGGCTCTTGCTCAAACATTTTCATACACGGCTGCCCTGGTCGTGGGAAGGAGCACCAGCCTCTCCTAGGACTGGTTCAGTCGGATGAGAGGCGGCCGTGGAGGGGAACTATTCCTTTCTGCAGTGGCGCGCAATCTCGAGGGAGATGCTACTTGCTAACTGTAACTTCTACTCCTACTCAAGGATAATAAAGCGAAGAATCGGTAGGGGGTCTGAGCCTACTCAAGGTTTTAATTGGACTCTGTGATTTGTGGACTTCATAAACCAGCATGCGTAGCGTGCAACCAGAAGGCCACGCCCACTCAGGGCGGATACAGCGCAACAACTTAAAAGCGAATTTAGCACAGAGATGTCACACCCTCTACGAAGCAGTCCATGAATACGGGGCGTTCTGCCTCGAAACGCGTCGGATTTTAAAGTAACCTAATGAAGACAAACAGCAAGCTACAGCGAGGCACGCAATGCTGGATGGCACGAGAGAGCGATGTGTGCCCTTCCAAAAGCTCAAAGGCTCTTCCTCAAACATTTTCATACACGGCTGCCCTGGTCGTGGGAAGGAGCACCAGCCTCTCCTAGGACTGGTTCAGTCGGATGAGAGGCGGCCGTGGAGGGGAACTATTCCTTTCTGCAGTGGCGCGCAATCTTGAGGGAGATGCTACTTGCTAACTGTAACTTCTACTCCTACTCAAGGATAATAAAGCGAAGAATCGGTAGGGGGTCTGAGCCTACTCAAGGTTTTAATTGGACTCTGTGATTTGTGGACTTCATAAACCAGCATGCGTAGCGTGCAACCAGAAGGCCACGCCCACTCAGGGCGGATACAGCGCAACAACTTAAAAGCGAATTTAGCACAGAGATGTCACACCCTCTACGAAGCAGTCCATGAATACGGGGCGTTCTGCCTCGAAACGCGTCGGTCTTTAAAGTAACCTAATGAAGACAAACAGCAAGCTACAGCGAGGCACGCAATGCTGGATGGCACGAGAGAGCGATGTGTGCCCTTCCAAAAGCTCAAAGGCTCTTGCTCAAACATTTTCATACACGGCTGCCCTGGTCGTGGGAAAGAGCACCAGCCTCTCCTAGGACTGGTTCAGTCGGATGAGAGGCGGCCGTGGAGGGGAACTATTCCTTTCAGCAGTGGCGCGCAATCTCGAGGGAGATGCTACTTGCTAACTGTAACTTCTACTCCTACTCAAGGATAATAAAGCGAAGAATCGGTAGGGGGTCTGAGCCTACTCAAGGTTTTAATTGGACTCTGTGATTTGTGGACTTCATAAACCAGCATGCGTAGCGTGCAACCAGAAGGCCACGCCCACTCAGGGCGGATACAGCGCAACAACTTAAAAGCGAATTTAGCACAGAGATGTCACACCCTCTACGAAGCAGTCCATGAATACGGGGCGTTCTGCCTCGAAACGCGTCGGATTTTAAAGTAACCTAATGAAGACAAACAGCAAGCTACAGCGAGGCACGCAATGCTGGATGGCACGAGAGAGCGATGTGTGCCCTTCCAAAAGCTCAAAGGCTCTTGCTCAAACATTTTCATACACGGCTGCCCTGGTCGTGGGAAGGAGCACCAGCCTCTCCTAGGACTGGTTCAGTCGGATGAGAGGCGGCCGTGGAGGGGAACTATTCCTTTCTGCAGTGGCGCGCAATCTCGAGGGAGATGCTACTTGCTAACTGTAACTTCTACTCCTACTCAAGGATAATAAAGCGAAGAATCGGTAGGGGGTCTGAGCCTACTCAAGGTTTTAATTGGACTCTGTGATTTGTGGACTTCATAAACCAGCATGCGTAGCGTGCAACCAGAAGGCCACGCCCACTCAGGGCGGATACAGCGCAACAACTTAAAAGCGAATTTAGCACAGAGATGTCACACCCTCTACGAAGCAGTCCATGAATACGGGGCGTTCTGCCTCGAAACGCGTCGGATTTTAAAGTAACCTAATGAAGACAAACAGCAAGCTACAGCGAGGCACGCAATGCTGGATGGCACGAGAGAGCGATGTGTGCCCTTCCAAAAGCTCAAAGGCTCTTGCTCAAACATTTTCATACACGGCTGCCCTGGTCGTGGGAAGGAGCACCAGCCTCTCCTAGGACTGGTTCAGTCGGATGAGAGGCGGCCGTGGAGGGGAACTATTCCTTTCTGCAGTGGCGCTCAATCTCGAGGGAGATGCTACTTGCTAACTGTAACTTCTACTCCTACTCAAGGATAATAAAGCGAAGAATCGGTAGGGGGTCTGAGCCTACTCAAGGTTTTAATTGGACTCTGTGATTTGTGGACTTCATAAACCAGCATGCGTAGCGTGCAACCAGAAGGCCACGCCCACTCAGGGCGGATACAGCGCAACAACTTAAAAGCGAATTTAGCACAGAGATGTCACACCCTCTACGAAGCAGTCCATGAATACGGGGCGTTCTGCCTCGAAACGCGTCGGATTTTAAAGTAACCTAATGAAAACAAACAGCAAGCTACAGCGAGGCACGCAATGCTGGATGGCACGAGAGAGCGATGTGTGCCCTTCCAAAAGCTCAAAGGCTCTTGCTCAAACATTTTCATACACGGCTGCCCTGGTCGTGGGAAGGAGCACCAGCCTCTCCTAGGACTGGTTCAGTCGGATGAGAGGCGGCCGTGGAGGGGAACTATTCCTTTCTGCAGTGGCGCGCAATCTCGAGGGAGATGCTACTTGCTAACTGTAACTTCTACTCCTACTCAAGGATAATAAAGTGAAGAATCGGTAGGGGGTGTGAGCCTACTCAAGGTTTTAATTGGACTCTGTGATTTGTGGACTTCATAAACCAGCATGCGTAGCGTGCAACCAGAAGGCCACGCCCACTCAGGGCGGATACAGCGCAACAACTTAAAAGCGAATTTAGCACAGAGATGTCACACCCTCTACGAAGCAGTCCATGAATACGGGGCGTTCTGCCTCGAAACGCGTCGGATTTTAAAGTAACCTAATGAAGACAAACAGCAAGCTACAGCGAGGCACGCAATGCTGGATGGCACGAGAGAGCGATGTGTGCCCTTCCAAAAGCTCAAAGGCTCTTGCTCAAACATTTTCATACACGGCTGCCCTGGTCGTGGGAAGGAGCACCAGCCTCTCCTAGGACTGGTTCAGTCGGATGAGAGGCGGCCGTGGAGGGGAACTATTCCTTTCTGCAGTGGCGCGCAATCTCGAGGGAGATGCTACTTGCTAACTGTAACTTCTACTCCTACTCAAGGATAATAAAGCGAAGAATCGGTAGGGGGTGTGAGCCTACTCAAGGTTTTAATTGGACTCTGTGATTTGTGGACTTCATAAACCAGCATGCGTAGCGTGCAACCAGAAGGCCACGCCCACTCAGGGCGGATACAGCGCAACAACTTAAAAGCGAATTTAGCACAGAGATGTCACACCCTCTACGAAGCAGTCCATGAATACGGGGCGTTCTGCCTCGAAACGCGTCGGATTTTAAAGTAACCTAATGAAGACAAACAGCAAGCTACAGCGAGGCACGCAATGCTGGATGGCACGAGAGAGCGATGTGTGCCCTTCCAAAAGCTCAAAGGCTCTTGCTCAAACATTTTCATACACGGCTGCCCTGGTCGTGGGAAGGAGCACCAGCCTCTCCTAGGACTGGTTCAGTCGGATGAGAGGCGGCCGTGGAGGGGAACTATTCCTTTCTGCAGTGGCGCGCAATCTCGAGGGAGATGCTACTTGCTAACTGTAACTTCTACTCCTACTCAAGGATAATAAAGCGAAGAATCGGTAGGGGGTCTGAGCCTACTCAAGGTTTTAATTGGACTCTGTGATTTGTGGACTTCATAAACCAGCATGCGTAGCGTGCAACCAGAAGGCCACGCCCACTCAGGGCGGATACAGCGCAACAACTTAAAAGCGAATTTAGCACAGAGATGTCACACCCTCTACGAAGCAGTCCATGAATACGGGGCGTTCTGCCTCGAAACGCGTCGGATTTTAAAGTAACCTAATGAAGACAAACAGCAAGCTACAGCGAGGCACGCAATGCTGGATGGCACGAGAGGGCGATGTGTGCCCTTCCAAAAGCTCAAAGGCTCTTGCTCAAACATATACATATATATATGTATGTATAAGCATTTATTTATATAAAAAATAATCTCTGAAACCTTAATATGCACCTTTTCTGTATCAAGTTTTATGTTTGTAACACAACTATGCTGATCAGTACTATATTATATATCTTTTGACATAACAATACCAGAGTAGGCAAAGACCACTTGGTTTTTTGAAGAGTACATTTATTGCTGGATTCTCTACACATATGCAGGAGTGTCCACCTCTTTGCAAAAGAGTCTTGTGGTAGACTGTGTTGTCCATATAAAGAGACTGTACTGCTGCAGCATTCATTCCTATGTTGGGAGATGATTTCAAGCCAATTCTAAGAGGAGCTGAGCCGCGTTTCCCTTTCAAGATAACACTTGTTCACAGCCTTCTGTTAATTATAGCTTCTTGTTTTTAATAGGCATTAGTGCAGTTTTAATAATATTATGTGTGGCTATTTTTCATGTGCTAAGTAGCAGGATGAAACTGTTGAAATAAACACTTTAAATCATAAAGTGTCCTTTCTTAGTGAGGTGCTTGTGTGTGATATTCTAAGGAATGAATTAGCATTGCATTCTGGATCCCATTTAAAAGGACTCTTAGTAACCCATAAAGCATAGACACCACATCGACAAGTATGTAGAGTGGGGATGTGGGGGCTATAACGACCTTGACCTTCACGCTCAAGCATTGGTGCAGTGAATTGAGTTCTGGCAACCTTGTAGAACTAAGCCAAAGCCTTAGTTTACATGGCAAGAGGCACTATATAACTACAACTACTAAACAATAAATAGATGTTATTGCTCATGAGTTTGAAAAACTCTAGAATGATTTGGATTAATGCCCATGCTATATGTAGGGTGCTGTAAGGGCCCAACACTTTTTCAGGAGCCTACTCTCAGTGCTGCTGCATGCCGCGGATGCTAAATACCATGCTGTCCGATTTTAATTCTACCCCTTTCTTCTACCACCCTAAACTTCTTTTCCCTTTATCTCATGTTTGCAGGTTATTATTAGTTCCTGCTTTCTCACTTTGCAATTATTTTCCTATAATTGTTTTTCGCCTTCTTTCTTCGTTTTCATTCTCTCTGTCTCTTACTCACAGCCAAAATCTAATAAATATAAAATAAGCTTCAGTCCCCAAAAACGAGTGTCCATGCCCAATATGTTCACAAATTAAGCACTGGGTGTAAATGTGAGTTGTCCAAAGGAGAGAACACAACTGTATACAGTCACACCGCTCACTAAGAGAGAAGACACAAAAGCAGAATACCCTTTCTTTGATTGGAACAGAATGTGTGAAGTAGTATGGGAGAACGCAGAAATTGAGGAAAAATATGCCGCACCGATGCTTCACAGTAGGAAAGTAAATTAATATGTCTCCTAAGTGCACAATATATGCAATACATTGTAGGACCTTAGGTGTATAGTTATATTAATTGGGCCTATTTCACAAAGGGAAACTTACACTTTTGTGTAAGTTCACTACTTTTTGGTATTCATAAACTATTTGTGGAACTTTACAACTCCACACTCCATGTACTTATATGTGCTAAATTCTCTGCACCAGGGCAATGCAAAGTCTGGGCAGAGAACTCCGCACACATAAGTATAGGGAGCGCACAGTCTTAAAAATCTGCATGTAGTTTGTTAATGCCAACAGGTTTACCTTTGTTACTCAGGAACAATATGTTTATAGAAACAGAATTGTTTCTTAGTACATAGTGCTAATTACTACACAAAGGCCAGGTACTCATTTTGGCACTGTCAGAATAATTAAAGTTTGGGTTAGGCTTGCAGACATTCGAACATATACCTTGCCCATTACATGCAAGTATTTGTAGCAGGTGAACAACGTAATGAGCTTTCTTACTGGGACTGGAATTTGTGTCCTGCATGTCACATATGGAACTGTAAATGAAACATTTTTGGCTAGTGTTGGCCCCAGAACAATTGACAGACAGATCAGCTTGATATTGAGCATGTCCTATAACACATACAAAATATGTATTTCCTGTAATGTTGGGTCAGTTTGATTATTGGACCTGGACTGGGAATGCCACCCTAGTCCAGATACCCAAGTGTCTACCTCTTATCAGTACCGGCTGATGTAAGATAAATGTGGTGGTGGGGTGGGCAGCACGTAGAGGGAAGCACGGGCGGAGGGGGCAGCGCGAGGGGGCTAAAATAATTTAAAAAAAGTAAACGTACCTGCCCGTTTTTCGCTCGTCGTGTATCTCCCCGGGCTTCTCCTCTTGGCACAGGCTGAAGCTCCCAGCTTCCCCTGCGGCCACTCCCAATGCTGCACTCACCATGAGAGCAGCTTAGGGATTGGGCAGGGCACACTGGGTTTGCGCTCTATCTGGAGCTTAGAGTCCGTGCCTGCTGATTTCTCCACCCAGCAATACAGCTCATGCGCACTGACAGGACAGCAGGGCCCACCACTCCTCCTGCTGCATTGCTGTAGGCCGCCGCCCAAGACTCAATACAGGACGAAAAATAAAATGATCTGCATTAGGCTCATTTTATTTTTCATTTGTCTCTGCGGGCAGTGGGTTCACGCTCCTCTGCCATAGCGGAGGAGCCGCCCCTGCCACTTATGCATTTCTTCATGAAACTGATACCCCATCGTTTTCAGGGTCCACCTAGTCAAAAATCATCACTGGCGCCAGTGTTACAGATCGTGCACTCTTGCCTGGTCTGCATACTTTTAAGTGAGTGTGCAGACCAGGTCAGTGTGCAGCTTACCACAATGAATGTATTCTTCCCAGTGAGGGTACACACCTGGGAACAGAATATTAGTGGACCACAGACCGCTGTTTAAAGCAGCTCTTCCACCTTTCACAGTGCAGGTGGCAACCCAGCCTGCATTTAAAGGGCCAGAAATACCCCTGAAGAAAGGTGCAGACCGTGGTCGCCAATCAGTTTTCTTCCTTTTATTTGCCCTATGGGGTTCTTCAAGGCTCCTTGTTGAGTCCCACTGTTTAATTTGTATGTTCCCCATTAGCAACCCTAATTAGATCATTTTGATTCACTATTGTCTCTTACATGGATAATACTCAGATAGTTGTTGCTATAACTAATGAAACCAATCAATCAAAAGATAAGAAAAAACTCAACTTTTAAGTCCCTATGTTTAGATCACAAAGCTCTGTATAAGAATGGCCCTGAATTCCTTGGGTCCAAAGAAGTGGCGGCTCGCATAGGGTATGCTGCAGGAGGGTGAGGCGGGTGAGGGGTAGGGTGGGGGGGTACTCTCAGACATGCGACAAAACAGAGGAACGCAGAAATGACTTTCCTTCGTTCGTCGTATATCCGAGTTTACTACGCCCCCACCCTGACCATCCCCCGCCCTGCAGGACGCCCTATGCGAGGCGCCACTGGTCCCGTGGAACCCCCCTCGAAGGACTCTCAGATCGGCACCCAGGAAGAATGTGATTGTACACAGAATCAAACATAGCTGATGGGTGGGAGATCTTTTTCACATCTGACTGCTAATCTCTGGAACTCTCTGCATTGTGAAATGCAGTCTCTTGAAGGACACACTTTCTTCAGGAAGAGATTGAAAATGTGGCTTTTCAATGTTTAGTTTTTCTGTTGCTTCTAGTTCGGTCTCCTACTTGTAAGTGCCAGCATCAAGACGCCTTCGAGTATTCAAGCACTTTATACATTGTTTTTCATTGCATTTCATTTTGCATTAAGTGCTGTAGGAAACCATGGATCACAATTTTGAAGAATCCTTCTGTGAATACCAGTCGCCCACAGTGAGGTCGAAACCCAACGTGTTGAAAGTATTTTAAACTGAGGACTATTTAACTTTTTGGTCAGTGATACTCCACTGAAAATAAGATGAATGAAAAGATGAATGAAAAGATGAATGAAAATAAGGTTGTAAAAGAAGTGATTACACTGTGCCCTCAATGGGATTAAATGATAGAATTGGCCATAAAGAATCTGTGTTGGCAATTGATAGTTCTCTATATAGAATACAATGGGTTATTTTGAGACTGCATATATTTTATTTAAATGTTTGTTTTCAGATCTAACCTGTTGCTGTAATATTTGGTCTATTCGCAGAGAGTTTGAGTTGAAATCACAAGGTTATGGGCAATGGGGAATTGATTCACTTTTAAAAACACATCTGTCCGTTTTGTTAAATAAAGGATAAGCAATGGTGTGCTCTTCAATATAATAAAGACTATTGTAAAGAAATTCACTGGCATGAGAACTGAGGTTAAAGACTAATGTAAAGAAATTCACTGGCATGAGAACTGAGGTTGTGTGCCAGGTTGGCCCTAAATTACTTGGGCATTCGAATGAAAGTTAACTGGTGGCCCTTCTACAATGAAATACATCTTCAACTGGGTCCCAACCCTAACGGAAACAGGTGAAATAGATGCATGGCTTGTCTTGCATTAAATTTGGCATATGCCAAACAACCAATCATTTCTCTAGCTTATTTTGTGAACCCCTGCTTCTATCCGATAGATGAAGAACAAGATTTTGAACTGACCTTCAGTACCCTTGAGTAAAGGGCAAAAATACTTACTGGCTCTACTACATTTACCTGATGCGCTCTCGGTATCCCTTTCTGTATTTCAAAATTTTGCAAGTAATGTAGATCCGCCCTAAAAATGTTTTAAAACACTCACCCATGTAAAACCAGACTTCAGTAGAACCCACTAGATGTCTGCTGTGGCACTAATTCAATTCAAGCTAAACTGCACTATACACAAAGCACTCTGAGACAGAGGCGGAGAACGCCTTCTGAGTTATGCCAAGACACACATTCATGGTACAATCTTAAGATTTGCAAGTGTGCAATCTGCTGATAGGTGCCTTGGTTCAAAGAGCTGAGATTTAGACACTGTCCAATCCACCTCTTTCTTCTGACAAGCCCTCTAGAAAGGAGGCATCCACCTCAGACTCCACGTAAACCTGAAGAACCACCTCCACCGATACGCACTGCCGACCTCCATCAGAGGACCACACATACCTTTCACTACCAGTGGCGTCGTCACCCCCCTTTTTCCAGGTATGGATAGCATGAGACTAGTTGTATATTCACCTTCCCTCACAATCCCCAGATAAAAAGTCACTTCTACAGCTGATCATGTGTGTGACTGGGTCTTTGCTTACAACACTGACGGTTGCAGCCAAGAGTAAATAGAGAAGGGGACAGTGAATGAAAAAAGAGAACGATGAAGAGAGCGAGGAGGACAGAAAGCAAAGAGCAGAGGTAACAGAACAGGATGGAGCAGAAAAAGAAAAGGGAGTACATGCTGGAGAGAGTGACAGATAGAGAGGGCCCAAGTCTGCCAGTCCCATGGGTGCTTTGATCTTGAAGTCCAGGTAATTGATTGTTAGACTTGGCATAATTGGCGTGGGTTTTCCCTGTATTTTCTGTCTTTTCCTCCTGTACGTTTGCTGTGTGTTGGACTTTGTTTTGCTGGTCTAGATGCTTTGGGCACTTTGCCACTGCTATTCAGTGCCAAAGTGCAAGTGCTCCCTCTGTTAATTGTTAGGATAGATTAGTGTTTCTATGATTGGTTTATTTGGTTTACTGTTAAGTCCCTAGTACAGTGCACTCTGTGTGCCCAGGGCCTGTAAACCAAATGCTGCTTTGCAACAGTCTCTCGGACCTGCCATCATGGTGCCCGCGTGCAGCCTAGTACTGCTGTGCCGATTTGGAAAGTGCACCCACTTGCCAGGCCTCAACCTTCCCTTTTTCTTACAGTAGTCATCCTAAGGTAGGGGCAGGGTACCCCTGTGGTAGAGTGCAGTGTGTGTGAAAGCTAGGACATGTCTTGATGTGTTTAGCAAGTCCACATAGTGAAATACTACCAATTTTGTTTTTCACTATTGCAAGCCTATCTGTCCAATAGGATAGAATGGGGAGTTTACTTATAACATCTAATAAGTATAACTGCCCATGGTAACAAGATGGGTAGATGCAGTTTAGTATGCCTGAACATAGAATCTAAAGATGCATCTTTTAGTGAGGATGATTTTTAAATTCTTGGTTTGAAAATACCACTTTTAGAAAGTAGGCATTTTCTTGCTTAGCCATCCAATGTGCCTCTGCTAGGTTGTGTATTGACCGTCTGGCCTTGGAGTGACAGGGACTGGGGATGTGCAATCTTTTCAGACAGCCACTTGTGCGGGTTAAGTGTGTGCTGCCTTTCCAGGGTAAGTCAGGACTGGGATGAATAGGCCTGGGCTGCATTTAGAGTAGGGAGAGGAGATTCCTTTCACACCTGAATGGGCCTGGTCTGCCTTGGACAATGCTGTCTCCACATCCTGCCGGTCAGCTGCACCAGAGAAGACAGAACTGGTTCTGGCTGGGCAAAGACACACTCTGCCTCAAAAGAACATATGATTGTATACTATAAAATGTGGGGCCCAGACCCAGACCTTTAGATCACTTTTGGGCTTCAAGAGGAACATCTGCCAAGGTGAAGAGCTGGGAGAAACTGGAGGAGGAGTACTGTCCCTTTGCTGTATGCTGTCTGGGGTTGGCCTGCAGTAGCTGTTTCTGCCAAGGAGAGGAACTGTGTGTGTATCCTGCTTGAGAAAGTATTTCCAAGGGCTTGGAAGTGGAGTGTGCTCCCTCTTCAAGAGGTCTCAGGAACAGCAAAGACCTCACCATCCTTCTGGGCACGGTCCCTGGAACCATTGGGTTCAGTCTTCACAGAAGAAAAGGGCAACCGACTCTGTCACCGAGTCCGTTGCAGGATTCCGTATCCTGAAGGCCCCGTGGGAAGGCACAGCCGTACTGTGCACGGTATCCTTGGTCTCACCGATGTTGTCTGAACGATTGTTAGGTTAGGTTAGAATTTATTAAGTGCACAACTCACCCTGGGGCATCTCGGCGCTGACTAGCAATTATATCTTGAGGTGAGAGGAGCCGGACTGTCTATTTACTGAAGAGAAAGGCTTTCAGCTGTTTCCTGAAGGAGCCATAATTTGAATTAGCGCGTAGGGTCTGCGGGAGTTGGTTCCAATATCTGGGAGCTAGATAGAAAAACGCTCGACCACCCGCTCGGGTCAGGTGAATTCTGGGGACTCTTAATAGTTCATGAGTAGAGGATCTCAATCTCCTACTGGGGCAGTATTTTGTTACTTTATTTTGCAGATGCCTTTTTTCCTGAGAGCGTTATGAGTGAGGCAACAGATTTTGAAAAAGGATCTCTTTTTAACAGTGAGCCAGTGCAATTCTCTGAGTAATGGGGCAGAAGGAGAGCCCGGCGGACGATTGAGAATCATTCGCGCCTCTGTGTTCTGAACAGTTTGTAATTTAGACAAGAGGGTTGATCCCACCTCATCCAGCAAGGCATTGCCATAGTCTAAACGGCTTGTCGCCATTGCATGCACCAAGGTTCTGCGGTGGGCGGTGGGAATGAAAGTAAATATTTTCCGAAGAAGCTGAAGACTGTAAAAACAAGTGCCAGTAGTAGTGGTAATGTGATCTTTCATAGACAGGGAACAGTCAATTTTTATTACCAAGTTCCTCACGGATGGTTTGGGAATAGGGGCGGCACCTAGTTGTACAGGCCACCAGTCTTCTGACCAGATAGCTGGTGCTTTTCCCATAAGCATGATCTCGGCCTTGCCTGGATTTAACTAGAGATAGTTCATCGTCATCCAGTCTGAGATCAGCTTAATGCCATTAGAAAAGCAAGTTTTTTCTAGTTCTGGACAGTTCCCAAAAGTGAACATGAGCTGCGTGTCGTCCGCGTATGAGCTGATTTCAAAACCCAACAGTTCCACTATCTGGGCTAACGGGGCCATATATATATTAAAAAGGGTAGGGCTTAAACAAGAGCCCTGTGGCACCCCTTTGTCTAAAAGTAGCTTAGCTGAGGAGAAAGGGCCTAGGGTGACCATCTGAGTTCTCTCTGACAGAAAATGTTGTAGCCATTTCAAGGCTGTTCCTTTGATACCATATACCGATAGTCTCTCCGCTAGCTTGGAATGAGAGATGGTATCAAAAGCTGCGGAGAGATCTAAAAGGATGAGTATCGCAGAACCGCCTGAATCGATGGTCTGTCTTAGTGAGTCGGTGACTGCTAAAACCGCGGTTTCAGTACTGAAATCCGGGCGAAAACCCGACTGTGAGGGGTCCATGATCACAGGGCCGCTGCCTTGCACCGCGTCAATCAATCAATCAATCAATCACGGCATTTGTATAGCGCGCTACTCACCCGGGAGGGTCTCAAGGCGCTGGGGAGAGTGCTACGTCACTGCTCGAACAGCCAGGTCTTGAGCTGCTTCCTGAAGGAGAGGTGGTCCTGGGTCAGCCGAAGGTGGATGGGGAGGGAGTTCCAAGTCTTGGCTGCAAGGTAGGAGAAGGATCTTCCTCCGGCGGTGGCTCAGCGGATGCGTGGTACGGAGGCGAGGGCGTGGCTGGTTGATCGTAGCTGGCGGGTGGGCGTGTAGAAGGTCAGGCGGTCGTTGAGCGTCATGTGGGCACCGCAGTCTGCACCGCCCCCATATCATTCTGCCTGGAAGTCACCAACACTGTTGCTGCCTGAACATTGACCACTCCGTTGCCTGCACCGCAGCCTGGCAGCACCGCATCGAGCACCATCTCACCCCGCACCATAAGCCTTGGTCTTACCGAGCCACTGCTTTCTCCACATCGTGAGAGCACCACACCCTGCACCGCTTCCATCTTGGCAACGCAACCGCAACGGTTGCCCCAACCGGCCCGTACCAATGTGTCGGCCGCAACGAGAAAGGTACTGTCTATGAGTCTGTCAATGTTTTAGCTGGCCCGTGCCAACATGGTCGGTTGGAACTGTTAGACTCTCTCGTTTTCAGCATCGCCATAGCCCCGGACAGAGCTACCGACTCAGAAGAATTGTGTTTTGCAGCTATTTTTGCATTTTAAAGGTTAGCTTGCAAAGTAACTATTTTTACAGTAGTGTATGTTGGTATTTTTGTCGTATTTGGTCTTGTTGGTTTAGATAAAGTTTTGCTTATTTTTTCTAAACTGGTGTGGTGTCCATTTGTCGTGTTTTCACTGTATTACGGTATGCATGCACAAATGCTTTACACGCTACCTCTGAAATAAGCCTGTTTGCTCGTGCCAAGCTACCAAGGGGGTGAGCACGGGTTATTTTAGAAGTGTATCCCCCTTGCCCTTACTAGAAAGAAGGGCCCTACTTGGACTAAGGTGCAAACCATTGCCAACTAGAGACCTCCATTTCTAACATTTTGCATTGTAGCTCTGATCCTCCCATTATAAATCCAGAGCTTTTAAATGTAAATGTAAATGTAAATGTAAATGTAGACGTACTTGTAAAGCGCACTGATACTCCTGAGTGTCCTGGCGCTGTACTCATACCGCTAGGGAACCCTTCCTGGTTTTTCCCCGAGAGATGTCCACTCCTGGGCATCCCCAGGGTGCAACCAGGCATCCCTAGCGCTGTAGGGGGCCGTTGTGGAGACTAAGCAAGCTATTGCCCAGAGTTGCAGCGTGGGACCCATGTTTAGAGTAGGCACCGAGGCGAGAAATCAGGTCTGAGGAATTATGAGCCCAAGATCCGCCGAGACCAGCCAAGGCAGGAATTGAACCCTGGTCCCGGGCCAAACCTCTGCATCAGGGTCTGCCGCTCTAACCATTGAGCCACACTTCTCCACATTAGACTGAGAATGTAGAGATAAACCATGAACTGGATAAGTTTCTCACACATGAACCTGAAAACATGCGAGCTCTCGAGATAGTCACAGATAATAAATAACAGAAAAGGTTAGAGGAAGAGAGCGCGCGAAAGAGGGATACCATTCTCTAACAAGTGCAAATACCTGTTCTTACGTGGGCACTAAACAGAATTGCTAAGATCTAAGAAATGCCTTTTGTATGTAGTTGTCTTGAACAGATTTACCATCTGCCACAGAGCAAGCTCCTGAAGGATTGACACTGAAATCAAAGATGTCCACTATGGTCACCTTTAGTGATCTAAATACAAAGGTAGAACTAAAAATTGCCCTCAAGAGGCCGGACTAACTACTATGCCACTTCTTACCCAGTGGTGCTAAATGCACTATTCTGGAATTCCTAATTGATTGATAGACATATAGGAAAGGAGGAGCTATGGGCAACGATGCCGACTTTGGAGCTGGGGAACCCACTGAGTCCTGGTGACTTCCCCCCGGGCCTCGAAAAAGTAAAAAAATAAACTCGACCTTGTTTAACCCAAGCCTGGAAATATCGGATCAATCAGGTCAGAGTTTGAAGTTACATAAAAAACTTAGAAACAAACAGAGAGTCACTGTGACCAATTGTTGCATGCGGCTGAGAGACTCTATTGCACTGACCGAAGCTGCAGCAATCTGATCTCCTATGCAGTGGTGTAACTTGGTAGATGGGGGGGTGGGGCAGTCTGCACTCTTTTTGAGGGCGGCGGAGGTGAGCAAGTTGTGTCTGTCGACTACCACCATTGCCATACTTTAGATCCTCTCTCTGGCCCCAAGGTGGAATGATGCCACCGTACATCTTAAACCCCAAACTGATGTCAAACAAGGCAACATTCTAGAACACCTATTTTTGGTGCTGGGCAGAGAAGCATGACTGGGTAAATCAAACTATTGTTTTACAGTACACTGGATTGCTTTTTAAAAATATATATAAAGAAAGTATAGGACGTTCATTCCGGCCTCTAAAGGAAGGGGTGGGGGGGGGGCATGAGAATGGCCCTTCACTAAATACCGGGCCCACTTTTAAATGGTGAGAGAAAGATCCAGGTACAAGTGAGGGAAGATAATTTAAAAAGTGAGGACATATGTCTATATAAAATTGCAAACCAATGTGCAATTCTAGCAAATGTCTCAGGGAGATTTTGCTGCAGAAACATTGGTTGTCACCTTTTCTTTGTCTTGGATGGTAATACCCAAAATCTCTGGGGGAAGGTGATCTTCAGTCAGAAGACTCTTAAGTTTTGGATTATTATGTAAGTAATCCTCAAAAAATGCCATTGTTTTTTGCCCCAATTCAATTAACATGTTGCTGTAAAATGCACCCTTTGCCCTCCCATTAGAAAAAATTCTCGAGGGGAACCTAACTTCCACAAGCCTCTTTAAGAACAAAAGGGATCACTCGCTTACCCATATCTATTCAGGATGTTGTTTCAAGTGGGTAGTACTTATATTTTTCTGTCTATTCCCTTGCTCACTACCTTCCTTTATGTCCCAGGCTCGCACCGTACCCTTTATCACACCAAGAGAATCCCCGGGTCTACCTGAACTCGTAAGAGCTCATAAGAACGAAACAGTACAAACTACTATGTCCCACTCAAAAGAGAGGGAAGTCCTTTAAAGAGGGCGGAATCCCATCACCCACCGAGGTGGCATGCTTCATCATCTGGGATCTCCTCTTAGTTGCAAAGCCTAGTGCAACCAAGGGCTACAACACCCTCACTGTGTGGGAGGAGCTCAGGGATGTTTTGTTTGATCAAGAAGAAGGATCAACTAAAATCCATAAGCAGTGAAGCAAGCACGGTATTAAGGATAATGGCTGCAGTGCAGGTGTAGATGTGTGAAGTGATTTAAAATTGACTACTGAGAGAGAAAGCGATTTATTGGGTATCTCTTAGTGTCATAAATAAAAAGCAGCGCAAGTGCAGTGTAGAAAAGAATGACTGCACTAGTCCAAGAAAACAGTACCCTCCCTTTGCTTGCTCCCACCCTGCATCCCTTTTCTGTTGCTTTCTCTAGCCCACACTTGTGCACAGCACAACACCTGAGCCCACATTTAGGTGGAATGTGCTAGCAACCCTCCTAACATTGCGTGTACAGCAACTTATCACATAAAGGTGAATCGCCCTGCCAAGAACGACTCACCTGCAGCTTCGGTGAATTATACTTAAAGTAAATAGCCGAGTCATTTGTCCAGATTATTATGGCATGCACTGATATACTGTCTCCTTCTCCAAGTGATGTATTGAACAGCGTCCAGCTGATGCTGTCGAGAAAAAAATCAGAACACAAAAAAATGTGAGCATAAACCATAAGGAAGTGCAAAGACCGCACTGTAAACACTGTGACCCGGTGTAATACATCAGGAAATGTCTCCAAAGTATGCGAATGATGATGTGATGTACCGTAATCAGTGAACTATAAACATAAAAGGCAGATAAGCGCAGTGTTAATAAGTACTGGTATCTGTAAAGCACAGCTCTACACACACACTCTTACAATAAATCTCCAGGTAAAAAGCCAGCTGAAGAGATTCATGATTGAAATGCACTGTTGATCTCAGTCTTCGTTCACATCTTCTTGAAAAGTGGGGTGTTTTAAGGTGCTTGCTCCCAAGTGTGGGTGGAGACGCTCTGGTGTAAAGAGACTTACTTAGGCCTGAAATGCACCTGGCAGTGCTTGGAGTGAACACGACTTTGATGTTTGTTCTTCCGGTGTCACAGAATTGATATCAGCATGATGGAATGTCAAAGTCACACGTACTGTGCCCATTCCATTGGGGCCCACATCACAGTGATGACGTAGATAGCAGGAAGCATGGATGTCACACTTCAATGACAAGCCTAGACCAATGCATCTGATGCCCTTTACGAGGTGCATCGGCGACACTACACAAGGTGAGTTTGAGGTAAAGCGAGATGGGAAGCAGGAAATAATGGATATCTTGGGTTCGTTAAGTAGGTGTAAAGGGCTTCAGGGCTTCACCGAAGGAAAGCTGGAGGAAACGGCACTTTTCCTCCAGGAAGTTGGGCAATGTAAGCTTCTACTGAAGATAGTGGCGCGGTGTTTGTATGCGAGTATGGGCGTGGATGGATGGACGGACGTTGGCAAGTCGGATTGGACCCTGACAAAAGCCGGAGAGCTGAAGCTGTCACTAAGGGCCAGATGTAGGTAAATACTATTTACCGATTCTTAAATCCCGAATTTTACCGATACGGTTTTTAAGAATAGGTAAACAGTATGTAGGTAATTATTTGATAAATTTTACAGAATAGGTAAGATTCGGTATTTAAGAATCGGTATTTACCGATTCGGTAATTCCCATTCATTCCTATGGTCCTGGAGGGCCCATAGGAGAGAATGGGAATTACCGAATCAGTAAATACCGATTCGGTAATTTCCATTCATTCCTATGGTTCTGGAGGGCCCATAGGATAGAATGGGAATTACCGAATCAGTAAATACTGATTCGGTAATTCGGGGAACACATTCAAGGGTGGCAGGGTGTCACATTGACACCCTGTTGCACCCCTGAATCGTGCATGTGTGCACATGTGGCACACATACATGTCTGCCACTTGGCACAGTTAAAAAAGCACAAATTTGCTTTTTTAAAGGTTTTCGATATTTACCACCAACTTGTAGTTGGTGGTAAATAACGAATCCTGAATGCAAGAAGGCACTCACTTGAGTGCCTCTTACATAGCTTTTTGGATTCGGTAATTACCGATTCCTTAAAATAAGGAATCAGTATTTTACCGATTCCATAAGGAATCGAAAAAGATGCCTCCTACATCCCAAACCCTAAATACCCGTCGGTAACGGGCGAAATTCGGTAATTTCGGCCGTTACCGACTGGTATTGGGCTTCCTACATCTGGCCCTAGGAGCCCAAAAGTCACTGCTAGCTAATTGCCTCCTGTCTCATGTGTGGGGCGACCCGACCAATTATAAGGAGAAACTAGACTTTTTGTATTCACACAAGGTGGATATAATCTGTCTACAAGAAACATGGGTGGAAGGTAGAATAGCGCTAGAAAAGGATTTTTTCGTTTTGGAAAAGAGTGCAACTTCTTCTAGAAGAGGTCATGCAAAGGGAGGGATAGCATGTTTGTTAACAAATAGAATAAAATGGAATTATTCTCATTATCTCGATCCGGGGAATTTGTTCCAAGCAATAACCTTAAAAGATGTTTTTGAGGATTGCCCTAATAGATCGCTGGTAATAATAAACATCTATATCCCCCCAAATCGTTGCTTTAATGACGGTCTAAAAACGTTATTTTCCTTCTTAAATGCAGCGATGGATGTTGCCTCGCCTCCTTATGTATTAATGTTTGGGGATTTGAACTGTAATATATCGAATTGTGGGCTAGCTCTATTCAGAAATAAACTCAGGGAAGAATCTCTGAATATCCCATCGGCCCAGTTCCCTGTCAAAGTTAAAACTAATAAAAGAGGTAAACTTGTCCTAGAAGGTCTACATAAAGTTGACTGTTTAATAGTAAATGGGAGGCTCCCTTCTGACACCCCGGCAGCTTTTACGCATAAATCAAATAAGGGAAATTCAATCATTGACTACGTCATGGCTGATTATGCTCTATTTGCCAAGTTGAAAAATATGAAAATCATTGAGTCTAATCTTAGTGACCATAATGCGTTGTTGCTTACAGTCTCCGTCAGTCTTCCGAAAGTGGACTCTTGGAGCATGGAGAGGGATCTGGTGAACTTCGACTCTAATTCTGGAAAATGTTTCTGGAATTTACGCTGTTTTGAAAGTCTGCTATCCCTTTTGAATCAAACTGTTAAGAGTTTATCTCTTTGGGAAGGGAGAGAGCTGTTAGGATTTGCTAATTTTTTAGATTTGGTAACTTCTATAGCGAAGAAGAAACCTGGTGTGGAAAAATTGCTTGCAGTCCCTCCTCCTCTGCGGGCTTTAAATATAGAAATAAATAAAGTAATAAGGGGGCAATATTTATCATTTTCTCAAGAAGCCAAGCATAAATTGTCCATTTTAAAAAGAAGGAGAGTTAGGCTTAAGGCTCGTCTAAAACGTGATAAGGAAGACTCTCTTTGGATACAACTGAGGGAAGCTTCCTATAACGGTCAAGCAAAAATTTTTGGGTCTTTAATTGGCAAGGGCTGTGGGACCAGAGCCAGTGCCACTCCGATTGCCATTGAGGAACAGATTTGGGTTCAATACATTGAGAAACTGTACAGTAACAATAATTTGCAAGTACATAGGGTGGAATCCAATGAAGTTACATGCATATTTGATTGTCCCTCTGAAAAGGAAATTGAATTTGCTATTATGAACATGCGCTCTTCTGGTGCGATGGGGCCAGATAAAGTTCCCATCTCAGTATTGAAACAACAGAGTGAACTTTGGAGCAAGATCCTATTTCCAGTTTTTAAATTCTGCTTTTCTAGCGGAACAGTCCCCCCCTCCTGGAAAGGAAGTATCATTGTCCCCTTATATAAAAAAGGGGCAAGAGATCTTCCCCAAAATTATCGTCAAATCGCTTTGCTTGACGCCATAGGTAAGGTTTTCGCAAAATGTATTCTTACTTTAATGAATCAATGGGTAATTGATTTTAAAATTCTACCTATTGAACAAACAGGTTTCAGACAGAATCACGGAACTCTAGATAACCTGTCGGCTCTACAAGTTCTCACAGAAAAATATGTTAAAGTCCGTGGTGGGCAGGTTTATGGGGCTTTCGTTGATTTTTCCACCGCATTCGATAAAGTGGACAGGATATTACTGTGGAGAAAGTTATCTGATTTAGGTATGCCCTTACATCTCATTAAGTTAATTCGTGCACTATATTCAGATACTTGGTGCAGAGTTCTACTGGGAGGTGAACGCGATCTATCTAAAATAATTTTTACCTCTAATGGGTTAAAGCAAGGCTGCCTTTTGGCTCCCTTGCTGTTCTCCCTTTATACAGTCGATTTACCTGTTGCCCTTTCAGCATGCGCTGGTATTGCTCCGTCTTTGGGGGGGGTTCCAATTGCATGCCTTATGTATGCAGATGACATCCTGATTTTGGACCTTACCCCGAAGGGCTTAAATAATCGCCTGCAGGCACTGTCCGAATATGCCGAAAACCATTACCTATTGATAAACACGGTAAAAAGTAAAGTGATGTGTTTCTCCGGGAGGAAGAAACCTAAATTTCTTAATTTTCCTTGGTGTGTGGGGGAGCAAAAATTGGAAACGGTGAAATCATATACCTTCCTTGGTAAAATTGTCACAACTAATTTAAGTGACAAACCCCATATAGACAATAACTCCCGAAAGGCTATTTCACAGGGAAATAGTTTAGTAGCCTTGTATAAAGCTACAGGTAGAAGGCATTTCTCTATTCTTTTAGATGTATTTAGAGCAAAAGTCCCTGCTTCCCTGTTATACGGTTTAGAGTTAATAGAGCAAAATAAATGGAGTTTTTTATCTTCCACGGAAGGGAAAATCTTGCGTAGTTTACTATCTGTTAGTTCAGCAAATTCAACCGTTTCCATGAGACAGGAACTTGGCCTACGTAGCAGCTGGGCTCAAGGTTTGGCTGGCTCCATTCGTTGGGTAGTAGGCATAGCAAAAAGTGAGTCTAACACCTTGAGATACCTTATAAAAAATGAATTGCTGGGAAAGCTAAATGAACATTCCTTGATTGTAAAAAACTTTAGATTTGCTGTGGCACAATTGAAATTGGATGAAGAAACTTTATTTTCGTTATCCTCTTATCAATTAAAATCTTTATTGAAGACTTCTTCATGGGAATTGGGGTTTTGTCATGACAGAGATTCCCGGCTGTCAAAAAAAGGTTGTACTCCTGTTATTGAGTCATGCATCTTGCGGAAAGCGCAACCTTATATGTACTGGAACATCCCTCATGGCGTTCGTCGCTTAGTGTACTTAATAAGACAAAACCTGCTTCCGCTGAAAGTTCTTTATGCCAGATGGTATGGTCACTCTCCTCTCTGTGATCTTTGTCAGATGCATGACCAGGACTTAAATCATGTTATTTTTGTTTGTCCAGTCCTGATGCCCTACAGGCGTAGATGGTTACGTCCAATTTGCCTACAACTTAACATTCTTTCCGCCCTGTCATTTCAGATTGCCTTGATTAACCCTCCTAATGAAATGTTTTGTTTTAAATTGTACGGCTTCTTTAAATGTTTTTTGGATCTTTACTAATATGTTATTCTTTATTTGTGTTTAGTGTTAAAAGGACATTTTATGCATTTTTCTTTGTATGTATATTTTGGTTTTGTGTGGACCTCGAAAGAGTTCCTTTATCATAATAAATAAATACTGAAATACTGACCCGACCTGCAACCACAACACAAGGGAAGCAAAACTTGATACAGAAGAGTGTTCCAAAAAATGTAAGGACTGGACGATCTTGATGCATTTTAAAATGCTTGTTTGTAAATAGACTGGATACGTCCATGCTGCTCATGCTCTTCAGATAAACCCTCACAGGGGTCAAAGCTTCAACGTGCAAGCAAGGCAAAGAGGTTGGAATGCCAGAAACCAGTCCTCGGAAGCTTGTTTCCGGTCCAGGGAAGACATGGCTTGGCAGTTCGGGCTGGACTGTTCCCATGAGGCACAGGGTCAGACTGATTTGCATATAGCCATGTCTGAACTGGGGTGGCAGAGTGGGCTAAAGAACGGTGATGGATTAAACCCAGATCTTTTGACTGGGTGTGAGTGTTTGATTGATTCAGATGCTCCGTCCATCACCACCCCCTTTTGTACAGCAAGGCAAAGCTGGCCGGCAGCTGGGGATGCGGGCATTGTGCCCCTCGTAGGTAGTGACCCTGGCATATTAAATATCGACCTCAATATATTGACTCAATTCAGTCCTAAAATATAATACTGCAACAATTCAGTCCTAAAATAAATATACTCTTGCCAGAAAAAACGTGGCGCGAGCCTCGCAGTCATTAAGTCGAAGCAGAAGGCGTCCTGCACAGGCAGAGCTGAAGCTCGACGTTCAGGGCATGATGAAAGGTGGGGGCAGTGCCAGGTCTGTGCACTCGAAGAGACTGCAGAGTCGCAGAATCATTGAGCAACCAGTCGGACTTTAGTATCTTTCTGAAGGCAGGTGCCCAGACGAATTAATTCTGAAAGACATTTTCTTTGACATTTGTAAGAAAAGAGTGCACCTTGGGTATATGGTGTATTTTGTAGGCCTATGCCCGCACACTGGACACCTGCAAGGCAAGGGTACCCTTTGGGTATATGGTGTATTTTGTAGGCCTATGCCCGCGCACTGGACACCTGCAAGGCAAGAGTATACCTTGGGTATATGGTGTATTTTGTAGGCCTAGGCCCGCGCACTGGACACCTGCAAGGCAGTGGTACACCTTGGGTATATGGTGTATTTTGTAGGCCTATGCCCGCGCACTGGACACCTGCAAGGCAGGGGTACACCTTGGGCATATGGTGTATTTTGTAGGCCTATGCCCGCGCACTGGACACCTGCAAGGCAAGGGTACAGCTTTGGGAGTATTTTTCAGTTTTATGCTCGCACATTGAACATTTGCAGGGCAAGGGTACCCCTTGGGTATATGTTGTATTTTGTAGTTTTCTGCTCGCACATAGGTTAGGCCTGTAGTTTGATGCTTGCGCACTGGACACCTACAGGCATCAGTACTTCTTGGGTGTATGTTTTAGTTTTATTCTCGCACATTAAACATTTGCAGGGCAATGGTGCGCCTTGGGTTTATGGTGCATTTTGCAGTTTCTGCTCGCACATGGGTTAGGCCCTAACATTCACCAGCTGCCGCTGCCCATCAGACCTAACGCACTGTCAACTCTGCCACTACACCTGGTGATCAGGATTAAGAGATTGCTGAAACCGACAGGACAGGCTTCATCACCAGACTGGAGCCAGGAAATGCAGGAAGGAGAGCATGAAATGCTTGTCATTCTGCTGTACATTCCATCCCTGTCCAGAACTACCAGAGTCCACCCCTCCTCCTCTCTCTTGGGAGCTGATGCCCTGTTCCTTCGTCAGAGTGGAACTACCCAGATGCCAGCCCTTCCCTGATGAGGGCCCACTGCATCTCTGCCAGTCTCCTCACCGCTCTGACCTTCAATGCCACCTTGCCTGAGCCCAAAGCTAGCCCGGTTGAATGGATCCCTGGCTCTGATGCTGCCACACCAGCCCTCCACCTTTACTGCAGTGTCCATTCGAAATACCTCGATTTCTCTTATAGCCTCCATTGCAGCTAGGCATAGGCTATGTATGGAACATAAACACAGAGGACACTGCAAAGCTGATCTCAATAATCTAGTGGGCGGCAAGGCTTTTTCCATTTCTGGTGATTCTGGCACCCAAAGGTCCACGCAGCCTGTGCCCACAAGAGCTCAGCATACTAATGAGGTGTCCACTGCTAAGATTTCTAACTAGGAACATCTAAGGAGCGAGCTGGATAATGCTTGCATTTCACCCACTTACATCTGAGTTGTGTCCAAGAAGGGGCAGGAGCCAGGTAGCCTCAGTTCTCCTTAAGTTTACCATATCCATTATCAGTCTAAATTTGCTGCCAATTAAAAAATGCTATTTGGGAGACACCATAGAAAATACTTTCAGCCACAAAGACGCTGTGAAACTGTGCACTATGTTAGTGAAGGTAGAAGTACTTTGCGTGTTGGAAGAGATTCCGTACAAAAGCCGAAACTGGAGACAGAAGTTCATGGACGAAGGCAGCATTTTGAACTACACTCTGGCCTTCCATGGAAGGGAGTTCAGGGAGTGACTTCAAAGTCAGTGGAATATGTGTTTTGACGCTAGTACATTGGAAGAAGGTGGATTACCAACAGCCACAACGGAGAGGCATTTCACAGGTACCAGCGTACAAGAAAGAAACAAGCGAGAGAGGAGGCCTCTGTTTGTCCCACTTTAGATGTACAGCTTGGACATGTTGTTTTCAGTGAAAGAGTTGTGGTCTAGTGACTTTGGGCATATTATCAAGGAATGGCATTAAAATTATCGCCGCTTTAGCGGCAGGAAACTGCCGCTAAAACGGCGATAATGGACTTGATAATATGCCGTAGAGAATTCCAATAGAAGCCCATGTTAACACCAGAACCTGGGCTTCAATTGGAATTCTATAGGGCATATTATCAAACCCATTATCGCCGCTTTAGCGGGAGTTTCTTGCCGCTAAAGCGGCGATCATTTTAATGCTGTTCCTTGTGAATATGCCCCGTGTTCCTACCATTTTTGCCTTTTGCCGGGATACCTACAGCGTAGTCTACTTTTCGCCACCTAGTTAAATTTGAGCAGGTAACTGGAAAGCCTTGTTCCACAGTTCACTGAGGTGCTAAAATGAAAATCCATAAAAATATGATGAGTATTGGTCTTCAAAAAATATTCGTAGAAAATTGGAGAGATGGATAAAACTTGGCTTAGTTGTTAATGGCATACCTAAAGAGTAGGGGTAGGATTAGCAGGCAGGGCCGGACTGGACTTGGGAACCAGAAGCAGACCTGGAAAAAAATGCTCAAACCAGTCCCTCTCCTTACGTCTCCTCGCGCACTCTCTCTTTTTCCTTCCATCCATTCTCTCTCTTCTCCCTCTCTGATCACTTCATCCCCCCTCCCTCCATCTCTTTCTCTCTGGCAGCCTCTCTCATGCGTGCTGCAATGAATCTTGGGGAGATTGCAGGGGTGGCTCCACTGCAATGGCAGAGGAGAGTCACCCCACTGGCTCAGAGCCAGCACCTGAAAAGTAAAACAATATAATTTAATTGTTTTATTTTTCGGTTGCTGACTGAACAGCGTGCAGTGAGGGGGCAGGGGCCTTGCGAGGGGGTACGAGGAGTGCTATGTGTACTTCTAAGTTCACACATTTGATTGGCCGGCCGTCTCAGGCCAGCCAAACACACACGTACACTTAGGTTTCTCCCACTCTGCTGCATTGAACAGCGGGGCTGGAGAAATCCCACAGACTCCCTGACCTGAGCGTTTTTTCAGCCCGCTCAGGCCAATCCCTGCACTGTTCTAATCATATGAGAGCAGCACGGGGACTGCACAGGGAGTCAGCGACGAGGGAGGCGGCCCCCAGATGCAGGTACATTTTTGTTTTTTTTAAAGTAATATTGAACTCCTTCCGCGCTCCCCATCCCTCGTGACACCACCTTTTTAGGGCTCGGCCTACGTCACCACTGCGTCAGCAGTGGGGCGGAGCTCCGAGCCGTATTGTTACGGGGTGCTGAATAGTGAAGGAAAAATTCCTCAGTGCTCGCGATTTTTCAGTGGTTTTTTTCTGGCATCTGCATGCTAATTTCCCCTCGCAGTGCTGTGTTTATGTTAGCCTTCACGCAATAGGCCATCTGGATTCGAGTTTGTCCACTTCCTGCATTTTCCGTGTGGTTACGCGCAGGGGAGTGCAATAAATTGACAATTACGAGCTGTCAGGGTGCCTCGGTAATTGAAGGCAGATGGTGGGCGCGCGTTCACCACTCTCCAGTGAGTTTGGTGGGCGCGCGTTTATCTGCTTCCTTTCATGTGTAAGTACTGTCCTGGTAAAAACTGGCTTGGGCGAAATCGTTTCCACAGAACAGAAGCAAAAGTGGAACCTTGGCGGGATGAAAGGCTGAGTACAACTTGTAAAGGCTTGGACACGGGGATCTGACATTGCACGGGTGGTAAAAACCTTGACAACCTTTGTTCTGTGTTTGGATTCTGTCGTCGGAGAGTACTTCAAGCCCTATGAAGTATTTTCGGTCTCCGTCATCCAGTTCAGCTACATGGCTCTGCTGTACGTGATTAATGCTCATTCTGCACATCGCTGATCGAGGCCACAAAGGGCAGGCACATTGTCATGTCAGCGAAGGGATCATTTTCGTTTATTTAATACAATGTTATATAGTGCGATCTTTACTCGAGGGTGACGGATTGCTTTACATGGTTGCCTGTTGCAAGGTATAAGGACGTAGGATTACGCGTGTTGCATGGGGATACTGACAGAGTGGCAAGTTGCATGCTCCATCTTTGGCATCTCCGGTTCCTTTTTTGTTAATTAGTGACATTTTATATAGCTAGAACTTTGGCCGAGGGTGCCAGAGCGCTTTACATAAGAGTTTGTTACAAAACATAAGGATTTAGGATTAGACATGTTACGTAAAGGTACAAACTGCATTAGGAATTGTAAAAGAGGTGTTGCAGAGCTCTGGGCTCCATCTTCGGCATCTCCGGTTTATGTTGGTTTACTCAATGCAATTTATGTAGCGCGGATTTTACCCGAAGGTGTCGGAACGCTTTACATAAGAGACTGTTGCACAGGATTGCAGATGTAGAAGTTGTAGAGTCGCACAAGGAGGAGATACGGGCAGAGACAGGTGTGCGGAACTCTGGGTGTTTTCGGTCACGGTTAATGATTCGGCAGTGGGGGGAAGGCTCGCTCACAGAGTGAGTCACTGCCATTTATGTCTATCTGGCGGGCCGAATGATTATTTGTGTGTGGTTGGTTTGTGGGTTTAAAGCTGGCTTTGCATGGCGCGAAGGTTGCCAGTTCGGTTCCCCCTACGGGCATCAGAGATGATTGAAATAGATGTGCTCATGGTGGTGGTTACAATCAGAGTTATAAATTGCAAATGTACGAGTTGTGAAGTCACACAGGGCGGAGATGCAGACAGAGAGAGGTGTTGCGGAGCTCTGGGCTCCATCTTTGGCATCTCCGGTTCATTTTCATTTACTTGATGCAATTTTGTATAGCGCGAACTTTGCCCAAAGGTGTCGGAGCGCTTTACATGGGAGCCCTCTTGCAAAGCATGGGAACTTAGGAGTTCTGACACTGTTTACTTTGTAAATAGGCTTTTCACCTGTCATTCTTTTACTGCATGTGTGTTAAGAGACAGGCGCAGGCCCCGGATAAAGTATCCAGGTGGGTTCGTGCACTGTAGCAATGAAGGAACAACATCAAGAGCAGCTGTGTATCTAAGGCACTAAATCAAAGGGTGAGGCGGCTGTAGCCCGATTCTGTGCTAGCCTGCATGTCACCCATTCGGTTTCGGGTGCATTACATCTGTAGGACAGTGGCAGCGGAGATGAGGTAAGGACGGGCTCATGGCAGCCTTTTGGGACATCTGTATGGTTGTAAACCCCGCTGCATAATCAATGGGGAACTCGATAGTGATGTGTGATGTAGAGTGACAGTGAGTGCAGAGTGACAGTGAGTGCAGAGTGAGTGCAGAGTGACAGTGAGTGCAGAGTGAGTGCAGAGACAGTGAGTGCAGAGTGACAGTGAGTGCAGAGTGAGTGAAGAGTGACTGAGTGCAGAGTGAGTGCAGAGTGACAGTGAGTGCAGAGTGACAGTGAGTGCAGAGTGACAGTGAGTGCAGAGTGAGTGCAGAGACAGTGAGTGCAGAGTGAGTGCAGAGTGCCAGTGAGTGCAGAGTGCCAGTGAGTGCAGAGTGAGTGCAGAGTGCCAGTGAGTGCAGAGTGAGTGCAGAGTGCCAGTGAGTGCAGAGTGAGTGCAGAGTGACAGTGAGTGCAGAGTAAGTGCAGAGACAGAGAGTGCAGAGTGAGTGCAGAGACAGTGAGTGCAGAGTGAGTGCAGAGTGACAGTGAGTGCAGACTGAGTGCAGAGTGACAGTGAGTGCAGACTGAGTGCAGAGTGACAGTGAGTGCAGACTGAGTGCAGAGTGACAGTGAGTGCAGAGTGACGGTGAGTGCAGAGTGACAGTGAGTGCAGAGTGATAGTGAGTGCAGAGTGAGTGCAGAGTGACAGTGAGTGCAGAGTGAGTGCAGAGTGACAGTGAGTGCAGAGTGAGTGCAGAGTGACAGTGAGTGCAGAGTGAGTGCAGAGTGACAGTGAGTGCAGAGTGAGTGCGAGTGACGGTGAGTGCAGACTGAGTGCAGAGACAGTGAGTGCAGAGTGAGTGCAGAGTGACAGTGAATGCAGAGTGAGTGCAGAGTGACAGTGAGCGCAGAGTGAGTGCAGACTGACAGTGAGTGCAGAGTGAGTGCAGAGTGAGTGCAGAGACAGTGAGTGCAGACTGAGGGCAGAGTGACAGTGACTTCAGACTGAGTGCAGAGTGACAGTGAGTGCAGAGTGACAGTGAGTGCAGAGTGAGTGCAGAGAGACAGTGAGTGCAGAGTGAGTGCAGAGTGACAGTGAGTGCAGAGTGACAGTGAGTGCAGAGTGACAGTGAGTGCAGAGTGAGTGCAGAGTGACAGTGAGTGCAGAGTGAGTGCAGAGTGACAGTGAGTGCAGAGTGAGTGCAGAGTGACAGTGAGTGCAGAGTGAGTGCGAGTGACGGTGAGTGCAGACTGAGTGCAGAGTGAGTGTGTGCAAAGTGAGTGCGAGAGCGACAGTGAGTGCAGAGTGAGTGCGAGAGCGACAGTGAGTGCAGAGTAAGTGCGAGAGTGAGAGTGCAGACTGACAGTGAGTGCAGAGCGAGTGCAGAGACAGTGAGTGCAGAGTGAGTGCAGAGTGACAGTGAGTGCAGACTGAGTGCAGAGTGACAGTGAGTGCAGAGTGACAGTGAGTGCAGTGTGACAGTGAGTGCAGAGACAGTGAGTGCAGAGAGTGAGTGCAGAGTGACAGAGAGTGCAGAGTGAGTGCAGAGACAGTGAGTGCAGACTGAGTGCAGAGTGACAGTGAGTGCAGAGTGACAGTGAGTGCAGAGTGACAGTGAGTGCAGAGTGAGTGCAGAGTGAGTGCAGAATGAGTGCAGAGTGACAGTGAGTGCTGAGTGACAGTGAGTGCAAAGTGAGTGCAGAGACAGTGAGTGCAGAGTGAGTGCAGAGTGCCAGTGAGTGCAGAGTGCCAGTGAGTGCAGAGTGCCAGTGAGTGCAGAGTGAGTGCAGAGTGCCAGTGAGTGCAGAGTGAGTGCAGAGTGACAGTGAGTGCAGAGTGAGTGCAGAGACAGAGAGTGCAGAGTGAGTGCAGAGACAGTGAGTGCAGAGTGAGTGCAGAGTGACATTCAGTGCAGAGTGAGTGCAGAGACAGTGAGTGCAGAGTGAGTGCAGAGTGACAGTGAGTGCAGAGTGAGTGCAGACTGACAGTGAGTGCAGAGTGAGTGCAGACTGACAGTGAGTGCAGAGTGAGTGCAGAGTGACAGTGAGTGCAGACTGAGTGCAGAGTGACAGTGAGTGCAGACTGAGTGCAGAGTGACAGTGAGTGCAGAGTGAGTGCAGAGTGAGTGCAGACTGACAGTGAGTGCAGAGTGAGTGCAGACTGACAGTGAGTGCAGACTGAGTGCAGAGTGACAGTGAGTGCAGACTGAGTGCAGAGTGACAGTGAGTGCAGACTTAGTGCAGAGTGACAGTGAGTGCAGAGTGACAGTGAGTGCAGAGTGACAGTGCAGAGACAGTGAGTGCAGAGTGAGTGCAGAGTGACAGTGAGTGCAGAGTGACAGTGAGTGCAGAGTGAGTGCGAGTGACGTTGAGTGTAGACTGAGTGCAGAGCGAGTGTGTGCAGAGTGTGAGAGCGACAGTGAGTGCAGAGTGAGTGCGAGAGCGACAGTGAGTGCAGAGTAAGTGCGAGAGTGACAGAGAGAGTGCAGAGTGACAGTGAGTGCAGAGCGAGTGCAAAGACAATGAGTGAAGAGTGATTGCAGAGTGACAGTGAGTGCAGAGTGACAGTGAGTGAACACTGACTGCAGAGTGAGTGTGACGGCAGAGTAACAGTGACTGCAGAGTGACAGTGACTCCAGTGTGTGAGTGTGCAGGGTAAACAGTGTGAGTGTGCAGAGTGAGCAGTGTGTGAATGTGTAGGGGCAGTGTGTGAGTGGGCCGGAAACAAACACTCAAACTAAATCCACCACGCACATACATAACACCACACACAAGACCACACACACACCATGCACACATACCACACACCCCCCACACACACATACACCACACACACATACCACACACACACACCACACACAACTCTCTCACCACCACACACTCATCACCACTCACCACAACACACTCACTACCACACACTCACCCCCACAGACTCACCCCCACACACTCACCACCACACACTCACCACTACACACAACAACACACCACCAGCCGTCAGTGCACGCTTTCACCAGGCCCAAACACCACCAGCCATCAATGTACGCTTTCACCAAGCACAAACACCACCAGGCGTACAACACCAGCCGTCAGTGCATTCTTTTACAAGGCACACTCACCAGCAACCGTCAGTGCACGCTTTCACCAAACACACACACCACCAGCCATCTGTGCACGCTTTTACCAAGCACACACCCACCAGCCGTCAGTGCACCCTTCCACCAGGCACACACACCTCCAGCCGGCAGTGCACTCTTCCACCAAGCACACACACCACCAGCCATCAGTGCACAATTTCTACAGGCAGGCACACACACCACCAGCCATCAGTGCATGCATCAATTGTTAATGCATCCACAATTAACTATTGTAGCAATCGCAGTATGGTACACTTTACTTTTAAACATATTCATCTAAAGCACAGCATGCCACCATTGCTACAATTCCAATCTAACCCACATAATTCCACTACACACCACATGCACACACTCCATAACACATGGCGAAAAGACATTGCCATTTACAATGCCATTAGCTCAAACTCAAATAAATCCGAGCCCTATTGCATTTCTAATGCTTGTTTTCCTTGTGGTGGCTGCCACTGGGAGCTGGGGAAAAGTGGCATAGCCACCAGAAGCGACTCTGGGTTTTCAAAACCGACCATCAATGGCTCCAGCCCACCAGGGAAATGTCCAGTTGAAAAAATCCCTGCCCAGCCCTGCTAGCAGGACGTTTGTATTGTTCCTGTTAGACCGTTGCAAACCACTGTAAAGATGGTGTTTGCTTGGGTTTTTGTGTCTCTTCTCACATTCTCCACAGCACGTCATGCTTATGTGTAGTGATGAGGATGCTCCATGCTTAGAGCACGTCTACAAACCTCAAGCAATTCACAATTATCTCCAATCTACAACCTACCTCCTTTCCAACCAGGCAAACAGAAAGGGCACTCAGGAGGGCGCTGCAAATGGAAGCATTGTGCAACCCCATCAGAAGTACGAAGCACTATACAAACCCACCAATACAATGAAATACATGAGCACACTCTGCTTGTATTTTCCATAGCCCCATAGTTGTAAATCTGTTACTAAGCAGTTGTCATTGGGATGAGGAGTTAGTGCAATTATGTCATCAGAGATGAGAGGGTTTACTTTGGTACCATCAGCATGAAAACGATTTTCTGAACGGGAAATGCGTATTGGTAAGTTAAATATTGGACCATGTTAATTGGTTCTCTGTAGAAAAAAGAATAGGCATATTTTCAGCTAAATTGTTCAAAAAGTGGAGCTTTATTGAAGAAATGTTTTGCTGCATGAAACGCGTGTCTTTAAAGGTTAAGGCTTTTGAGGGCTGTGACTAGTACAAAAAAGACCTAGACTTTGTAAGCACTTATAGATTCATCCTTTTCGGGTACACCAATTATTGCATTATTATTACAAACCTTACTCCCCTTCCATTAGTTATCGGGGTAGTTGGTATATCCTAGAATTGTGCCTCCTTTCAATAATCGCCAGATTCCCAAAAAGTAAAAAGTAAAAGTCAGTTGCGAGACAACACACACACACACTTTAGTGTCAGATTGTGATGTGAGAGAAACAAAAAAAGTGTGTGAGAGCGAGATGGCACCTCATGGGCGCACCACCAACGGGAACCTGGCAGGTACTCACCAGGATTGCCCTGTTCTCATCATTGGCACCATCAAGCTCAATAAAGAAAATGTGTCCAAGAAACTCAAAGAGAAAAAAGTTTTGTGAAAATATGCAGTGAAGGAAGACCACAAGGTAACCAATAAAGTGTCAAACAACATGTAAAACCACACAACAAAACAGATATGCATTTTATTCTGTCTCTTGGTTTGGGTATGGAGGTTAAAAAAGGAAGTAGTTATGGTTACTAACTATCCAACCAACACTACTTTACTTGCTGACATGTTTCATTGCCAACGAAATTTTTGGCAATTTCTTCAGGGCGTCATATGTATTAAGGCCACTGCATAAGGACAAATTAGTCTTCACAACTGAAAAAACATAAAAACACCTTTGTAAACAACCTGCTAATGGAGCGTGTGCCGCCTCAACCCCCACGTATATAACTTAATATTAATTACCCTGATTCGGCCATCAGTACTCATACCAGCCGGGAGGATAGAGTTCTCATAAAACTGCAACCGCAAATGTAGGTTAATTTTCCTTCCCCATGCAATTTTCTGCGAGGAATAAAAACAAAACAAAACAAATGTACAAGGTACATGCTTAAGTCCTGTCTTTCTATCTTGTTTGTAAAAGACTGGACACCCAAACCGTGCTTTCTCCACTCTTTTAGATGGATTAACAGGCTGTCTATTTCATTCCCAGATAGCCCATTCACATCCCACAATTGCCCAGTCCTCCTGGGCCATTACTCTAAAGGTGGAGAGTATCTAACGTGGATATGGCTATCATGACGTTTCAACTAGATAGTTGTAGCATATATATTTTTTTTGTCAAAGATAAAAGTCAGGTGAAAAAATCTATTTTCATACTATATGCGCTATCTCAATGTATCAGTGTTATCTAGCTGCTGTGCCGGCATGTATCCCCTCCAGCGTGTCTCACCCGACTCGTTAGGAATCATTCTGTCGAACTCAACATATACCCACCTATTATCCCCAAATCGTGAAACAATCCTGGAGCCCTTACTCCTTACCGGATCGGTGAAAGGTGTCAGGCGATATATCAGCCCATGCTTGTTTCAAACAAAACTACGTTGTATATGTATTTACTAAATGGCGTCTTATCGTGATAAGACGCCCCCGCCATTTTAGATAGGGCAACGATCCTTTACAATCAATGTAGGTACCCTCGGCGAGATAAATTCTCGCGAGATCTCGATTTACCTTACACATTTCTAAAATTCAAGTTTTGTCAATCAACTTTATTAATCATTGCAGCATACACAAGTTGATTTAGTAATGTATCTCTAATAATGTCAACCAGGGCCTTTAATTTCTCACAAGGGGACAGATGTCGATCTGCATAATGTTTTCATGAAGAACAATTCATTTTTTTTTCTTTCTCTTAATACGCAAACACAGCGTGTGCGATATCTTATAGCACTGTGCCGCGGGAACTTATCCCTGGATTACATGGGAACGATGCGGTAGGGGTACCTTGCTGGAACCCATATTTCCACGTAATGATATCAACCAGGGCCTTTCATTTCTCACAAGGGGACTGATGTCGGTCTGTATAATATTTTCATGAAGAAAAATGCTCCTTCATTTTATTTTTTATTTTTTTATTTACTCAATAAGCAGACACAGCGTGTGCGATATTTTATAGCACAGTGCCGCGAAAACTTATCCCTGGATTACATGGTAACAATGCAGTAGAAGTACCTTGCTGGAACCCATACCTCCATACCATCCCCAAAGTGGGAGTAAATGTGCAACGTAATTAATGTCGAACCCAGTCTCATGTACAGTCTAGGCTTTCAAGTGAAAACTCATACAAACGACAAAAGGACCATCATACTAACTGGTTCAATGTATTTTATTCCATTCCAGTAAATCGTTCAAACCGAATTCATCACTCTTTTCTTGAAAAATCCATTTAGCCTCCTTCGTAATTAACAACCGCTCCACTGTACGTGCATCTCCTGTCACTTTCTCCAACACCAACCACTTAATTGAGTGTTTATTACTGTGGCAGTGTTGCACCAATTTTGTAGTTAATTTTCCCGATTTTATATCAAAACAAACAGGAGCTTGGAGGGTAAAGCTAGTCATAGGTCGCCCTCCACTCATAATGCAACTAGTACAAAAAAGACCTAGACTTTGTAAGCACTTATAGATTCATCCTTTTCGGGTACACCAATTATTGCATTATTATTACAAACCTTACTCCCCTTCCATTAGTTATCGGGGTAGTTGGTATATCCTAGAATTGTGCCTCCTTTGAATAATCGCCCGATTCCCAAAAAGTAAAAAGTAAAAGTCAGTTGCGAGACAACACACACACACACACTTTAGTGTCAGATTGTGATGTGAGAGAAACAAAAAAAGTGTGTGAGAGCGAGATGGCACCTCACGGGCGCACCACCAACGGGAACCTGGCAGGTACTCACCAGGATTGCCCTGTTTTCATCATTGGCACCATCAAGCTCAATAAAGAAAATGTGTCCAAGAAACTCAAAGAGAAAAGAGCTTTGTGAAAATATGCAGTGAAGGAAGACCACATGGTAATCAATAAAGTGTCAAACAACATGTAAAACCACACAACAACACAGATATGCAATGTTATTCTGTCTCTTGTGTTGGGTATGGAGGTTAAAAAAGGAAGTAGTTATGGTTACTAACTGAGCACAAGTGTTCATCAAAAGCCCACGGACAGGAACTCATTGCTGTCCTACCAGTCATACCACCCACGGGCCCTCAGAGATAACCTCCCCGTGGGCCAGTTTCTCCGTTACCGCAGAAACTGCTTCACTACAGAGGTTTTTAATGAACAAGCACAGGTTCTGGGGGATAAACTCTTGCAAAGGGAGTACCCGGTAAAAATCATTAAGCATGCAAAGAAAAGAGCATTGAATACTCCCAGAAGTGCCTTACTGGAGGTAAATAAGAAAGAAAAAAGAGAATGCCTTCCCGTGGTTTTGACGTTTGATCCTTTGGCCACCAAGATCAGGCAGTCAATACGCAAGCACTGGGCTATCCTGTCTAATAAAGACTTCAAAATGCCTCCTCATAGATTTGCCTTCAAACGGGCCAGTAATTTGAAGGACAAATTAGTGCATACCCGTACACAAATTCCTAAAGATAACAGCAGGACACGGCACACAGGTCACCATCCCTGCGGCACTTGTTCTGTTTGTCCCCTTACCTCTAAGGTTACCAGCGTCACTTTGAATTCAGCCAAGGAATGGGAGTTGAGACAGTTCAGTAACTGTAACACCACGAATGTGGTATACAGGCTGGACTGTCAGTGTGGACTACATTACAAAGGGCTTACCACACGGAAAATAAAAACTCGCATTCAGGAGCATTTAAGCACCATAAAATCTGGAAAATTAACTACAAAATTGGTGCAACACTGCCACAGTAATAAACACTCATTTAAGTGGTTGGTGTTGGAGAAAGTGACAGGAGATGCACGTACAGTGGAGTGGTTGTTAATTACGAAGGAGGCTAAATGGATTTTTCAAAAAAAGAGTGATAAATTCGGTTTGAACGAATCACTGGAATGGAAAAAAATACATTGAACCAGTTAGTATGATGGTCCTTTTGGCATTTGTATGAGTTTTCACTTGAAAGCCTAGACTGTACATGAGACTGGGTTCGACATTAATTACGTTGCACATTTACTCCCACTTTGGGGATGGTATGGAGGTATGGGCTCCAGCAAGGTACTTCTACTGCATTGTTCCCATGTAATCCAGGGGTACGTTTTCGTGGCACTGTGCTATAAAATATCACACACGCTATGTCTGCTTATTGAGTAAATAAAAAAATAAAAAATAAAATGAATGAGCATTTTTCTTCATGAAAATATTATACAGACCGACATCAGTCCCCTTGTGAGAAATGAAAGGCCCTGGTTGATATCATTACGTGGAAATATGGGTTCCAGCAAGGTACCCCTACTGCATCGTTCCCATGTAATCCAGGGATAAGTTCCCGAGGCACAGTGCTATAAGATATCGCACACGCTGTGTTTGCGTATTGAGAAAATAAAAAATAAAAAATAAAAAATAAAATGAATTGTTGTTCATGAAAACATTATGCAGATTGACATCTGTCCCCTTGTGAGAAATTAAAGGCCCTAGTTGACATTATTAGAGATACATTACTAAATCAACTTGTGTATGCTGCAATGATTAATAAAGTTGATTGACAATACTTGAATTTTAGAAATGTGTAAGGTAAATCGAGATCTCGCGTGAATTTATCTCGCCGAGGGTACCTACATTGATTGTAAAGGATCGTTGCCCTATCTAAAATGGCGGCCGCGTCTTATCGCGATAAGACGCCGTTTAGTAAATACATATACAACGTAGTTTTGTTTGAAACAAGCATGGGCTGATATATCGCCTGACACCTTTCACCGATCCGGTAAGGAGTAAGGGCTCCGGGATTGTTTCACGATTTGGGGATAATAGCTGGGCATATGTTGTGTTCGACAGAATGATTCCTAACGAGTCGGGTGAGACTCGCTGGAGGGGATACATGCCGGCACAGCAGCTAGATAACACTGATACATTGAGATAGCGCATATAGTATGCGAATAGATATTTTTCACCTGACTTTTATCTTTGACAAAAAAAAGATATATGCTACAACTATCTAGTTGAAACGACATGATAGCCATATCCACGTTAGATACTCTCCACCTTTAGAGTAATGGCCCAGGACTGGGCGATTGTGGGATGTGAATGGGCTATCCGGGAATGAAATAGACAGCCTGTTAATCCATTTAAAAGAGTTGAGAAAGCACGGTTTGGGTGTCCAGTCTTTTACAAACAAGATAGAAAGACAGGACTTAAGCATGTACCTTGTACATTTGTTTTGTTTTGTTTTGTGTTTATTCCTCGCAGAAAATTGAATGGGGAAGGAAAATTAACCTACATTTGCGGTTGCAGTTTTATGAGCACACTACCCTCCCGGCTGGTACGAGTACTGATGGCCGAATGAGGGTAATTAATATTAGGTTTTATGCGAGGGGGTTGAGGCGGCACACGCTCCATTAGCAGGTTGTTTACAAAGGTGTTTTTATGTTTTTTCAGTTGTGAAGACTAATTTGTCCTTATGCAGTGGCCTTAATACATAAGACGCCCTGAAGAAATTGCCAAAAATTTTGTTGGCAATGAAACATGTCGGCAAGTAAAGTAGTGTTGGTTGGATAGTTAGTAACCATAACTACTTCCTTTTTTAACCTCCATACCCAACACAAGAGACAGAATAAAATTGCATATCTGTGTTGTTGTGTGGTTTTACATGTTGTTTGACACTTTATTGGTTACCTTGTGGTCTTCCTTCACTGCATATTTTCACAAAACTCTTTTCTCTTTGAGTTTCTTGGACACATTTTCTTTATTGAGCTTGATGGTGCCAATGATGAGAACAGGGCAATCCTGGTGAGTACCTGCCAGGTTCCCGTTGGTGGTGTGCCCGTAAGGTGCCATCTCGCTCTCACACACTTTTTTTGTTTCTCTCACATCACAATCTGACACTAAAGTGTGTGTGTGTGTTGTCTCGCAACTGACTTTTACTTTTTACTTTTTGGGAATCGGGCGATTATTCAAAGGAGGCACAATTCTAGGATATACCAACTACCCCGATAACTAATGGAAGGGGAGTAAGGTTTGTAATAATAATGCAATAATTGGTGTACCCGAAAAGGAGGAATCTATAAGTGCTTACAAAGTCTAGGTCTTTTTTGTACTAGTTGCATTATGAGTGGAGGGCGACCTATGACTAGATTTACCCTCTAAGCTCCTGTTTGTTTTGATTTTGAGGGCTGTGGTCAAGATGACGGTGTCGTAGAACATATATGTACTCCTCTGCTGACCCATCATGAAAAGCATCCAACAGAGGGGTCCTTGGCCTGCAATGGACAGCGGGCCGAGAGGAGGCCTCATCGGGAGCAGAGCGGGACAGTTATTTCCATTGGTACCAGGCTAAAACAAGGCCAATGTCATTCCCACCATGTGGGTGCACATTGTCCTATGCTGGCATATAAAACCATTCCCCACGGCCCCCAGGGACAGCGGTCTCACGGAATCTGTGGCCTACCGACACGGCCATCTTCAGGGACCGAATCGACCCGCACAGGGCCCCCAGAAAACCTTTCATCAACATGTCTGTCCAAATTCCAGAGAGGAAGTGGCCATAAGCCATCATTGAAGATGCTACTAATGGCAGCAGCAGGTGGGAAGAAAGACCGCTCTCTCAAAGACATGCTCACTTGCACAGGGGGCATATCATCAGCAGATGACAATCCGCTGGCCCACCAGAGCTCCGCTCCCGGAACTGAAAATGACACAGAGGCGCTTCTCACTAGGAATTGAGTGGAGTCACTGTTCTCCTTGCGGGAGGGCATCCAAGCTGTTAAATGTGAGCTCTCCCACAACCTACAGGAGGTGCAACAGGAACTGGAAATAAGGGGAAATAGAGTCTCCAAACTGGAGGACAATTCCACCGCACAGGGGGACAAACTCAAATCCCTGTAGCAGGAGGACATCCAACTCTGAGACCAGCAGACTGCCCTTGAAGACACTGCAGAAGACTTTGAGAACCGCTCCCATCACAAAAACATACGTATAGGAGGGGTGCCATTGGGAGCAGAGTGGTCAGACAGAGTGGGATGTGTTCAAAAACTCTTTTGCCAAATCTTCGGGGAGGACGACACAACTCCTGTACAGCTCAATCACACTCACAGGGAGGGCCGACAAGCCAAGAAGGAGCAAGACCCCCCAGATATCTTAACCTGTGAGCATGACTTTTAACCCATCATCATCACAGCATCATCCGGGCAGCACAGGATGCCCACCCGGTCCTCTTCAAGGGCTATAAGCAGGCGCTATACCAGGATTTCATGGCCCTGACTCATATATGAAATACAGGAGCTTCCGCCCGATTACTGAGCTCTTTAGAGGCAAATGCATACAGTATAATTGAGACCATCCATTGTGGATCATCTTCTGCTGGGAGGCAAGGCCCATCAAGTCAGATCCCTGGAAGAGACTCGACTCCTCCTGAACCTCCCTGACAACATAGCCAGTCTCACCCAAGAATGCCGAGCATCCTCTGGAGGCCAAGACCAGCATTGGCAGCAGATGGCAAGATACCCTTTGGGCCTCTACGTGGACCCCACAGCCATGGCTCAGGAATGGCAAGCAGTGATCGGAAGACTTGCTGGAGACTCGGTCCCTGAACTGACCCTGGACCTTGGCTGGTGAGATGGAGGACTTAGCTGGCCCTGGCCAGCCTCATATCTTACAGGTGACCTAGTTGTGGTGGGTCGTAGGTACCATGGACTACAGAAACCCATCTAGATGCGACGGGACCCGCCCTCCTCGCCGGACTGTTGTTCCGGACAGCTAACTTACATGTTGTTGTAATGTTCTTGTGTTCTTTCAGGGGATGGGGATTGTACTCTCTTTTGTTAGACTCCCAGTGGGAACCTTAAAGGACTAACACACACACACACCACAGCACTATATATGGTGGGTCCCTCTGCACATCCACATACCGGTCAGGCAGACCCATGCAACCACTGCACCAAAAACCCATGCCAACACAACTCTTAAGATTGCAATCCCCAACATATGGGTTAAATAGCCCTGTTAAAAGGAAGGCTGTTCTCTTGTGATTGAAGCACTTCGAAGCGGAGGTATGTCTACTTCAAGAAACCCATCTAATAACCTGGGTTTGGCGCAGGATGAAATACCGATCTGTCCCTCACCAATCGTGAGGCCGCTCCAAGAAAAGTGGCAATGTCATATTCTTCTCTTGTTCCTTCTGAAGGATCACAGTGGATAACGTGGCTGAGACCAGAGGCAGACTACTAGCAATGCACAGTCGGAGTGGAGAGCTCCCCATCACCAAAGCATCCATCCGCGCTCCTGACGAGGCGCAGGAACATTTATTAAAACAGGCACCCCTGGACACTCTTGAGTCCCTCAACCAAGCTATCCTGTTTGGGGGAAGACCTCAATGTGGGGAGGAACAATGAGCTGGACTGGTCAGGTCAGAGGTTTTGGCAGGCAGGCGCCCTCTATGGTGATGGGCGGAAGTGGTTGCAGGAGACGGGACTAAGTTGTATATGGAGGTCCTTGCACACAACCACTGGGGACTCCGCATACTTCTCTTTGGCTCACAAAACCTATGCCCAAATGAATCACTTTTTATCTACAGCTGCAGGGTTGTCTAGAGTACAGGAGACCTCCATTAAGCCCTCTCAGACCACAGCCCTCTGGCTCTTACACTAGAGGAGGAGTCAAACCCCCACACCTCTCCAAAGCATATTGAGAATGGGGGACAGTCCCCTCCGCAACCAGAACACGAGTCAGACATTGATGGGCGCATTGACAGACTTTATACGGACTGACCCAGGCACTATATCTATAGCCACCTTCTAGGAGACATGAAAGCAGTGAAAAGAAGATTAATTATCTCTATCGCTGCTGCTGAGAATAAATTGTGAAAAGAAAAAAGAGCGGAATTGGAAGTGCGGGTAAAAGAACTGGAGTCCCTTAATGGATGACCCGGGCCACGAGATTATGGAGACAACTTGATGCCACCTGAGGCCAATTAAATGACTGAACTGGGACAGAGCAGAATAGCTTTGCTGCAACTTCAGCACAAATTTTACATGGGGTAAGACAAATGTGATAAAGTGTTACCTCACAGGCTACAGGCCAAACCACAGACCGATAGGGTCAAGGCCATTCGGAGGCCAGACAGCTCCGAGGGGACAGGAGCCCCCAACATAGCGGCGTGCTGTGGAGAGTTCAATGCACAGCTGCATGATCCATAGGAGCTCAGAGAAAGCGACAGCAGAATTACCATAAGGGTGCACACAGCTCCCAACTATCTCACCTGCGAGCAGGATCCCTCGAGCGGCCCATCCATTCAACTACTGCTTTCAATCGATTAGTATTCCCTCATCTTGGAAGGGGAGCATTATAGTCCCGCTGTACAAAAAAGGCTCAAAAAGGTCACCTAGCAGTTTTAGACAGATCACGCTGCTGGACGCTGCGGGCAAATTATTCACAAAAAGCATACTTCAGCATGTGCAGCAATGGGCCCAAGACCAGAACATCTTACCGCCAGAACAGGCTGGTTTTCGAAAGAACCACGGAACGCTGGATAACATCGCGGTCGTCCAGACCATTGTGGAGAAATATGTTTTCTCAAAAAATATGTCAGTCTATACAGCTTTTATTGATTTCTCCACAGCGTTTGACAAAGTGGATCGTCAGACGCTGTGGAGAAAGCTCTCTCATCTTGGTATGCCATACCATCTTCTGGCCCTTATAAGTGAATTACACACAGACACTTGGTGCCAAGTGACGATGGGTGGCTCGCAGGGGCTTTCCTGCAGGATTAATACACATAACGGTCTCAAGCAGGGTTGCCTGTTGGCCCCCCTTTTGTTTTCTCTTTATATTTTTGACCTCCCCGAGAAATTAAATTCAGTGAAGGGGGATGCCCCTAAAATTGGTACAATGTCCATTGGCTCCCTACTATATGCAGATGACGTTGCAATTTTTGATTCAACTCCCATTGGTTTGCAGCGTCATCTGGATGTTTTAACTAAATATGCGGAGGACCATTGTTTGAAAATCAATATCGCTAAAAGCAAAATTTTAGTCTTTCGCAAGAAAGGTTTTCCAATAAAGAAAGGGTATAAGTGGCTGTTGGGGCACGAAGTTCTTGAATTGGGCAATACGTATCTGTATCTGGGGAAGGTTTTCTCAAAAAATGGGTGTGACTCAGAGCACATCAAAAGGTGTTTTGGCAAGGCCGGAGCTCTAAACAGATTTTATAAGACCTGTGGGAGACGTCATTTTAATCATGTTCTGTCAGTATTTAAGGTTATAATCCCCCCGACATTAACTTATGCTGCAGATGTTTTGGATAGGAATTACTGGCTCTCTTTCGATAAGGCTGAAGGCCGGTTTTTCCGTCAAATTTGTAATTTAAATTCCTTGGCTGTCCCACATGTTCTTCGTCTGGAATTCCATTAGTATCTTCTTATATTTTGTCCTTGGCAGCGGTTCTGAGGTGGGGGAACTCCCTTTTTTGGGGGGATGAGGGCACCCTAAGGGCCGCCTTGAAGCTGGAAATGTTTGCAAAATTAAAAGATAAATCAGCTTTTTTTAGATCATTTGCCAATGCAAACCATTTATTTGGGCTTAATTTAAACTGTGATTTACCCATGCCAAAGCCTGTATTGAAGTAATTTCTAAAGAAGTCAATAAGCACGATTAGTACGGCAAGAGATATGGCTTTAAGTCACCCTAAAGCCCGTAACGGGGTGATCTGTGTGAGTGCGATGGGGAGCAGACCCCAGCCCTATCTCTCATGGAATATCCCACACGGAATCAGACGGCTAATACTACTTTTAAGAACTAATTTGCTGCCCCTGAGAGAAGTAACGGGCATTTGGGAAAATACTCCTAGAGAGGAGAAAATCTGTGAACTTTGTTGTTCCCAAATACAGGATCTTAATCATGTGTTATTTGTGTGCCCAGAACTTCTAAGGGCAAGGCAAATGTTTTTGAGACCCTTATTTATTAAATGTAATATTCGTTTTGCACAGGAGGCACGAACTTTTGTGTTGTCCCCTCCAAATGAAATGACTTGTTATAGAATATTTCAATTTTTTAAAACATTCCTGGATATTTATTAGAATTGTATTTGTTATAAAGTATGTCTTTTTTTTATTGTATTGGTGTATTTTTGTGGACCTCCGTTGGAGTTCCGTAACAAATAAACTAATTGAATTGAGTTGAATTGAGCGGCCCATCCGTACTGAGGAAGTTAAAGCAGCCATAACCTAAAGCTCCTAAAATCCCCTGGCTTGGACAGCTTCTCCCCCCTATTTTATAAAACCGTCTGCCAGACCATCACACCGCTTCATACCAGTTCAAACAACTCCTTTGCGGACCCTGGGTCAATTGTGGCCTCCATAACACTAATCCCGAAACTGAAGAAAGACAAACTTATTGTTTATTTATTCCTGGCCCTCCCACTCTCGCCCCCTCTGGGCATGCTGAAGCCATTGCAGGCAGAGCTTCTTCCCTTGGGTTAAATATTAAATGTCCTTGTGTGCTTCAGACCCTGAGTTGCTGCCGAGTGTCAGAGGGGGACCTGGGGAACCCAAACATATTGCAATACTGTCAAGCTGCACAGCTTCAATTCCTGGTGGAATGGCACTGGAGAGAGTCCTAGAAGTACTGGCGCTTTATGGATCGAGCAGCTGCAGGACCACATGTGGAGGCTACCCTGGATTTCACATAAGCAGAGTGCCTGGGGCCTCTACTTATGGGCTATCACTAGAGCCACCCTCGTGAACTAGGATTCCATAGTGACACGCAGAGGCGTGACCACACACCCCTCTCCAATTATGCCAGTCTTGAGTAACACCTACTTCTCCCCGGGTCTATATCCCATGACCTTCGCTTTGTAAATCAAGAGGCCACTCCTTTAACTTCAATTAAATCATCCCATTTGATCAACTGAAAGAGGACTATGGTCTCCCGGAGATGGAATGTCTCCGCTATTTTCAATTTCTCCACTGGGTTTTGTAGCCTACCATAAGGCCTGGTGAGCAGAGATGATTGACACCAGGGCGCAAGTCCTAAAAAAAGTGGGGGACTAACGTAGTTAACCAGAATGCAAGTGGCATCACTGCGCGTGAAATCACAGTGTGTGACATCGCGGCGTGTGACATCACAGCGCGTGATTTCACAGCATGTGACATCACAGGTAGTGACATCATAAGAAGTGACATCAGATCTTGAGCCCTCACATATATGTTTAGCAGGAGTACATTGGAGCACATTTCGAGTACACACGCAAACCTTCCTGATTGAGGCAGAAGATTCACACTTTTGAAACCTATGCATAAAACGATGTTGCCTGTTGTTAGCGCAAACTCCCTCTACCCATAGTGCTTTACAAGAAAAAATACTTTTACTTAAATAATTTCAACGCCTTCTCAAGGTTAGTAAGCACTATATAATTTACATTTATTTTGAGTAAATACAGGGAAAGACCAATGCATCTGACTTTCTTACAGCACATGCATAAACAGGGACTGAACAAAGTGAAAATCTGCCTCTCAAGTATGTGTGAAGTGCTAACAAGGTGTGAGTCTTTGTTTCACCTCTGCTGCATTTGCTTCTAAGTGTGACGCTCCTGACTGCTCATAGCCAAGAGACTCGAATAAATGGAGGCCTGATGACCCCTCAAATTGGGCCTTTGTTCTGGACCCAGCAGGAGTCCAAACTAAGAAAGCCCTGTGTCCCTGCCTGCACGTTGTTGCGATCGAAAGCAGACAACGTGCAGGCGCTGCTGAATGTGTCCCAGTGTTTGCAAATAACACCGGGACGAATTCAGCATATTTTTTAGTGGGGCCCAATTTCTTGGCAGGGTGGACGGTGTCCTCCCTGTGAAAAGAGTGGACGGACGCCGCCCACCTGCATGTACCCCCGACTCGAGCCCTGCTTGACACCCTTCAAGAAATGGCTTCTTACTAAGGACGGCAACAAGCATCTTATCTCTGAAATTCACCCGGGCCTCTTCAGTAGAGAGATCAGCAGCACAACTGTGCTGGGAGCAAGAAGTGGGGTGCCCCTTAAGCATAATAAATGGGACAAAATATATTAACTTCACGCCACAGTGTGTGTAACAAAGCTAGCATGGAAAGTGCCATAAAAATAGCCACATATTGGTATCTCACACTGGCTAGGCTGCCCATGGCCAACCCAACACGAAGAGCAACTTGCTCGCGGATTTACGGGGCCCTGGGCACCTTACTGCACCTCCAATGGTCCTGCTTCAAACTGGTCTGCTACTGGAAGGAGGTGCTGGCGGATATTGACACACACACAAATACTGGCCTGCCACGTCTCCCCACATACGTTGTGCTGGGGCCTCCCTAATACCTTAACCTACCCACTAAAACCTAAACGAGGGTGTCAGCAGTGGAGTAACGAAAGTTGAGGGGGGCCCACCCGCAAGATATACGGAGGGGGCCCCCACTCTGGATCTAATCCGAAGTTCTCAGTCCTGAAAACTGTGCTGAGGGGGCCCCCTGCAGCTCAGGGCCCCCTGAACCGGCGGGGCTGCGGGGGCCTGTGTTACGCCCTTGGACATCAGATAGGCCTAGCCCTGGGGGCGGCCCGCCAGGCCATCATTCAACAATGGCCTCAAACAAAGTTCCCACGCACACCTCCTGGCTGCACAAATTAGATGATTTTAGCCATGAAATAACTGACCATGGCAACAGAGCACCACCCAGACACTTACCAGGAACTATAGGATCCAATCATCTCCCTCTTCTCTCAGGAGTTTACCGAACTGACCTGCCCCAGATACCTCAGAGGGCTCCACTTAATCATGGAGCGATAGCTGAACATTTCGAGAGGGACCCCCGTGCCACGTGAGACATTACTACACAACACAACCTGCCCAAGGCTCACTCAGGCCGCTAAAGACTTCTCCCACCCAGTAAACGTTGATTCATAAGCGAGTACATGGGAGGGGTGAGGGATGGGTTTAGTTGGGACCTTGTTTGGAACTGTTCTGGTTTCCTTTGTTCCATTCTTGAGACTTGTCGATGTGTGTATACACACCTGTCTTGTGTGCCGCAGTTAAACAATAAACTGATTTGAACAATAAAAGTTATGGCTTTGGCAGCTGGTAAGAGTTAAGCTAACAGTACGTCTTGATGCTATAGAATGGTCAGGTGGTTCCTTCGTGGCAGGAATGCTCATCATACAACATATAACAAAGAAGCTGGGAAGCATGTTTTTAATTTTAGACATTGTTCTGCTTTTAATCAAATGTTCTGGTGAGAAGGAAATTGCACTTCGATTATACTCCCCTTTTGATGACATTGTTAGTACACATGAATAATGTAATCTCTGAGAACTCCAGCGAATAATTCTTGGATATAATATCCCCATGAATCCAGTAGTTTGACTTCCATGTAATAAATGTAGCTAGCTATATAGAGTATGTAGTTATGGTTGAGATGCTTTGCTTATTCTGTGGGAAGGGCCCCTAGAATACAGAGCTACCACCAAATCCAATAAGGGAATCAGGGTATTGTAGCACAAAAGGACCAATATTACCCCCCCCCCCCCCCGGAGAACTTACTTATAATCAATTACAATAAAAATTACATTTATGAAAACAAGACCAGAAAATCACAATCTAATCATGTAATTATTTTTTAGTTTAAAAAATGAATGGTGCAACAACACAGTGAAGAAGCCCAGGAGGTGAAACATGTGTAAATAAATACATACAATTTACAACGTTATTAGATAAAGTAGTCAATTCTCAATTGTAACATTAGGTAGACTTTACTTGGTTTTTCCCCTGAACTCGGCTTAGAACCAGTGGTGACTTTGGTAACGGGTGATATAAGGATACTGCTGAACGTGGTGGCTCTGGGGCAGTAGTCTAATTAGACTTGTTGGCCACCTTCAGCATTTTAGACAATCACATTTTGTTTTACAGTCTATCAGAGACGGCAATGAGAGGCTTGCTTGTAAGCTGGATCCTGTTCTTTCTTACAAACTCGTGGCAGACAATACAACTAGGGACTTTTATTTCAGAACCAAAGAGGCTGAGCAGGAGAGTGTAGCAAGGTTCTTTCATCTCACTCAATTAGCAGGCCGGATGGTTGATGTGCAGATAATCACACATGTGTATGGTGATGACACAGTCAGTGGTCAATCTCTGATCCAACCAAGCAGCAGCAAATCTAAGTCTGTATGGCGCTTTAAAGTCAGTTAAGATATGAATGGGCAAATATTACCTGAAATTGATTCCACCAAAATCAGAGATTCGAAGTTGTCATCAAAAGATAGTCTCTTGGAACTATCGGTTTGGCCATCTGCATTGGGTAACTTTACAGTAGTAGTTATAGCTTGTTTTTTCAGTCTGCATGTTCCTAAACAAATCTTCAGGTTTAGCAAATTATGTTATTCAATCCCTTTTAGACTTTAGTAATTCATCTTACTAGCCTAGCACCAATGCAGGCCTCCTTCCGCCATTGTGCAAGGGTGCCTGCATTACAGGCAGGATTATTTTTGTTGAGGAAGGGATACCTTCCTGCACTAAAACAGTTCTTAGTGGCATTTTCCTCTTTCCACATGTTATGCAGAAAGCAGTATACATGGAAAGGAAATAACAAGGAGAAATAAAGATATTTCTCCTCATTACACCTCACTTGGGAAGGTGTACGATTTTAACGCAATCCCAGATTTACTGATCTTAGTAAATCTGGGATGGTCTTAAAATCCATGGATGGATGCATGGGAACACCTATGCTCCACACATGGAATGCCTTCTCAATGCAAGTATTGCTAGACAGCGATGTACGCTGCATTGCATTAATCTGGATTTACTAAGCCAAACGGAGCCACATAAAACAAAACCCTTCTTTTTCTGCTCAGTAAATCCAATTTAAGGGCTTGCATTGCCTTGCATCGCCTAGCATGACGCAAGTGCTTCGTAAATTGGGGTCTTCATGTTAACCTGGTAGCAAAATCTCAAGACAATGTTAAAGCACCTTTCTTTGAATTAACTGAGTATACTTGCTAGCATTGCAATATCAAAGGATTTGATTGCGAATAAAGTGGTTCGTACTTCATTCCGTGTTCTTAGTCCATATATCTTAAAGATAGGAAGCAGTATCCTTTTCCTTAAACACAGAAAAAGAGTGTTTAGACCTAGGCCATCAACTGAGCCCAGAGCGAGAAAAGCATAATCAAAAAGCCATGCCCTCCCCCCACTTCCTGGTCCTAGGGACCAGGGGACAGGACGCAGCACATACCTGTGAGCACCTGCTATCTCTGTAGGTCAAGTCAAGCAAGGTCAAGGAGAAGTAGAGAGCTGGCCACAGGAAAGGCCATGCCTAGACCTAGAGCCTGATGAACAAATTCAACACTTGGGGAGGGGCATTGAACAACTTTAGGAATATCAGTGAAGTGATCTATTGTAAAATGACAAAATTGCTGTTTCTCGACATGTTATTGAAAAAGTAATGTGTTCCCCGTAATGATACTCCACACTTAAAAATTCGTTTACAGTAATAACAGTTTCAATTATATAATTGATGATGTTGTCGGTAATGACGCCAGAGAAGTCAATGTTGTTATTTGCTCTGTGACCTCAAAGTCATAAGCAGTACTTTTGAGAAGTAATGGTTGTAGAGGAGGCCATGGGTGATGAATGTGAGAAGTTTTACAAAAAGTCCTTTCAACCAAAGTTTTTTAGTGCCATTTAAATATATAACCCAATTAGAGAATCGTTCTAGGCAATCTAATTGACTGTAGCAGCTGAGCATGTTTGCTACCCCAAAGCCATACTGAGAGCATGGATCTACAACCAGCTTTGGAGATTTAACTTACAAAAATGAAAGATTAAGTCAGAGGTATATTGCAAATACCCGACCATCTGGGAGGACCAGCAATTACTCCATAGCTATGGAATATAGAATTTGCTGAATACACATTTTTGGAGGTTACAATGTTTGCAAATCTGAGTTTGTGGATCAAAGCCTTCACACTCTCAAATTAAAAGTAAAAAAACAGAATTGAAAAAGCATTGTGTTTACACAATGGAACTCTTTGGAAGCACATTAAAGCAACTGGAAAATACCATAAACTTTACTTATGGCATGGAGCTAGCATAGACCATGTTATGAAGAATTTTTATCCACACCAACATTTTAGTGCCCAAGTCTATATTTTTCAAGAACAGGAAACTTAAAGGAACACTCCACGGTGCTGATTGCCTTTTAAGATCTACTGGTGTTAATACCATTGGTTTGTTCAGCACTATGTCATGTAGAGGTAATTATGCACACGCCTGAAGGTTCATCCTCGTGGCTCTATTCTGCATAATTCCAGATTGATCTGGGTGTATTAGTGTCCCTACCACTCATTGAATTCGTTTGGCTAAAATCTTAGCTAGAACCTTGGTTTCAACATTAATCCAGGTTATCAGTCTATGCCAGTCACGTCTATCCCTTGGTTTACCTTTCTTATATATTAAAATGATAATAAATTGGATCCTGCAAACTCTGCATAAAAGCCATTCTGTTATTTCCCTACTACAGGCGACCTCTGGCCTTATGAGGCGCCTGAAATAAAGAAATGACGCAGATGCTAATTGCAATACCTTATTTCAGTTGAGTTCGGACTTCAAAAGGCCTGTTGTCAGTCAGCAGCCAGGGTGAAAGGCAGGTCATGAGCCCAATTACAGGCCCAGTTCAACAAAGGAAAACAGGAAGTGGCTTTTCCTTCTTCTGATAGTTCTTTAAAAAGAAAAATTTAATAAACAGGAGTATTTATGTCATCATGTATATTTTTTCCACACAATAGGTAATTAAAGCCAAGATAGAATCTCGGCATGTTATTCACAATATGAAACGCATCATTTTTTAAACATGACTTACATTAAACAGATTCTAATATATTTTTGCAAAAACTACTAACTACATTTCGCTGTGTTTAATTGTACTCTTGTTCGCAAAGAACATGAAGAAGCAAAACACTAAAGATTTGAGAGGTTTATGGAAAGGGTGCGGGCATGAACAATTATTATATGAAATACAATTCCATCTGCCGTACATTAAAAGGATATTGCAAGTCACATCGGAGTTCCATGACATATAAAGTAACTCAGACTTCGGCCTTGTTCCTCTATATGGATGGAACCCCATGGTGACTTGCAATATCCGTATAATGTAAGGTATGTGGTACACTTTATCCCGTAGATAGTGGTCATTCTTCTGTCAGTATTCCCTTTTGTAACATGACATAAAGGGGCCCTTGTGGGATGAGGTACCACCACCTCTGACATTTTCTTTAATAAATTGGAGGGGGAGCCATTTAATCACGTCGACTTTCTTGACTGAGTCAGGCAAACAAAAGCCCCATCCTGTTCTGTTTATATCTGCATATACATATTCTCTTGGTTCCCTACCTAATCTCATCATTTTGAAACTCATTTACAGACTTGATAACGTTGTCACTGCTCTGGAAGCATCTAGAGTCATATAACTTTCTAAAATGGTCTGCAAACACACAAGTTAGTCTGTGCTGTCCAAGGTCAGACTAGGAGAGTAAATAGGCCCCGGGCACCAACATATAAGTGGCCCTCATTAGAGAATTAGAGAGCTAAAAAAGTGGCCCACAGTTGGAAAACGGGGCACTTTTGAAATTGTAAAGACAAGCTGTATAGGTATTTTGCAAGGTATGGGAGATGCATACATCTGTGCCTGCTGCAGGCAATGTTCGTTGTTTGTGGTAATATCATGGAAGTCAGCAGTAAATACAACCCACCATATCATAAAACAGGCCAAAATTTACTCACGGTGTTTCCAGTGCAATAAAAGCATCACTGAGTAATCAGAAACTACACCCTGGCATTCATTTCTTTCTACTAGATATCAAAACTCTATCTGTTTGCTGCTATACACCTGTGTGCAATGGCTCATGAAACTCCTACCAATATGGATTTCTAGTCAGATCAGTTCGGAATGCCGGTCGCTAACTTTTGTGACCTTTTTTCCTGCACACTGAAGCACTTGCCTACACCCTGCTCCGCACTAAACAGAGGTTGTATCCAAAGATCCGTTAGTTTTCACAAAGTAATACTCTGTGGTCTTGGTCGCCTCACACAGCAGGATCCCGACTGGATCTAGAGGTCAACATTCTATTTGCGACTCCCCTCGGCGCCCAATGTCGCTGGCAGCAGGGCATGTTCAGAAGTATCTCTAGATGGGTAGTCCATGTTGATGCATCTGTTGGCCAATATCCCTGGTACAAAAGTATAATCCAGTCTTGAATTTGCCTATTAGTTCTCAGAATAGGAGTAGTATGTGTCCCTTTTATGGTTAGTCTGTTCCACATCAACAAGATCTATAGCATCCACAAACCTTTTAGTTTAGGGGGCGCAGCTGGGCCCCCAGCACCTGGATACCCCCCTGCCCCCGTGATTACTCGTGCTATACAAATACTCCTTGAATGATTGATAGGATCACTTGTCCCGCTCTACACTCATCACTAAGATGCAGTTGCCGCCCAATATTATCATTTTCCCAGGCGCTTCTAAAAACATGCTCACTTTACCCAAAGTTCTCTGTTGAAGCCGACATAATTATCATATGATCCAATCTCCATTTCCCAAACACTACTGCATCCGACCAGATCTAAGCATGTCTTATCAATCACAAACTGTATTGATCTTTTACCAGTATCGATAGCCTCACAAACATATTAAGAAAAATGCATGTAGCATCAGGGTATGCCTCCCATGCCTATGACTGCACACATTCCTCATCAAGAATGTCACTTGTAGCAAATCTACATCAGTTTTGTCCTCAGCAAATTAACCACTACACTTACTTTGACCCTATTGGGCAACCCTTTCACGTTCCATATGGAAAAAAAGTGTAGACTTGCCTGTGTCGTATTGTGTCTCTGTTATAGTGATCGGTTTGTTCAACCACCAAACTTTAGTTATTGAAAGCATTTTAATCTTTACCATATCCATTTAATCTTCAACTCAAATAACCAAATATATTTTATTTAGACTTGTACAAAAATGACTGCAAGATAGTAAGACATACTTTTCTTTGGAGAGCCCCTGTCCATGTGTCCAAGAGGCATGACATACAACACAGGCTTTACCTAGGCCAGTACAACCTTAGTACAAAATATAATGCAAACGTAGTTGTCAATCGCCCACTGCTGCTTTAAGTAGTCCTTTAGCTTGTGCCTGAGCTTCCTGGGGCTATCGAAGTGTTAATTTTAGGTCTCACCTACCAGACAGTATAAACTGGTTGTGAGAGAGCTGTTGTGAACTTACAGTGTACTCAGAACACGCCCATTGCTTACCATTGGTTGACTTTACTTTCACTTTCATTAGTTTGCTTTTTATTTGTTGTCTTGTGTGGGTTTGCCTTCGCCTTAGTCTGGCTCCTGAATATTAATTCCAGGATATCTTGGGACACTAATATGGTGGACAAAATATCGAAAGGTAAGTATGTATGGATTTTCTGTACCTTGACAATATATATATATATATATCATCAAGGTGAATAGATGTGGAGTTAAATTAAGAATCATAAATCTATACTTCCTTCTATGCACTTACTTTCCATATTTTGTCCCCTGTATTTTATCCATATTTGTGTGCCATGATATTCTTGTACGTGATATTCAAGAGTACAGTCCTTCTTCTGTGTTTGTCACTCCCCTGCTGCATAGCCTCTGTGTCCTTCCACTGCTTACTTCTCAGGTACATTTCTTTTTTAGGTCTCGCCTAAACGAAAGCAAAGCGAAGCTTTGCTGTCTAGGGCGAGACGACTTATGTTGTTACTTTCAGGGGAATGAGGACAGCAATGTTGCACGAGCTTTCTCTTCCAGAGATTGTACCTCGTGAGCGCGCACGTCGTCACTCACGCAAGCGCACAAAGAAAGCCATACACACTGCATATACACACACGCACCCCCCCTTGATCAGACACACAGCGCACACAGACAGACAGACGCACGCACAAACACACTCAAACAGACACACGCGCATACACCCCACCCCCACTCACCCCTCCTCTCACTCAACACACTTACCTGTTCTTGCGGTGCTCGGCGGCGGTTCTGCTTCTCCGGCGGTGGTAGCGCTTTGCGGGGCTCTCTCACCACATGAGAGCCCCGCCTTCCCCATGCGCCCGCCCGCCCGCTCTTCACCCGGTCCCCCATCTCGGGACCGGGACTCAATGCGGAGCCTTCGTGGCTCCTCGGGCAGCTCTCTCTGTCTCTCGCGGCGATGGGGCGGGACTTCCGGTTGGGGCCGCGCTGGGATTGGCCGGCTTCCCAACCGCTTCCGGGTCGTCGCGGGCAGCGCGGCGGCCCGGCACAGCCATGATGCGTATGCTTTGCCTCCAATAAATACTATTTAGCTGATCATACCCCACCCCCCCTTTCACTACTCCATACACGTAGAACGCACACTTAACAGCTCATTCATTTAATTGAAAAGCTGGTTTCCTGTCACGAACAGTGGCTTTCTAGGTTGTGTATCAGTAAAGTCGGCGCCGGTAAGCGGGGGAAATAATGTAGGTGACACAGACATTCTGTGCTGCTCGACTCTGATCAACGTTGGGGCGCTGGGAGTGGGCTGGAAGAGGTTTGGCTGTAGAAGGAATACCACCTGGAGATTTTGCTATCTGGCACCGGAGATCAGGCTGGGGAGTCTGTTGATATACCGCACAGGGTTTTCAGTTGCCACCTTCTAGGATAGGCAAACTAGTGCAAATAATCCCGTCTCTGGTTCTGTGCAGACCAGGGAAATGTTGGAAGACAGTGTACACACTTTGTTCCCTCCCTAGTTGTTATTTAATGGTCACAGATCACAGGACTACCCTCGAGTTGGATTCTCAACTCATAACTGAATGCACTATTCCCTCACTTCAAGTTAAAAGTGCTGAGGAGAAATGTTCATTCACGTTTCTCTTTCATTTTATGCAAATACCGAGCTAGCACTGCTATCCGACGAGCCATGCACTGATTGATATTTATTTTATTTCCCAAAAGACTAGGGGTATTTTCCATTCGCCCGTTTGGAGTGGCTTTGTCCGTGACTTTTATTTTGTTTAACGGCAGATTCATGAAGTATTTTTTTTCATTGAGCAGTTCAGCTACCAGATAAGCATCTCTTCTATTTTAAAATAAAAGATTCTTCGAAGACGTGTGGAGCAAAAGGTCTCGCATTAATAAATGTTTTAGCTATTGGTGTTGCGTTATTATTAGCAATGCCAATAGCTCAAACTTTAATAATGCGAGACCTATTGCATTGCAAATGCTTGTTTAGTTAAGCATTCTATGACAGTGCATGTGTTTCCCAGCTGCCTCCCTCATGTACTTTCTTCCTTGCCTACCACAATCTGTGTTGCTCTCTCTTGCCCATTTGCTTCCTCTACCGCTCTGTGTTACATGCAGCCATGTGTGCTTCTTCCCTCACATTGATTTCTTACTCATGTACTTCTTCGAGTGCTGCTTTTCCTCTCTACTTTACTCACCCGGTTGCTTCTCACTCCCATTCCCCGTTTCTGCCGCTTATGAGCCTACCGCTCCCCATTGCTCCCCGCACCTAGTCTTTTTTTTTAATTGATTATTGTTTTGCTGAGAATCAGGTAAAAAATTGCTCTCAGCATGTCTGCATTAAAAGCGCTTTTGCACCACTTCAAAATATGTTTTTGATTACTGATTCATCAAAAAATGGCACCCAGTCCATTTTGTAAACATGCATGTGCCTACAAAATGATGCAGCCTCATCATCATCATGTCTTTTTTGTTTTTACCTTTTTTTTTTAGCTTTGTGCGATGCTGTACAGAATGGCTAAAAGGCATTGGCAAACTAATAGTCTCCAAAGGTGAAACCTATCAGCTTTGCCAATGCTTGTTTTTTGATCTTACCTTTCCGTTTTTTCCAACATTGGTCCCATCGTGTGAGGTACTCCGATCCTGCCCTGGTCTCCAGGGAGGTGCCCTCCAATTTATTCCGTCCCCTTATACTCCTTTACAGATTTGGATTGTTTTCAGCATGATCTATTGAGATCCTGCACATTTTGCACTGTCAGTATTGATGGTTCAGGATCCTCAACGATTTTCAGGGATGAGGATTGCCTTTACATTTTATTTGAACATGAGCCTATAGCCATGTAGAGGGGTTCATTTGTTATTCCCCATGCATGCACACAGTATGTTTCCTCTTGTCGTGGCTCAATGAAACAAATGAACAAGTGGCTAACCTTCAGTAACACTCTTTCTGGTGGATCCTCTATCTAACCACAGATTCTTCACCTTTAGACTATCCCAGTGTGAAGATCTCTTTAAGAAACTTTTTAGATGAGAGAAGAGACCATTCTGAAGAACGAGGAGGTGGGAGTGCATTAAGGAATCTGCAGATCAATGGAGCAGCTACCAGAAAGAGCTCTGCTGAAAGTAAGTAACTTGTTCTGATCCATACTTCTAACTGCAGAATCCACACTTTTTGAATAGATGGCAAAGCAGTAGCTCCACAGGTGGTGGGCCTGTGGAGTGTCTCAGACCAAAACATCCTGCAGAACAGCCAAAATGTTGTTTCCCATCAGACATGGCTGTAAAGGCAGTAATGCTTCAGGAAAGTGCACACTGAAACCCATGTTGCAGCCTGACGGATGCCAACGTGGTGGTAGGTGCCTTAGCCCTTGTGGACTGAGCACTCAATCCTTCCAAAGGCGTTTCTTGGCTAATTCGACGCACAGTCTAATGCAGAGGACTATCCACCTTGGCAATGCACTTATTTGCATTGCATTAAAATTTTTGCCCCTAAGCATACAGCTAAATGCTGATTGCCCACCAAATGGTCTTTGGTATGAAAGCTTAAGGCTCTTTTGCGGTCTATCCAATGGTGTTTCTTCTCCTCTTTAAGAAATGAGGTAGGTAAAAGAACGTTACGAGAGTGATGGATTGCCCAATGTAAAAAGCATTCACAACCTTAGGTAACAGGCCACCCGAATCCTCAACACCACTTTATCTGGAAAAAAGGTGCTATAAGGAGCTGCCCTGAGTGCTTAGAGTTCACTCGTGTGATGACCCATAGTCACCAGGAACTTTTTTCTTCAGAATTAGTAAACCTAGTGGACAGCCGTACATTAGTTTAATAGGAGTGCACATGACAAAAGTGAAAACCCAACTGAGGTTCCACTGTGGCAACACACAGGGTTTGGGGGAAATCCTTTGAGAAACTTCATCATAATAGGCGACTTGAACAGAGACAGCTGGTTCTGCAAGCACAAAAAGGCCATAAGAGCAGAGAATCACATGCTCTTGTCTATCTGGAATGCGCTTCTGATAGAAAGTCTCTACTTTTAGTATTCAAAACTTTTCACATTGTACACTCTTGACGGTGGCAGAAAGTTCTAGCCTGGAAGGTTGCTGGAGGATTCCATGTGCCACCTCAGAATGCAATCACCACTTGTGATCTGCAAGGCACCAACAGCTGAGTTCCTCTGCCCTGGCATTCAAGGATCCTACCATGTGGTTCATAACCCGGAAAATGCCCTGTTGCTCGAGCCAACTTCAGAGCCTCCTGGAACATGACACAGGACCCCATCCCGCCCTGCTTATTGCAGTATCAAAATGCCGTGGTGTTGTCTGTGAATACCTGCACCAGCCTCCCCTTGATGGATGGTAGGAAGGCTTTCAGCAACAGGGGTATGGCTTATAACTCTAACAGGTTAATATGTGAGTGGGGTCTCTGCTGGATACCAGAGTCCTCTGATCGCCAGATGACCTTCCCAACCCAGCAGTGACACACCTGTCACCATCATCGGCTCTGGGTGGGGCAGGGAGAGGGGACTGTAGCTGGTCCAGTTGAGTCTGAGCGACCACCACTGTTAGTCTTTTGAAGTAATGTAATGTAATGTAATGTAAGGGGTTTTTTTATACCGCGCTACTATCGCTCTAAGGAGCATCTAGGTGCCAACAGAGTGACCAATGATGTAGAACGGTCCGGCTGCTAATGTTAACTAATCCAACCTTCACACTAAAGTCCTAGCTATGGTGTCCTGTAGCTTAAAGATCCAAGTTTTAAGTTCTTTTCTGAATTCGGTTTCACTCTCCAGTGCCCGAAGGTAAGGAGGAAGAGTATTCCAGGCTTTTGATCCTAGAACTGGTAAAGATTTACCCCCTCTCGTACTAAGTCTGAAAGTTGGAACAGACAGCAGATTAGCATTTGAGGAACGCAAGGTACGGGCTGGATGATACCTGATGAACTTTTTCCTTAGGTACTTGGGCCCTGAGGAGTGAACAGCTCTAAAGGTGATGACCAGTATTTTAAAAAGGACCCTTTTGATTATGGGTAGCCAGTGCAGGGTTTTTAGTGCAGCAGTTGCAGATGATCTCTTCGGCCATTTCAGCACCAATCTGGCTGCTGCATGCTGCACCATCTGGAGTTTATGGGTAACCACTTTGTTAGTACCAGCATAGAGGCTATTACAGTAATCTATCCTTAACGTCACAAGGGCGACTGTTACTGTTTTTCTAGCCTCCAGCGGCAAAAGATCAAAAAACTTCCTTAATCCCCTGATGATACCAAAACATGTCCCCGCTACCTTCAGTGCCTGTTGCTTGAAGGACAAATCAGAGTCAAAGTTAATCCCCAAATTACGAGCCGAGTCTGTAGTGTGAGGCGGTATTTCTGCCTTCTCCGACCACCATAGTCTAGGGACAAAGTCGTTTTTCGGTCCCATCGGTATGATCTCAGTCTTTCCCGTGTTACATTTCAGGTGGTTTCTCCTCATCCATTCAAAGGTAGCCGTCAGGCAACATTTGAGATTGGCTTCCCAGTCCTGAGTGTCTTTATCAAGGACTAGGATCAGTTGGGTATCATCCAGTTGAAGTCTCCTCCGAAATCTGAAAGCAATCTGAGAGCTTCTGCAGGGTCAACCGAAACTTCAGGTTCCACTGCAGAGCCATTATATGGCACCTTACATAGCTGACAATCAAGATGCAGGTTGCTAAGAGGCACAGATGCCTCAGAGCCACTGTTACCAAGATCTCAAACCATGGCTAAAACATCAGCATCGCAACTTTAATGTCCGAAAATCATTGTGAAGGAGGCAAGCCCCAAAACTACACAGTTAAGGAAGATGGCCGAAATGAAAAGGAGTGTCTGAGAAGCAGCCAGGTGTGACTTCGGCATGTTCATAATGAACCTGAACAAGGAAGTATGCCCTATACTCCTTTCCACAAATCACAGCTATGCAAACCAAGGAAATCCTACTTGGCCTTAAGTCCAGAGCTCCTTCGGACCCTTGTATGCCCTCCACACTCCGACTTGCTCCTGACTCAATAGCCAACTTCCTGTGCAAGGTCTTCAATTTCACACTTATGTCCAGCAACTACCCTGCCACCTGGAAGGAAGCAATTGTCCGAACCTGGGATGCAAACTCCGGTCTGAAGTGCGGAGAGAAAAACCGACTGGGACGCCTTTAAATAGTGAAAGTTTGACGGGCTGGGCGAAGGACAAAATGGCAGCTCGTTGCACTGCGGTGGTCCTGTCCCGAGGGTGCCAGTGAGAGGAGCGCCAGCGGAGGAGGGCGCCTTTTGGTGTCTGCGGAGGAGGCGGCCGGCGGAGGAAGAGTCGGAGGGCGCACCAGGAATCAGGGGAACTGACCACGCCCCTATAGATCCGGGCTCCTAGCTGCGTGACTGCTGGCTGTGCGGCAGACTGGTCCCAGCCACATGCGGGACTGGAGGATGTAGGGATGGCGGCGGACTTGATCACTTGCCCCCTCCCCCCCTCTGGAGGTTCGAAGAGCAATGCGGTGCTGCGGGGAGGACCGCGCCTGTCCCAGCCGATAACCGGCCTCAGGGAGTGTGTGTGCAACCGGCCGGTACGGCGGGTGCACGCACGAGTATCCTGGCATAGTGGAGGAGAGGAGCCGGCACAAAGGGAGGTAAGGGGGTCCCCCAAGGAGAGTAGAAACAGTGCTCTGGTGGCGAGTGGGGGGGGCGCACCCCCTATTTCCCCACAGACTGGGTGTAGTAGGAAGATCCCGCTCCGGTCACTGAGACCGCGCCCCTCACGCACTGAACGCTAGCCAGTCAAGGAGGGTGAGTGGCACAAAGGACTCATTGCCGACCACACATACTGGTCCTCAACAGGGCCCGGACTTTTTGGACCTTGCTCCGCGCTGGGGGCCTTCATCGTCAAGTGGGTGGCTCACAAAGGGCCACCACCCCCTGGTTTGTCACTAGAGACACTGTACGTTCCTAGGGAGCCCCCGTGGGTAGCCCAGAGCGCTGGGACACCTAGTGGGACACTGCGCCGCACAGGAGGGGCCATGCATGACCAGCTGGCATGGCCTGGTATGACGCCCCCCAGGCGGACCCCAAAACCGTTTTTAGCTACTACGGAGCCCGAGCAACCTTGGCCGATGCCCGGTGGAGCTGTCCTATGCAGCTATAGAGGAGTCTGGCCCCTTGGCCGTCACCTACCCAGCCGGTCATCTGTCATTGTTTTCCTTGTTTCCACGTTTGTGTCTCCTTCCCTCGCCCTCCACCTCCCTCTGTGATTCTTTGATTCATACTGATATTACTATGTAACCCGTAACTCGCTGATTCAATTGATGTAGATAACAAAACTGTTTTTACCTACCACGAAGCCTGAGCAACCTTGGCCGATGCCCGGTGGAGCTGTCCTATGCAACTATAGATGAGTCTGGCCCCTTGGCCGTCACCTACCCAGCCGGTCATCTGACATTGTTTTTTCCTCGTCTCCCCATTTGTGTCTCCTTCTCTTCCCCTTCGATGGAACGATGACCACGCCCCTTGGGTGGATACTAAAACTGTTTGTACCCTCCGCGGAGACCGAACAACCTTGGCCGATGCCCGGTGGAGATGTCCTATGCAGCTATAGAGGAGTCTGGCCCCTTGGCCGTCACCTACCCAGCCGGTCATCTGACTTTATTTTTTCCTTGTCTCCACGTTTTTGTGTCTCTTTCCCTCCCCCTTTGATGGAACTAAGACAAAGCTCCCTGGGCGTACCCCTAAACTATTTTACCTACCGCAGAGCCCAAGCAACCTTGGCCGATGCCCGGAGGAGCTGTCCTATAGAGGAGTCTGGCCCCTTGGCCGTCACCTACCCAGCCGGTCATCTGACATTGTTTTTCCTCGTCTCCCTGTTCGTGTCTCCTTTCCTCCTCCTCCTCCTCCTCCTCCTCCCCCTGTGATTCTTTGATTCAAATTGATGTAACTATGTAACATGTAATTCGCTGATTCAACTGATATAACTATGTAACCTGTAACTCGTTGATCCTCACGTAAAGCGCTCTGATACCTCCGGGTCTAGCTAGCGCTATATAAAACTTTGAAAATAAATAAATGTTGAGCTGATGAAACACATTGAATCCCAGGAAGTCCTTGACAGCTAACTGAACAGGCATCGAAGTCGCTCTAGTAGCAGCCACTGACTGTATTTGCACGCAGGTTGACCAAGGCGGATCTGCGGTGCTGATTTTGCTCGACCTTTCGGCGGCATCCGATACCATCTCCCCAGTGCACATGATCCAGCGACTGTGAGAAGTGAGAGTAACTGGAAGGGCCCTGCAGCTTCTCCACTCTTTCTTGACCGGCAGAACACACATTGTCAGTTGTTAAGGCTTCAGATCTTCGCTTAGCCCCACTCTTTTTAGCCTCTACTAGTTGAGTTGGTGTGATTGTACGGTTTCCAGGTGCTCTCCTGCGCAGATGACACACAAATCATTATTTCCATAACAAATGATTTGCAATCAGTTGCCCAAAAGTTTAATCAATGTATGTCCAGCATTTTATGCTGGATGACGGACAGTTCATGAAAGATCAATGCGGACAAAACCAAGGTGCTAGTGTTTTTTGACCACAGAATTCTATCTGATTAAATAAGTGGTGGCCTGCAGACTGCAGTCCCCTTCCTGTACCGGTCAAAACAGAAAAAAATCTGGGGGTCATCTTTGACGAGGGTCTGACCTATGATGCCCAGGTCAGCCGTACAGTCAGTACCTGTTTCTACATCCTAAAATCCCTGAGGAAAGTACTGCTGTATATTCCATCTGAACTGTATTGGTCCACCATCATTGCACTAGTCACCTCCCGGCTTCACCACTGCAACGCTCTGTACCTTAACATCAACACAGTATCCCTGAACAAGCTTCAGGTGGTACAGAACGCAGCAGCAAGGCTGATTCTTAACATCCCGAAGTATCAGTCAGCCAGGGAAGGAATTCGAGCCTTGCTTTGGCTCCCCATCAGGAAGCACATTTCCTTCAAGGTCTTGAGTATGGTATACAATCTATGTACAGCAAAGGCTAATCACATCTAAAAACCATGTTTCAGTGGTATACTCCAGGGAGGACCTTGAGATCCTCCTCTCAAAAAAACTGTTTTCTTCCAGTTTTCACAGGTCCAGATGGGGCGGTCGCTCCTTTTCTGTGGTAGCCACCAAACTCTGGAACTCCTCCCCCTTACCATTTCCAAGGCGGACTCTCTTCTGGTCTTCAGGAAACTTTTTACAACCTGGTTATTTGCTTCTTAGCTGGATGTTGGCACTTTCTCCTCCTCCTCCGTCCGCTTAGCACCTTGCCTCCCGTGGGTATAAGTGCTCTGTATAAATATTATCCTAACCTATATCAAGTGCTTCGCCGTCATCTGGAGGTTGTCGACAGCTTACTGTGGCGAGCCAGCCTTCAATAGCCAGTAATCGAGGTAGGGAAACACTAGGATCTCCAACATCTGAAACTGTACAGCAACCTCTGCTTTCACTTTTGTAAAACCCATGAGGCACTGATGAGACCAAAGGGGAGCAAGCTGAAAATGCTCCTGGCCTACCTTGAATGGCTAGTAGGGTCTATGGGACTGCAGGACTGGCATATAAAAAGTAAGTATCCTGTAGGTCCAAAGTCCCCATCCAGTCACCTGGATTCAGAGCAGACAGAACATGAGTCAGCATGAGTATCTTGGATTTGTCCTTCTGCAAGAAAGTATTCAGAATGTAGGGATCTAATATAGGACGAGGTCTCCATCATGAAGAAATAACAAACAGTCCCTATTTCAAGGACTGGCACGCTCTCTATGGCTCTAAAAGAGTCTACACTTCTTGGAGAAAGATGGACAAGTGCTCCTTTGAAAGAAGCTCTGATGTAGGTGGAAGATGAGACGAGTCGAAAAAGAACAGCATGGATTGCCTCATCAAACGATTTGAAGGACCCACCTATTGGATGTTATATTTTGCCACCCATGGAGGACATATCTGATCCTGTCTACTACTGGGTGGTCGTGTGCCATTAAGGGCAAATACTGCTGCATGGGTGCTGGTGCTGGGTCTGGGAAGTATGTTGACCCTGGTGACATGGATGTTGCCTGCTTGATCTCCGTCTCCACCCCAAAAGGGTTGCTGGTATGCCAACCTTCTGGAGTGCCTCAAAAGGGATGAATTTGTTGAGGATACTGTCTCACATGGGTAGTAAGGCATAAGGATCACGTTGTGGCTCAGCTTTCCTTGAAGTGTTCTAATGCTGAACCAGCTTTCTCACTAACCATGAAAAATCTGTGAAATGGCATGTCCAATAAAGAGGTTTCCCGACACTAGAAAAGCCTGTGGATCTCATCCAAGTATGACATCAAAGCACCATGCCAGTGCTAAATGACCTGCCCAGGATGTCCAGTACTGAATATATTATTTATTTGGCTGCATTTTGAACATGTAGAATGCTTTGAGCCAGGTTGGCCAGAAACTCACCAGGGACTGCCTGCAAGATCTGACCAACCATGCCCCAAAAAGCGTGGGAATATCTCCCCAGAAAACAACTGGCACTAACGGATTGGAGAGCTAGACTGGCTGATTCCGAAATGTTTCAATTTATTTTGACTCTCCGTCCAGGAGAATAGCCGGAAATTAACAGGAGTTCATCCTGCTGGTGGAAGCCTGAACCACCAAACTTTCTGCCATAGGGTGCTGTGTTAAGAAGGGAGGGTCGACTGGTGCCGGTCTGTGGTGCCTAGCAACCTGCCTATTCACCAACGGACAGGAACAAGTGTTATGCCAGGTGCTCATTAGCTTGCCTGTCAGGGCTTCAGTGAGTGGTAAAAGGGGCCAGTGAACCAATGTTGGGCCTCGATAACCTACTCGATGAACAGGATATGGCAAATGATATCCCGATTTTGGATTCCACTGGGTCAGTTAAATGCACCGTAGCAGCAACTCAAATTCTACAGTTGACCGTGGGGCATGACTTAAGGGCATGTAATGGCCGCTTACAGTCTGATAGACCAGCAGCGCCAACCTTTTGTAAAGGTAACTGTAAGTCACATATAGATTTTATACTGGTCTCTCGGAGTCTATGGTATTTAATTATTGACTTTAAAATAGATATCAGGACAGAGAGTGACCATCTTCCATTGCAACTATGGCTAAACCCTCAGCCTTTCATATCTAAATCACCTGAAGAAGTAGCATTGAATAGTTCTTTTGGGGAACTGCAGGTATCAAATAATAGGCGTGCTCTGAGATGGCCTTACATCCTGGCTAAAGATTTGACGATGCTAAACATCTATAACACTTTCTCTGACACCATTGCATCCTGCCAGGAGCCCTTATTGGGCACCCAGGGTGTGTTAGACCTACACTATCAACTGGTAGATGCTCTAACTCCCTTTTTGAGTAAAATATGTAAAAGGGATAAGAACCCAAATGAAAGCCACTTAGAGTTAGCTAATCCTTGGTACAATAAAGAATGTCGTCTAGCAAAGTCCCACTTGATTCAGGCTGTTAAAACCAAGAAGTCCCAATGCATAAGAGACAGCAGGCATGCATATAATAAAACCCTGACTCAGGCGAAAAAAGCGTGGGATGACGCAGTATGGGATGATCTACTAACTGCAGCTAAATTGAGAGATCAGAGTACCTTTTGGAGTTTAATATCAAAGGGGAATAGAAAGGGTAGATCATCCAAAGATCTCTACCTAGACGAAAAAACATGGTGTGACCATTTCACTAAACTCTACTCACATAATGAAGAGGGGTTGCCCATACAAGACCAAGAGAGCAACTTAGCATTGAGTACTGTTCCCTTACGATTTAGTATAGAGAAGACTATGCAGGCACTACAGGCCATCAAAGCAGGCAAAGCCCCAGGACCTGATAAGATCCCCGGCGACTTATTGAAGCACGATGTGGAAGTATGGGGGCCTTATATTATTTTTTTATGTAACTCCATAGTGGCTGGAACACCAATTCCCGATAGTTGGAAAGGGGCAGAAATTGTAACAATTTTTATAAAAGGGGATCGTTATGATCCGGGCAATTATCGCCCAATTAGTGTAATTGATCTTTTACAGAAGGTTTTTGCCAGACATATTTTAAATAGATTTTTAGAATGGATAGAGGAGACTCAGACATTGACCAAATATCAAGCAGGGTTTAGGACAAAAACCAGTACGGTGGATCAAGTATTTAGATTCACGTGCATCTGCTGTGAGTATATTAATATAAGAAAGGGTAGCCTGTACGTGGCGTTTATAGACTTGAGGGCCGCCTTTGACCTCGTCCCACGTAATCTCTTGTGGATTACACTAAGAAATATGGGGGTCCCCGGTGAGTTACTTCAAGAACTCATTAGACTACACACAGGGAATTATGCCAAAGTCAGATGGTGGAAGGGAGGTGAAGTATCAAAGCCCATTCCTGTGAGTCGCGGCGTGCGCCAAGGCTGTGTGCTGGCGCCTACGCTCTTCTCACTATATGTTAACGATATACCTACATATTTAAGGGAATGCGATCACGACTCCCCGAAGCTAGGAGATGAGGCAATCACGGCACTTCTTTTTGCCGATGACACAATCCTCATCTCCCAGAGTCCGAGGGGTCTCCAAAATCTGGTGAATTCATTCTATCGTTACTGTGTAGAGAAGGGGTTAGAAATAAATTCGTCTAAAACAAAATATATGTCCATAAACCCGCAAAAGTCCTTCAGGAAGAATTTGGCCTTAAATAATCAAACATTGGAGCATGTGGGGAGTTTCAACTATTTAGGTATTATGTTAGATAGTTCCCTTTCATGGAAGGGGCATCTGGTAAAAAGTAGATTGTCCTTTAAACAAAATTCGATGCCCATTCTAAAAGTGCACGGCGTAAGTCATTCTAAAGATATCACGCCGGCATTTGAAGTATTTAGGGCAAAGGCCCAATCAGCGGCACTTTATGGTGCTGAGGTTTGGGGGCATTGCTGTAAAAGTAATTTTGAACGAGAAGAAAATCACTTCATACGTAGGTTGCTAAAATTACCAACTAGAACTCCCCTAGTTCCAGTGTTCCTGAATATTGATCTCAAACGGACAGACTACCAAGCAATTTTAAGGCCATTGTTGTATTGGGTAAGGCTTTGGACAACCCCGGAGTTGTGTAACTATAAAAGTGGATTAATAGAAGTTATCCAGATTGATGAGTATAAGAAAATCGCATGGTTAAAACATATTTCCTTTTGGTGTACCAGGTTAGGGTTGTCCCATTATTGGGAAGAACCTCAGAATATGACACCCCCGTGTAAAAAACTCCTAAAGTCCACTTTCTGGTCTTATGTCAACGGTGAGCTACTCCATAGTTCATCCATTGGCAAATTGACCCAGAAATTCCTGAATGTAAAGGATAATGCTGCATTTGAACCATTTATGGACGAGATAGGACCACCACTAGCAAAAACGTTATATTTGCAATTTAGATATGGGGTGCTCCAGATGAATGCAAATACCTGTGGGTGGGGGGGTAAAAATGATAGTGGTCTTTGTATCCTCTGCTCTCTAAAGGCAAAAGAAGATGACGTCCACCTAATGTTTTTTTGTCCAGTCTATAAGTCACCTAGAGACCGTTGGATTAGACCCCTCTGTAAAAATATGGGTGTTCGTTCCTATAAAGAGGCGGAGCGTATAATTAAGTCTAATACCTCACAACTGGTAGTGGTTTGTATAAGCAGGTTTTTATTCAATGTGTACCTAATTAGAAAACAGCTTGGCCACAAGCTGTAATGTAATAATGGGGTCCGTAGTCTTCTCCACCCTGCATAAGTTACCAAGATAGCACTGATTTTACCTTTTAAATGTGGATTTTAAAGGTTTTAAATTCTGGCTTTTAAATCATGAAGAATGTATTCTTTTATTTAAATTATAAAGTGAGACTTGATTTTAATGTGGTACTTGTAAAATTACTGATATGGATTAATTGTTTGTTTGCCCCATTTCATTCATTGTAATCTGATTATGTGACTATTTGCTGGTATAGGGTACTGTATATATTTGTCTGTAAATGTTTTCTTTTTGTACTTCCTGCTTTTATGGCTATATTAGCCGAAATAAAGTTGAAACACACAATTAAAAGGGGCTCAGAGGAGATCTGCCAGGGTTGCACAACCCCTGTCAAGAAATTAGTATTGACATCCATAGTTGGTAGCTTTGGGTCTAATACCTCCGCTACTCATCTCATCACCACAGCAAAGCACTCTCTTCTGCCGATTGCTCAGGGGAAGCACACAACCCAGTGTCTTCGGAAGTGGGAAACCCCCTGGCCTGCTGTCAGTCCATGTACAGGTTGTCCTCATCATAGTGTTGGGGTAATATTACCTCTTCATCTCTATTGTCATCTTCAAAGGCCGGTTGACTGATTAGAGTCACAGCTGAAACCTTTTTGGAGCACTAGGGTGCCGTTCCAGGGCAAAGGCTTTGTTCTATCGGGGTCAGATTAAACTAGGGCAGGGTGTGTTGATGTAGATTAGGGACACCATCTCCACAGAGGAGATAGATTTGGGTCAGATTCGGAAAGGACTATAGAAACATAGTCGTCCTCCATTGCCAGTAACGTCCATGTCGCAGGGAATGGGGTGGAGTTTGCTCCACAATTGGAAATCGGCTTCAGTGGTTTCAGGAGGCAGAGACGATGCTGAGGGCAGACCTACCAACGGTAAACCAAATTTACTGCACATCCTTGGAGCCTAAGGGCACACTGAAAGAGTGCTAAAGTTTTGCAACATGCAAAATGCCTCAATCTTTTTCAACATCCTCAATGGACCTGGAATGGGTGCATCGGATCAGTTGTGGAATCGGCTACTCGGCAGGGGACATGGAGGTAGACCATCAGATACCCTGATGCACTTGGGACTTCTCAGGCTGAGAGTCTCAGATCTGTGAATAATCCTGCTTGGACTTCTTATGGTTTCGCTTCAATTTCAGCTTACCAGAAGACTTGGAGTGCGACAAGTACCTGTCATGAGAATGGCCTTAAGAGCGGGAATGGGTCTGCATACTCAGCTTTGAGCACCAATGGAATTTCAGAGACTTCTGTTGTTTGTTGGTGACGTTCAGCTTTGCTTCACATTCTCAGACCTCCCTCAGAATCCTTGGAGGACTTGGACTCATGCCCTGAGCCTTTTGTTTTTTGTCAGCCCTACAAGGCTCAACCCCTGTAGTTTTAGAAGGAGACATAGTTTCCTTGCACACTGGAAAAATAAACATATGTAATAATAACCTGACCTAAAGGGGAGAAGAGGAAGAGGAGGAGGAGGAGGAGGAAGAGGAGGAGGAATAGAAGGATGAGGTGGTGGTGGTGGTGGTGAGGGATTGGCAGTAACACAAAAGTAATAACATTTCAAAAACACATTGATTATTGTTCTTGCGGGTCACAATAACCATTCTTTCACATTCATCATTGGTATATTGGTAGGCTTTTCCACCCTTGTTACTCGTGGTGGGAAAGCCTACATCGTAGCTCTACGCCAAAGTCGTAACTCATCAACTGTGGAGAAAGAAGTTGGGAGTGAGCTCCAGATCCATGTAAAAAGGCACAGAAAGAAAGAAAATGAATTTGGCGAGCAGGGCTGGCTGTTATATACAGGTCCAATTGCAATCTTCCTGATCTAGTTTGGCGATATCCTAAAGGTGAGGAACCTGTAGGAAGAAGTATCTATCATTAGAGAAAACACATTTACATCACTATCTGAGGAAGCACTGTAATGTATAGTCTACCATTAAAACAAGAGTTCAAACTTGTATTGCTCCCAACAGCCTACAGTCAAGGAGAACAGCACCGGACTGATCCACCCTTCCAAACCACTGCAGACCATCAGCATAACATAACAGATCGTGTGCTAAATTAAATACATGTAATCATAAAAGCATAATACAATACACCTTTGCTTAATGATATACCACAACCACTTTAGTCTCTTCAACAAGTCACCTTACATCACCATCTATCAATAGCATTGACTGCTTCTAAAAAGTGTTTAAGGGCTACATTGGAGACTCAAAGATTGTGCTGTAAAACCTTCACCTCACTGAGAAAGGCCTATTTACAAAGGCATGCAGTTGCTTTACTCCCTTTCAAAGTCGGACATTAGATCCATGATGTTCCAGTCTTTCTCCGATGGGACAAGGAGAGCAGGCCACAATCAGTGCCGGGGGGAGGGTCTCATTTATATGTGTGGAGGAGACATCAAAAGTGTCTCTATCCACAATTGCTCTCACCTTGTGAAGACTAGTGTACATGCATGATTACTCTACCCTTACGTTAGTTAGCATACAAAAGACAGGAGGCTCAGGTACATAAAGGTGCTTTTATTTACACCAAGTAAGTGGACACAAGACCACCAGCCATGAAGAAAGGTTTCCAGAAATCAACTGCCTCTCCTGCAACTCTCTTGCTCACCACAATAGATGTAAAGAAGTTCCACATTCCAGCATGTAGCCACATGCTGGCACCACAACACACCTTCCCTCACATAAGCAATAAAACAGAACTAATTGCAACAAGGAAACTATAAAACATACTAAAGCACAAAATAATCTATCTCTCTCTCTCTCTCTCTCTCTCTCTCATAACATAACGAAAATGGATTTTTCATCACCTGTAATGCGAATGCTCACAAAGAAAAGATTGTATATATCTTAAGGTCCTTCCATGAAAATCATAATCCTTCTACCAGCGAGGTCTAACACACTCCTTGCTTCTATGGCCACAATCTGCTGTGGAAGTAGTAGACCTATCAATCAGAGAAAATGACGTGGAACCTCTACAACTGGGGAAAATGATCTAGAATCTTTCACTTCACCTCATACAACATATGCTGACTAACACAGACATACAAATTCACTGAAAAAACAAAGGTTAACGTGACATAACAGTTAGATTAATATGTTAGCGACAATATTAACATTTTGGACTTAAAAAAAACCCACAGAAATTCACCAGTTATAGTTATTAGAGCTAACTATAACTTGCGCCCCCACCATGCAATGTTTATGGCCTCACATATTAGATAAACTCATGATATGTTCTATGACATCACCGATTGCATAGCAAATGGCATGTGATTACACCACTGATGTATCATCCAATGAGTGTGTTAGTATGTTTTATAGTTCATATAGTGGCGGGTAACTACCATATTACTTCTCTACTTATTTTGTACAGTGTGTGTCCATCTAATGGTTGAAGTGTTTAAAAAATGCATGTGCAGACAATACATCATCGGTGACATGAGGTATTGAGCATGTTATAAATCTTGTATTGAAGAGTAATTCTGTGTGCAGTTGAAGGTTGAAAGCTTGTGTCAAGTATGTTCCACACAAATATTTTTTGGATCTGCAGAAAAAAGTTTCCCACAGGGCAAAGATTCTACATGCTACATAATGAGTATTGTAAGCAGCCTTGAGTTATTAATCAGAATCGTCCTAGCAGAATAATTTCTACAAAACATAGAAGACTGTATGCACCACGTACTAACCTATGTACATGTGCCTGATTTGCTTCAGAAGATAGCCTATTGTAACGTTTTCACCATAGTATGAAGGTAGTATGATCTTTAGCACCTTCAAACCTTAGTTATTGTAAGGGAACCCTCTCTCTTTGAACATGTTTTGCATTGGGCATGCACTGTTCTTAATAGATACTTATTAATACTCTATTGTGCATTTCTCTTGAGAATTTCACTGTCTGCAAACAGTGTGGTACAGAGTAAACTCTCTCCATGGAGTAGATACTGTTTACTCTACACACTTTTCTAGTCTTACCAACTTCATTTCTCAATGAAGGTTTGGGGTCTGTGAGGGGTTTGATACAGATAAAGGCTGTCCATAGTAGGGCATTACTTATGTAACAGAAGTTGAGTATCTGGAGGAACTTGGTTTTCTCTGAACATTTGTATACAGATTGAACAGTGTGTAGGAAGAGTTACACTTCTATCTGTGGTTGGAAGTCAACATGAACTCTGCTACCCATGAAGGGTATGGTTTAGGGTCAATGTTTCACATAACACAAACTTTGTTCACCTAAGGGGTTGTATATATGATGGTATTAATGATGCTTCATATTATTATGATTTGTTTTGTACTTTCTTTCAGACCTTTAACCACTTGACCGCGGCCGGAATTACCCCGCGGTGCGGGAAAAGCCCACGCATACGCAGATCGGACGGCTCCTGGCTGTCTGACACACACGCCCACCGTGAGGTCGGACGGCCAGGGGGCGTCGGACACAGGCTAGGGGTTACTGCCATACTTGTTTATTAGAGCAATGTGTGCAAAAGAAGCGTATGATGTAATCAGTGATGTCATTAATGATGCCATTTGAAATGTCATCAATTATGTCATAAATGAATTCATAGAATATCTCATGAATTGTGAGGTCATACGCAGGGCATGGCAGGGGGCAAGTTCGAGTTAGTTCTGTTAACTATAACTGGAAAATTTCTGTGTTTTAATTCAAAACATTAATGTTGTCACTCAGATATTCACCTAACTATAGCGTCACTTTAACCTTTGTTTTCTTCAGTAACTTTCTATAGTTATATTAAACTAAAAACAGATCTTTTCATCAGACCTAACTATGACGTTACTTTAACCTTTGTTTTTTTTCATTGAATTTTTAGGTTTTAACATTAAATATTATTTCTTACCATATGTAAAGCCCACCATCTGCCACGCACAGCCTTTGGACGTGTGCCGCAGAGGGTTGTCCGCAGCACCTGCAGCCAACCCCATGATGGACACAGGTGAGAGGCAACAGGGTCAGGCCCTGCTGCAAATCCACCTGGAGGCAGCCACTCCCACCCCCACCCTATGACCAAACCACTGGCAGGCTGCTAACCCCATGTTGTACACAGACTTTGGCGTGTGCAGCATAGGGTTGGCCTTTGGCATGGGGTCCCCGAAGCCCAAAACAGTTAAACAGGGAAAGGGGCATTCAGCTCCCCACCTCGAGCAATAATAGACCTGGGGAACCCCATCTCCCCAGGCCCAATGCACTTAAAAAGGCGAGGGGGCCAATCAGCCTGCATCATCAAGCCTTACTGGGCCCCAGGGCCAAAGTCAAGGGGGACGTGCAGCCCACTCCCAAGCCCTAACAGACCCTAGGGACCCCATCCCCTGAGGCCACATATAATAAAAAAGAGGGGCACGTGCCCCTCCCCCCCCCCCCAAGACTTAATAGGCCTTGGAAACCCTATCCCAGGGGCCGATTATGATTTAAAAAAAGGAGAGAGGGCCACATGGCACCCATCTCTGAGCCTCATTAGGCGCCGGGGAGTCCATCCCCGGGGCCGGTCATTTTATAAAAGGGGAGGGGTCTGCATTATACATAGGTGGCTGCCCCGGTGCATACCCAGGGAACCCATCAATCACAGGTTGGGGCCCTGAAGGGGAGCTCCAGGACCCTATCCGACCCAGCAGTCACCCTGCTTGGTGTGGGAGCCATATTGCTGATGCCTGGAGGGAGCAGCTCTTTATACTGCTCTCTCCGGAAGCATCATTGTGGGCAGGGAAATAGAACACAAGCCTACTCCCAGCAGGCAGGAGCATTTTTAAGTCTCCTGTCAGCTGGAAGCAGACTTAGTGTTTGCTCCTCTTTGGTGGGAGATTTAAAAATGCTACTGCCAGTTGGAAGCAAACACATTACCCTACTCGCAGTAGTGCAGGCAGGGAAAATACTGTGTCCCGGGGGTGGTCTCCCCAGGAAACAGTAAGTGACCTGGTCCCGGGACAATTAAAGGCACAGGGAGGGAAGCATGCAGGCCCCTTCTCTTTTGTTTAAATGACAGCCCAGGTGTCCCCAAGGCTTTTGTAAGGCTTGGGGAGGGGGGCTGCACGGCCCCCTCCCCTTTATTTTTGAATACGGCCCGAGGGAGGGCAGACTCTGCGCCCACTTCCCCTTCAAAAATACACCCGGCCACAGAGGATGGGGTCCCCGGAGCCCGAAATGGGCTAGGTGAAGGGACCCTACTCATGCCTGTCTATATACACATATATATATATATATATATATATATATATATCAGTTCCAACAAAGAGTTTGGCATTAAGCTGCAGTGGCCTCTATCAGCGGCGGGCCGTGGACGGGATTGCCACTCCCTACATACCAGACACACACGTTCACGGTTCCCAAGAACGGAGTCCAGGCCAGCATTAGTTTTCAAAACCGGATTTATTCCAAAGCTTTCACTCGACGCGTTTCGGGAATAGCCTTCCCTTTCTCACGAGTACAAGAGTTTGTTTGCATCCGTTTTTTAAGTAAATCACGTGACTGTGTTGGAACAAAATTATAATGAACATAGTTAACAGACTACCAGAGCATCTTATGTCTGGAGCTACGTTGTACACTCATCTTCGCAGAATTTGCGGCAATACTGTAATATCAACTTAAATTCATATTTCACACATTTACGTTTTGGTTAATGTACATTATGCGTCATTGCAGTCAATTTAACACCCCATCCGAGGCATTGGCTTTCTTTCATATTAAATGCTACTGGTTGAAATCCCACTTGGGCGGGGCAAGAAGTGTAAGGAAATAGTCCCCACAGCTGCCAGAACTCGTGCGCAAGCCATTGAAAAAGAGCTCATGCTCGAAATGCATTTGGCGCTTGGACTGGGGGAAGAATGCACGTCGTGCTTGTAACTGCAATTAAAGACAGGAAGACGTTTCTAACTGCGTTGGTGTTTCTAAATATGGCAAAACTTTGGTAATATGGAACTAATTTGCGGCGTTTGCCACGTCGCTGAAATGCCCCACCGTGATGACAGCGGACCTTGCACTAGAAATCAACAGTGCTGAAAAGGAGTTGGAAATTTCCGATTTTTGCAGCGTGGGTAATTACATGCACGAAGGTGATTCTCCTCCTCTCAAACCCACTGGGGGAGTACAGTTGCACACGAATTTACCTGAGCAGCGGACTACATTTCCCAACAGCCACTTTGGAGTATGTAATCCCACTTTGGGCGGATGAAATCCCACTTGGGCGGGGCAAGAAGTGTAAGGAAATAGTCCCCACAGCTGCCAGAACTCGTGCGCAAGCCATTGAAAAAGAGCTCATGCTCGAAATGCATTTGGCGCTTGGACTGGGGGAAGAATGCACGTCGTGCTTGTAACTGCAATTAAAGACAGGAAGACGTTTCTAACTGCGTTGGTGTTTCTAAATATGGCAAAACTTTGGTAATATGGATATATATATATATATATATATATATATATAAATATATATATATATTCCTTCAAACCTCCTGATAAGGACGGAACTCGGACACACAGGGTAACTTGCAAGTAAATTTATTAGGCAAGTAGAAAAACGAAGCGTTTCGCCATTACGGCTTGCTCACGCTCAGGAGCGTGAGCAAGCCGTAATGGCGAAACGCCAAAAATTTACTTGCAAGTTACCCTGGGTGTCCGAGTTCCGTCCTTATCAGGAGGTTTGTTGGAGGGAATTTAATGGGATACCGGTTACCTGACTCGGACCGCCCGTGACAGCCGAGGATCTCTTTTACTGGTGGAGGTGGAGATATATATATATATATATATATATATATATAGTATTATCCCGAGCCTTCTCCTGCGCTCCAGCCGGACTAGCCGGGAAAAACGGGAAACGGACACCCAGAGTAACGTGGTTACAGCAGGTCTTATTTATTAGCCACAGTCAGACGCGTTTCGGATACAAAGTATCCTTGTTCACTTATGCATATACATACATAAAAACACCTACACACATATATATATACACATACACATATAAATAACAATATATATATATATATATACATATATATATATATATATATATATAAATATATATGGCAGCCGTCACTTTGGGATTTGGTTTGCCGCGATCCTGCTGGATCGCTGCAAAAGTTGTTGAATTCTTTTTGTATTTTGAACCCAGGGGAGGCCCCTCTGGGTCCCACTCCTCCCCCGAGGGCCTAGGGTGTCAGGGTATCTGCTCCCTTATGTTATTTTGTTTGTTTTTTTACTTCAGGACAGGGTAGAAAGTTCCTGAGTCCTGTATTGGCTGCAAGTAACATTTTTATCATATTGTTGGCAATCAATCAGAGCGCTTGCTCCGGCTGCAGTCTGAATCCCATGGAATCAAATTGGCCCAAAAGAAAAAAGCTCCCTGGGCCAATCAGAAGGCTGTATTTTTTTAAATTGGGTTTGGGGGATTTTTCGTTTTTGAAAAATAAAGGTACAAAAATATTTGCATATCTAGACTATTGGGTCCGAGGGACTCCTGTCCCTCGGACCCAATGGTCTAGATATAGGTCTAGATATAGATATCTGTCCTCTACTGTTTGTATTTTGCACTATGCTTGAATAAAGCACTTTGAATTACCGTTTGACGTGGTGCTGTGATCCTTCGCCGTACCAAGAGGTTTGCAGAGGAGTGAAGGATTAATATGCACCACTGTACTCTAATTTTAAACATACCACTTCCTGTTGTGTTGTCTACTCTTCTCACTCATTCACTTCACATTGCACCTTTCAAATTTGAATATGGAATTTAAGCATGGCTATATAAATATGATTAAGGTTTCCGGTTTTCAGTTAAAACCAATAAAACACAATCAAAGGGAATATTTGCTTATCAGCAGAAACCAGAAAACACTGGATGTTGCTGCTCTTTTACTGCTCAGTGCCCTCTGGTGCCAAACAAGTATGAGTGCAGCCCCTATCTGGAACCAATTTCCTGTGATGGATGCTCCCGCTGTGCCTCACTACGGCCATGATAAGCCAATTAATATGCCCTTTTGACCATCCACAAGATACCTGGATCTACATCCACTTCCGTTTTTGAAGCATGGCTCCCTTCATGTGGGTTCAGCTTACACTGTGTAGTGGCCAGCAGGTTTGCAGCTGAACTCTAAGGAAGGTCTCAGTCCAGGGCAAGAAGCCTCATCACTAACACAGGAGAGAGCTTAGCTTTTGGAAAGTTCAGGTATCAGAATTGGGACAGCAAAGATCACTGTGCCTACCGACACCTCTATAACAGCATTTCCAGGGGGACGCAAGTCAATCTTTGGTCGGTCGCCGTGCAGACTTTAAATCTGTGGAGAACTGTCTGAACACCCTTTGATTCTGAGCAAATCAGTTATATTTGTGGAAATGCTTTCAAAGTGCTCTGAATTACCAAATAACATACTTTGCAATTATACAGTATGCTCTTTTGGTAATTCACAGTATTTGAAAGCATGTCTACTATAGTAACAACTATGCCTTAGTGACCGAAGTAGGTATGCTTTCTATCTGCTGTGAATTTGAAAGCATGTCTCAGATAGTCACTGCGCTGCATTAACTATAGCAGAAATGCTTCCCAATTGCTGTGAATTACCAAAATAACATACCCTGTACCGACAAATTTTGAGAATGTTATTTTTGTCATTCACAACAACTTATACAAATGTTCACGATAGCCACTACCGCCACTGGAACCAAGCTATACCTGGATGAAGACCCCTAATAAGGTAGAAACAGATACTGGGTTGCTAGTGTTACGATTCAGGGGGGACTTGTCCTGGTAGTTTAGTATAGACTGTAGCCATTGGAGCAGGGGCAGGACTGATTTGCATATGGCTGAGTCTAAACTGAGGTGGTATGTGTGCAGAATATGATGGCCTGGGATGCGGCCCAAGTGATTACCAGCGGGTGAGCTTAATTCAAGCAGTTAATCAATCACTTTTTTGTAGACTTCAGTTGGTAAAGAAGGAGGCAGCAGGCCAACAAGGGATCCACTGGTCGTCAGTGGGGGTGTATCAAGTCTACTGCATTGCCATCTGCCACATGATGGCGGCTGGGCTCTGTTGAGTTCATGTCTATTAAACCTTGTTGAGTCGAGAATGTTTGTTGTTCTAAACAGTGGCCTGTGGTTCTGAAAAGGTTGGAAAGCACTGGTCTAGAATCAATATCCTCCAATAAAATGCTCTACCCAACACATCAGGTCAAAATTTTACATTGCGATAGTCTGAAAAGCATGTCTATATAAGCCGCAACCCCTTACATAGAAGGACAAGGACTATATCTTTAACATCTTCAACAACCCAGCGCAGATGAGAAGGTGTCCATGCACCAGTTTTGCTGAAACTGCACTGCCTACAGTGCATACATTACCCAAAGGAATCTATAACCTAGTGTATAAGACTAACAGTAGAGCTCAAAAACATGACGCTGCAGACACTTTTTTAAGCATGTGTTGCAGATTGCACAATTTGAGCAAAAAAAGGTGTATGGACCTGTTAGACGGGGACCCTGAGGGTCGGCCGGATACTGCGGGAGAGATCCCCGGGGGGGACCGTCTCCGGCGATCGTACAGACAAGTTACCTCCCTCCCCACAAACAGGCACCACACCAGGTCGAGTTCAATACTTTATATAAGGTTCGTAAGGCAAGGATATCAGCGATACAGGATATCTCGGACCCGGGGGTCCTCTCACTTCTAGTCTCTGTAGGGAACGGGGGTAGCGGGACAGTCTTGGTACCGGATCGGTACAGGTAGTGGTAAGAGGCGAGCTCACAATCCTCGAGCTGGAGTGTCTGTGGATCGGGCCGCGGCAGCGCCAGCAGGCCAAGATGATAGTCTCACAAGGCAGAGGGCCGCGGCAGCGCCAGCAGGCCGAGTCGATGGTTTCACGAGGCAGAGGGCCGCGGCAGCGCCAGCAGGCCAAGACGATGGTTTCACGAGGCAGAGGGCCGCGGCAGCGCCAGCAGGCCAAGACGATGGCTTCACGAGGCAGAGGGCCGCGGCAGCGCCAGCAGGCCAGTCACAGATGAGTTCTTCTCGGGTCTCTCGACTCCAGGATACAACTGGCTTCCTGGTCTGGCCCTGCCCCAGTTATAGGTCTGGTCCCCTTTGATGTCCGGACCCTCGCGCCTGGGGGGCCGGGAGGTCCGGGATGAAGGAGTCCAGACACCCAGCAGGGGGGTGGAGCCAGCGCCCAGGGCGGCCTGGGGTGATCGACACCTGGCGGAGGAGAGCCGTTGACGATTCCTTTCTCCCATTGACTCGCCAAGTGGTCACTCTGCCTCCTGGGGGGAGGTTGGTGCCTCGATGTCGGGCCCGGCCGGGCCCAGGGTGAGGGTCGAGTTGAGGCCACGCGGCCTCGTGCTGCAGTGCCCCAAGATGGCGGCTGGGCCGAGGCCGTGGTGTGGATGGTGACCCGGGCCAGCTGGGTCCGGAGCTGGTGTCTTGTGGGTGAGGGATTGCAGTGTACTTCGGGTGGTCGTCGGGGACTCTGGCTGGGGATGCAGGGGGAGCCAGGGTCCAGGTCCCATTGCGGGGAGGGGGGCAGCCCGACCATGCGGCCTGTCCAACATGCGTCCCCCCCAGCTGAAGGCGGGGAGAGTCAGCCATCTTCCTGGGGACTCTCCTCGCTGAGGCGGAAAAAGCGTGACAGGCCGTCGGCGTTGGCGTGGTCCGGGCCTGGACGATGTTCTACCGTGAAGTCCATCCCCTGCAGGGAGATGGACCAGCGCAACAGCTTCGGGTTCTCCCCCCGCATTTGCATCAGCCATTGCAGGGGTCGGTGGTCTGTTTGCACCCGGAAGTGGGTGCCGAAGAGGTAGGGCCGGAGCTTCTTGAGTTCCCAGACTACGGCGAAGGCCTCCCTCTCAATGGTGCTCCAGCGCTGTTCTCGGGGCAGCAGGCGTCTGCTGATGTAGGCCACTGGTTGGTCGACCCCTTCAGCGTTGAGTTGGGAGAGGACGGCCCCCACACCATGATCGGAGGCGTCCGTCTGCACAATGAATTCCCGGCTGTAGTCGGGAGCCTGGAGCACGGGGGCCGTGCACATGGCGGCCTTCAGTCTCTCGAAGGCCGATTGGCAGTCCGGGGTCCAGTTGACGGTTTTGGGGCCCTTCTTGGAGGTGAGCTCTGTGAGGGGCCCCATGATGCTGCCATAGTCCTTCACGAACCGCCGGTAGTATCCGGTGAGCCCCAGGAAGGCCCGGACCTCCGTTTGGGTCGTAGGGGGTCGCCAGGCCTGGATGGCAGCAATCTTGAGTTGGAGAGGGGCCACCAGCCCGCTTCCCACTTGGTGTCCCAGGTAGGTCACGGACCCTTGGCCAACCTGGCACTTGCTGGCCTTGATGGTGAGCCCGGCTTGCTGGAGGGCGTGTAGAACCTCCCGCAGGTGGCGGAGGTGGTCGGTCCACTGGTGGCTGTACACAGCAATGTCGTCCAGGTAGGCGGCGCTGAAGTCTTCCAGGCCCGCCAGTACCTGGTTTACCAGCCGTTGGAACGTTGCCGGGGCGTTTTTCATGCCGAAGGGCATTACTTTAAAGTGGTAGTGCCCGTCCGGGGTAGAGAAGGCGGAACGTTCTTGGGCCCTAGGGGTGAGGGCGATCTGCCAGTAGCCCGCTGTTAGGTCGAAGATGCTCAGGTAGCGGGCGGCCCCCATCCGGTCAATTAGCTCATCTGCCCGGGGGATGGGATGAGCGTCGGTCCTGGTAACTGCATTCAGCCCCCGATAGTCCACGCAGAACCGGAGCTCAGGGGCAACGCCCGGGGCGGCTGCTTTGGGAACCAGGACGACTGGGCTCGCCCAGGGGCTGTCTGAAGGTTCGATCACTCCCAGGGTCAGCATTTTGGACACCTCGGTCTGGATGCAGTTGCGCACCCGATCGGGTACGCGGTACGCCCGGTGTCGAATAGGAGGGCTGTCCCCGGTGTCCACATCGTGAAGGCACCAGGGGGTGACTCCGGGGGTGAGGGAGAACAGGGAGGCGAACCGCCTCAGGAGCGTTTGGCAGTCTTGGCGTTGCTCCGGGGACAGGGCCTCGGAGAGCTGGACCCCTTCCACTGAGCCATCCCGTTCGAGGACCCTCAGTAAGTCCGGAAGGGGTTCGGAGTCTTCTTCTGTCCCATTATCGGTAGCCATCAGGAGGCTGAGTTCGGATCGCACAAAATGGGGTTTGAGCCTGTTGGCATGGAGGACCCGTAGGGGTTCCGGGCAGTCTCCATGTCGATTAAATAGGTGACGGGCCCCTTGCGTTCGATCACCTTGAAGGGCCCGGACCATCTGTCTTGGAGTGCACAGGGTTCAACCGGGGACATCACCCAGACCTGTTGTCCTGGTTCGAACTCAATGGAGGACGTGTGCTGATCGTACCACCTCTTCATGTCCTCCTGACTGGCCTCGAGATTGGCTTTGGCGGTGTCTCGGAACCGCCGGGTCTGGTTGCGGAGAGCCAGGAGGTACCTGTAGATGTCCGGGGGAGTTTTCTGGGGGGGCTGCTCCCAACCTTCCTTGACTAGGCTGAGGGGGCCCCGGACGGGGTGCCCGTACAGGAGTTCAAATGGGCTGAAACCGAGGGATTTCTGCGGGACCTCCCGATAGGCAAACAGGAGGCATGGAAGTAGCACGTCCCACTGGCGTCGAAGGGGTTCTTCTAGGCCCATAATCATTCCTTTGAGGGTGCGGTTGAACCTCTCAACCAGTCCGTTTCCTTGCGGGTGATAGGGGGTCGTGAATCTGTAGGTGACCCCGCATTGTTGCCAGAGAGACTTCATATATTTGGAGATAAAGTTCGTGCCCCTGTCACTGACGACCTCCCGGGGGAACCCCACCCGGGAGAAGATCCCCATCAGAGCTCGGCCCACCACGGGGGCCGTCACAGTCCGAAGAGGGATGGCCTTGGGGTAGCGGGTGGCGTGGTCTACTAGGACCAGGATGAACCGGTGTCCTTGGGCTGTTCGAGGGTCGAGGGGCCCCACAATGTCTATTCCCACTCGTTCAAACGGGGTGGTGACGACCGGAAAGGGTTGTAAAGGGGCTTTGATTTTTCGGCCACTTTTTCCGCTGGCCTGGCAGGTGGGGCAGGCCTTGCAGTGGTTGGTGACATCCTTTCGCATGTGGGGCCAGAAAAATGGGTCACCAGGCGGTCGTAGGTTTTATCCTGTCCCAGGTGTCCGGCAAGGGGGACATCGTGGGCTAAGTTCAGGAGGAAGTCTCGGAAGCGAAGGGGCACCACCAGCACCCGACTGGCTCCTAGTTCTGCAATTTTCTGCTCGCTGTAGAGCAGGTCTTGGTCCCAGTAGATCCAGTGGGCCCCCGAGGTATCCCCTGTGCCCTGGGCCAGGGCTTGCTGCCGGAGTCCTTCGAGAGAGGGACATGTTTTCTGTTCGGCCCGGAATTGTTCCTGAGTGGGGCCTCCCTCCTGACGCCATTGTGCCAGGTCAGGGACGTCCCGAAGCTGGTCGGATCCTTCTTCTGTTTGGGGCGAGGGACTGGCTTCTGGGGCGGCCTCCTCTGGGATGAGCGTGGGAGGAGGTTCCGGCCACTCGGGCTCTTCTAGACTGGGGACCGCGCGGGCGGTCATGGACCGGGTCGTGACGCAGACCCATTCGGGGAGGCCGAGCATCCCCAGGTGTTCCCTCCGTTCGACAGCTGCCCAGGGAGAGCTTTCGAGGTCGTTTCCTAGGAGGCAATCCACGGGGGCATCATCGCGGACAGTCACCTTTAACATCCCCGTTACTCCTCCCCACTCGAAGGGGACGCAAGCCATGTGGCACAGGCTTTCGGAATTGTCTGCTGAGCGGACAGGGCAGAGAATGTTCGGCAGGATTTGGTCTGGAGTGACGAGATGGCGTCGGACCGCCGTTACACTGGCCCCGGTGTCGCGGAGGGCTCCCGCCCGGCGGCCATTAATGTTGACCCATTGACTGTACTTCTGCGTGTTGGCGGGAAGGGGGGCCCGCGGAATCATCTCTCTCTCCCCTAAGCAGGCCAGTGCCATGGCGGCGGGAGCCCATTCAGAGGGGTCGGTCTCGTACTCTTCTTGGTCTTCCGGGACTAGTTCTTCCCCTAGGGCGGCCGCTGCGACCTGGCGGGGGGTAGTGTTCGGATTCTTTGGGCAGTTGGGATCACTGGCGTAGTGGCCGGGTCGCAGGCATCTGTGGCACATAACGTGGGCCCGAAAACCGGCCCGGATGGCAGGGCTTCCTCGGCCGACCGGGGTCGAGGGGCTCCTGGGGGGTGACGAGGGGCCGGGGTCTCTCCCCCGACTCTGGCCTCCTCCTCCTCCTCGGGGGCGATGGGGCCCCGGGTACGGTCTGGATGATTCGCTGGGTCCGTTCCGGCCAACTCGGGTGCTTTCCCACCGGTCGGCTTCGGCGGCGAGTTGTCGAGGTTCGGTTAGCTTACTGTCCAAGAGGTGTTGGCGGAGCTCCACGAAGCAGTTGTTCGACAGGTGCTCCCATACGATAAGGTCAAAGAGTTGTTCGTAGGTGGTCACTTTGTTGCCCTTGATCCACCCCTCGAAGGCTCGGCTAAAGAAGTTCACGTACTCCACCCAGGTTGTACCCGGAATCCGTTTGCAGTCGCGGAACCGTTGGCGGTACATCTCAGGTGTGAGCCCGTATCGAGTGAGGAGGGCGGCCTTCATGTGGTCGTAGGATGTCATCAGCTGGTCCGGGAGTTGCAGCAGGGCGTCCCGCCCTTCGTTGACAAACCTCCCCCATAATCCGGCTCCCCAGTCGCTTCGGGGAATCCGGTGGGAGGTCATTACCACCTCATAGGCTTTAAACCACTGCTGTATATCATCGTTCTTGTGGTATTCCCGGATGACATCTTTGGGGATGTGAACCTTGGGCTCGGTAGAGGCAGGCAGGGTCGGTCGTTCGGGGAGCCCGAGGTCTTTATTCTGTTTCTGGATCTCCAGTTCTTTGAGATTGCGCTCATGTTCGTACGCTAGTTTCTTTTCCTCTAGCTCTCTCTGTTTTTGCTTCTCTTCTCGCTCCTCTCGGAGCCGTAAGTGTTCCAGAGTTATTTTTTGTTCCGCCAGCTTGAGTTCCCCATCCAAGCGAAGTCGGGCTAGTTCTAACTCGTGGAGTCTGCTTTTTTCTCTTTCTCGGATCTCTTCCAGGGAGAGACCCGCTCTTCTTTCTTCAGTTGGTGCGGGGCTCGTCTCGGTTGTTTGTGTTCGGGGTACGGCCGTACCCGTTTCCGCCCAAGCTTCTAGGGCTCGTTTGAAGTCTTCCTTTGTGCTCAGACCTGTGGTTGGGAGACCAAGTTCTATGCAATATTGCTTCAGTTCTCGGTGGTTGTAGTCTTCCAATTTTTCCATCTGGAATTTCTCCGTTGTTCCGCTCTCTGTTGTCATGGTGGTCGTGTGCCGTGGGTCGAGTGACTTTCTGTACGATTATGCGTAGGTTCGGATCCCGTCGCTGGCCACCAATGTTAGACGGGGACCCTGAGGGTCGGCCGGATACTGCGGGAGAGATCCCCGGGGGGGACCGTCTCCGGCGATCGTACAGACAAGTTACCTCCCTCCCCACAAACAGGCACCACACCAGGTCGAGTTCAATACTTTATATAAGGTTCGTAAGGCAAGGATATCAGCGATACAGGATATCTCGGACCCGGGGGTCCTCTCACTTCTAGTCTCTGTAGGGAACGGGGGTAGCGGGACAGTCTTGGTACCGGATCGGTACAGGTAGTGGTAAGAGGCGAGCTCACAATCCTCGAGCTGGAGTGTCTGTGGATCGGGCCGCGGCAGCGCCAGCAGGCCAATATGATAGTCTCACAAGGCAGAGGGCCGCGGCAGCGCCAGCAGGCCGAGTCGATGGTTTCACGAGGCAGAGGGCCGCGGCAGCGCCAGCAGGCCAAGACGATGGTTTCACGAGGCAGAGGGCCGCGGCAGCGCCAGCAGGCCAAGACGATGGCTTCACGAGGCAGAGGGCCGCGGCAGCGCCAGCAGGCCAGTCACAGATGAGTTCTTCTCGGGTCTCTCGACTCCAGGATACAACTGGCTTCCTGGTCTGGCCCTGCCCCAGTTATAGGTCTGGTCCCCTTTGATGTCCGGACCCTCGCGCCTGGGGGGCCGGGAGGTCCGGGATGAAGGAGTCCAGACACCCAGCAGGGGGGTGGAGCCAGCGCCCAGGGCGGCCTGGGGTGATCGACACCTGGCGGAGGAGAGCCGTTGACGATTCCTTTCTCCCATTGACTCGCCAAGTGGTCACTCTGCCTCCTGGGGGGAGGTTGGTGCCTCGATGTCGGGCCCGGCCGGGCCCAGGGTGAGGGTCGAGTTGAGGCCACGCGGCCTCGTGCTGCAGTGCCCCAAGATGGCGGCTGGGCCGAGGCCGTGGTGTGGATGGTGACCCGGGCCAGCTGGGTCCGGAGCTGGTGTCTTGTGGGTGAGGGATTGCAGTGTACTTCGGGTGGTCGTCGGGGACTCTGGCTGGGGATGCAGGGGGAGCCAGGGTCCAGGTCCCATTGCGGGGAGGGGGGCAGCCCGACCATGCGGCCTGTCCAACAGGACCCATTTTGAGCTTGCAATCAGAAGTATAATGTCTTCACGTTTCAAACCCTGTGTCACTGAGCAAAAATGTTATTCCTACTGTCTCCATGTCAAAATGAAGTTTGGAACTTATAGTGCCAACACAAGGCCTGACACTTGGCAAAATCTCCTGCACAAACCATGGTAACTGTATTTAATGGAAATATTGAGCTGTTCTTGTTCTTTGACCCAAGACAGCAAATCACTAGAACAGTGAATGATGCACACAACACAAAGGTACAGTGCCTTGGCACAGTGCCATATGTGCCTGGAGTTGCACAGTCTCCACATTACTTTCAAATAAACAAAGATCCACATACTTGGTGCAAAAACTGTCTGCTGATTGAGATTGTGGGATTGCAATGGAAGAGTCCTCAAACCTGAAAACAAACCACAGAAAAACCCGCAGGTTTTGTTGAACTAAGAAATTTTGATATTAGGAAATGTTCCTCTGGAAAGTGTCTAGGCCAACGGCATTTTGAAATTCAAGGTATAAACCTGTCAAACTGTTCAAGGTACAGCAAACTGTCTCACTCTCACCTTCCTCTCTGTCTTGATCTGGTTCAGAGAACAGCATCAGAATCCAAACCAAAAAGGCCTTGGAATCTGGCGAGGGACTCTGCTTTTACATCTGGCATCTCATTTTAGGAGAGATGTTTTGCTTGTTCCATTTGTATTTACAGGGCTGAAAGTAGGGACTCTGTAGCCTTCAGTTATTATTAGCGCCTTTCTCGACACTGGTTCAGAATCGGTCTAATACAACGGTCTCCAAGCAGTAGGTCAGGAGCTACTGGTACCTCACCAGCACCCTCAAAGTAGCTCCCAGAGGTGAAACCAAACCTTGTTGATTTCAGGGATTCTGTGTATATTAAAGAAGGCAGCACTGCTCGTTTCATTACCCGTAAGAGTTACAGACAGCCAAACCAATGGCAGGGCCTCTTGATAACACTTAAACACACACTGTGTTGGCCTATCAATAAATCAATCAGGGATTTATATCGCGCATTACTCACCCCTGAGGGTCTCAAGGTGCTGGGAGGTGAGGGGGCATTAGGGCAGCTCTGGTTATTCGAAAAGCCAGGTCTTGAGGCTCTTCCTGAATGTTTGCAGTATGGGGCTTCATCTGATGCTGAGGGGGTGTTCATTCCAGGTCTTGGCCGCGATGAAGGAAAAGGATCTGCACTCTGTTAATGCTGGGGATTTTGGCCAAGACCTAGGCAGCAGAGTGGAGGTTTCTCTTGGGGGCATAGAAGGAGATTCTTTTATTGAGGTATTGGGGTCCGATGTTATTGAGGCCTTTGTAGGTATGTGTGAGCAGCTTGAAGGTCACTCTTTTTTCGAAGGTGAGCCAGTGGAGGTCTTGTTGGTGCTGGGTGACGTGGTCTTGTTGTGGGATGCTGAGGATGAGTCTGGCTGCGGCAGTCTGGAGTTTGTGAAGCAGAGATTTGTTGATTCTGGTGTAGAGTGCATTCCTGTAGTCCAGCCTGCTGGTGATGAGAGCATGAGTGACGGTCTTCCTGGATTCGGGGGGATCCATTTGAAGGTCTTGCGGAGTATGCGTAGGGTGGTGAAGCATGTGTAGGCTATGGTGTTGGCCTGTGGGTCTGCCACATGAACCATCTTTATCCACTTTAAATCTACCTAAGAAAGAGATTGGTCATGTTTAATATGCCCTGCTCTATCAGTCGCACTGTGTGTGACATCAAAGAATAGTGACAGCAGTAACCAGTGCTGACCCACCAAAGTGTGTGACTGCAAGAACTAGAGTGAAAATGTGTTAGTTGGGAGCATGATCAACCAAAGAGCTGAGGGAAGAGAGTATGCATCCAGAGCAGAGAAAATTAGAGGCATCATATTCATTTTTCTGTGGTTGTGTGACATTGTGTCCTTACCTAATAAACAGTGTTGATTCCTTAAAGCTACTCCTAGTGTCAAGGTCTGCCAAATATGGATGCTGGTCCCCATCATAAGAGTATTATCTCTGACGCAATTGTGCCTGTTCATGGTATAATTGAGCCATAGCCATAATATTTTCATCCTTGATTAATTTGGGCATACAAGTCTAGTAATTACATACTTGCTGCCCTCACTGACATATTAAGAGCATGACTGGCCTGCTTTTCCTAACAGAGTGGCAAACCCTTCTCTCATAATAATATCCATAACTGATATATGTTGGGCATCCAGCTGTATCACAGTGGTAGCCCTGGTTTAATGGTGGGCATTATTAGCATAACAGAGGCATTCTTAGTGTTATAGTGACCAAGCATGGCCTATGATTCCAATACCTGGGTATTTGAAGCAGAATTTGTCAATGAGAGGCATTTCTACATGGCGGTACTCAATGAAAACGAAAAGCTGATGTTTAGGGACTGGGTATTTTCTAACAATGAAAACTGATTTGATTTTTAAAAGAAAAAATGATGCTTTTTCAGTAAAGGTTTTTCTTCTGGGCAATTGAGTTTGATTGCTCAAAGTGGAAAGTGGTTTTGATAGAAAAATATGTGTATTTTCAAAAACTAATATGCTAATGAAGACAAATATTGCAATTCTAAAACACATTTAAAGTTGTTAGCTGAATGATAATTCAGTTTGAGTTGGGTAGACTTTCTACTGTGGTAATACCCTTTGTGGCACACAGCATGTGATAATTAGAATTTTACTTGATTACAAGCACTTAATATTGATAAACGTTTTCCTAGCATTCTGCTGATAACTTCATCTGGAATGCTTGGGTGGTTACTACTGATAATCGTGCTTGAGGTCGTCATAGTGTAATGCTAATAAATATCATCAGCATTTTACAGTGATAAAATATGCTAGGAGCTCGACAGGACTTTCCTTGAGCAGAATTAGCTCTCACTACAGAAAAGTTTGGAGACAATTGGTCTGACTTCTCCTGGGTGTTGGCTTTGAGATACATTTGAGCGCACGAGTCAAACCAATCTGTCTTCTATCACCCTCTCTGGACGCGAGTCAGTCACAGACATTTGTATGCTCCACTTCCCAAATAATTTTAAGTCCCCAGATTTAGAAATAGTCGCATGGTCCCATTTTGAATTTAGGATAGCAGGTAAACCATTCATAAATGTGTGGCTCATCCGCTCAGTCATAATTGTGGCTCCACTGCCCACATGGGGGAACAGTTTTTCCTCCAGCGGCTTATAGGCATTGGAAACTCGTAGCCAGCCTGCTGGTCCAGCATTGGGCCACCAGGTCATATTTGACGGTGGCCCATTCACTGACCATCACTGTATTACCCGGCCTGGGCCTGCCAGGGAGATAACCCCGAGAGGTAAATGGCTCAATGATCCCCGTGCATAGAGAGGAAACACTCTATGCGTCAGAGTCTGTGATGTTTTATTTTTTAACACGAACTCCTACTTAGAGAGTTTACTTTTGAAAAACATGCCAGCTGCTCAGCAAACTCCCAAGCCGCCACAAGGGCCGTTGCTATGAAGGCTTATGGAGCTCTAAATGTGGCAGGCTATAGCTTCCGTTGACCTGTTCACCCTGTTCGCAGATTTACAAGCTTCTTGCGCCACTTTTGCGTCACTTTTCCCATGTTAAAAGTGGCGCAGGGGGCTTGTTAATCTGCCCCTCAATGAGGACCCCAAGACACCTTCCCACCACCCTCCCTCCTTTTTGGTGTATATATTATATTATGGTATATAACAACACAGCATTCAAATCAAACAGGTGAATAAAAAATCTAAGTTTGACAGCTTAAGATCCTGCTTCTGTGAGATGCACAATAGGAACTGACATCGCGTGCACATTAAACTGAGTTCATCGCATTCCATGCTTTCTAGCCTTGTGGTTCAGCAACAGAAGTAGAATAGCGCCACCTGGTGCCACTGAGTTATTACTACAAACATTTAATGGGAAGGGTTCACAAATTGAATTATAGAAGTTTATCCATCAGAAATTGCCGCTCCGCAGCGAGTTAAAAATGTTTGCAAAAATAAACTGAACACGGTCACTGTCACGCTCTGCTTCAAGAAAAAAGTACATTTGCATAACTTCTTCCACTTAAGATAGTTTGTAAGCGTTTGCAAAATCCTTAGAAAAGTCAACCATCGTTTCGTAGCGAAGTAAAAGAAACACTATCGATACATAAGAAATTGTTTTATAAAAGGACTTTTTCGCAAGAAAGCCACAACGGAGCGCTATAATAATGAGCTGCGGCGACATCCCCTATACTCCCCTCCTACCCCCCCCCCCCCCCCCCCCCCCGCCCCGCCACACACTCACAAGCATTAAGCTGAGAGAAACGTATGCGGTACCAGTGTTTTAATTTGGTATATCGAAGGGCAGATACTCACTAGAGTACTTGTTTTCTCCTGTGAAGTGCCGGTTCCCTCCCATGAAGGGCATGATTGCAAGGTGCTGACAAGTGCAGGTACTCTCCCTTTCAAATTAAGGAAGTGTAGGTACTGAGTACCGAATAGGACCTGCCCATTTAAAGCACTGCGGTACCAGCTTCCATACCGGTGCCATTGATTGTGAGTCAAAATGAGAAGCCCCCAGCGTTGATCTATCAGTAACAAGAGGGGGGCGGGCAAAATGGCTCCGGCTGTCCTGCAGTCTGTCCAGCCAGACCGTGTTCTCTCTGGGAGCAAACAGAACAGCAGGAGAGACGCAAGGGGAGAGGTCCTGTGCGTCGCAGCAAGGGGAGCTGGTCCGAACAAATGTATCACCCTGCACAGCCCACACAAAGGATGTGGCACAACGGCCAGAGCTGCAGAGCAGGGGAACAAATAGGCACATACATCAAAAGAAAAACCAGTTGCAAACAGGCAGATTCTCAGAATGTGCCCCTTTGAGACTGGTATAAAATTGCAATTTAAGTAATCTCTAAATTGTGATTACTTAAATTGCGATTGCATTTAAGGAATCGCAAATTGAGATTCCTTAAATGCAATGCATTAAAGTAAATAAATTAGCGATTTCGCTAATAGGAGTAGCAAATTACCATCAATTTGTACTTGATGGCAATTTGCAAAAACTCAAAGTTCCATTTTACAGACACACACATGCCCTTGGGGCATGTGTGTGTGTGCAAGATGTACTCATATGCAGCTTTCAGGGATGCAATAGGGTGTCCTTTTGACACCCTTGCACCCTTGAAATTGCATGCGCAATTTGCAAGTACCTATTGGGTACTCGCAAATTGCGAATGCAATTCCCTTTCATTCCTATGGGCCTCTTGCCCCATAGGAATGAATGGGAAGACATTCCTTAATTGCGATCGCACTCGCAGTTTGCGAGTCGCAATTAAGAAATGTTTAAAAATCGCTACTTTTTAAATCAATTTCTACATGCATAGGCCTTTGCGATTCCTTAATAATCGCAATTAAGGAATCGTAAAAGTCTACCTTGATGCATGTACCTGAAAGTTTGAGTCTTGGCGTCGGATCAACATCCTATGATTCTGGGCAAATCACTTAATCTCCCCGTGCCTAACAAAAATGAACTTGTTCTTGTGTAATGTAACTGGTGCTCCTGTAAAGCGCTCCAATACCTTAGGGCCGAGTTCGCGCTATATGAAAACTGCCCCCCAAAAAAAGAAGTGATGGGCCTCAAAACAACACCTGCCGCGAGGTGATCCGTGATCTCCAGCAAGATTAGGGTCAGTAAGGAGTGTGTGTAAACCGCTCTCCACCTGCCTCTGAGAACCTCCCAAAAAGGAAACAGCATGCTGGCCCCACGTGAGGCAGAGAATTGGAAACTCGAGGCAGGTATTGGTCTAGCAATTAAGGGTTAAATACGTGTTTTAGAAGTCTTGAGCCATTCCTATGGAGGCCAGCATCGTGAGCCGCGCAACTACCACAATTTGGAGGGAAGTGAGCACACACAGTCCCAAGGTCACAGGTTAAGAGAGCATCGTCTCACGTAACTAGCAGTTGAGCAGCATTCCAGAATGAGCAGCTTTGCCCATTAGCATGAACAGAGCTGAGGGGCTGCTTAAACTGAGACAAATGGTATAGACAAGGGTGACACAAAAGTACCATGTTTGTGAGGCCGGTGCGTCTGCAGAGAGCACGGACCGACCCACATGCAGCAAATCAAAAGCCCCAACAGGGATTGAGAGAGCAAGATTAAAACAAGCATTTACAATGCAATAGGTCTCGCATTTATGTGAGTTTAACCTATTGGCATTGTAAATGACAATGCCTTTTATTTATGTTTTAAAAACGAAAATAAAAAATATTGTCATTTTCAATGTCAATAGCTCAAACTTGCGTAAAAGCGAGACCTATTGCATTGCAAATGCTTGTTACCTTACTGGTGAAACATGCCTTTTGACAATATCACTTGAGTTAGACTCCGAGTAGCCCCTGATGGGGAACTGCCTGCAAGGACCCCCAAACAGGTGTTTCAAGTCTCCTAGAACTTGACCAGCACCAGTGCCTCCGACTAGTGGCGTCGTCCAACCCTCTCCCGGGCTTAAGCAGCAACAGCAGGGTGGGTTTGTGTTGGACACGGCCTCGTGGCGTGGTCCGACCCCTTCCGCATGGAGGGCCCAGGACGACATCGGCCCTCCATTTACCTACTATCGACCCCCCTGACACGCACATTCACGAACCACCGGCGAGAGCAGCCTCCCCGGCCACCTACAACCCCTCCCGGGTACCCCGGCGGAACCTGCTCGCCAACGCTGCCAGCCTGGCAACCTGACCAGACCACCCTTTCCGGCCGGCTCCCTCTCGGGGCCATCACGACCCGAACACGTGGCCGCAGCCATCCCGGGCCCCGGCCCCAGCAAAGCCCCGACATTGAGGCACCAAGATCCTCCTAGGTGGTAAAGTGGCCACTCGACAAGATCCCGGAGGAGGAGAGTTTCGATGGGCCTCCAGCCGCCCCCGGACGCCTGGTATCAATCGCCGTCCAGCCTCCCTGGGCGCTGGCTCCACCCCCCTGCTGGGTGTCTGGACACCTTCATCCCGGCCCCTCTGACCCCCAGGCGCGAGGGTCCGGACATCAAAGCCCTCCAGTCCTATATCTGGGCCAGCCCTGGATTAGGACGGCAGTTGTATCTGGAGTCGAAGCCCTGCTGACCTCGTAGCGGCTGATCCTGATCCGAACTCTTGCACCTGGAACCTTCGAGGCCCTGCTGACGCTGTCGCGGCCTGACCAAACTGAACCACCTTCGAGGCCCTGCTGACGCTGTCGCGGCCTGACCAAGCTGAACTACCTTCGAGGCCCTGCTGACGCTGTCGCGGCCTGACCAAGCTGAACTACCTTCGAGGCCCTGCTGACGCTGTCGCGGCCTGACCAAGCGGAACTACCTTCGAGGCCCTGCTGACGCTGTCGCGGCCTGACCAAGCCGAATTATCTTCGAGGCCCTGCTGACGCTGTCGCGGCCTGACCAAGCTGAACCACCTTCGAGGCCCTGCTGACGCTGTCCCGGCCTGACCCCTTGAACTATCCACGCACCAGTGGGTGCCAAGACTGTCCCGCTACCCCCTTTCCCCGAGACCACGACTTTACCGATCCCTCGATCCTTGCCCGCTATCCTGCCAAGACCTTGCTTTGATTACTTATATAAAGATTCTTGTGAATATCCTTCCTGTGTGACGTCTATCTGTAAGTAGTGTGATTGCTCTGCTGTTACGATTGTAGGAGAGAAGCCTCGCCAAGGAGGCCTCCCTACGGCGCTCGGCCTGTTCCAAAAAGAGAGGTGGGTCTCGGGGCGAACAGTCAGACACCTTCTGTCTCCCCTGGGGTCGCCTTTCCAACATTGGTGGCAAGCGACGGGATCCGAGCCCGCGCAAATCGTACAGTGAGTAACACGTCACTACTGACAGAGACCCACAGCCACGATGACTACTAAGGAAGCTGGAACCACTGCAGAATTCCAGAAAGACCTGTTAGAGGAGTATACCCATAAAGAACTTAAACAATTTTGCAAAGACTTGGGTATCGCTACCACCGGACTAAGCACAAAGGACGATTTCAAAGAAGCGCTGCAAACCTGGGTGGAGACCAGAGAGACCCCACCCCAAACGAACGATGACATTGTCCGAGAAGTACCCGTGAGTACCGTCATAGCCCCCATAGAGGAAAGAACCGCCAACAGGGACCCGGGCCTCTCCCACGAAGACGCCCGGGAGCGAGAGAGGAGTCGGCTCCATGAACTAGAGCTCGCCCGACTCCGTCTGGACGGAGAACTCCAATTAGCAGAAAAGAAAATGGCCCTTGAACAACTGCGATTAGAGGGAGATCTGGAAGAAAGGCGGCGGCAAAGAGAATTGGAAGAAAAAAAACTCGCATACGAACACGAGCGTGGCCTCAAAGAACTAGAGATCAAAGCCAAACTCGAAGAGGCTGGCGCCGCGGTAGCCCGGAACCCTCCACCTCCTGCCGACCCAAAGGTCCACATCCCGAAGGATATCGTCAAGGAGTACTACAAGAATGACGATATCCAGCAATGGTTCAAGGCGTACGAAGTTGCCATGACCGCGCACCGCATTCCGCGAAAAGACTGGGGTGCCGGCTTATGGGGGAGATTCGTCAGCGAAGGAAGAGACACCCTGCTGGCGCTGGCCGACGACGTAATGTCCTCCTATGACCACATGAAGGACGCCCTGCTCGTCCGGTATGGCCTCACCCCCGAGATGTACTGGCAGAGATTCAGAGACTGCAAGAAAATCCCCGGTACCACGTGGGTCGAGTACGTGAACTTTTATAGCAGGGCCCTGGAAGGATGGATAAAGGGCAGCAAAGTGTCCACCTACGAGCAGCTGTTCGACCTCATAGTTTGGGAGCACCTCTCCAACAACTGCTTTGTCGAGCTCAGACAGCATCTGCTCAACAGCAAGCTAACCGAGCCCCGGAAACTCGCCGTCGAGGCGGATCGATGGGTGAGCACCCGGGTCCTCCGAACACCGATAGGAGAAACAGGACAGGGCGGCCGGGGGCACCCCCGCCAGCGTGGAGGCGGAGGAGGACAGAACCAGAGCCGAAGCTTCCCGCCGGCCCCGGGCCGGGGCCCCCCTCAGGGGTCCCCCCCGAATAACCCTTCGCCGTCCCTGATCAGAGGAGGGACCCCCCCAGCACGGCTGGGGCCCCACCCGAACATTACTTGCCACAGATGCCAGCGGACCGGTCACTATGCCAGTGACCCCATCTGCCCCATGAACCAGCGTCCCGGCACCGCTGGGCCTCCGACCCGCCAGTTTGCTGCTGCAGCCCTGGGAGAGGAGGGAGAAGAAGACGTAGAGGTCTACGAGGAAGGTCAAACCGAGTATGAACCGGCCGCCATGGCCCTAGCCTGCCTGGGCAATAGAGACCTGGTCCCCCAGGCCCCGCTACCGAGCAACACTCGAAAATACCGTCAGTGGGTACACATCAATGGACGACGGACCGAAGCCCTCCGAGACACGGGAGCCAGTGTGACGGCCGTCCGCTGCCACTTGGTGACCCCCGAACAGATCATCCCGAACGTACGATGCCCCGTGAGGGCCGCCGACAACTCTGAAACTCTATGCCAGATGGCCCGAATTCCCTTCGAATGGGGGGGAGTGTCGGGCACCCTCAAGGTGACCGTCCGGGACGACACCCCGTGGACTGCCTCCTTGGGAACGACCTCGAGAGCTCTCCCTGGGCCCAAGTCGAGCGGCGAGAGCACCTAGGAATGATGGGACTACCCGAGTGGGTCTGTGCGACGACCCGATCTATGGCGGCCCGAGCCCCGGCAGCGACCGAGGCCACCCCGACCGAAGAGCCGGAGTGGCCCGAGCCACCACCCCCTGCCCTCCACGAAGAATGCGACTCCGAGACCAGGCCATCGGAGCCCGGAAACCACCATGAGCTCAGCGACATCCCCGAACTCGCCCAATGGCGCCAAGAGGGTGGTAGTTGTCAAAAAAGGGGAGAGAGTGATCAGTAGATCCGCAGGGCACTCGTTACCACTCAAATAAGTGGAAGGTCCAGTATCAGCCTGTGCCCCCACCAAGTCATTGTGAACAAAAAGGGTAGCTGAACCGTTCCTGGTAAAGAGAAAGCTGTGTATCAGGCGTGACCATGGGTGTGGATGTGGCACCCTTGGGCATCCATTATGTTGGAATTATTTGCCTCACACACCCGGATGAGTGTCATGCTTCATCATCGGCGTTGCTCCTCGTCGGGGAGGCGGTGCAATCCCCGACTGGCTCACCTCAAAGAGGGGCTCTTTGACGGAGATCTTTTCTTCCAACAGCCTTATGGTGAAGTGCGGGTATGTGGGCAATGGAACAAGGAAAGTAGAAGGTGATTAAAAAGTAGTAGGGAGTACCAAAAAGTACTACTTTATTCTGGGGGTCTCCCTCTACGGTTAAAAACGTGAGAACAACTAACTAAGTACCACTGAGTAAAGTATGGTGGGACTTGGTGTTGTAAATTATTTACATGGTCAACATGTTTCTCGCACTAGAAATTTTCCGCGATTCTTCAGGACCTATAAAAATGTGTACTATGCAGTCTTACAACAACATGCAGGTGTCATGTGTATAAATGCAAGCACTATCAGTGTAGTTTACCTCTGTGGTAATATCCTCTGCCTAGATAGGGGAGTAATGTAAACAAAGTTAATTGCATTAATACATAGCAAAAAAACTCAAGTGTGATCACGCCAAAGTCACACACAGGATGTCAAGCTCAAGGTGGCCAACAACATGTCTACTAGCTATAGTGAACTAGAGTTGCCAATTGGCAGCGTGCAGTGAGCATATTCCACCAACCATTCAGGTAAACTACACTGATAGTGCTTGCATTTATACACCTGCATGTTGTTGTAAGACTGCATAGTACACATTTTTATAGGTCCTGAAGAATCGCGGAAAATTTCTAGTGCGAGAAACATGTTGACCATGTAAATAATTTACAACACCAAGTCCCACCATACTTTACTCAGTGGTACTTAGTTAGTTGTTCTCACGTTTTTAACCGTAGAGGGAGACCCCCAGAATAAAGTAGTACTTTTTGGTACTCCCTACTACTTTTTAATCACCTTCTACTTTCCTTATTCCATTGCCCACATACCCGCACTTCACCACAAGGCTGTTGGAAGAAAAGATCTCCGTCAAAGAGCCCCTCTTTGAGGTGAGCCCGTCGGGGATTGCACCGCCTCCCCGACGAGGAGCAACGCCGATGATGAAGCATGACACTCATCCGGGTGTGTGAGGCAAATAATTCCAACATAATGGATGCCCAAGGGTGCCACATCCACACCCATGGTCACGCCTGATACACAGCTTTCTCTTTACCAGGAACGGTTCAGCTACCCTTTTTGTTCACAATGGCCAAGAGGGTGGTCCCACCCGAGAACAGTTTCGGCAGGAACAGAAGACCTGCCCTTCCCTCGAGGGTACCCGCCAACAAGCCGCTGCCCAAGCTACCGGGGACACCTCAGGGTCCCACTGGGTCTACTGGGACCATGACCTCCTATACAGTGAACAGAAAATTGCCGAGCTGGGGGACGGCCGAGTGCTAGTGGTTCCCCTGCGATTCAGAGACTTCCTTTTGAACCTGGCGCACGATGTGCCCCTCGCCGGGCACCTGGGGCAGGACAAAACTTACAGCCGCCTGGTGACCCATTTTTACTGGCCCAAAATGCGCAACGATGTACATAACCACTGCCGCACCTGCCCGACATGCCAAGCCAGCGGAAAGAGCGGGGGGAAGGTGAAGGCCCCGCTCCAACCTTTTCCAGTAGTGACCACCCCCTTCGAGCGAGTGGGAATAGACATTGTGGGGCCCCTGGACCCTCAAACCTCGCAAGGGCATCACTTCATACTTGTCCTGGTGGACCATGCCACCCGCTATCCTGAGGCCATCCCCCTCAGAACCATCACCGCTCCCGTGGTGGGGCGAGCCCTGATGGGGATCTTCTCCCGAGTAGGATTCCCCCGAGAGGTCGTGAGCGATCGGGGCACCAACTTTATATCGAAGTATATGCGGTCCCTGTGGCAACAGTGCGGGGTCACATATAAGTTCACCACCCCGTATCATCCCCAAGGGAATGGACTTGTGGAGCGGTTCAACCGGACTCTCAAGGGGATGATCCAGGGCCTAGAAGAGCCACTACGACGCAAATGGGATGTCCTGCTGCCCTGCCTCCTGTTTGCCTATCGGGAGGTACCCCAGAAATCCCTGGGGTTCAGCCCCTTTGAACTCTTGTACGGACACCCTGTCCGAGGTCCGCTCAGCCTGGTCAAAGAAGGCTGGGAAACTACAGTCCAAGACGCACCACCGGATGTCTACCGGTACCTCCTGACCCTCCGAAACCAGACTCGGAAGTTCCGGGCCCTTGCGGAGGCCAACCTGGAGGCCAGTCAGGAGGACATGAAACGCTGGTATGACCAGAACTCCTCCTCCATCGAGTTCGAGCCGGGCCAGCGGGTCTGGGTCATGTCCCCGGTCGTACCATGTGCCCTCCAGGACAAATGGTCGGGGCCCTTCAAGGTGATCGAGCGCAAGAGCCCCGTCACTTACCTCGTGGACATGGAGTCTCCTCGGAACCCCCTCCGGGTTCTGCACGGCAACCGGCTCAAACCTCATTTCGCCCGCACAGAACTGAGCCTGCTGCTAGCTACCGACGATGGGACCGAAGACGACTCCGAGCCCTTGCCCGACCCCCTAAAGTGCACTGAGAAGGACGGCTCCGTCGAAGGGATCTCTCTCTCTCCCGACCTGACCCCCGCACAGCGCCGAGACTGCCAAGAACTGTTGGGACAATTCACAGATCTGTTCTCCCTCACCCCCGGGGTTACCCAATGGTGTGTCCACGATGTCGACACCGGGGACAATCAGCCAGTACGACACCGGGCCTACCGGGTCCCCGACCGAGTTCGGGCCTGCATCCAGACAGAAGTTACCAAGATGCTGGCCCTGGGGGTGGTCGAACCCTCCGACAGTCCCTGGGCCAGCCCAGTTGTCCTGGTCCCCAAGGCCGCCGCACCTGGCACCCCGCCAGAACTCCGGTTTTGCGTCGACTACCGGGGACTGAATGCTGTTACAAGAACCGACGCCCATCCCATCCCCCGGGCCGATGAACTGATCGACCGCCTGGGGGTCGCCAAGTACCTCAGTACCTTCGACCTCACCGCCGGGTATTGGCAGATCGGCCTCACCCCTGGCGCCCAGGAGCGATCAGCCTTCTCCACACCCGACGGCCACTTCCAGTTCAAAGTGATGCCCTTCGGCATGAAAAACGCCCCGGCCACCTTCCAGAGGCTAGTAAACAAAGTACTGGCGGGGCTAGAAGACTTCAGTGCCGCCTACCTAGACGACATTGCGGTCTACAGCCTCCACTGGGCCGAGCACCTGAAACACCTCTGGGAAGTCCTGACAGCCCTCCGCCGGGCCGGGCTAACTGTGAAGGCCAGCAAATGCCAGATAGGCCAAGGGTCCGTGACCTATCTGGGACACCAAGTGGGGAGCGGCCAAGTGGCTCCCCTCCAACCCAAGATCGACGCCATCGTAGCCTGGGAGCCCCCGGTCAACCAGACCGCCGTCCGAGCCTTCCTGGGGCTCACTGGGTACTATCGGCGTTTTATCAAGAACTATGGGAGCATTGTGGGGCCCCTCACGGAACTGACCTCGAAGAACCGGCCCCAGAAAGTGCAGTGGACACCCGCGTGTCAGGTGGCCTTCGAGACCTTGAAAGCAGCCATGTGTACCGCCCCTGTGCTCCAGGCCCCCGACTACAGCCGAGAGTTTGTGGTCCAGACCGACGCCTCGGAACACGGCATCGGGGCGGTCCTGTCGCAAATTGACTCCGAGGGAACTGACCATCCTGTGGCCTTCATCAGCCGGCGGCTGCTGGCCCGAGAACAGCGATGGAGCACCATCGAGAGAGAGGCCTTCGCTGTCGTGTGGGCCCTCAAGAAACTCAGGCCCTACCTCTTCGGCACCCACTGCCGGGTGCAGACTGACCACCGGCCCTTAAGGTGGCTGATGCAGATGCGTGGCAAAAATCCAAAACTGTTGCGATGGTCCATCTCCCTCCAAGGCATGGATTTCACTGTGGAGCATCGCCCTGGCAGCGACCACGCCAACGCTGATGGCCTGTCCCGGTTTTTCCGCCTCGACGAGGAGAGCCCCCAGGAAGATGGGTGACTCTCCCCGCCTTCAGCTGGAGGGGACGTGTGTTGGACAAGGCCTCGTGGCGTGGTCCGACCCCTTCCGCATGGAGGGCCCTGACGACATCGGCCCTCCATTTACCTACTATCGACCCCCCTGACACGCACATTCACGAACCACCGGCGAGAGCAGCCTCCCCGGCCACCTACAACCCCTCCCGGGTACCCCGGCGGAACCTGCTCGCCAACGCTGCCAGCCTGGCAACCTGACCAGACCACCCTTTCCGGCCGGCTCCCTCTCGGGGCCATCACGACCCGAACACGTGGCCGCAGCCATCCCGGGCCCCGGCCCCAGCAAAGCCCCGACATTGAGGCACCAAGATCCTCCTAGGTGGTAAAGTGGCCACTCGACAAGATCCCGGAGGAGGAGAGTTTCGATGGGCCTCCAGCCGCCCCCGGACGCCTGGTATCAATCGCCCTCCAGCCTCCCTGGGCGCTGGCTCCACCCCCCTGCTGGGTGTCTGGACACCTTCATCCCGGCCCCTCTGACCCCCAGGCGCGAGGGTCCGGACATCAAAGCCCTCCAGTCCTATATCTGGGCCAGCCCTGGATTAGGACGGCAGTTGTATCTGGAGTCGAAGCCCTGCTGACCTCGTAGCGGCTGATCCTGATCCGAACTCTTGCACCTGGAACCTTCGAGGCCCTGCTGACGCTGTCGCGGCCTGACCAAACTGAACCACCTTCGAGGCCCTGCTGACGCTGTCGCGGCCTGACCAAGCTGAACTACCTTCGAGGCCCTGCTGACGCTGTCGCGGCCTGACCAAGCGGAACTACCTTCGAGGCCCTGCTGACGCTGTCGCGGCCTGACCAAGCCGAATTATCTTCGAGGCCCTGCTGACGCTGTCGCGGCCTGACCAAGCTGAACCACCTTCGAGGCCCTGCTGACGCTGTCGCGGCCTGCCCCTTGAACTATCCACGCACCAGTGGGTGCCAAGACTGTCCCGCTACCCCCTTTCCCCGAGACCACGACTTTACGGATCCCTCGATCCTTGCCCGCTATCCTGCCAAGACCTTGCTTTGATTACTTATATAAAGATTCTTGTGAATATCCTTCCTGTGTGACGTCTATCTGTAAGTAGTGTGATTGCTCTGCTGTTACGATTGTAGGAGAGAAGCCTCGCCAAGGAGGCCTCCCTACGGCGCTCGGCCTGTTCCAAAAAGAGAGGTGGGTCTCGGGGCGAACAGTCAGACACCTTCTGTCTCCCCTGGGGTCGCCTTTCCAACAGTTTCTTTATGGACCTGTGGAAAATTAAATTTTGCCATGTTCTGTGTCCCTACGTGTTCCCCATCTTATGTTATATGTGCATGATTAATATGCATATGTATTCCCTATGATCGATTAAAGACGCAATTACAGCTGTGTCCATCTCTAGTATGCCAGTTCCTAGTTTTCGTGAATACAACGAGCATCAGGCCTATGTAAAGTTATGTTGCCACGTTTAACAGTGTGCACGTTAATTCATTGAAAAGTCTCCGTTTCTAGGCCTCAAAAGGGCCCGGACACCAGATTCAGCTCCTGTCTCCTGAACCCTCGCCGAGGAGCGATACAGCCCCCACCTGTATCCCTGACCCTTCACTTACTTCCTGCCTCACAGTGCCCGGCTCGGCCTGGCTCTGCCTGTCAGTCTGCCAAGAGTATGTTATGATTCTAGTTATCAGTCCAGCTCTCCTTCCCTGCATTCCTAAAGCTACTGAATCGCATCAATAGTTTCAGTCATCGTCTAGCCTTTACGTCTCCATGTAAGAGAAATACTGTATTAATGGTCAGTTAATATTCCTCAACACGCACTACATGTAGAATTATGCATGCACCAGTCTTAGAGTCTGTTAGCCTTTGCCCTGATAACTTTTGGATTCTATCAACATGTTCTCTAAACATCAGATACTAGATAGTGTTTAGGTACATGTCGCTCTGACTCTCCAGACTTTCGTCTCTCCTTCTAGCTCAGAAGTCATAGCCCCCAGTTCCTCCTAGTAACACGTCATTGCCAGCTTGCGCGCACCACTAGGTTAGAGGTCCCGGCTCCTTAGGTAGCCCCCTCCATGTTTCCGCCCCATTTGTGACATATTCCGTTACGTTTACATCACATGTCTATGTATACGCCCTGTTCACGCCTCTTGTTACACCTACTTTCTGCCTTATCTTTCGCGACTGCTACAGGCCCTGCCCACTGCTACGCCTATTGTATTGAATACCATGTATTTTGTTTAAGTATATATACTTGTGCACTGTTATAAAAAGTTACCCCATTCCTTTGTCCCTGCCCTGTGCAGCGCTGCCATCCTATTCCCGTGCAGGTTGTCCTGTTCCTGTCCTTTATGCTGTATTAAACCTGCAAACTCCAGCTACCTCGAATCTTGACTCTTATTTATTGAGCTATCTGTTATTGTATATCCAGTCAAAAATAGAGGTATTATTTATTTATTTACCACATAATGGCGCCCGAATAGGAACTTGCCCTTTCCCCACGCGCCGGTGAAGCCACGCAAGCCCCCTGATCCTCTGCAGCCGTGACGGAACCATACCGTGCACGTGCAGATATTTCTGCTTCAAGTATCCCTCAGGCCCACGGAGGAGACGGAGGTTGCGGTCCAGCATCCAGACGAGGCGGTGGAGGAACGCGGCGAGTCCCGACCAGAGCCCAAGCCGAGAGTCCAAGGTCCGAGGTATCCGGAGGCCCACCCGTAACTGAAGTCCGAAGTTCGTCCGTCCGTCGTCGTAGCAGTCCAGTCCAGTCCGAGGCCTTCCGTTCTTGCTGCCCGGTGAGTACCGTTGCTGGGGTAGTATCTAGACAGGGTCAATTGCATTGTCTCTGGTCCGTGGGTTTGGGTACACAGATCCAACACGAAGTGTCCACTTAGGTGGATGCGGGTCCTGACGTGTCTCTTTATGAGACCGGTAAGTTTCGTACTGTTTTAGCAGTGCATCTAGTTTCTGTTCTAGTCCGTTCTGTTCTCGAGAAATTCATGTATTCTGTTTTCAGTATTCCAGGTAGTATTTTGTCCGAACTGTTATCCTAAATGTCATTCATGTATTTCAATGTCGTGGTATGAAAGTGGTGTTTCTTCAGTAATTATCGTGTTCATTGTGTATTGTATTGTGTCTAGACTCCAGCCCAGTCATGCCATTGTTTTCCAAGTTACGTCAGTTAAAAACTAGAAAAGGTCTGTTAGAAGAAGCAGTTCCTGTCCCGCCTAGGGACAGTCCAGGTCATTTTATGTATCAAAAGCATGGCATAAGTGCCATATTATATCTAGATTTATGGGTGGAGTACACCAAACAGTTAGAAGAAAAGTATAGATGGCCCGTATCGGGTACATGGGATGCCGAGTGCATCATGCGAGTAGAAGAAGCATTATGGAAAAAGAAAGCCAGACAGTCACAGAAAGATGCCATCGAGTTATGGCGCAAAGAATCTCATAAAAGAACCGAAAAAGAAATCAGAAAGTCAGAATTAAGTAGAGAATCCTCAGAAAGAGCCCAAGAAAGGGAATTAATCGAAATAGGTGAACGAGTTAAAACCGAACAGTCAGACAGACAGAGGAATGCCTTTATTAAGGGTATGTATCCTCTTCTTGCCGAGGGCTTGCCAAAAGCAACCCCGGAGGCATCCAGTAATTTCCCGCCACCTTTAGTTCCGACCAAGCTACGTCACAAACCGACCGCAGCTGATATTTTTCTCTCGTCCTATTTGGACGACACAGTCCCAGAATATGCAAATCCTGTTCCGCCAGCTCCTGTAAATAATGTAAATCCTGCTCCTCCAGTCACCGGGACACCTGTTACAGCATCTGTTACGGTACCCCCGGTCCAGCCCGTAGTACAAATTCCCGCCACATCAGTCACTCTGCTAGCACGAAGAGTATCAGTCGACAATTCCAGCTTAGGGGCCGCGGGAGGAGGTCCTCCTGGTACCCCGCCGCCAAGTAGACGTCTAGGGCCAGTCGAGTTACATGAACGTGCGTTACAGCGTACGCCTAAATATCAGTCCATTGCAGAAATCAGGCGAGCTCTTACTGAATGCTGTTATGATCCAGTCCCAGGCGAGGATAGTATGGTTATATATTCCGTACGTGTAAGGCAGGTGTCCGAGTATTTGGTCACCCTACCGAATATGAAAGAAGATCTAGACAGAATGTATCGTTTCATTCGTACAGGACAAGATCCAGAAAGTATTGGTGAAGTCATGTCTCACAGAAAATCTGAGATCCAGTTCATGTTATTAAAGTTTCTGATCAATTGTTTAATTAGGGAACAAGATTCCCCGACTAAAGATCCGACCGAAATGAAAATTCTGACAAAGTGGAGTGATAATATAGCCGAGGGTAAGCACAAGACACTCAATTGTATAGGGAGTATGTACAAGAAAATTCGTAAGGAAATAATAAGGTTACACGAGAAGCGCAAAGCAGCACAAGTAAGCGAGAAAGAAAATGACTCTTCTACTGAAGAGGTGGAAGACGAGAATACCGCCAGAATAGCGTATGTAGGTAAATCTAGATTTCCAGACCGACAGTCACGCCTAGAACACAAGAAAGTCTTTCATCTTCCAGCACCAGAACAAGGTTCTCTAGAACAAGTATTTCAAGCTACCGATCACATTCTGAAATCACGAATCGGTTATAGTGAGTTAAGTACCATGCATGAACAAGAACTAGCCCGATCAGCAGTTCGATGGACTACTGATTCTACCACTTTTCCAGATGAAATAGTGGCACAAATGTTTCTGAAACTGCCCCCAGCCGAGCAGCGACTGGTGGGTATGTATATGATCCAGCACCTCATTACACTGTATGAGGGTCAACATTCTGATCCAGGTCCGTTACATGATATCCTGAACGAGTTACTCCAGTATAGATGGAAAGGTTTAGGTACCGATTTAATTAGTGTCATTCTAGAACAGCGCCATAAATATAGAACGTTTCTGAACCCACATTTTGTTCATGTCTCACCTCCAGAAAGTAAACCATTTTTACATAGATAGACAGCATCCGTTACGAGAAGTACACCCAGTTAGGACAACGGGTGGTGAAATGCAACGAGTATTTGTTTACACCCCAGTTACAAAGATGGAACTCTTAGAGATGAAGAAATTAATTCCCTGTCACGACAAAGATCCAGCAGGGTTCCACCGAGAATTAAAAGACATGCTCCGTATGGGAGAATACACGTATCCAGATATTATTAAAATGCTAAAAGTCCTGTTGCCTGCGGGCATATATGAAAAACTCAAGGAAAAGGATTGGGAGGTGGGAGAGAAAAAGATTGATTGGACAGCTCTAGAAGCTGAAGATAAGATACGAGTACCAGGTACCGGTCTTGGAGACAAATGTAAAGAACTACCAGAATTATTGATACAAGTTTTGCCTAGATTATTAGCCACTAAAAAGGAAGACTGGGATGCAATCTCAGCCTGTAAACAGAAACAAGACGAAGACACTAGTGATTTTTATTCTAGATTTGAGAAATGTTTTATAATAAACAGTGGTTTAAAGACGAGTAGTGAGTCATACCCTCATCTTTTTGTTACTAAACTAGTCGAGAATTCAAGTCCACAAGTTAAGAATCGAGTTTTGAAAGTCGAAAGTACATGGCAAGCTAGTACTCCGTCCCAGATGTTACAGATGCTCCAGTACCACCAGAATAGAATCAGAGAAGAGCAAGAACACGAGAGAAGACGTATGAAAGACACGAAAATGAAAGTACTAGTTGCACAATCTGTTCCACAAGACAGTCAGACGAGGGGTCCGAATCAAGCCAGTCATCCTGCAGCTCCCGTTAAAGGGACATGCAATTATTGTAAACAGCCAGGTCATTTTATAAACGAGTGTGCAGTTCTGAAACACAACATAGCTACTGGTAAAACTAAAGAAAGACCACGTCCGCCTAGACAAGAACAGGTTTCACAGACTTCTCAGCCACAGAATGCACAACAGACAGTTCCAGCACCGCAGCCTATCGCTGCAACACAGCATGTTACACAGCAGATGTACCAGTATGCACAGACAGAGTATCCAGAGTATCAAGCGTATTCATGAAACAGCCTAGAGAGGGAGGTAGGCTTGCCTCTCATCGAGATTCCTGTAGATCAAGAGGGTCCCTATGTTCACAGTCAAGTATTAGGGAAAGACAGAAAGTTTTTGATTGATACAGGGGCAAGTAGGACGACTATTAGTCATGACGAGGTTCCAGCGGCTCCGCTCTCAGGCTCTAGAAATGTTTCCCTTGGATTTTCAGGAAAGCCAATAATTAACGAGATTTCCAAACCAGTTACTCTAGAAGTTGGTCCATTGTCCCGAACTACTGATCTATTACTTACGAAGTCATGTCCAGAAAATTTGCTAGGCATTAAGACACTGAAAGAATTAGGTGCAGTTATTTGTTGTTCCCCAGAGGGAATACGTTTGTTTTTACGTGACTTCAAGGGTCACTATGTTTTACGAGATTTTGATCCAAGATTGTCTAATGTTCCGCAGCATCTATGGGCGCAAGGTCCAACTGATGTTGGTTTTATGCAAATCACACCCCATCGTGTGACTCTCAAGCAAGGTGTAGTGTTACCACGAATCAGACAGTACAGATTGCCACCTGAGGCTGTAGCAGCCTTATCCAAAATTATTGACGAGCTCATTGCTCAAGGAGTAGTTGTAGAAACTGACTCTAATGTATGTAATTCTCCTATCATTCCAGTCATGAAACGTACTGATCCAAATGCACCTCCAGTACATCGATTAGTGATTGACCTTCGAGAACTCAATAAATGTATCATTCCCCAGTACCCAGTTGTTCCAGATATTTCTTCCCTATTAACAGCTATTGATTCTGAAGCTGTATTTTTTACTGTAATCGACCTCAAGAATGCATTTTTCAGTGTTCCAATTCATCCAGACAGCCAGTTCCTTTTCGGTTTTTGTTTAAATGGAAGGAGCTATAAATTCACACGAGCTCCTCAAGGTTTCACAGAAAGTCCTAGTATTTACAGTCAAGCACTTAAGAGACAACTAGACAACATTCACATGCCAACTGACACTGCCCTGCTCCAATATGTCGATGATCTACTGATCACAGCCCGTTCTGAACGTGCTTGCGAGCGAGCATCACTTACAGTTCTGTACTTCCTAGCCGAGATGGGGCACAAGGTGTCCCCTTCGAAGCTTCAATTCTGTGTCCAGCAAGTGATCTACTTAGGCCACTTACTGTCCAAGTGGGGTAGGCAGTTGACACCCGACCGTATCCAGTTAATAGCGAGTCTTCCTCAGCCCAAGACCCAGAAGGAGGTACGTGCTTTTATCGGCCTTACTTCTTATTGCCGACAATGGATTCCTCAGTATGCATTTCTAGCCAAACCACTGATACAGTTAACGACACAGGAGGCAGCCGTATCGACTGTCCTCCCTTGGACCCAGGAACATACACTTAGTTTTAATGAGTTGAAGAAAGCTTTATGCCAAGCACCTGTTTTAGCAACACCGAACTACAGTAAGCCTTTTACACTTTTTGTCAGGGAACGTGATGGTACTGCATTATCTGTTCTCACCCAAGATCAAGCAGGACAATACAAGCCCTGTGCTTATTTTTCGAGCACATTAGATCCAGTAGCCCAGGCTCTGCCTGCGTGCCTCAAGTCAGTTGCAGCCACAACACTAGCTATCAGACAAAGTGATTCCATAGTGTTAGGACATTCCCTGACAGTACAAGTTCCACACTCCGTGGAAGTTCTTTTAAACCGAACACAGACTCAGCACTTGACTATTGCACGTTTGACAGGTTATGAACTGACACTGTTCCAGCCACACATAGAAATCAGACGCTGCAACATTCTAAATCCTGCTACACTGTTACCGTCAGTTACTTCAAATCCTGCCACACATGACTGTGTGGAAGTTGTTAACACCATGACAAAGCCAAGACAAGACCTGACAGATATTCCATTACCAGATCCCGACCTGACACTTTCTGTGGATGGTTCATGTATGAGAACAAGTACAGGAGAACTAGTAGCCGCGTATGCAGTGACTACTGAGACTGAAGTTATAGAGACACACCGTATTGACACCCTGTCTGCTCAAGCAGCAGAGCTAGTTGCTCTGACCCAAGCCTGCATACGTGCCAAGAACCTGAAAGTTAATATTTACACAGATTCACGCTACGCATTCGGAGTCGTACACGACTTTGGAGTGCTCTGGCAGGAGAGAGGTTTCATGACTTCTCATGGAACCAAGATTCAGCATGGGTTCCTTATTCAAGCTCTGTTAGATGCAATACATTTACCGACATCTATCGCTATCATGAAGTGCAAAGCACATACGAAAGTTACTGACATTATTTCCCAAGGTAATGATCTAGCAGATCGAACAGCCAAGCTTACAGCACAGACACCAGACATACCAGTTAACAAGACACCGACATCCACTCTAGAACAGACTACATGTATGACAGTTAAGGATCCCACACAAGATGTCATAGACATACAGTCACATGCTACTCCCGAGGAAATCAAGAAATGGTCCGAACAAGGAGGGGTCCAGACAGATCAGGGATGGGTGACGAAGGGAAAAGCCACATGGTTTCTCCCCGACTCTATGGTTCAAGTCATTATTAATACCGCACATAGTCCTGCACATTTAGGAGAAAAAGCCATGTTAGACAGTATCCAGAACATTTGGTTCAACAAGCATTTATGAGCTGCAGCCAAGCAGAAAGTCCGTACCTGTATGATATGTTGTCAGTTCAATCCAGGTAAAAGTGTTCCGGTGGAACAAGGTGGATTCCAACCCCCTGACCACCCTTTTGAAGTCCTCCAGATGGATTATATTCAGATGGAGCGATGTCGAGGTTTCAAGTATGTCCTTGTAGTTGTATGCGCTTTGTCCAGGTGGACAGAAGCATATCCAGTTCCAGATTACACAGCAGCGACCACTGCCAAGCAGCTGGTTCGTGAATTCTTCCCCCGTTATGGACTCCCTAGGGTCGTGTACTCAGATAACGGCCAGCCATTCTCATCCGAACGAATGAAGCACGTTTCCCTTTTGTTAGGGTACCAGTGGAAGTTCCATTGTGTACGCCATCCAGAAGCAGCCGGTCTCGTAGAGAGACATAACCAGACCCTAAAAATCCGCATCGCCAAAGTTTGTAAAGAGAAAGGTGTAGACTGGCTAGTAGCTCTGCCAGTCGCCCTATTTTATATGCGCATGGTCGCACATTCCAGATCAGGTCTGTCCCCTTATGAGGTCGTATTCGGCCGCCCCCCGAATATGTGGGGTACACCCAGACCCCGAAGTATTACAGATGTTTCCAGTAATATGCTGACAGATTACCTAGCTTCCTTGATGTCTGCCCTACACTCTTGTCGTTCACAGGTTGCCGCCGCATTTCCCGACAATACTGAAGTCAAGCCACATGAGGTCCTTCCTGGCTCCCTGGTTTTAATCCGGAATTTCGATCGTCCAAGTCCGCTGGAGCCTCGCTGGAAGGAGCCGAAGTTAGTCCTTTTGACCACCCGCACTGCCGTCAAGTTGGAAGGCAGGAAGGGGTGGGTGCACCTGTCGCATGTCAAGAAATTTCACGGACTCCGACTAAAAACTGTTTCCAAGAACATTTCCAAGGATTGTCAAGATTTTAAAGACTGCCAAGATACTATTCTTAAGGACTGTCCCGCTATTGACTCTGATTCAAAGGATTCCCTGTTAGAGAAAACTCCACAGCAGGAGTATAAAAGTAAGCTCCGGTCTAGTAAAATAAGTCAGCCAGTTTAATTGTCTAAGTCCCCCTGGGTGAAACGGTTAGACAGGTATCTGACATGTATGAGATAGACCCCCATAGTGAGAGAGTTAGTCAAAACTCTATCCGATGTATCGTTTTTCTAAGTTTTATATTGTTTTTGAGCTTGATGATTACCTGCACGAGTTATGCATTTCATTTATGTTTTCCAATTTCTCATGTAAATAAGTTTTCTAATGCTACAGTAGAGCATACGTTTAGTGATCTGCCTCCTCACGAACTATCCTATCGTCTTGCTATGCGCAACAATACATTTATCCGTATGTTACATTATTCACACCAGACCAGCAATGCCACTAATTGTTGGGTGTGTGGTCGACTCCCCCCTTTCCAGACACCGAAGGGAGTTCTGCCACTGTTTCCTTATCCGTTTTCACATAATGGTTCGTGTGGAGCCTGGTCCATGTTAACGTCATCCTCAACTGATATGTCCCTTCTGAACAGTACATGTTTTCCAGACAAGCAAGGTCTTCCCCACAGAACAGGGTTAGATCTAGAAAATGAAGTTTATGATTTAGGTAATTATTCTTCGAATTTTATGGTCCTGAATGTTCAGTCTGATCCTACTCCAGACTTACCTGCTATTTCAGTACTACCAGTCAAAGGCGAATTATGTGTCAGAAATAATGGTTCCGCACATGTAGGACATAGTGATTGTACTACTATTGTTAAGTATAGTGACAGTGGGAAATCTATTTTCAAAGCTTCACGTCATTCTTATTTTGTTTGTGGTCAGACCGCATATGTTCGTCTGCCCCTCGATTGGGATGGAACATGTTACATTGCCTTCCTACTGCCACCAGTTTTCCTAGCCCCATCCGATTATCATAGAAACACACATCTAGTACACATTAGACATAGAAGGGAGATTGAGTCCCCGATTGTCGATCAAACTGAAACTGCTCTAGAACAGTATACAGATTTCAATAAAGGATTCTTCTTCTTTATAGGACCTATCCAGAATAGTAAGTTAATACGTAGACTAACCAGAACCCTTGAAGCAGTAGTGAATGAGACTACTTCTGCTCTAGGTAACTTAACCGAAGAGCAATCTGCTATGAGATTTGTCGTGCTCCAAAATCGTCTCGTTCTTGACGTCATACTGGCCGATAGAGGAGGAGCATGTAGAGTCATCGGATCTAGTTGCTGCATTTTCATTCCTAATAACGCGCCGTCTGTTTATTCAGCTATAACCAGACTTCATAAAATCGCCCATCAGTTACACCAGAATCCAGGCACCTGGACATGGTCCGGTTGGTTTTGGAGTATAATTTCTGCCTGGGGATGGAAAGTATTGTCATTTCTAGGTATTGCAGTAGCGATCATATTCAGTTGCTGCCTCTGTTTACAATGTGGCCCTGCGATTTGCGGCATTTGTGCTACATTCTGTATTCCAAGTCCTAGTCCTAAGTCCCGTTCCAAGATAATTCGAGACGAGCAAATGATACTGTATGAAATGATAGATGGTATCATGAATATTGATGTTTCCTGATGGAAACGTAGTGACAAGGAGGGAATGTGGAAAATTAAATTTTGCCATGTTCTGTGTCCCTACGTGTTCCCCATCTTATGTTATATGTGCATGATTAATATGCATATGTATTCCCTATGATCGATTAAAGACGCAATTACAGCTGTGTCCATCTCTAGTATGCCAGTTCCTAGTTTTCGTGAATACAACGAGCATCAGGCCTATGTAAAGTTATGTTGCCACGTTTTACAGTGTGCACGTTAATTCATTGAAAAGTCTCCGTTTCTAGGCCTCAAAAGGGCCCGGACACCAGATTCAGCTCCTGTCTCCTGAACCCTCGCCGAGGAGCGATACAGCCCCCACCTGTATCCCTGACCCTTCACTTACTTCCTGCCTCACAGTGCCCGGCTCGGCCTGGCTCTGCCTGTCAGTCTGCCAAGAGTATGTTATGATTCTAGTTATCAGTCCAGCTCTCCTTCCCTGCATTCCTAAAGCTACTGAATCGCATCAATAGTTTCAGTCATCGTCTAGCCTTTACGTCTCCATGTAAGAGAAATACTGTATTAATGGTCAGTTAATATTCCTCAACACGCACTACATGTAGAATTATGCATGCACCAGTCTTAGAGTCTGTTAGCCTTTGCCCTGATAACTTTTGGATTCTATCAACATGTTCTCTAAACATCAGATACTAGATAGTGTTTAGGTACATGTCGCTCTGACTCTCCAGACTTTCGTCTCTCCTTCTAGCTCAGAAGTCATAGCCCCCAGTTCCTCCTAGTAACACGTCATTGCCAGCTTGCGCGCACCACTAGGTTAGAGGTCCCGGCTCCTTAGGTAGCCCCCTCCATGTTTCCGCCCCATTTGTGACATATTCCGTTACGTTTACATCACATGTCTATGTATACGCCCTGTTCACGCCTCTTGTTACACCTACTTTCTGCCTTATCTTTCGCGACTGCTACAGGCCCTGCCCACTGCTACGCCTATTGTATTGAATACCATGTATTTTGTTTAAGTATATATACTTGTGCACTGTTATAAAAAGTTACCCCATTCCTTTGTCCCTGCCCTGTGCAGCGCTGCCATCCTATTCCCGTGCAGGTTGTCCTGTTCCTGTCCTTTATGCTGTATTAAACCTGCAAACTCCAGCTACCTCGAATCTTGACTCTTATTTATTGAGCTATCTGTTATTGTATATCCAGTCAAAAATAGAGGTATTATTTATTTATTTACCACAGACCTTCTATCTGCAATTCGGCAGACGAAAGCTCAGAAATAACACTCTGAAGAAATACAGCGGCAATGGAAGAGAAGAGCAATTGGGAGCAAACAAAACTTGAGAGAAAGGAAAAAGAATGAATATTGAATAGAAGGAAGGATAGATGGATGCGTGAGTGGCTGGATGAAATGGATGAGTGAATGGATATGTGGATGCATGGGTGAAAGGATGGCAGGGTAGAAATATGGATGGATGGTGGAATGATGGATGGATGAGTGAATGGGTAGTGGACAGACCTGCGAAAGGATGACAGTGGCTGGATGGATGGCCAGGTGAAAGGATGCCAGAGAAAACGGTAACATGGATAGGTGGAGGGACAGGTGAAAGGTTGGTAGAGAAAAGGGAGAGATGGATAGATGAGTGGGTGGATGAGTCGGTGAAAGGATGCTTAAATGTATAGCAGAGTGGATGGATGAATGAACAGCAGAGTGGACGAATGGATGGATGAGGTGGATTATGTTTGGATAGACAGCAGAGTAGATGGGTGGAGGAAATGAGGAAAGAGCACAGCCCAGCACAAAACACAAGCCGCCTCTTACCAACAATTTTTCTTTTTTCAATATCAATTGCCGTTCTCTTCCCAAACATCAGGCTGACATTTTTGATGTTTTAGTTGACACACAACCAGACGCTATCTTCCTCATTGAGACATGGCTCAATATCAATTCTGGTCCAGATGTAGCCAGAGCTTTGACATCTAACTACTCCATACTCAGAAAAGATAGAGAGGATAAAATAGGGGGAGGGATCGCTATAATTTATGAAAATATTTATAACTGTAAGTTTGAGGGTCTATTAATTCCTGGTTGTGAAGCAGCAGTGTTCACATTGACTATAACTCCTCATTTTATCTTCTCAGGGATACTGGTGTATCGCCCCACTGGGCCATCTGGCCCGTGGGCTACAACATTCCCTGATTTAGTTATTCCTTTTCTTTTTTGTTCAGCGAATTTCTCCATTTTGGGATATTTTAATCTCCATCTGGAGGATCCCGTCTGCACCATTAGCAATACCTTCATCTCAGACCTGGCAGCCATGAACATATTGCTGTACAATACTGGCCCTACCCATAAAGCTGGCCACCTGCTTGACCCCATTTTCTCTAGCTTACCTAACCATGAATGTCTTGCAGCTACTTCTCTGTGCTGGACGGATCATTTTTTAGTGGGCTTTAGGCTCGTGGTCTCACAACTCTCTCATGCTGCGCACGATAGCGTCACCAAACCAACTAGGAACTGGAAACATTTGAATATTGCCAATTTTAATGATTTTCCTTCTACTAATGCCCCTATTTTTAAAAACATTTTTATTTTGGACCTTAGGACCTTCCAGAACTGAATTCAGTCAGCTTTAGACCCTTGCCTCCCTATCTCTGCCAGGAAGATAAATAATCACCGTCCCCTTGCTCCATGATTCTCCGCAGAGTTAAAAAGTGAGAAAACTAAATGCAAGATCATGGAAAGATGGTGGTACAGGGCTTACGCGACTGCAGCCAAAACAGCCTATCTTCTTATCAAAAGGTGGTATAATTCTCGCTGCATGTCCACGTGTGCTAACTATGTTCCTATGACCATTACAGATGCTACAAATTGCCCTAAAACATTGTCAAGAGGGTCAAGGAACTATCAGGTCCAGCAACTCTACCGGTTCCCCCCAGTCTGAATGAAACGCAATGTGAGGACCTGGCCCAATTTTTTTATAAATAAAGTGGAAACAATATACTCCGCATTGGCTGGCAACAAACCACCCTCTCTTCCTATGTCCACGTCTACTCTTGTTAAACCTGGCTCTACCTCCGCTTGTAGAGATGCACATGTCACCAACCCTATGAATAAATTGGAAACGTGGTCGTTTGTTAACATTACCACACTTAAACAACATTTAAGCAGTATCAAGTCTGGATCTCCGTGTGACCTCCTTCCTATGTCAGTACTGCAGCAGCTCGAACCAATAGCACTCTTACATATTATAGAACTTTTAAATGCATCTTTAAAGGAGTCCTTCGTTCCCCCAGAATGGAAGCATGCAATGGTCTTTCCACTGCTAAAAAAAAAGCCAACTCTGACCCTGCGCTGCCCTTAAACTATCGGCCTATTTCCCTGCTTCCCACTCTCTTTTAGAGAGGCCAATTGTCCAAGTTCATTCAAACTCATGGCCTTCTTCATCCATCTCAGGCTGATTTTAGGACTGACTCTTCTACTGAGACCACGCTTCCAGGCGTCACAGAAATGCTACGCCAGAATTTGGATGCAGGTGACACGATGGCCCTTGTGCTTTTAGATTTGAGCACGGCCTTCGATACGGTATCTCATGCCGTCCTTATTAAGGCCCTACAATCTATAGGGTCACTGGCTCTGCTTTGAGCTGTCTATTTTCCTTCCTCACAAATCGCACCTTTCATGTTTTTTCTTCCTCAGCCAACTCTAAGACCTATTCCTCACCGTATGGAGTGCCACAGGGGTCTATTCTTAGCCCTCTGCTATTTAACATTTATGTTAGACCCCTGGCAGCAATCGTGGAAGAGTCTGGGTTGTCCCTCTTCTCTTATTCTGACGACACCCAGATTATTTTCTCCCTTTCTGCTGGAAAGACCACAGAGTCCTCAGTTCTCAGGACTGGGCTTAGTAAGGTGGCGTCATGGATGCATGACAACTTTCTAAAGCTCAATGGCGAAAAAACTTAGGTCCTGGGTAAAGATAAAAATCTCTGGGGCCCGCAACATTGGCCTACAAAAATGGGTGTGCTCCCTCAACCTTCTAAGCATGTTCGTAACCTTGGCTTCATTATCGACAAATCATTATCTATGCGTCAACAAGCCACTAAGGTTACTGCGACATGTTTCACCATTTTGAAATGGTTGAGGAAGATTGTGTGGATGCTGCCTAGCTCCACCCAGAGAACCGTAGTCCAGGCCCTTGTAACATCTAGGCTGAACTACAGCAACATCCTCTACTTGGGAGCTAATAAAGAGGCAATACGCAAGATGCAGCGGGTCCATAACTTTGCTGCCAGATTACTTTGTCAGGTTTCTAGAACCGCCTTGGCCTCCAGTTTATTGAGGAACCTTCACTGGCTTACGGTCGAAAACCGGGTCAATTTTAAAGCTCTGACTTACATGTTTCAAATTAAACATGACAGAGCCCCCCCTTACTTGCAAAACTTGGCCCGTCCCTATGTGCTATCTCGTACTCTTCGGTCTGCTACACAGGCCAAAGTTCAGGTGCCTAAGGTTAGATTATCCCGCACGGGTGGCCGCTCTTTTTCGTATTTAGGCCCTGTACTGTGGAATGCTCTTCCTTTGTCTCTTCGCACCCAGTCCAAATTCATATTGTTTTGTAAGTCAGTAAAAACCTGGCTATTCAACCAGTAGGTTTCCCTTTATGCTCTGCTGTCTCCTGATAGCGCTGAGAAACCCTTTTTGGGTAGCTGTTGCGCTGATATATAAATTTAAATAAATAAATGGAAAAAATCAATGGATGATGGAATGTAGAGGTGAACTAGTGGATATCAGTGGGTGGATGGAAGAGACAAGGAAGCTCTTCTAGGGAGGGGTGGGCTCACATGTCTTGCTTGGAACCATATCTATAGCTTTTAACTAAGTTTAACTAAGTGTGAGGGTTAATTTTCAGGATACTCCCTTGCCTCCGACTGATAGATGTTATTGTCCCAGGCTGAGAGGTGTTTATGGAACTCAGGAGTAGTGCTTTTTGTGAAGACAAATCAACCTCTGATGAAGTAGCATTAAACATATAACCTTTAGATACACCCACAGCACACATTTAAATATCATACTATTTTTTCATGTGATAATTTAAATGCCCTGTTGTGCTTTATATACATTTTCAAATAAGTGGATGCCTAAACAAACACTAACATGAATATGTTCATTAAAATGTTTCGGAACCTTTGAAAGGCTGTAATTGCTGTTTTGCTTCAATAGGTGCAAGTGCTGCAGGGGAAGGAACCGCCTTGTTTCTTCCAGTGTTTCAAGGTAGGAATGATCGTCCACACGGGGAGGAGGGAAGAGGAAGAAGAGAACACGCAGAGTAAGAAATGATTGCTAGAGTGTGTGCGCTTTAAAGGCTCGCTTCAGCGCTTGTACATGTTACACAGTTTCTAACCTGGTGTTCTTCTGCCCCCTGCAGGCGAGTGGAGGTTGTACTGTGTGCGTGGAGAAGTCCCCATTGAAGGGAATCTGCTCGAGGTAGCCAGTCACTGTAGCAGTCTGCGTTCGAGGACGTCTATGATCCTTCTCAGTGTGAATAAGGCCCTTATGTACCTGTAGCACAGATGCAAGGAGCAGGCGCACACGAAGAAAGTTGGTCAAACGGCTACGAATCAGATTAAGGAGCAGTAAGTACCAGGAGTATAACTGGGCGTTCCGTGCCGTGAGGCAGTTAATGTGCGAGTGCAGCCTTATGAGACAAATACAACACGATAAAGCAGAAATGCAGCCTTAAAATCTGAACAAACAAGCACTGAAAGACTAGCACGGCCCCGCGGCTGCGAAATTTAAAGAGACACGCAGTGTTTACCTTACGAGAGTGAGCAGCGGCAGGCACAATATTTGCTAACAGATGGCGCTGCTGCTCGCTCCCGCAAGAGAAATGCCATACATGCACAAGTACTAATAGGAGACAGTGCAAAACATGCTTTAGTTTCCCAAAAAGTACGGAGTGATTCCAAGAGGTCACTCCAACAGCGCTTGCGCGCTACGTAGGCGAGACCTAAACAAGCATTGGTAAATGTATTAGGTTTCGCCTATGTCAATAATCAGCTGTTTTTTGTCACAAGTCATGCTTGTGCCTCTTGGGGCAGCAAGCAGAGGAGTCACACGGGAGATAGTTGACAAAGAGCTGTTTTATACCTATTCTGAGGTGTTAACACGAGCATTAAAGCTGCTTTAGCAATAATACAGGACACTAAAGTAACAAGCATTTGCAATGCAATAGGTCTCGCATTAGGAAAGTTTGAGCTATTGGTATTGCAAATGACACATTTTTTATTTATGTTTTGTTTTTGAAAATAGCGAAATAAATAGCTTTGTCATTTACAATGCCAATAGTTATAACTTTCGCAAATGTGACACCTATAGCATTTGTAATGCAATATGTGTTGTATTTACGTGACTTACATGTATTGATATTACAAATAACAATGGCTTTTAATTTTTTTCAATATTTAATTCTTAAATAAAAGTTATTGTAATTTATAATGGCAATAGCTTAAAGTTTGTAAATAACTTTTGTGAAGATTATGTTCAGTGTATTTTATTGTGACGAAAATCCAAGAACAGAAGTGAAATATTAACATCTTTTTTGTTACATTTGTAATAAAGCTTGAAAAGTTGAGAGAACATATTTGAACCAGGTGTTGTTGAATGGTTGCACAGATTGATGCTGTGGTGGCGCTGAGTGATTTTGTGATGGCGAACAAGTGATGCTGTGGCGTTCAGTGATGCTGTGGTAGCGCATAGTGATGTTGGTGCCCCTGAGTGATGCTGTGGTGGTGCTGAGTGATGCTGTATGCTATGCTATGTTTTGTTTTGCTTTGCTATCCTATGTTTTGTTTTCTTATGCTATGCTATGTTTTGCTATCCTATGCTTTGATTTGTTATGCTATGCTATGCAGTGTTTTGTTATGCTATGCTATGTTTTGTTATGCTATACTATGTTTTGCTATGCTATGCTATGTTTTGTTATGCTATGCTATGTTTTGTTGTGTTTTATTATGCTATGCTTTGTTTTGCTATGCTATGTTTTGTTATGCAATGCTATGCTATGCTTGGTTGTGTTTGGTATGCTATGTTTTGCTATGCTATTATATGTTTTGTTTTGCTATGCTACGTTTTGTTGTGTTTTGTTAAGCTATGCTATGTTTTGTTGTGTTTTGCTATGTTTTGCTATGATATGTTTTGTTGTGTTTTGTTAAGCTATGCAATGTTTTGTTGTGTTTTGCTATGTTTTGTTATGCTATGTTTTGTTGTGTTGTTTTGTTATGCTATGTTTTGTTATGCTATGCTATGTTTTGTTTTGCTATCCTATGCTTTGTTTTGTTATGCTATGCTATGTTTAGTTTTGCTATCCTATGCTTTGTTTTTTTATGCTATGCTATGTTTTGTTATGCTATGCTATGTTTTGTTGTGTTTTAATATGCTATGCTTTGTTTTGCTATGCTATGGTTTGTTATGCGGTTTTGTTATGCTATGCTTTGTTATGCTATGCTTTGTTATGCTATGTTTTGTTATGCTATGCTAAGCTTTGTTATGCTATGCTATGTTGTGTTTTGTTATGCTATGCTATGTTTTGTTGTGTTTTGTTATGCTATGCTATGTTTTGCTATACTTTGCAATGCTATGTTTTCTTATGTATGCTATGTTTTGTGGTGTTTTGCTGTTTTGTCATGCTATGTTTTGTTATGCTATATTTTAGGTATGCTATGTTTTGTTTTGTTATGCTATGTTTTAGGTATGCTATGTTTTGTTATGTTATGCTATGTTTTGTTGTGTTTTGTTATGCTATGCTATGTTTTGTTATACTATGCTATGTTTTGTTTTGCTATGCTTTGTTATGTTATGCTATGTTTTGTTATGCCATACTATGTTTTGTTGTGTTTTGTTATGCTATACTATGCTTTGTTGTGATTTACTATGTTATATTTTGTTTGTTATGCTATGTTTTGTTTTGCTATCCTATGCTTTGTTTTTCTATGCTATGCTATGTTTTGCTATCCTATGCTTTTTTTTACTATGCTGTGTTTTGTTATGCTATGCTATGTTTTGTTATGCTATGCTGGTGTGTGAGGGTGAGGGGGTTTGAAGGTGAGGGAGTGTGAGGGGGTGTGAGTGTGAGGGGGGTGAGGGTGTGTGAATGAGTGTGTGTGAGGGTGTGTGAGGGTGAGGGTGAGGGGGTGTGAGGGTGAGTGAGGGTGAGAGGGGGTGAGGGGTGTGAGGGTGTGTGAGGGTGAGCGGGGTGAGGGTGTGTGGGTGAGGGTGAGGGGGTGAGAGGGTGAGGGGGTGAGAGGGTGTGAGGGGGTGTGAGGGTGAGGGTATGAGAGGGTGAGGGGGTGTGAGGGTGAGGTGTGTGAGGGTGAGTGAGGGTGTGTGAGGGTGAGGGTGTAGGGGTGTGAGGGTGATGGGGTGTGATGGGGAGGGGGTGTGATGGGGAGGGGGGGTGAGGGTGAGGGGGGTGAGGGTGAGGGGGTGTGAGGGTGAGGGGGTGTGAGGGTGAGGGGGTGTGAGGGTGAGGGAGTGTGAGGTTGAGGGGGGAGTGAGGGGGAGGGGGTGTGAGGGTGATGGTGTGTGGGGGTGTGTGAGCGTGAGGGGTGCAAGGGTGTGGGGGGTGAGGGGGGTGAGAGTTAAGGGGAATGAGGGTGAGGGGAGTGAGGGTGAGGGGTGTGAGGGTGAGGGGGTGTGAGGGTGAGGGGGTGTGAGGGTGAGGGGGTGTGAGGGTGAGGAGGTGTGAGGGTGAGGGGGTGTGAGGGTGAGGGAGTGTGAGGTTGAGGGGGGAGTGAGGGGGAGGGGGTGTGAGGGTGATGGTGTGTGGGGGTGTGTGAGCGTGAGGGGTGCAAGGGTGTGGGGGGTGAGGGGGGTGAGAGTTAAGGGGAATGAGGGTGAGGGGAGTGAGGGTGAGGGGTGTGAGGGTGAGGGGGTGTGAGGGTGAGGGGGTGTGAGGGTGAGGGGGTGTGAGGGTGAGGGGGTGTGAGGGTGAGGGGGTGTGAGGGTGAGGGAGTGTGAGGTTGAGGGGGGAGTGAGGGGGAGGGGGTGTGAGGGTGATGGTGTGTGGGGGTGTGTGAGCGTGAGGGGTGCAAGGGTGTGGGGGGTGAGGGGGTGTGAGAGTGAAGGGGTGTGAGGGTGAGTGGGGGTGAGGGTATGTCGGGGTGTTTGAGGGTGAGGGGTGCGAGGGTGTGGGTGGTGAGGGAGGGTGAGGGTGATGGGGTGAGGGTAATAGGGGTGAGGGTGTGTGAGGGTGAGAGGGTGTGTGAGGGTGAGAGGGTGTGTGAGGGTGTGTGAGGGGGAGGGTGTGGGGTTGTGAGGGTGTGGGGTTGTGAGGGTGTGGGGTTGTGAGGGTGTGGGGTTGTGAGGGTGAGGGGGTGTGAGGGTGAGGGTGTGTGAGGGTGAGGGTGTGTGAGGGTGAGAGGGTGTGTGAGGGTGAGAGGGGGTGTGAGGGTGAGAGGGTGTGTGTGGGTGAGAGGGTGTGTGTGGGTGAGAGGGGGAGTGAGGGTGAGAGGGTGAGTGAGGGTGAGAGGTTGAGTGAGGGTGAGAGGGTGAGTGAGGGTGTGGGGGTGTGAGGTTGAGGGGGTGTGAGGGTGAGGGAGGGTGCAGGTGACAGGGGGGAGGGGGAGGGTGTGTGAGGGTGAGAGGGTGTGTGAGGGTGTGAGGTTGTGTGGGGGAGGGGGTGGGGTTGTGAGGGTGTGGGGTTGTGAGGGTGAGGGGGCGTGAGGGTGTGAGGCTGAGGGGGTGTGAGGGTGAGGGAGGGTGAGGGTGATGGGGTGAGGGTGACAGGGGTGAGGGGGTGTGAGAGTGAATGGGTGTGAGGGTGAGGGGGAGTGGGGTGAGGGTTTGTGGTGGTGAGGGTGACGGGTGTGAGGGTGAGGGAGGGTGAGGGTGTGTGAAGGTGAGAGGGTGTGTGATGATGAGAGGGTGTGTGAGGGTAAAATGTAAATGTCGGAATTTGTAAAGTGCACAGCTACCTCCACGGGAGGTGTCCCGGCGCTGTCCGTATACCGCTTAGGAACCCTTCCTGGCTTTCCTGGGAATTGTCCACTCCTGGGCACCCCCCAGGTGCAGCCAGGCATCCCAGCGCTTTTGGGGCCATTGTGGAGACTAAGCAAGCTATTGCCCAGAGTTGCAGCATGGGACCCATGATCAGAATAGGCACTGAGGCGAGAATATCCAGTCAGGGGAATTAATGAGCCGGAGACCCGCCGAGGCGGGAATCAAACCCTGGTCCCTGGCCAGAGCTCTGCATCAAGGTCTGCCTGCTCTAACCATTGAGCCACACCTCTCCACTGCGTGAGGGGGTGAGGGTGAGAGGGTGAGAGGGTGAGTGAGGGGGTGAGAGGGTGAGTGAGGGTGTGTGAGGGTGAGGGTGTGTGAGGGTGAGGGTGTGTGAGGGTGAGGGTGTGAGGGTGAGGGTGTGAGGGTGAGTGTGAGGGTGAGTGTGAGGGTGGGGGGGTGTGAGGGTGAGAGGGTGGGTGAGGGTGAGGGGGTGTGAGGGTGAGTGTGTGTGAGGGTGAGTGTGTGTGAGGGTGAGTGTGTGTGAGGGGTTGGGTGAGGGGGTGAGTGGGTGTGGGGGTGTGAGGGGGTGTAAGGGTGAGGGGGTGTAAGGGTGAGGGGGGTGTAAGGGTGAGGGGGTGTGGGGGGTGTAAGGGTGAGGGGGTGTGGGGGGTGAGGTTTGAGGGGGTGTGAGGGTGTGGGGGTGTGAGGGGGGTGAGGGGGTGAGGGTAAGGGGGTGTGAGGGTGAGGGGGTGTAAGGGTGAGGGGGTGAGGATGAGGGTGTGAGGGGGAGGGTGTGGGGTTGTGAGGGTGTGGGGTTGTGGGTGTGAGGGTGAGGGGGGTGTGAGGGTGAGGGGGTGTGAGGATGAGGGTGTGTGAGGGTGAGGGGGTGTGAGGGTGAGGGGGTGTGAGGGTGAGGGGGTGTGAGGGTGGGTGAGGGGGTGTGAGGGTGAGGGTGTGTGAGGGTGAGAGGGTGTGTGAGGTTGTGTGAGGGGGAGGGTGTGGGGTTGTGAGGGTGAGGGGTTGTGCGGGGTTGTGCGGGTGAGGGGGTGTGAGGGGGTGGGTGAGAGGGTGAGGGGGTGTGAGGGTGAGGGAGGGTGAGGGTGATGGGGTGAGGGGGTGAGGGGGTGTGAGAGTGAATGGGTGTGAGGGTGAGGGGTAGTGGGGTGAGGGTTTGTGGTGGTGACGGTGTGTGAGGGTGAGAGGGTGTGTGAGGGTGGGGGGTGTGAGGGGGTGTGAGGGTGTGGGGTTGTGAGGGTGTGGGGTTGTGAGAGTGTGGGGTTGTGAGGGGGTGTAAGGGTGAGGGGGTGAGGGTGAGGGTGTGTGAGGGGGTGAGGGTGAGAGGGTGTGTGAGGGTGAGAGGGTGTGTGGGGGTGAGAGGGTGAGTGAGGGTGTGTGAGGTGAGAGGATGTGTGAGGGTGATGGGGTGTGAGGATGTGTGAGGGTGATGGGGTGTGAGGATGTGTGAGGGTGATGGGGTGTGAGGATGTGTGAGGGGGAGGGTGTGGGGTTGTGAGGGTGTGGGGTTGTGAGGGGGCGTGAGGGGGTGTGAGGGTGATGAGGGTGAGGGTGTGTGAGAGTGAGGGTGTGTGAGGGTGAGAGGGTGTGTGAGGGTGAGAGGGTGTGTGTGGTGAGAGGGTGAGTGAGGGTGAGTGAGGGTGTGTGAGGGTGTGGGGGTGTGAGGTTCAGAGGGTGGGTGAGGGTGAGGGGGTGTGAGGGTGAGGGGGTGTGAGGGTGAGGATGTGTGAGGGGGTGTGAGGGTGTGTGTGAGGGGGTGTGAGGGTGTGTGTGAGGGGGTGTGGGGGTGTGAGGGTGTGTAGGGGTGTGAGGGGGTGAGGGTGAGGGGGTGTGAGGGTGAGAGAGGGTGTGAGGGTGATGGGGTGTGAGGGTGTGTAAGGGGGAGGGTGTGGGGTTGTGAGGGTGAGGGGGTGAGAGGGTGATGGGGTGAGGGTGACAGGGTGAGGGTGTGTGAGGGTGAGGGGGTGTGAGGGTGAGGGGTGCGAGGGGGTGTGAGGGTGAGGGGTGCGAGGGGGTGAGAGGGTGTGTGAGGGTGTGTGAGGGTGAGAGGGGGTGTGAGGGTGTGAGGGTGAGGGTGTTTGAGGGTGAGGGTGTGTGAGGGGGGTGTGAGGGTGAGGGGTGTGAGGTGGTGTGTGGGTGTGAGGGTGTGTGTGGGTGTGAGGGGGTGTGTGGGTGTGAGGGGCTGAGGGTGAGGGGGGTGAGGGGGGTGTGAGGATGAGGGTGTGAGGGGGTGTAGGGGTGTGAGGGTGTGTGGGGGTGTGAGGAGGTGAGGGTGAGAGGGGGTCAGGGGGTGTGAGGTTGAGGGGGTGTGAGGTTGAGGGGGTGTGAGGGTTAGGGGGTGTGTGAGGGCGAGGGTGTGTGAGGGTGAGGGGGTGTGAGGGTGAGGCGGTGTGAGGGTTAGGGGGTGTGTGAGGGTGAGGGTGTGTGAGGGTGAGGGGTTGTGAGGGTGAGGGGGTGTGAGGGTGAGGGGGTGTGAGAGTGGGTGAGAGGGTGTATGAGGGTGAGAGGGTGTGTGAGGGTGAAATGGGGTGTGAGGGTGAGGGAGTGTGAGGGTGAGGGAGTGTGAGGGTGAGGGAGTGTGAGGGTGAGGGGGTGTGAGAGTGAGGGGTTGTGAGTAGGTGTGTGAGGGTGAGGGTGTGAGGATGAGAGGGTGGGGGTGAGGGTGTGTGGGGGGTGGGGGTGAGGGTGTGTGGGGTGTGAGGGTGAGGAAGTGTGAGGGTGAGTGTGTGTGAGGGGGTGAGGGTGAGGAGGTGTGGGGGGTGAGGGTGTGTGTGTGTGAGGGGGGTGAGGGTGAGGGGGTGTGGGGGTGTGAGGGTTTGTAGGGGTGTGAGGGGGTGTGAGGGTGATGGGGTGGGAGGGTGTGTAAGGGGGAGGGTGTGGGGTTGTGAGGGTGTGGGGTTGTGAGGGTGAGGGGTGAGGGTGAGGGGGTGTGAGGGGATGTGAGGGTGAGGGGCTGTGAGGGGGTGTGAGGGTGAGAGGGTGTGTGATGGTGAGAGGGGGTGTGAGTGTGAGGGTGTGTGAGGGTGAGTGTGTGTGAGGGGGTGTATGAGGGTGAGGGGTTTGGGGTGTGAGGGGGTGTGTGGGTGTGAGGGGTTGTGTGGGTGTGAGGGGCTGAGGGTGAGGGGGTGTGAGGGTGAGGGGTGTGTGTGAGGATGAGGGTGTGAAGGTGAGGGGGTGTAGGGGTGTGAGGGTGTGTGGGGGTGTGAGGGGGTGAGGGTGAGAGGGGGTCAGGGGGTGTGAGGTTGAGGGGGTATGAGGGTTAGGGTGTGGGTGAGGGGGTGTGAGGGTGAGGGGGGTGAGGGGGGTGAGAGTGGGTGAGAGTGTGTATGAGGGTGAGAGGGTGTGTGAGGGTGAGAGGGTGTGTGAGGGTGAGAGGGTGTGTGATGGTGAGGGGGTGTGAGGGTGAGGGAGTGTGAGGGGGCGTGAGAGTGAGGGTGAGGGGGGTGTGAGGGTGAAGGGGTGAGGGTGTGTGAGGGTGAGGGTGTGTGAGGGTGAGGGTGTGGGGTTGTGAGGGTGTGGGGTTGTGAGGGTGTGGGGTTGTGAGGGTGAGGGTGAGGGGTGTGAGGGTGAAGGGGTGAGGGTGAGGGTGTGTGAGGGTGTGTGAGGGTGAGGGTGTGTGAGGGTGAGAGGGTGTGTGAGGGTGAGAGGGTGTGTGAGGGTGAGAGGGGGTGTGAGGGTGAGAGGGTGTGTAAGGGTGAGAGGGTGTGTGTGGGTGAGAGGGTGAGCGGGTGAGTGAGGGTGAGAGGGTGAGTGAGGGTGTGGGGGTGTGAGGTTGAGGGGGTGTGAGGTTGAGGGGGTGTGAGGGAGGGTGAGGGTGACAGAGGGGAGGGTGAGGGTGACAGGGGGGAGGGGGGGGGGTGTGTGAGGGTGAGAGGGTGTGTGAGGGTGTGAGGTTGTGTGAGGGGGAGGGGGTGGGGTTGTGAGGGTGTGGGGTTGTGAGGGTGAGGGGGCGTGAGGGTGTGAGGGGGTGAGGCTGAGGGGGTGTGAGGGTGAGGGAGGGTGAGGGTGATAGGGTGAGGGAGGGTGAGGGTGATGGGGTGAGGGTGACAGAGGTGAGGGGGAGTGAGAGTGAATGGGTGTGAGGGTGAGGGGGAGTGGGGTGAGGGTTTGTGGTGGTGAGGGTGACGGGTGTGAGGGTGAGGGAGGGTGAGGGTGTGTGAAGGTGAGAGGGTGTGTGATGATGAGAGGGTGTGTGAGGGTAAAATGTAAATGTCGGAATTTGTAAAGCACACAGCTACCTCCACGGGAGGTGTCCCGGCGCTGTCCGTATACCGCTTAGGAACCCTTCCTGGCTTTCCTGGGAATTGTCCACTCCTGGGCACCCCCCAGGTGCAGCCAGGCATCCCAGCGCTTTTGGGGCCATTGTGGAGACTAAGGAAGCTATTGCCCAGAGTTGCAGCGTGGGACCCATGATCAGAACAGGCACTGAGGCGAGAATATCCAGTCAGGGGAATTAATGAGCCGGAGACCCGCCGAGGCAGGAATCAAACCCTGGTCCCTGGCCAGAGCTCTGCATCAAGGTCTAACTGCTCTAACCATTGAGCCACACTTCTCCACTGCGTGAGGGGGTGAGGGTGAGAGGGTGAGAGGGTGAGTGAGGGTGTGTGAGGGTGAGGGTGTGAGGGTGAGGGTGTGAGGGTGAGGGTGTGAGGGTGAGTGTGAGGGTGAGGGTGAGGGTGGGGGGTGTTGGACACGGCCTCGTGGCGTGGTCCGACCCCGTCCGCATGGAGGGCCCCGGACGACATCGGCCCTCCATTTACCTACTATCGACCCCCCTGACACGCACATGCACGAACCCTCGGCGCGAGCAGCCTCCCCGGCCACCTACAGCTCTCCCCCTCCCGGGTACCCCGGCCGAACCTGCTCGCCAACGCTGCCAGCCTGGCACCCTGACCAGGCCACCCTTTCCGGGCCGACTCCATCTTGGGACCCTCACGCCCCGAACACGTGGCCACAGCCATCCCGGGCCCGGCCCCAACGAAGCCCAGACATTGAGGCACCAGGATCCTCCTAGGTGGTAAAGTGGCCACTCGACCAGATCCCGGAGGAGGAGAGTCTCGATGGGCCTCCCACCGCCCCCGGACGCCTGGTATCGATCGCTCTCCCGGCTCCCTGGGCGCTGGCTCCGCCCCCCTGCTGGGTGTCTGGACCCCTTCATCCCGGCCCCTCTGACCCCCAGGCGCGAGGGTCCGGACATCAAAGCCCCCCAGTCCTATATCTGGGCCAGCCCTGGATTAGGGCGGGAGTTGTATCTTGGAGACGAAGCCCTGCTGACCTCGTCGCGGCTGATCCTGATCCGAACTCTTGCACCTGGAACTATCTTCGAGGCCCTGCTGACGCTGTCGCGGCCTGACCAAGCTGAACCATCTTCGAGGCCCTGCTGACGCTGTCGCGGCCTGACCAAGCTGAACCACCTTCGAGGCCCTGCTGACGCTGTCGCGGCCTGACCAAGCTGAACCACCTTCGAGGCCCTGCTGACGCTGTCGCGGCCTGACCAAGCTGAACCACCTTTGAGGCCCTGCTGACGCTGTCGCGGCCTGACCAAGCTGAACCACCTTCGAGGCCCTGCTGACGCTGTCGCGGCCTGACCAAGCTGAACCACCTTCAAGGCCCTGCTGACGCTGTCGCGGCCTGACCAAGCTGAACTATCTCCGAGGCCCTGCTGACGCGGTCGCGGCCTAAACCCTTGAACTGTCCACGCACCAGTGGGTGCCAAGACTGTCCCGCTACCCCCTTTCCCCGAGACCACGACATTACGGATCCCTCGATCCTTGCTGCTACCCTGCCAAGAACTTGCGTTGATTACTTATATAAAGATTCTTGTGAATATCCTTCCTGTGTGGTGTCTATCTGTAAGTAGTGGGATTACTCTTCTGGTACGATTGTAGGAGCGGAGCCTCGCCAAGGAGGCCTCCCTACGGCGCTCGGCCTATTCCATAGAGAGAGGTGGGACTCGGGCGGACAGTCAGACACCTTCTGTCTCCCCTGGGGTCGCCTTTCCAACATTGGTGGCAAGCGACGGGATCCGAGCCCACGCAAATCGTACAGCAAGTAACACGTCACTACTGACAGAGACCCACAGCCACGATGACTACTAAGGAAGCCGGAACGACAGCAGAATTCCAGAAAAACCTGTGAGAGGAGTATACCCATAAAGAACTTAAACAATTTTGCAAAGACTTGGGTATCGCTACCACCGGACTAAGCACAAAGGACGATTTCAAAGAAGCGCTGCAAACCTGGGTGGAGACCAGAGAGACCCCACCCCAAACGGACGATGACATTGTCCGAGAAGTACCCGTGAGTACCGTCATAGCCCCCATAGAAGAAAGAACCACCAACGGGGACCCGGGCCTCTCCCACGAAGACGCCCGGGAGCGGGAGAGGAGTCGGCTCCATGAACTAGAGCTCGCCCGACTCCGGCTGGACGGAGAACTCCAATTAGCCGAAAAGAAAATGGCCCTCGAACAACTGCGATTAGAGGGAGATCTGGAAGAGAGGCGGCGGCAAAGAGAGTTAGAAGAAAAAAAACTCGCATACGAACACGAGCGTGGCCTCAAAGAACTCGAAATCAAAGCCAAACTCGAAGAGGCTGGCGCCACGGTAGCCCGGAACCCCCCACCTCCTGCCGACACAAAGGTCCACATCCCGAAGGATATCGTCAAGGAGTACTACAAGAATGACGATATCCAGCAATGGTTCAAGGCGTACGAGGTTGCCATGACCGCGCACCGCATTCCGCGAAGGGACTGGGGTGCCGGCTTATGGGGGAGATTCGTCAGCGAAGGAAGAGACACCCTGCTGGAGCTGGCCGACGACGTAATGTCCTCCTATGACCACATGAAGGACGCCCTGCTTGTCCGGTATGGCCTCACCCCCGAGATGTACCGGCAGAGATTCAGAGATTGCAAGAAAATCCCCGGTACCACGTGGGTCGAGTACGTGAACTTTTATAGCAGGGCCCTGGAAGGATGGATAAAGGGCAGCAAAGTGTCCACCTACGAGCAGCTGTTCGACCTCATCGTTTGGGAACACCTCTCCAACAACTGCTTTGTCGAGCTCAGACAGCATCTACTCGACAGCAAGCTAACCGAGCCCCGGAAACTCGCCGTCGAGGCGGATCGATGGGTGAACACCCGGGTCCCCCGAACACCGATAGGAGAAACCGGTCCGGGCGGCCGGGGGCACCCCCGCCAGCGGGGAGGCGGAGGAGGACAGAACCAGAGCCGAAGCTTCCCGCCGGCCTCGAGCCGGGGCCCCCTTCCCGGGTCCCCCCCTGAGTAACACGTTGCCGTCCCTGAAGAGGGACACCCCGGCCCGGCCGGGGCCCCACCCGAACATTACTTGCCACAGGTGCCAGCGGACCGGTCACTATGCCAGTGACCCCCTCTGCCCCATGAACCAGCGTCCCGGCACCACTGGGCCTCCGACCCGCCAGTTCGCTGCTGCAGCTCTGGGAGAAGAAGACGTAGGGATCTACGAAGAAGATCAAACCGAGTATGAACCGGCCGCCATGGCCCTAGCCTGCCTGGGCAGTAGAGACCTGGTCCCCCAGGCCCCGCTACCGAGCAACACTCGTAAATACCGTCAGTGGGTCCACATCAATGGACGACGGACCGAGGCCCTCCGAGACACGGGAGCCAGTGTGACGGCCGTCCGCTGCCACTTGGTGACCCCCGAACAGATCATCCCGAACATACGCTGCCCCGTGAGGGCCGCCGACAACTCCGAAACTCTATGCCAGATGGCCCGAATTCCCTTCGAATGGGGGGGAGTGTCGGGCACCCTCAAGGTAACCGTCCGGGACGACGCCCCCGTGGACTGCCTCCTTGGGAACGACCTCGAGAGCTCTCCCTGGGCCCAAGTCGAGCGGAGAGAGCACCTGGGAATGATGGGATTACCAGAGTGGGTCTGTGCAACGACCCGATCTATGGCGGCCCGAGCCCCGGCAGCGACCGAGGCCGCCCCGACCGAAGAGCCGGAGTGGCCCGAGCCACCACCCTCTGCCATCCATGAAGAATGCGACTCCGAGACCAGGCCCTCGGAGCCCGGAAACCACCACGAGCTCAGCGACATCCCCGAACTCGCCCAATGGCGCCAAGAGGGTGGTCCCACCCGAGAACAGTTTCGGCAGGAACAGAAGACCTGCCCTTCCCTCGAGGGGACCCGCCAACAAGCCGCTGCCCAAGCTACCGGGGATACCTCAGGGTCCCACTGGGTCTACTGGGACCACGACCTCCTATATAGTGAACAGAAAATTGCCGAGCTGGGGGCCAGCCGAGTGTTAGTGGTTCCCCTGCGATTCAGAGACTTCCTTTTGAACTTGGCGCACGATGTGCCCCTCGCCGGGCACCTGGGGCAGGACAAAACTTACAGCCGCCTGGTGACCCATTTCTACTGGCCGAAAATGCGCAACGATGTGCATAACCACTGCCGCACCTGCCCGACATGCCAAGCCAGCGGAAAGAGCGGGGGGAAGGTGAAGGCCCCTCTCCAACCTTTTCCCGTAGTGACCACCCCCTTCGAGCGAGTGGGAATAGACATTGTGGGGCCCCTGGACCCTCAAACCTCGCAAGGGCATCGCTTCATACTTGTCCTGGTGGACCACGCCACCCGCTATCCTGAGGCCATCCCCCTCAGAACCATAACCGCTCCCGTGGTGGGGCGAGCCTTGATGGGGATCTTCTCCTGAGTAGGATTCCCCCGGGAGGTCGTGAGCGATCGGGGCACGAACTTTATATCTAAGTATATGCGGTCCCTGTGGCAACAGTGCGGGGTCACATACAAGTTCACCACCCCGTATCATCCCCAAGGGAATGGACTTGTGGAGCGGTTCAACCGGACACTCAAGGGGATGATCCAGGGTCTAGAAGAGCCACTACGACGCAAATGGGATGTCCTGCTGCCCTGCCTCCTGTTTGCCTATCGGGAGGTACCACAGAAATCCCTGGGGTTCAGCCCCTTTGAACTCTTGTACGGACACCCTGTCCGAGGTCCGCTCAGCCTAGTCAAAGAAGGCTGGGAAACGACCGTCCAAGGCGCACCACCGGATGTCTACCGGTACCTCCTGACCCTCCGAAACCAGACTCGGAAGTTCCGGGCCCTTGCAGAGGCCAACCTGGAGGCCAGTCAGGAGGACATGAAACGCTGGTACGACCAGCACTCCTCCTCCATCGAGTTCGAGCCGGGCCAGCGGGTCTGGGTCATGTCCCCGGTCGAACCATGTGCCCTCCAGGACAAATGGTCGGGGCCCTTCAAGGTGATCGAGCGCAAGAGCCCCGTCACTTACCTCGTGGATATGGAGTCTCCCCGGAACCCCCTCCGGGTTCTGCACGCCAACCGGCTCAAACCTCATTTTGCCCACACCGAACTGAGCCTGCTACTCGCTACCGACGATGGGACCGAAGACGACTCCGAGCCCTTGCCCGACCTCCTAAAGTGCACTGAGAAGGACGGCTCTGTCGAAGGGATCTCGCTCTCCCCCGACCTGACCCTCGCCCAGCGCCGAGACTGTCAAGAACTGTTGGGACAATTCACAGATCTGTTCTCCCTCACCCCCGGGGTCACCCAATGGTGTGTCCACGATGTCGACACCGGGGACAGTCAGCCAGTACGACACCGGGCCTACCGGGTCCCCGACCGAGTTCGGGCCTGCATCCAGACGGAAGTCACCAAGATGCTGGCCCTGGGGGTAGTCGAACCCTCCGACAGTCCCTGGGCCAGCCCAGTGGTCCTGGTCCCCAAGGCCGCCGCGCCTGGCACCCCGCCAGAACTCCGGTTTTGCGTCGACTACCGGGGGCTGAATGCTGTTACGAGAACCGACGCACATCCCATCCCCCGGGCCGATGAACTGATCGACCGCCTGGGGGCCGCCAAGTACCTCAGTACCTTCGACCTCACCGCCGGGTCTTGGCAGATCAGCCTCACCCCTGGCGCCCAGGAGCGCTCAGCCTTCTCCACGCCCGACGGCCACTTCCAGTTCAAAGTGATGCCCTTCGGCATGAAAAACGCCCCGGCCACCTTCCAGAGACTAGTAAACAAAGTACTGGCGGGGCTAGAAGAGTTCAGTGCCGCCTACCTAGACGACATTGCGGTCTACAGCCTCCACTGGGCTGAGCACCTGAAACACCTCTGGGAAGTCCTGACAGCCCTCCGCCGGGCCGGGCTAACTGTGAAGGCCAGCAAATACCAGATAGGCCAAGGGTCCGTGACCTATCTGGGACACCAAGTGGGGAGCGGCCAAGTGGCTCCCCTCCAACCCAAAATCGACGCCATCCTAGCCTGGGAACCTCCTGTCAACCAGACCGCCGTCCGAGCCTTCCTGGGGCTCACGGGGTACTATTGGCGTTTTATCAAGGACTATGTGAGCATTGTGGGGCCCCTCACGGAACTGACCTCGAAGAACCGGCCACAGAAAGTGCAGTGGACACCCTCGTGTCAGGTGGCCTTCGAGACCTTGAAAGCAGCCATGTGTACCGCCCCTGTGCTCCAGGCCCCCGACTACAGCCGAGAGTTTGTGGTCCAGACCGACGCCTCAGAACACGGCATCGGGGCGGTCCTATCGCAATTGGACTCCGCGGGAACTGACCATCCTGTGGCCTTCATCAGCCGGCGGCTGCTGGCCCGAGAACAGCGATGGAGCACCATCGAGAGAGAAGCGTTCGCTGTCGTGTGGGCCCTCAAGAAACTCAGGCCCTACCTCTTCAGCACCCACTTCCGGGTGCAGACTGACCACCGGCCCCTCAGATGGCTGATGCACATGCGTGGCGAAAATCCCAAACTGCTGCGATGGTCCATCTCCCTCCAAGGCATGGATTTCACTGTGGAGCATCGCCCTGGCAGTGACCACGCCAACGCGGACGGCCTGTCCCGGTTTTTCCGCCTCGACGAAGAGAGCCCCCAGGAAGATGGGTGACTCTCCCCGCCTTCAGCTGGAGGGGACGTGTGTTGGACACGGCCTCGTGGCGTGGTCCGACCCCGTCCGCATGGAGGGCCCCGGACGACATCGGCCCTCCATTTACCTACTATCGACCCCCCTGACACGCACATGCACGAACCCTCGGCGCGAGCAGCCTCCCCGGCCACCTACAGCTCTCCCCCTCCCGGGTACCCCGGCCGAACCTGCTCGCCAACGCTGCCAGCCTGGCACCCTGACCAGGCCACCCTTTTCGGGCCGACTCCATCTTGTGACCCTCACGCCCCGAACACGTGGCCACAGCCATCCCGGGCCCGGCCCCAACGAAGCCCAGACATTGAGGCACCAGGATCCTCCTAGGTGGTAAAGTGGCCACTCGACCAGATCCCGGAGGAGGAGAGTCTCGATGGGCCTCCCACCGCCCCCGGACGCCTGGTATCGATCGCTCTCCCGGCTCCCTGGGCGCTGGCTCCGCCCCCCTGCTGGGTGTCTGGACCCCTTCATCCCGGCCCCTCTGACCCCCAGGCGCGAGGGTCCGGACATCAAAGCCCCCCAGTCCTATATCTGGGCCAGCCCTGGATTAGGGCGGGAGTTGTATCTTGGAGACGAAGCCCTGCTGACCTCGTCGCGGCTGATCCTGATCCGAACTCTTGCACCTGGAACTATCTTCGAGGCCCTGCTGACGCTGTCGCGGCCTGACCAAGCTGAACCATCTTCGAGGCCCTGCTGACGCTGTCGCGGCCTGACCAAGCTGAACCATCTTCGAGGCCCTGCTGATGCTGTCGCGGCCTGACCAAGCTGAACCACCTTCGAGGCCCTGCTGACGCTGTCGCGGCCTGACCAAGCTGAACCACCTTCGAGGCCCTGCTGACGCTGTCGCGGCCTGACCAAGCTGAACCACCTTTGAGGCCCTGCTGACGCTGTCGCGGCCTGACCAAGCTGAACCACCTTCGAGGCCCTGCTGACGCTGTCGCGGCCTGACCAAGCTGAACCACCTTCAAGGCCCTGCTGACGCTGTCGCGGCCTGACCAAGCTGAACTATCTCCGAGGCCCTGCTGACGCGGTCGCGGCCTAAACCCTTGAACTATCCACGCACCAGTGGGTGCCAAGACTGTCCCGCTACCCCCTTTCCCCGAGACCACGACATTACGGATCCCTCGATCCTTGCTGCTACCCTGCCAAGAACTTGCGTTGATTACTTATATAAAGATTCTTGTGAATATCCTTCCTGTGTGGTGTCTATCTGTAAGTAGTGGGATTACTCTGCTGGTACGATTGTAGGAGCGGAGCCTCGCCAAGGAGGCCTCCCTACGGCGCTCGGCCTATTCCATAGAGAGAGGTGGGACTCGGGCGGACAGTCAGACACCTTCTGTCTCCCCTGGGGTCGCCTTTCCAACAGGGGGGTGTGAGGGTGAGTGTGTGTGAGGGTGAGTGTGTGTGAGGGGTTGGGTGAGGGGGTGAGTGGGTGTGGGGGTGTGAGGGTGTGTGAGGGTGTGGGGTTGTGAGGGTGTGGGGTTGTGAGAGTGTGGGGTTGTGAGGGGGTGTGAGGGTGAGGGTGTGAGGGTGAGGGAGAGGGTGTGTGAGGGGTTGAGGGTGAGAGGGTGTGTGAGGGTGAGAGGGTGTGTGGGGGTGAGAGGGTGAGTGAGGGTGGGTGAGAGGGTGAGTGAGGGTGTGTGAGGTGAGAGGATGTGTGAGGGTGATGGGGTGTGAGGATGTGTGAGGGTGATGGGGTGTGAGGATGTGTGAGGGTGATGGGGTGTGAGGATGTGTGAGGGGGTGGGTGTGGGGTTGTGAGGGGGTGGGGTTGTGAGGGTGAGGGGGCGTGAGGGGGTGTGAGGGTGATGAGGGTGAGGGTGTGTGAGAGTGAGGGTGTGTGAGGGTGAGAGGGTGTGTGAGGGTGAAAGGGTGTGTGAGGGTGAAAGGGTGTGTGTGGTGAGAGGGTGAGTGAGGGTGTGTGAGGGTGAGGGTGTGGGGGTGTGAGGTTGAGAGGGTGGGTGAGGGGGTGTGAGGGTGAGGGGGTGTGAGGGTGTGTGAGGGTGTGTGTGAGGGTGAGGGGGTGTGGGGGTGTGAGGGGGTGTAGGGGTGTGAGGGGGTGAGGGTGAGGGGGTGTGAGGGTGAGAGAGGGTGTGAGGGTGATGGGGTGTGAGGGTGTGTAAGGGGGAGGGTGTGGGGTTGTGAGGGTGTGAGGGTGAGGGGGAGGGGGTGAGGGTGAGAGGGTGAGGGTGATGGGGGTGAGGGTGAGGGTGTGTGAGGGTGTGAGGGGGTGAGGGTGAGAGTGATGGGGGTGAGGGTGACAGGGTGAGGGTGTGTGAGGGTGAGGGGGTGTGAGGGTGAGGGGTGCGAGGGGGTGAGAGGGTGTGTGAGGGTGTGTGAGGGTGAGAGGGGGTGTGAGGGTGTGAGGGTGAGAGGGGGTGTGAGGGTGTGAGGGTGAGGGTGTTTGAGGGTGAGGGTGTGTGAGGGGGGTGTGAGGGTGAGGGGGTGAGGGGTGTGAGGTGGTGTGTGGGTGTGAGGGTGTGTGTGGGTGTGAGGGGGGGTGAGGGTGAGGGGGGTGTGAGGATGAGGGTGTGAGGGGGTGTAGGGGTGTGAGGGTGTGTTGGGGTGTGAGGAGGTGAGGGTGAGAGGGGGTCAGGGGGTGTGAGGCTGAGGGGGTGTGAGGGTTAGGGGGTGTGTGAGGGTGAGGGTGTGTGAGGGTGAAGGGGTGTGAGGGTGAGGCGGTGTGAGGGTTAGGGGGTGTGTGAGGGTGAGGGGGTGTGAGGGGGTGTGAGGGTGAGGGGGTGTGAGGGTGAGGGGGTGTGAGGGTGAGGGGGTGTGAGGGTGAGGGGGTGTGAGAGTGGGTGAGAGGGTGTATGAGGGTGAGAGGGTGTGTGAGGGTGAAAGGGGGTGTGAGGGTGAGGGGGTGTGAGGGTGAGGGAGTGTGAGGGGGTGTGAGAGTGAGGGGGTGTGAGGAGGTGTGTGAGGGTGAGGGTGTGAGGATGAGAGGGTGGGGTGAGGGTGTGGGGGGGTGGGGGTGAGGGTGTGTGGGGTGTGAGGGTGAGGAAGTGTGAGTGTGAGTGTGTGTGAGGGGGTGAGGGTGAGGAGGTGTGGGGGGTGAGGGTGAGTGTGTGTGAGGGGGGTGAGGGTGTGGGGTTGAGAGGGTGTGGGGTGTGAGGGTAAGTAAGGGGGAGGGTGTGGGGTTGTGAGGGTGTGGGGTTGTGAGGGTGAGGGGGTGAGGGTGACAGGGTGAGGGTGACAGGGTGAGGGTGAGGGGGTGTGAGGGTGAGGGGGTGTGAGGGTGAGGGTGTGTGATGGTGAGAGGGGGTGTGAGTGTGAGGGTGTGTGAGGGTGAGTGTGTGTGAGGGGTTGTATGAGGGTGAGGGGTTTGGGGTGTGTGGGTGTGAGGGGTTGTGTGGGTGTGAGGGGGTGTGAGGGTGAGGGGTGTGTGTGAGGATGAGGGTGTGAAGGTGAGGGGGTGTAGGGGTGTGAGGGAGTGTAGGGGTGTGAGGGAGTGTGGGGGTGTAGGGGTGTGAGGGAGTGTGGGGGTGTGAGGGGGTGAGGGTGAGAGGGGGTCAGGGGGTGTGAGGTTGAGGGGGTATGAGGGTTAGGGTGTGAGTGAGGGTGAGGGGTGAGGGGGTGTGAGGGTGAGGGGGGTGAGAGTGGGTGAGAGTGGGTATGAGGGTGAGAGGGTGTGTGAGGGTGAGAGGGTGTGTGAGGGTCAAAGGGTGTGTGATGGTGAGGGGGTGTGAGGGTGAGGGAGTGTGAGAGTGAGGGGGTGTGAGGAGGTGTGTGAGGGTGAGGGTGTGAGGATGAGGGGGTGGAGTGAGGGTGTGTGGGGTGTTAGGGGGTGAGGGTGAGGGGGTGTGAAGGTGAGGGGGTGTGAGGGTGAGGAGGGGTTGTGAGGGTGAGGGTATGTGAGGGTGAGGGGGTGTAAGGGTGAGGGTGTGAGGATGTGAGGGTGTGAGGATGTGAGGGTGTGTGAGGGTGTGTGAGGGTGAGAGGGTGTGTGAGGGCGAGAGCGTGGGGGTGTGTGAGGGTGGGGGTGTGTGAGCGTGAGGATGAGGGGGTGTGAGGGTGAGGGGGTGTGAGGGTGAGGGGGTGTGAGGGTGAGGGGGTGTGAGGGTGAGGGGGTGTGTGAGGGTGAGGGGGTGAGGAGGTGTGAGGGTGAGGGGGTGTGAGGGTGAGGATGTGTGTGGGGGGGGTGAGGATGAGAGGGTTGTGAGGGTGAGGGGTGTGAGAGTGAGGGGTGTGAGGGTGAGGATGAGGGAGGGAGAGGGTGATGGGGGTGAGGGTGACAGGGTGAGGGTAGGTGAGGGTGGGTGAGGGTGTGTGAGGGTGAGGGGGTGTGTGAGGGTGGGTGTGAGGGTGAGGGGGTGAGGGGTGTGAGGGGGTGTGGGGTGTGAGGGGGGTGTGGGTGTGAGGGGCTGAGGGTGAGGGGGTGTGAGGGTGAGGGGTGTGTGTGAGGATGAGGGTATGAGGGTGAGGGGATGTGGGGGTGTGAGGGTGTGTGGGGGTGTGAGGGGGTGAGAGGGGGTCAGGGGTGTGAGGGTGAGTGGGTGTGGGGGTGTGAGGGTGAGGGTGTGTGAGGGTGAGGGGGTGAGGGGTGTGAGGGTGAGGGGGGTGAGGGGGTTTGAGAGTGAGAGAGGATGTATGAGGGTGAGAGGGTGTGTGAGGGTGAAAGGGTGTGTGAGGGGGTTTGAGGGTGAGGGAGTGTGAGGGTGAGGGAGTGTGAGGGTGAGGGGGTGTGAGAGTGAGGGGGTGTGAGGAGGTGTGTGAGGGTGAGGGTGTGAGGATGAGGGGGTGGGTGTGAGGGTGTGAGGGGGTGAGGGGAGTGAGGGGAGTGAGGGTGTGTGGGGTGTGTGAGGGTGAGGGGGTGTGAGGGTGAGGGGGTGTGAGGGTGAGGGGGTGTGAGGGTGAGGGGGTGTGAGGGTGAGGGGGGGTGTGAGGGTGTGTGAGGGTGAGGGTGTGTGAGGGTGAGGGGTGAGGATGTGAGGATGTGAGGGTGTGTGAGGGTGAGAGGGTGTGTGAGGGTGAGAGGGTGTGTGAGGGCGAGAGGGTGGGGGTGTGTGAGGGTGGGGGTGTGTGAGCATGAGGATGAGGGAGGGTATGTGAGGAGGGTGAGTGAGGATGTGTGAGAGGGGTGAGGGTGGGTGAGGGGGTGAGGGTGAGTGAGGTGTGTGAGCGTGTGTGAGCATGTGAGGGTGAGGAGGTGTGAGGGTGAGGAGGTGTGAGGTTCCGAAGTAAATGGTGGCACGGCAGACATCATAAGACAGAGAGAAGACACTGCATGGTGACTGCGTTGGTCAGTTTCAGAATCAGGAGGGGCAGAGTCCGCACAGTCTGCGAGGGATCAACGTGTCTAGAGGCAAAACATAGCGGATGTAGCATTGCAGCTAGCAAGTCCAGTGTTTTCAAGCTGAGTGTCCCTAGAGAGATGGCAACCGTAGGCTTTCACTTTCGTCCAGAAAAAAAAAACGAGAAAGGTGCAGAGAACGCCGTGAAATGGATGCACAAAAAAACAAGCTCTCGGCATTGCTGAGGAGGGGGGGGAGGGGGCCGGGCGGGAGCGGCAGCCTTTGAAGTCTGATGCCGAGGCACAGACAAATGGTGGTGTGCGATGTGCACGCGGGGGGCGGGGGAGCGGCAGCCTTCGATGTCTGATCGATGCAGAGGCACAGACAAATGGTGGTGTGTGATTTGGCTGCCGATGTGTATGCACATCAGATCAAAGTAAGGGTGGGAGGGACATTGGCGTGCGAGGGGTGAGGGGGTGTGCAGCCTGGTGAGCTGAAGTGGCAGCAGAAGTGGAGCGCGGCGCGCGCACGAGCGCGTGGTTGTGCTCACATGCACTGTGTCCGATCCGCAGTTTTGTTAGACTTTTTAGGTCGCCTACTATAATCTCGCCAACAAGCATTGCTAAAGCATTGCCTTTGGCTCGACCTAAAAAGCAGGAGCGGATGCATTGTTTCGTCCCCCTGGATGCATATCTGAGCCCCCGTTACAGAAATTGATGTTGATGTGGCTGGTATTGCCTATGTGTGGCTCTAATTTATCACTCCTGGGACGGCACGAGGCTGACAGTCAGTCAGCGCCACCTGGTGATATGTGGGACCTATTCTTTTGGAGAGCTCTGGATCTAGTGTAGAGGCAGAGAGTATTCTACAGGTGACAAAGGTGTGGTTAGATAGAATGTCCATCAGAAAGAGGGGTGCCAGAGGTAATTACCTTGTTCTCTCTCTCTAGTTCACACCCTATGTGTACACACCGTATACCATCAACCCAGGCTTGAGCAATTTCCTTGATCATTTCAGATGACCGCACACACTGCCTAATACTAACTAAAGAATAAAGTATTCTGGAATGATTTGAATATCGACTTCAGCAATCCCAAATGCAATCCTCTCCCACAGAGTTATAACCATCACCTCGAGACCTGGTCAGGGCCTGTAGGAACACTGACCACGCCCTAACCATGCATTCAACCACTAATACCATCATAAATGAGGAGCAGACACCCAAAACATCATGTAAACAGATACATGAAGAAAAGAGCAATATCAAAAGATAAACAACAGCAAGAGGGTATTAAGTATGCGGGAAGTAATGGCGCTCAAACAGAATTTGCGTACATATCCAAATTTGGAAAACAAACAGTAGTCACTGGTGCAAGCAGGGGGGGGAGACCCTACACAAAACCCCTCAATTTTAAATGTAAAAAGGTTTTTACACTTAAGATTCATACAACAAAGTCCCGCGCACACAGATTTAAGTTTCAACAAGTATAGTACTCATATATGTAATTTACGAAAACAATAATCCAACGTCGATTCTTTAAATTTTGATGTGTCACTCCTTTTATTAGATGGTCACACCAATAGAAATTGACAGCCAGCCGACACGTGTTTCGTTATAGGTCAATACAATCATAGACACTATAACTCTTCAGGGCTCAATGGCTGAATCTTTATCTTTTAAGGGCCCAAGTCCGGTGATAATTCCAACCCGGCAGGGTAACCAATATTATCACGAAGATGACAAAATGATGCCGTAAGTATCCTATAGCCCTTTATATAGAGGACGCCCAGGTAATGCACGTTAGTGCTATCCAAAGAACAATTGTGTATGGGTCCAAAAAATGTATTCAGATCAGATTCGTGACGGAATACCACATGGGTACGTGTGGTCTCCAGTTTCTTGGTACAATCACCCTCGTTGTAACAGGCGTCCCCGACCCGGAAGTTGGATTATTGTTTTCGTAAATTACATATATGAGTACTATACTTGTTGAAACTTAAATCTGTGTGCGCGGGACTTTGTTGTAGCAATATCAAAAGAGCCAGAAATAATGTTTGCCTTTTTCTCTTTTCTTAGGCACAGCAAAGCTTCTGAAGAAATATCTACCGCACAATAGAAGAAGGATTTTAGAAATGAACTGTCAATTGAAAATGAAACATAGCTCCTTCGTTGACTGGGATTAGCGAGAAAAACGAATGTAATTGCCATGTGGCCTTCATTAACATGTCACACGTAACACCGGAGTCATAATGTACACCCCACCGTGGGACAACGAACAAAGCTTAGAAAAGCAATTATCCTGTGGCTGACTCAGTGCCAGGCTGTCGGAGTCCCAGATTCCCTGTTGAATGTAGACCATATTTGTCTCTTTGCTTCATTTTCATACGTTATCTGGATGAGAACCTGTGCCTGGAAGTGTTTGCCTGGTCTCTGCGGTTCTGCAGGTAGACTGCGGAATTCGATGTCATCACCTGTTGCGCCTTATCTACAGTGAACAGGTCATGTTTGAGGTGCTGGCACACAGGTGCACAATTCACAGTTCGTGTCAATGACTGTGCGGATACTATGTGATTTGTTGGAAAAATAACCATTCCCTTTTTTTTATTTTTTATTTTATTGTCATTATTGCAGTTAGTAGAAACAAACAAACAATTCATCAAAATACTAATAACATAGTTATGCATGATAAATAGCTATCTAATTTACATATATAAAAACCCATATAGACATAGCCTTGCTAGCAGTTCATTATACCATGCTCCCTTTTCAAAAATATTAACAAGCAAATCTACATCCTACCCAAAATTTGAAAATAGTTGCCTAAAGCTCCTACTCTTTGTGAATATAGTTTTTCCTTTGTTTTGATTCGAGACATCTTAAGTAGCCATTGAGAAAAGTTTGGGGACTCAGCCATTTTCCATTTTTGCAGGATCAGAGGTTTAGCAACAAGTGATGCAATAAAAATATACTGTCGTTGTTGAATGGATACGTTAAGTGTATCGATAATTCCTTAAAGGATGGTAGTTGGTTCAGGAGCTACGTTTTGGGGGGATTTTGCTGCTAATCCAATGGAAGATCTGCTTTCAAAATTCAGTAAAACTGGACATGAAAAGCAAATATGAAACCAGCCCCCGTTATAACAATTACATCTAAAGCATGTCCCCAAGACAGAGGGGTACATTTTATGGAGACGAGATAGGGTATAATAAAGTTAGACTTAATCAATGTGGATGGACCCACTATGTGTATGTATTACAATCACTGTTTGTAGTATGAACATGGACCCATTGGGTGTTATTAAAAGACCCCTCACACACCAACCTAGTTGGTGTCATGCTTCATCATTAGGGTCCCAACCGGGTGGCCGAGTGCCCCCCGGTTGTGCTACGACGCCTGATTACAGCGGAGCTGGTGTAGTGCAAATATGTGAGGTGTGTTACTAAAGTTAAAAATATCTCTGAGAATCCTTGCCTCAAATTTTAATATTGGCCGCTCAGGATATGGTGAAAAGTAATATGTGTAGTGCAACTATCCGGGAATTATTACCGTTAGTTGACTATGTGTGGTGGTCAAACATGTTTCTGCCTGTTTAAAAAGTGAAAGGGCCTTCGTCAGGACCAGTGAGTGATTAGTGAGTGGCAAAGGTGAAGGATGCCATGTGAAAACCTGTGCAGTATCTACACACGCGCTAAGGTGTGTGGTATAAGTGTCGGCTTACTCACTGACACTTGAAAAATAACACTGATTATAGGTATGTGGCAGATTATTGAAGCTGGGGGGGGTTCTCTTCCGACGTCCCAATTTAGTCTATGTGAGTGTCCCGCTGCAAACCTGTATCGTCCCTGTAGTCCCGCTGGTAATAAAGTTGCCATTTGCAAAAAAAAGCCATACATTTAAAATGTTTACAACAAGGGGTGGTGATGGACAGAGTCTCTGAATAAAGCAGAATACTCTCACCCAGTCAAGAGATCAGGGCTAGATCCAACACCGTTTTTTAGCTCATTGCACCATCCCAGTTTCAGAACCTGGCTGTATGCAAATTAGTCTGTCCCTGGCCCAGTGCATCATGGGAACAGGGCAGACCAGACTACAAAAGCCAATTCTTACACCGGGAAGGAAACAAGCTTCCGGGGACCGGTTTCTGGCATTACAGCCGTCTTCGGCCCCGCTTGCTTGAATCCTGATGGTGCAATGAGCAAGGGACTCACATCTGAGTATACCCTTCCACGCTTAGGGTGGACAAAAATATTTACAACAAGGGGTGGTGATACATTTAAAATGAGCCCCTCTTATGGCTTTATGTGCCCAGACATTATATGTTCCGCATGTTTGCATATCTACCCTACAACCTGTAGAACTTTGAATCTTTTGTAGTAGTTGTGGTACAATTTTTACATGTAATTATTCCAATAAAATCGGGTACCAGTTTCCTACTCCTCCAGTCTCTTTCATATATTAGTTAAAACTAATCGGATTTGCCAAAGCATCGAGTCTAGGAGAAATTGATATTTGCCTAAGAAATTCCGGAATTGCAAAAAAGAAAAAAGAAAAAAGTAATGAAGAAGGTCCCGTATTAGTCGATTTCATTTGATTCCAGGATTTCATTGTGCCTTCTATAAGAAAACCCTTAAAGCAATATATCCCACCTTTTCCCAAGTTTTTATATTTGTTTGGTTTATATAAAGAGCTGTCCTACTACTATGTGCAATACAAATTTTAGGATGGAAAGCAATAAATTGAAATCCCTCCGTCAACTGTTAAAATCTGTCAAAATAAATATTCTCATTTGGAGATGTACTCAGTTTGGCTTCATTGCAGTTTCCAGCTTCATAAGCAGGGTGCGCAAAAAGACAGAGGCAGCCAATAGTGACGACTAACCAAACAGTGTAGATGGGGTAACCTGACAGTACGGGTATATAGAGGGATAGCAATTCCAGGACACCTTTCTTGAGTAGACTTTCAGCCGTAGATTGTGGAATAGCAGAGCTCCACCTGAAACTATTCATTGTCTGAGCAGCATCTTTGAAGCTAGAAAATCAGTGGCGCCGGTGTTGTCGATAACCTGATTTCAATGTACTGAGTTCTGCACATTTCATTATTGTGGGGAAATACGGTGCGGCACTCGCACAAATCAACCCTGGCGTGGCCCGTACCTGTTCCAGTCAGATGAAAAGAGCTGCACAGCGAGAACCTGGTTGCAAATTGGAGTAATTGAAATTGCTCAACTCATAAGTAGGCAGCACTTTCCAGAAGCTTTCTTACGATCTTAAGGTAGCATACACAAGATAAAAGAAAAACTTTATGCTTTACTGTGAATACGTATTTGGTTTATCATTACACAAGGTATTGCTGGGGAAGAAATAGTTCAAAATATTGCCAGACACAATGGGGTCCCGGGGGTGACACTCGCAGAGTGTTCGCCCCCGGGTTATTTCGGGCGATGGTACGCCCTAGACTGTCACGCGGGTGGGGGGCCGCAGGGATTGGCTGGTGGCAATAGCGCGAGCGCGGGCATTCCCAGCGTTTTATTGCGCACTTTGGGAGGAGAGGAGAGGTAGGGCTGGCGAAATTTGGCAGACTGCTTCGGTCAAAGAAGCGCTCCGTATGCTTGCTGAGGGACTCATGTCCCAAGCATGGGTCGGGTTGGAGAGGGGGGCGCCGTGCAGCGGGAGGTGTGTCAGCGGACGTGGTTGCTTGTTTTTCAAGCGAGGGCTCGCCAGCACACTCCCCGAGAGGCGACCCCTCACAATTTTCCAATTTAGGTGAAAGTCACTCACCGCTTGTTTGCTATGCCGGCTCCACAGTCTCTGCCTGCGGGAAATGTCCTTTGTTTCAGGAGGGAGGGGGGACAAGGTGCGCACATGCACAGTCAACAAGTCCTCTTGTATTTTGTTTGCTCGCAATTGTCACTTTTGCCTCATGTAACTTAACCAGGGGGCGGCTGGTGACATTTGAAAGTGGTGGGCGTAAACTAATTTGCATATTGCACCGCAGTGAGCAAGCGCAGCGAGCGAGCGAGCCCGAACCACCTTGCATCCATCCATACATCATTCATGCATATTCCAACCACCCACCGATCCTGCATCCATACATCATTCATTCATGCATCCACCCATCCATCCATCATGCATCCACCCATCATGCATGCATCCATGCATCCATCCATGCATCCACCCATCCATCCACCCACCCACCCATCCTGCATCCATACATCATTCATTCATGCATCCACCCATCCATCCATCATGCATCCACCCATCATGCATGCATCCATACATCATTCAGGCATCCACCCATCCATCCACCCACCCATCCTGCATCCATACATCATTCATTCATGCATCCACCCATCCATCCATCCATCATGCATCCACCCATCATGCATGCATCCATCCATACATCATTCATACATCATTCATGCATCCACACATCAATCCACCCACCCATCCTGCATCCATACATCATTCATTCATGCATCCACCCATCCATCCATCATGCATCCACCCATCATGCATGCATCCATACATCATTCATGCATCCACCCATCCATGGCATCCACCCACCCATCCTACATACATACATCATTCATTTATGCATCCACCCATCCATCCTGCATCCATACACACACAAAGCACGAAGCCCCCCCCCCACACACACACACACAGAGCCCCCCCCACGGAACAGAGGGCAAGGAAATCGGGAGAAACTCAGAGGGCAAGGCAAAGGAATGCAAAGAGGGCAAGAAAAACGGATTAAAAGCGGGCAAGAAAAACGGGAAACATAACATTGCAAAATAACCACAGAGCCCCCCCCCCCACACACACACAAAGCACGAAGCAAAGGGCAGTTCCACTGGGACTTAACTTGGAAAAACAAAGCGCTTTAATGCCTCATCAGGGGAAGCAAGCGCTACATAAATACAATTACAATTCCCGCCAGGTTCGAAATTATGCTTTTAAAAGTTACATTTAAGAACGGCCGGTGTGCAAAATAACCACAGAGCCCCCACCCCCCTCCCCCCCACAGAACAGAGGCCAAGGGAATCGGGAGAAACTTAGAGGGCTAGGCAAACGAATGCAAAGAGGGCAAAAAAACGGATTAAAAGCGGGCAAGAAAAACGGGAAACATAACATTGCAAAACATAACGCATAATGCTCTGTGGCCTTACCTGGCTGTACGAGCTCCAGGCTAGATGAATTTAAGAGTGGAAGTTACGTTACAGCGGCGGCCATCCCTAAGTCACAGAGTGATTGGCCTGCACGTGGACCACTGGACCAGCCAAATCCTGGCGCTGCATACAGCGCCAGGATTGGCTAGGGGGGCACCATGTCTGCTCGCCCAGTCCCCTTTGCAACCCCGGGGGCTGCGGCCAGCCCCCTGCTCCTCTCTCTAAGGGGAACTTGAGCTGGAAACCCATCTGCGCATGCGCGGGCTAGTTTCTGCCCAAACATTCACGTGCGCAGTACTGCTGCAGCTGAGTGAACTGTCACTCAAGCTGCAGCAGGCCCAGCCCCCCCTTCGCACTCCGGAATAGTCGGGTGTCTCCCGCATTCCCGGCCGGCAGGTAGCACAATCATTAAATATTTGCATTTTTATTGTAGCGACGACACGGTGGGTCCATGGGACTTAGGGGGGCTACTCCCCTACGCCCCAATGGACGCACCGCGCCTGAACTTAACGTTTGTTTTTGTACATTGCTCACTTCTAATTTTCTTCTCATGTATCATTACTGTTCCTATTGTGAAGCGCTGTGACGCCTTCGGGTTAAGTCCGCGCTATATAAAAATGCATTAACAGTACCCTCTTTCTATCAACAAGAAAGCTTGTGTTACAAAACAAGCACAACTGAAACAGGTTTTTTCCAATAAAGCCTTTAATGTTAACAGTGCTCCACCTGGTGGTCAGAAAGAAAATAGGCCCAGTATACCTGCCAAAGTTTATACTCCTAGCACGAACATTCCCATTTTTGGCATGAGTAAGGTGGGAAAGAATTACTTTTCTCAGGACTTGTCTGACAGGGGCTGGTCTCCTATTTTAACTGATGAAAAGGGAAATTCTTTTATGTATTAAAATTTTTATTCCCCAAACTGCGATGTTACACAAGCCTTACCTATGAGCAGTTGTTTTGTGTCTATTAGGTTGCTGCAGATTCAAGAAAATTAAAAAGTGTTACTCCTTTCTTGGATATTTCGAATGAAATGGTATCCGATCAGTTAGTACTCCCAGAGGCCCTGAAGAATCTAGTCAATGGGTTTGGATACCGCGAGAAATCACCTATAAGGGCAGACTATTGACAGTTAAAGGAGACTGACATGGTTTCGGCTGCGAAATCTGGCGTTTCGCAGTCCAACGTGGGTTTAATGCTGCCAGCCACAAAAAAGGGCAGTAAGAGTGTTTCAGCCAGGCATCAAGCATCCTGCAACGGCAGAAGTAAGAAGGACAGGGAATGTTCAGCGACTTTTCCCATTCCACTGGATGACAAGAGATCTGCACCATTCAGAAAAGTAAAAAAAAAATTGGAGGGAGTTTCAGGAGGGTATTGGAGATGGTGAATTACCTAGTGGCAGTGGCAGGGGTGGTAGGGCAGATACAACAGGCAGAGGCAGAGGTTTTCCAACACAGTTTGGCAATACGGGCTTTTACACCAATCAAGGTGGACATTTTATGTAAATGGTTACATTTCTACACAGACCAACTGGCGGCGGCTTTACTACACTGGGGTTTTCTAGAAGGTTTCAAACTTGGTTATCAAGGCCCAAGAAGCCCTAGATTTGCGCAGAATTTAAAATCTGCCAATATTTTTCCACACATAGTTCGGGAAAATTGTTGAAGGAGGTGCAAGAGGGTAGGATGGCAGGTGTTGGACCCGGCCTCGTGGCGTCGTCCTACCCCTCCCGCGTGGCGGGCCCCGGACGACATCGGCCCTCCACAGAGCCCCGGGCGGCCCCCTTCCGCCCGATCCTGCACGCACCAACACTATCGGTCCGGTTACCACCACGGGCCACCACACCGGCCTGACTCCATCATGGGCCCATCACATCCTGAGCACGAGGCCTCGCCCGACTCCATCTTGGGACCACCACGTCACGAACACGTGGCCTCGGCCCCGGCCCAGGCCCCAGCGAGGCCCCGACATCGAGGCGCCAAGATCTACCCAGGTGGTCGAGTGGCCCCTCAACAGATCCCAGAGGAGGGAAGTTTCGATGGGCCTCCAACCCTCCCCGGACGCCTGGTATCGATTGCCCCCGACATCCCTGGGTGCTGGCTCCACCCCCCTGCTGGGTGTCTGGACACCATCTTCCCGGCCCCTCTGGCCCCCAGGCGCGAGGGTCCGGACATCAAAGGACTCCAGTCCTATATCTGGGCCAGCCCCGGAGTAGGACGGCAGTTGTATCCTGGACTGGAAAGCCCTACTGACGCTGTCACGGCCGACACCAGAAGAACTCATCGTCCCTGTAATCTGAGGATACCCTGAGAGCCTGCTGGCGCTGCCGCGGCCCACCTTTGCCGAACCATCTTGAGAGCCTGCTGGCGCTGCTGCGGCCCACCTTTGCCGAACCATCTTGGAGCCTGCTGGCGCTGCCGCGGCCCACCTTCTCCGAACCATCTTGAGAGCCTGCTGGCGCTGCCGCGGCCCACCTTTGCCGAACCATCTTGAGAGCCTGCTGGCGCTGCCGCGGCCCACCTTTTGCGAACCATCTTGAGAGCCTGCTGGCGCTGCCGCGGCCCACCTTTGCCGAACCATCTTGAGAGCCTGCTGGCGCTGCCGCGGCCCACCTTTGCCGAACCATCTTGAGAGCCTGCTGGCGCTGCCGCGGCCCACCGTTGCCGAACCATCTGGAGAGCCTGCTGGCACTGCCGCGGCTAGACCTCTCGGAACCCCCCGGCTCGAGGATTGAGAACTGTGCGAAGGGTATCCCTTCATACCGCCCAACCGAGACTGTCCCGCTACCCTGATCCCCTCTTACGAGACTTTACAGACCCCTCGGTCTACTTGTACATATCGCTGAGAACCAGCAGCCTTTACTTCCTGATAAAACTTACGAACTCGACCTCTGGTGTGGTGTCCATTTGTAGTGTGTGGTTACACTGCTGTACGATCTTAGGAGAGGGCCCTCACCCAGGAGGCCTCTCAGCAGCGCTCGGCCACTTCTTGATGGAGAGGTGGACCTAGGGGTGGTCAGTCAGACATCTTCTGCCTCCCCCGGGGTCGCCTTTCTGACATTGGTGGCAGGCGACGGGATCCGAGCCGACGCAGATCATACAGAGAGTAATTCACTCACTACCGAGAAAAACACACCGCGACCATGACTACTCAAGAAACCAGACCAACTACGGAATTCCAGAAAGAAAAGATGGAAGATTACAGCCACAAGGAATTAAAACAATTCTGCAAGGATCTAGGCATCGCTACCACGGGCCTCAACACCAAAGAGGACTTTAAATCAGCCCTGCAAGCCTGGGCGGACGCCGATAACGCGCCACCTCAGAATGAAGACAACCCGGGCCCGAATGGACGCCCGGAGACCGACGCGAGCCCAGCAGGGGAAAGACCCGCAAAACTAGACACGGGCCTCCACCACGGAGACGCCCGAGAACGAGAGAGGAACCGGCTCCACGAGTTGGAGCTCGCCAGACTCCGACAAGAAGGGGAGATACAGCTGGCAGAAAGGAAATTAGCCCTCGAGCAACTACGGCTGGAAGGAGACCTAGAGGAAAGGCGAAGACAACGAGACCTCGAAGAAAAGAAACTCGTGCTCGAGCATGAGCGCGGCCTCAAAGAACTGGAAATCAAGGCCAAGACAAACGAAACCGGCACCGCCGGGGGCAATACCTCACCCCCGCCGGTGGACACGAAGGTGCACATACCCAAGGATGTCGTCAAGGAATACTATAAGAACGACGACATCCAACAGTGGTTCAAAGCCTACGAGGTCGCCATGACCGCCCATCGAGTACCCCTCAAAGACTGGGGCGCCGGCTTATGGGGAAAGTTCATCAACGAGGGGAGAGACGCCCTGCTAGAGCTCCCCGACGCCGAGATGACCTCGTACGAACACATGAAGACCGCCCTCCTCACTCGCTACGGACTCACCCCCGAAATGTACCGGCAGCGATTCCGAGACTGTAAAAAAATCCCCGGTACCACTTGGGTGGAGTACGTGAACTTTTACAGCAGAGCCTTCGAAGGGTGGATCAGAGGCTGCCAGGTCACCACCTACCAGCAGTTGGTCGACCTCATCCTATGGGAACATCTTTCCAATAACTGCTTCATCGAACTCCGGCAGCACCTCCTCGACAGCAAATTGACAGAGCCACGAAAACTCGCTGTCGAGGCGGATAGATGGGTGAGCACCCGAGTTCCCCGGAATCCGATGGGAGACTATGGCCGGGGAACCACCGACCACGAGGCGGCGGAGGAGGCCAGAGCAGGGGCCGAGACACCCCCACGGGGTCATCCCCTACCTCCCCGTCGCCATCCCTGGGTTGGAGGGGGGGGCCCCAGCAAGACCCGGGCCCCGCCCGAATGTTACGTGCCACAGATGCCAGCGGCAGGGCCATTATGCGAACGACCCTCTCTGCCCGATGAACCAGCAACCCGGCAACACCGGCCCCCCGAGCCGCCAGATCGCGGCCGCCACCCTGAGTGCAGAGGGGGGCGAAGAAGAAGGCGACGACACCGAGCAGGCCGAGTGGGAGCCCGCCGCCATGATATTAGCATGCCTGGGTGATCGAGACATGATCCCCCGGGACCCGATCCCAGGTAACACCCAGAAATACCGCCAATGGGTCACCATCAATAGACGCCGGGCCGAAGCCCTCCGGGACACTGGAGCCAGCGTGACGGCGGTCCGCTGCCACTTGGTGACCTCCGAACAAATTCTTCCCAACGTCTTGTGCCCAGTGCGGACAACTCTGAGAGTTTGTGCCAGATGGCCCGCATCCCCTTCGAGTGGGGAGGGGTGTCGGGCATGCTGAAAGTGACTGTCCGAGACGATTCCCCCGTGGACTGCCTCCTCGGGAACGATCTGGAAAGTTCCCTCTGGGCCAGCGTAGAGCGGAGAGAGCATCTGGGGATGCTAGGCCTTCCCGAGTGGGTCTGTGCGACCACCCGCTCCATGTCCGCCCGGGCCTCCACCCCAACGGAGGAAGACCTGATCGAGGAGCCGGAGTGGCCCGCACCTCCACCGCCCGCCGTCCCCGAGGACGCCGACCCTGAACCCGGCCCCCAGGGGCCCAGCCATGAAGAAATCACCGAGCTCGGCCACCTTCCAGAACTAGCTCAGTGGCGCAAAGAAGGTGGCCCCACCCGCGAACAATTCCGACAAGAACAGAGCACATGTCCCTCCCTCGAGGGAATTCGACGACAAGCCGCCACTCAAGCCGCTGGAGACCCCTCGGGGTCCCACTGGGTCTATTGGGACAATGACCTTCTCTACAGCGAATCGCCGAACTAGGGGCCAGCCGGGTGCTGGTCGTTCCCCTCCGATTTAGAGATTTCCTCTTGAACTTAGCACATGATGTGCCCCTCGCCGGGCATCTGGGGCAGGACAAAACTTACAGCCGCCTAGTGACTCATTTCTACTGGCCGAAAATGCGCAACGATGTGCATAATCACTGCAGAACCTGCCCGACCTGTCAAGCCAGCGGGAAGAGCGGGGGGAAAGTCAAAGCCCCGCTCCAGCCTTTTCCCGTGGTCACCACCCCCTTCGAGCGAGTGGGGATAGACATCGTGGGGCCCCTGGACCCCCGCACCTCTCAAGGGCACCGCTTCATCCTCGTTCTGGTAGACCATGCCACCCGCTATCCGGAAGCCATCCCCCTCCGAACCATCACGGCCCCAGTAGTAGGTCGAGCCCTAATGGGGATCTTCTCCAGAGTCGGCTTCCCCCCGAGAAGTCGTGAGTGATCGGGGCACAAACTTTATCTCCAAGTATATGCGGTCCCTGTGGCAACAGTGCGGGGTCACATATAAGTTCACCACCCCGTATCACCCCCAAGGGAATGGACTTGTGGAGCGGTTTAACCGAACACTGAAGGGAATGATCAAGGGCCTAGAGGAGCCACTACGACGCAAATGGGATGTCCTGCTGCCTTGCCTCCTGTTTGCGTATCGCGAAGTACCCCAGAAGTCCCTGGGGTTCAGCCCCTTCGAACTATTGTATGGGCACCCGGTCCGAGGCCCCCTCAGCCTGGTCAAAGAAGGCTGGGAGACGGCTGTCCGAGGTGCTCCACCGGATGTCTACCAGTACCTCCTGACCCTCCGCAACCAGACTCGGAAGTTCCGGGAACTGGCCGAAGCCAACCTGGAGGCTAGTCAGGAGGAGATGAAACGCTGGTATGACCGGAACGCCTCGTCCATCGAATTCGAGCCGGGCCAGCAGGTCTGGGTCATGTCCCCGGTTGAACCTTGCGCCCTCCAGGACCAATGGACGGGATCCTTCAAGGTGGTGGAGCGCAAGAGCCCCGTCACTTACTTGGTGGACATGGAGTCCCCCCGGAACCCCCTCCGGGTTCTACACGCTAACCGGCTCAAGCCGCACTTTGCCCGCACTGAACTAAGTCTGCTATTAGCGACCGATGACGGAGCTGAAGACGACTCCGAACCTTTGCCAGATCTCATGAGCACCACTGAGAAGGACGGCTCCATCGAAGGGGTCATGCTCTCCTCCACCCTGACCCCCGAACAGCACCATGACTGCCGGCAGCTGCTGGGGCAGTTTGCAGATCTGTTTTCCCTCACCCCTGGAGTCACCCGGTGGTGTGTCCACGATGTAGACACCGGACACAGCCCGCCTGTAAGACACAGAGCTTTCCGAGTGCCCGACCGAGTGCGGGCCTGCATCCAGTCCGAGGTGGCCAAGATGCTAGCGCTGGGGGTAGTCGAACCCTCCGACAGTCCGTGGGCCAGCCCAGTTGAGCTGGTCCCTAAAGCCGCCGCACCCGGCACGCCCCCGGAGCTCCGGTTCTGTGTTGACTACCGGGGGCTGAATGCCGTCACCAGGACCGACGCCCATCCCATCCCCCGGGCGGATGAACTGATCGATCGCCTGGGGGCTGCAAAGTATCTCAGCACCTTCGATCTCACGGCCGGGTATTGGCAGATCGGCCTCACACCTGGAGCGCAAGAGCGATCGGCCTTCTCGACCCCTGATGGCCACTACCATTTCAAGGTGATGCCCTTCGGCATGAAAAACGCCCCGGCCACCTTCCAGAGACTCGTGAATAGAGTGCTGGCCGGGCTAGAAGAGTTCAGCGCCGCCTACCTAGACGACATTGCGGTGTACAGCCTCCACTGGGATGCGCACCTGACCCACCTCTGGGAGGTCCTGACGGCCCTCCGTCGGGCCGGACTGACCATAAAGGCCAGCAAGTGCCAGATAGGACAAGGGTCCGTGACGTATCTGGGACACCAAGTAGGGAGCGGCCAGGTGGCTCCCCTCCAGCCAAAGATTGACGCTATCCAGGCCTGGGAGCCCCCGGTCACCCAGACCGCCGTCCGAGCCTTCCTGGGGCTCACGGGATACTATCGGCGCTTCATCAAAAACTATGGGAGCATTGTGGGGCCCCTCACAGAACTGACCTCCAAGAGGCTACCCGAGAAGGTGCACTGGACCCCAGAGTGCCAAGCAGCCTTCGAGACTCTAAAGACTGCCATGTGCACCGCCCCTGTGCTCCAGGCCCCCGACTACAGCCGAGAGTTTGTGGTCCAAACCGACGCCTCGGAGCACGGCATCAGGGCGGTCCTCTCCCAAGTGAACCCCGAAGGGGCCGACCTCCCCGTTGCCTTCATCAGCCGGCGGCTGCTGGCCAGAGAACAGCGATGGAGCACTATCGAGAGGGAAGCCTTCGCCGTCGTATGGGCCCTAAAGAAGCTCCGGCCCTACCTCTTCGGCACCCACTTCCGGGTCCAGACCGACCACCGGCCTCTACGGTGGTTGATGCCGATGCGGGGAGAAAACCCGAAGCTGTTGCGATGGTCAATCTCCCTCCAAGGGATGGACTTCACTGTGGAGCATCGCCCCGACAACGACCACGCCAATGCTGACGGCCTGTCCCGATTCTTCCGCCTCTGCGAGGAGAATCCCCAAGAAGATGGGTGACTCTCCCCTGCCTTCAGCTGGGGGGGACGCGTGTTGGACCCGGCCTCGTGTCGTGGTCCTACCCCTCCCGCGTGGTGGGCCCCGGACGACATCGGCCCTCCACAGAGCCCCGGGCGGCCCCCTTCCGCCCGATCCTGCACGCACCAACACTATCGGTCCGGTTACCACCACGGGCCACCACACCGGCCTGACTCCATCATGGGCCCATCACATCCTGAGCACGAGGCCTCGCGCGACTCCATCTTGGGACCACCACGTCACGAACACGTGGCCCCGGCCCAGGCCCCAGCGAGGCCCCGACATCGAGGTGCCAAGATCTACCCAGGTGGTCGAGTGGCCTCTCAACAGATCCCAGAGGAGGGAAGTTTCGATGGGCCTCCAACCCTCCCCGGACGCCTGGTATCGATCGCCCCCGACATCCCTGGGTGCTGGCTCCACCCCCCTGCTGGGTGTCTGGACACCATCTTCCCGGCCCCTCTGGCCCCCAGGCGCGAGGGTCCGGACATCAAAGGACTCCAGTCCTATATCTGGGCCAGCCCCGGAGTAGGACGGCAGTTGTATCCTGGACTGGAAAGCCCTACTGACGCTGTCACGGCCGACACCAGAAGAACTCATCGTCCCTGTAATCCGAGGATACCCTGAGAGCCTGCTGGCGCTGCCGCGGCCCACCTTTGCCGAACCATCTTGAGAGCCTGCTGCCGCGGCCCACCTTTGCCGAACCATCTTGAGAGCCTGCTGGCGCTGCCGCGGCCCACCTTCTCCGAACCATCTTGAGAGCCTGCTGGCGCTGCCGCGGCCCACCTTTGCCGAACCATCTTGAGAGCCTGCTGGCGCTGCCGCGGCCCACCTTTTCCGAATCATCTTGAGAGCCTGCTGGCGCTGCCGCGGCCCACCTTTGCCGAACCATCTTGAGAGCCTGCTGGCGCTGCCGCGGCCCACTTTGCCGAACCATCTTGAGAGCCTGCTGGCGCTGCCGCGGCCCACCGTTGCCGAACCATCTGGAGAGCCTGCTGGCACTGCCGCGGCTAGACCTCTCAGAACCCCCCAGCTCGAGGATTGAGAACTGTGCGCAGGGTATCCCTTTATACCGTCCAACCGAGACTGTCCCGCTACCCTGATCCCCTCTTACGAGACTTTACAGACCCCTCGGTCTACTTGTACATATCGCTGAGAACCAGCAGCCTTTACTTCCTGATAAAGCTTACGAACTCGACCTCTGGTGTGGTGTCCATTTGTAGTGTGTGGTTACTCTGCTGTACGATCTTAGGAGAGGGCCCTCACCCAGGAGGCCTCTCAGCAGCGCTCGGCTACTTCTTGACGGAGAGGTGGACCTAGGGGTGGTCAGTCAGACATCTTCTGCCTCCCCCGGGGTCGCCTTTCTAACAGCAGGTCCTTTTTATTCATTGCCCCTTGGAATACTTGATTGTGTTCCCGTTGGGTGTCGTGCCAACGAAGACCGAAGGCGAGTTCAGGATGATTCAGCATTTCTCATGGCCCCAAGGTTCATCTGTTAACGGTTTTATTTCCAAGGAGGACTCCATGGTACATTTTGAATCAATGGATTCGGCTTTGGTTATGATCAAGGACACCGGGGAGAGGGCACAGCTAGCCAAATGTGACATTGAATCCGCTTTTAGGTGATTGCCAGTACATCCATCAGATTTTTCATTACTGGGCATATTTTTCAAAGGGCAACATTTTGTTGAGAGGGCTTTTCCCATGGGATGTGCCATATCATGCAAGCTATTTGAGGCATTTAGTTCTTTCCTTCAATTGTGTTTTTTCTTTCCACACAGGACATAAGGGCATTACACACTATCTGGATGATTTTCTCTTTATGGGTGCAGCTGATTCTCACCAATGCGAAGCTGCTTTACACGATTTCAAGTGGTTTGCACCGGGTTTGCCATTAGCGGAGGACAAAACTGAAGGCCCTTGTTGTTGCCTTTACATATCTCGGCATTAAGATAGACACCATCAAGATGCAAGCTAGGCTTCCTCAAAAGAAGATATCAGATGTAACAGGGCTTTTAGACCATTAACGCACTGCACGCACACTGACTTTGGTGGAAGCACAACGGCTACTAGGACACCTCACTTTTGCCTGTAAGGTCATACGTGCGGGCAGGTTGTTTTGCAGGCGCTTGGGTTTCTCTATGTCAGACATAACACTTCCACACCACAGGATACGGTTCTCAGCACATACGCAAGCTGATTTTGAGGTTTGGTCACAATTTCTATCCGATTTTAATGGCATAACTCTTTGCTCCCTGGACGTAGATTTTGTCTGGCAACTCCACCTTTTTTCTGACGCTTCTGGTGCTCATGGTTTCGGCCTGTTTTGGGATGGTAAGTGGTGTGCGGAGGAATGGCCAGACAATTGGGTTGCTGCAAAAAAGACTATTGCCTTCTTAGAATGTTACCCACTCATAGTGGTTCTGACAGTATGGGGTCACAACCTGTCCAATAAAACATTTTCTATTCAATGTTGACAGCAAGACAGTTGTGGATCTAATAAACGGGCAAAAGGCGAAAGACAGAAAGATGTTGAAGTTGCTACAGATCCTTCCCCAGCAAGATATGGAATTTGGGGATATGAATGCTTATCAGCTTGTCGAGAACTCTCTAGCAAAAAGTACCAAATTAGCTTGCAGAAGATCTTGGCTGAAATTTTTAGATTCAGGTGCCATGTTTAGATTTTGCACTGATTTAGGTGTGCAACAGCGTAGAGAGGACATCATACGATTTATTATGCTTAATATGAAGTAGAATGTTTCCTCTGCTACTATAGCTGACAAATTAGCAGGTATCTCATTTTATGGGAAATCCTTCTGGGGATATAAGCCCTCCGTAGGTGAGATGGGTACGGGAATGCTGCAGGGTTGGGCTAAATCAAGGAGGGGTTCACACCACAGGGATCCTATATCGCTAAAGCTATTATGCAAGATTATCACAGTCCTGCCCAAGATGTGTTTTTTCTGATTTCGAGTTCCATTTGAATAAATTGTGTATGGTATGGCGCCTTTTTGGGGCTTGCAGGGTTTCGGGGCTTGCAGGGTTTCAGAGCTGCTTGGTACTGCAATTAATGATGACCTAAAGACAATACATGTTTCACGATTTTATGCACACATTGACATTTTTCTAGAACACTCGAAAACTGACCAGACAGGTAGAGGTTTCATGGTAATTTTGCGGGCTGTGGGAGGTTTTACTATGTCCCGTGCAAGCTTGGTCTGAGTTTTTAATTATAGGGGTTGCATCTTCCACATTTCTCTATCGTCATCAAGATGGCTCACAACTTCAAGCGTCATAACTGTTAGCCATGCTGAGAAAATTTCTGATGAATATTGGTGAGAACCCCAAAAGATTTGGTACACACTCTTTTCGCATTGGGGCGGCCTCAGAAGCGTCCAGGTGGGGGTTTTTCTGTTGGTGACATTACAAATTAGGGCGCTAGTCCTCCGATTGCTTTTTGCGCTACATCAGACAATTGGAACATAAAATGTAAGCTGAAGGATACTAATTGTAATTTCTTTTTAGGTGTTCAGATTGCGCACAAGCAAGTGTGGCTCATTGGCCGTTCGTTCATCAAGTGGGCAGCTATACAGGCGGACACAAGACATTTTGGCAGGAATTGGGTCTTCAGATCCAGTTTCTTTATCATGGTGGGGAAAGAGCGGGATGAAATGGGGCCAGTTTGTGCCGCTGGTCAGTGAATTTTCATCTAAAAGAATGCCAGATTTCCTTTTGATACATGTGGGAGAGAATGACCTGGTCCAGTTGTCAGGTTTGGGGCTGTTAATAGAAATGAAGACTATTCTCAAAGTCTTCTTAAAGGCATGGCCCGGATATTGTCTCATCCTGACAGCTCTTCTGCCCCGGAGAGTGTGGAAAGGGGCGGACAGTTTCACGGCAATAGAACGGGCACGCTGGAAAGTATATCGGGATATCCAACGTTTTTGCTTTATAAATCGTTTTTCTTGGTTGGTGCATGACGAAGTTAATAGGGCAGTTTTTTCAGTTTTTCCGACATGACGGATGTTGGACAGGCCTCGTGGCCAGGCTGTCCCCTCCCCGCATGGCGGGTCGCGGACCCCTGCTCCTCCTGCTCCCCGGACAAGAACCACCCCCGCAGCCCGCCGGGGCAACCTCCGGCCCTTCCCCGACGGAATCCTGGCTCCTGAACACCACCGTATCGGCTGGCCCGGGTCCTTTCCAGAACCCCTGTCCCCGGCCCAGCCGCCATTTTGGACACTACTCGACCAGGCCTCGTGGCCTCGGGTCGACCTCGGCCTCGTGCCCAGCCAGGCCCCGACATCGAGGCACCACCATCCACCCAGGGGGTAAAGAGACCACTTGGCAGGTCAATGGGAGAAGGAGTGTCAACGGCTCCCCTCCGCCAGGTGTCGATCGCCCCAGCCTCCCTGGGCGCTGGCTCCACCCCCCTGCTGGGTGTCTGGACTCCCTCATCCCGGACCCCCCGACCTCCAAGTGCGAGGGTCCGGACATCAAAGGGCGCCAGGCCTATAACTGGGGCAGCTCGAGAGCAGGAAGGCAGTTGGATCCTGGAGTCGAGAGACACCGAGACAAACTCATCTTGAAGGCCTGCTGGCGCTGCCGCGGCTCATCCTTTCGTGAACCATCTTGAAGGCCTGCTGGCGCTGCCGCGGCCGATCCTTTCGTGAACCATCTTGAAGGCCTGCTGGCGCTGCCGCGGCCCATCCTTTCGTGAACCATCTTGAAGGCCTGCTGGCGCTGCCGCGGCTCATCCTTTCGTGAACCATCTTGAAGGCCTGCTGGCGCTGCCGCGGCCCATCCTTTCGTGAACCATCTTGAAGGCCTGCTGGCGCTGCCGCGGCCCATCCTTTCGTGAACCATCCCGAAGGCCTGCTGGCACTGCCGCGGCCCCTGCTTGCGAACCATCAGCTCGAGGATTGTGAGCTCCACACCTGCTACCCCCGTACCGGTCCGGTACTGAGACTGTCCAGCTACCCTTCCCCCCAAAGAGACTAGAATTGACAGGGTCCTCGTATCCTGGTCCTGCTGTACCGTCAATTACCTTGCTCTTAAGAAATATAAAAGTGTGAAGAACGCGTCCCTGTGTGGTGTCTATCATTGGGGGGGAAGTTACCTGTCTGTACGATTACCGGGGAGGACCCTCACCGGAGGCCTCTCCCCCCTGTACTCGGCCGACCCTCCGGGTCTCCGTCTAACAACGGAGTTCATCTGTTTTTCATTGGCAATGAAATTTATCTTTTGAATATACGGAAAATGATTGCTGGGATTCTAAATGTCAATCCATGGTGTTAAGATTGTGCTGTTTTAGCGACAGCATATTTATGCATTTTAGTTTTCAGTGAATGGGCCCCTTTAGTCTAACTCTACATCTTATTTGTATCTTTATTTTTCCACCCTCCCGCCCCGACTCCCACCTTCCCCTTTTTTCCTCCCACATCCCCCTTCCTTTTCCTTTCTTTTCTCCCCCCTCCCACTTCCTTCTCCAAAACGTTTTATACTTACTGATCTATTAGTTTTATGTCTAGTTAACTTTCAGATTTTATTGGGGTGGTAGTTTCTTTGCTGAGCATATCATTTTTGGAAGGTGTTTCTTTGCTGTTATGGCGACAGCATATGGCTTTTATATTGTTTGGCACATGGTTCACATTGGAATAGAGATTTATCCTGTTTGGCGACAGTGGATTTTACGAAACAAACTTTTCTCTCCTCACAGCTAACAGACAGGGTGGGGGGACAGGAAAAACACCCGTGATGGGGTTTTTCCTGGTGGCAGATTTGGAGGAAAGTAAGACAGGCAGGAAGGGGTGGGGGCATTAGCAATAGGTTCGGACAGAGGGAAGCAGGGGAGAGAAGTTGGAGTCAAGAGGTAGGCAGGGATGGAGATAGGCGTTTGGGGAGGAGGTTTAGGCCGAACAAGGTGGGGAAATAGTTGACAGGGGGATATGGCTTAGGGGATGGGGGTGTTAGTTTAGGAAATGTTTCATATTATGATCTGTTATGTATTTATATTGTATATTGCCTACCTGTCCAATAAAGCGGCCTTTTACCCCACTTTGGTCTCGGGCGTGGTTATTGCCCGATGCTAGCATTAGAGGTTTAGTAGGATTTCCCACTGATCAACAGTGCTCATTCAGCAACAACAACAAAAAAAGAAGTGTTAGAGAAGAGTAGAGGATGTGACGCAGCGGCAAGAGCTGCTGACTCGGGAGCTGGGGATCTGGATTAGAATTTAGAGGCTCAACATCCTGTGCTTCTGTGCAAATCACTTAATCTCTCCGGGTGATAAATTGTGTGATCTAAATCTGCTAATTTAACTTAAAGTATTATGCAAGACGAAAAAGCAGAAAGAGGCAAAACTTTAATGATAAGAGAAGCAGATGAGGAACAAGCATTGGTAAATACAGGAAATAAGCTGCACCAATAGAAATGGAGTAAATGTAAGTGGCAAGCACATGAAGCAATGAAAAGCAAGTACAGCAAGAGGGCAGGATGTAAGCCCCTTTTAAGATTTATGTTAAAATCAATAGATTTCACAAGCACGTGAGCTGTGCAGGAGAAACCCCCCAAAAAATTATGTGTATAGGAGATTTTTCAGGACCCATTACACAAGAGGGCCTGAAAAGACCGAATAGACTTGTACATGCTTGCAATCATCTCCAGGGCATGCCACAGAAATATGTCAGGGGAGCAGAAATATTGTTAGCGTTTATTATTCCTCACCCAAATAAAGCCCTGAGTCCAGATGGAATTCTTTCAGACTTTTATAAACTGTTCTTCCCACGGTTGCCGAATGTGTTAACTAATCTCTTTTACACATTCAACTGAGAAGTAGGGGCGAGGACACCAATACAGGGAGCAAACATCACATAAATACCCAACCAGATAAACCTGGAATGCTGCACCCCCCTCAGACCTCCTGGACTACCAAAGACCGAAGGAGTGGTATTTTCCAACATTTCATAAACAAGGCTCAAATGTAGTATTCCCTACATCATCAGCCCATCTGAGCATTATTTGAAATAGAAAAGGGAGAGATGTTATCAGAAGAGGTTACCTTGCAGAAAAAGAAACTCAAAGGAAGACCCAAACAGTCCTTCTATCAGTTGATACAAAAAACACATTCGACCGAGTGTGTTGGGACTCACTCTACACAGTGTTATGGAATAAAGACATAGGGATGAAGAAGTTAGAGCGGACACCAGAAACTCAGGATCTCCAAGGGCCAGAGTAAGGTGAATGGGTATGAATCAGAAAACTTTTGCCTGGAGAGGGGACGGACAAGCCAGGTTTTTCCACTATTGTTCCTTCTCTGTGCCCTGGCAGTGGAGCCCCTGTTCATTGTTATTCAGTGACTTCCAAATATCAGACTGCCCATCTTTAGGGTGAAGGCATAAAAAGTATGCTTATCTGCTGATGATACTCTGCTAACAGTAACACTACCGGAGGACAACACCACCCTTTGGAATGCTTCTAAGCGGAATTCAAAATAAGAGCATAAAAGGCTGAATTACTGATTAGCATCCCCCCAAAAGAACAAATGGAAAAGCTGCAGTCCCAATATTGCTTGCAATGGGCACTGTTCAGGGTAGAGTACTTGTAAATTACAGAAGTTGAGTAAAGCCAACTGGCCCCCATTGAAAAGGTGCAAGGAGGAGGACATGAAATGGTGGTGCCATTTTTAGGTCTCGCACTGCGAACCGGATCGCGAAAGCGATCCGTCGCTGCGAGACTTATTGTGATCATTTCATCTTTCAAGGGCTCAAGGGGAACAGACAGCGGACAAGCAATGTGAACGCGCAGCTCCTTGACTGGGATTAGGTCGCGCGCGTCAACTAAACAGCATGTCAGTTTCAGTTTTTACACGCGACCCTCTACAGTTTGTGCCTCATGCACTTCTCGCATACACACACACACAGCCACAGCTTTTCGCACTAGCACGCACACACACACACGAGCACACACACAGAGAGACACACGAGCGCACATGCACGCAGACACACACACACACACGAGCACACATACCGCCCGCCTGCCGCCGCCCCCACCCGCCCAGGGGTGAGATTTCCCCCCCTCTTTCCTCACACTCACCGGAGAGGTCGGCGCGGGCCCCGCCGAGCAGCAGGAGGCAGGCGGTGAGCAGCAGCGGCGGCTCCATGGCGCTCGGTCCGTCCGTCTTTCTGACTGACTGCTTCTAATTCAACGTTTATTTTCCCCCTGTAATGTCCGTCCTTATTCTAGGCCTCCGAGGCGTCGTAAAGGCCGGAGCGGGAGCACGCGCTCGCAGCCCCGGGGCGCGGAGTTTGGTTAATGGAACAGACGTCGCCGTCGGCAGCGGGTGACCTTTGAACCCCCCCCCCTCCTCCCGGAGCCTGGCAGACGCCGCCGTCCTCGCGCTAACTAAAATGGAGGAAATGAGGCCTGTGTGCTGCGTTTTTTTTTGCAGTTTTATACAGCGCGAACTTGACCCGAATCGGGTATCAGGGCGCTTTACATAGCACCAGTTACGTTACATGAGAAACATGTTGACTCCGTTTTTCAGAATGAAGGATTTCATTTGTGGGAGTGAGGGGGGATAACGTACATTTGCATTCATCAGAACGTAGTTTTTTTTCAAAATAACATTGTACACATTTACAAAAGGAGGCGGGGCGGCACTACCTGGAACCATGATAGTGTTGCCCACGTTATCTCTAAATGTAAATAGGGCAAGAATCAGTATACTGATAACAAAGTAAGACAGACCGTCCCCCCAAATATACAACCAATGTTCTCCGAATGCGGAACACAAACACTGTTGGCAAGAGACATGATAAACATCGTGCTGATCAGACGTCATTAATTTTCTCCTGATGAGGCCCTGTTTACTTACAATATAATTACTACATCAGCCCTAAATGCGCTGATTTTATCTTTTAAATTGTGATGTATTTTGGTTGTGAATTTTTACTAATGTGAAATATTGCTTTGCGATTTTTAATCAACAAAAAGGGCAGTAGCGATGCATGAGTAGCAAAAAATGTACTCCGTGCCAATGGTTGCAAATGAAATGTCATACACCTAAAAGTGGAAAGACTATGCTGGTTTTATTGCATGAAAGTGAACGCCCCGGCGACCTGGATACTGCTGCCCAATCTAACCCCTTAAATGAAACGCAATGCGACCTGTTAAAGAATTATCAAGGCCCATTGGGGTACTTACAAGCTAGAAACGCTAGTCTCTAGCTTTCATTGTGCCTTATGGGAGAAGGAAAGCATAAAAGGTCACAGGTATTTTTTTTTAAAGAATTAAACAGTCCTATCTGTTTTTTGAGCGACAAACAGCACAAGTGCGGCGCTGGGACTCGAACCCGGGTCCTTGCAATTAAAAGAGCAGGTCTTGTCGCTCAGCTAATTAGCCCCGTCACTACACAACTAGAAATAGCCTAAATGTATTATTTTCCAAATTCCATTCTCTGCTTCCCACTCACTTTTAAGCAGGTATACCTGAATAAATCGTAGGTGGACTCTCAGAAACTCAACGCACATCCGGTAGCGCCGGAAGTGACGTCATTGTACTGCGGCTCCATCGGAATGCCGTGAGGGTGCAATGGTGCATGATGGCGCGTACTCGGTCTCTGTTTTCCAGGGGTTTGCGCACATTTGCTGGCAACGGGAAACTGCATTAATTCCCGCATCTCAGGTAAGCTTGGGCATGCGGTGCCGTTTTTGGGAAAATTGGGTCTGGGGTTCATGTGTGCTTCTACTCGACTGGTTGTGCGGGCATCATTTCAAAAAGGCGAGCCTGACCTCCTAAACGAGGGAATGGCTCAGATTCACTTTGTGGTGAGAAGGGTTGCTTTCTTACCCCAACTGCTGATTTAGTTATGCATGTATTCTCGCTACACCGAGGTCCCAGAGTAGCACCAAGCAGCTGACTTGCACCATCGCCGGGTCCTGGAACTAATAAAGCTGCAGACTGCTGGCACCCTTTGCTCCCCAGCTGCCATCCCTCAAATTGAGGATGAGCGCTCTGCATCTCCCAAAGGGCCCAGTGCTATAGACATTTCGTTCTAGATCAAGAAGAATGTGCAGTGGTGGGCGAGATCCTGTTCCCTGCTCGTCCTTCCCTGGGGGAAGACAGAGCACCCACGCTCACTGCCTGACTGAGCCACCCCCTGCACTAACCGTCCCTGGTACTGCACTTTCTTTGTGAGGGCACATGCAGTAGCGGCCTAATGGAACATGTCCTCACCCAAGCCTGTATAGGGGAGTCCCTCATTAATGCTCCACGAAAGGATTGTCGTCAGCACCCTCCTTTCGCACCCACAACTACGGCGTGGGTACAGGGATAGCCAAAGCCGCTCTACATAGGAGAGTGAGATAGCCGTGGGAAGTGATGCAAAAGCCGCACTAACTAGCCTGAAAGACGTGTCACAGATTCGATACCACACCTATTGGCTGCGTCGTGGCAAATTATAGCTATCTAACCCCCAGTGCGGTATGAATAGGAAGGTGCCTCACCCGGATTTCCATCCATAGCGCAAGGTGTTATCGACGCCTGGTGTGCAATTCTAGTACCTGCATTGATGCAGTTTTGCCTGCTGATAGTGCTATCTCTTGGGAGGAGTGATCACTGCGGGAGGGTTAGGCCTCTTTGTCTGGCAGGGAACCAGGTTTCTGTTCCATAGCCATGACTTCTGGGCGGCAAAATACTTTAATGCAAGCCCTCTTGAATACTGAATTCTGTTTTTCATCCTGCTGGGCCTAACCAGCCGTCCATTCTTCAGAGGTGGATGCAAAATAACAATTTAATCGAAACCAAGGCCTAAATGTTAAAAGTTCAGCAACGCAGATTACAATCTATTGTTTATTATATCCCTAAGGCTTGTAAGATATATTTTAGAAACTTTTTTTTCTTTTTTACGAATAAAACATACAGTTGACTTGAGTATACAATGACTGAATGAACATGTATGCCACGGGGAAAAAACAACAACCCAGGAATAGTCAAGATAAAAAAATACAAAAGAATCAAGTTTTTAGAACAAAGTGTTATTAAATCTACTTATAAAATAAAGTGCTCAGTGGTACATCAGTGACCTTCAGCTCATGAGCCTGAATCCTTGTGAGGCTCACTTATCCTTATGTCTTTCAGATGTCTGTAAATTAAGAATCATGAACCTGGATAATGCTACCACTCTAAATTTACAGCGCTTGGAAAAACTCAGTGAGGCACGACGCTCTGTATTGTCACGCTGTCTGATAATGCAATCCTAGTCAAATTGGAACCTTTAATTAAGATACTTTTGTCAGGCTGGATGAAAATACAGGAATATGCTAATCCTGAAACGTGAGTCACTAGAGAGCAGTGAGCGAAGGGTGTTTCAGTAAGGCCTCACATCCATGGTACATGGACCAGAGCGCACAGGTAATTAAGTCAGCAGAGCCTGTATTGTATTGTAATTGCATTTATATAGCGCTTACTACCCACAAGGTGTCAAATCGCTTTTTTTAGCAAGTGGCACGCTACTCCAGAACCCGTAAATGATTAATGTTGAGTTAGTATAGTGAAATATGAAAGTAATTTGAGTGGTGGATAGGTTAGTCAGTTATTTGGATTCAGAAGGATAGAATAGAAGAGGGAAAAGGTTTGCATTTATATAGCGCTTGTTACCCCTGATGGGGCTTTGAAGCGCTTCCTTTTTTGGGCAAGTAGCACACTACTCCGGAGGCTTTAATTACAGTCTCCAAACAGTATTTTCGACATGCTCTCAACTTTTTTTATAGCATGGGCTCTGGCATTGGAATGCAATAGGTCTCGCATTTGCGGCAGTTTAAGCTATTGGCATTGTTAATGACAATGCCTTTTATTGATCTGTTTTAAAAACAAGACATAAATAAAAGGCATTTTCATTTACAATGCCAATAGCTCAAACTCCGGAAGATATGAGACCTATTGCATTGCAAATGCTTGTTTAATTTAGTACAAATTGTAGTGTAAACAGTACTTCAGCAGACACTGCATTTTATTGTCTGCCCATTTGACATTAAGTGGTATTTGTGTGGTTTATGGAGCACTTTTAATGTTTACAACGTGGGGTATCTTTGTTCTTGATTGGGCATTACAATAAGTTGGGCGCCTGTTGTTGTCTGGTGTGCAACATCTTGAGTTACCCACGACGGCCTGCATGTAAGTCTGCCTCCACGTAAACGTATGTTTACCCGACACTTGCACTTGATACTACGTTTTGTTGTGTTAACTTTGCTCTAGCCTTCGTTGTATTTGTCTACTGACCCCTAAGCAACGTATGTATATTGTGCACCAGTGGTGTCTAGTTTTTATTCAGCCTCCTTTCACTTTGTCGTTAACGAGAATGCCTCTGAGTTGGGCAGTAGGTGCGTTGTAGTGTGGTTGTGCTTTTAGTGGGCAGTTACCAAAACTAAACATCCTTTCTGGTACGTTTTACAATCTCCAATTTAAGGAAATGAGCATTGGCCCACGACTGCTTTGCTTTCGTCTCATGCACGTGGTAGCTAAATCTTATCTATAGCAGCGCTTCTTAAACTAAGTTCTAGGGATCCCCCATTAAATGTTTACTGGGCACTGAGCCCCACTTAAGCAATTTTCTGCTATTTTAACCTTAATACTGTAGACACGTGTACATTGCCTTTTATTAAGTTAAAGCCATTTGCTTTGCTATACAATACCATTAGCAAAGCAAATGGCTTTAACTTAACCAAAGGCGAGACCTGTTGCATTTTCAATGCTTGTTATATATAGTGGTTGGGTAGAATACACGCAATTAGGGTGAACATAATCCCCCATTTGCTATATGCTGCATGAGAGGAAGAGGGGGCCATCCTGAGATATTATCAGAGAATTCGTCTCCAGGTTATAGCAGATTGGAAGGCTAGGAAGAGTGGAAAGAGACAGCTACCAATGAACCAGGAAGTGGTCAGTAGATTCTTGTGGGACTTGGCCTGGCTAGACAAGCGATACAGACCTGCTAATGCATACATTGTTAGACCAGGGAAGAGAATACTGAGATTTGGTATTGAACCCAGTTAACAACATTCTCTTCACGCAATGCATCTATCCATGCAAACACCCACTTCTCACCAGCGATATCAGCAGAACTCTTTAAACAGTCGGACAGGCGGTAATGTCAGGCACTAGCCAATGTAAAGCACAAGGGGAAGTTCAAATCATGTTTATACTGTAAAGAAGAAGTCCTGATAGGTTTCAGTGCCTTCACCTTTGAATTGGGTCCTTCCTAACAAATAAAATAAAGAAAACAAATAAAGCAACAGATACCAGACTGTTCAGAAAATTTGAACCATTCATCAGGCAGTATAATGGGGTGACAGGGACTGCTTTTAACATATATAAGCTCCTACTTTCTAGAAAACCACGGAGACTCTGGCGATATCAGGAAAGCTGGGACAGAATCAGTCACAAGAAATAGGGGAGAATCTTGTGACGCATTGGTGGGCCATCATTTGGACACCTCAATCAATAAGGGGAAAGACAAGTGCGCTACTCACCCGTGTGGGTCTCAAGGCATTGAGGGGGGGAGCGTTCGCAGATCCGTTCAGCCGATGAGGCAGGTCTTGAGGGTCTTCCTGAAGGTGTTATGGGAGGGTGCCTGTCTGATGTCTGCCGGTAGCTCGTTCCAGGTCTTGGCTGCAGTGTGAGAGAAGGGGTTTCGGCCAGTGCGAGGTTGGCAGATCGGAGGGTTTTTTTGGGTACGTGGAAGTTGGTTCTGTCATTGAGGTATTTGGGTCCACTGTTGTGTAGGCATTTGTAGGCATGGGTGAGGATTTTTAAAGTGACTCTTTTCTCCACGGGGAGCCAGTGGAGTATTTGCAGGTGTTGGCTGCTGTGTTTGTACCTGGGGATGGCAAGGACGAGTCTGGCTGCAGTGTTCTGTATTGTCTGGAGTTTGCGGAGTAGGGCCTTGTTGATGCTGGCTTAGAGTATGTTTCCATAGTCCAGTCTGCTGGTGATGAGTGTGTGGGTGACCGTCTTCCTTGATTCGGGGGGATCCATTTGAATGTCTTGCCAAGGATGCAGAGGTTGTTTGAAGCAGCTCGAGGTGCTGGCATTGACCTGTTGGTTTATGGTGAGTGATGAGTTGATTACGATGTCGAGGTTTTTTGCATGGTCCAAGGGGGTGGGTGGCTCCCGAGGGCGTTCAGCCACCGGATTTTGTGCCATGCTGAAGTGGTGTTTCCAATGACGAGGACTTCTGTCTTCTTGACAATGAGTTTCAGGCAGCTGTTGGTCATCCAGGCTGTGACTTTTTGCATTCCTTTCTGGAAGTTGAGTTTGGCAGTGGTGAGGTCTCTAGTGAGGGAGAGGATGAGCAGGGTGTCAACGGAGTAGGATATGATGTTGAGGCCGTGCTGTTGGACGATGGCTGCCAGGGGGGCCATGTAGATGTTGAAGAGGGTCAGGCTCAGTGAAGATCCCAGTGGGACTCCGCATGTGATTTTCGTGGGATCGGAGAGGAAGGGTAGTCTGATCCTTTGGCTTCTTTCGGTGAGGAACGATCAAATCCAATCCAGGGCTATCCTTGTATGCCGGCGTTGTGTAGTCTGGTGACCTGTGTGCGGTGAGAGACAGTGTCAAAGGCCGCTGCTAGGTCGAGGAGGATGAGGGCTGCGGAGTGGCCTTGGTCCAAGAGGGTGTGGATGTCGTCTGTGGTGGCGAGTATGACAATCTCGGTGCTGTGGTTGCTTCAGAATGCAGATTGGGATGGGTCGAGGATGGCGTTCTCTTCGATGAATCGTGTTAGTTCCCTGTGGACTGTTTTCTTTGTCACTTTGGCTGTGAAGGGTAGGAGCAAGATGGGCCGGTAATTCTTGAGGTCAATGGGGTCGGCTGTGGGCTTCTTGAGCAGGGGCCTGACTTCTGCGCGCGTCTAATCATCTGTGAAGGTGCCTGTTTTGAAGGGGGTGTTGATGGTGTCTTGCAGTTTGAGTGCGATGACGGCCGCGGCTCTGTGGTAGATGTGTGGGTGACAGGAGCCAGTGGGGGCCCCCGAGTGGATGCCTTTCATGGTCTTGGCAGTGTCTTCGATCGTGAATGGTGTCCAATTGGAGATGGTGGGCTGGCTGGTGTCTCTAGAGGGCGGGGGTTCGGCTATGGCATCTGGTGGATGGGCGACAAAGTTGTTTTGATCTTGAGGTGGAAGTAGGTTCCAAGCTTGTCACAGAGGTCTTGGGAGGGGGTGATGTCTGTGGCTTCGCTGCATGGGTTGGTGAATTCCTGCATGACACTGAAGAGTTCCTAGGAGTTGGTGGAGTTGGAGAGGATTTTGTTGTGGATGAAATTCCTCTTGGTGGTTCTGATTTGGTTGTGGTAGTCCCTCATGGCGTCCTTGTAAGTGGAGTAGTTTTCAGTCTGCTTGGGTTTTTCTCCTCTAGGCGTCTGCAGGTGCGCCTGGTTTGTTGGAGACTCGTGGTGAACCAGGCAGCTTTCCTGGGGTGCTGTTTGTTGGGTTGCATAACGGGGCAAGCTTGTCTGCGCATTTGGTGATCCAGGTGTGGAGTTCTCTGGCTGCGATGTTTGTGTCGAATGCCCTTGTGTGGTTGTGGTTGCCTCGGGTGAGGGTGGAGTTAAGATGCTCGTCGGTAACCTTGTTCTAGTTCCTTCGTGGTGGGCATGGGGCTGGTTTGGGTGCCTTGGGTTTGTCGACGGCGAAGTGTACGCAGTGGTGGTCCATCCATGGCGGTTGCCTTGTGTGGCTGAAATGATAGCTGTTCCCTGCAGCCAAGATGGGGTCAAGGGTGTGTCCCGCTCTGTTGGTCGGTGTGGTGATGAGTTGTTTGAGTCCGATGTTGGTGAGGTTGTCACGAAGGATGGTAGAGTTGGGGTCGCTGGGGTTGTCGAGGTGGAGGTTCAGGTCTCCAATGAGTATGTAGTTCATTTGTGCGATGAAGTCGGTGAAGATGGTGTCGAAGGGTGTCCGGGGCTGGAAGGTCTGTAGATGAGGGTTCCCCGGAGTGTGGTGTTGGGGCTAGTCTGGATTTGGAAGTGTAGGTGTTTGGCGGAAGGGAAGGTTTCGCTGGAAGTGGTGAGACGGAGGGTGCTCTTGAGGGCAATAGCGAGGCCCCCTCCAGGGCGGTTGGGGCAGTCCTTCTGAATCTTGTATCCATCAGGATGGCGGTGTTGATGCCGGGCGGAGGAGGCGTTAGTCCAGGTCTCCGTGAAGAAGGTGGTGTCGGGTGAGAGAGAGTCTAGATGATTCCATATTTCTACAGTGTGTTTGTGTACGGAGTATGATTCTTAGGGTTTTGTATGTGCTGGCGTCGGGGATGGTGGAGGCAGGGGTGGTGATGAAGGTCTGGTGGCAGTAGAGGCAGGAGAACTGGCCGTGGCTCGTGTACGGGGAGGCTTGGTGGCAAACCCCAGAGGACTTACTCTGGGGTTGAAGGCGGCGGCGGTGGCGTAGCGGTGGGGGGTCATTGAAACAGGGTTCCTGGACCTGGCCCCGGTTGGGTCGCAGACGGGCGCAGACCGGCTTGCCTTTGGTGCGACGGCGCAGTGGCCACCATGAAGTGGGGGGGGAGGGAACGTGCAGCTAGGAAGCTGGAGCGGGGATGAAAAACAAATGAATGGGCAGAGATGGCACACATAGCACAAGTGGGAAACTAAACTACAATAACTACAATTGGGCTAACCAAGAGGGGGGACAAGTGCAATTTACAAAATGCCAGCGAGGTGGGCACTCGGCACAGGGCGGTCTCGAACCCTACCTTGGGTGGGCCAAGGATCTGCGGCGCAGAGCACAGCGGAGCGGCTGGGGAGAGAGAAGGCCTCAGACGGGGGTCAGAGGTCTTGCTCCCCGATTGTAGACGGAAGATTTAACACTTTTCAGAGACTCCTAGAAACCATCCAAAGTGGGTAGACTCTTTTCGTCCAGTAATGCAGCATTGGAGGTAATCCAGTCAGAATGGAGTGCCAGAACTGAATCCCTACAGGTTCATGGGGCACTTGAGGTCCTATTATTTAGGCAATGCCCACAGAGCAGTGACCGAGACATATAGCATTCTGATATCCAAGACTAAGATGTCCCTGATGATGTTGACAATCATATGTGAGGAAGGCGAGGGGGAGGCTTTATAGGAGCACAAGAGAGGCAGACTGGTGGCCTGTCTCAAGGAGGTGGCACGCAAAGCACGATTCAAACATCTGCAATTTAATATTTTGCATCATACATATCTCACAATCTATAGACTCCACAGAATGTTTCTAGGATTACCTGATAGATGCCCTAGATGTAGGATGACCAGAGCAGACCTAGTGCACATATTGTGGTCCTATACAGGTCTCTCGCCATATTGGTTGGCAAATTAATAGACCTTTGCCATATTGTTGGTCAAGCAGCAGGTGACAAAATGCTGGAAGGCTGGCGCCACTACGCCAACGGAAAAGTGGCATAAAGTATGATAGTCCAGCATAATATGCAACAATGACTGTTTTTCCCTATACTATTACTGTAACAGTGAAAAGTTTAAAAATAAAATGGTTTAAAAAGAATAGTGGTATAAAGAATTGTGTAAATGGGGGCAGGCAGAATGATGGCATCGGCTCTGTTTCTGGTGGTGGTAAAACTATAGAGTTGTGATGATTGGCAGGTGCATTGGACTAGGTTGAAGAGCAAAGATGATTCCAGACCACTATAAGCCTAAAACCTGTTTGTAAATCACATTAGAATTTGGCAAAAACTATTACTTGCATTGGCATATGGTGTGAAGTGTAAACACTTTATATGTAATGCTCCCCTACAGGTATATGAGATGTGGTGCTAAGATGCCTGATTTGTATACATGCCAGGAAAGACCCATACTGTGTACTGTATAGTATGAGTGGATAATTAAATCAGCGGATATTGGCAGATGGACTATGAACCAATGTAAGCAATGTTGGAAGTAGAAGATGAATAGCCCGCTGCAAGAACTGTAATAATTGTATTGCGAACGTATAAATGCCATATAATGCCCAGGTAAATGTGTGCTCTGTTACAGTTGCTTCAATAAAAATAAAAATATTTAAGTGAAAAAAAGAAATGTGGGAGAAAGAATGGGTGACACTGTTGGAGAACATTTCTTGCACATTGAGAAGCGTTGCATATATGTCTACATACAAGATACTGGATCAGTCTTATCTTACTCTGCAAAGCCTACACAAAATATTTCCTGGATCTGGAACATCTTTGTCCCCACCCCAGAATACTCCGAGAGTTCTACTGTTGTTTGAAGAACAGAAGGGGTGAAGTCCAAACATAGGATGGATGGAGTGGTTACCACTTGAGAACTGGGCGATCCAGAGCACCACCTGAAACTCAGTTCATGTACTGGATAATTGCCCTGCTCAGCCAGTATTTGGGGAATAGGCTGGGGAACGATGGTACGTGAGATGCAGAAGACAACATACATTTATCGATTCCCAAAGGAAACAGTACAAAAAAGGCAAAAGGCGGCACAATACAGTATACAATACCTTACAGGCACAGGTCACAATGGTTACATCATTTCTTCACCATATAACATAAGGAAACAAAGCATGAATGACAATGGGCACATTTCAGACACAAAGAGCCAGGCGGAAGTGTGAACGTATGACTCAGGGATCAGAGGAGCGAGAGAGGGCCAGCAGCAGTGCGACCAGTAGGGGCCTGTAAATTACTGCTTGGGGACCAGGTGAGGGGCTGGCTTCGGCGGTTGTTTGATGTAAGAAATGAGGGGAGCCCAGATATCAGGGGGACGACTAGCTGCAGGCATCAGATCCCAAAATTCACCCAATAATGTTTCACAGTTGGCAGCGTCGTTTAGCCAACCAGCTACTGTGGGCGCCGGTTTACGCACCCAGTGGAGCGACACCCTGCGTTTGGTATGGACCAGGAGCATGACAGTAAGTTTGCGGTTAGCGTTAGAGATATGTTTGACATAGCCAAGGAATCAGGATTGACTCTCTCTAAGGTGATGTTGCTAATGGTCGCGCATACAACCTGCCAGTAGGCAGAGACTTTGGGGCACAGCCAAGCTAAGTGCGAGAAGTCAGCAGCGGGGGCAGAGCAGCGTGCAAATCTATCGCAGGCTAGGAGCACAATTCTATACAGTGAAGCGGGAGTTCGATATAGCCTATGCATATATTTAAAATGTATTAACCACAAGCAGTAGTTAGGCGACAAGCACTTTATCTGATTGTAGCAATATAGCCAAACGTCTTGATGGAGGACCCTGCAAAGGTCCTCACACCACACGGTGCGAGCTCTGTCAGTGCTAGCGGGGGAGGCAACAAGCGAAAGAGCATAGAGCCTAGTGACTAACTTACTAGAGGAGCTAGAGGTGTATACCAACTCGAGGGCAGCCAGCATCTGTGGGGGCTTCGGAAACGTGGGGTTGATGTCTTTACAAGTAGCTTGAATTAGGTAGTAGAGGAGCCGATCCATCGGCCCTCTATCTCCCGGAAGGGCGAAGAACGTATCGACAGGATAGAGGTCGGCAATAGTGGTGAGGTCTAATAACGTGGCGCGTTTTGCCATGCCAGATGTCTGCAAGGGAGGAAATGCCGGATTGCGAGCTAGCGGCATGGAGGGAGCATAACGTGTGGCGATGCCAGCATGTCTCCAGAGTCTATCCCAGGCCCAGCGTAGGCATTCCACAGTGTCGACCTCGCCACGTGGAGGCCTGGGTGTGATGAATAGTGCAGTCTGGAGCGGCCAAGGGGCAACAAGATCAGCCTCCACAGCAACATGGGGTTGAGAAAGGGGTGGGGTGGATCCAGAAATGAAGAAAACTGGCTTGGGCGCACAGCACGTATAATCGAAAGTCGGGACCACCCATGCCCCTGAGGTGCAGGGGAAGTGTGGGAGTGTTGTAGTCAATTCTGGGTTGTCAGCCAGCCCAGATCAGTGCAATGATGTGTGAGTGCAATTTACGGAAAAAGTGCAAGGTGAGTGGAAGGGGGACATTTAAAAAAAGGCATAAAAATGGCGGGAGGACGACCATTTTTGCGATAGCAATGTGTCCCGCGAGCAACAGGTAAAGTTTTTGCCAAATCGGTAGCTTGAACTCGGTAAGGGGGAAGAGAATAGATTTGCTCCAGTTGACCTGGATGCCGGGAAGACAACATACATCGACGTAGGTTGCTATTCCTATATCTTTGTGTTGCTGAACCAAAAAAGAACGACTCAGGTCCCATCAGAATATTTGACCCAGGTGGTTAAAATGTAATTTAATTCCCTCAATAGATGCATGCATTCTTCATTAGTGCATGTACTGTCTGCTGCTGTTTGTTTACAAATTGGATTAAGGCCGCTTGTAATAAATTGGCCCCGGTCAAATAGTGTACCCCCAGACTTGGTCTTCCCTTTGCCCCCTGGTTTACTTAGAACCTACAGGTGCACAAACTGACTGTAAGAGGTTGGAGCGGCTCTGGAGGAAAGGGTACAGTTTGACCAACAAGGAAGTATACAAAGCCATCCTTTCAATCTACAAAAAATCACTTCAGAAAGCGAAAATGGCCTATTTCTCCGATCAGATCACTGAAGCTAAATCTTCTGCGAAGGAACTCTTCAGAACAGTGACCAATCTTATTAACCCCCCAAACCAATTATTCACAGCAGTCCTGCTTTCTGTGAAGCTCTAGCCTCTTTTTTTCTGAATAAAGTTGAGGTCATTTTTTCCTCCTTCTACAATCAACACGGTGAGGCCAGGGATCTGGCAGCTGGGATAAAGGGAACCAACAACTCTACCTTTTTTAACCGTTTCACCCCATTGGCGAACAAAGAGGTTACCAATCTGTTGATGGGATGCCGTTCTGGTTCTCCTATGGACCCTTGCCCGGCAGCAGTAATCGAAAACTCCCCCGAAGTCATTTCTAACACCCTAAACCTTTTATTGAACCTCATATTGGAGGCAGGTTATTACCCTATAGCAGAGGTCTTCAAACTGTGGGGCGCGCCCCCCTCGGGGTCCGTGGATGGTTTCCAAGGAGGGCACGAATGCCTCTGCAATTACATGTAAATGAAGATGGCCTGGAACTGCAGCCTTATTATTCTTCTGCATTTCCTGGCTGTCTTCATTTACACGAATCCTGGAGTGCTGCGAAGGAGGTCACTGAGTGTCAATAAGTTGCCTAAAGGAAAATAACTAACTAGTCTGAGTATTTTGTTTTTTCGCTGTCAGCTAACTATATATGAAATAATGAGCAAACCGATTCCCTGAAAAATAAAATCAAGTTGCATTACTCCAGTCTATCATGGGCTGCTGCAAAATGATGCAGTGTTTGAAATAAAAACACTTTCCTTCAAAATATAGCCTTTAGTCATAAGTGATCAGACTGTACCTAATGTAAGCATTTTCTGAAGTATAACACCTTACAGTACCGCTAAAAAAATCATTGTCACTTTGACGCATTAAGCAAGGGCCATTAGAATTATGTGGCAAGAGAGGACCAAATTATGCAACATGGTTGGTTAAATTATGCTGGAAGAAAAGGTAAATTATGCAGCATAATCTGTCACATTTTGTGGTTAGCTTTATTTCATTTTTAGCCATGGTAACACTGAGGTGAAATATTATACCTCTTTAGTACCAATTTAAGACCCAAATATATCAATGAGCAACTGCAAGATGACCAATCAACCTTTATGAAGGGCCTTCTACTGCTCTGGAACACGTCACCAGCTATGTTTTAAGTCATTTTTGATCCCTTTGAACTAGAATCACGTTTGTTTGTTAAAATCTGCAGATTATGCAGCAGATGATGGGTTATGTAGCAAATGTAGTAAATCCATAGCAATACAGAAAACACTTCTGCCTCACAAACGTATAATTCCAGTGGCCCTGGAATTAAGTGACTAATCAATTAACGGTTGGTAAGAGGATGTAGTGTAACAGCCATACTGGCCAACCTTGAAGCTGGGGAACAAGGGTTGAGTCTTGATGGGAGGCTCAAGCAGCCTGTGACTCTGTAATGCAACTGGTGCTCATGTTAAGTGCTCTGATACCTTTTGGGTCGTGTACGCACTATATAAGTGCAAAAAAAGCCTTGTTTCTTCTTTAACTGTTTGCACTACCACCCCACCCTTGCTTTCGAGCAGAGGTACCTCAAAGTCAGCACTACCCATTCAGTGGCAGTAGTTTTTGTAAAAGATGAGTCCTAAGGGGTAGCAGGGAGGAAGTCAGCAAGGTCCCATTCAGATGCAGAGCTCTGGTCCTCTTGACCCCTGGGACCTCAAAGTAATGATCCAGGAAAAAGAGGAAAAGAGTGAGATTCATAAATATAGTCAACGAGATGGCCCAGAAGAGAAAGCACTGTGTGGGAGCTTCATTTTTATGGTTAAAAATGGCCAGAGACCGCTTCTTCAGAGAGATACCCCAAGGAAGAGGACGATCTAAGGGAGCCTTTTTTTATATATAAAAAGGGCCATCCATTAGTGCAGCAGGTAATGGTGTCAGGTGTGTAAGTGGCCACTACTGCTCAATTATGGCCATCTTACCATGAAGTGGAGTGGGTTCCCATTTTCCTTGTTGGTATCAGAGCCCAGGTTACCCTTGCTGCTTTTTAACATAAAGGTGCAGAAAGAATCACTGGCACTGCAGGTGCAGTGGCACCAGAAGCCAGAGGTATGAAGAGCCAGCTAAACCTTAATTATGGCTGTATACTATCCTTCCTACTTAGCATTCGGGCCCACTGTACACTTGCTAGTGTTGATTTGGGCCTCAGCGTAATAGCCCACAGGAGGGGAAAAATTAAGGCAGTGGAAACACCTTTGTTTGGCCTCAGAGAGATGGCAGAGAAGGGTGTGTGGCTAGATGGGAGTCCATGTTTTTAACAAACAGCAGAGGAGACTGCCCTCTTTGTCAGGCAGTAGCTAACATCAGTGAAGCAGGTTCAGTCGCACTGGGGCCCAGAGGTCATAGGGGTTCACTTAAACACAATAATGACTATTTCACTTTATAAAAGGAGCATGGGAGTTTATTTTCTAACATTAGGACCAAGGGCACCATCGCAGATAAAGGAAGGCCACATGTGGGAGCTCTTTTTTCTGAAAAGGCCTGTTTTTAGAATAGAGTGATGGTCCGGCATAGTGGTGAAGGGGTATAAGAGTCAGAGGAGATAGCCTGCTACACAGGACTGAAGTCATCATTTGAGCAGCAAGTGTAGTTGCTTTGAGGCCCAGTAGTGCGAGGGGCTCACAACACCTCAATTAAAGGGATCAGTATTTTGGGGTCAATAACTGTTTTTGTTTGATTCATTTGCTGTTTTGAAGTCGCATAATTAGTGTGGTTCATGAGCTATAGAAAAAGTACTACTGAAATGATTTCATAATCCATGCCCCCTATGCTCAGCCCTTTCCCTCCCACTCACCCATTCCTTGCCGTAAAGTTTTGGAGGGGGGTGCTTGACATTAAAACATTATGCTAAGGGGCGGCTCAGAGCAAAAAAGTTTGAAGACCTCTGCCCGATAGCATGGGATAAGGGACTCCCCTTACCAGCGAAAATATTGGAGAAGGCCATGAACATGCAACTTAGTTGGTTCTTTGAGAACAGCAATACGTTGGATCCCTCTCAGTATGGGTTCCGCGCGGGACACAGCACTGAGTTAGCATTGATCAAAGCCACTGAGGAGGTTTGCGTGGTTGTGTACCAGGGAGGCTCAGCGATCTTGATCATGCTGGATCTGTCGGCAGCCTTTGATACGGTCCATCACGAGTTGCTGATGGGCCATCTATTGAAGGCGGGGTCCAGGGCAAGGCCTGGATCCTTCTGAAATCTTTTCTGGCTGACAGAGTACAAATGGTGGATCTAGGGAGGGACAGATCAAAACCGTTCTCCCTCCCCTGCGGAGTGCCACAAGAGTCTTCCGTCAGCCCGACGCTTTTTAATGTATATGTGAGCACGCTGGCTGCCCTCATAAGGTCTTTCGGGCTATTAATAACCTCATATGCAGATGATACCCAAATCATGCTGTCCCTTCAGCTGGGCAAAGAAGCTGATAAGGCCCCTAGCTGCCATGACTGCATGTTAGCAGTAACTGACTGGATGTTCGCTAACGGCTTGAAATTGAATGCAGGCAAAACCGAGGTGATTATTATTGGGAACAACCTGTGAAAAGCAGCGAGTCTCCTAAGACCCCCAATGCTGCCCGGCGCAGGGTCACCTTTAATTCACCTTGGATTCGCTATCAAAATAATGAGGCAGGCGCTAGACACTGGAAGACAAAAAAAAGGTTTATTTCTCATGAGGAAACCACGTCAACTGCAGACACTGGGTTGTCTGAGGGAGGTGTTCTGCTGGCAACTCCTTTGGCTCTTCCTTTTATACAGGTTTGACACAATGCATTTGTTTAATCAACATGGTTACACAAGCCCAACATTAATTCTCCTCCCACCCAGGTCAAAACAGACAATCTTATCTTGCAGCTGGACCTTGCTTCAGGGTCTAAAACATGTGAGACCGGCCAGATCTAAGAGTGCGTTCTGTTGATAAAAACAGGTCCCATTGTTGGTGAAAACAAGTCTCTCTGTTTGTAGTGCAATAAATCATGTCTGCAAGGGTCATTTTAGTATCTGGGACCGGTTTGAGTAACTAGGTGAGGTGAGGGGAAGATTGTTCAAAGGCTTGCCTGTAAACAGAGATGAAAGGAAAACACAAGTTTGTGGCAGCAAGTGGCACTGAGGTTTGTCGTGACAATAGGGTTTATTGCCCCAAGCACACATGAGGTTTGGTCAGAGAGTCAGAAGGATGCTAGCAAGGACAGGGTGAGACAAAGGTGACCAGCAGAGTACAAAATGGCTGTGATGGCTAAAATGGCTGTAGCTTATGTGCACATAGAAATTCTCACTAAACAAGATGGCGCAGGCAATGTTCACGATCGTCATTTTACTTTTAACAGTGGCCCCTTTGAACATAACTTAGCCAGCTTGTCAGTCTATTTCGATGTCCATAATGTCCTGTATCTCTTGATCATACATTACCCTCATTTTTGTGAGCTGGGTGTCCATAGTTTTAGGGTGCAAGGTGGTAATGCAAAGAGAACACAAAGGTGGTATACAGTGTATAAACAACCACATATTGTCAATACTGGAATCAGGAGAATCATTGATATTTTCCAACCCCAATCCTTCAATCCTTCAAGATGCCCCAAAGCCAACTTCCAATTGTCCAAGTCTCTGATCCTTGATGAATTTCTGAAGACAGTCTATGGAGATGTTCGATTGCTTCATAGACAGAAGGTGAATTATCCAGAATGTACACACAGCAGCTGGTACCGATGATGCGGCATGCTCCTCCACGGTCTGCTAGTACCACGTCCAGGACCATGCGGTTTTGTAGGGCAACCAGACGGACCACTTGGAGCTCAGCAGTGTTGTTTGCGAGGATGCCAGCTGTGACGTTCAGGGCGGTTTCTACCGCTTGAGACAGATGTCTGATGGCTCAGCTGTTTGCCATCGGACCCCATAGCGGGATGAGCCCTTTTGCTGCGTCGAGGAACTGTGATGCGGCAGAGTCTGCTTGATCCGTGTCTTTAGAATGCTTTTCTCGATGATGCTTTGCAGGGTCTGTGTAGGTTGGTGGCAAAACAAAGGCGATGTAGAACGTTTCCCCCCAGTTTCTTGGGAGCCAGGTGTAGGCTTTCGTTCCACAGACAAAGTACATATTGGGTGATGCAACAAATGCTGGAGGATTGGCAGTGTTCAAAGTCCTTACAATGCTGCAAGTGCTGTGAACCACATTCTTAGTCACACGGGCTTCAATGCATACAAGACCAGAGACGTTCACCACAGTAAGGGCCACAGTCAGTGTTGCAGCAGTTCTTTTCTCCAGGTAGGAAAATGTGGCTCTGACAGGATTATTGAACACTTGTATTTCCACTCGTTCTTTGGCGGGGACATTCATTGGGAATGTCGCATTGGAGGTGTGAGGGCAAAAGGGGCGGCTGTTCTTCCTGTTTTGTTTAGCCAGAACTCGTTGTAGAACTGAGCGATTGTCCCGTCGGAAGTGGCATTGTCTTTGTAACTTTCTTGTAGGAGCATCATCCAGGCAAGGCAAGATCCATGAACAGAAAAGGGTGAAGGGATGAAAGGGATGGACTGTTCAGTGGCATGTGGTAACAGCCCACAGACCCAACAGTTAGTGGCATTGGTGACAAGATTATGCTAGTGCAGCATCTTTACAAAAGAATTATTCCAGAATTCTTTGCGTCGCTCTCGGAGATGCAGCGACAGTGATACCAGATAATGTTCTTTCTTGGTGGTTGGTTGCATGGTGGGTGACATTGTTCTGTATGCAGGAGCATTCTCTTCAATGATCCAGAATGTGACCATTAGTAGGAGACCGGTGAGAAATGCAGCTACGAGTGCCATTGTCTTTTTGCTATGCAGATTGGCAGTCTTGGTGTCTTTGCGGTTGCTCTTCAGGTGCTCAGTTTCTTCCATCATCTTCGAGGGGCTCAACAACTGTCAGGACCACAGGCTTTTGTCTAGTGCTTTCCCTGGTAGCGTTGGTTGACTGTGCTACCGATCTGACACCTTGACTCAGTTAGTGGTCTGGTCGTTAGAGCACCCTCCCTTCGTCGATCTTAGGTTGTACCCTTTCTTGGATGGCACCGTGGGGTCGGGAAACTCGGACAGTTCGAGGGTGTCTTCTTGCGGGTAGCAACTCAGAGCTGGTCGGTCTTTTGCGAGTATTTCCTCTTGCACCTCCACCTCTTCACATGTTGCCAGCGTTGGAGGGACTTTCTTACAGTGGTGCACATGCATCCAATTTCGTTTTCCTTCCACTCGGAGGGCAGTTCGGGTGGTGATCAAGACTTGCAGGGGCCCGTCCACCTAGGCTCCAGACTCTTCGTCCTGTGGAAATTACGGATGAGGACGTGATCACCAGGTTTTATTTCATGTCCCGGGTCCCTGGATACGTCTGGCAAGGCTTGCTGCACCTGTTGGTGGATAATTGTTAGCTCGTTTGTCAATGTATACAAATAATCTGACATTAATATGTTCGGGACATCGTTAATGGAGGTGGGTCTTGGTGCCGCCCAAATGCTCATAGGCCTGCCGAAGACCACTTCATACGTGGTCAGTCTGTGTTTGGTTGGGGTGGAGCGCATTGATAGCAATGCCAATAGGAAGGCGTCGGGCCATTTTAACCCGGTGGTGGCAACTATTTTGGCTAGTTTCAGTTTCAATGTTGCATTGTGTCTCTACCATGCCTGCTGATTGGGTGTGGAAGACGGCATGGAACATTTGTTTTACCCCCAACCCTTTCAGTATGTTCTGTATCACTTCGGCTACGAAGTGAGGGCCGTTGTCGCTCCATAAAATTCTACAAAGGCCGTATCGGGGGAAAAATTCTTTCAGCAATACTTTTGCAGTTGCTAAGGCGGTATTGTCGCGGGTGGGGTATGCCTCCACCCATTTGCTAAAGGCGCACACAACCACCAGGACATATTTTAGACCATGGCATCTCTGGAGTTGGATGTAATCCATTTGAAGGACTTCAAAGGGGTGGTCAGGGAATCCAAACCCTCCCCGTGGTACTACTGTCCCCTTTCCTGGGTTGTGTTGTAGGCAGACTATACATTGTTGTACTAGGCGCTTTGCAGATTCTGTTATCTTGACATTATGCCATACTCTGGTGATTAGTTCAATCATGGGGGTGGAGCCTATGTGTACTGGTAAATGTGCCATGGTCAATATGAGGATTAGATAGGCATTGGGTAACAGCCGTTTATTCCCGTCTTTAGTTCTCCAGCAATTTTCCTCATCTTTTAGTCCCACCCTTTCCCACTTGGTCAATTCGTCTTGTGTGCTTGTCGTCTGTATGTCCCTTACAGTGGTCCTAGCGTCAGTTCATTGTTCAGCTTGTGACCTGGTCACATACATTTGTGTCATAGTTCTGTCTTTTGCCGTGGCTCGGGCATTAACGTCTGCTAGCGCATTTCCCTGTCCAAAGAGATCCGTCACTTTCCTATGTGCTTGGCATTTTATCACTGCTAGCTTCTTGGGGAGGAGAACTGCTTCCGTCAAGGCGGAGACTAAATCTCCATGCAGGATGGGTGTACCGTGTGAAGTCAGGAACCCTCTTTCTTTCCATAAAATCCCAAAATGGTGAACCACCCCGAAGGCTTACTGACTGTCGGTGTATATGTTAAATGTCTTGTCAGTCGCTAAGATGCACGCTTGTGTGAGGGCAATGAGTTCTGCAGCCTGGGCTGAACGTTGGGGAATACGGGCTGTTTCCAGAACAGTTCGGACTGTGGTGACAGCGTATGCAGCTGAGGTGGTGCCTTCGGGGAGTTTGATGCACGAACCATCCACCCATAGTTCTCTATCTGGTTCTAGGAAGGCGGTGTCTCTGAGATCTATTCTACTCTTTGTTTGTTCATCGGTTAGTGTCACACAGTCGTGTAGTGGAGTCACGTTAGGATGATTTTCGGGTAGGGGTAACAGTGTGGCCGTATTGAGGGTGGTGCATCGCTTTAGGGTAATGTGCGGAGCTAGCAGGGTCAACTCACATCCTGTCAGTCGGGCGCTAGTCAAGTGTTGGGTCTTGGTCTGGTTCAGTAATGTGTCGACTGCATGGGGTACTAAAACAGTGACTGGATTGGAGAGCACCATTCCTTCGCTATGGCGTATCGATACTGCTGCAGCTGCCACAGCGCGCAAGCACACTGACAGTGCCCTGGCTACTGGATCAAGGGTGGCAGAGAAATATGCACAAGGGCGTTGTTTGTGACCAATTGATTGTGTTAGGACAGACAATGCACACCCCTCCCTCTCGTGCGTGTAGAGGAAGAACGGTTTGGAGTAATCTGGGGTTCCTAGGACAGGCACTGAACAAAGGGCATTGCATAGTTCTTTGAAGGCTGATTGGCATTCAGGGGTCCAGGGGAGAGGTGAGGGGATGTCTTTAGCTAGGAGGGAGAGAAGGGGTTTGACAATGAGGCTAAAGTTCGGTAACCACTGTCGGCAAAACGAGATGAGACCTATCAAAGTGCGGACTTGCTTCTGATTTCTGGGGACAGGGGTGTCTAGAATTGTCTGGATCCTGTCAGGCGTGAGTTTCCTCCCTTCCTTTGATAAAAGGTGACCTAAATAGGTCACTTGTGATTTACAGAACTGCATTTTCTTTCGGGAGACCTTGTGACCATTCTCAGCAAGGTAATGGAGTAGTTTGATGGTGGCTGTGACGGCTATTGGTATGGTGTCTGCTGCTAGAAGGATGTTGTCTACATATTGTATTAGTGCCACTCCATCTGGCAATTGTATGGCGTCCAACTGTCTTTTAAGCACCTGGCTATAGATGCTCGGGCTCTCTGTGTACCCCTGGGGTGCTCTACAAAATCCTGTCTATTTTGGATTTACCCTACAAATTTATGGTAAATCCAAATAGATAGCGACTGTCCTTGTGTATAGGTATGGAGAAGAACGCGTTTTTTTAGATCAATCCTGGTGAAGGTGGTGGCAGATGAGGAGATTAAAGTCAAAATTGTGGTGATGTCGGAAACTACTGGGTATTGCGGTACTACGATTTTGTTTATCTCCCGCAGGTCAATGATGAAGCAGTAGGCTTTTCCGTCTCCCTCTCCCTGTCTCTTTACAATCGGTAGTATGGGACTGTTACAAACATTGCTCACTACTTCCTCTACCACCCCTGCCTCTACCAAAGAGTGTATGATCTCTGTGAGTGCCTTCTCACCCTCTGGTGACATTTTGTAGTTTCGGTAGGGTTGCGTCTTGTTGTATTGTTGGCAGAGTGTCCAGTAGGGATGCGTCAGTCTCAGAGATGGGAAACATGTGCTGTGAAGGGTTCTCCCTATGGTGCTGGTGATTGTCATACAGGATGACACGCACTCCGTCCGGTGAGCATCTGATAGTCGCATGGAAGTGTTTCAAAAGGTCGAGACCCATAATGCCGTCTGGGGTGTTAGAAGAGAGGATGAATGTCATTTCGACGATATTGTTGTCAAGGTTAAAAGGGATTGGTCTGGACAAAGGGTTGGTGGAGGGCGTACCATCAAATCCTAATGAGGTCACATGTGAGCCAGACAAGGATGCCCTTGGAATCAGTCGTTTGGATAGTGCACTATGCGTTGCTCCAGTGTCTACGAAAAATGGCGACTTTGTGCCCAGTACCTCTGCGGTAACATAAGGGCCTTGCTGATCAACATATAGCTCGACTGGATCCCTCCCTTACCCCTGGCTGTCCTATGCAAAGTTGTAAGTATTGTCATAATCTGTCTGTTGGTACTGATTCTGTCTGGGATGGTCAAATGCGTTCACTCTTTCTGGCCTTTCCTCGCTTGCTTCACTCGCGTACCCTCACCCACGTCCTCTTCCTCTCTGTCCACTTGCTATTTCCCTCGCCCCTCTGCCCCTACCAGCTCCTAACAAAGCCGGGCATTGGGATTTCCAGTGTCCATATTCTTTGCAAAATGCGCATTGATCCTGTCCTAGGTCTTGGTGTCCTACATATAATGTTGATTAATTGTTTCTAGGTGACTGTACTTTAGGGCTATTCTGCTGGTATCCTGCCTTAAATTGCTCCCTTCCTGTCTTCACCCCCTGGAGTTGTGCTATCATCACTCTTTCCTTCAAGTCTTTCTTTTTCCTTTCTGTAGCCCCGTCATTTTCATTTTTCTGATGCTCATAGTACTGGGCCTTTTGGAGGATGGCCGCCGGTTTAGATGCTGCCCAACTACTTTCGCTGGTTTGTAATTTCTGGGATACCTCTGGCAGTAGTCCTTTGACGTAGTTCTGCACAAATAAGTGGTGTCCGGTTGCGGTGGACATGTCTTGCCCACTGTAATCGGAGAATACTGTTTCGAATCTGGAGAAATACTCAGACATCCTCTTGTGGTTTCTGGCGGCACGCGGTTACTATGGACCAGTCTATCTTTTTCTCTGGGATCACTGCACTATTTTGTCAGGGAGGTCCAATATTGCTTTAACTGCTTTTTGACCAGGGTTCCGCTGTTTATCTAGTGTGCTGAGTTGTTCCCAGGTATGACCGAGCAGTTATGTGTTGTCTACTTTCCTAATCTGTTTCCACATATCTGCTGGCAAACATAATCCGAAGAACAAGTCTATGTCGGCAAGTTTCATTATTGTTGATCCCAAAGCTGTGCCTAGCTCGGTGTAAAAGGCAGAGGGGTTCTTTCGTAAATCCGGCAAAGATTTACAGAACGTCAAGATGTCCTGTCTGTCCCATGGCTAATACACCCAATTGTAGACCACCCTTCCTCTAGCGTCTTGATGGTTTATATCGTCATGAGTCCCTTGTCCTCTAGGAGGAACCCAATAAGGGGCAGCTTCTTTTATCGGCATCATGCTATCTGGTTTTTCTATCGGGGGCCCTGCTATTTTAGATGTCCTGTCCTTATCTACCCGTCCTTTTTCTATGAGATGACGGAATACTTCTAGTGTGGATGAAAAGAGTTCTGTCACATCGTTGTCGCCTTCATCTCCGGTGTCAACCTTCCTATAAAGAGCCACTAATCGCTCGGGCCCTACATTCTGGTACTTCTCTTCATACGCAGAAAGAGTGTGGTAACAGAGACGTACAATAAAGTATCGTTTGTGGTTTTCGACATAGGAGTTGCATATGTCAGTTACATATTCTTCTGTTTCTTTCCTATCCATGATGGTTTTAACTATTTTATCAATGCCTGCTCGCTCATTTTTACTTACTCGCGGGACCCTAGGCAACCCTTTTTCCTTTGATCATACTTCTACTACTGTATCTTTTGATGAGGCCTTTGGTGCAAGTGATTCGGTGGGTGCAGAGGCGGTGGAGACCGAGACAATCGTGTCATCTCCGGCTATATTTTGGGGTTCCTGGCATTGTACTATGGGATGAGTAGGGGCGTAAGGGGGTGGCATGTATATGATTGGGGTACCTAATAATAAATCGTCATCTATTCTTTGTTTCGCCGGTAACTCGGGGTAAAGAGTCGAGGGCGTTCTAACAGAGTATTGACCAGATATTTTTGATTCCTGTTCCTTTTTATCGGTTTCTTTTTCTTTTATTTCTTCTTCTAACTTTTTACAGGCTTAGGAAGCTAATTTTCGCATTTCTTTATCTTGTCTAGCTTCGTCCTTTTCTTTCGTTGGGCTGCCTCTTTTCGCCATAGACCAAAACTGTCAAGCATGGCTGGCGTAGTTTTCTTTTTGTGGAGAGCTAATTCTAGCGTTTCTATTTTAGCGGGATCGAAAGATCTCGTCAGTGGCCACTGATTTACCCGGTCCTTCCTAGTGTATTTATGCCATAGTTTGCTATAAGCTACGGTGGCTAATCCATATTTTACGTACATGTCCTTGTTAAGGGTGCCTTTCCGGCGGCGCCGGCTGACTGACCTCTAACAAACGGTCCGGTCTAAAACAACTACAAAACAATCTAGAGAAAACAGGCATGACGTATTTACCGTTCAAAATGAATATCTCAAACAATCAATGTAGACAAAAAGCCTGACCTACCTCTCCTTCACTGTCTGCAAAAATCAATCAATTTATGTCGCTTTTTCACGACCTTACCCGGACCGTATGGCCAGTTCTTCGTCTTCCCCTTCCAGCGCCTGTTTGTCCTCTCACTCCAATATCAATGCGGCACTCCTCTAAGGTCCCAGTCAGGACCGCAGGTCACTCGAGAGAGGTCCGTTCGGAACCGGTGAAGTTCAGTTGATCGGCAGCCAGACGAGGGTCTTTTCAGGGTAGGTTAACTCCAATCGTTTAGATGTTCGATCCGTCGTTAGGACCTCTCTTACCGGACCCATGTGTCGCTGGTGGACCCCACGTTTGGGATGCCAATTTGTGAAAAGCCGCGAGCCTCCTAAGACCCCCAATGCTGCCCGGCGCAGGGTCACCTTGAATTCACCTTGGATTCGCTATCAAAATAATGAGGCAGGCGCTGGAAACTGGAAGACAAGAAAAAGGTTTATGTCTTATGAGGAGACCACGTCAACTGCAGACACTGGGATGTCTGAGGGAGGTGTTCTGCTGGCAACTCCTTTGGCTCTTCCTTTTATACAGGTTTGACATAATGCATTTGTTTCATCAACATGGTTACACAAGCCCAACATTAATTCTCCTCCAACCCAGGTCAAAACAGACAATCTTATCTTGCAGCTGGACCTTGCTTCAGGGTCTAAAACATTTGAGACCGGCCAGATCTAAGAGTCCGTTCTGTTGATAAAAACAGGTCCCATTGTTGGTGAAAACAAGTCTCGCTGTTTGTAGTGCAATAAATCATGTCTGCAAGGGTCATTTTAGTGTCTGGGACCGGTTTGAGTAACTAGGTGCGGTGAGGGGATTATTGTTCAAAGGCTTGCCTGTAAACAGAGATGAAAGGAAAAACGAGTTTGTGGCAGCAAGTGGTACTGAGGTTTGTCGTGACAATAGGGTTTATAGCCCCCAGCACACATATCAGGTTTGGTCAGAGAGTCAGAAGGATGCTAGCAAGGACAGGGTGAGACAAAGGTGACCAGCAGAGTACAAAATGGTTGTGATGGCTAAAATGGCTGTAGCTTACGTGCGCATAGAAATTCTCAATAAACAAGATGGCGCAGGCAATGTTCACGATCGTCATTTTACTTTTAACAAACCCCAACCTCTGGTCTCCAGCTTGGTGGCCCAGTGATATGGGCAATCCCCTACTCCCTTCGCAGAAAGTCAAGAATTTGGGGTCACTTATGGAAAACACACTTACCACCCCGCTGACCTGGTCCCCAAATGTGTTAACAAGTTTTTTCATCCTGAGAACCCTGAAGAAAATAAAACTCTTCCTCATTGAAGAAAGTTTTAGAACAGTTGTCTCAGTCCTCATTCTGTCCCGACTGGACTATTGTAACAGCCTGTATCTTACTATTAGTAAGAAACATCTTAACAGATTACAGATGGTACAAAATGCAGTGGTCAGGCTGCTTACAAGCACTCCAAGATTTATGTCAGTCAGAAATGGCCTGCGTTGCCTTCACTGGCTTCCAATAAAACAACAAGCTCAATTCAAGGTTCTTTGTACGGTCTTTAAGTCCCTGATGGAGAGCAGCCCAGAAGACCTAAAAAAACGCATTTAATGGTATGTCCCCGGGAGAACGCTGCGCTCAAAGGAAGTAAAGCGGGTGATCGTCCCCAGAGCTAAAAAGGCTAACTGGGTTGGAAGGAGCTTTGTTTTAAGATCCACCAATGCATGGAATGAGCTACCGTTATATCTTAGGACTGCCACGGAGCTCCTGTCGTTCAGGAAAGATCTGAAAACTTGGTTGTTTTCAGCTTAGGCTCAGTCTGAGCCAGGGGCTGTGGGTACCGGGTTGATAGTGCTTAGCGCCAGGACACCCTTGGGTAGCAGTACGCTTTATAAGCCTATATAACATTAACATACAAAATTCAATTGTCTTACCAAGAACACCCGACACAATTAAGCCATACTTATATCTTTTAATCAATCAGTATTTATATACATATTTTGAATTTAAAAAACATTAATGGACAAAAGAAACTCATAAGCTTGGCCATCACTAACATAGTGCACAGTATGTGGCATGTGATAAATATAAACTCCAATGTTAAATGGTTTACATAAATTTCCTTAGGTTAAAAAAAGGGAAAGAATTCTTCTAAGACACTGTTTTGCAAAGGTGTGGCAGGGTGGTGTATTATACCAATTCAAGTCTTACAATTTCCATTCAAGAATTCCCTCATTGCCTGGGCTGTAAAATGTGGGCACAAGGTTAGCGCCCAGGTGCGTTCCTACATGTACAAAACTGTCATACTCATCTGTCACAACAAAAGAATCAAACATTTGAATGTATTCAGTTGTTGGTTCTAAATTAGCATGCGGATTCCGAAAGTGTAAGTTAGCCATTTGCCTTCACATGTGTGACTTTCTATATTTATTATGCTTCAGATAGAGGCCTTCACTTTCTCATTGTTCACCCAACTCACTCGTAACACTTACTTACTTATCATTCCATTCACTAAATCAAATCAGCATTCATTCATCCACTCTCTTACTCAAATTCCCACTCACAACATCTTTTGTACTCATTATTCTACGTAATATGTTCCTCATCAAATACAACTAACAGCTGATAACCTGAGATGTGATGAATATTTTTAACTTTCATAAACGAGAGAGATACATTTATGAAAATTGAAGCTGCAATTTAAAGATATCACAAGACATTTAGAAAGTCATGGGTCAAAGTTACTACTTAGTCATTCAACTGGAGTGAAACAGTGTTGTGGTCCCGCAACACCAGTGGTAAAAACCATTAACTTCCACGGTTGATGCCCAGTAACCTCCAACTGCTCTGGGACCTTAAGTTAAGGATGTACTAGGCGATGATGCAAATCCATCAGTACACTCAAGCACGTAAAACACCACAAGAGGTTTTCCAAGATCAAACTGTTTTAATCTGTCAGTAAGTCACACACATGTTTCACTTTCTAAAATTAAACATTTAGCAAACTCTCTTCCAACCACATACAATAGAACAATTACAAGCTATCGAACAATGGTTCGCCCTCTTCGATTTTTGGTCGCCTGGACCTGTAAGAAATGTCGCCAGATGGAGCATGGCATGCTATGCCCTAACAACAGCAGAGTGCTATGCAAATGTTAAGAAATATAGCTTATGTTGCATGATGTCATCGGTGAGATTGGTGGTCATAACATATGCTATGTTACCAGTGATCTATTTTATTATGTCAGTGTGATGTTAAAGGCAGTGCTTGGGAAAAGATTAAGGCAGAGGCGCTAACCTTAACTGGAGAAATTAGCAAGCTTCTAGGTGTTGTACCGTGTGTCCGTTCAATTAAATTATTTTACAGCATAAATAGTTGCAGTCCTTGGGAAGAAATAAGTGGTGCCATGAATCAAATTCAAAGCCAAAAAAACACGGTAATTCCCAAAATGCCACATTTCACTGCTCATTACCTCTCACGCATCACAGAAGACATCTGCCATACCCTTACATGACATCCCACAAGACAACAACAACACTGAGCAACAACTCACAGAAATTATATGCTGACCTAAGCCTGCAATCCCACCAGCCACGGTGCGTCCATAGGGGCGTAGGGGCGTAGCCCCACTAAGCCTGGATGCACCGCATACACAAATAAATATAATTGAATAGTTGAATTTTAAGCGCAATACGGGTTGCGGGTCGGGACACACCCAATTGAATAGGGATTGCGCAGGGGGTGGTGCTGGCTGGCTGGTCTGCTGAGTGACAGTCTGCAGAGTGCAGACGTGAGCAGGCCAGCAGCAGTACTGTGTGCGCATGAGGAACTTAGGGCTGCAACTAGCCCGAGCATGCGCGCTGGCAGGAAGTTCCCAGAGATGCTCGTACGGAATGAAGGGGCCAGGGGAGGGGTGCTGCTGTAGCCGGGCCCCGTGGTATGGAAGGCGCCAGGGCGAGGAGTCAGTGTGCCCCCCTAGCCAATCCTGGCGCTGCATGCAGCGCCAGGATTGGCTGGTCCACCGCGCCGTAGGCTGGCAATCCATTATTGGATGCCGCGCGTGGGTGGGTGGCACACTGGCTCAGGCTCAGCACTGCATGGCCAATCACTGTGTGACTTGATTGTGAAGCCATGCAGTGATTGGCCATTCTGGACGCGCGCGCCGTGACGTTGTCCTGGTGTTGCACAGCACTTCTAGACTCGCCACGTGCACACAGGCAGCAGCAGAGGGCCCCGGTCACCACACAATGGATGTCATAGAAGGGACAGGAGCTGTGCATAGGCTGGGGACTGCTCTGGGCTCCGAGGGAGACGCACGGCGCTGGTACCCCGGGAGCAGAAGCCCTGGACATCCAGGAGGCAGATGGTGCTGGACTGGACACAGTAGGAGATAGCGTGCTACTAGACTGCAGAGGGGACGACTGTGCCAAGGCTGGGCCAGGAAGAGGTCGGTGACGGGCTCAATACCAGGAGCGGAAACCTAACTATGAGCACCCGGATCTGGGAACGGACGGAAGGCCTGTGCTCAGCTAGGGAGAACCCCAAGGGCCTCTGGAGCGTGCTTGTGAGGAGAGTATCAGATCCCCTCTCAAAGGTAAGCTGACATTACTAGTTATTATCGCTATTATTACTATTCAACATCATCCTGTAGCTCTCATTATTATTACCGCCTGGCTCTGGATAGACCTCGGTGAGAAATCTGTGCAGCCTACAGATATTTGTTGCATGTTATATACTAACACAGGCTCGGGGCTATCCCACTCATCTCTTGAAAACCTCCACTAAGAGAGCCCTTAACAATAACAGGGAGGCCCTGCTCGAAATACACCCCAAGGCACAAGAGGACACGATTGTTTGTGTGACTTCTTTCACGAGACACTCCTCGTTCATCAAGAAAACGATCACCTCACATTGGGACCTTCTCAATTCTGTGGGGTTGGAACTCCCACGTCCTCGCTTTGCTTTTAAGAGGACGGCTAATTTGAAGGACACGCTGATCCACACCCGTCCTAAGAAGACCAACACCCAGACTGCCAGCACTCTTTGGGATCTTCCCCCAGTAACTGGACACTATCGCTGTGGGTCCTGCGTCGTCTGCCCCCAAACCATCCAAGGCAAGACCATTGTACTTCCGGGCGACTTCACATGGACTATGAATAAGCATACCAACTGCAATAGTTCCAAGTGCATTTATGTGTTGATCTGCCCTTGCGACCTGGTATACATTGGGATGACCATGCGTCCGATCAAACAACGTATAATTGAGCACAACAGCAACATTCGGTGCCAAAAATCGCACACTAGACTGTATGAACACTGCAAAACTAATCATCATCGCCCAGAAAACATCAGGTGGGCAGTTCTAGAGTGTGTACCTAACTCCAATCAACAAGCCCTCTTCCGACTTGAACAAAGATGGGTACACCGATTAAAGTGCGAGGAACGGGGATTGAACGAGGGGGTGCCCTGGACTGCCCTCGCCAGATAGGCATGATTTTGGACTTTGTTGTCCATTCGTTAATGAGTACTGGGATAACGAACCAGCTTCTATTGCACGTTCCAAGATGGCCCCCGCAATGAAGGGTGTTCTAGCTGCTGCCTCGAGCTAACCCCTTCTCACTTTCCACTCTTGCACTCTGGGGCAGAGCAACCAGAGGGACACGCCCCCCGCTTGGTGCGCGCCCGATGTCAATATCTCTTTCTCTTTAACTACACTGCAGACTCCCGGGCATCCTAGCTGGCTGTCCTCGCTACTTGCGACCGTGGGAGGGGTAGGTGCTGAGACGCCCGCCTTCAGCGACGCCTGAGGTAAGGTGTGGAGCCACTTTCATAGACCGCGCGCTCTATGTTAGACGCCCGGCCAGCCATCCGCCAGCGGATCCCCTTCACGAGGGACGCCGCGTGATGGTGTTTACTTTTTTCTTTTTTCTTTTTACTTTCCACTTTTTCCGTTAACCCAGCGGGTTGCCTTACTTTCCCCAGAGGAACCTTTCACCCGCTGTTGGCCCCACACGGACAGCTTGTGAGGCACCCGGATCCACATTAGCGGGTAAGCGCGTTGTCATCATTGTTGGCATTGTTCGCGCTCACGCGCATACGCTAAGCAGGGCACTGTTCTTGTTTGGGGCGGTTTGGTCTGTGTACCTTTGGCCGCGATCTTTGATCACCGATCTTGAGCACATGACGGAGTGTTGGACTGGATATGAGCGTCTTGAATCTGTATATATGTGTATTGTGTTTATATTTGCGGTTTCTTCTTTTTATTGGAATGTTCGGCTGAACTATTCAGTCTGCATTCCTGGATATTCATAACTTTGTAATGAATAAACGGGCCGCCCTTACCAACTGACTGGGTTGGGGCGCTACATCACTAATGGCCCGGCACATTGGGTTCACATAGGACTCGGCAAGTCGTATAGTCGTTAGTCACGCCATTTGTACTGAGATGCATGCTTCAAAACTTACAGCATGCTTGCTCACATATAGAGCGTGTTCGACTGTGCGCACTGGCTTTATTATCATCACCTCTCTCTCACAGTACCGTGCAATTTGCTATGGCATAGCGTTTACACTCACGGGACATGCATGGTCAAGTCACCTTGAAACACAGGCACCTGCTGATGTAAACTGTTACTAGCATACTCTAACACCATGTATGTCTGTTTATTCAAATTTCAGTATCCAGTAGGTTTCCCGCCTGGAACCATTCCAGTACGACACCACTCAGGTCGTATATGGGGGTCTTCGCAATCTAGTAGACACCCAGCAATAATATGAGCACTATGGTCCTGAAGAATTGCCCTTAAGGCAAGAAACATGTCGACCGTTTTTCACATGAAGGGTTGAATAAGGATTGGTCTCATTGTCTATCACTCCTTAATACCCCTTAATTTTAACAAAGCAGCGAGCCTGATCATTAAAGTTATTCTTAATGGACTCGACTGACTTCTTTTAATCCCACACACACGCACCCCCTTGCTCACTATTGCACCCCCTAGGTCCCTCACACACATACACCCGCTGGCTCGGAATAAAAGATCTCCATCAAAGAGCGGCCTTTCGGGCTGCCCGACGGGCATTGCACCGCCAGCCTGCCGTGGAGCAGGATACCAATGATGACGCTGGACGGACACCGATTGGGACAACAGGTGTTGGCCTGTCGGTGACTTGTGTGAGGTATCCCAAAATTCTGAAGAGGGTCTACACCATGCACTTGTCCCGCCACCCTAACTGAGAGAGATAATCGACTGAGCTACAACATTGGCTCACACTGGGGAACTCTGTACAACACTCTTTTTGCTTGCCATATACTAACACAATGCATGCCCCTCACTGGACTGGAAAGTGGGAGAGCCTGTCAAGAACTCCTCTTTTTGTCATCAAGAGGTGCTGCCACAGGCAGCCCACAGAATGAACATAAAATATGGACTACTCGAACAAAGAAACTTCAGTTAGCAATCAGTCAGCGTTGTAACCAAGCACCACTCAATAGGATGAGGGCAACAGCTAACAAAACTTTAGCATAGTGAGTCATGACAGCTGCACGCATAATATGTGCAGGACATTGCAGGACATTGCAAGCGCATACCTACTTAAGGTACACAACCTGTGGAAGAAGAGACAACTATTATGCTACATTACAAACACAAAACAGCCCTTCTTTGCCATGCCTGTGGCTGTCTTTACAGCTCCACTGGATGCCTGTATCAGTCCTGGTGCTCTTTCTTAGCTGTGCTTGGCTTCTTGTGTATTCACTAGTGACTGTATTAATTTCATGTACCGTATATACTTTCAGTATGTTAAATGAATGGTATCTGTAAAATGCTTCAAGAAAAACGTTCCCGGCACTTGTTCACTCTTCCCTACCTGTTCATTGTCTACCTGCTATCTATGCTATCGATTGTACCTCATAATACTGGCATAATTGATTTAGTTCCTATTTTTTTTGCTTTGGATTTACTCATTCTAATGTCTCTTCACCTCAAATATTGATTTACTCACATCTGCTTTTTAATTATTTTCCTCGTCCCCAGTTTATCTTCGCATTTTCTACCGTTTTTTACTCTTACCCGACCGTCATTATTTTTCTCTTAGTGTTTGCTCTTTTATTATTCACTTTTTCTTTATTTTGTAATATTTTTTTCCCTCACTGCGGGGTGCCCATCATAAACCTTTCTCTTCTTCATTGTCTGCCTGGTCCTTCCTTTCTATCCCTTGCGATGGAACTAGTCTGTTCCCTTGTTTACGCTGTTATCTTATCCTGTATTTTCTAAATAGTAGTATTTTGAAGTAATGTACATCTCAAATTATGTTAAGAAGAGCAACTTTAGAACTCTGGCATTTCGAAGTAACAATTTCATATTATTGAAGGTAGTGCCCCTCTACCAGTGTCTGTATTAATTCCTCACTGGTTCTTATTTTTCAAAAGAAACAAGGCACATTTGGCTTCTCAGCACTAGCTGCCTGTTCTCAAGCTTAAGGCCTCGCGCTCAGCAGATAGATCATTCACCCATACCAGACTTCCTAGATAAACTAGATTGTCTTGAGCTAGCGTCACTCTTTGCTTTGCTCCTCATCCTTGCCAGACTCATCTCCCTCCCCTCTGCTGATCTAAATGCTGCAGAATTCATGGCCCTTAGCACTCCATTCAAGCGGCAAATCTCTGGAGTGACTTACTCCTAGCCCCGGCATTCACAAGACTCACATGCATTACTGCACACAGTGAAAGGCCCATTTCTTCCTCTTATAACTTGGCCAGTATCACTCCCATATTTCCGCTCAGAGCCAGGGGGCATAGACGCTGACAGCAGCTGTATGTTTAATAAAGTCATTGTACCATAACGAAACATAAAGTTGGTCTGTCCGTCCGAGATTTGAAATGTGACCTGCAGGTCGCACACAAGTCTGTGCAGGTGGAACCATTTTACTAACTTATCATTTTTTTATGCCCTCACTAATTCACCGACTTATCTAAATATGGATGAAGAAAGATGCACTGTTGTTCTTGAAGTATCGGTTGCTCAGAGCTTGGAATTGCAGTTTAGAGTGTGATGGCGAACTGTATGTTAAATAAAAAAAAGTTATTTATGAATTGAGAGTGCTTGCAAAACCCCATCTAATGGGACAGCTGGGATACCCGTGAAATGATATAATACACTCTGGTTTCTTTGCAATATCATCAGGGATTTAAATGGCAGTATTCGGTTACAATACAGTGCAACTTCAGTTTATTTGCAAGATAATATTAGTAATATCTCACGACTCAAAAGAAGATATTGAAACAGAAATTATTTGTATTGTAAATGTAGATTGGCGTATTGAAAAGTCATTTTGGAATCCACTGCGCTCATTGTGTGTATGGGCCAGACTGACCATTGCTCCTGCTTTTAACATTTACTTCAGTTATCTATGGCTTGAACCGACTAGTTAACCTGATATAAAAGTTGAAAAAAAGTCTGGCTGATAGACGACAACCCACCCAGTCTTATATAAAGCAAGCCCTCCAGACTATAAGATCATTTTTTGGAACCATGACACACACAGGATGGCTGTTTTTCATGGAAAGAATATGTCAGGCTTCACCTTAATCTTCATTGCTGACAGTGAATCTCTTACAGATGACTCTCTTAATCCCCTGTGGTCCTGTATATCAGCACCACACACTGTTTTGATTTATGGGCACACTATACGACTCTATTAAGCAACCAGTGGCAGCTACCTATTTTATGCCATCTATTAATGTAATAACTGCACTTTTACAATTGCTTTATTAACCTTCCTGCTTTCTCAAATTTGCTTGAAAATGCACGATTTTTCTTCAAAATTTTCTTGGGGGGGTAACTCCCCCAAAACCCCCTTGTGGGGTTCGGCCTCGCTCGCTGCGCTCGCTCGCTACGGTGCAGTATGCAAATCACTTTGCGCCTCACCACTTTCAAATGTCACCACCCGCCCCTGAATCCCACCACACAGTGTTCTCACAGACAGTACAGAAAGTAAAGTCTGTATGAGCACCGTTAGCTATCAAACGTCCTCGTGGAGTTTATATTGGTAATAAGGGCTGTTGCAGTTTCACTCACAACAGGGGTCCTCACAGACTTACATTATACACAGATGTAAGACTGCGGTCCCGCTGCAAGAAAGATCTCCTCAAATGCATTTAAAAAAAAAAAAAAAATTTAAACCTTTATTATCACTTCACATTAATACAAGCATGGGCCTACAACCATCCCGGCCAGCCGCTAATCAATTCGTAAGGTAAGCAGAGCAATATAAAAGAAAATGCGAGCCATAAGCCGGGGTCAGGTAAGTATCCAGGATACGACTCGTATTTAAGCGTACAGCGTAAGAAGCAGGATTTAAGAAGGTCAATTTTACAATGAAGAAAAATAAAACAGACAAAATATCAGAAGAAGTGCCAGACGGTCACACATGATCCTACAATAGCAACATGAAACAGAAATCCGCAATGAGTACGAATACACTTAAGGACACGGGGGCAAGGCATACGAGTCAGGATAAATGTAAACAACACATACACGTCATGTCGAATCAGCACCCCAGCCCTTAAAAACAAAACAGATTGTAGGAAACATGAAGACGACGACACCTAGAAAAAGAAAAAGCAAAGGGCCATAGAGACAAAGAAAGGACAAAGAAACAACCCTCTTCCCCCTACCCTGCACCCCTGCAGAAGGCTACGGCCTACCCCCCCCTCCCCCCCAGCAGCGTGCCTATCGCCCTAAAAAGAGACCCGAAATATAGAAGAAAGAGGAAGATAAAGGAAAGGAAAAAATATGAAGAATGGCCATCTATCAGACCACCCGCCCCCCCCCCCCTCACCTATCGCGCACAATATACATCAGAAGCAAAGTCAGAAGAGCCACAGTAGGCAAGAATCATAAAGTCAATCGATAACATCCCCGTGGAGTGTCCCTCCAAAACACCGTCAGCCAACAATGTGTTCCATCATATCCTAAACGATATCATCCCTGGCCTCCTCTATCAATAGTACCCACATACGGCCAGTCATCAATCGGCATACAGTACAGTGTGGCGGGTCCAACCGAACCGGGCGGTCCGAGAAGCGCCAATACTCCACGGGACCGTAGCCCCCAAAGCCCAGTCAAGTACGCATGGCGGAACTCCGTATCTGGCAGCACCGATGCCGGAAACATCCCCCAGGCAGAACACAGTCTCACCAGCCAGGAGGAGAAAGACACACAATCCGACAATTGTTGAAGCGCCGCCGGGGCAACCCAAACTATGGATCAAATGCATTTTTAATGAAGACTGCTGCAGTTCGGTTCACAAAGAATAAATACATTCCTTTGAAAACATTAAGTGCGTTTGTAAAACTTCAGTACCCCTGCAAACGGCTAGGTGGCGATGCAGAAACCGGATATAGAAAAAAAGCTGTCTTTCCCTCGCCTGCAAATAATCTTGAATACGCACCCCCTAGTGACTGATGTGGCATCACATGTACCCCCCCTCACTCACTGACGGTGTCACAAGTGAGTTATATTTGGTATCAGGTGTCCGAGCAGTGCATTGCATGAGTATTATGGTTGAGTAGCTGAACGTGACCAGGTCACAGTGGCTTGGGTTTTGGATTGTAACCATAACATCCAAAGGCAGCAACTAAAGTAGTGAAAAAAAAGAAATCAAGACGTGATTAAAATGCGCGGAACAGTGAGTTGGCGATCAAATATTACCACACAATGTCCTGTAATAACTCCTCTGATTGTTCTAGTGACCGTACTCGTGGAGTCCATGGTGGGCACTGCTCCTCCTCACAGGGTATGTGAAAATGATGTGTTGTACGCACACGGGCACACAGTGAGAGACTAGACAGGCGTTGGTGGTAGAGAGGGACACGCGTCTCACCCTGCGGGGCCACCAGTGTTTCAAACTCATATATAACTCCAAACACCCATGGAACCCGGCTCCGAGGTTACTCATGATGAATACGAGCTTTATTTAGGAAGGCGATATTTTAAACAACAATCGGTGACGGTAGTTAGGTGCACATATGGTTTAAGCCGAGGCCCTTATAACGATGTTACCTGTGTAAATAATAATCAGAATTCTTTGAGATGGGACTACGTCTGCTTCTAGAGTTTGGTCAAAAGCCTTGCGGTCTCTAGCACTACCATGTGGCTCAGTGATATATTTTTCATTTTCTATTATGGGTTATACAAAAGAAATCCCAAAATAATTTAGACTTCGTTTTATAGAACTGGATTGAAGGCAAACAGGATTATAACCCTTGAAACAGTACGACACTCAGCGGCCTTTGGTTATATATATATATATGTATATGATGGCAGATTGCTGGCACGATTTTGCACGAATAAAGCACTAAGGATCAGCACTGAATGGTGGTTTCTCTCTTCGTTATTTGGTCTCCGTGGTAATAGGGGACATGGCGAATGGCATTTTTCTACATATATATATATGTATATATATATATATATATATATATATATATATATACATATTTCCAAGTTGCCCAAAAGCATGAGAACGCAATCAATGGCAGTAATTCACCCGAACCATTATTTGAAGGGGAACAGGCGATGCAGTACTGATTTCCTTGCGCCTGGCCGGTTTCGGAGCCCCTGCTCCTTAATTATAGGCATGGCTGAGATCTGCAGACCTTTCCAAACATCCTTTAAAGCCGCATGCTAATTAACTTGTTGCCCTTCAGGTACGCATTTCTCACAAGGCATACTGGGCTTTGTAGTTTGCTTGAAACCAATAATTACCCTTCGGTGGGTTCGGCATGAAATCAGTTTATTGTCCATATATTCTGCGCTCCAGTGGGCCTCAGAATGGCAAATACACGGTTTATATTTATACAAACTGCTGTTCCACTCGCAGGATTGCACCAGTTCATGCCCTGTGGTCCCTGGCGGTGGAGCAGTCCTCCACGGCTTGGACTGCCATGATAATTTGTTTCCAGGTTGCCAAAAAGCATGAGAACACACTGAACAGCAGTAATTCACCCAAACCTTTATTTGAAGGGCTGAGATGGGCCTAGCACCCATCAATGGTGGCAGCAGAGTAAATAAGGAGAAGGAGGAAACTTTTGATGGCAAAATCCCCAAACTGGTGGTCTCTAAATACGTCTAGGGAGACCATTTTACCAAATGGTTTAATGCGTTTGAGAGGGCATGTAAAATGGGTAGGTTATACCAGAGATACTGGTGCTCTCTACTTTGGGAGTTGTTCTCAGAAAAGTGCTGGAATAGACTCCAGACACTGGATGAAGCAGATGCTGAGTCTTATGACCTCATGAAGGATACTGATTGAGGGCTTTGGACTCACCACTGAGTGCAGGATTAAGTTCAGGAAGACTTACAAAACCTCAAGTCAGTCCTGGGTAGATTTTGTTGACTTCTCAGTCAAAATACTAGTTGGTTGGTTGAAGCGAAGTAAGGTGTAAGGCTATGAAGGGCTGTACAATTTGCTAATGAAAGATAAACTGTTAAGTAATTATGCCTCAGAAAAACTACATCAGTGCCTAGTCGATCTCGGGTTGGCCTCTACCCAAGAGCTGGGGAGGAAAGCGGACCATTAGGTCAAAACAAGGTTGTCCAGGAAGGCCCAAGGAGGGTGTGACCAAAAGAGAGGCTGCTAATCCCCCTCCCACATGCAAAGGGGAAAATACTTAGGGCCAGATGTAGGAAGCCTAATACCGGTCGGTAACGGCTGAAATTACCGAATTTCGGCCGTTACCGACCGGTATTAGGCTTTTGGGATGTAGGGGCCTAATTTAAGGATTCGGTAATTTACCGAATCGGTAATTTAGGGAATCGGAAATTACCGAATTCTTAAATACCGATTCGGTAAATTACCGAATCCTTAATGTAGGAAGACATCAAGTGAGTGCTTTTCACTTGTAAGGATTCGTTATTTACCACCAACTACAAGTTGGTGGTAAATAACGAAAACTGTTAAAAAAGCAATTTTGTGCTTTTTTAACAGTGCCATGTGGCAGACATACATGCCCTTAGGCCACATGTGCACCCATGCACTATAAAGGGGTGCAACAGGGTGTCAATGTGACAGCCTGCCACCCTTGTAGGTCTACCCTCTATTACCGAATCGGTATTTACCAAATCGGTAATTCTCATTCATTCCATTGGGCCTCCAGGCCCATAGGAATGAATGGGGAATACTGATTCGGTAAATACTGAATCGGTATTTACTGAATTTTACAGATTCGGTAAAATGTACTGAATCATTATCAACATATCTTTTACCGATTCTAAAATACCGAATCGGTAAAATTCTATATTTTAGAATCGGTAAATGATATTTACCTACTTTTATTTATATTTACCCTCAGTCTTCTAAAGCCCCCAAAAACCTGTTCAGGAGGCTTGGCCCAGAGATACATCACAATCTAAGGGTGGGTAGCTGGGTAAGAACTTGGATACCTAAAAGGCTTGGAGTTTCAACTGTAAAAAGAATGGACACCAAACTAAGGACTCTTCCCGTCCCAAAAAGGTTCCCAATAGTGAAGCACTCTCAGGGGTTGCGTGTCTTCAGATGGGGTTCTGGGTGTGCCGGTTGTACAACAGTACAATGCAGGTAAACACATCGTATGCCTTTACCATGCATTTTTTACTGCGCATGTTTTTACAACGAACATGCTTTTACAATGCATGCCATTACCACGCATTGTTTTTATATATAAAAACAATGTATTTGTCGGAGGAGACCCTAGACCCTCAACTTACCTTAAATCTGTAGTAAAGGCATACGTTGTAAAGGCATGCATGCGGTAAAAATAAGCGTGCCGAAAATGGTTGGTAAAGGCACAACGTGGTAAAAATCTCGTTGTAAAGGCTGTTTCCCGGGTGTGCCCTGACCAGGTCAGAGAGCACAGTGAAGCTACATTAATCTCTTAAGAGGGGGGTGGCTATACCTTCCCTGGTTGTCTGGCCCAGTAACCTGGAGAAGAATGACAAAAGCCACATATAAATGGAGTTGAAGCAGAAGCACTGAGGGATACATGTGGGAGTGTTACCATGGTGACTTAAAAACGGATACTCCCATAGTAGTACATAATTGGACAAACTTATCCAGCTACGGATGCTGTTAATATTCTTAAGGTTCATCCCATGGATATAGTGACCTGGAAGGGGGAGGGGTTACTGGCCAAAATAAGGTGGTTGTGTCCACTGCAATCCCATGCAGCTGTGCTGGGAATACCTGAATAGGTGTGTGTGAAAAAAGAGCACTGTACAGAGTCCAGGGTGAAAAGGGGAGTTGGAGCCTGGAATAATGCCCAACCCTCCAAGAGAAAAGGGAAGAGGTCTGGGATACCAACTTCTCCTGAGACACCAGCTCAGGTCCCCTCTCCTCAGGGTGATGACCTGTCAGCCCTAATGACAACTGAGCCCCAGGAACTGGGGCCTTACCCAGCAGAGCTCCTAGGTCCAGGGAGATCTCGAGGGAAGATCTCTGCCAGGAACAGAGGATCTGTCACACTCTTGAGAGCCTGAGATAGCAAGCTGCTGCACAGGAAAATAGAGATATAAATGGCTCCCACAGAACCTAATGGGAGGTGGGAGTCCTGTATAATGAGGCCAGAGACTCCAAACCTTGTGCCACTAGGAGTGTGGTAGTGCCTCAGCAGTCAGAAAGTTCTTACTCTCTCCAGCACAACAGCCCCCTAGCTAGGCATCTTGGGCAGACATAAACTTACAGTAGGGTAGTCACCCACTTCTACTGGCCAGGTATGTCCCAGAAAGTAAAGGGATTTTGCATTAACTGTCAAGCCAGTGGCAAGACCGGAAGAAAACCAAAGGCTCCCTTAATTCCACTACCCGTGGTTGGGGTTCCCTTTGAGAAGGTAGGGATTGACATTGTTGGCCCCCAGAACCCCCAAACAGAATATGGATACAGATTAATTTTTTTTGTTGTTTAAATCTTTTCATTGACATTTTCTTATATTCGTACATCATGAACAGTGTAGTGACACCATGTTCTGTGACACCATATAGGCAACGTGGTAAATATTCGTCCTAGCAAGGAAGTTGACAAATGCAACTTTTCTAATAGGTACTGAAGGAGTAACATCACAATAATCGTACTGGTATTAAGATATTGCAATATGGTGCACCCTTACAATTTAGACATGGTGCATTACATAATTAAACTGTGTGCATAGGGTATAACAAGATGCGGACAAAGTAATCAAATGAGGGCTCGGGTAGTCGTCTGAGACCTGTTGCCAAGTGTGCTGGAAAAGGGAGAGCCCTGCTGAAGCCCAGTGGTGCTCATAAACTTTGCGATGGGGACCTGCTCTTCCTAAATTTTTGTATGTGTGTACTCCCACGGCTAAGTGCAGGGTAGCTGGTCATGCTCCCCCTCATGGGGCATCACTGCAGTAGTATCCAGAGTCTGCAGGGCTGACAACATGTTCTCCCAGTGACATACCAGAGGGAACATATGGACCCCCCGGCAGATCCTCCCGGCGCAACACCACCCCCTCCGCCCTATCCCAGTTGAGTAGGGAACAACGCCAGGCTATTGTGTGGGGTGCTATCAGGATTTCCATCTCTTGGTGATCAAACATTTTGCCACAATCAGTCGCAAGCCGAGGAATCGGGAGGCCGCCCTATTTTTCTTATTCCTGCTAAAAAGTAGGAGGATGTACACCTCCCAGCGAAAGGGAATGTCTCGGGCTGTACAGGTGGCCAACGTAATCGCCACTTAACCCTTTAAGGCACAGCAATGCCATAGTATATAAAGTATGTCTGCATCCAGTAGGCCACATCTAGGGCATGATGCATCAGATCTTAGGAAGTACTCATTAATTTGGGCTGGGGCAAGGTATGCCCAATGTAGTACGAAAAATTGAATTTGCTTGAAGCGCTGATTATGCGAGATATGTGTTGGGCCTCCCCGAGCAGCAACCCACTTCTTATCTATGAATAAGCACCCCAGAGCTTCCTCCAAGTGCAGCCTTAGGGTGGTAAGGTCAATCTCTGTGTGTTGGCGGAGTGCTGATGTGAACCAACGAGTCGGGTGCTCCCCATTCCCATCACATTCAGGTACTGCATCGTATGGTGAGTGGGTGGTTCCTGGGTGTGAATGCCCCATTTGGATGCCAGGGAGGCTATGAGCATGCAGTGTAATACAAACTGTCCAGAGTACATATTCTCTTCGGATAAAAGCTCTGAATACGAGATGAGTGAGCCATCTCGATAAAGGTCCCCTGTGTCCTGAATGCCTTCTGTGTCCCAGTGTCGCAGTTCGGCTGCTGTGGTGCATATGTCACCTCTTAGTGTTCCTAATAATGGGATGATGGGGGCATACGGCATGATAGTCCTGCTGAGAGAAAGGCATCTACGGAAGCATTTGTAAGCTATGGTGAGTAATAACGCTCCCTGAGGTCTGGGTTTCATGCATGGGTGAAAGATATGTAGCTTGGTATGATTGGGCACTGGGGCTTGTAGTGAAGCTGTATCTGCTAGGTGTTGTGAAGACAGCCAACGGGCTATCCACTGTAGCTGGGAGGCTAAATATTAGTGCTTGAAATTGGGCACCGCCAAACCCCTCTGTTCCGTTGGTAGATATAGTTTCCCCATAGACACTCCCTGTCTTGACGTTCCCCATATAAAGTCCCTGACTAGCCTTTCCCATTTGCGGAAAAAGGAAGAGTCAATGACAATAGGCGTGGTAGTAAAATAAATAATAGAGGAGGCGAGGAAGGACCACCATTTTTACGAGGGCAATCTTGCCAGAGATCACCAGTAGGAGGGTCTTCCAGAAGCACATTTGCGACTGGATGGCAGTAGTAGCTCTAATTATTTTACCCTCAAACAGATGCTCTTTGGTGCAGTATATGCGCACCCCATGGTATCTGAAAGGATCTGTGCACCACGTCATCGGGACCTCCCCAAGGGAGTACCTTGGGTTCGAGGTCGCCTGCAAGTAAGGGGATAGAAAAGGGTTTTGTGGCATTAACCCTCAGTCCCGATGCTCTGGCAAACGTGTTAAGGGCAGGTCCAAAGAGGGTGGGGTGGCATGAAGATCTCGCATATACAACAAGAAGTCATCGGCATATAGTGAGATAACATGTGTGCCGTCTCCCAAGGTGGCCCCCATATCCACATGTGAGCAAATGTACGCCACTAGTTGTTTGACCGCCAATGCCAAGAGGAGGGGGGACAAGGGGCAACCTTGACGTGTTCCCCGTCTCACTTCTATAGGGTCCGAGCTGTAGGGACCCGTCCAAACTCGGACAGTCGTCGTTTGTATAGCAGCTTAACCATACTAAGGAAGTGAGGGCCTATGCCATATCGTGCCAGGGATGCAAAAAGTAAATTCAATTTAAGAGAATCAAAAACCTTCTTAAGGTCCAGTACCAGTCAACCCAATTAGGCCCAATTTATAGGGGCGTTCTCAGCTATATTAAAGTAGCGACAGATGTTCAGAGCAGTATTACAGCTATGTACAAACCCATTTTGTTTGGGGTGTACCAGAGTGGGGACAAGTGGCACCAGTCGATTAGCCAAGTCCTTTGCTAAAATTTTATAGGCAGTATTTAATATCGCTATCGGTCTATACGACCCAGGGGACATTTGATCCTTACCCGGCTCCAACCACGAGACCACATTAGCTGTGCACAATGAGGGCAGTAGTGTCATATCAGCAATTGCACAGGCGTATAAGGAATGCAGACGGGACACTAGGGTTTCCGTATACATCATGAAAAATTCAGTGGGGAGTCCGTTTGGTCCTGGAGTCTTTCTGGACGCTAGGGACAGTAGCGCTTCCCGAACTTCTTCTACTGTCAAGAGGGAATCCAGTGTGAGGAAGTGATCAATCGTCAGAATGTGTTACAGCAAACAAATGATGGACGGAATGCTGACAATGCAAACATTCTCCCCCAGCCAAAAGATCTGGGTTAAATCCATTGTTCTAATGCCCACTAGGTCACCCCAGTTTGGACCCAGCCATATGCAAATCAGTCTTGACCCTGTGCTCCATGGGAACAGTCCAGACTAAACAGCCAGGCCAGGTCCTCCCCGGACCGGAAACAAGCATCCTGGGACCGGTTTCAGGGTATATCAGCGTTCTCCAGCCAGGCTAGCCTGAATCCAGTGGCACAGTGAGCAAGGAACCCACGTCTGGGCATACCCATCCCATTTAGGGCAAAAAGTGTTACAGCAAACAAATGATGGACGGAATGCTGACAATGCAAACATTCTCCCCCAGTCAAAAGATCTGGGTTAAATCCTTCGTTCTTTTGCCCACTACGCCACCCCAGTTTGGACCCAGCCATAAGCAAATCAGTCTTCACCCTGGGCCCCATGGGAACAGTCCAGACCGAACTGCCTCCCTGGATCGGAAACAAGCAACCTGGGACCGGTTTCAGGGTATGTCACTCTTCTTCAGCCAGGCTAGCTTGAATCCAGTAGCACAGTGAACAAGGGACCCAATGTCTGGGCATACCCATACCACTTAGGGCGAAAAGTGTTACAGCAAACAAATGATGGACGGAATGCTGACAATGCAAACATTCTCCCCCGGTCAAAAGATCTGAGTTGAACCCTTCGTTCTTTTTCCCACTACGCCAACCCAGTTTGGACCCAGTAATATGCAAATCAGTCTTGACCCTGTGCCCCATAGGAACAGTCCAGACCGAACTGCCAGGCCAGGTGCTCCCTGGACCCAATACAAGCATCCTGGTACAGGGACTGGTTTCAGAGTATGTCGCCCTTCTAATGCTGTAACATTATTCCAGTCTGAGCAGAAAGCCGAAGATTGGTGTATCATAGTATAGTATCATTGGTGTATCATACCTCGAATTGCCGCCCCCGCCTTTTATTGCCTCACGTTCCAATCGGCCGTACACTTAGTGGTCAGGGCCTCTTTATTAAATAAGGATAAATGTGGGTCAGCTCAGGCCCAAACCGGCCTCCGCACTACCCCAGAACGTCTGGTAAAAGTCCCCCCGGTACCCCAGCAGTCCCCGGCAGCCGCTTGCCGTCGTGTAGTCTCATACAAGGTGGGGGGCCTACGCCCAATCGACCCCTGGATCCCCTCACCTGACACCGCAGTCCAGCAACACCATCGCAGGCTCACCTGGTGTGCCCCAGATCGGGGAGACATAGGCTGCTCAGTATGGTGTCCTCTGTCACAGGCAGGGACCACCAATTGCCTCACCCGCCTTTTGTTGTCTCACTGCGCCGTCAAGGGCCTCTGTGGTAGTGTGGATTCACCTCAGGGCCAGCTGCTTCAGAGGGCGCTCCGCAAGCACCAAAGGTACAGCAGGCGCCATGTCCCTGGCTCCGGCATCAGCCGCCTTGTCTAGGGGCAGGGAATACCCCGACCACAGCCGCGGAACCCAACCGCTTGCACAGCTGCAGGGGAAAGGGGTCCAACGCCGTCCCGGCAAGGACCTCTCTCCGCCTCAGCAGGATCAGTCCCGGCTGCCGTTTACCACTCCCTGTCACAGCGGCGACCGGACCGCCGGTGTAGTCGTTGTTTACGTCGCCGTCTGTCCACAAGGCTCTGCACCTCGCCTGCTCCTCTGTGGGCTGCCGGAGCTGGGGCCACTCCACCGTTGCACTCCACCGCCAGAGAGCAGAAATGTCATCAGCAACCATTTTGTGCAGTCCGAGTCTGGAAGACTGGTACCGGAAACACTGAGAGCCAAACAGAGGGCTCTTCCAGTGCTAAGAATCAGACCTCCGACACCATTTACGGTGTGGGGGTATGATTCTAACATGTTTGATACCAATTTAGGATACTAAATTAGGATTCATTGCAGCGTTTTGGAGATGGTCATCGCATAATTACGTGGTGCCCCTCTATAGAGTATATGGCTGCTTCACTGACAACCTGGAGAATGGACTCCGTAGGATGCAGGGGTGTCCTGCTCATGCAGGGGGACCCTCCCACTTAGAAATAAGCACCCTGCCTTCAGGATAGAAAAGGCAGAACCAGCCAGAGCCATGACGCCAGGCCATCAAATAGCAGGCCAGACCAGGTGAACTGCGCAGCGACCCCAGAGAAGGACACCCCGGGGCGCAACTCAAGCCATTCCATGCTACCAGCAAGAGGATTGCATCCGCAACCTACCGCAACGCCACAGAGAGCAGAGGCCCGAAGGCAACCACAGCTCCCCAGCGCATGACAGAGCTGTCTAACAGCTACCACTACCCTACATAGGGCATGTTACGTCTCAAGACACAAGAACCTCTTCGGAAAAACATCCACAGCAGTGGACAACCGAAGAACAAGTTACTTACCTTCGGTAATGCTTTTTCTGGTGGATACAGTATCTGCCTGTGGATTCCTCACCTTGTGAATATCCCCTGCGCCAGCAACATTCGGAAACTTTTGTAGCTCTCCACGCCGACGAGGACGTAGACGACGTCTCAAAGGCACGACTCCGCTCGCGACCTCGCTGACGTCACTGGACCCATAAGAGAGCCTCGTCAGCGTAATGACGTCAGTTCCGCCCTTTTTTCCGTGCCCCCGAGGCACACGGATGGACCGACAAATAGGTACAGTACACACAGTACACAGTATTCAAACCAACACACAGTGTGAAATTAATGCAAAAAGCATGAACAATTAAACATTTCCATTGGAAGAAACAACCATAACATAACAAGATTGCAGGTATAGAAGAGGGGACAAACGGGGAGGCGGGTGGGTCAGTGAGGAATCCACAGGCAGATACTGTATCCACCAGAAAAAGCGTTACCGAAGGTAAGTAACTTGTTCTTCTGATGAATACATCTGCCAGTGGATTCCTCACCTTGTGAATAGAATCCCACAGTAGTCCCCACTCCCGGAGGAGTGTGTCCACTCCTCTATACCAAGAAATCCTGAAGGACAGAACGCGCAAAGTGACCGCCCCTCCTCACTTCGGAATCTAAGCAGTAATGCTTTGCGAAAGTGTGGAGGGAGGACCAAGTCTGCCGCTCTACAAATGTCCTCTACAGGTACACCCCTAGACAAAGCAGAAGTAGAAGACTTTGCTCTAGTAGAATGAGTTCTTATACCCTCTGGAGGTTCCTTATCAGCCAGGGCGTAGCAGATCTTGATGCACAAGATTATCCATCTGGAAAGTGTGCGCTTGTGCACCGCTCTTCCTTTCCTGCAGTCAGCAAATCCAACAAAGAGCTGGTCGACCACACAATAGTCTTTAGTCCTATCAAGATAAAAGCTAACCGCCCTCTTAGGGTCCAGGCGATGAAGCGACTCCTCCTTGGAAGGGTGAGCCGGAGGATAGAAGGTAGGAAGGGTAATTGACTGCCCCAGATGGAAGGGAGTTACCACCTTAGGCAGAAAAGCAGCCTTGGTCCTGAGTACTATTCTTTCAGCATGAATGGTCAAGAATGGGGGTTTCGAACTCAGAGCTTGAAGCTCACTTACCCTCCATGCCGAGGTAATTGCAACAAGAAAAACAGTCTTAAAAGACAGTAATCTCATGGGACACTTGTGCAAAGGTTCAAAAGGTGAACCCATCAAATATGTTAAAACAAGATTTAAGTCAAATTGAGGCACAATAAATGGAGGAGGAGAATATTTGTTGGTAAGACCCTTAATAAAATGTAAAACAATAGGTGACTTAAACAAAGACGGCTGGTCCGGCAAGCAAAGGAATGCCGACAAGGCAGATAAATAACCTTTTACAGTAGCCACAGCAAAACCCTGCTGGGCTAGAGAAAGAGCAAACTGAAGTATGTAGGATAAACGGGCCCTTAAGGGGTCAATAGATTTCTCTCCACACCATGAAACAAATTTGGCCCACCTGTAAGAATAAATTGACTTAGTGGAATGCAGCCTAGCCGATAAAATAACATCCACCACGTCAGGCAGGAGAGAAAAAGAATTCAGGTTGCCCCATTCAATCTCCAGGCATGAAGGTGTAAGCTCTGGAGGTGGGGGTGTAGAACCTGCCCCTGCGACTGCGAGAAGAGGTCTGCCCTGAGACGGAGACGGAGCGGCAGGCACGAGGAGAGGTGGAGTAGATCTGTGTACCACACTCTTCTTGGCCAATCCGAGGCGATCAATATAACTGGGGCCCGGTCTTGGCGAATCTTCCTCAGAACCCGAGGAATCAAGAGTATGGGAGGAAACGCGTAAAGGAGTTGTGATCCCCAACTCAACTGAAATGGTCCCCCCAATGCTCCCCGCAACGGATACTGGACACTGCAGAATGACGGGCAGTGAGTGTTCGAGAGTGGAAAACAGGTCCACCCGAGGAATTCCCCACGTCCGGAAGACGTGACGAACCACCTCCGGATGAAGCCTCCACTCGTGGTCTACAGAGAACTGCTGACTGAGACTGTCTGCATGTACGTTCAGAACTCCGGCCAGATATTTGCCATCAGACAAATCTGATGGTCCTGAACCCAGGACCAAAGTCGCAGAGCCTCTCTGCAGAGACATTGCGAACCCACTCCTCCCTGCTTGTTAACATACCACATCGCGGTAGTGTTGTCCATCAGGACTTGCACCGACTGACCGCGAAGGGCCCGTAACTCTAGAAGGTTAATATGAAGCAACCTCTCCTCTGGAAACCAAAGACCCTTGATCTCCAGATCCCCCAGATGAGCACCCCACCCTAGAGTGGATGTATCCGTAATCACAGTGGCTACCGATGGAGGAAGATGGAAGGGGTTTCCTTGAGACAGATTGCCCTCCACGCTCCACCAAGACAGATCCGCAGCAGCCTCTTTGGACATCCTGATCGACTCACTGAGATCTCCGTTGTGTTGAAACCACTGCCTGCGGAGCCACCACTGGGGCGCCCTCATGTGCCAGCGTGCATGGTTGACCAACAGAACGCAGAAAGCAAACAGACCGAGCAGGTGAAGGACCTTCAGGACTGGAACAATCGCTCCATTGTAAAACAAGGGAATCATTTCCTGAATGTCGAAAATCCTTTGAGGAGGAGGGAATGCTCGACAGACAGTAGTATCCAGTACTGCCCCTATAAACAGGTTGCGCTGAGAGGGCACCAGGTGAGTCTTGGGCACATTTATCGAAAAACCCAATCTGTACAAAAGCTGGGTTTTTACTTACAGATGATGACAAACCCTCTCTGGAGACTCTGCTTTGATCAGCCAGTCGTCCAGATAGGGGACAACTGGAATCCCCGATCTTCTGAGATGAGCTGCCACCACTGCCTTCACCTTGGTGAAGACTCGAGGTACAGTAGGAAGTCCAAACGGAAGGACCGCAAACTGATAATGTCACAACCCTACCGTGAAACGGAGATACTTCCTGTGCGACTTCAGGATCGGGATATGAAAATACGCGTCCTGCAAGTCGATCAACACCACCCAGTCCTCTTGCTGCAGCGCTTGAAGAACCTGCGCCAGGGTGAGCATCTTGAACTTTTCTTGCTTCAGAAAAATATTCGAGATCCTGAGATCCAGGATTGGACGTAACCTGCCATCCTTCTTGGGTATCAGGAAATACCGGGAGTAGCATCCCTGACCCCTTTCCTGCTCTGGAACCATCTCTATTGTGCCTTTTCTCAACAAAGTCAAGACTTCGTCTTGCAGGAGAAGAAAGTGGTCCTCCGAGCAAGCCCCTTGGCAAGGAGGATAATTTGGAGGAAATTCCCGAAAGGGAAGAGCATACCCATTTTCTACAAGATCTAGAACTCAAAGGTCCGTAGTGACCGATTCCCAATCTTGTAGAAAATGAGTAAGCCGACCCCCGACAGGACCAGCATGATCCAGAATGCTGAATCTAGAGCTGCTTTGCTGTGGTAAGAGGGGGAGAGGTAGAGGAGATGGAGGAGGAGGCGGAGGGCTGACGACCTCGTGGGCGACCTCTGTTCCTGCCCCTATAAGATTTATATAGGATGTTCTGCTGTGGCTGCTGAGGCTGCTTGTAGGTCCAAAAGGACGACCTTCCATAGCCCCTGTACCATCTATAAGAAGAAGCCCTAGACTGGGTCTGTAGACCCAGAGACTTAGCTGTAGCCTTGCTATCCTTAAACCTCTCCAAGGCTGCATCCGCCTTCTTTCCAAAAAGACCTGAACCGTCAAATGGAAGGTCCAAAAGAGTTGACTGGACATCTTGCGAAAACTCCGAAGATTTAAGCCATGCACTCCTCCTAGATGCAACCGAAGATCCCATTATCCTGGCTACAGAGTCCGCTGTATCAAGTCCACTCTGAATCACTTGCTTTGCAGCTGCCTGAGTGTCAAACAAGACTTCATCAAAGTTCTTTCTGTCCTCCTCTGACAACTTCGGGGCCAATTGACTTGCAGAATCCATTAAAGCATGGATATACCTGCCCAAAAGGCAAGTGGCATTGGTGGATTTGAGAGCCATAGAAGCTGATGAAAATACCCTTTTAGCAGCCTGATCCATTCGCTTAGACTCTCTATCACCAGGAGTCTGCGGAAAAGCTCCAGCCGATTTCTTTGAGCATGCAGCCTGAATAACCAAACTCTCAGGCGCAGGATGAGAAGATAAAAACTCCGGATCTCCTGGAGCCGACCTATATCGCCTGACAACTGACCTCGAAACTGCAGGAGCAGAAAAGGGTTTTTGCCAAACATCCAAAATCGGCTCTGTAATAGCTTCATTAAATGGAAGCAAAGGCTCAATGACGGTAGAAAGAGAATGAAGCACCTCCGTCAGAATATTGGACCTAAATTCTGTTGTAGGGAGTTGCAAGTCCAAAAGTTCAGCAGCCTTACGAATTACAACATGGTAAGGAACCACATCCTTGGAAGGAACATCAGAAGGAGGTGAAAGTTGCCATTCTGGAGACAGTTCCAAACCACTTGCCTCCCTTAGATCTTCAAAAAGGTCTTCAGACTCATGAAGATCTCCTTCCTCCATCTCATTTTCTCTAAAATGCTGCCTCTCCAGCAACCTTTATGCCTGATGTCTGGACTTCACCTTCGGAGTCAACGGAGTCATACACGGATCTGACGGATTCGGAACCGGCGGCGAACTCGGATCCAGCGGCGTCTTCGAAGTCGAACGAGACCGCGCTGACGGCGCCGGAGATGGAGGAATGGACGTTGGCGTCGGGGTCGACGTTCTCGGCGCCGGAAAATGCCATGAAGGAGCGGCAGGTAGAAATGGCATGAACTGAGCTGGAGCATAAGCTTGTGGTACTCCCAAAATGAATGCCATAGGACCCATGGGACCCGAAGGTGCACCTGAGGGGTACATTGCCCTCGCAAAGACTACGTACATCGCATTAAGGTAATGCGTTGGATCTTGCCCTGGACCAGGAAATGGAGGGTACTCGCCTGGCATAGGCGTCACCGGATTCAGGCCTGCCGGCGCAGAAGGTGTATCCACCGGAGTCATTGGCCTTTCAGGTACAGGCACCTCTTCCACCAGACCAAAGAATGCACCGAAGAAGGAGAAGGATTCGGCGCCGGTGACTGCACCCATGACTGTTCTGCAGACCGCGCCAGTGACTGCGCCGGTGAATCCACTGGAGCAACAACTCTCACCGGGGATGGAGAGGGAGATATATAGTCCTTCCTTACGTCGATGATCCTTCGAGGTCGACGACTGAGCTTCCTCCGATCGGCGCCGAGAGCCATGCCTCTTCTTCTTATGTTTCTTGGACTTTGAAACATGACCTGACGTCGACTTCGACTCTGATCCCGACCTCGATCTCGACCTCGACCTGGCCTTCGATTTCCTCCGACCTCTTTTCTCTTTTCGAACCTTCGCCATAAACAGCTTGGCTTCCCTTTCTTTCAGAGCCTTCGGGGTGATCTTCCTGCAGGAAGAACAATCCTCAACGTCATGGTCAGATGACAAACACCATACACAATCGTCGTGTGGATCCGTTATGGACATATGTCCACCGCACTCCATGCAAGGCTTAAAACCTGATTTTCTCAACGACATCTTTAAGAGAGAAAAAATGAGAGAACAGAATACAACTGGAAACACAAAGTAACAAGCTACGGAGAGTCACAGAAACCGTTGGCGGCGACTGTGTGGAAAAAAGGGAACTGACGTCATCACGCCGACGAGGCTCTCTTATGGGTCCAGTGACGTCAGCGAAGTCGCGAGCGGAGTCGTGCCTTTGTGACGTCGTCTACGTCCTAGTCGGCGTGGAGAGCTACAAAAGTTTCCGAATGTTGCCGGTCTCAGGGGATATTCACAAGGTGAGGAATCCACTGGCAGATGTATCCATCAGAAAAGACCAGCGGAAAAACCCACAGAAGGCTTGTCAAGCAGCCAAAGAGAAAGAAACATAAGCCCTAGTCTGAGGCCCAGCATGGTGTAGAAACCCAAAGCAAAAACATACAGTCAAGAAGGGCCGCCCAGCAGTCAACAGAACCACAGTCCCTACAAGGAGGACTTGAATGCACATGAAGCACACAGATCACGCAACTGGGGCGACCCTCCCCAACGGAGTAACACCTCCCAAAAAACTAGAGCAACTCACAGGTCACTGAACAGAAGAACACCTCCCAAACCAGATCAACTCACAGGTCACTGAGGGGGAGAAGGAGAAAGAGGAGGAGGATAATGAGGAGGAGGAGGCGGCGGCCAAAGCCCCATCAAAAACATCTGAATGGCCGAGTCCGCAGGGGCGTGGAACAAAAGAGCTCCATCGAAAGGAAGGTCTACCAGCCGTTCCCGAACGTTCTCCGGGAACGAAATGCCACCGAAGAAGCCATGGCACGACCAAGCACCTCCGAGATGTCCAGAGCGGAGCGAAGAATAAACGCCGCCAGCTCCTGGCCATCCAACACATGGTGCCTCAAGTTAACACAGGCACCCTCCTGAGAAACAGCAGACATAAGGGACTCTGCTGAGTCCCACAAGCAAGAAGTGGCCCTAGCCAAAAGGCACAGCGTGTTAAGGGCCCGCAGAGGCCCTTAAGGTTGAGGCAAATATATTGCGCCCCCAGGAGTCCAGCCAGCGGGCCTCCCGTGATGGGGGGGGGGACAAAAGCAGCGGCAAAGAGGGAAAGGCATTCTGCAAAAGAGAGCCTCTGGTAGAGGGGTGGAGGGAAAGCCACACCAGATCATGCGGCGCCGGTGGTGGCAGTGCAGAAGGTGTTGGGGCACCGGGTACCCCATGGCAGTACGGCCCCAAGTCCCCAAAAGAGAAGAATCGAGCAAACCTTTGAAGGGGAGCAGCAGCTCCCTGCCACCAGAGAACTACCTCCAGAAGATGATCCGCAGGGAAATGGGCAGCTGGATCACCCATTCGCAAAATTCCCACCGCCTTGGAAACAGCACGAGTGAAGGCCGCATCCACCTCTGTAGGGCCCCACGGTGAGGAAAGCAGCTCCTCCTTAGGCGACGGCTGCAAGCTAAGGCGACCATCCCCCAAGCCAACCGGAGGAAGGAAGGGCCAGATCTGGAAAGGAGGAAGAGGGACTGAGGAGTGGGGGACCTGCGGTGCCTCCGGTGAAGACCGCACCCGCAGTGATACCGAGGATCCATCCTTAGACGACGTCGGGGAAAAGCCACGCCGCATCGGCACGCCTCCGGTGAGGATGACACCAGCAAGCGTCGAACCTCTGGAGAGGAGGTGTCCGAAGACGAGTCAACGACCCGACGTCGGCCTGGCGCCGTAGAGTCCGCAATCTGAGGCAGGACATCGTCGTACAATGCCAGGGGAGATGCCGTAATGACCTCCACGACAGCGCTCGGCTCAGGAGACCAGGGCTGGGCCGCAGCCGGGGCGGCGAGGGAACGGTGCCGAAAAGGCGTCGAGGCAGCCACCTGCGTGAAGGGGCGAGAGGGACCTGGGTTGAGATGAGGGGTCCCCCACCCACCTCGGCCCTTGACCGGACGAGAAGGGCCCTCCGCCAGCCCCTGTGGCACCGCCAGGGCCAGCAGCCGCCGCCGAAGCAGCGTCACCTATGCCTCGGATAAGGCCACCGCCTGGCCCGAGGACCGAGTGGGACTCGGGGAGCGGCCCGAGTCCCGGAGACCTCCCATGACACCACAGGGACTCCCGCTGGAGTTTGCAGCAAAGCAGAGGCGCAGTGGTCTGAAGGAGGGACACCCGAAGGGCCACACCCCAACGGCACCACATCCTCCGAGCCTGGACCCGAACCAGTTGGCGCTGGAGCCGCTGGCGACACCGCGGAGGGCCCCGCACACTGCAAGGGATCCGCTGACGTCCCAGGAGGGGAAGGAGGTGAAGCCAGCGAGGCCTGCAAAGCCGCCGCACCGGTAAACGGCAGATAGGAGGACGACACGCAGAGCTGCACCACCCACGGAGAGCCCGCGCCCACAACAGGCCGGGAACCAGCCCTCGGGGACAAACTCAGCTCGCATGCCCTCCTTCTCAAGCTTCATTGGTTGCCGGTAAAACAGCGGGCTAAGTTCAAGGGCCTATGCATTACGCATAAAGTGTTGTACAGGCAAGGCCCTAAATACATCAAGGAACGTTTAGTCCCGTACGTTCCCAGTAGGAACCTACGTTCGGCAGATGCTGCACTTCTGATCTGCCCCAGGTTCAAACTATCCTCCCTGGGAGGGCGTACTTTCTCCTATACTATCCCCAGCGCTTGGAACAAACTCCCAGAAAGCCTGCGCAAAGAAACAAGGCTACTACCCTTCAGGAAAAAACTAAAAACGGTGCTGTTTCAGGAGGCATGGGGCACTGTCTAATGCCCACCAAACAGAACTGTGCCCACCCTCTGCTAAGCGCTTAGAGACCCCTGGGTGATAAAGCACTCTATAAATCCAAAATACAAATACAAATACAAACTGCGACACTTACCGACAGGTGAGTGACGCTCTTGCAACCTGGGAGGAGGACGATGTCGAAGACGGAGGCTGCGGTTCCGAAAACCCTCCGCAGGGGCCGGGTGTGGTGACGACGCTGACCTGGGCATGCGAGCTGAAAGAAGTTTCATCCGGCGCTCCCGCCGGGACTTCGGTTTCATCCGCTGGCATGCCTCACAATCAGTGTAGTCGTGGTGCTCCCCCAAACACCACATGCAGATGGGGTGAGGATCCATCACTGACGTACAAGTTACTTACCTTCGGTAACAATGTATCTGGTAGAGACGATTCTAGCCACAGATTCCTTCACGTAGAATTATCCCCAGGCATGAGACTGGATCCGGAAACTTTTTGCCACAGCAATACCTGCGCGCTGGGGCGGGGAGGGTGGGGGGTTGGGGCGGCAACACGCAACTCCGCCCAGGCGTCTTCCACGTACGTGATATCAGCGAGGTCACATTAGCCCCACCCCGGCATCAGTTTTATTCAGACAACTTTTCCGCACCACAACACGGAGCTACCAGACAAAAACTGTGGGAGCATGGGAACAGTGCGAAAGAATAGAAAAAGAGGAAGACACCATAAGGAACAGTTTAACACTGCAATGTCCAAAGACAGGGACAGAAGAAGAACAGAGCAGAGCCCTGAACAACCACCCTGCCAGCATGTAGACAGCCACCCCCACTTCCCCTGTATACATGGAACATGCGTAAAAGGTCATGACACATGTAGCAGGCCTACAACCCCAATGCAGAAACAAGGAGGGGAGCCAGACCCAAAACGGACAGTAACGACCAACCTCCAAGCCACCCCGGCATAGAGGTCAACCACCCCACCAAGGAACAAGGGCAAGAAATGACCAGATGACCCCAACTAGGAGGTAGCAGAGGGGCCAGGACCCCCAGCAACAAAAGGTGAGGGAAGGGAGGGGAGGCTGAGATTGGAAGGCAAAGTGCCTTGAACCTGGAGCAGCGGTGTACAGGAGCACCGTAATCCCATCCTCCAAGAACCAGAGGAGGAATGAACAGCAACAAGACGGAACCACTGTAAAGAGCAAAGAAGGCACTCACAGGAGACATAGCAACCCACTGGGAGGCGAGTATTGAAGACCAACCCAAGGGCCGTGAAGGAAGCTGCGGCTAGAATCGTCTCTACCAGCTACATTCTTACCGAAGCTAAGTAACTCGTACATCTGATAGAGACTACTAGCCGCAGATTCCTTCAAGTAGAATATATACCATAGCAATACCCACAGGGAAGGAGGGTCTGCAAAAGGACTCCACCAGCCAGGACAGAACAGAGGGTCCCACAGGGGACCAAACCTGCGGACCAGGTAAGTAACCTGGTCCCTTCCAGGCAAGAGGAGCCCCCACAAGCACAACACCACCGACCCCAAGAGGGATGGAGGAAGAAGAAAGAAGACTGAAGAGGCCCTTACACTCATAACAGAGGAACCAAGGGCAAGGCCAGAGAGGCTGAAGCACACCCCCCCCCCTCCCCCAGGCAACAAAGCACCCATCCAAAGCCAGGAGGAGAAGCTTAGAGGGCCCAAGGAAATGAGGGAAAAGAAGACGAGCCTGGTTGTATGTCAATACAACGCTGGCTTTTACCCCGCATGCCATTACAACGCGGGGATTACAACGAAAGTCGTTACAACGACTTTCACTGGAGGGCGCTGGATAGTGGAATAGTTTAATTTTGTATTCCAACTCCAGCCCACGTTGACAGTAGGAAAGGTGTTGGATAGAAAATTAAACTATTCCCTATCCAACAGCGCCCTCCAGCGAAAGTCGTAATCCCCGCGTTGTAATGGCAGTGCGGGGTAATCCCCTCGTTGTCATGGCTGTTCTCCACGAGCCCACCCCAGATGGAAGACAACAGGCCAGCCAGAGCGGATGGAACGCAATAGGCCAGCCAGAGCGGCGCGAACAGACATAAGCCGCCTGCAGCAAGAAAAAAAAAACAGCCCGGGGCCCAGGAAGACAGCGCGGGCGACGCCTGACAAGGGAGAGCACAGAATCATCCCAGCCCCTCATCCCAGCCCTCAGGACAGGAGCAGGAAGGTGAGGAAATGCCCGGACACACTACCACGAGGGGCCACGCACACGACCTCAAGAAGCAATAGCAACATACATAAACGCCATGGAGAAGAGAACAGGCACCCGAAGGTGACCAGGACTCTGCAGCAGAGCTTAGCTCTATAACAGCTACCACTACCCCACATAGGGTACGTTAAGTAACAAGACATGGGAACCCTCTTTGGAAGAACGTCCGTAGCAGAGGAAAACAAAAGAACCACGGGGAAAACACCCCCGCGAAAGACTTGACAAGCAGCCCAAAGAAAAAACAGAAGGCCTAATCTCAGGGCCAAGTCTGTGTAACAACTTCAGCAAAAACACACACAGTGAACAAAGGGCCGTACAGCAGCCAACAATGCCAAAGTCCCAGCAAGGAGGACTCAATGGCCAGAAAACACGCTCTATAGCAAGAGCTACCGTCCCCAGAGGGTCCAGAACCAGCTCAACTCAGCAGTCACTGAGGAGGAGGAGGAGGAGGAGGAGGAGGACGGAGCCCTGCCAGGAACCTTTGGATGGCAGAGTCAGCCGGGGCATGGAACAACAGGCTGCCATCAAACAGAAGATCAATGAGCTGCTCCCGAATATTTTCGGGGAACACGCCGTCCCGATGCCAAGCATGGCGACAGAGGGCGACTGAGGACCCCATGGCCCGGCCCAGCCCTCAGAAATGTCCGGAGCGGAGAATAAACACTGCTAGCTCCCGGCCACCCAACGCATAATGCCGTAAGTCCACCTGAACAGTCTCTTGGGAAGCTGCAGATCCCAGGGACTCAGCCGAGTCCCACAAACAAGAGGAGGCCCTAGCCAGTACACACAAGGTGTTAAGGGCACGCAGGGTAGCGCTGGTCGAGGTGAACCTGTTGCGCCCCCAAGAGTCCAGCCACCGGGCCTCCCGGGACGGCGGAGTCAACAGAGGCGACAGGGAGGGAAAAGCAGTCCGCAAAAGTGGACCGGCGGCAAGGGGTGGAGGGAAAGACACGCCGGGTCACTCGGCACTGTTGTAGAAGGTGTTGAAGCACCAGATCCCCTGAGGCGGGACGCCTCCAAGCCCCTGTCAGGGAAGAAAGAAGCGAACCCTCAAAGGCTGCACCCGCCGCTGTAGGGCTTCGTGGTTGAGAAAGCAACTTCTCCATGGGCGACTGATGCAAACTAAGGCGGCCGTCCCCGAAGGCGAGTGGGACGGGCATGGGCCATACCTGGAAGTCAGAAGGAGCCAAAGAATGGGGGACCTGCCACTCCTCCGACCAACACCTCGGCCTCAGAAATGGCGGGGAGCAACCCTTCGACGACAACGGTGAAAAAGACACCACACGGCGGCCAGTCTCCAGGAAGGACGACACCAAGATGCAGACAACTTCTGGAGAAGAGGGAGCGTCCGAAGACGAACCCGCGGCAAGACCCCTGTGTGGAGCCATAGAGTCCGCTGCCTGAGGCAGGACGCCAACACCATCCGGCGCCGAAGGAGACACCGGGGAGGACTCCTCCAAGTCAAACCGCGCCGGGGAGCGGAGTGGAGCCGGAGCCAAAGTGGCCAAGAGGAGGCTCCAAAATGACGCCGACTCGACCTCCGCCGAGCCAGCCTGGAGGAACGAGAGGGACCGGGGGAGTGACACGAAGCCCTCCACCAGCCTCGGCACAGAATGTGGCAGAGGTGGCCCGGGAACCCATGCAGTGGTGCCAGGGACAATTCAGCCTCTGACTCGCCCTCCGATGAGGCAGCTGCCTGCGGGGAGGGACGAGAGGGGCCCGGAGGGGGACAAGGGGTCCCCACCCAGCCTTGACCCAGAGCGGGACGAGGAGAGGTCACCGACCCTTGTGGCGCCGCTCGGAGGAGCAGATGCTGGCACGTGGCAGCCTCAGCTCAGCCATGGACGAGGCTTTCGCCTTCCCAGAGGGCCGAGCGGGGCTCAGGAATGCGACCCGAGTCCCGGCGACCCCCCGCGACACCACAGGGACTCCCGTGGGAGTTTGCGGTGAGGCAGAGGCGCCGTGGTCTGAAGGAGGGACCCCCGAGGGGCTACATCCCAACAGCACCACATCCTCCAAGCCTGGATCCGAATCAGTCGGCGCTGGAGCCACCGGCGCCGCCGTGGAGGGCAAGGCAAGGGATCCGCTGACGCCCCAGGAGGGAAGGGAAGAGGAGATGCCAGCGAGGCCTGCAAAGCCGCCACGTATGTCTCCATCTGGACTCTCTATGCCCCATCACCGGGAAACGGTGGATAGGACGACAAGCGGGCCGCATCAAACACGGAGAGCCAACGCTCCAGGCAGGGTGAACACCAGACCCCCGGCAGGGTGAACACCAGACCCCCGCAGGCCGAACACCAGCCCCCGGGGACAAACTGCGACACTCACCCACCTGGGAGCGACGCTCTCGCAACATCGGAGAAGGGCGAGGACGATGACCATGGCCGTATCAAAAGCAGTCTGCCGAGGTTGAGCGGGGGGAGGAAGCCGACCTGGAGAGACGCGCTGTGAGTAATTTCATCCGGCGCTACCGCCGCGACTTCGGCTTCAACTGTTGGCACGCCTCACAATCAGTGGTGCCGTAATACTCCCCTAAACACCACATACAAATGAGGTGAGGGTCTGTTGCCGACATAAGACGCCCACACGACGTGCAAGTCTTGAAGCCCGAAGGCATTTGCATACTGTTCCACCAAAAGAAGAGACTATGATGAAGAAAAAAGGGCCCCAAACAGGCCTGTAGCAAAGACCGGATCCGCTTTGCACGCGGAAAAAGAAAAAACTGACATAGGCGCGCCGGGGTGGGTCTTATGTGACCGCGCTGACATCACAAACACGGACGACGCCTGGGCGGAGTTGCGTGATGCCGCCCCGCTCCCCCAGGGCGCAGGGATGCTGTGGCAAAAAGTTTCCAGATCCAGTCTCACGCCTGGGGATAATTCTACGTGAAGGAATCTGCGGCTAGCATTCTCTATCAGATATCTGGCCCGCACAAGATGAGCACGTTTTAAAGCCTGAAGGCATTCGCACACTGTTCCCACACACAATGCAATAAGTGAAAGGGAAAGGCCTGAACAGGCCCGGAGCACGATCCGGATCCGTGCTGCACGTGGAAAAGGAAAAAACACACATAGGCGCACCGGGGTGGGACTTATATGACCTCGCTGACGTCATGTACGCGGACAATGCCAGGGCGGAGTCGCGTGATGCTGTCCCCCTGGCGCGCAGGGATGCTGTGGCAAAACAAATTCCAGAACCAGTCTCACGCCTCGGAATAATTCTACGTTAAGGAATCTGCGGCTAGTAGTCTGTATCAGATGAACCCATACTTATTTCAGTATTGGATTTATTATGACAGGCACCCAGAGGGGATCTTGGATGTGCCCACTGAAACCGACTAGTCTTCTGGTGTGCTGGCTGACTGGTATCATCCAGCCTGCCACCACAGAGGAGTTTCTGACCCCCTGTAGGTGAGAACTATCGCTGTTCTCCGAGATCAGAAAACATGCCTGCTCCAGAGAGTGTGTTATCTCTAGCAGAACGGTTAGTGAATCTGCATACCAAGGCCAGAGGCTTCAAAGCCTGTCCCGCTTTTGATATGTGGATTCACCTTCCACCCCTGTCCTGGTGCTACCCCTGCCCTGAGGCTCATTTGGCACCAGGAGAGGCAGAAATTAGCTATGCAAGTAGGCGAGTTACACCTCAAGACTAGTTACACCCCTATGGTGAGATACCTGAAGTGCTCCACAAAAGAAGGGTTCCACCATCTTGTGTTGGGTGGAATTAGGAACTCTGGGACAGGATATGCCCACTCCCTGCAGGAAGTGGTTATATAGGAGGTGTACTGATCCCAGGATAAGGAGTCTGTTGGCTACTACACTTCACTACCCTTAACACCCCTAAATTCAGTATTTAGGTGGCCCCCTGAACCCAGGAACTCAGATCTGTCTTTGGGGTACAGAAGAAGGAACAAGAAGAGGCAAAAATGCAAGAACTGTGGATCAGCCCCAGATTGAATGCAAATACCTGCCTACCAGCTGCTGCCCCGACAATTGCAAAGACCCGACTCGTCCTGCAGCTGTGTCTCCTCCTGAAGCCTTGGAGGGCTGCCAGGACTACGCCAATCAGTCAGCTTCTCCCTTGAAGAAGAGCCACTTCCCTGCAGTCTGTAGGCACCAAACGCATCTGCCCGGTACACCGTTCTGCTGACTACCAGGTCCACCGAGAAAAGCAGCCCCCAGGAAGAGGACTTTGTGGCTCCAAGAGGTCAGCCCCATGTGCCCAGTGAGTGTCAAGTGGCTAAACCCTCAATGAGCTCTCTAGCATCAATACCCTGGGTACCAGAGCACTTGTAGCAGCCAAGGCTTGTTAACTGTCCAGTCTGGACACCAACTCTGCCAAGACTGACCTACTGATGAGGGACATCAGCATCACTGAGGCTAGTATCGAGAGTGACCCTGCTGTCCTGTTTGCCCCATCACAAAGTCAACCTAAGTGAGAGACTCCAACACAAGCACCCCGCCACACAAAACACCTCTGCACCCGAGCTCCACAGCCCACCGATGGTGCCCCCTTGCTCCAGAAACCCTCAAGAGCCAAGCCGCCATTTGGGTTCTGCTGGACTTGTCCACAAGCCCCCACTTACAGCCGGTTTCTTGTTACAGGTGTCTCCATTCAGTTTTACGGGTAGCATTTGAGGCTACCATCGCAACCAGGACCTCTGCACCCGGCCACACCAGGGCAGATAAATCCGAAGTGTTGGTGGTTCTTTGCTCCCTAAGCACCTTAAGTCCATTTCTAAGTGCAGCTATGAAGTGAATGTTTCTCCCATAGCATAATATTACAGAGTTCGAGGCTTGTGCCTCAAATCTGACAGCTGTGATTTTTTACTGTTTTCCCTGTCAGAACCTATAACTTTTAAAGTACTTACTTGATGATCTTGGTGTCTAAAATTATATAAAAATCGTTATTATTTTTCTAAACTGGTCGCAAGATTCTTCTTGAGTGTGGGTCTCATTTATTAACGCTAGGTGTTCAATAAATGCTTAACACTACCCAAGCCAAGCCTAAACTGCTTGCCCACACTACCTCAAAGAGAGCATTTGGGATTTTAAATTTAAGCCCTGTAAACCAATAAGGGTTGTCTGGACTTTGTTATTGTACCTCAAGTTGGTGCACTACATAAAAAGCCAGCTTCCTATAGGGTCAACTTGTTACTCTGCACACCATGCCACAAATTTGCCCCAACAGCAGGCGTATACCATTTTTGGGGAGGGATGCCTGGCTGCCAAGATAACGTTGCATACTTCGGGCGGAAGGTCAAAAGCTATCAACTGTCGCCGCTCAATCTTCATGCAAGAAGGCGGAGCGTTGACAGAAGAACTTCCAGAAGGGGTAGCCTAATAAGAGGACCCATGGCCATGCTCACCGGTTAGGGATTCCAAACTCTCAGAGGCCGGTCTGGTGCCACAAGGATGACTTGGGCCTAGTTCTTCCTGATCTTCTTGAGAAGTCTGTGCAGTAGAGGTATGGGCTGAAAGGCGTACTGGAGGCCTGAGCTCCACTGAGAGTAAGTGTCTCTGAGTGAGAGCCTCCTTGGAAACTCCAGTGCGCAGAACTGCCGAAATTGCGCACTCTCAGCAGTGGCGAACAGATCTAACCAAGGCCCTCCTCACTGCGGAAAGAGACTTGCACCACTTCTGGATTGAGACACCATTTCTGATCTGCTAGGCATCTTCAGCTGAGTTATCCGCCCTGGAGTTCAGAGAGCCAGCCAGGTGTTGAATCTGGTGCAGATGCCTATGACGCCATGTGGAGCCGAACGACGCCACCTACCGGAACGCAGGGGTTTGCTCGAAACAATTTCCAGATCCAGTCTGATGCCTGGGGATAATTCTAAGGTAAGGAATCTGTGGCTAGAAGTCTCTATCAGATTTCACCCATATAAGTTATAAACTTCAACCATGCCCCAACTAATATGGCTGTCGTTGGAAGTTAATGTCATCTGGACCAAACAGGTGGGGTTAAAACAGGAGTGCTGTTGTTTTCTTTTGTGTTTCCAATGATCACACAGAGACAAGATACATTTCTTCTTATTTATAGATTTGTCCAGAGCGATCCAAATCAGGACAACCAGTACACTCTCAGGTGTTTAACTATGCAGACGACACACAAATTATCCTACAAATTGACAACACCCCACAAGCCCACACACGAGTGCAAGACATACTGAGAGATGTGGTAAACTGGATGACAGCCAATTCACTTATGGTCAACCCCGACAAAATGGAGGTATTGGCCATTACTATGGACAGTGACCCATGGACCATCCTATTTTGGCCACAGGAGCTGGGAGAGACTCCGTCTCCAGCACCGGTGGTAAAAAGCCTGGGTATCAAAATAGATGCCAAACTCTCACTGTCGACCAAGTATCCACTGTGTTCAGGACCTGTGTGGGCCTGCTTAGGCAGTTCAGGAAATTATCACCCATCCTCTCTTTCTCCACCATGCGGACGGTGGTGGCCGCCTTGATTATGTCACAACTTGATTACAGTAACCTGCTTTATATTGGATTACCGGACAAGTTGCTTGGCAAACTCCAGGTGGTGATGAAAGATGCTGCTAGGCTTATCTTTAAGCTCCTCAGATGCACTAGGGCCTCCCTCCTGCTGCAAAAACTGCACTGGCTCCCCATCAAACAGAGGGCTAGATTCAAGGGTCTTTGCACTGCCCACAAAGCCTTGTATGGTCAGGCACCAGGATACATCAAAGAGCGCCTGAGGAAATATGTCCCTGGCCGCAACCCAAGGTCTTCCACGGATGGCGTACTAACCAGTCCACGGTTTAATTACACAACTAAAGGTGGGCAAGCCTTTTCTGTCCTCATCCCACAACTATGGAATAGGCTGCCAGGCCACCTCGGGTCCGAAAAAGCCCTCCTTCCATTCAGGAAGAAACTGAAGACTCTACTCTTCACAGAAGCCTGGGCATAACATAGACCACCCTGAGGCTAACATTCACTTGTGGGTTTATAGCTAACCTCCTCGCAGCACTTAGAGACCTGCCGGTATTAAGCGCTCTGCAAATCACAATTAACATAACATAACTTAAGGGCATACTGGATGCACTGAGGTTTCTCAGTAAGCCTCTTTTGCAGAGCAGACTTGGGTCTGGGTAAAGAACAATCTCTGTCCCTGATAGCGATTTACCTTCCTGGGAGGGAGAATGGGTGTTCAAACCACCTCAGTCGGATATTAGCCTTCTCGGTTGTTGCAAGGATTTCTGCTCCTATACAGAACTGTGCGCAGAGACCTAGGACATTAGTGAATTGTAGTGTACCAGAAACTCACCTCAGTACCTAGAAACCCCAACCAGCTAGCAATCAGTGTCACATAAGCTCTTCGTCCTATAGCAAAGTAACCAATGATTAGCCAACCCAGAACATGCGACTTAGGAATGGTGGGAAGTGAGAACACTCTTTTGTTATACTATCATACCAGTCCACAACAGGAGTAAAAAAGAGACACGGTAAGGTTAAAATATTTATTTTAACGACGTGATCTCATGCGCAGTATTTTAGTCAACATAAGCAGACATATGATTAAAAATAATATGGTCAGCATGGTTACAACTCCATAAAATACAAAAGGAGGAATCATATTACAATGATAGTGCAAACAGGTGATATAGCACCTAGTTTGAACACCTTCCACATATAGGAACTATGTATTATAAAGTAAAGAAGGTCTCTTGAGCTGGTTTTGGGGGACCCCACTGCCTTTCCGCTCAGTATGTGTAAATTACATCTGGCTCAGCAAGGCTCTCTGCATCCCAGGAATCTTCGAAGTGTGTGAAATTATGGCAAGTGTGTTATGATAAAGACACCAGAATCTTGCTTGGCTCGCAGCTGCCAAAATGTTGTGTCTAGAATGTGTTACACGGACATGCCGATAAACAGGCTCACATGTTTTGATAACCTTGACGGCTCAGCACTCACTGTGCAGACTGCGGGCACGATGTATGTCTAGAGATGTCGAAAAAACAAACTTTTTCTTATGTATAGACCTTTGTGAAAGCTAACTTGCAAAAACAGCTAAGCAGGGTTGTGTGCAAAAGGCAGCAAAAGGTAAAATGGTGTTTAAACTTCTAATAAGCCATGCTAACATAACATGCATGCGAAAAGAGGACCTAAACCACACTACACCCTCCCTTGTTTGGAAAATGCTCAATAAACAGGGCAAACGTCATGGAAGGCAGAGTTCAAGTTCGAATGAGACAGAACCAAGTTCAGGAATTTTGCCAAACTTGAGAATTGGGAATAAAAAATCTGAAACAAAATAACCAAGTCAGTGAAACAAATCACGGGCAGCCATGGTGTGAAAGATATTTACAAGTTCAGTACGTGTTTATGAAGCAGAGAAAAAAAATGTGTACTTCAATGCAACAGCGTATATGCACCATACGTTGCAACTACCTCCAATAGGAAGTCGTTATCATCCATGAACATTTCAGCCATCCAATTAAGTAAAGTGAAAGAACATACATGTTCCTCGATCGCCGGAGCCTCTAGTACCATCAGAGGACAACTCAGGCTTACTTCAAGATAACTGCGCACCAGAAAGTCATTGGCAGCAGTCCAAATATTCCAATTGCCCAGAACCCCATGAGCCGCTGCGCAGGCCGTAATCCCGGCACAAGAACAATCTAGTTCATGAGCAACTAAGGGACTCATTAGTAGATTAAAATCCAGGTCAGGAGACACTGTGTTGCAGAGAGACAATTCCAGGGCACATTCAAATCCACAATCCAAGCAATGGAAAACAGGCTGCACGCAAGTGAAGAATGAGAACCGGAAAGATAAACCATACGCCACACTCAGAGTCGCTAGAGGCAGCGATCCATAGTATTCTAGCATCCGGTTACGAAGGTGGAGCAGCCGGGACAGATCGTCGTGGAGCACAGACTGTGCATCCATTTTGTAGTAAACAAATTAACAGCAGTATGCCTGCACCTAAGCCAGGAGCAAAGGGAAACCGCCAAACACACTCGAAAAAATCAAATAAAAAAATGCAGGGATCACACGAAATATAGTTTGAAATGAGGTCACAAGGCCAGAACATACTACTTTAAAAAAATGTGCGAGGTCAGTGGTCGACGAGGCATTTAAGATTGTGTGAATCAAAGCTCCGAAATGCAGGGGCAGATCTGTGTTTAACAAGGCATTTACCTCAGTACGAGTATTTGCAACGTGAAGGACGAATGTCTCACGCGCAGATGTAAGGGGGAATTAATTCTGGGACAAAAGAGCTCTTATTCGACTCATTTTGTTGAACTCTGCTATCAAGGTCGGAATAGAAGGCCAGATGGAAACATCGAGCCTGCCATGTGGAGGAGGGAACAACACATTCCTACAGCAAACTACAGGCTGGGAAACCGTAACGATATAAGGAATTCCAGCATGCGTCCAAAAACAATCTTCATTATTTAATAATAAATAACTACCAATTGCAAGCAATGTGAATGTCGATGTAATGGCCGGAACTGGAGTGCCCTTTAAAACACAGGCAAGGTTTGGTGCAAGTATATTACAAGAACCGTGCAATTGCAGATTTCTACACACAAGTGAGTGATCTGGTGTGGTGGTGCAATCTTCGCCATTCAAATAAACTTCTTTTCCTTCTCTAAAACACCTGTATGTGAACAGGAGATTCCAGACTTCATGACGATAAGCACCACCCAGGGGCTCATACCTTCCTATTGCACAGTGTTTCATGCAGGATTCAAATTTGAAAAGGGGAAAAGGTAAAGTTATCAACCCATGGATGAGCCAAACTGCCGAATTGTATTCCGCTACTGAAAAAGGTAAAGGTTCTAACTTTTCAATATGCAACAGTGAAAACGTGGCATCCTTCATTGACATAAATTGCTGTTTAACAGTCAAATTGAAAGGCAGAAATAATAAACTCGTGTTCATGTAATCCCATGAAACTCGGCCATTTTTCAACGTTTGTAGGGTCCATGCAAACTGCATAACAGAACGCAATTGATTTTGCCCATGATACAGTACAGCAACCTCTTCTTGCACAATATCAACCACAGACGATACAATATTATCCAGGGTGTAAATTCTGGAAGAAAGTGTGTTAATGCTATTATCCACAACGGCAAGCACTTTTTCTAAATTGGCCTTATCAATAGCTTGAAGCCTTCGAATTCTATGTAACGTACATAGATCTGCTGGCCCCACGGCTGCTAGAGGTCTATAGAGAGGCGAAACAATTAGGACACCTACCGCACTCCATGCGAGAAGCGTTGGTAATTCCCCTACTTAAACCTGGAAGAGAGAGCGGCGATACAACATCATACAGACCATTGTCGATGCTGACTACCGACTACAAAATATTAAGCAGCATCTTAGCGTCCCGTCTCTTAGAGCACATGACCACACTGGTCCACGAAGACCAAGCTGGTTTCATACCTAAGCGCAACACTACCATGAACATACGCCGCTTGATGCGGCTGCTAGAAGATGATCACTTCGAGAACCAGCATCCAATGATATTATCGGTAGACTTAGAGAAGGCATTTGACAGCCTTGAATGGGAATACCTTTACAAAGTACTTCGGCGCTTCGGTGTGGGGGAGGACTATCTGAAATGGACCGCTGTGCTATATGCCTCGGCGGTGGCCAGAGTGAAGATGGGCACACTAATATCACCTCAATACCCAGTGGAAAGAGGCATGAGACAGGGGTGTTCACTGTCTCCGCTGTTATTTGCATTGGCAGTGGAGCCCCTCGCAATGTCAATCCACACGGGAGACCATTATAGGGGATTGCGGAGCAAAATTGGGCAGCAATACATATCGCTATATGCTGATGACCTTCTGCGAAGACGCCGACGGGGCCCTAGCAGAGGCCGACAATCTTTTAACCAGCTTTGGCGAACTATCCGGCCTTAAAGTAAACTGGTCCAAGACGTGCTTATTTCCAGTGCACAAGGGTGAGACCCAGCCCTCCACGAACAGAGCGATCAGATGGGAACCCAGCTGCCTGAAATACCTAGGGGTTTATGTCTATCACACCCTGCCGACGTATTGGAGGGCAACATTGCCTGCGGCGTCAGAGCGGTAAAGGGCAGCATGTCCTTTTGGGCCACCCTCCCACTGTCAGTGGCGGGTTGAATAGCGCTACTCAAAATGGTGGGGCTCCGAAGGCTCCTATATTACTTCAGAACGCTACCCATTTGGATTCCTCCTGCTACCTTCTGGCTCCTGAAGTCCATGATAGTGTCCTTCCTTTGGGGGGCGGGTCGACGCAGAGTAGCCTTAACAACGTTAATGAGACCTAAGTCGGAAGGGGGTTTGGCGGTCCCCAACTTTGAAGTGTACTATTTAGCAGCTCAATTGCAGAGCTACACCCAGGAAATAGCACGCGAATTTCGAGGGCCAGAAAACAAACGGGGCCTAGGCATACCTCGTCATGTGCTTTGTTTTATAGCACTAAAGCAGAAATTAGACCTTCGAGACCTCACGCAAGAGGAAAAAGCGATTAGATCATGCTGGAACCGTACACAGCGTAAGGCGGGCGTGTTGCACCCATACGCCCCCGAAATCCCGCTGGGAATGTTAACAGCATTACCACACGACGGTGATTGGTCGCAGTTGCAGAGGTGGGAGGAAGCGGGGATCCAAGTCCTGGGGGATCTATACGACGACGGGACACTGTTGCCGTTTCCGGTACTCCTGGACCGGTACGACCTAGCTAGAGGGGACTTCCTACTGCACTCAGCCCTCACACGTGCAATACAAGCACATTGGAGAGAGGGGCTCACAGAACCTAGAACAGCGATGGCTTGCCAATATACTATGATGGCGGCGGGAACGTTTAAGGCGGTCTCGTGCCTTTACTCCAGAATGACCAATGAAGGATTACCTCCTTTAGTGGCGCTGAAGGGCAAATGGGAAGCTGATATAGGAAAAGAGATCCCTGAGACAGTGTGGACGCAGTTGATGAGAAGGGCTTGGAAGAGTATACTCAACGCGCGATTTCAATTAGTGCACTTTTACATTCTCCACCGAGCCTACCTGACCCCGGGGAAGATCAAAAGATATTTTGCTGCAGACTCCGCAGGATGCCCTAGATGAACGACGGTTGGTGTTGAATTAGAACACATGCTATGGACATGCCCAATCTTAACACCTTACTGGAAGGAAGTGGGAGACACTCTTAACGAGGTAACGGAGAGGGGTTTGGTGTTCGACATTGCCGTTGGGGTTCTACATTGGTTCCCTCATATCCCTAAAAATAAGATCACAAGTAAATTCATAGACATGGGGCTCATCCTCGCAAAACGCGAAATTACACAACATTGGAAGGCAGTGACGGGTCCCACGGGCACTAGGTGGAGAAACGAGTTTCTTAAATGGGCTGGTGGGGAAAGCATGCTGAGGTTTCAATCTGCACGGCGACAGCGGAATGACAAGGCTTTAGAATTGGTGCAGGCATGGGACGCACTAGTGCAAGCACTGCGCGACTATGATACACGGAACGAACTAGCGAACTAACACCATGATTGGAGTATACCCCCGTAACATGACAGGTACATAGCACAAACTAATGTCTGACAACTCCTGTGCTTACTAACCGCCACAACAGTAACCTATTCCGCGCACCGATGGTGAGATCTGGGGAGGGGGAGGGTTAATAATACCATTTGTTAAGTAATTGGGCAAAACAAACTAGGAGCACCCTTTACTGGGGTTTCCTGTACTCGATCCTGTTCATATCTGGCTCCACCACCTAAGACTATAAGAAGAAGGGCTACTTTCAGCAGCCTGGATAGCATAGGAAATGTAATTAATGATGTATGTTGTGTGAAACAAAACCCAATAAAATGTGTTAAAAAAAAAAAGCAGCTTCAATTTGTGAGTTTCCAAACCTCATTGTAAGCAGCATACATCCATCTTTACGATCTGCCTGCTGCAGGACCTTTTACAAAATCATTTAAGTCGACAGTGTCAGTGAGTTTGGATAAATGTAGCTTAACAGACGCTAAGGATGAATGTCTGAGCCAACTCTGGCACAATTTGCCTACAGAATAGGTGGTGACTGAATGTTGAGTCTGAAAGCGGGGATCAACTCTAACCTATGTATTGCCAGGGGTCAAGACCCAGGAAACGGTGTTGGCAGGAATCCACACTTTTTTGCCATAGCAACCAGCCTTCGGGATGAATGCTGGAAACATTAAAAGAGGAATTTCTTAACAGGGCTTTTAAGTCACTTAGGGAAGTACTGGTATAATTATTCCAATAGGGAAATTCACCCAAATCAGGAAACGAAGGAGCATTTAATTTTTTAGAAGTAGCCAAACCAAAGCAGGTGGTTTGTGAAATAGTGTAATTCAGAAACAACATATGATTTGGGATGAGACATGCATGATGCAAAGCCTTAGTGCCTTGCACTTTTAGAACCCCAAACAGATTTATGATCAATAGTATCTTTCCACAGTTCACAGCCCCCAACAGCCAACTGGTCAATAAAGGACTTCAAATGCAGTAATTTAGTGTGGGTAAGTCTAACCTTGGAAGAGGACTTCTTAGTCAACTTAAAATAAAATGCATCAGGGTTTGATTGATCAAAATCAGTAAAATAGGAAAACTTTTTCAAAAATGTTTTTGAGCTGCCTTCCACAGGTGCGGACAGTGCTCCCCCTGTGTGTAGTTAACCACATTTCTAAAATAATTTGTCTTATGCAGAAAGTGATTGCCAAAATGCTGGTAAACAGTACAAATCACCATAATTCGCAGACTCCAAATATAAATCTTCAGCATCAAAGGCAGCATAGTATTTCAAATCAGAAAATAAAGCTTCTACAGCTTTAACGTCCCAATCATCAGAGCGAATATTTTGTTCAACTACATCCCCCATAGAAACACGGAGTACATTGGGAACATTAATAACCTCTGTGGGGCCATGTATCTGGAACTTAACAGCATCCCATACAATCCCATCTAAAACGGGCCAAGCAGTTATATTCACAAATGTCTGGTCCCTCTTCATGATGTGCGAAGAGGAGTGGGGAGCCAAAGTTTCATCAATCATTCTAATTGAAGTTCTTTCTTGAAAGTAGTGTCCATTGATAAAACAGAAAAAATACACTACAAATACTATGGACATGAAAAAAAAAATTCAATAAGCACCAGCCAAATGTAAGTCCAAGGTGGAATCAAAAAATGTTTTTTAAACCAGGTAGTAAAAATCGAAATTTTTGAAGGGGACTTAGATGTGAAAGAGCCAGTGTCAAATGAAAAACGGGATTGATTAGCCACACGGGTCTCCAAATCAGGCATAGACAAGTCAATGGGGTAAGTATATTCAGGGTCATTAAGAGGATCAACAGCAGGTAGATTCAATAAAGGATTCGTAAGTGGACTCATTTCAACGACAACATCAGGCCCGATCGCAGGATCCGGGGCCAAAACCGAGTGTAGCACCATTGCTGGACACGCAACCGCAGGCGTCATACTATACGTATTTAATGAGTTTTATATAGCGCTGGCTAGACCCGTAGGTATCAGAGCGCTTTACATTAGTTTACACAATGTTACAGAAAAAGATAACAATTACACATTGCAATAAAAATAAGCAACACAAGGAGAGAGGAAGGAAAGGTGAGAAAAATAGAGCGGAGGGGGGAAGGGGGAAGTGTGAAGGCGGAGGATGAGGGAAAAGACGGCAGGAGAGACGAGAGGAAGTTTGCCCAAAGACCGACTGGGTAGGTGACGTTCGAGCAGGGAATCCACAGGACGTCTCCCCTATAGCTAAACAAAATAGCTCCATCGGGCATCAGTCAAATAGCTAGGTCTCAACTGACGAGGGAAAGTTCACAGAACAAAGTCCAGTGGATAAACAGGGTGGGAACTATGAGCCAGGATGGGTGAGGGCAGAGGTCAATAGCAGGAAAGAGGAGAAGAGTGGAGAGGAGAAGGGTAGGGTGAAGGAGGAGGAGGGAGAAAACGTCAGGAGAGACGCAGGAGAGTTTGCCCAAAGTCCATAGCCCATCTCCCCTTTAGCTCGCGAGGTAGCTCCACCGGGCATCAGTCAAAATGGTTAGGTCTCAGCTGTCGAGGGAAAGTTCTCAGAGTTAAATGTCATGGTGGGTGAGCAGGAACAGGGTCGGATGAGGGCTGATGAAGATCAGGACGATGACCAATGATTTTGGACCAGGAGAGATAGAGCATTGAAGAGGGTCTCTCGGAGGCGGCTATCTTGAGGTCAGGCATGGGGGGACTCACAGAATCGGCCACCCTGTGTGGTTTGACATTGTCAATGGAAATGTACCTGTTCCCCTTTCATCTAGTTAGAGGAGGTAAAATGACTGTTATTGTACCCTGCACACCAAGCACAGCAAATGGAGCTTGAAAGGAAGGACCAAATTCTTTCTTGTTGTCGATCTTTTCTCGGACCAGTTCTCCAACTTGGGATAACAAGCAGACTACCGGAATCTGCAAAGCAGCATCAGATGTGGAGGGCAAGTGTTCCTTTGCAAGACTGTCTCTGGTCTTTTGTAGGTTCTGCAAAACATTAGAATATTCATCTACGTCAAAGGATGCGGCTCCCGCCGCCATGTCTAGACCATCAAGATCCGGGACAAACATCTTGATGCCAAAGAGCATTTCGTATGGGGTCCGCCCACCCAGAGACCTTCTAGGGAGATTATTTAGTGCATATTGAACGCTATTGAGATTGGTTAGCCAGTCTCTGCCAGCACCTAAAACTTTAGCTGTCAAGGATTGCTTTAAGTCACGTTTCATCTGCTCCACAACACTATTACCCTCAGGTCGGTATGGAGACGAAAATTTGACCTGGACCCCCAATGAAGCCAGGGCATCCTTGTACACCATAGAGGCGAACGTTGGACCCTGGTCCGAATGGAAGGTACCACTCGCAAAAATTCCCCCAAAGACATGCAAATACCTTACGACAGTTCTAGAATCAGCGCTCCTTTGAGGCCACACCCAGACAAAGCACGTGCAAGAGCCAACTGCTACTAAGATGTACTTGTATGCAGTATCAGAGGAGAAAGGACCGCAGTGATCCAAATAGACACACGCAAGTGATTTGTTAGATATGTACAACTGAGTTTGGGGCGGGCGTGCAGCAGAGGGAGGTTTAATTTGCTGACAAATACCACATTGAAGGACAAAATCACATGTTTGTTTGTTCAAACCCCGCCACCAATATCGTTGTTGGAGAAGAGATACAGTAGCTGACATGCCAGCATGCGCCGAAGCCATCCCGGTGTGGGCTGCTGTAATCAACGCCTGTCTCCGGTCCCCATTGGGAATCACCCTGTCACTAACGTCTTTAATTCTCACATATGGAGACTTTATCAGGACTTAAATGATAAGAGTATTTAGAAGGGAAACCCTTAGGGTAATTACCTCCCTTCTCTGTTGCGGCAATAGCTGCCAAGATGTCATCATCAATCTTACTTTTGGAACGTGTAACCGCAGCCACTGCAAATGTTGCTACTGCTGTCTTCGCAGCCTTGTCCGTCAGACAGTTGCCAACAGCGAGAACCCCAACACGCTGATGACCTAGAGTATGAATTACAAAAACGAGTGGGAGTCGTTCTTTGAGCGCAGCCACTCGAACCCAGATCATTTTATGGTTTATTGTGCGACCCTTGGAGTCACGATAATCATTTTGGGTCCAAAAGGGCAGATTGTCATTGTATGACTGAACACAGTAGTAAGAGTCACTCACAATAAGAGTAGTCACACTGGGATCGGTGTACTCCAACGCAAGCATCAGAGCACAAAGTTCTGCCAACTAGGTGGTACAGTCCACTAATGTCTGTGTATGCACGAAATCGGACTTGAATTCACCATCCACCATGGTACCAACCACATTTGAGCAGGCCGAAGAATACGCGTGTTTTGAACCATAGCTGCATGCGCACTTCCATCAGTGTAAATGATACAGCGGAAATACTCAAGTGGGCGCATAGTCAGAGGAGCAGGATGAACAAATTCATACTGCATGTACTCTTGAGTCTGCGTGAGGAATCAAAAATGAGCGTGACATCCGGGGATGTCAAGGATGTAGCCCATTGTATCCACTGAGGGTGCAAAGCTTTGGAATTCGGTACACTGGCTTTCGTCACTGCCTCCAAGGCAGGATACGGAGTAACAACCGAGGACGGACGGGGAGCCGCAGACGACGCCTACCGACGTGCAAGGGTACTGCTCCGCAAAAGTTTCCGGATCCAGTCTGACGCCTGGGGATATTCTAAGGTAAGGAATCTATCACTAACGTGTCTCTTTCAGATTTCTTCTATTGTTCTGTAAGCTTTTGTCCCATTTCCATTTAGTCAAGGATTATTAGAATGTCGGTTGTCTACTACTACTGAACACAGCTCTCATATCGCTCTTGTTGGCCACATTGTGCAATAAGAAGTGATTCGTGAAGTATTTTTAATAAAATCTCACAGGTAAAATCTATCTACTAGAAACATTTAATTGTGTACTTTTGTAACAGTCCAGCACCATCCTGGTGCTTCTTTTAAAAAAATGCCTGTTTCCCTCTGTGGCTGGACATTTTGAACTCTTACATCCAACACGATAATTCAGAAATGACAAGGCATATGGCGCTTCTCAATTTTATATGTGTAGTATTTTGATAAAAAATTGTATTTGTAGATGGTCTGTATCCTCTAGCACTCTTAACGTACAGCAGTTTACAAATTCTGCACTAACCAATATTAGACTTCCAGGGTGAATTCTTATGGGCATTGCTTACTGTTCTGCTTAGTTAACATACCGGTTTTCCAAGAACAGAACTTTAAATAAATCTGAATCACCTGGAACACAAAATAGTGAATCAGAAGAAAGTACATAAAGTAGCAAAGCAAAAACAATGTACCCAAAACCAGGGGCGGCTCCTCCATATTGGCAGAGGAGTGTCATCCCACTAAGTCAGTCAGCGAAAGAGAAAGAGATAATGAAGCAACGCCATAATTTTTTTTTCGCTGACTGACTGAGCCAGGGAGTCTTGGGTGAGGCGGGCCGGGCCATAGCAGGGAGGAATGGTAGGTGCACTGTAAAGTGTGCATGCCCAGTTGGCCGACCGTCTTAGGACGGCCAAATAGACATGCGCATTTAGGTTTCTCCAACCCAGCTGTATTGCACAGCCAGGTTGGAGAAACAGCACAGACTCCCAAGCACTGCCTGAGCGGCAAACCAGACAGTTCGAACCAATCCTGGCGCTGCTCTCATGCTATTGAGAGCAGCACCAGAATTGGGTGTGGAGCCTGTGCTGGTGTCTGCTGGGACACCATCAGAAGCAGGAGAGAAGAGGAGCACTGAGGCAGCTAGCAGCAGGACAGGTAAGTTTAAAAAAAAATTATTATTATTTCCCTAATCCTTCACCCCCACCCGCCCTCACAACTGCCCTGACCCGTGACCCCACCCCACTTGAGTTTTGCGGCAGTTAAGGAAATCAAGAACAGATGGAATCACTTACTGATCAAAGGTACCTGCAACATCTGAGATCAATAAAGACGTAGTAAATCCGATTCCTGTACTATTGTTAGTCCTCATGGTATATGAATACTAGTATACTCCATTTTCCTTTAAAATCTTTCGACAATAATGACTTATTTTTAAGTTATTAACCAAGTGGATTATACCATACAGGTGGCCACTCCTAGTTAAACAGGAAACTAAGTGATTTATAAAGAATAATATTGTACTTCCCTACAGAACCAACTGTTCTCCATACTAATCGGTGGGAAAGGGGTGGAAACACCACAAAACTGGTGGGCTTTAAATAGGAGGTCCTCCGACGAAAAAAATATGTCCTATGTGTTAAAAATAAGAAATAAAAGTTTCAAGTGCAAATGCCCTTGAACTGCATAATTAAATGTGTATAAGTAAAGGATATGCATGGGAACAATATGGAATATGCATAGAGGTACAGAAGTAATTCTGTGATGGTAACAGATTCGCAGGTGTAGTCCTTGAATTTTTTTTGAAGTCTACACCAGTCAGGAATTTCCTACTAGCCTAGGCATAAACCTTTGGGAGAACATTTTGTGAATAGGGTGTGTTTTGTGACAGGCTCTGTCTCAGGTCAGCTCATCCCATACAGGTAAGGACTATGACAGACTAATACTGGAAAGAAATTCAACTTTGTAAAATATTGCTATAAGAAGACTGCACAAGTATATTGCATCCACAGTATTTAATTTCTTTGAATAATAGTTACAGATAAACAAGGGCACTCCATATACAATTACCAATACTTTTTATACAATTCATTTTGCAATACATCAACACAATGTTATTTACACAGCATTCTGTACATAAAAATCTTTTAAGAGTCAGTGCATTGTCAATAGTATTTCTATACAAGAATTTACAAAGTGAACGTAGTTAACAGTTAATTTAATAAATCTCCCATTTATAAATGAATTAATTTAATTGAAAAATAATAATTACAACCATCAAAAGAGACATGGAAGCTGAAAGAGCATTAGTAGATTGTGACAACTGAATAAATAAAAGGACTGACCAAACATTTCTTAATCTTTCATTTCATCACGGAGTTTGTCCACAGATGGACAAGACATGTTTGTTACGAGGAGCAGCTGCTACTAGCAGGATTTTCAGTATTAGGAACCCTACCACTTTATAAAGTATTCAGTACACTTCGTAATGTAGTAAGAAAAACACAGAATACGGGGGCACTTTCAGTCAAATACAGTACTGGACTAAAACAATTAACATACAACTTTTTGGACACATTTTTGCTTCAATTTGTCCACAGCGATGCATAATACATATTTGCATTACAGTTTTGGCATTTCAGTAAAGAGCATAAAGGGAGCATTAAACAGTATTACAAAACGGATGGATTTGACGAATGGTGCTACAAAATCATTGCTGTTTTTTTAAAGATTACTTTTCTTAAAAACAAAATTGATGGGGAGAAACAGTAGTACCATTGTTTCAGCCTAAGCAGGAATATCAAATTCGCAAAGAACAAGGACGAAATTAAGCATTTCCTCACTTAAATGTTACAGTAAAAAAAATGTGTATTGGATCCGTTATTAAAATAAAAGGTTTTGCAGATTACCAACTTTAATATTCCAAACCTGCACTTTAATTAGTAGCACACTTCGGAAATAAAAAATTATAGGTTTGCCCCCATTTAATAAAGACTGTTAAAACATTCATAAAACATTCAAAGCAATGGAGAACGATCGCAATGAGAAAAAGACAAACATGACCACTAATAGTATTTTCCCTTTCCAAAACAATCTATCCCTTGAAATGAGTTATAAAATTCTGCTTGTCTTTTATCACATTTAACAGTAATCAAGTGTTTCACATTTGTTTTTAAATCTTACATCTGGGAAACCTGGACACCTATGCAAAAAATTTGTAATTGGAAACACATGACATTTATTCACTCCCAGGACTTAAAACATTAAGTTTAAATTCTTTGAGTAAAACAAAAAAAAATGATGTTGGTTATGAAACACAACCAAACACTCAAGTGCATTTATCTTGTTAACATTTGGGATGTCTTTTTGCAGCATGCAAATGGTGCAAAAGATGACATAGGCTGGATAAAATCAGAATTGTAAAGCCAGGCTGGAGATTCAGGAGGTCAAGCCAAATACTACCACAAAACCCACAATCATTGAAAAGATGCAGACTCCTGATCTTAGTGGTGACCAAGGAGTGAATGCTTACATTCCACTGTGAGATTTGAAAGTAGGAGACTACAATTTAATGCACTGGAACCTGCAGGGAAGCAAAATAGAACTGTGACCAGAACTACAATGACTCTAGGAGAAGCCACTGCAGAGGGGAACCAATTCGCAATGAAAGGCTACAAGTAACAGAGCTGCCAAGATGCCACCTTGTGCTCCAATACCTTCTCCACCTTTTATTGTTGCCTCACTCAGTCTGAGGCTTACAATGTTGTTTATGTCTGTAGAGGGCAACTGTAAAATGGAGATATATTTGGGATTAATATCGCTGACAGGAAATGGGGTACAAATGATGTTATTTAGGCTTTACAATGACATAATGGAATCCATGGGAATAATATGTTGCTTCATTGAGAAAGGCGACAACTAGAGTTGCAATTCAAATCCATCCAGATAAAATGAATCCTGATGCAGACTAGAATACCTTGTCATATGCATTTTAAATGCCATTCACGCGTGTTCAAAGCAATGCAAACAATGTAATAAAATCCCTAAATGAACATAAGCTACTGCGAAGGACAGCAAGTTTGGCCGTGCTTCACTACAAGTCCACACTCACTAAATCTTAAATATTGGGATTTCATAAGCAGACAACTTCTCCGCTCATCCTTTGAGGAAAATTTGTGGAATAGTCTCTTTTCTCAGTTCCTGGGTGTTGATTTGCATAATATCAATGTTTTTGTTCGATTAGGATTAAAAAAACTGAATTTTTAAGTTTGGAGATACAGGAGGTAGCACATCATGTCATCAAACGACAACACTACAAAATATCTTCTATTTTAAGCAATCAGTCCTAGTATCTTCTTGAACCAATTTGGATCAAGCCACATCTACTTGGATTCGCCTTTGATTGGGCTGATGAAAGTAACTCATATTTGGTCCAGGTTGGTTTGTGACTCTATAAGTTGAAAAAAAGTATCAGTTTGCACAGCAGGTCTTACATTGCCAGTGGGTGCAGCATACAATGACAGAATTAATCGTTATAGTTGCAGACTGATTTCCAATAAGGATTTTCCATGTTTTCTTGTGCTTAAACGTCAAAGGATATTACCTTTACATTTGCAATTGCACTAAATTCTTGAAAATGTTTGTTCAAAGGCTTTTGCTTCCCCCATCCCCCCGCACCCTCAGCTGTACATGGAAGAACGTCAGTTTACTGTATCACACAGTACTTTTTATAATCTGATTCAAAATCTTCATCCATGCTGCTTGTGTCCGCCATCTTTTTACCATCTATCTTTGGAAGAAATTGTGCATAGTCCACTTCCTGCTGCTCATAAAAAAGGATGTAGGCAGAGTCTGTGTCAATTTCCTCTGGATGGAGTTCCTTTGAAGCAAATGAGATATCTGTAAATTCCTGTAACAGTGCAATACTTCTAAGCAGTTTGATAAGCTTAGCATTTTTAGGTCTTTGCATTTAAACTGAAAAATGTGCTCAGAGGATTTATAATTGCTTGAACTCAATTTTGCATGCAAATATATTTAACAATTCAATTTATTTTCCGGGTAAATAGACTGCTGGTCTTGGACTTGATCTTAGGTTCTCACAATGGAATATATTACAGTATTTATTTTCTCCCTCATTAACATTTTTAACGTTCAAAAGTCAGTGAATTAATATATATCTAACTACTGAAATTGACAGTTATAAAACGGTATAACAATACAACTTAATGAGCTAAGTATTCTCTTATTACCATGTACATATACCCCGAAATTCAAATGGCAGTGAAATAATATACACTGAATCACAGCAGCTGACAGTGGAAGTTTACCTTAAAAATGTTTAAAAATTAAACTTAACCAACAAGTTATTCTCTTATTACTACACACACAACTAGATAATGTCAAATACAGTAAGGTAAATATACTTGCATTTAACTACAGGTTTGTGGCTTGTTTTTTTGTAGATTCCCATGCTGTGAACTAAGTCGCTATCCAATTTTGGGTTCGGAATACTCCCACTTCTTTCTCTTTAAAAGCTTGTTTTGGTTTTGAAGATGTGTCCGTTCTCTTGTTCTCACATTCCCTGAAACCCATAATGCACCAGGACAAAGACTCATGCATATAAATAACTTTGTATGTTTTTGGACCAGGCTTCTGCCTCTTTGCAGCCCTAAAGGAGGTGGGCAGGTCACATGTGAATCTATAACACAACAAGAGGCAAACTGAATGTTACAGTTGGGTAAATTAATCCGTTATCAGCTTGTGTGTTATAAATACATATGATGTGAATAGATTGCAAATGTGTACCTTCTCTCTCCAAAGTGGTGGCTGGTGAAAAGCAGCAGAAGATAAGGCAAAGTGCTTAAAACTGTCTGACCAACTTATGGCTCTTTTATACCACATACATCCAAGTAACAGTGTCTTATGAATATGCTAACTACTGTACATATTGATGCCTTACAAATATTAGCAAACAAATGCTTCCTAAAAATGCCATTTGCCATTGTGCCCTCTTGCTGCCAGTGGAGTGGGCATATGCCATACCATGAAATGCTGATTTGGACCAGTATTTGGGCCCTGGCCACAGGGAAGACTCCTTGGCCTGACGGATTAGAGAGAGAATTTTACAAAACCTTTGCCACCGTGCCTGTGCCGCAGCTAAAACTACTATATGAAGAATCGCTAAGGTCTTCCACCCTTTCAGCATCGCAGTGTGAGGCCTTACTCATCTCCCTTCCTAAGCATGACAGGGACCAGACGGAACTAGGTCTTATAGACCACTTTTATTACTTAATACTGATTGCAAAATCTTGGCGAGGATTTTGGCAGTACGCCTGGCCCCACAGGTGTCAGCACTGGTACACCCAGATCAAAATGGATTGGTGCCTGCATGTAACACCTCCTTAAATATATGGCGACTCTTCCAAATCCAGGCATATGCACCACAGTCCTGGAATTGATCTGGATGTCTGGTGTTGGATCTCGAGATAGCCTCCGACTCGTTGAAATTGGCATTTTTATTTACGATACTCCACCAATATGGTTTTGGGGAATGCTTCATGCAACTGGTGCAACTGTTATATAAGCAGCCTCTTATTAGGATACGCACTGGCCAGCTAATATCTGAATCCATACTGATTGGTTGAGGAACCCAACAGGAAAGCCCCCTATCGCCCCTGTTATATTCACGGGTGATCAAACAGCTAGCTGCAGCTCGCAGAACAGGAACAAACTGGCGCATACTGCTGGCAGATGGCCTGCATGTAGTCTCTCTCTATGCAGAGGATCTGCTTTTTATCTCAGGGCTGTGCACAATGTGCATTTGCTGAAACGCTACATTATTTTGCGAGGTTATCGGGACTTAAGGTGAACTGGAGATAGTCTTGTCTATTTCCCTTCACTCCAAACATCCAGAATACAGCTTTAGTCTGTAACGGGGTAGTAGTACCCTGGCAGCTGACCATGTTTTGATACCTGGGTATCCACATAGATCACTCCACTAATGATTAACTTGGGGTCAATCTTACGCGGGCGATATCCTTCATCACAAAGAACTACCACGACAGGAGCAGAACTTGTCCCTTGGCATGCAGCTGGGCTGCATACACTATGTGACTTGTATGGAGATGGTGTCTTGTTAACTTATGAAGCACTAACAAGCGGCACAGATCTATCCCTGGGTCCGTTTTTACTGTACAATTCAATGTTAGCCACGTTGAAACGAGCTTGGGTGACTTGACAAGCGAACCACAATCCCATCTAGTGGTACAATAGTTATAAGTCATGGGGACAGGTAGCCATAGAGTACACTGGCTAACAACATTGCAACTGACACATAGACAACCCTGCTCGTGTCATTACACGCCAAGTGGGAGGAAGGCTGTGGTCGTCCCTGGGTAGATAAGGAATGGACATCAATACTAGAAGGGCACACATACATTCCACGAAACACGAAATTTCGACTCATTCAGTTCAACATCACACACGGGGCATATTTAACAGCTGCCAAAATAAACCAATATTTTCAGCAGACAGATGTAGTTTGCTCTCAGTGTGTTGAGGTTGGAGTAGATCTCCTACACATGCTATGGCACTGCACTACAATACATGAATATTGGCAGGATGTTATATCCTGCTTGTTCACATGTACAAAACGCCCGGAGTTACACACATAGGCCTAATAAAACAAAGTTACTGCAAGATACATCGATCCGGGGCTTATAACCGCCAAGCAACTTATTACCCACAGGTGGAAGAACCCAAACCCCCCTTTAACTAAGGTCTGTAAGCAATCTCTTCTAGTGTAGGCACAGGCAGAGAGTGCAGCACTACATAGGGAGGACACATTGGGGCTACGGCAACACCCAGTGGCAAAAAACTGGGATGCCATACTTTTAGAATTTTAACTCACAACACAAACCTCTGAGGAAGACGCACATGCCTGAGACAAAGGACACAATTACAGGGACACATATACAATCTGTCAAATACATAAACACCAGGAGCCAGCATTACAGTAGCATAAGCAGAGTGGATGTGGCTGCATGGCGTCACTCGCCTAGTCATGACCGAAAAGTGAACGCATGGGTACCGGGTGGTGGAGGAGGGAAGGTGGCAAGTCTGTAGCTTGTAACCACTATAGCCACAAACTGAGCACAGTAGCAGAGTTGAAGATTTGTTCTTTTTATGGACTGTTAAGAATCCAGTACTATGTATTGAACCAAGTTGCTATCATTGCCAACTACACCACCTAAATCTGAAAAGCAGTAATGAGCTAGGTACCAGCGATCTTGGGTCTATGGTAGGTCATTGATCACTTCTCATGAAGGAAATATATATATACTGCCACAATGAAACAGATGACTGTTAATTCTCTGTATTGTTATGAGATCTGTCAATGTGTGAGAATAAAAATAAAAATGCAAATAAAGAGTAAAAAAAATGAAATGCTAATCTGGATCTTCCATAAAAAACCTGATTGACTAATAATTCCTACTTATGAAATGGCATTGCCTGGGTGAGACTGTGCAAATGTTACAATCAGTCGTGGCCAGCATGACTCGTGGGTGGGTGGTGCACAGGAGGGAGGGGTTTATTTAATAAAACTTAAAAAAAATAAAACGTACCTTCGCCTTCCGGTCCCGCGTTGCGTCTTCTGCGCTCTCTCTGCTCACAGAAAGCAGAAGCAGGCAGCTTCCCTCTACTCACCTAAGGCAATCACAACGCTGCAATGGCAGTGTTGTGATTGGCTTAGGTGAGGAGAGGGAGGCTGCCTGCTGTTTGGTCGGCCCTGGGGCAGACTAAACAGTCAACACCCATAACATTTGGATAGCCACTCCTCCCTGATCCGCCCACCCCCAACCAAACCCTTCTTCTGCTTTCTCGCAGCGCGTGAAGCACAAACATAAAATGGAATTCATACCATTTTATGTTTCGGCTTCTCGCACTGCGAGAAAGCTGTGGGGCGACGCTCCGCAGCCCTTGTGGTTAGTAAAATCAATGTAGTACATGACAAGTCTCCTTACATCAAGTGTATATAGAGATTGTTGTGCTGTAGTTTGAAGATTGGCAATTCAACGAACTGACTAATGTGGGAAGGAGGTCCAACTTTTAGTATAAACAGTGGGTTTTTCCACAAAACAACTGTCTTTGCATACCTGTATATATGGTTCTTCCACTGAAAGTATACAACTCACTGACTCTGCATAATCAAGTTACCATGATTAAGAAAACCACTTGTACATGAGTTGTCTGAAAGGAGGCCCTCATAAGCGGAGTAAGAACAATGCTTACGTCCCACCTAGGTGTTGTAGTACTCTTGGTGGGATACCCATCTTAATCTATGAAGGCTCTTATGACGGGGATCCCAAAATGGATGCATATCGTCTGTTTAGTAGTTAAACTGTGCAAGCTACAAATGAACCTGTATAAATAAGTAACATAACATAACGTGCCTTTGTAAAGCATACGTTCACCCAGACGGGGATATTGGCAGTGAATAACAGATGTTTATTGTTACCCAACTCAGTGGTAATCATTTTATTGACCTCAGAAGGATGAAAGGCTAAGTGGACCCACCAGGATTTGAACCTATATTAATGAGGTCAACCTCAGGTCCCTAGAGTGGACGCATCAGTCTTTTAAGCCACCATAAACGGCTAGGTGAGGTAAACCGGACATCTGTAATATTAATGAATATGTTACTTACCTTCGCTAATGCCTTATATATAAGAGACTAGATCTAGCTGCAGATTCCTTACCGTAGAAATTTCCCTAGGTGCCAGACTGGATCCAGAATTTTTCTACATCAGTACCTCTGCACGTGGGTAGAGGGTGCAGGGCGACAGTACAACCGCGTCGATCAGACGTGACGTCGTCAGATAACATAAAAGCCCTTCCCTGATATGCTGTCAGTTTCTTTCACAATAACTTTCCACGCTAAAACGCAGAGCCACGTATAGAAACTGTTATGGAAACAGTGTGCCCAAAAAAGTTCTCTTTTTGAGAAACGCTTATATGAAGAACGACTGGAAGTCCTTCATATTCTCCCCTCTTTTCTACATCAGTAGCTCTGCACGTGGGTAGAGGGTGCAGGGCAACTGTAAAACGTCGCCCATCAGATGTGGCGTTGTCAGATAACATAAAAGCCCTTCCCTGATATGCTGATGTCAGTTTCTTTCACAACAACTTTCCACGCTAAAATGAAAAGCCACGTTACGGAAACAGTGTGCCCAAAAATAGTTCTCTTTTTGAAAAACGCTTATATGAAGAACGACTGGAACTCTGAATTGCCCTTCATATTCTCTCCTCTGTATGATTTTTTTTAAACGAAAAGCGACAAGGGTGCAAACAAAGGGAGAATTAGTTCGCAGAGTGAAGAGAATGGGTGGGTCAGTAAGGAATCTGCGGCTAGATCTAGTCTCTACCAGATAAGGGTTACCTAAGGTAAGTAACTGATTCATCTGATAGAGATGTCTTGGCTTTGTTCCAACTCCGCCACTTGATCCTTTCAAACTTAAGTGTGAGGTATCAGAATTTTGTAGAACTCTGAAATTAAAGGCCTTTTTTGAAGGAACTCCAGTCCAAAATAATGAAGGAGACACTACCCTACGTAGGAAATCAAAATTTGTACCGCCTACTAATGCAATCCCTCTGGAGATCCTAGCTTTCGAACAGGCTATTCTCAAAGGCATTGACAACCTTGACCATAAGAAAAAATCTTTTCAAAATTTGACCAGATCCGAACGTCTAGCACTCAATGAGCTGAAAGAAAATGACAATATAGTCATAAAACCTGCGGATAAGGGTGGAGGAGTTGTTATCCTGACCAAAGAAGGTTATAATCAACAGTGCCTCGCCTTGCTTTCAAATGAAACCTTTTACAAACGACTGGACTCGGATCCTACAGAGAGAATTACGAACACTATAGCGATTATGATACACGAAGCAGAAGTAAATGGATGGATTTCGAAGAAGGAAGCGGACTACTTGACACCAAGATCAACAAAAGTCCCCTTCTTTTATTCCTTACCTAAGACTCACAAAAATCAATCCCCCCCACCTGGTCGCCCAATAGTTTCGGGCATAGGCTCTCTCCTCGAACCTCTGTCTAAGTTTGCGGATCAGTTCCTCAAACCTGTGGTACAACGGACACCCACGTATCTCAAGGATACTCGAGACCTCTTGATACAAATTGCGAATAAGGATTTCGACCCAGACACTATGCTCCTAGTGGGGTTGGATGTCGAATCCTTATACACTAGTCTACCCCAGGATGAAACATTACAAATGCTTGAAGACTTACTTTTCCAGGAGGAATGGAATTACCACACCCCTCGCCATTTCATTTTGGAATGTTGTCACATGGCTCTAAAAGAGAATTATTTCGAATACAATCAACAACTATTCTTACAATGCCATGGGACTTCGATGGGCAGTGCCTTTGCCCCTTCGGTGGCGGGATTGTACGTGAGCCAGTTCGAGAAGAACTGTGTTCTGAACAACATAAATCCCTTCGTTTCCAGTATTCTGTACTGGAAACGTTACATCGATGACGTCTTGCTAATTTGGGACATCAAACAAGACATACAGATGTTCATCGACTGGCTAAATGGGCAAGACCGTTGGTTAAATTTTACGTTCACTGCAAGCAATAAAAGCATCGACTTCCTGGATTTGACGCTTTTCTGTCAAAATAAAAAACTGGAGACAAAGACGTTCACAAAGCCAACTGCCAAGAACAGCCTTCTGTCGTACCTGAGCTACCACCCTCAACCTTTGAGGGATAACCTTCCATATAGCCAGTTCTTACGACACAAACGCAACTGTAGCATAACAAGTGACTATAAACATCAGGCACAAATCTTGAGCAAAAAACTCCAAGACCGAGACTACACTACTCGAGTTATTTCCAAATGCAGAAAGAGGGCCAATAACCAACCACGTGATTGTTTGTTGCAGATCTACGAAAAGGAACCAGTTAAAGATCTAGTGACCTGTGTCACGACTTTCTGTCCTGCAACATATGAAGTACAGAAATTAATAAAGAAAAATTGGACAATCATCAACTCTGGTGCTTACAATTGGCCGAAGCCGAGATTCGCCAATAGGAGAACAAAAAACATCAGAGATGTACTCGTTCACACACGCCCACGCTCAATACGTCCAGTGCCTAACATTCGGGATCTGAACATGGCCCCAGTCACGGGACATTATCCCTGTGGAAGTTGTGGAGTGTGTAAATTTACGAGGCCAACTAAAACATTACAACTTACTGACCAATTGCTATGGACCCAACGTCAACATACGAACTGTAACTCCAGTCACGTGATTTATTTGATCACCTGCCCCTGTCAGAAACAATATGTGGGCATGACCTGCAGAAAAGTGAAAGTCCGATTGGGAGAGCATAGAAGCAACGTGAGACTTAAGAAGAACACTACTAAGTTATGTGCCCACTATGTCACAGCTGGCCATACATGCGATGAACTGAGATGGACAATCCTTGAGATGCTCCAAGACAAAGACAGCAATGCTGAACAAATTCTCTTCGAAAAGGAGCAAAGATGGGTGAACCGTCTTAACACTCATGTGTCAGGGATGAACGATAATATTCCTTGGCATCATTTTTACTGAGCAATTTACCCATGGTATACTCTCACCGTACCCTATTCTAAGTTAGCTACATTGACACTACCGAATAATATAGGGCATGTTATTGAGTATTGTGCTACATATAAAATCATAGCGTTCCGTACCACACCGAATAATATTGGGCATGTTATTGAGTATTGTGCTACATATAAAATCATGGCGTTCCGTACCACATTTAGGTATCCTTGTGCTAAGCCAAACATATATTTTGATAGTAGAATACCAGCTCAATATGACCTTAGCGTGGGATGAGCATAATAAAAATAAAAATAAAAATTAACAACACAAATGGTTTATACTCCCAATTGTTATTCTGGTAACCTTTAGATAGATATAATTGTCTGTTTAAAACGTGTCTCTAATTTTGCCATACAACCTAGACGCTAGTCTGTTTTCTAACTGATAGACATTGTCTATTTCCATTTGAGCGTCATAAGGCGGTGTCCTGGCCGGCCCCGGCGCTTCCAGGGGCAGAGCCAGTACAGGCACCGCGCGCAACACATGTGGGTAAGTGCGAGGTCCCCGTGGACATTACTCGTCCTGGCGGTGTATCATTCAATTGCTAAGCTGTATCCATTACTTACAGCGGAGACCACAATACGGCGGCTCTAAGCATCCTGAGGAAGTAATGTCTCCATGCATTCAGGTACTTAAGCGCAAACCACTCGATAACTATGCCAAGGTGCTCGCATTACATCGTGGTGGACTGTTGTGTTTAATATGCACTGACAATTTTGTTTATCTGCACGTATTATTTAAACTGTGAGATCCTACCTGCCTTTTGAACAAATGCCTTTTGAATAAGCGCTATTCTTGCTAATGTTTGCAGGCTTTAACAAAGATTCCCTTGCTCAGAGCCTGTGTTTCATTGTCCTCGACAGAGACCAAGCCCGTTTTCCCTTCACCCTTGTTTTTTCACCATTTTGTTAGTTTATCTGCACTGATCACTGTGCATCCTAAAAACTGCACTTTTTCAATGTATACAGTGTGATGGAGACTGCGTGTTGAACAGTCTGGTATGCCTCAAAATTACATGTGAAATTACACTCAAAATTACATGTGAACAGCATGATCTTGTTGTTTTTGTTTCCTAAAATACAGGATAATATTTCCATGATTGCCTATTAAGCATTCGAATACTGCACAAGTAGTGTAAGTACAATTTTGTGTGTACGTCCTGACGAAAGCTCCACCGACCCTCCTGGGCCTCTAGGAGCTGAAACATGTTGACTTTTAAAAAACAACGTATATGATAATCTGGTTACACGATTATCGAATATATCCATTGGATTTTAGTTTACAGTATTCACCTTCTTTAATAAATCGGTTTTTGGTGACTATACTGTTTTTTAACTATTCCCTCGCTGGTTGGCCATTGTACCCCTTTTTTTGATCTCTGGACACTTCTACACTCTCAAGAGGTGCCTCGGGTGAGGCAGGCATACTTTACATTTGACCACCCAATGACTATGCCATGTCGCTAGAAGAGGGGCGGACAAACAAATATACCGCATCGTTAAAACTTCTGGCGTCTATGAGGGTTGTCAAAGTGAACCAATGGGTTTCGTAGATACAAGTGTCCTTTTCTACTTGATTATTATAATATTGTCCTTGGGGAACTGAACGGGACAAGTATTCCTTATCCCTCTCTTTTGATGAACGTAGATCTAGTCTCTACCAGATAAGGGTTACCTAAGGTAAGTAACTGATTCATCTGATAGAGATGTCTAGCCTCAAATTACTTACTTTAGAATAGATACCCAAGCAATACCATTCCTGGAGGGTCTGCAAACCGATTTGAAGAAGGATCCCCAACTAGCCCATTCGACAGCATAAGTAATATAAGAAGAAATCCCACCAGGCAACTCGGGAAGAACCCGGTATGGAACCAAATCTGCACCCGTGCCACAACATGGGAAAGGACACCATGAGAGAAGAATAAGACGAGTGGAAGAACACTTCATAGAAACCTAGTACTACAACACCTCCTGGAATGTCAACTGGTCCAAGAAACTACGGTGAGAGGCTAAGGACAACAGCCAAAACTATTGGGCTACAGCTCTAAGGCATAGAAGAAGGCAATGCAGAGGGCACCAGCCAACAGCCCTTATTGCACCCCAAGTGATAAACGTTACAATCACCACAAGTATAAAAACCTATAGGTGTCTGCTTTGGGACTGTTTGCAGCTGGAGGTTTTTGAACACTAATTGAGACCCATTGAATTTTTTCACGTACACCGTTTGGGTGGGGTGGTACAGACCTTTATGTGGATGAAATGATTGGTTAAAAGTCACTCACAACTTTGATTGATTGGATGATATGGGGCATGTACACAGTATGGATTTTCTTGCAATCAAAATCTTTTTATATATATATCACTTTACTCTTTTTGCATGCTGGCTTTCATAGCATTTACGGTACATTTTTGTCATAATTGTGGATCGCTCTTTCGACATTCTGGTCGTGTTTTTATCTGTGGTTTTTCTGTAGTGTCTAGTGGAGGATGTTGGACATTGGTAGCGTTCCAGTTGATTTTTTTACCTGGCTGCCATAACTTTGGCCTTATTTGGTAAGAGCCCCGAGATACTCTGAGTATAATGAGAGTGCAGCACAGCTATGGTGTTATCTTCTGCTCATCGAACTTGTTTCTTACCTTTGGTAACTATGTATCTGGTAGAGACACAGTCTAGCCGCAGATTCCTTAACTTAGAATGTCCCCAGGTGTCAGACTGGATCTGGAAAATTGTCAGCAGCTGCACCTCTGCTCTCCAGGGGGCGGCGTCACGTAGCTCCATCCTGACGTTGTCCACTTATATGACGTCAATGGAACCATATAAGTTCCTCCTGGCGCACCGACTTCAGTTTTCTACTGTAAAACTATTCCTCGCCACGACGCAGAGGCACTACAAAAACTGTGAGAGTGTGGGAACAGTGTGCCAAAAAAGATCAAGAATCTTTTAAACAACAATGACAAGGAACAGAGGTTGATGAGAAACTTCACCCTGCATGACAAAGAAAGAGTACTTATACTGTATGGGACTCAAGGGAAGGAACAGAATACCTGTCACTAGAAAGAATCTCGCAGAAGCGAAGAACCATGCCTTCCTAGGGAGCAAAAAGAGTATGGGAATTGAATACCATGACAAACTTCAGGCATTCTGCAACCACAGGATGTAACTGCAAGGGAAACAAGACTGGAACAACATGACTCATGGTAAGCAACCACATTTCAGCAACAGAGAATGTGCAACCATACACTTCATAAAGGATCAACTGACTGCAACACAGTCAAATAGAACCCCAAAACAATGGACTGTAGTATAGTCAGAGAAATGCCAAAGAAATGTGTAAAGAACAGATGAGGGAGGAAGGAAGGGTAAAAGAACATGAGTAGCCCCCACACTGATGAAACTGGGTGGAGGAGCGTGGAAGGACATATAAACCCACCACCTAGTCAAGAGAATGGGTGGAGAAGCAACAGAATGAGACATCACACCCCAGAGGGAGGTGAAGTAGACCACCCCGCAGGAAGACCAGGCCACCTGTAAGGGTGTCAGGTGGGTAGAGCCCAACCTGAACAGGTCCTCGCAAAATGGGGAGGATGGGTGGGTGTTAAGGAATCTGCGGCTAGACTGTGTCTTTACCAGATACATCGTTACCGAAGGTAAGTAACTCGTTCATCTGATAGAGGCATCTATCCTCAGATTCCTTAACTTAGAATAGATACCAAAGTCATACCCCATTGGAGGAGTGTCTGCGACTGAAACCCACTAAGTTCCAAGAGAAAGTATCCGTCAATAACATTGACTAATCACGGTGGAAACAGCAATGCCAGAGCGGCTGACACCAGACCCATGAAACCCTGTAAGGGAGCATGAAAGAGGGGATGCAAAAGCACCACAATCCGTCAGAGGACGGTACGAGACCTCCCTTGTCCAGACAGGGATGAAAGGAGACACAGAACCAGAAAGGGCAGTGCATAAAGGAAGAAAGTTTGGAAACTTCTGCAAAAAGAAGTGAAACTGAGCAACGGATCCCATGGATCCGCAAGGGACAGAGTCCCAGAAAAAGGGATAAGATAGCATGACAGCGTCAGAGCATACCCACTGAACATACACCGCAGTGGATGCCAAAAAGTGAAATGTGAGGGGACAGATGTCACCATGCAGAGATATACAGAGTCATGTCTACCAGGAGATACAGGTATGTGGATGATAGGATACACACAAGGAGACAGAGTGTACAGTGAGAACTACACCATACCAATGCAAAAGCCCAAGGAATTGGAGCATTAACAGCACGCGTGCGGCAGCAAATAGAGGCGGTGCATCACCAGGTAGTCAACCAGCCCGGCGAAGAGAAACCGGCAAAAGCCAGCGACACACAGAGTGCTCTTTCCCATATGAGAGAGAAAGAGAGAGAGAAAGAGTATGGGGCTAAAACCCCTGATACTAGGGCAAGGAAAAACCTGGAATGCGAACTCTCACGCTGTGTGTATAACTCATGACATATATACATAAGACAAAGATGTACATATGAACAAATGAAGGAAAAATGAAAAACAAGGGGGAACTCGAAAAGCACGCACTAGACAAAGGTAGGTTGGTACGTTTAGCACTCCAGTCAGGTCATTTGCTACTACGCAAAGTCTTGTGCTGAGGAAAAGAGTTGTAGAGATTTTCTGCAGAGAAGAGATAACTCTACTCCTCCCCTGAATATTGATATACCACACTGCAGTCATGTTGTCCATAAAAAATCTGAACCAATTGCTCACAAAGGGAAGGGAGAAAGGCTTTGAGAAATAGAAAAATTACACCTAGTTCCAACAGATTGATGTGCAAGGGCTGTTCTTCTGGTGAAGAGAGGCCTCTGATCTCCAGTTCCTCCAGATGAGCTCCACACCCTAGGGTGGAAGCATCTGTGATGGATGTTGCCACTGAGGGAGGAAGGTGTAACAGTTTTCCCTTAGCAGGGTTGCTGTTCACCTTCCACCATTGAAGGTCCGCTGCAGTGTTTTCAGAAATCCTGATGGAGACTTGAAGAGCTCCATTGTTCAGGAATCAGTGTGTGCGGTGATACCAGTGGAGGGCACTCATGTGCCGGCATTGCTGAGTAACAACAGTATGCAGGAAGCTAGCAGGCATAGGACCTTCACGACTAAAATAACTGCTACATCCTGAATGAATATGCTACTTACCAGTATGCATCTGTTCTTGGCATGTAGGGCTGCTAACATTCATATCTTAGCATTAGATCGCCGCCTAGTGTTGGGCTCGGATGATTGCACATTGTTGTCCTGGAAGAGTCTTCGAAGTATCCTGAGATAGGTGGCTCCTCCCCTGGACTACAGTGCGCATGGGCATCGGCTCCATCCCCAGATTGTTTTTCGCCATTGTGGCAGGAGATGGAGTGAAAGTGTAAAGGATGTCCATGCTAATGAATAAATACAATAGTATATCTGCAGCTGCGACAGGCACCGGGGAGGAGGGCGGGCGATATGAATGTTAGCAGCCCTACATGCCAAGAACAGATGCATACTGGTAAGTAGCATATTCAGTTCGAGGCATGTGGGCTGCTAAATTCATATCTTAGCATAGAATACATAGCAGTCCCTCCATCAGCGGCGGTTGCCCGTGCCAGCTGCAGAAACCTGAAAAAGTGTCTTGAGAACAGCCTGTCCTACAGCTGCTTGCTGCTTGGAATGCACATCAACACAGTAGTGTTTTGTGAAGGTATGTGGTGTGACCCACGTGGCTGCTCTGCAAATATCCTCTAAAGGAATGTTCCCTAGGAAAGCCATGGATGCCCCCAGTTTGCGTGTGGAGTGCGCTCTGGGGGGTATTGTTAAAGTGCGCTTGGCTTTCTGATAACATATCTGGATGCACTTAACAATCCACCTGGCTATCCCTGCTTTAGAAATTGGGTTGCCTTTGTGTTGTGGTGCGAAGGCAACAAAGAGTTGTTTTGTCTTTCTAAAGGGTTGTGTTCTGTCTATGTAGTACATCAACGCCCTCCGTACATCTAAGGTATGAAGCATTCTTTCCGCCACCGTTTGCGGGTTTTGAAAGAATGCTGGTAAGTCGATAGTCTGGTTAAGATGAAACTGTGACACCACCTTAGGAAGGAATTTAGGGTTAGTGCGTAGCACTACCCTATTTGGGTGAATTTGAATGAACGGCTCTTGTATGGTGAGCGCTTGCAGCTCACTGACACGCCTCAGAGACGTAATAGCTATCAGAAAGGCCACTTTCCACGTAAGGAATTGGAGCTCACACGAGTGCAGTGGCTCAAATGGTGGCCCCATCAGTCTGGTGAGAACGACGTTGAGGTTCCACACCGGAGCTGGTGGCGTTCTTGGGGGAATGACTCTCTTCAGACCTTCAAGGAAGGCTTTAATGGCGGGCACTCTGAAGACAGAGAGGTGCTGCCTGTTCTGAAGATAAGCCGCTATGGCTGAGAGATGTATCCTAATGGAAGTGTACGCCAGATTGCACTTGTAGAGATGTAACAGATAGCAGATGATGTTGGGAATAGATGCATCTAGTGGGTTGATGTCATTGGACGTACAGTAGATGACAAAACGCTTCCACTTAGCAGCATAGCATGCTCTAGTAGTTGGTTTCCTCGCCTCCTTGATGATACTCATGCATTCTGGAGGTAGGTTAAGGTATCCAAACTCTAGGACTTCAGGAGCCAGATCGCCAGGTTGAGCTGTCGTGGATCTGGATGCTGAATGTCTCCATGGTTCTGCGTCAAAAGGCTGGGCGTGAGGCGCAGTCTTTGATGCGGCACCACTGAGAGTTCGAGGAACGTGGTGTACCAAGCTTGTCGTGCCCACGTTGGAGCAACCAGGACGAGAGTCATGGAGTGCTGCCTTAGCTTTCTTGCGACCAGCGGTATTAGAGGGGCTGGCGGAAAAGCGTATGCAAATTTGCCTGACCAGTTCATCCATATCGCATTCCCCTGCGACTGTGGGTGAGGGAACCTGGCGGCAAAGAGTCGGCATTTTGCGTTCTCCTTTGTTGCGAACAGGTCTATCTCCGGATGACCCCACTGCTGGAAGAACGGGTGGAGAACCGAAGGGTGTATCTCCCACTCGTGCATCTGATGGCTGTATCTGCTGAGCAGATCCGCCATCTGATTGTCCTTGCCCGGGAGGTGTTCTGCCATGAGGAAAATGTTCCTCTGAATGGCCCACTTCCACATGCTCTGAGCCAGATGAGACAGCTGTGGCGAGTGGGTGCCCCCCTGTTTCTGAATGTAGTACATCGCGGTCATGTTGTCCGTCCGGACTAGCACGACCTTGTTGCTCAGATGTACAATGAAGGACTTGAGCGCCATGAAGATTGCCATCAGTTCCAGATAGTTGATGTGCATCTTCTGTTGCTGCGTCGTCCATAGTCCCTGCACTGTGTAAGTGAGCACATGTGCTCCCCAGCCCTGGAGAGATGCGTCCGTCGTCAGGACAATCTGCGGCACGGGCTCGTGGAACAGTCGGCCCTTGCAAAGGTTGTGTGGAGTCCACCAATGCAGAGAGTCGTATGCCCGACTGGTAACCAACACTAGGTCTGTCAATTGCCCACGAGCCTGTGTCCACTGATTCGCTAAGCACTCCTGGAGCGGGCGCATATGTAACCGTGCGTGAGGGACTATGAAGATGCAGGAGGCCATCATGCCGATCAACTGCATGAACACTCTCGCTGGCAGGGAGTGTCTTGGTCGGAATCGTTGGATCAGTGACTGAATGCTGTCGATTCTGACTTGGTTTGGCTGAGCCATGGCTGTCAGGGTGTTGATCGTAGCACCCAGGAACTGCCGGACATGTGCCGGCTGAAGATGCGATTTTGGGTAATTTAGGGAGAAACCCAGATCGTGAAGAAGGTGAATTGTAGTCGACATGTCTGCGGCGCACTGTTGCTCTGACTTGGCTTGTACGAGCCAGTCGTCTAGGTAGGGGTAGACATGGATATTCTGCCTCCTGAGGTGCGCCGCCACTGTCGCTAGACACTTGGTGAACACCCTCGGGGCCGTAGTGACTCCGAAGGGTAGGACTTTGAACTGGTAGTGCCTGCCTTGAATAGTGAACCTGAGGTATTTCCTGTGTGACGGGTGTAGTGGAATGTGGAAATAAGCATCCTTGAGATCTAAGGTCGCTAAGAAGTCTCCCTGGTTTAGCAAGGGAAGAATCTGCTGTAGTGTAAGCATATGGAAATGCTCTGACAGTATGTACAGGTTGAGGGGACGTAGATCGAGAATGGGCCTGAGAGAACCGTCCTTCTTTGGAATAAGGAAGTACAGGGAATATACCCCTGTGCCTTCCTCCCCCACCGGCACGAGCTCGATTGCGCCTTTTTGCAGCATCGCCACCACTTCCTGCTGCAATAAGTGCAAGTGCTCTGCGGACATAGGCCTTTGCCTCGGTGGGATGTTGGGTGGAGTGGATGTCAGCTCTAGGCAATAACCATACTGGATTAGTTGTCGCACCCACCTGTCTGTGGTGATGTTTCTCCAGACGGGCAGGAACTGCTGCAGTCTCCCCCCGACAGGTGTTATGTGGTCGGGGGGCAGTGACAGAAAGTCACTGTTTGCTTGGAGTAGAGGTGCGGGAGCTGTTGTTTCCTCTGCCGCGACCTCTGTTGCTGTTATTCCTATAACCTCCCTTGTTCTGTTTAGTGAACGAGGATTGCGTTCCACCTTTGGAGAACTGGGATTGTTGCCCCATCTGTCCTCTGGTGACTCCACGTGCACCTGAGCGACGAAAATTGCTGCCACGAAACTGTTGGGACTGCAGGGCCCCCATAGACTTAGCAGTTTCCGTGTCCTTCTTTATTTTCTCTAGGGTGGTGTCAACATCCGGACCAAACAGACTATCAGGATTGACTGGCTGATTTAGAATTGTTGTTTGAATATCCTGCTTAAACCCTGAGATGCGTAGCCAGGCTTGTCTTCTCAGCAGAACGCTAGTGTTGATAGCCCTAGCAGCTGTGTCCGCAGCGTCAAGTGCACACTTGATGGCTGCGTTTGATATTAGCTTTCCTTCCTCAATAAGCATTTTGGTGCCTTCTTGGAACTGTGGGGGCAGGTGTTGTATAACCTGTTCTAGGGTGTCGTAGTGCGCCCTATCATAACGCGCCAGGAGCGCCTGTGTATTTGCGATGCGCCAAAAGTTTGCCGCCTGTGCAGCCACTCTTTTGCCTCCTGCCTCAAGCACTTTGGACTCCTTATCCGGGGGAGGAGCTTCACCCGTTGTCTGGGAGTTGGCACGTTTCCTGGCATTGGCAACCACAAGAGAGTCCAGTGGCAATTGTCCCCGGATGTAGACGGGGTCCGCAGGCGCAGGCCTGTACTTCTTTTCAATGCGAGGGTTGACCACTCTCGCCCTTGTAGGCTCCTTAAAAATGTCCCCAGCATGTTTGAGAACACCTTTCAGCATAGGAAGTGTCTTTACTGTCCTTTCAGATATGGCAAAGGTGTCAAAAAGGAAGTCTTCCTCAACCGGGTCGGCATGCATGTCCACATCATGATTGGCTGCCGCCCGTTCAATTAGTGCATGAAATCCTGCTGAGTCCTCAGTCGGGGATGCACGTGCATTAAAGGTCTGCGGGTCTTGGCCCACACCTTGGGTGTTCTGGTCACCAGTGTCGTCGTAAGAATCTGGTTGTACATCAGGTTCATCGACAGGGAAATTGTACTGTTCATCCTCATCATATTCCTCACCCACAGAGTGTTCTGGGGAGGGAGTAGGGCTCCGTCTTGGAGGAGGCTGAATCGGTTCCGTGAGGCCTGAGGCGTCAAGGGGCACCCTCTTCTTTTTCAACGGGATGACGTAGGGGTCCACCGGCTCCGAAGTGATCTTCCGTTTATAGAGTGTCAGCTTGCCGGTGGCAGCATCGATGAAATGCTCTGAATCGTCTTCCGATTCGAGTACACGACGTGGAAGAGGGTCAGGCAGCGAGGAACCCTGTTTCGGAGCCGATTTCGTCGAAAACGCTTTCGGCGCCTCCTTAGGTGGCAAGAGAAAAAGGAGTTTCCCAGAAGGCTTAGCCGGAGCGTCCTTTTGCGGCTGCGGTGATGGCATCGGAGCCGATGGAGCAAAGGCTTTCTCCCTGATTCTCTGCAGTGACTCCGCAATGGGGGACGGTACACTGCCAGTGGGTTTCGTCGCCGACAAGGATGCTTTGAGCGGTCCCTCGGATCCGACGTCCTCGCGGGCCTTGTGCGGTTTGGGCGCGGAAACCGTCTTCGGCTCCTCCGAATCTTGAGGCCGGGGCGCAGACTTCTTGGGCGTAGCCTCTTTGGAGCCGACCTTGGCGGGCTTGGACGGCGCCGGAGCCGCTGATCCGTGCCGACCATCTTTCTTGGGGGCCCCTTCCTCGGGCGTCGGCTTCGATTTCGGAGCATCGGAATCGACAGACTTCCTCGGCTTCTGCGGACCGGAGGTCGACGGAGCCGACGGGGTGACGGGCACCGACTTCTTCACAGGCACGGCAGCCATCTTAGGGACACTCGAGTCCTTTGGTTTCAGTTTCGATTTCGGGTCGGCCATTTTAGGTGTTGACGACCCCGACGGTTTCAGTTTCGGTTTCGAAACATCGTGCCCAGCAAGTGAGTCCGTAGCCGGGCCCGAAGGCGGGGCTGTGGCTTGCGGCAACGGGTCCTGGGTAAGGCCGACAGGCGATCCCGTGTCCCGGTCGGTATCCTCGAAACCTTCGGGGCAGAGCTCGTCCGCAGAGCTATCCGCCGCGGCCCCATAAATCTCATCGTCGTCTCCTACCTCTTCGACGTATTCGAGGACCTGACCCGCGACTCCGTCGTCGTCTCCCGGATCCGCCTCGACCTCCGTCTGTGATGGGGAGATTTGTAGAAGGTGACCCTGGACCTCTTCTTCCGGGTCGCCGAAGATGTTCTCCGGATCTGGGGCCGCTTGCCTAGCTTCCAAGCGCACCGCGCGCCGAAGCTTGAGAGTTTTCTTGGAGCGGAACTGTGCACAGGCCTTGCACTTGCCGTCGTCGTGGTCCGGTGAAAGGCACTTGTTACACACAGGGTGTAGATCGATGTGTGGGTACTTGGACCCACAGAGCGGGCAGTACTTGAACGGGCTCCGCTCCATGTCCGTAAAGGCTCGCTGTCGTGTCGCGATGAGAAGGCCTCAAAGTTTAGAAAGCGAAGAAAACTCCGCTTATTCCGGCTTCAAGAGACGGAAGACTCGAGACCGAGCGCAGACAATACCGACGCAAGAAAATCGAGGCCTTTTGGCCGGTAAAAGATAGTTTTACTTGGTTCCGACAGTAAGACGTCGAGACCACATCCGAACCCAATGGCGGAAAAAAACAATCTGGGGATGGAGCCGATGCCCATGCGCACTGTAGTCCAGGGGAGGAGCCACCTATCTCAGGATACTTCGAAGACTCTTCCAGGACAACAATGTGCAATCATCCGAGCCCAACACTAGGCGGCGATCTAATGCTAAGATATGAATTTAGCAGCCCACATGCCTCGAACACATTGTAATCACAGCCTGAATGTCATGAATCCTTTGAGAAGGTGGGTAGGCTCGATTCACACTAGCGTCCAGAATTGCCCCTACTAATAGGGTGCATTAAAATGGGCACTAGCCGAGATTTTGGGTTGTTGTCTATGTTACAGACTTTTAGCGACCAGACAGCACTTGTGCAACTTTATTGACTGTAGTGTTCCAGAAACATGTCCCCCAAACAATGATTTCCCATCAAGGGCATATTTAGAATCCAACAATAAACTGCAGGTCAAACGAAGTGGAGCACAGCTAGCCTTGTCGTAGCACAACTGCTCTCGCTTGTTGTTTGAACCAGGTTGATGCCACATCCACTCGTGAGTCTAAAATAATACAAGATGCTGTTTCACATGTGTTTGCATCACCTTGTGAATGTCATTCCACATATAGTCAATTACTGGAAAGTAATAATTGGACAGTCTTTGCCAATTTTCTGGCCGGAAAATCCTCAATCGACGAAAGTATCACCAACAATTCTATTGACCTTTACAGTTATCAAGAAAGCCCTTTTCGACTGAATCTCTGTTGATGGTGCGGTCAACTGAATCTTCCTTGAGGAGATCAAAGCCTATTGAGGAGATGTCATTGGCAAGTTTGATCACTATTTTGCTGAATGATTATAAAATGCAAATGCTCAACATTGGTGTCATTGCTAACAACGGTTTCATTTACGGAGCGGTTGTCTGTAATGTTAACGACAGTGACAGAAGCAGAAACCTTTTTCCAAAAGCATAGAAGGTGCAAACTTTGGTTTATAGGTAGAAGGTTTTACAATACACACAACATCAGAAGATGGAGTTGTACCTGCGGTGGATTTCAAATTAGACTTTCTTTGAGTCTTAGGGAGGTAGCTCTTTAAAGGTTTATGGTTTTTCCTCTGTAGATGATTTGTCCATTTTTTTGCTTTAAAAGCTTTCTTTTGGTAGCTTTTTACGACTGGTAAGTTACGTCTTCAGACAGTTCTTCCTCTAAAACATTCTTTGCCTTTTAAAGCCACAGTAAGAGCCTACCTTATCTATGAGGGTTTCGCTTGAAAATGTTTGATGTATCTTACAATCCTTAGCTTTGTGGTGAAGATGAAGATAATAAAAGTTCTCGTTATGGGAATCCTCATAATAGAGTCTTAATTTACCACAAAATCCACAAGATCTGAAAGAACAAGTTAGTTACCTTCAGTAAAACCTTACCTGGTAGAGATTATCAAACTACAGATTCCTCACCATGTGAATATTTCCAGGCATCAGACTGAATCCGGAGGTTTTGTACAGCAATTCTCTCACGTGCCGACAGAAGGCGTCATCGTTTTACCTCCTGCTGCTCCATCCCATGCAGGTCTGACGTCATGATTAGTGTAGCTCGATTGGGACATCACTTGGTGTATGAGAGGCCCCGTCACTGGATGGGCTTCCACAGAGGACTTCAACACCCAGAAAGCAGTTGCCCGGAGGAGTACTGTGATGTGTCCAGCAGTCCGCAATGGTAGAGGAGGGGCAAGCGGTCACCTAACGGGAAGTGGTCACAGCAGTCATCTATTTTAACTGACCCCCCAAAGAAAAGAATAGCCAGAGAAACGGGCACTGATGAAGCTGAATTGAAAAGCAGAAGCGCGTCTGCCAAACGTTTCTTTAGACTCTGTACACGGAGCGAGAGAGAAACCAATAAAGCCCTTTTTAATCTACCCTGGAGCTGTGTCGTACTCTGTTCGTACCTGAAGAGAGCCTGATTATATATATATATATATATATATATATATATATATATATATATATATATAAACGAATGTCTGTCTGTCCTTAATGCATTACTGCACCATTCATCCGATCGCCATGAAACTTTGGGAAGTTGTCGAGTACACTCCCGCGAAGGTTTCTGGCATACATTTTTTTAAAATATCGGCCCCCCAGGGCCCTCATAATCTTTCGAATACTAATGCACGCACAATACGGAAAAACATCAAATAGTGTATCCACAAACACTCGAATAAATAAATAGAATTAAAACAGCATTCATCTGATCGCCAGGAAACTTTGGGAAGTTGTTGAGTACACTCCCGTGAAGGTTTCTGGCATACATTTTTTTTTTAAATATCGGCCCCCCAGGGCCCTCATAATCTTTCAAATACTGATGTACGCACCAGACGGAAAAACAATAAATCGTGTACCCACAAGCACTCGAATATATAAATAGAATTAAAACGACACTTTGAAATGTTTTCCATATTAAAATGAATAAGTTTCAATAAAAATGACACAATGTAAATTGAAAGTTATCCTAACGAGTTTCCTTGAATTTCCTTTCTTCGGAGATCGCAGCAACGTGCGACGGGTAAGCTAGAATATACATACATATATATACATACATATATATATATATATATATATATATTATATATATATATATATATATATATATATACTTATTGCGTGTGCAAGTTTCTTTCTGAGCTGTGTCCATGCTAACAGATATGGCGCCTACAGAAAATAATATGTTACAGAGTGCAGAACTTTTTTGTGATGGAATCTTAATAAAATTGGACTGTATGAGACCATTCCACAAAACAGGGACGAGGGAGGGTTGGTGAAGAATTTTAAGCTAGACACTCTACCAGAACATGATGTTACAGAAGGTGAGTAAGTTCTTATTCTGATAGAAATCTTCAAACTACAGAATCTTAACCTTGTGATTAGATATCAAAGTAGTACCTCCCAGGTGATGGGTCTATGGAATGACTCAGACCAGGAACTCCTGCAGGCCAGCTTGCGAAAATGTCTGTTCCGTTTGAATTGGCTGTCCTGGGAGTAATGTTTAGGGAATGTATGGAGAGACATCCATGTAGCAGCTTGGCAGATGTCCAAGATTGACATACAGGGCACGTGATTTTGCTCTGGTGGAGTGAGCACTCAAGTCTATCGGGGGTTGCTTTTTGGATAGCCCATAGCAGATCTTAATACATAAGATAATCCCTCTAAGTTCTTTTTTGTATCGTGTTGCCCTTCTTGGTCCCATAAAAACAGACAAACAGTTGGTCATCTTGTCAAAAATCGTTAGCCCTCTCAACATATCAACTAATGGCTCTTTTGGGATAGAAATGATTAGCCGTTCCTCCTATTCCGATGGGTGAGGTGGGATATAAAATGTTGACAAGGTGATGGATTGTCCTATCTGAAAGGAAGTTTACTCCTACTTTAGGTAGGAGTGCTGCTTTAGTGCGAAGGACTAATTTGTCCAGGAAAAAGGAGACAAAAGGAGGAACAGGAGACAAGGCTTGAAGTAACAACTGTGAGAAGTTGGCCTGATGTGCAGTGTTCACTATTCTAGTGATCACTATATATCAGTCCAAACAACCCTTATTGATGATTGGTTGTAAGTCAACCTTATAGACCAGCTATCCTAGTAGCATGGATACGAGCAGTCTAAGGCTAAGACTCTAGAGGGCGTGTTAAGCCAGCTGTTTTACCATCACATTACCCCTTGAACACCCAGTGAAAGGACACCACACAAGTGTTATGAAAATAAACAATGTATTTATTAGAATCACAACAACCCTGTACTCTTTATGAGGACAGGGTGCTAAGCACACAACAAAACTCTTATGAAAATACTTAAGTTAGCACGTTATACACAAATGCCCGAGGGGCACGAAAAACCATATACTTTAAAAGTGGAATGCGAAATTACTAGCAGGTAAGTACAGTACTAATAGGCTTTGGAATCGCTAGGACTTGACTATAGAATCGTTAGATTACTTCTAGGAGACCTAGGGGACTCGGGTGCAGAGTGTGCACTCTCACGCGGGATGCGGGACAAAGTCTATGGAAGCTAGTAAAGGCAAAGTTAGTGTTCACGGGCGAACCCGACCTGGTAGGAAGAAAACGACAGTGGATCCTGACCCTTGGATAGTGAGGCTATGCTGGGACACCGAAGTGCCGAAGTTACCTAGCCCAGGGGCTGCAGCTGCATAGGTCCGAAAAGACGTCGGGAATCTCGTTGCCGGACCAGGAGCCTGGAAGAAGGAAGTGGCTGGCAGGCGACCAGTGAAGGAAAGTTCGATGGATCCAAGCCTGGATCAAGGAAGAAGGAAACCTGAAAGCAGAGGGGACCAAGTTGTTGAATCACTAGCCAGTGATTGAGTGGGCACCAGGATGGCACCGGGCGAAGTCACCGCAGTCAGGTGAGTGGGCGCTGCTGGGCTCTGCAGTTTCTCGGAGCAGGAGGCGTTGTCGGCGACCAGGATGGAGGTGCGAGCTGTCCCACGAAGGTTCTTGCTGTCGACGTCGCTGGACCCAGGATTGGGCAACAAGTCTTGGCAAATGCAAGGCCCACGCGGTGGACCTAAAATGGCGTCTTAGCCGGACTAGGAGGGTCCAGGGTACTTCTCCGATGGAGGGAAGCAAGGGCCAGTCTGGAGCAACCAGACCAGCAGCAGTGTTGTCGTCGGGCGTCGTTCGGAAGGCCACAAGCCAGCGGGCTAGTAGCCAAACAACGCGGTGAGCAGCAGAAAGCAGAAGGGCCCCACGCCGATCGTGGAGATGCTGGGGGGCTGCTCTTCGGTGCTGGAGCTGCTCAGGGTGGGGGCTTCTCGGACCCCAAAGCACTCACCAGGAAATTACTCGGTGGGCTTGCTGTGCAGAAGTCGTGCAGTCTTGGCGATGGCCGGTCCCTCGAGGTCTCGTCGCACCCACGGTTCTCAGCTGTGCTGTAGAGGTGGGTAGAGGTCAGAGGTGCCAGGGAAGCCGGGTCTCGTCGAGCTGGGCAGTCGGATTCCGGAGGAAGGACGTGCAGCAGACCGCAGTGTTCTTGGATGGTGCCTGCGGATGCAGGGTGACTACTCCTTAGCCACAAGGGAGAATCTTGAGGAAGAAATCGTGAAGTCCTTTCGTGGAAAGTGGTATCTTGATTCCAAAGATGATCTGATTTGGAAGGGGGCCAGTCTCTACCTTTATCTTGGAAAAGGGGGCTGGCACGCGACTAAGTCCTGCCCTAGGGGTGGGACCAGGAGGGGGGTGGTTACACCCACTTCCTTGGCGGGCTTTTCCCCAGCACAGGGTCTGGAGTGTCCCTGGAACTGGTTTAAGCCAGCCTATGCACAGTGAGCACCGGGGTGCCACGTGCAGTCACCTTCCTCTGAAGCCCTGCCTACCTACAATACACAAAACCCTGTCTGGGACGGTGCTGGCACCGCCCCTGGCAGGAAACCCTTTGTCCTTATCTCCTGCTCTGGGAGGACTCCCAGCAGCAGGAGGGCAGACTTGTGTCTCGGTGGCAGCATCCATTTTGTGGATGCTAAGGCTCTGTCTGACTTTTAACCGGGTTATAGGTTACATGCATGTCGTGTCCCTCTAGAAGGGTGGAATGCTAACCCCGTCGCCAGAATTGGCGAGGGGTTAGTATTCCAATTCGTATGACACCTTACTCGACATGTTTTGATAAAGCGATACCAGAGTTGGCATATAACCGCGAGGATTATAATGCACTTAAGAGTATATGGTATGCGATATCATGGAAACGGCTAAGGGATGGATCCCGAAAGCCGCAGACAGGCTCAGCTCATGCCAGAGCACCATCTCACACGATTCCAAGCACTCTGCCTTCAGGATTGTTAAGGCCTGCCATAGGAGTGACTGATAGGAGATCTGTGTGTCCATTTTAGGGTTAGATATAGGTATACTATATCTAAAGCAAAGGGTGAGTACACCACCTTGCCCCAGCTGTCGTGCAGCCAGTTGTGTCAGTTTAGTTAGTCAGCCCAGGGGTGGCATAATACATGCTTCAGCCCCTGGGAGACTTCTGGGTACACCTCAGCCCTGGGTACAGGGACTTGGAGAGGGCCCAGTGCCAATTCAGTACCTGAGTACAATTTGGATAGAGAGAACAGCTAGGCTGTGGGTCTGATTAGCAGGCCCACAGCCAGGGAAAGTCGTAAACCAGTGCAGCAAAAAGCAAAAATCTGGGTGATCATAGGATTGCAGACCCTACTCTCCTACAACAACCAATCCAGATTTCTGAAACCCAAACCCTCTCTATTGCTCCCTTGGCTAAGAGAGCTAGAAAGTCTTGTTGGAGTATAGACAAATAATCCTCTGAAAGCCGTGTTGTGGGTAGTATGTCTTCAGGAAACAAAATGAAGGGAAGGGAGTTACCTTGTTCCACTAACTGAAGCACCCATTCATCTGATATGGTGCTCCTCCATCTGAGGAGGTAAACATCCGACCTGCAAATGGTTGATAGTGTATTCTCAAGGTTAAATTAAAAGGATTTTGTGGCATTGAAGAAGTGGTGGGGGCTGGGGCGTGAGTAGAACACTGTCCCTGGGAACCTGAACGCTATCCACCAGCTCCCCGACCTAGTATCTAAAGACCTTGTGAGGTCTGTTGTTAGAGTCTTTGTCTTTGCAGATACACACTTCCAAACCCTGGAAAAGGGTGCTGTTGTTGGGAAAGCTGTCTAGTTTGTGGAGCTAAGCCTAACAATTGTGCATTAACCTTACTCTTCTCGAACCTCTCAAGAGCTAAATTAGTTTTTGCTACAAACAAGCTAGAGCCATCAAAAGGCATGTCCATAAGTGACATCTCCACTGATGTCCATAATTGGACATCAGTGGAGAACCGTGTGGACAGAATCCAGGCATGGCGCCTAAGCACCACACCTGTTCCAACTCCATTACAAAGATAGCCAGTAGTGTCTAAACCTGACTTTTTTGAAACGTCTGCAGCATACTGTCCATCTATGATTAAACACTGGAAAATGTGATCACTGGAGTAACATCTGTTACATTGCCCTATAAGGCAAGTGAGTAGTTCCCCAGGAAACATGATGTATTTACTGACCTGAGGGCAAGAGTTGTTGAATAACATATTATTTGGGCAAAACTTTTCATTCTCTTTGGAAGAATGGTAGAGAACGCATTTGGATTTGTACGACTTGTAGATGCCGGTTTTATTTATTTATTTAAAGTTTTATATAGCGCTAGCTCCACCCGAGGGCATCAGAGTGCTTTACATCAGTAGTGATAGAATACAATAAAGAACAATCATGGCATTTGAACAAAACACGTTGTACAGGTGCTCAGAACAGAAAAAGGACAACAAATACGAAACAAAAGAATAATGGGTGAAGTTAGGGCAGTAGTATATCAAGGAGGGTTCAAAAGACATGATAGGAAGTGGGTGGTAAAGATAGGTGATGGGGGTGTGGGGACAAGAGAAAAAGGAGAGGAGAGTGAATGTGGGACTGGGGGGGAGGGGGGAGTCGGAAGAGGGAGAGATAGTCAGAGAGACTAGGTATCCGAAAAATTAATTAATTTCCCCAAAATGTGGAGAGTAAATGAGTTTTAAGTTCTCTTTTGAAGGAGCGGGATTTCGAAGCAGCTTTTTTGAGTAGGGGGTATGAGAAGAAGAGTGTTGGTGCTAAAGAGTCTCAGCAGACAGATCAAACTTCGTCTGTTCAACTCAAAACACACAAAAAAGTCAAGTTTGTTCAATGGCTAGCTAGTGAACATTCTTAAGAGATAAATGTCCAAAAGCAGACTAATTTGAAGTAGCTCAACGGAGTTCAAAGACTTTCTTCACAAATATGTGGTAGAAATCACATGTGGCGGCCTCTATGGTGAGTGGTAAATGCTTAGCTCCCACTCATTGCTTGAAGTCTGTTTTTTTTTCAGTGAGGTGAGTGGGCTAAATGCGAAGAGTGATTGAAGCATATATATATATATATATATATATATATATATATATATATATATATATATATATATATATATATATATATATATATATATATATATATATATATATATTCAAACACTCGGTGTCTCGCTGTTACGTAGCCAAATATGAGTGCACTCCTGGGTCTTTAATAAAGCATTAATTTATTAACAAGTAGCCAGCACTGACAGGCGCGTTTCGGCACATCGCCTTCCTCAATGATAGGAAAAGCAGGATATATATATATATATATATCCTGCTTTTCTTTCTGCACTGACCGGCACTGATCTTAGATTTTGGTTTTCTTTCATTAAAAATCTTCAAGTGGGCAGATATGTCACCAAAACCTACAGGTTTTAAACCATGTAAGGACTGCATCCAATAGATGTCGGTTACAGATTCTCATGATGTCTGCCTTGGGTGTCTTGGCACCGGTCACAATTTGAAGTTATGTTCGTTGTGTGCCAAAACATACTAAAGGCAATCCAAAAGTGGGAGGTGAAACTTGCAGTCGCCGAGTTGAAGTCAAAGACCCTTTCGTGATCGACGACCGGGATAGTTGCACCCTGGACTAAGACCAGGGCTCAGACGTGCTCTTGTTCCCAAGGCTGCTCTTGTGCTCGTTCTGCATTGAAATGAGGTAAGTCAAAGAAGAGTCATAAAAACATAACAAATCCAAACATGGATCACTTGTCTCACCGCTCACACCATTCCAAGTTGCGCGATGCACCTGGCAACCTTAGGTCGCAAATTCGTTCTCCCCCTACGGAGCTGGCTTCGATTCTGATCCCGTTATGTATATAAATGTGTAGAGACACTGGAACAACTTCAACAGCTTAAGTTAGCTGTGGAAACGTTTTTGGTACTATGTTGCAACCCAGTAGAGAACCTTCGGGCCCCTTTGATATGCAAGAGCCTCCAGCTGGTCTACGATCTGCGACTTTGTCTTCGACGCCAGCAGTACCCTTAGACCTTGGTCCTCGACCAGTTTCGGCTGCGGATCTGACAGTACCTGTGGCTCCATTAACAGTGCAAGGTATGATGTCACTGCTGCTGCCTTCAACGAGACGCCAATGCCAGTAAAGGATCTGATTGTGCTATGAGGCGCTGAGACACATTCCTTAGCGTAGTGCTGTACTCTGCTCAGCCTGAGCTGGATTATAATTTGGAAAGTTTCTTTTTGATGGAGGATACTCTCCTTATCAGCAAGAGGGCATTTTTGAAGATTTACAAATTGCTAGTGGTCTGTATACCTTGCCAGACATTGCCCTTTCTTAATCAAATCCTGAAGAGACTTCATTTGTCATGTTTATTAGAAAGGCAGCTGAGACTCCTGACCTCATTTTACCCAGATAGGAAATGAAAACTAGTGACAGAGGTTGCAAAACCAGGACAATCTTCACAATATCCTTTTTCATTTAATGAGGTTCTTACTGATGTATCATTGAGCACCTGGGCAATACAAGGATCTTGTCCTCCAATTAATAGAGAGGTAGCAAGAAGGCACAGACAGGCTCATGGACTTCCAGTTCGTTTTTGTTACAACACCCTACTACAGAGAGTGGAGCATAGCTCTGTGCACTCGAGAACCTGCAAGTGGAATATCCCTGGTAGTGACAGTCCCTTGGAACAAAACAACTGAATAAGCAATCGTAAGAGAAACTGGAATATTTTATATGGAAATTTAAGTCTCGCTGGCAAGGATTGAGGTCTGAAAACTGCGCTTACCTGGTTTCTGCTGTTGAACTGGACACAGGAATGGCCACCATCATCGAAGTGGAGTGACTTGCATCGTAGCTGGAGAATCCATCACTGTCCACCTCCGACCGCTCAGTCCTGGCCCTGGCACTTTGATCGAGGCAGCGGGCTTTGAGACGGCAGTCATTGGGCAATAGAGTCCGACTTGCGCTGCCGCTGAACCCAGGCCCGCACATCCCAGGTCGAAGGTGCTGTCGAGTTGGGTCGAGGAGTGACCTTGCCCTGCTGACTGCAGTAGAGGTAGGGGGCTGTCTTTGACCCAGCGCGCTCCCCCCGCCACACCGCTGTGCGCCACTGCGTCTCAGGCTCCACACGCCTGGTCTCCGGGCCAATGGAGGAGACAAGGCACCTGAGTCCGCCCCAGGAGAGGCAGTTCTGTCCGACAACGCCTCAGCCATAGCTCAAAAACGACATCGCTAACAAGCGTGTGGGGGATGGTCTGACCCGGAATATAACGCCGCCTAGCAGCAGCGGACTGCAGAAGAGGCAGGGGCTACCTGTGCCCCAGCACACTCCCCCCGCTCCACCGTAGTACTGCCTCTACGTTTCAGGCTCCACACGCCCGGTCCCCGTGAGAACGGAGGAGTCAGGGCCCCCGAGTCTACCCTAGGAGAGGCTGTTTTTGTCCTACAATCGGCCCGGCAACTGCTCTGAAATTACATTGCTAACGAGACTGCATGGGATGGCCTGACCTGGGAAAAAACACTGCTTAGAGCCCTGCCCCCCCTCCCAGATTGGCCCATAACAACATTAATAGCACAGTGCTATTGTTGACTCCGGACATCCGTGTTATTGAAATCTGGTGCAATAAGAATATGTATACTACTAAAAAAAAAAATATAAAAAGGAACCTCTGACTCTGGAATCACACGGATGCCCCCTTATCTATAAATTGTTCTCACCAGCTGGGCAACAACGGCAATAGCAATATCCCAGCCTCTTTATTTATTCCTGTATTTGTTGAGTCTCACTTTCATCTTATTGGTTCCTCCACTCATTACCTCACGCTAACCTGGATGGCTGTATTTACTGGCTCACAGAGAGTCAAAATGGCTGACCACACCAAAAAGAAGAGCGAGGGACGCACCCCCCACCACTGATCTTTATGACCTGAGATAAACAGTAACCCCTGTGAATCCAAAAAACGAATCCTTAACAACAGAAAAATGACTAACATCATTGAAGGCTGCATGGAAAGTGAAACAAGACTACACTGGGAGATCTACAGCTAATGGAAAAAGATATAGGACTGCACAGCTGTCCATAAGGTTCTCCCCAATGAAGGCGGCCATATTGGAACGTCCTCACCTCAAGGGTTTGTCACAGAATCTCCGTCCACCCTACCTGCCTATCTTAGGCCGAAATTTATGCTAGTTTTTTTCGAGTCCCGCTCCTGTCATGCTGTCTGAACCCCCCCAGAGAACGTCACTTGGGATGAACCTGTTGATATCACCTTCATCACTTTCAGCCTAAACGAGATCTGTAGGAGGTGGACTATGACCCCCCCAGCCTGGTGCCACGCCTGATGTCTGTTGATGGGAGGCCCTTGACCCGTGATGAGTCTTCCGGTTTGCCTTCAGCCCCCTGTGACTGATACTCCTAAGGTGAGTACACACCCCGCGTCCCTGTATAAGTATGTAGCTCACTGTGCCTTGGACTGCCCTGTCCCTTTGAACTTGGCGACCCGCACCCGCTGGAATCCTTACCTCAGCTCATGGATGCAGACTGAGTCATCACGACTTTGGTGGCCAAAGAAGCCGTCTCGCCAGACTTGACTGTCAATGCAGTAGTGCTTTGTAAACGTGCGCAGCGAGGCCCACGTGGCCGCCTGACAAATGTCCTGCAAGGGAACACCGCGTCCCAAGGGCAGTAGTGGCAGCAGTTGCCCTGGTAAAATGGGCACGCAGCCCCACAGGAGGCTCCTTCTTGGCCAAGGCGTAACATACTTTGATGCACAGAACGACCCACCAGGAAATGGTCCGTTTGTGCACAGTCCGACCTTTTTTGGCACCCACGTAGCCAACAAAGAGCTGATCATCCACCCGGAACTGTTGTGTAAGCTGCAGATAGAAAGCAAGCGCACGTTTTGGGTCCAGATGGTGGAGCCTCTCCTCTTCCCTGGAAGGATGAGGAAAGAAAGTGGGCAATGTGATGGTCTTCCCGATGTGGAAGGGCATGACAACCTTTGGCAAGAAAGAAGGACGGGTCCTTAAAACCACCTTGTCCAGATAAACAGAAAGGAAAGGAGGTTTAGAAGAAAGTGCCTGGAGCTCACTCACTCTTCAGGCAGATGTGATAGCTACCAGGAAAGCCGTCTTGAGAGAGAGAAGACTTAAAGGACAGTTATGAAGGGGCTCCAAGGGAGCGCACATCAGAAAAGTCAAGGCAAGATTTAATTCCCATTGAGGCATTATGAAAGGCACAGGAGGAAACGTGTGTGTGATGCCTTTGAGAGATCGGTTAACAACCGGGGACTTAAAAAGAGAAGGCTGATCAGCAAGTCTCAGGAAGGAGGAAATGGCAGAAAGATAGCCTTTGATAGTGCCAGAGAATAGCCCTGCTGGGCCAAAGATAGGAGAAACAGAAGAACCCCAGAAAGAAGGGCCGAAAGGAGATCCACAGCCTTTGCTGTCACCATGCCACAAATTTGTTCCATCGACAGGTGTATACAGTTTTAGTGGAGGGACGCCTGGCTGCCAGAATGACATTACAGACTTCGGGAGGAAGGTCAAAAGCCGTCAACTGTCGCCGCTCAATCTCCACGCATGGAGGTGAAGGCTGGACAGGTTTGGGTGGAGGACCGTCCCCTACTGCTGAGACAGAAGATCCTCCCGAAGAGGCAGACGGATCGTGGGATCGATGCTCATACTGAGTAGCTCGGGATACCATACTCTTCGAGCCCAGTCTGGAGCCACACGAATAACTTGGGCCCAGTCCCACCTGATCTTCTTCAGCACTCTGGGAAGAAGTGGTATAGGCGGAAATGCGTACAGTAGACCGCAGCTCCACTCGAGATGAAAAGCGTCTCCGAGCGAGTGCTGCCTAGGAAATTCCAAAGCACAGAACTGAAGACATTGTGCATTGCACAAGTTACTTTCCTTCGGTAACGATAGATCTGTAAGAAACAGTAGTTAGTGTTAGATTCCTTACCTTAGAATATCCCCAAGCGTCAGACTGGATCCGGAAAGTTTTGCGTAGCAGTACCCCTGCGCGTCGGTAGGCGTCCTCTACGGCTCCGCGTCCGTCGTCGGCGTCAGGATGACATCGGAGTACTTGGACGCCGCCCTCGCGCGTTGACGTCAGTTTTTGTACATAGCTTTCCGCGCCAGGAACGTAGAGCCATGCCAGAGACCGACACTGGTGCCATGAAACTAGGGCCCTTAAAGGAAAATACCTTAACCCTAGATATCGGTCCGCAGAACGGGGAGGATGGGTGGGGCGGTAAGGAATCTAACACTAACTACTGTTTCTTACAGATATATCGTTACCAAAGGTAAGTAACTTGTGCATCTGAAAGAAACAGGTTAGTGTTAGATTCCTTACCTTAGAATAGATACCCCAGCAATACCAACACCGGTGGTGGGTCTGCGGACCAAGATCACACCAGAAAGTCCTGGAGAATGGAATGGCCGAAAAAGCCATCTCTCCGGACTTGGCTGTCCAGGCAGAAGTGTCTAGCGAACATGTGCAGGGATGCCCACGTAGCTGCCTGACAGATGTCCTGCAAGGGGACTCCCCAACCCAGGGCAGTAGTCGCCGCCGTGGCCCGAGTGGAATGGGCACGCAGCCCCACAAGAGGCTCCTTTTTAGCCAGTGAATAACAAGTCTTTATGCACAAAACAACCCATCCCTTCTTAGCGCCCACGTAACCAACAAAGAGCTGGTCGTCCACCCGGAACTGGTGTGTGCAGGCCAGATAGTATGAGAGCGCACGTTTTGGGTCTAGACGGTGGAGCCTCTCTTCCTCTTTCGAGGGATGCGGGAGCGGAAAGACGGTGGGTAAGGTGATGGACTGCCCGATGTGGAAGGCTGTGACTACTTTGGGCAGGAAAGAGGGACGCGTTCACAAGACAACTTTGTCCAGATGGACAGAGTGGAAAGGAGGCTTAGAAGATAGAGCCTGGAGCTCCCTCACTCTCCTGGCAGAGGTGATGGCAACCAAGAACGCAGTCTTGAGAGTCAGAAGACTAAGAGGGCAATTGTGAAGTGGATCGAAAGGAGCGCACATCAGAAAGGTTAGAACAAGGTTCAAGTCCCACTGAGGCATCACAAAAGTAGCAGGAGGAAAAATGTGTGTGATGCAGTTCAAGAATCTATCTACAACAGGGGGCCTCAAGAAGGCAGAAATGGCAGAGAGGTAGCCCTTAAGAGTACCCAGAGCAGAGCACTGCTGGGCAAGAGAAAGAAGGAAGAGGAGAACCTCTGAAAGGGGGGCAGAGAGAGGATCCACAGCCTTTGCTGTGCACCATGCCACAAATTTGTTCCACCTGCAGGCATAGACCAATTTTGTGGAGGGACAGCTGGCTGCCAGAATCACATCACAGGTTTCAGGAGGAGAGTCAAATGGCCTCAACTGTCGCCGCTCAATCTCCATGCATGGAGGTGGAGGCTGGACATGTTCGGGTGGAGGACCGTCCCCTGCTGCTGCAACAGAAGATCCTGCTGAAGAGGCAGACGAATCGGGGGATCCACTGACATGCTGAGTAGCTCGGAATACCAGTATCTTCGTGCCCAGTCAGGAGCCACAAGGATGACTTGGGCCTGGTCTCGCCTGACCTTCTTCAGCACTCTGGGCAAAAGTGGTATAGGCGGAAAGGCGTACAACAGACCGCAGCTCCACTCGCGACGAAAAGCATCGGCGAGCGATTGCCGCCTTGGAAATTCCAACGCGCAGAACTGATGACATTGCGCGTTCTGTTTGGTGGCGAATAGATCTAACCAAGGCTCTCCCCACTGCTGAAAGAGACCTTGTGCCACGTCCGAGTTCAGACGCCATTCGTGATCAATCATGCACCGGCGGCTGAGTTCGCACGCCCTGGCGTTCAGGGAAACTGCCAGGTGTTGAACCACCAGGGTGATGCCCTGGTGTTCCAGCCATGTCCAGTGCCACATGGCGGTGGTGTTGTCCGTGAACACCTGCACTACACTTCCCCGGACAGAGGGAAGGAATGCCTTCAGTGCAAGTCGAGTCGCCCGCAACTCCGGAATGTTAATGTGGAGCCGGGACTCCGCCAGAGACCAGAGGTCTCTAATCTCCCTCTCCCCCATGTGGCCTCCCCATCCTAGGAGGGACGCATCTGTCACCACTACGTGCTCCGGTTGGGGAAGGAAGAGAGATCTGCCGCTGACCCAATCGCGGTTTGTGAGCCACCACTGCAACTATTTCGCAGTGCCCTCTGAGATCCGGACGCAATCGGACAAGTTGCCCTGATGCTGTGCCCACTGAAACTTCAGGTCCCACTGCAGAGCCCGCATCCGCCACCGAGCGTGATGCACCAGAAGGATGCAGGAGGCCATCAGCCCCAGGAGCCGCAGCATCAACCTGAACGAGACTTTGGATAAAGGCTGAAAGACCGGAATCAGAGCCCCAATATCCCGAACCCGGTGTTAGAGGGTAAAAACCCGAAACTGCACTGAGTCCAGAACCGCTCCGATAAAAAGGAGCTTCTGCGAGGGGCACAGGTGTGACTTCGACACATTGATGGAGAACCCCAGCGAGTGCAGGAGGTCGGCCGTAGTCTGGAGGTGGGAGATGACTGCTTGGGGCGAGCCCGCCTTCAACAAGCAGTCGTGGAGATAGGGGAAGACTGAAACCCCTAATCTGCGCAGATGAGCTGCGACCACCGCCATCACTTTCGTGAACACCTGTGGGGCGCTGGTAAGGCCGAAGGGGAGCACGGTAAGCTGAAAGTGCTTGTGGCCTACGGTGAACCGTAGGTAACGCCGGTGGGCCTGCAGGACGGGGATGTGGAAATATGCATCCTGCAAGTCCAACGCTACCATCCAGTCTTCTGGGTCCAGGGCAGCTAGGACATGAGCCAAAGTCAGCATCTTGAACTTCTCCTTCCGGAGGAAGCCGTTGATGCTCCTTAGATCCAAGATAGGGCATAGGCCCCCTTTGCCCTTCTTGGGCACCAGAAAGTAGTGGAAATATCAACCACGTCCTACTTCTGGCCCAGGAACGCGATCGGCGGCCCCCTTGGCCAAAAGGGCCGCAACTTCCTCCTGCAAAAGTCGCATGTGATCCCCCCGACATGCGGTGGTACTGCGGTGGCAAGGCTGGAGGGGTTGCCTCGAAGGGGAGGGAGTAGCCCCTTCGGACGATTTGCAGCACCCACCTGTCCGATGTGATCGAGCACCAGTGGATGAGGTGATGGCGAACCCTTCCCCCCACTGGCGTAGAATGGGCCTGAAAACTCAGACTAGGAGGATTTTGAGGCAGATGCTGCGGGGGCGGGTGTGGACTGGCCTTGCCTGTGTCCCCCGGCACCGCCATGGCGGTTACCACGTCCGCGATTGTGTTGAGGTGGGTTCTGCGGCCTGTGGCTAGCTGGACGTGAGGGGGTGCCCTTCCTTGGCCATGAAAGGGACGAAAGGCGGAAGTCTGCTGGCGTTGGCCGAGGCCCAAGGATTTGGCCGTAGCCCTGGAGTCCTTGAAACGTTCCAGTGCGCTGTCCGCCTTGTCGCCAAAAAGGCGACGGCCATCAAAGGGTATGTCCAGAAGGGATGCTTGTACATCACCCGAAAAGTTGGCGGACCTCAACCAAGCGTGGCGGCGAACAGCCATAACGTCGTTGCAATCGCCCTGCCTAGCGAGTCCGTGGTATCCAGCCCACACCAAATGGAATATCGTGCTGCGTCCCTTCCCTCCGCGAGGGCCTGGGTCAGCTTTGCCTGGACCTCCACCGGGCACTGTGGCAGCACTTCCGCAACCGTATCGGCCGGGAATGCGGTCTGGGAAGTTGAGGCCTGGATCACCAGGCTCTCAGGGGTGGGGTGAACGGACAGGAAACTGGGGTCGCCCGGAGCCGGGCGGTGGCATCAGGCCACGTTCCGATCCACAGGGAGGCCTGTGGAGGGCTTGGACCAGGTGCCCAACAGAACATCAGTGAGGGCCTCGTTGAACGGCAGGAGAGGCTCCGAGGAGCTTGCCTGCGGTTTGAGTACCTCAGTGAGGAGGTTAGTCCTCACTGCCGCGACTGGGAGCTCAAGAGCCAAGGCCTTGGCTGCCCGAGTCAATACCATGCTGTATTGCAGCCACCTCCTCCGTAGCCACAGAAGGAGGAGAGACAAAACCAGTGTCGGGCGAGGTGTCCAGACCACTGGCCTCCCCAAGTTCGTCCGTCCAGTCCTGACTCAACTGGTACTGTAGTGCTAGAGGGTCCTCAGACCCCTTCCAATCCCCCTCGTCCTCCATCTTCTGAAAGTCATGAAGAAATGATGGAGACGGATCATCGGTGAAGGGCTCACCAATCAGCCTCTAAGACGGCTCCGGGCGGTGCCAGTCCAACGCCGTATGCGGACCAGGGCGGGGATCGGGGACGACGCCGCCCGAGGACGGTGCCGGGGGCGACACCCTTGGTGACGACGCCAGCGGAGGGGTTGTACGGTCCACCGGAGTCGTCACGGATCCAGGCCTGGATCCTAACGAGTCCTGCGGCGTCGGGACAGAAGTTGCCGACGGTGCCGGGGCCGAAGCATCCAGCGGCACGGGGCCGAAGCCGCTTGCCCACTTGGGCTCGCAGACGGGTCCGCGGGGCCCGCAGGCACCTCGACGGGACCCGACAGAGGGAACCGCGACCTCATGGCTATGAGGAAGGCGCTGATCTCCTCCAGTGTCACGTTCAGCCCAGGGACCGGCGGGTGTGGAGCTGGACGCGGCGCTTGCGGCTCCGGCGGAGCCGCGTGGGCAGTGTCGCCCGAACCTCTGGCTGCGTCGCGCAAGCGCCAGGGGGAGTCAGAAGAGCGATGTCGCTTCTTTGACTTCTTGTGCCTCGACTTACCTGAGGACTTCAAACCCGACGAGTGGTGTCGACTCGCCGAGCTATGATGACTGTGGCCCCATGACGGTCCCTCGACCTCCTCCTGGACCGGGACCTCTAGCGGCGCGGGTCCGACTGCCGGATCTTGATTCGCTTACGGGACCGCTCCCACCTAGCTTTCGAAGTCAAGGCCCGGCAGTTGGGGCACGACTTGTCATCATGGTCGGCCCGAAGCAATAAAGGCTTCGGCGGTGTCAGGATTGAACCCATTGCAGACCGCTCTTTGTTGGTATCTTCCATTTCCCCTTCTCCCAACTGGACTCAGTTAGTTGCTACGTTTCGCTTGCACAGAGCAGGCGTTTCCCTGTTGCCACAGTAAGCTTCCAGTTAGCGTTCTAGTGTTCATTTAGAACGCTGGCTCTGGTACTTGGAGCGCGAGCGTTTTTCAAACGCCGCACTTCAACTGAAGATTTTCCCGTAGAGGCGAACGTTTCATTCGCGCTCTCTCTCAGTTAGCTATTTTCCTGATACTATAGTTATAGTCAGTCAGGTTTCGATTTCCTTTCTGTTCCCTGCAGTAAGTTTATTTCCCGAGGTTCTGTGACAGCGTTCTGCCGCGTTTATCTCCTCAGAGACTCCGCTTGCCTTTCTGTCCCTTTCCCGTTCCAGTCAAGCCCCCTTTCACGTCGGACTCCAATATTTTTACTCCCAAGTGCTTGTCTGACAAGAACGGCATAATCTCTGACCCCTCCTGGAATTCAGCGGCAGTAGCGTCAGTCAGGGGCAGTAAGCGGCTCGCTTTTCAGCCTGCAATTCTTCAGCGGCGGCCAGCGGCAGTCAGAGGCTGTAAGCAGTTCGCTTCTCTGCCCGCATTTCTTCAGCGGCTGTCAGCGGCAGTCAGCGGCTGCCTGTGGCTGTCAGCGGTTCACTTCACAGACAGCTCATCGACCTGAGGCAGAAACTACGAGGAAGTTGGTGAGCTCCATCCAGTATTCTTTGTATTGGAAAAAACTGTACTGTGGCTCATTCAAATAGCGGATTCTCTTCCAGTAATTAACTTTAACCCTTCCACGTTTGGAACTGAACTTTGGGCAGTCCTCTGTTGGTGTATTGAACTGGAACTGCTAACCTCCAAGCTTGGGTGCAGAGAATTCATGTAGATAACAATATATATATATTCTTGTGTACCACCAATACATCATTCTACGAACTTGTGTCAGCTCTGCTACAAAGTCAATTCTTCACAGCTGATACTTTGAGACCTACTAGAGAGTAGCTAAACCTCACACATACTCAGGTAATTGGGAAAAAAGGTTCAGAGAGAGTAGTTTAGGAATTACCTTCTGTAGGCCTGAACTTAGTAATGTTGTTGTTGTGTTTTGCAGACTAATCATTACCATCCAAGGGCAGAAGAAGATGTCTGTGTGAGCAGTCTCTCTGTTTGTCTTATCCACTTCCCCTTTCCCCGTTGTCACTGTGGCAAGAGAAATCCGGCACAGTGGTTTTGGGGAATTGGGAGCTAGCTTCACCTTCGGTGTGGTACCCCCGCGGAGCTCTGGAACTTCAGGTACTTTCTGACAGATTGAAGTGCCCGCTGTTGCTATCCGCTTGGGTATCATGGCTGAAGGATTAGATTTAAAGGCCCTGGGATCCATCCTGGAGGGTTTACAAAAGCAATTGATAGAAACCAGAGAGGAGGTTAGGAAATCTAATCAGGAGACAAACTATCTTCGACAGAAGATAAATGAACTCACAACTAGCCCAAGCCTAGATTTCGGGGGTCAGAAATCCCAAACTTGTAATCCATCTCCAGCCACCAGTGAGTTTTCCACCCAGGTAGTACATGCTATGTCTCCCACAATTCCACTTGCCCCTCCCGAAAGATTTCTGGGTGATCCCAACAAGGCTCAGGTTTTTGTTACTCAGTGTTCGTTACATTTTCTTTGTAAACCAATTATTTTCAAGGAGGATCAATCCAAAGTGGCGTTCATGCTGTCGTACCTGAGTGGAGATGCCGCGTCTTGGTCTTTGCCTCTGGTGTCTACAAATGATCCAGTGCTGTACAACTTTCGGGAATTTAAGACAGAATTTTTACGAATTTTTGATCGGAGAGCAATCTCTCAAACCACCGACAATGAGCTTCTAGATCTAAAACAAGGAAATAGAGAGTTGGTGGCGTACTTAGCTCAGTACAATAAGCTTATAGTTGAGACTAATTGGCCAACAGAAAAAAGAGCAGCAATTTTCTACAGAGGTCTGCGAGATGAGTTGAAGGATGGTCTTTCGCAGATTCCTAAGAGACCCACAGACGTTTCAGAACTCATCGACCTGGTTCTTCAAATTGATCAGAGACAATCTGAGAGGCGACAGGAGCGGCGTAAGGAAACCCGACCGATTCCCCCAAGATTTGATCGAATGCGTTCAGAGAGTATAAAGTCCAAGGAAGAAGCCTCAGTAGAAGAACCTATGCAAATAGGAACGGTCCGTGGACCTCTTAGTATAGAGGAACAAGAAAAGAGAAGACAAGGCAAATTGTGCATGTACTGTGGAGGCTCTGGACATTTTGTTAAGGAATGTCCTCGTAAACCTAAGACATCGTCATGGGTAAAAGACAAGCTCCACCAGTAAACGGAGTTGCTCTGGTGGAAGCCGATTCTAAGTCAACTCCATTAATTCAGTCTTTGTCAAACACCATGCAGTTTTCTGCTCCTCATCTCATACTTTCCTGTCAAATTCTTTTTGGGAAAGACCTAAGTGCCAAGGTGGCAATCATGATAGACTCTGGAGCTACCGGAAATTTTTGCGATATTTTATTTGCGAAAAGATTGGGAATAAGCTTTGTGAGGAAGGACAAACCTGAGCCAGTTCGAGCTGTCGATGGAACCCCATTATCTTCCGGACCGATAGCCTTTGATACAGAGACAATCTCGGTGATCGGGCCTGGAGAACATTGTAGCTACCTTCAATTCAGCTTAATTGACGCTCCTCAATTCCAACTTATTTTGGGCTTGCCTTGGTTAACGGAGCATAACCCGAAGATTGATTGGTCTAGGAGAACAGTAGACTTGACTTCCGAATATTGTTTGGAACACTGTTATCATCCTCCCACCCAGAAGGCTGAGTCAAGTGAAATTTACTGTTTGGCAAATCAACCTCAAATGATTTGTTTGGTGGAACTCCCTGAAATCCCTGCACAGTATCAAGATTTGAAATCAGTTTTTGATGAGCAAGAGGCGCAAAAACTTCCCCCCCATCGGGAATATGATTGCACCATTGAATTGGAACCTGGAGCTTCGTTGCCTTGTAGCCGTATATATGCTCTATCGGAATCAGAAAATTTGTATTTAAAAGAATACCTTGACAAGAATTTGGCGAATGGATTCATAAGACCTTCCCAGTCCCCTGTTTCATCTCCTCTTTTTTTTATTCCGAAGAAGGACAAGAGCCTGAGGACTTGCATAGACTATAGGGCTTTGAATTTGGTGACCAGAAAGAACCGGTACCCGTTGCCACTCATCTCAGAACTTTTGGATCAGGTGAAGGAGGCTCAGATCTACACCAAATTGGATCTGAGAGGTGCTTACCACTTGGTCCGGATGGCAGAAGGAGATGAGTGGAAAACGGCCTTTCGAACACGTTATGGTCTTTTTGAGTATCAGGTTATGCCCTTTGGGTTGTGCAATGCTCCAGCGGCCTTTCAGCATTTTGTAAATGACATACTGCGAGAATTTTTGGATCGATTCGCCGTTGTTTATATTGATGATATTCTTATTTTCTCCAAAAATACAGAGGAGCATATTCAGCATGTTCGAACCATTTTGGAATGTCTGTTGAGGAATCAACTTTTTGTGAAATTGGAGAAATGTGTATTTCACGCAACCAAAGTAGAGTTTTTGGGGTTCATACTGTCTCCCCAAGGAGTTTCCATGGATGAATCTAAACTCAAGGCAATCCGAGACTGGCCAGCTCCTTGCTCTGTAAAGGAAATTCAAAGTTTTTTAGGTTTCGCTAATTTTTATCGGCGATTCATTCAAAATTTTTCAGAAAAAGTGAGCCCCATTACTCGTTTGTTGCGGAAGAACGAAAAGTTTGTGTGGAGTTCTGAGGCAGAAGGCGCTTTTCAATTCCTCAAAGAATCCTTCGTCACAGCCCCCATCTTACAACACCCGAATCCTTTGGAACCATTTTTCGTAGAGGCAGACGCTTCCAACCTAGCAATTGGAGGAGTTTTGTCCCAACGCCATAAGAAAACTGGACAACTTCACCCCGTTGCCTTTTATTCACGAAAACTCTCCCCAGCAGAAATAAACTATGCCATAGCGGACAAAGAGTTGCTGGCAGTCAAGGTAGCATTCCTCGAATGGCGTCATTACTTGCTGGGAGCCCGACATGTGGTAACTGTGTTTACGGACCACAGAAATCTGCAATTCCTTAAGTCAGCACGAACTTTGACTCCACGACAGCTCAGGTGGTCTTTATTCTTTGCAGATTATGATTTTGTTCTTACGTATAAACCTGGAGTAACCAATGGAAAAGCTGATGCCCTCTCTCGATTAAATGTGGGGGAGAGTCCTGAAGCGAAGACAGAAGAATTTCTCATTCCCACAGAAAGGATTGTGGCTGTCACAGTAGTGGATGAGTTGGAAGAAAAAATTGTCTTGGAATTCAAAAGTAAGGATTACTTCAACTGGGAGAATGAAGGTCCTGATCGTTCCGTGGAAGATGGGAAACCTTATTTTCAAGAAAAAATGTTTGTTCCCGGAGAGAAACTTCAAGAGGAAACCATACGAAGATTCCATGATCAGCCCTTGGCCGGCCACAAAGGAGTCTTGAAGACTTTGGAGTTGGTAAAGCGAAATTTCCTTTGGCCTGGTATGGAAGCTCAGGTTCGACAGTATGTTGCCACTTGTGAACAATGTTTAAAAGGAAAAAGTCTCAGACAGTCCCCACAAGGTCTTTTAATGCCTTTACCAGTACCACCTTATCCCTGGCACACTGTATCCATGGACTTTATTGTCGATTTACCATCGAGTCAGGGAAAGTCAGTCATTTGGGTGGTGGTAGACCAATTTTCAAAAATGAGTCATTTTATTCCCCTCAAAAGCCTTCCAAATGCCACTGAGTTAGCCACCTTGTTTGTTCAACACATAGTTAAATTGCATGGGATTCCGAAGGTGGTGATTTCAGACAGGGGTCCCCAATTTGTATCCCGATTTTGGAGATCCTTTCTAAGAGGGCTGGGGGTGGACTCTCGTTTGTCCACCGGTTATCACCCCGAGACCGATGGACAGACTGAGAGGGTTAATCAAGATTTAGAGCAGTACTTGCGTTTGTATCTTATGGATCAGGAGGGAGATTGGCCTTCTTTACTAGCTCCAGCTGAATTTGCTTATAATAACTCAGTGCATTCCGCCACTGGATTTTCTCCTTTCTTCTTAAATTCTGGCAGGCATCCCAACATGTTGGTGGGCAGAGTTGTAGGGGACGTCCCGGCTGCTGAGGAAATCATTCAAAAGTTACAGTTAGCATTTCAGTTAGCTACTGCAAATTTGGTTAAGGCAAAGGCTGCTTTCAAGAAACAAGCTGACAAGGGTCGCAAGGCAAATCCTGTTTATCTTCCTGGGGATCAAGTTTGGGTTTCCACGCGCCATATGCGCTTGCGGGGGAATCGAAAGTTTCAACCCAGGTTTGTGGGACCTTTTTCAGTAGACAGAATGATCAATCCTGTGAGTGTAAGACTTCAATTACCAAAAAACTTGAGAATCCACCCAACCTTTCATGTATCCTTGATTCGGAAAAACCCACCTAATCTTCGTAAAGTCCTTCAACCAGTTTCAGTGCAGGTAGATTCAGCGGAGGAATATGAAGTTAAAAGAATTCTGGATTCTAAGATCAGAAAGGGACAACTTTTCTATTTAGTGGACTGGAAGGGTTTCGGTCCAGAAGAACAATCTTGGGAACCCAGTTCTAATGTTCACGCTGCTAGATTGGTGAGGGAGTTTCACAAGACTTATCCACACAAACCTAGGAAGGGGGTTTTGGTGGGGGGTACTGTCAGGATTGAACCCATTGCAGACCGCTCTTTGTTGGTATCTTCCATTTCCCCTTCTCCCAACTGGACTCAGTTAGTTGCTACGTTTCGCTTGCACAGAGCAGGCGTTTCCCTGTTGCCACAGTAAGCTTCCAGTTAGCGTTCTAGTGTTCATTTAGAACGCTGGCTCTGGTACTTGGAGCGCGAGCGTTTTTCAAACGCCGCACTTCAACTGAAGATTTTCCCGTAGAGGCGAACGTTTCATTCACGCTCTCTCTCAGTTAGCTATTTTCCTGATACTATAGTTATAGTCAGTCAGGTTTCGATTTCCTTTCTGTTCCCTGCAGTAAGTTTATTTCCCGAGGTTCTGTGACAGCGTTCTGCCGCGTTTATCTCCTCAGAGACTCCGCTTGCCTTTCTGTCCCTTTCCCGTTTTCCCTTTCACGTCGGACTCCAATATTTTTACTCCCAAGTGCTTGTCTGACAAGAACGGCATAATCTCTGACCCCTCCTGGAATTCAGCGGCAGTAGCGTCAGTCAGGGGCAGTAAGCGGCTCGCTTTTCAGCCTGCAATTCTTCAGCGGCGGCCAGCGGCAGTCAGAGGCTGTAAGCAGTTCGCTTCTCTGCCCGCATTTCTTCAGCGGCTGTCAGCGGCAGTCAGCGGCTGCCTGTGGCTGTCAGCGGTTCACTTCACAGACAGCTCATCGACCTGAGGCAGAAACTACGAAGAAGTTGGTGAGCTCCATCCAGTATTCTTTGTATTGGAAAAAACTGTACTGTGGCTCATTCAAATAGCGGATTCTCTTCCAGTAATTAACTTTAACCCTTCCACGTTTGGAACTGAACTTTGGGCAGTCCTCTGTTGGTGTATTGAACTGGAACTGCTAACCTCCAAGCTTGGGTGCAGAGAATTCATGTAGATAACAATATATATATATATTCTTGTGTACCACCAATACATCATTCTACGAACTTGTGTCAGCTCTGCTACAAAGTCAATTCTTCACAGCTGATACTTTGAGACCTACTAGAGAGTAGCTAAACCTCACACATACTCAGGTAATTGGGAAAAAAGGTTCAGAGAGAGTAGTTTAGGAATTACCTTCTGTAGGCCTGAACTTAGTAATGTTGTTGTTGTGTTTTGCAGACTAATCATTACCATCCAAGGGCAGAAGAAGATGTCTGTGTGAGCAGTCTCTCTGTTTGTCTTATCCACTTCCCCTTTCCCCGTTGTCACTGTGGCAAGAGAAATCCGGCACAGTGGTTTTGGGGAATTGGGAGCTAGCTTCACCTTCGGTGTGGTACCCCCGCGGAGCTCTGGAACTTCAGGTACTTTCTGACAGGCGGTGGGGGTCGGTAACCGACATCAATCGGTTACAGTCGTCACAGGGCTTGAACCCAGGCATCCCTATCGGCACCGGAGTCGAACGACTCGAGAAGATCCAAAACAGATCGAATAAAGTTAGTCAAAAAGTAACTAAGGAGTACTGCTCTTCCCGGATCTGCCCTTGCTGGCGCAGAAAAAAGAAGAACTGACGTCAGCGCGCGAGGGCGGCGTCTAAGTACTCAGACAACGTCATCCCGGCGACCACGACGCTGACGACGGACGCGGAGCTGCAGACGACGCCTACCGACGCGCAGGGGTACTGCTATGCAAAACTTTCCGAATCCAGTCTGACGTCTGGGGATAGTCGAAGGTAAGGAATCTAACACTAACCTGTTTCTTTCAGATATAAAATTCACCAGAGCGTAAACCACAGTGGGCAATCCAGAGATAGATACATAGGTTGTAAGCAAAAACATTGCTGCACACTTCTATGATGAAAACAAGCACATCCCAATAAAAAACAAAAAGAGTTCTCACACACAACAGCTGAAGAATCAAAATGTAAGGAAACCGTACTTTACCGGTGCGCCTCAGCCTGAAGGAAAGTGACATATCGGCAAAACCAACGAGTTAGGAGGCAGCATAGAAGTAGGACAATGGAGGTAACCAATGGTAAGTACAGGCAGGAAAAAAGTCGGGTTAATGATTACTGCGGGTCTTGCAGACGGCGCATGTGCGCTGTAGCTCAACCTAAAAAAATGAACTCGAATATTCGCACTTAAAATCTTGAATTCACTTTCTAAGTAGAGTCAACTACCATAAGCATCCAACTTCCTGAAAGGCTCTGAAAAGCTGCTTTTTAGGTGCGACAATAGTGGGACACGGCAGGTACATATATATATATATATATATATATATATATATATATATACACATAGACAAGCTTCAGGTCTGGAAAAGCCAGGTGTAAATCTTATTTCCAAGGACACAGAGGATTACAGTTGTTCACTTGAAACACCGAGGAATTAGAACAAGTCGTCAAATCGAGTTCACTATAGCAATAAATAAAGGCAACAGAGGCAGAATAACATATTGGACAGTGAGCAGGAGTTTAAAAAACCCAGCATTAATGCAAAAAAGATAACCACAACAGCTGCAAGCCTATACTGACAACATTCAATGGACTTTAAGCTTTTAATATTTACATCACTGCCTTAATTAAACCGTTGCTAGGTAAGGGTGAATTCCACTATGCAAAATTTGGCTAGAGGAACCTACTGAAATAGAAAGGTAATTGGAAAAGCCAATAAGTACGAATATCATGTAGACAAGGGCCAGACATGGTAAAATTGGATATAAATGCGTTTGCATTTCCTACGGCTACACAATTATTCATAACATCAGGTATTCTTACCTTGCAGCTGCTGTCATTGTAGCAGTACCATTTTTCGTTTGGGTTTTTGGCGTATGTTACATAATGACCCCCTCCCAAGATTCCTGAATGGCACTGAAATAAAAACAAAAATGTACATGCATTTAATTTTGGGCTCGCAATCCTAACGTGTACCGTAAAACATAGTATGAGAGAAGCGTCAAAATTGAGACGAGACTTGTACCCTGGCCAGAAGCGCAAAAATCTGTGATAATAACTGGCAAAAAAAAGTTTAATAATCAGGCAATGGTAGCCAACTGCAAAACAAAAATGCTTGGATTCTTCTTATCTAGTTCCATAATTTTCTAAATAAGACTGGGGGTGGGGAAGGGAATGGGAAGATAGTGCCTTGCAAGAAAACATATATATTTTTTTAACATAATCAATAAAAGGTTTACATGATATCTTACTAGCTTTCAGGAACACGCAGAGTTGCAAAAGAAAAAACATTTTTATACTGTAGTCTTTGCTTTTTTGTAACGGTCTATTTTTTCGTAGTTTACACCTATTTGCAGTATGTGTTGGAGAAAGGTGTGAAACTCATGGGTGAACACGGACAGTTATGCATTTGTGAAAACTAATCGAAATTCCGAATTCTGCAAGGAGTCATTTGTGTAGATTGCTCATGGTTTTGGAGAAGAAAGGTTATTTTTGAAATAAAAAAAATACGTGGAAAAAATATCAATTACGTCCATCAGACCCGTATGGCTGCAGAGATGTATAGTGCTTGTTGGATGTGTAAAAACACGCAATGTCCAGAGCCAACAACTAGGCTGCAGCTTATAATTAATTTTTCATTGTGTATCAACCATGAGGCAAATAAGATGGCAAATCTAATGAATGAAAAATGGGTATAAAGTAAACCTATGTAATTTTGAAATGTGAACAACATACTGAGTTTATTAATAGAAGTCATTTGTACACTTCTGAAATTGGGGTTATCCATACTATCATCTGATTCAGAGGACATTTTTCAAAATGTCCTCTTTATTTCACATTGGCTCACATTTGGAAGACAAAGTTTTAGACAAATGGTAAAAATAAAAGTTCAACTTTTCAGTGTTCTCACACTTTTCCCAATAAAAAAGCAACAGAAAACGCGGAGTGGAGACATCAACTTTGAGAAATTACTCTTTTGGTAATGTGGGCAGGTGCAAAATTTGGCCCTGGGCTCAGATACCACTAAAAGAAACCTACAAATCGAGGCATTTCTAAAAACTGAACACAAAAGGAGATACCTCTACTGTTTCTTACCCACAATGATCTGCAAACCTCAAGCTTTGGCTAAAATCACCCATTTTCCTAATATCTCTCTGAGTTGTGAGATATCCAGAAAATTCCTCCCACAAAGAGTTGACACTTCTCCCAACAAAAACTGTACCACAGTTGTGAGGCTGGGCCTAGCACCTCACTGACAGCTGAGGAGTATTGGCGAGAGGATGGGGGGCCTGCAGTGGTTGCTGGGAGCTGGGGTGAGGTGTGATTGTGGCCAAGGCAGAAAAAGACATGGAGCAAGGTGACATGATACAATTTGCACAGGGGTGGTGGAGGTGAACCTCCCAGTGGCTTGTTAGCTATGGTTGTGCTACACCCCTGCTAACCCTGCCATAGAATAAATGCTGCCTTCTCACATAGTTTATTGAAGAAAATAGTGGTGACTATGTCTGGGTCCAACTGTAGCCCAACAGCAGATATGACATGTACGCCAGAGGAAAATAAGCATTGGCGAAAACAATCGGTATTGCCTTTTGGACCTATTGGCTCTGTCAATGTTGTTTGTTTCCTGGGAGAAACACACGAAGGGGAAAGAGCAACGTGGAGCTTGGGGGTGGAATGTTGGGAGGGATTTATTATTGGGAGGAAGAGGAAACTCACAATAGAGTGGACATCATAGATCTCTCTGGTGGGGCCGGGGAAGGGTTGCACGGAGAAGCACACGAGGGAGAGAGAAACAGAGCATGGGGTGTCGCCGGGCACAAGGAGGGGGGTGTCACAGTGCACAAGAAGGAGAGGCTTGCAATGGAGGGAAGCATACATGGGAGAGAACAACACAGACAGTGGAGGGTATTTTGCAGGTGGGGGAGCATAGGAGGGAAAGAGCAACACAGAGTGAGGGAAGCATACAAGTTGTACAGGAAAAGCACAAGAGGTAAAGTGCAACAGAGCACGGGGCGAAGCACATGAGGGAGAGAGCATGAGAGAGAGAGCGCATCATGGAGCGTGGGGAATTTTGAGGGGGAAGAAACACGAGGGGAGAGCAACACGGAGGGGTGTGGTAGCACACAAAGAAGAGATTAACACTGAACACAAGGGGAGGGTTTATGGTGGGGGTAAAGCACACAAGGGAGCTGGAAAACCAATGAACTTTTATGAAGTGCTTAACCAAAACGAAAAAGGAGGTCCCTAAAAGTACGCAGTGGAAGGACACTAGTCAGCTATGCAAAAGGATAGTAAATAGACTATGATTCAGGGGAGGGACAAACACAAGACTAGGAAGACAGTTAAACGAATAAGAAGCAAGCAAATGAGAAGGGCAATAAAACCAACTGATGGCAAGCAATGCACAGACTGAAAGCCCCATTTAACACTTTACGACGCTGATGACGGAACCGCTCCGCTGCGGCGGCTATTCAGCGTCGAAGGTGTTAAGTTCACAATAGGTCTTTCACAACTAGACAGACTGCACTGTGTGATGGGCAAGACCAAAATGGCAGGGGAGGAAGCCGAAACAACTGAAATAGTCAATCACTCTGGCCCCTCCAAAAGTGCAGCTCGTAAGGGAGGGGGGAGGAGATCACAGAATTTATAGCACTGGTTTAGAATAGGAGAATGAATAGACCTAAGGAACAAGAAGCAAAATTAATTTACTCTGGTAGACTCCAGTTCCCATATTATGTCCTCTCCTTATCTCCCTTGTTTCCCACAGGTTCTTCATCACCCTTACTGGGCATAATTGTGCAACTACTGCACAATTAACTTTACAATCCGGAGTAACTCCAGAGTACCCATCTGCAGTAAGGGATTACGCAAGTAATTGACAACACTTATCAACATGAAGTACCAGTAGCTCTTATTACCTCGGCAGTATGAGAACAAGTGAACTCTCTTGTTTTCTGAATAACGATTTTGGCTTAAAAGCTGTTGAATTGTATTAACATTTCTTTGTGTGTGGAAATCCCATTTCTCATGTTGTCGTAATTTTGGGTTTCCCAAATAAGGAGTGGAGAGGGGTGCACTCCCAGGTTTTCCTGCATCATCATTACTTGCCCTAAAACATATTGACAAGTGCGGCTTTTGTGAATTGCCTCAGCCCTTTTTGTGCTCTTTCTTTACAAATAAGAACAAGGAAGCCCTATTCCTGGAAAGGAGCAAAACAAGTAAACATGTAATAGTCTCACAGAAATCCATGAGGTGCCTGCTCCTGACCCGCTATAGAACAAGTTACTTATCTTCGGTAACGCCCGATTTGGTAAAGACTCTATTTAGCCACACATTCCTTACCTTAGACTATTCCCCATGCATCAGATTGGATTTGGAAATTTTGTGTTAGCAGTGCCCCTATGCGCCGGTAGGTGTTATCATTCTGCTCTGCATAGCGTCGTCCGCGCTGGAAGTCACATGCGTGGTGCCTATATAGGCACCACTCCAGGCCAGTAAACAACCTTTACAACACGGTCAAAACACCGCAGTGCCATCACAACGCAGATTTTACAACACAAGTCGTTACCACGACTTGCACTGGAGGGCGCTCTAGACTAAGGAATAGTAGATTTACTATTCCATCACCTTCCCTACTGTACGTAGGCTGGAGTTGGAATAGTAAATCATACTATTCCTAAGTCCAGCACCCTACAGCGCAAGTCGTGGTAACGACTTGCGTTGTAAAAGCTGCGTTGTGATGTACCGCGATCATTTTGATCGCGTGGTAACATCATACATCCCTCCAGGTCACTGATGGCAGTTTCTTTTTGAGACGTTCCACGCCAGAAGTGCGGAGCCACAAAGAACACTGAACACTGGTGTGTTAAACTAGGGCCCTTAAAAGGGTAACAACCCTTAACTCTGAAATCAGTTCAGAAAGTGGGTAGGCTAAATGGGTCAGTAACGAATCCGCGGGTAAGTGAAGTTTCTACCAGATAAGGTGTTACCAAAGGTAAGTAACTTATTCATCTGACAGAAACATCTTGCCGCAGATGATATCTTAGAATAGATACCCAAGCAATATCTCCCCGGAGGTGGGTGCTGCAATACAAATTAGACTAAAAAGTCCTGTAGGACCAAACGGTCAAAATGTCCATCATGATGGACTTGACTGTCCAGACAGTAGTGCTTTGTAGATGTATGCAGGGAAGCCTATCTTGCTGCCGGACAGCTATCCAGGACAGGAACTCTGCGAGGTAACACAGTGATCACACCACTGGCTCAGGTAGAATGAGCTTGCAAGGCTTCAGGAGGCTACTTTCTTGGCCAATGTGTAGCACATACTGATCCAGAGCATTACCCATTGTGAAATGGCCCATCCCTGCATCGCCCTTTGCTTTTTTTGCTCCGACATACCCCAACACAGGGTTGATCATCCACCAGGAATTATTTTGTGTGGTCAATGTAGAGTGGCAACACTCTTTTTGGGTCCAGCCAGTTGAGTCTATCCTTTACTCTAGAGAGGTGAGGCGGAACTTAAAAGGTAGGCAAATTTGATGGATTGGCCTACATGAAAGGTAGTTACCACATTTGGTAGAGAGGATGCTTTACTTAGAAGGACCCGTTTGTCTTGGTAGGTGCTGAGGTACAGAGAATGTGCTTACAAGTGCCTGTAACTCACCGACCCTGGGGGTGAGGAGGGAGTTATTGCCACTAGTTAGGCTTATATAGTGGCTAAAAGGGAGCACACATCAAAAATGTGAGAACTAGGTTGAGGTCCCATTATCGCATAATGAAAGGTACTGGTGGAGACCTTTCAGAAACCTATATAGAATAGGTGATTTGAAAAGGGAAACCTGATCTGTCAACCGCAGAAATGCAGAGATGGCAGAAAGATAACCTTTTAATGTAGCCAAATCAGAGCCCTGCCGGGCTAAGGTATGAATAAACAAAATAAATTGGGAAAGAGGTGCAGATATACAGTCAATGTGTTTTTCTGTATACCATGCCACAAACTTGCTCCAACGGCAGGCGTATACTGTTTTTGGAGGAGGAGACTTGTGGTTGCCAGATAATATTGCAGACTTCCAGCGGAAAGTCAAAAGCTGTTAACTGTCGCCACTCCACATATGAAAATGAAGGGCTTTCAGGTTTTGGTGCAGAATCCCGCCCTGCTGCTGCAAAAGAAGATCCTTCTGAAGAGGCAGCCTGATTGGAGAATCCATGCGATGCTCAAAAGCTTAGCATACAAGAATCTTTGTGCCCAATCCATAGCCACAACAATGACCTGGGACCCGTCGTTCCGGTTGTTCTTGAGAACTCTGGGCAGGAGTGGAATTTGTGGACAGGTGCACATGAGACCAGCGTTCCACTCGAGATGAAAAGCGTCTCGAGCAACAGCAGCCTGGAAACTCCAGCACGCAAAACTGCTGACATTGCACGTTCTTGACGGAGTTGAACAGATCTAATTACGGCTCTCACCACTCTTGGAAGAGACCTTACATTCCCTCTGGATGGAGATGCCATTTGTGATCCACTAGGTATTGACGGCTGAGTTAGTCAGCTCTGGCGTTCAGAGAGTCTGCCAGATGTTGAACCACTAGGAATATGCCTTGGTGTTCCAGTTGGGTACTGAGGCGCAAAGCCTCTTGACAAAGTATCCACAACCCCATACAGGCTTGTTTGTTGCAATACCACATGACGGTGGTGGTGTTCATGTACACCTGTACTAACCTTCTCCTGATTGAAGGAAGAAAGGCTTGAAATGTCAATCGGATCACCCAAAGCCCCAGGAGATTGATGTGAGGTCCGGATTCCGCCACAAACCAGAGTCCTCTGATCTCCCCATCTCCAAGATGGCCTCCTCAGCCCAGGAGTAACTTGTTCATCTGATAGAAACTGTCACTATGGTCAGCTCTGGTTGGGCAAGAGAGAAGGGTCTCCCACTTAACCAATCATGGTTCATTAGCCACCACTGCAGGTTATTGCAGTTCCCTCCGATATCTGGACCATGTCGGAGAAATTGTCCTGATGCTGCACTCACTGGAACTTCAGGTCCCACTGCAGAGTCCTCTTAGGTCAATGGGCATGTGCTACTAGCAGGATGCAGGAAGTCATGCAGCCCAGCAGCCTCTGAGTTAGTCTAGTATAAATCCAGGATAGGGGATGAAACATTGATATCATAGCCTGAATATTCTGGACTGGCTACTAATGCAGATAAGCCTGAAACTGCACCATGTCCAGAACAGCTATCATGAAAAGGATCATCTGATAGGAAGTCAGGAGTGGCATTGACATTTTGATAGTGTACCCCAGCGAATGCAAAATGTTCTCTTTAGTCAGGAGGTGGGAGATGATTGTCTGTGGTTAACCCACCTTCAGCAGCCAATTGTCTAGGTAGGTGAAGACTGCAACCCCTAACCTCTGGAGGTGAGCTGCAACCTCTGGCATGGTTTCCGTGAACACCTGATGGGCGCTGGTAAGGCTAATGGGGAGCACGGCACACAAAGCTTTCTTGGCCGACTGTGAACCGCAGGTAACACCACCTGTGGGCAGGCAGAACGTAGATGTTGAAAATATGCATCTTGCATGTCCAGAGATAGCATCTAGTCTCATGGGTCCAGTGGCAACAGAACTTACATGCACAAGAGCATCTTTAATTTCTCCTTTTTCAGGAAGACACAGAATGTGCAGGTCTAGAATAGGACGAAGGCAACCACAACCTACTTCTGTACGGACTCCTTCCCTATATCTCCCTTGGCGAGGAGAGCTAACACTTCCTGACTAACCAAGGAGACGTAGTCTTCCATCAGCTGGTCGTAACTAGATGGCATAGGAGGTGGAAGGCCACAAAGGGGAGGGAGTAGCCCCTTTGGACATGCTGCAAAACCCAACGGTTGGATGTTATTGACCCCCAGTGGTGCATTTGTTGGCAGATCCTACCCCCACTGGATGCCTATGATGGTTGGAGGGCAAACTAACAGGTTTTGGAGGCTGTGACTGCCGAGGGGTGGTGGACTAGCTTGACTTCTGGCTACCTATCCAACATGTTCTGTGGGAACCACGTCCTCTGCCAAGAAAAGATTGTGAGATTTGTTTCCTGTGGTGGCTGGGTGTATAAAGACGCAGTTGAACGCCCATTCCATGGCAACAAAAGGGGCAGCAGGCGGACTGGGGGGTGGCAATAGGCCAGGGAAAGGTCTAAGGACCTGGCCATAGCCCTGCTGTCCTTGAAGCGCTCCATCAATGAGTCGGTCTTCTCTCTTATCAGATGGGAGCCACCAAAGGGCATGTCTATGAGCGTAGCTTGGACATTCCGCAAAAAGTCAGTGATTGTCAACCAGGAGTGGTAGTTGAGGGCCACCAACGAATAAATTACTCTGCCCAGGAAGTCTGTGTGTCAGGCCCACATCTTATGGTGAACTTGACTGTATCCCTCCCGTCAGCAATTACTTGAGAGAGTATGGCTCAGTCCTTCGAGACCATGGGTAGCACTTGCACAACCAAGTGCCATATTGCCTTTGCAGGGCTTGGACCAGTCCCAGAGTAGGATGTTGGTAATAGCTTCATTGAATGGGAGAAATGGTTCGGTGGGGGCAACTCCCGGCTGAAACACCTCAGTGAAGATGTTGGTCTTGACTACCAGTGAGAGTAGCGTAAGGTCCAGGATCTCAGCGCCCCCGCACCACCACTGTGAAGGAGATACCATCCTCCATAACCATGGTAGAGGAGAGAACAGCCAGTGTCGGAGGAGGTGTCCAGCCCACTAGCGTATGCCAGATCCTCATACCAGTTGTCCTCGGGATCTTCTAATATCTGGTATTCATAAGGGTCTGCAGACCCCACCAAATCATCAGCCAATCCAGGCCTGCCATATGACGGGGGGTTTGGGATGCCCACGGATGACCCCAGGGTCAGATGACAAACGCCCGGCTCCGTATCAGAGTTGGGAATGATGATGGGGGCAGCGCCGGCACTGGAGAGGGTACCTGGTAAGGTCGAGGTCACTTAACCAGTGCAGCTCCGGATCTGTCAATGTATCATTAGGGCCCAACTGGTGCCAAGGGCCAACCCGCTGGCAGATCATCAGTAGGGGTCGCTCCTGGATCCGTGAGGCCCAAAAACGCTTCAGTGAGGTCAAGCCACCCAAAAATGAGATGCATCACCTAATAAAATTCCTAAAGTTGAGTAGGGGGCGCTCTTGCTTCAGAAATTCAGGGAGCTGAGGAGGGTATACAACGGTTAGCACGCATTTTTTACAACGCGGTACTGTTACCACGCTACTTTTACCACGCAAGTCGTTACAACGACTTGTGCTGGGGGGCGCTCCAGGATAGTAAATAGTTTAATTTACTATCCAACTCCTTTCCCTAGAGTCCACGGGGACTGGAGTTGGAATAGTAAATTAAAAAATTTACTATCCAGCGCCCCTCCACGCAAGTCGGTGTAACGACTTGCGTGGTAAAAGTAGCGTTGTAACGGTACGCGTTGTAAAAGTACGCGTGGTACCGTCATACATCCGCTGAGGAGATGGGCCAGATGGAGGCTCCACCATAGAGCTAGGGCTCAAGTGCAGATTCGTCCGAAGACTTGTGCAGTGAAGTTGAAGACCTCTTCGACTTCTTTTTCTTTCTATGGGACTTACCAGGTGGCTTGAAGTGGGACGACAAGTGCGGACTAGAACTTCGCAAATGATCTTGGGCCTGAGACCTAGAGCATCGCAGAGGCGATCAATGTCAGTCAGCATATAGCTTGAGGGAGCGCTCCCTCAGCGCCTTAGGGTGTATGGCACAGCAATCCTTACATATACCGGCGTTGTGATCTCACTCAAGTCACCATAGACAAGCCAAATGTGAGTCCATCACCGTCGATGACCGGAGTCACATGGCTCAAAACCGTTGGCTATCCTGCACTCCAGGAGACAAAGTCTCAAAACATCTTCAACAAAAAGTTGAAAAAATTATCAGTCAAAAAGTGACTGGGGGTACCTTTTCTCCAGATCTGCGCTTACTGGCGTGGAAAGAAAAAAACTGACACCAGCATGCTGCTGAGATGCCTAAATAGGCACCGTTCACATCACTTCTGGAACGGACAACACCATTTGGAGCAGAATGACACCACCCACTGACAGCAGGGGTATAGTTCACCAAAAAGGTTCAGATCCATTCTGGCACCTTGGGAATATTCTAAGGTAAGGAATCTGAGCTCGAAGTCTCTATCTGATAATACTCACAATTACAACAGCAGGCTCCCCACAGCACAAATTAGATTACGTTTACAGAAGGCAATGAAGTTAGAAAACAAAATGAACAAGAGGAAGCCCTTCAAGGATTGGCAAAGCATGACAGGCCAACGCCCGACAGCACTTCCAAAAACCTATTCTATTCAAACAACAATGAGTCAGCAAAGAGGAATATTTCTTTTTTTAATCAGGAAGAACTTTACCATTATGTGAGAAGACTACATAGGCAGTGGAACACATTTAGGCATCACAGGACAGCCAGTATTATCCCTGTTGAAATGTATGTGCAGGATAACAGAAGTCATTATTGGTGCAATGACCAGGCAATCTTCCAGGACTAATAGCCAAAGCAAGCTAACACAAGTTTTGGCAGCACATTTTGCAGCAGTGGAAAAATGAATGGAAATAATGGATGAATTGATAGCAGAGTCGATTTTACAGCAATCCACAGTGCAAACAGGTGCAACTGTACCACGATTTTAGATACTCTGAGAGCAGTACCAGAGGTGATAGCCTCTCTAACTAGAGGCATGGGCCTCGTATCGTAATTATAACAGAGGCCCAAAAGTAAAAACTGCAAACGAACTGAATGACAACTTGCCAGGGAAGAAGACTGAAACTATAGAGGCCACTAATCTTAATGATAGCTGTGACACAATAACTGAAAAAATACCACAAGGGAGACCCAGAGGAGTCGACACAAGTCACTTAGGCTATTCTACTCACACTAAGCCAGTTAATAAATCACAAGGCCATTTTCCTCAAATGAGGGGCAAAGGAAAGAAAAGAACACCAGAAACAGTATATCTTTGTTAGTGGCTATTAGCAGTTGTTGTGACCACACTCCAGCTTTAAACCCAGGGGCAAACCAAGCATTGGATTGCAAAAATGGCAAACAAAGATTTTTAGCTCTAGCACAAGAACAACAAGAATTGGGCTAGACTGGCTGCTACTATAGCTGGCTCCCTCCAACATTCTTGATTCGAATGAACATCTGCTACTAAACCCACAAAAACGGGAAGCAGATCATGCCCCGGCGCAGCTCACCCGATCAGGCAGCCACTTTTCAAATCCTCAGCTCGAACACTACAGGCATAGACAAACAACACACGAAGGGATTGGCTGTGTTATGTCAGAATAAATGTAATCTGCTTTTTGCAGCTGTCGTCTGAGGAGTAGTCGTCTCCCAGAGGTTTATGGTCATCCTTAAGGTAAGGGTATATTTTTTGTTTACTGAATCGTGAAATATCCTTCTGAAGTTTGATGACTTTTTGTCTCATCAGGTAGTCCTTGTTGTCATTGAGTTCTTAAGTAATTTCAGTCAGTTTTGCTTTAAAGACTGCATTGGCGATGTTGGCCTTCAGAGCACCCTCAGCTTATGGAGATTTTTTATATAAGTTCATCGGCCAATCGTTTCGCGGTTATGATGATGAGAACCAGTAGATCCCTGGTATATTTCCACACCACCAATGACCATTCTTCCTTGAACTGTTTGTCCTCAAGAAAGATTCTTGGAGCGTTGGTAACGATCAGTCCATTGGGCGCTATGTTGGCGCACAGGTATTCCGTCATGATGGAACCTGTGAATGATAATTTTCATAAGTTAGCGTTTCATATTTGTGATGGTTGTCCAATCCCCAGAGGAGCTGCTGGCCGCGGCTCCTCCATCTGAGTGTAGTATAAATGGCCCATCATTATTTCTGGGACGCATTCCTCGGCAAAGGAGAGGCCTTGGTTGTGCTCCAATGTCTTGGAGAGGCGGGTAGGGGAGGGAGAAATAAGGGAATGTTATTGTTGCCACTATAGGGTAAAGGGCAAAGAGTCAGTCCCACGGCTGAGCTGCAGTGCTAAGCGTTTTAACAAGAGAGACAGGGATCCGAGTTTGAGGTCTGGCACAAAGGCATATTTTACTTTATTTCACTCTCCTGTGCACTACCCAGCCCCCAAACCCGCACGCACATAACGGGTTCTTCGAAAAGATCTCAGATAAGAGCCCCGTTTACGGGAGCCCATCAGGCATTGCAGCGCCGGCCTGACGAGGGGCAAATGCCCTATGATGAAGCAGGACATCCCCCGGGGTGTGTGAGGGCATAGAGAAGAAAGACCTCCCTGTCTCCACGTCCAGTCAGGAACTGCACATCCCCTTCAGACTTAGCTTCTTCTGGAGCCTTTGTGCAGGACCTCATAACTCTGCTCTGTCCCTCTCTTGTTAAAATCCATTTTGTTAAGCCACGTGATTCTGCAGTCTTCACTGTTGCCTGCCTTTCTATTCTGCTTGAGCCATCAGATTTAGTTAACTCCTTCTATTCTAAGTCAGAGCAATATATGAGCTCAGAAAGGCCAGTACTTGCTAGAATGTACCTGTTGAACAAGTTACTTACCTTCGGTAACGATATATCTGTAAGGAACAGTAGTTAGTATTAGATTCCTTACCTTAGAATATCCCCAGGCGTCAGACTGGATCCGGAAATTTTTGCGTAGCAGTACCCTTGCGCGTCGGTAGGCGTCGTCTGCGGCTCCGCGTCCGCTGGTGCCATTGAAACTAGGGCCCTGAAAGGGGATGACCTTAACCCTAGATATCAATTTGCAGAACGGGGAGGATGGGTGGGGCGGTAAGGAATCTAATACTAACTACTGTTTCTTACAGATATATCGTTACCGAAGGTAAGTAACTTGTTCATCTGAAAGAAACGGGTTATTATTAGATTCCTTACCTTAGAATAGATACCCCAGCAATACCAACCGCGGTGGTGGGTCTGCGAACCAATAATCACACCAGAAAGTCCTGGAGGACGGAACGGCCAACTAAGCCATCCCTCCGGACTTGGCTGTCCAGGCAGTAATGTCTTGCGAACATGTGCAGGGATGCCCACGTAGCTGCCTGACAGATGTCCTGCAAGGGGACTCCCTGACCCAGGGCAGTGCTAGCCGCCGTGGCCCGAGTGGAATGGGCTCGCAGCCCAACAGGAGGCTCCTAACATGCCTTGATACACAAGACGACCCACCGAGAGATGGTCCTCTTGTGCACCGCCCGTCCCTTTTTAGCACCCACGTAACCAACAAAGAGTTGGTCATCCACCCGTGACAACCTTGGGCAGGAAAGATGGCCTAGTCCGCAACACAACCTTGTCCGGATGGACAGAAAGGAAAGGGGGTTTGGATGAAAGAGCCTGGAGCTCACTCACTCTCCTGGCAGAGGTGATGGCAACCAGGAAAGCAGTCTTCAGAGTAAGAAGGCAGAGATGACAGTTGTGAAGTGGCTCAAAGGGAGCGCACATCAGAAAAGTAAGAACAAGGTTCAAGTCCCACTGAGGCATCACAAACGGAACAGGAGGGAACATGTGTGTGATGCCCTTCAGAAAACGAGTTACAATAGGGGACTTGAACAAAGAAGGTTGATCAGGCAGCCTCAGAAAGGCTGAAAGGGCAGAAAGGTAGCCCTTGATAGTGCCCAGAGCAGAGCCCTGCTGGGCAAGAGAAAGAAGGAAGAGAAGAACCTCAGAAAGAGGGGCAGAAAGTGGATCCACAGCCTTTGCTGTGCACCATGCCACAAACTTATTCCACCTGCAGGCGTATATCGATTTTGTGGAGGGACGCCTTGCTGCCAGAATGACATTACAGACTTTAGGAGGCAAGTCAAATGGCCTCAACTGTCGCCGCTCAATCTCCAAGCATGGAGGTGGAGACTGGACAGTTTCGGGTGGAGGACCGTACCCTGCTGCTGCGACAGAAGGTCCTCCTGAAGAGGCAGACGAACCGGGGGATCGACTGACATACTGAGTAGCTCGGGATAGCAGTACCTTCGTGCCCAGTCCGGAGCCACAAGGATGACTTGGGCCCGGTCGCGCTTGATCTTCAGCACTCTGGGCAGAAGTGGTATAGGCAGAAAGGCGTACAACAGACCGCAACTCCAATCGCGATGAAAAGCGTCTCCGAGCGAGGGCCGCCTTGGAAATTCCAACGCGCAGAACTGATGACATTGTGAGTTCTCTTCCGTGGCGAATAGATCTAACCAAGGCTCTCCCCACTGCTGAAAGAGGCCTTGCGCCACGTACGAGTTCAGACGCCATTCGTGATCCATCATGCACCGACGGCTGAGCTCGTCCGCCCTGGCGTTCAGAGAACTTGCCAGGTGTTGAGCCACCAGGGTCACGCCCTGATGTTCCAGCCACTGCCAGAGGCGCAGGGCCTCCTGGCAAAAGGTCCACGACCCCACCCCGCCCTGTTTGTTGCAGTACCACATGGCGGTGGTGTTGTCCGTGAACACCTGCACTACACTCCCCCGGACAGAGGGGAGAAATGCCTTCAGTGCTTGACGAATCGCCCGCCCGCAGCTCCAAAAGGTTGATATGGAGCCGGGACTCCGCCGGAGACCAGAGGCCTCTGATCTCCGCCTCTCCCATGTGGCCTCCCCAGCCCTGGAGGGACGCGTCCGTCACAACTACGTGCTCCGGTTGGGGAAGGGAGAGGGATCTGCCGCTGACCCAATCGCGGTCCGTGAGCCACCACTGCAGCTGTCTCGCAGTGCCCTCCGAGATCAGGACATGGTCGGACAGGTTGCCCTGATGCTGGGCCCACTGAAACTTCAGGTCCCACTGCAGAGCCTGCATCCGCCACCGGGCGTGATGCACCAGAAGGATGCAGGAGGCCATCAGCCCCAGAAGCCGCAGCGTCAACCTGACCGAGACCCGGGATAAAGGCTGAAAGAGTGGAATCAGAGCCTGAATATCCCAAACCCGCTGTTCGCGTGGATAAACCCAAAACTGCGCCGAGTCGAGAACCGCTCCGATGTAGAGGAGCTTCTGAGAGGGGCACAGGTGTGACTTCGGCACATTGATGGAGAACCCCAGCTGGTGCAGGAGATCTGCCGTCGTCTGGAGGTGGCTGACGACTGTTTGGGGCGAGCCCGCCTTCAACAACCAGTCGTCGAGGTAGGGGAAGACTGAAACCCCTAAACTGCGCAGATGAGCTGCGACCACCGCCATCACCTTTGTGAACACCCGTGGGGCGCTGGTAAGGCCGGAGGGGAGCACGGTAGACTGAAAGTGCTCGTGGCCAACCGTGAATCGCAGGTAGCGCCGGTGGGCCGGCAGGACAGGGATGTGGAAATAAGCGTCCTGCAAGTCCAACGCTAGCATCCAGTCTCCTGGGTCCAGGGCAGCTAAAACCTGAGTCAGTGTCAGCATTTTGAACTTCTCCTTCCGGAGGAAGCCGTTGACGTTCCGTAGGTCCAAGTTAGGGCGTAGGCCCCTTTGCCCTTCTTGGGTACCAGAAAGTAGTGGGAGTAGCAACCACACCCTACTTCTGGCCCAGGAACATGCTCGATGGCCCCCTTGGCCAAGAGGGCCGTAACTTCCTCCTGCAGAAGTCGCAAATGATCCCCCGATGCACGGTGGTTCTGCGGTGGCATGGCTGGAGGGGTCGCCTCGAAGGGGAGGGAGTAGCCCCTTCGGACGATTTGCAGCACCCACCTGTCCGATGTGACAAAGCGCCAGTGGAGGAGGTGATGGCGAACCCTGCCCCCCACTGGCGTCACATGGGCCTGAAAGCACGGACTAGGAGGGTTTTGAGGCGGATGCTGCGGGGGAAGGTGTGGACTGTCCTCGCCGTTGTCCCTGACCGCCGCCACGGCGGTTTCCACGGCCACCACCGCGTTGGGTATTACTCTGCGGTGCGTGGCTGGCAGCACGTGTGGGGGCGCCCCTTCCTTGGCCACGAAAGGAGCGAAAGGCACCCATCTGCTGGCGCGGGGCCGAGAGGCCCTAGGACCTGGCCGTAGCCCTGGAGTCCTTAAAGCGCTCAAGCGCATGGTCTGCCTTGTCGCCAAAAAGGCGACGGCCATCAAATGGCATGTCCATGAGTGTGTTCTGGACATCAGCTGAGAAGTTGGCGGACCTCAACCAGGCGTGGCGACGAATCGCCACCGTCGTTGCCATCGCTCTGCCCAGTGTGTCGGTGGTATCCAGTCCACACCTGATAGAATAACGTGCCGCATCTCGGCCTTTCACAAGGGCTTGGCCGAGTTTAGCCCATACCTCCAACGGGCATTCTGGCAGCACGTCCGCGACCATAACCCACAGGGAGTGGGTGTAACGGCTCATGAGGCATGCGGTGTTGGAAGACCGCAGTCCCAGACTCAGGGAGGAGAATACCTTCTTGCCGTATTGCTCATACCTCTTGGATTCCCTGTCAGGCGGAGCCGACGGAAATGCGGTCTGGGAATTCGAAGCCTAAATAACCAGGCTCTCGGGGGTGGGGTAGGTGGACAGGAAACAAGGGTCGCCCGGGGCCGGACGGTGGCGTCTGGCCACGTTCCTATCTACAGGCGAACCTGTAGCGGGCCTGGACCAAGTGCCCAAAAGAACATCGATCAAGGCCTCATTAAACGGCAGCAGAGGCTCAGCGAGCTTGACTGCGGTTTAAGGACCTCAGTGAGGAGGTTAGTCCTCACGGCCGCGACGAGGAGCCCAAGGCCTAGGTTGCCCGCGTCAGCACCACACTGTAGGTTGCCCCTCCTCCGTAGCCACGGTAGGAGGTGAGACAAAACCAGTGTCCGGCGAGGTATCCAGACCACTGGCATCCCCAAGTCCACCTGTCCAGTCCTCCTGGGACTGACACTCCCGTGTCAGAGGGTCCTCAGACCCCTCCCAATTCTCCTCATCACCCATCTCCTGATATTCAGGGGTGTCAAAGGATGGGGCCGGTTCATTGAAGTAAAATTCTCCAAACGGCGTCGAAAGCGGCGCCGCTCCGACGCCGGAACCGGATCGAGGGAGGCATCGGGGACGGCGCCGCCCGAAGACGGCGCCGGAGGTGACACCTGAGGGACCGGCGCCGGTGAGGTCGTCAGGTCAACCGGCGACGACCCGGATCCGGAACCAGATCCAGTGAGGGCCTGCGGCGCCGGGCCCGAAGGCGCCGGCGGCGCCTGGGTCAAGGCACCCGACGGCGCCGGGGCCGAAGCCCCCGACCCGCTAGGGCCCCCAGACGGGTCCGCTGGGCCCGAAGGCGCCGCGGAGCCCGCCGGGGGAGTGAGGGACCTCATGGCCATGAGGAACCGCTCGATCTCCTCCAGCGTCGCGCGCGGCCCAGGGACCGGAGGGTATGGGGCCGGACGCGACGCCCGCGACTCCGACGGAGCCGCGTGGGTGGTGTCACCCGAATCCCCAGCCGCGTCGCGCGAGCGTTGGCAGAGCGATGACATCTCTTCGACTTCTTGTGCTTACCTGACGACTTCGAACCTGAGGAGTGATGTCGACTCCCAGAGCTATGATGGCTCCGATCCCGCGACCGGTCCCTCAACCTCCGTCCGGACCAGGACCTCTCGCGGCGTGGGGCCGACTGCCGGAGTTCGAGTCGCTTGTGGGACCGCTCCCGCCTAGCTTTCGAAGTCAGGGCCCGGCAGTCGGAGCAGGTCTTGTCGTCGTGGTCGACGCCGAGACACCGACGGTGAGGATCGGTGACCGAAATCAGTCGGTCGCAGTCCTCACAGGGTTTAAAACCTGCCATCCCTATCGGCACCGTTCGGAGTCGAAGACTCGAAAAATGATCAAAAGGGATCAAAAAAGTTTAGTCAAAAAATGACTAAGGTACCACTTTTTCCGGGATCTGCGCTGCTGGCGCGGAAAAAAGAAGAACTGATGTCAGCACGCGGAGGCGGCGTCTAAGTACTCCGACGACGTCATCACGGCGCCGACGACGGACGCGGAGCCGCAGACAACGCCTATCAACGCGTAAGGGTACTGCTACGCAAAAATTTGCGGATCCAGTCTGACGCCTGGGGATATTCTAAGGTAAGGAATCTAATACTAACCTGTTTCTTTCAGATTTGTAATGTACCTATCAGTCTATTTCAACTGATGCCAGCAGTTCTATCTCCCCTCCCACTCTGCTGACAAAGTGGTTTTTACCTGTCTATGTTAGTCAGTATCTATTCCTGTGTAGGCCTGTACCTTCTATTTGAGTCTCCATGCTTACTGTGCAACAAAGTGTGTATAAAAGGCCCCTGGTTTCTGTATTCCTTGTACTATCTCATCAGTGCCCAAGGGTGTGGTATTAATGTAGTCCCACTAATGAGTGATTAATAAACTTGTTATTTGTTATTCCAGCTTCAGTGCCAATCTCTATTTTGTTGGTTTAAGGACCAGTGGACAGATAAGTGTGAACTCCTGCACCAGTGACCCCCAAAAGGCTCATTTCCACACTTGTGGAAGAAACTAGATCTGCAGAGGTAGAAGCCACCATCTACAGGCAGAAACTAATAAAGTGCCAGACAAGGTTCATGTCTACCTGTTCAGTGCAAATCTAAAATTGCGGATACTTGTTCTCACCGCTGCATACAACCAAGTTATCAACAGTGGCTTTGTACCCAATTACTGGAGGTCAGCACTTATTGTGTAACAATCCAAAATACTCAATACCTATTCTCACTGCCAATATTTAAGAAAGGCATGTCATCTAACTTGGAAAACGCTCGACCAGCACCCTTACCTCATTGAACTGGGAAGATATATGGCAAGCTCTTCCTAAATCATATCTAGGAGTGGGTCAAAGTAATAGCATACTGAACAACCCCTAAGCCAGATTCAAGAGAGGAAGTGCAGAGAATCTGCTCACTGCATTAGAGAATCTACAAACACAATCAGTAGCCAGAGCAAACTTTGGAAGCCAAAGTAAGGGTACAGACAAAATTCAGATCACAGCTGGAGTTAGGCAGGGCTGTGTATTGGAGCCTCTGCACCTTTTAATCCTTATATAAATGATGTAGGCTGATAGATGACTACACTAAATCTAGATACATCGAAGCTGGTTGGAGAAAAAAATGCAATCCTTCAGTTCCCAGATAATGATGGGTAATTGGCACTAACTTATACATCAATGCAACAACTGTTTGAGGGTTTCGAGACATAATGCTCCAAAAGAACATGTTACTTACCTTTGCTAACACTCTTTCTGGTGGATACTCTAAATGTAGGTACCTCACCTTGTGAATATTCGTTATGTGGCAGAATGGATCGACATTTATTTCAGCAATTCCTCCATGCACCGGTTGGCGGCATCGTACAAGTTACTTACCTTCGGTAACAATGTATTTTGTGGAGACTATTCTAGCCGCAGATTCCTTGACGTAAGACTAGATACGGAAAACTTTTTGCCACAGCATCCCTGCGCACCGGGGGTACAGCACCACGTGACTCTGCCCTGACGTCGTCCGCGTTCATGACGTCAGCGAGGATACATAAGTCCCACCCCGGTGCCCCTACGTCGGTTTTCTTTGGAGAACTTTTCCACGCTACAACGCGGAGCCATCACAAACAAAAAACTGGGAGAATACTGGAACAGTGTGCGAAAAAATCAGCTAAACATAAAGGAAAGAAACTAATGGTGAGGAACAGCACCATCCAGAATAGTACCAGGCACTATGGCACCAAAAGTCAGGGAAGGAAAGAACAGAGCAGAGCTACTGCAAGCAAGCCTGCAAACAAATACAACAGCCTCCCTGGGGGCAGAAGGCATGTGAAAAATTGCACAGCAGACAAAGAAGTCTACAACCACAGCCCAGAACAGAGAGGGCACCAAGGCCAGAACGAAAGAAGAAAGACAATTCACACCCACACAACACCAGCAGGGAGAAACATCTGAAAATAGCTAAGGGTCGAGATCCAGCCAAGAGACCTCAATCCCAAGGATTACAGAGAAGTCATAAGTGCAATCATCGAAAGAAGGAGAGCACGAGCAGACCCCCCACTGGAGACCACGGTACAGGGGGCGTAGAAGCACCCATGAAATTATCAACCAATCACCAGAAGAGAAGAAATGGAGACTAGCATCTCCCAAGGGAGGGAGAAAGAAAAGGCACTCGCAGAAGACAACCACCCGGAGGCAGGCGAGTGTAGAAGACCAAAGAAGGGTCCTCGCAGAACGAGGAGGCAGGGAGGGTCGTGAAGGAATCTGCGGCTAGAATCGTCTCTACCAGATACATTGTTACCGAAGGTAAGTAACTCGTACATCTGATTCCTTAACGTGGAATAGATGCCCTAGCCATACACAAGGGGAAGGAGGGTCTGCAAGAGGACCTCCCCAGCTCGGGCTAACACAAGACCCCAACAGGGGACAAATCACAGGGACAGGGAAAAAAAACAGCCCACTCCTCCCCAACAGTGGGTGAGTTACAGGGACAGGGGAAAGAGTCCAGTCTTCCCCCCCAGCAGAAGAGAACCTCAGCATCGTGGAAGAACACCGGCCCCACAGGGGAGGTTTCAAAACGACAAAAGAGGCAGCCCAGCCCTCAACAAACAGGATAAAGAAAGGGCAAGACCAGAGGAGGCCAGTACACCCCAAGGCCAGTCAATGTACCAGGGACCTCCACCGGAAGCCCTAGAGGTACAGGCAACACGGAGGAGTACAGAGGAAGAAGAGCAACCCAGAGACTCCAAGGAGAAAGGGTAGAAATGAAGATAAGAGCCCTCCACCGGAACACACCCAGGGGAGAGGGCAGTCGAATCCATCACAGCTGGAAGTCAACAGGCCAGACAGTACAGCGCCTCAGCACTAAGGCAGGCAGGAGAAGAAATACATAGTCTCACAAGGCTCCCACGAAACAAGAAGCAGGGGTGCCAGGCTCACACCAAGGCCCCTGATCGTTGACCAGAGGAGCAGCTGGACGCTGACAAGCGCCACGAAACTAAACGTCCAGACCACACCGTTCAGGTGGGCGCAGCTGGACGCTAACAGCGCCACGAAACTGAACGCCCAGACCACATCAGCTGTCAACAAAGGCGAGGCCAGAAAAATCCCGAACAATCCCAGAAGGGCACCGCTCCGGACAGAACTGATCCTTAAAGAAGAGCAACCAGCCGGAAGATAAGAGGAGAAACAAGTAGGACGAACCAAGCCGTCAACACAGGAAAATAACCCTTCTGGAACACCAGACAGAGGACCAGGCCGAAAGGCAGACAAAGGGCAAAAACAGTGCTGCATAATGCCGCAGCTGCCCAAGAAACCGCACCAGCGGCATAAAGCGACACCAGGAAGGGCGAGGAGCCCGCAAGAAGGAGTCCACACCTTCCCAGTGTAAGATAGGGCTATCCAATAGCTACAAATACCCCACGTAGGGTAGGACACGTCTCAAGAAAGTATGGGAACCACTCTCAGGGAAGAAAATCCTGCATCAGAGAACAAACTATAAAACCTGCGGCAGAAACCACAGAAGGCTTAGTAAGCAGCCAAAAAGTACACTCTTGCCAAAAAGGGGCTGAACCAGCAGCCAACTGAAGAGGTGAGCCAACCAAAGGACCCAGAGGGCACAGCAAACCTCACAGAAAGTGTAACTGTCACTCCAACACCAGATTCCAGGAGCAGTGGGATAACACCTCCCACCAAGACCCAGAGGATCAACAAACCAACCTACTGAGGAGGAGGAGGACGGAGCCCCGCAAGAAGACGCTGAATGGCGGAGTCTGAATGAGTGTTAAACAGAAGGACCCCGTCAAAGGGTACGTCAACCAGACATTCCCTAATATTTTCAGGAAAAACAGCATCACGTAACCAAGCATGGCGACGGAGAGCCACAGAAGTGGCCATAGCACGGCCGAGAGCATCGGCAACATCCAAAGCTGCACGAATAATAAAGGCGGCCAACTCCCTACCATCCAACACATGGCCCCGCAGATCAGCAGAGGCACCCTCATGAGAGAAATGAGAAAGAAGGGACTCCACAGAGTCCCACAGGCTGGAAGTAGCCCTGGTGAACACACACAAAGTGTTAAGCGCCCACAAGGCAGCACTGAAAGAAGCGAAGACATTACGCCCCCATGAATCTAACCACCAGGCCTCCCGAGATGGAGGAAACAACACCACGGGCAAGCACGGAAAAGCATTCCGCAGAAGAGCGCCTTGAGTAGAAGGGTGGAAAGAAAGACAAACCGGGTCGTGCGGAGCAGGACGGTGGCGATGCAGTAGCGCCTGAGGCACCGGATCGCCTGTGGCAGGGCGCCCACAAGCCCCCATAAGAGAATTATGGAGTGATGCTTCAGAAGGAAGGAACAACTCCCATCCACCAGAGCCCTGGTGGAGAACTTCCAAGAGGTTGTCAGTAGGAAATGGACTAACAAGTTCACTCATCCTCAGAATACCAGCAACAGTGGAATTAGCCCGAACAAAGGCAACACTGGCCTCAGTAGGGCGCCGTGGAAGAGAAAGTAATTCCTCTGTGGGTGACGGCTGCAGACTGAGCCGCCCATCCCCAAGTCCTGGGGGGAGCGGCCAGCCCCGGAATAGGGGGGGTCCACAGATGAACGGGGGACCTGAGGGGCCTCAGGGGAAGGCAGAGAGGCCCGTGGAAAAGTCAGACGCGAGCCACGGAAAGAAGGGTTCGAGGATTTAGGCCGTGGGGACGGCGAGGAGCCTTCCCTGGAAGATGCCGGTGAAAAGGCAACAATACAGTGCAGTGTCTCCGGGGAGGAACACACCAACAGATGACAGACCGCTGGAGGAGAAGGGACCTCAGGAGAAAAATCAAGAACCCGATGCTGGCGCGGCTCCGTGGAGTCCGCCATCAGCGCCTGATCGGCGTCGACCGGCGCCAGAGTGGGCATTCGTGGTGCTGGGTCGACTTCTACCACCATGTGCTCTCCAGGATAATGGGGCAGGGTCGACGCAGGAACGATCAAGGAGCGGCGCCGAAAAGGCACTGGCTCGGCCTCAGACAGGCCAGCCGCCAGCGCTGAGGACCAAGAGAGGCTCGGGAAAGCGCCCCTGGTCCCAGCCTCCACCCGTGACTCCACCGGAGCCGGGGAGGAGGGCTCCTGGTGCCGAAAAGGCGCCAGCTCGGCCTCTGGCGAGGCAGCCACCTGCTCAGAGGACCGAGGGGAACTCAGGGGCAAACCCGGAGTCCTGGTGATCTCCTGCGACACCACAGGGAGCCCCGTAGGAATTTGCGGCGAGGCAGGGACACCAGGCGCCGAATAGGGTAGCCCCGAAGGACTACACCTCGACGACACCACCCTCCTACGACTTGAAGCCAAAACCTTTGGTGCCGGGGCCGGAGCAGCCGGTGACTCTGTGGAAGTCCCCGGGCGAGGCACGGGATCAACAGACGTCTCAGGAGGTGGAGGAAGGGCCAAAGAAGCCTGCAGAGCCACAGAGTACGCTGTCATTTGGGCCCTAGTCGCCTCTGCGCCAGGAAACGGCGGATAGGAAGGCAGCAGTATGGTGAGGCCTGCCCTGGGGGGAGTTGGCGCCCACCGCGGAGGGAGGACAGGGCCTCGGAGACAAACTGAAGGACCTACCAACCCCTGAGCCACGCCCTAGGGGCTGCGGCGAGAGACGGTGTCGCAGACGAAACCAGCGGCTCCTTGCATCTGAGGTAGGGGACGAACGCTGGGCTGACACTGACCTGGACAAGTGCGCTGATAGCAATCCGGCGCTCCCGCCGTGATTTAGGCTTAAGGTGCTGGCAGGCGTCGCAACTCTCAGAGTCGTGGTGCTCAACCAGGCACATGCAAATCGGGTGAGGGTCCGTCACCGACATGGGATGTGCACAGGAGGTACATGTCGAAGCCCGAAGGCATTCGCACACTGTTCTACTTAACGCCAAAGCATGAAAAGAATAGAAGGCCGGAAAACATGCCAGGACATAATCCGGATCCGCGATGCATGTGGAAAAGAGAAAAAACTGACGTAGGAGCGCCGGGGTGGGACCTATGTATCCTCGCTGATGTCACGAACGCGGACAACGTCAGGGCGGAGTCATGTGGTGCCGTGCCCCCGGCGCGCAAGGATGCTGTGGCAAAAAGTTTTCCGGGTCCAGTCTTATGCCTGGAGATAATTCCACTTTAAGGAATCTGTGGCTAGTAATCTCTATCAGATATATGGCTCTGCATAAACTCCATCCGGCTCCAGAAATGACACTGAAGCCACAAATCGCCACCATCCCTGTACACTGATGTCAGTTTCTTCCTGAATTCTGGTTGCGTCATTGTACAAGCAGGCCTTGATTAATCAGATATGACAGAATGCAGGTCACTAAATTGGGACCTTTTTAAAGATGTAGAAAAGAGTCCATATCACAGAAACGGAAGGTAGGGGGGCCTGTGAGGAGTGTGTGGTTAGAGTATCTACTAGAATGAGCATTACCTAAGATAAGTACTGTGGCCTTCTGATGGATAATTCAAACTGCAGATTCCCAATCTTGTGAATAGTTACCAAAGCAGTACCTCTCAAGAAGGTGGGTATGTGAAATGGCTCAAACCAAAAAGTTCAACAGGGTGGGATAAAGAGTCCCTCCAGCCAGACCTTTCTATCAAGGCAGCAGGACTTCTTGAACATCTGAACTGGTCCCACTTTGCAGCCCTGCAGGTGTTCAAGACAAGCAACCCATGTGCCAACACAGTGGTAGCATCCTAGGACCTAGTGTAATGAGACCTTAAGTCTTCTGGAGCCTGCTTGTTTGCAGGTGGGTAGCAGAGAACTATCCATCTTGAAAATGTTTTCTTCTGCACAGCCTTGCTCTTTTGCCCTTTTTTGCTCTTATGAATCCCACAAAGAGCTAGTCATCCACCTGATGGTCCTTGGTCAATCAATGTAAATGATCACAGCCTTTTTGAGATCCAAACAATGGAGTCTTTCTTGAGGGAAAAGGAGCAAAGTAAGCCAGAAGGATGATTAATTTATCGACATGGACAGGTATCACAACCTTATGCAGAAACACTGCCCTTATCCGAATCACCAACTTGTCTAGAAAAAAAAGGTGAAGTATGCTTGTTGCATGGACAGTTTACATTATTTCTATGAGGAACACAGTTTTTAGAGTCAAAAGTCGCACAAAACAACTATGCCTCAGTTCAAATGGAGAGTATATCCAATAAGTGGGAAATAAGTTGAGGTCCAACTGGGGCATCACAAATGGTATTTTACCAACAAGGGCTGATCTGAGTAGCTTTAGAAAGGCTCATAGGACCGACAAATAACATTTAACAGTGATGACAGCAAGTCCTTGCTTGGCTAGAGAAAAGTTAAACTGACATACATCAGACAACTTTACTTATAGGGGTTGTATCTGTCGAGAGGTACACTAACCGACAAACCTTGGATGTAGGACTCTGCCCTGAAGCTGCGACAGAAGATTCTCCCAAATCGGCCGCCAAATCGGAGGGTCAGATGCCCATGGCCAGAAATTCTAGGTGCCACATTCTGCCGGACTAATTAGCTGCCACTAAAATGACTTGGGACCTGTTGTTCCTGATCTACATCAGAACGTTCAGATGGAGAGGTAGATGAGGGAAGGCATACAGGAGTCCCGTGCCCACTCTAGGTGGAAAGCACCTCGGTAGGAGCATCTCTTTGGTAACTCTACAGTGCAAATGTTTGTACACTGCACATTCTAAGCTGTGGTGAAAAGATCAAGTTAGGGTTCTTACTACTGCCGGAAGACACACTATGCCACCCCCAAGTGGACTTGCTATTCATGATCCGGTAGGCAACGCTGGCTGAGTGTGCCTGCCCAGGCACTGGATGATCCAGCCAGATGGCTTGGCCAGTGACAAAGGCGCAGAGCCTCCTGGCACAGAATCCACAACCCCTCTTGTGATCTTTGCTGCACCAGCACTTCCTTTATGAACGGAAGGAAGGCTCTCAGTGGCAGGTGAATCCTCCGTAACTCCAACAAACTGAAGGCAGGTCTCCACCAAAGATCAGAGTCCTCTGATATCCATCTCTTCCAGATGACCTCCCCAACCATGCAAAGATGCATTGCTCACAACCGTCAGCTGTGGGTGGTGTAGAGAGAGGTGTCTGCCACCGATCCAACTGCGGTCTAACAGCCACCACTGCAGATCTTTTGCAGAATCTGCAGACAACAGTATAGAATCCAGAGTTTCCCTTGGTGCTAAGATCACGGAGACTTCATATGCAAATGCAGAGCCAATGTGTGCTACCTAGCATAGTCCACCTTATTTACAACAAGGGGTGGTGAGGGACAGAGTCTCTGAATTAAGCAGAATACTCTCACCCAGTCAAGAGATCAGGGCTAGATCCAACACCGTTTTTTAGCTCATTGCACCATCCCAGTTTCAGAACCTGGCTGTATGCAAATTAGTCTGTTCCTGTCCCAGTGCATGATGGGAACAGGGCAAACCAAACTACAAAAGCCAATTCTTACACTGGGAAGGAAACAAGCTTCCGGGTGTTTCTGGCATTACAGCCGTCTTCGGCCCGGCTTGCTTGAATCCTGATGGTGCAATGAGCAAGGGACTCATGTCTGAGTATACCCTTCCACGCTTAGGGTGGACAAAATTATTTACAACAAGGGGTGGTGAGGGACAGAGTCTCTGAATTAAGCAGAATACTCTCACCCAGTCAAGAGATCAGGGCTAGATCCAACACCGTTTTTTAGCTCATTGCACCATCCCAGTTTCAGAACCTGGCTGTATGCAAACTAGTCTGTTCCTGTCCCAGTGCATGATGGGAACAGGGCAAACCAAACTACAAAAGCCAATTCTTACACTGGGAAGGAAACAAGCTTCCGGGGTGGTGCAATGAGCTAAAAAACGGTGTTGGATCTAGCCCTGATCTCTTGACTGGGTGTGAGTGTGGAAATAATTTTGTCCACCCTAAGCGTGGAAGGGTATACTCAGATGTGAGTCCCTTGCTCATTGCACCATCAGGATTCAAGCAAGCCGGGCCGAAGACGCCTGAAATGGCAGAAACCGGTCCCCGGAAGCTTGTTTCCTTCCCAGTGTAAGAATTGGCTTTTGTAGTCTGGTCTGCCCTGTTCCCATGATGCACTGGGCCAGGGACAGACTAATTTGCATACAGCCAGGTTCTGAAACTGGGATGGTGCAATGAGCTAAAAAACGGTGTTGGATCTAGCCCTGATCTCTTGACTGGGTGTGAGTACTCTGCTTAATTCAGAGACTCTGTCCATCACCACCCTTTGTTGTAAATAATTTTGTCCACCCTAAGCGTGGAAGGGTATACTCAGATGTGAGTCCCTTGCTCATTGCACCATCAGGATTCAAGCAAGCCGGGCCGAAGACGCCTGAAATGGCAGAAACCGGTCCCCGGAAGCTTGTTTCCTTCCCAGTGTAAGAATTGGCTTTTGTAGTCTGGTCTGCCCTGTTCCCATGATGCACTGGGCCAGGGACAGACTAATTTGCATACAGCCAGGTTCTGAAACTGGGATGGTGCAATGAGCTAAAAAACGGTGTTGGATCTAGCCCTGATCTCTTGACTGGGTGTGAGTACTCTGCTTAATTCAGAGACTCTGTCCATCACCACCCTTTGTTGTAAATAATTTTGTCCACCCTAAGCGTGGAAGGGTATACTCAGATGTGAGTCCCTTGCTCATTGCACCATCAGGATTCAAGCAAGCCGGGCCGAAGACGCCTGAAATGGCAGAAACCGGTCCCCGGAAGCTTGTTTCCTTCCCAGTGTAAGAATTGGCTTTTGTAGTCTGGTCTGCCCTGTTCCCATGATGCACTGGGCCAGGGACAGACTAATTTGCATACAGCCAGGTTCTGAAACTGGGATGGTGCAATGAGCTAAAAAACGGTGTTGGATCTAGCCCTGATCTCTTGACTGGGTGTGAGTACTCTGCTTAATTCAGAGACTCTGTCCATCACCACCCTTTGTTGTAAATAATTTTGTCCACCCTAAGCGTGGAAGGGTATACTCAGATGTGAGTCCCTTGCTCATTGCACCATCAGGATTCAAGCAAGCCGGGCCGAAGACGCCTGAAATGGCAGAAACCGGTCCCCGGAAGCTTGTTTCCTTCCCAGTGTAAGAATTGGCTTTTGTAGTCTGGTCTGCCCTGTTCCCATGATGCACTGGGCCAGGGACAGACTAATTTGCATACAGCCAGGTTCTGAAACTGGGATGGTGCAATGAGCTAAAAAACGGTGTTGGATCTAGCCCTGATCTCTTGACTGGGTGTGAGTACTCTGCTTAATTCAGAGACTCTGTCCATCACCACCCTTTGTTGTAAATAATTTTGTCCACCCTAAGCGTGGAAGGGTATACTCAGATGTGAGTCCCTTGCTCATTGCACCATCAGGATTCAAGCAAGCCGGGCCGAAGACGCCTGAAATGGCAGAAACCGGTCCCCGGAAGCTTGTTTCCTTCCCAGTGTAAGAATTGGCTTTTGTAGTCTGGTCTGCCCTGTTCCCATGATGCACTGGGCCAGGGACAGACTAATTTGCATACAGCCAGGTTCTGAAACTGGGATGGTGCAATGAGCTAAAAAACGGTGTTGGATCTAGCCCTGATCTCTTGACTGGGTGTGAGTACTCTGCTTAATTCAGAGACTCTGTCCATCACCACCCTTTGTTGTAAATAATTTTGTCCACCCTAAGCGTGGAAGGGTATACTCAGATGTGAGTCCCTTGCTCATTGCACCATCAGGATTCAAGCAAGCCGGGCCGAAGACGCCTGAAATGGCAGAAACCGGTCCCCGGAAGCTTGTTTCCTTCCCAGTGTAAGAATTGGCTTTTGTAGTCTGGTCTGCCCTGTTCCCATGATGCACTGGGCCAGGGACAGACTAATTTGCATACAGCCAGGTTCTGAAACTGGGATGGTGCAATGAGCTAAAAAACGGTGTTGGATCTAGCCCTGATCTCTTGACTGGGTGTGAGTACTCTGCTTAACTCAGAGACTCTGTCCATCACCACCCTTTGTTGTAAATAATTTTGTCCACCCTAAGCGTGGAAGGGTATACTCAGATGTGAGTCCCTTGCTCATTGCACCATCAGGATTCAAGCAAGCCGGGCCGAAGACGCCTGAAATGGCAGAAACCGGTCCCCGGAAGCTTGTTTCCTTCCCAGTGTAAGAATTGGCTTTTGTAGTCTGGTCTGCCCTGTTCCCATGATGCACTGGGCCAGGGACAGACTAATTTGCATACAGCCAGGTTCTGAAACTGGGATGGTGCAATGAGCTAAAAAACGGTGTTGGATCTAGCCCTGATCTCTTGACTGGGTGTGAGTACTCTGCTTAATTCAGAGACTCTGTCCATCACCACCCTTTGTTGTAAATAATTTTGTCCACCCTAAGCGTGGAAGGGTATACTCAGATGTGAGTCCCTTGCTCATTGCACCATCAGGATTCAAGCAAGCCGGGCCGAAGACGCCTGAAATGGCAGAAACCGGTCCCCGGAAGCTTGTTTCCTTCCCAGTGTAAGAATTGGCTTTTGTAGTCTGGTCTGCCCTGTTCCCATGATGCACTGGGCCAGGGACAGACTAATTTGCATACAGCCAGGTTCTGAAACTGGGATGGTGCAATGAGCTAAAAAACGGTGTTGGATCTAGCCCTGATCTCTTGACTGGGTGTGAGTACTCTGCTTAATTCAGAGACTCTGTCCATCACCACCCTTTGTTGTAAATAATTTTGTCCACCCTAAGCGTGGAAGGGTATACTCAGATGTGAGTCCCTTGCTCATTGCACCATCAGGATTCAAGCAAGCCGGGCCGAAGACGCCTGAAATGGCAGAAACCGGTCCCCGGAAGCTTGTTTCCTTCCCAGTGTAAGAATTGGCTTTTGTAGTCTGGTCTGCCCTGTTCCCATGATGCACTGGGCCAGGGACAGACTAATTTGCATACAGCCAGGTTCTGAAACTGGGATGGTGCAATGAGCTAAAAAACGGTGTTGGATCTAGCCCTGATCTCTTGACTGGGTGTGAGTACTCTGCTTAATTCAGAGACTCTGTCCATCACCACCCTTTGTTGTAAATAATTTTGTCCACCCTAAGCGTGGAAGGGTATACTCAGATGTGAGTCCCTTGCTCATTGCACCATCAGGATTCAAGCAAGCCGGGCCGAAGACGCCTGAAATGGCAGAAACCGGTCCCCGGAAGCTTGTTTCCTTCCCAGTGTAAGAATTGGCTTTTGTAGTCTGGTCTGCCCTGTTCCCATGATGCACTGGGCCAGGGACAGACTAATTTGCATACAGCCAGGTTCTGAAACTGGGATGGTGCAATGAGCTAAAAAACGGTGTTGGATCTAGCCCTGATCTCTTGACTGGGTGTGAGTACTCTGCTTAATTCAGAGACTCTGTCCATCACCACCCTTTGTTGTAAATAATTTTGTCCACCCTAAGCGTGGAAGGGTATACTCAGATGTGAGTCCCTTGCTCATTGCACCATCAGGATTCAAGCAAGCCGGGCCGAAGACGCCTGAAATGGCAGAAACCGGTCCCCGGAAGCTTGTTTCCTTCCCAGTGTAAGAATTGGCTTTTGTAGTCTGGTCTGCCCTGTTCCCATGATGCACTGGGCCAGGGACAGACTAATTTGCATACGGCCAGGTTCTGAAACTGGGATGGTGCAATGAGCTAAAAAACGGTGTTGGATCTAGCCCTGATCTCTTGACTGGGTGTGAGTACTCTGCTTAATTCAGAGACTCTGTCCATCACCACCCTTTGTTGTAAATAATTTTGTCCACCCTAAGCGTGGAAGGGTATACTCAGATGTGAGTCCCTTGCTCATTGCACCATCAGGATTCAAGCAAGCCGGGCCGAAGACGCCTGAAATGGCAGAAACCGGTCCCCGGAAGCTTGTTTCCTTCCCAGTGTAAGAATTGGCTTTTGTAGTCTGGTCTGCCCTGTTCCCATGATGCACTGGGCCAGGGACAGACTAATTTGCATACAGCCAGGTTCTGAAACTGGGATGGTGCAATGAGCTAAAAAACGGTGTTGGATCTAGCCCTGATCTCTTGACTGGGTGTGAGTACTCTGCTTAATTCAGAGACTCTGTCCATCACCACCCTTTGTTGTAAATAATTTTGTCCACCCTAAGCGTGGAAGGGTATACTCAGATGTGAGTCCCTTGCTCATTGCACCATCAGGATTCAAGCAAGCCGGGCCGAAGACGCCTGAAATGGCAGAAACCGGTCCCCGGAAGCTTGTTTCCTTCCCAGTGTAAGAATTGGCTTTTGTAGTCTGGTCTGCCCTGTTCCCATGATGCACTGGGCCAGGGACAGACTAATTTGCATACAGCCAGGTTCTGAAACTGGGATGGTGCAATGAGCTAAAAAACGGTGTTGGATCTAGCCCTGATCTCTTGACTGGGTGTGAGTACTCTGCTTAACTCAGAGACTCTGTCCATCACCACCCTTTGTTGTAAATAATTTTGTCCACCCTAAGCGTGGAAGGGTATACTCAGATGTGAGTCCCTTGCTCATTGCACCATCAGGATTCAAGCAAGCCGGGCCGAAGACGCCTGAAATGGCAGAAACCGGTCCCCGGAAGCTTGTTTCCTTCCCAGTGTAAGAATTGGCTTTTGTAGTCTGGTCTGCCCTGTTCCCATGATGCACTGGGCCAGGGACAGACTAATTTGCATACAGCCAGGTTCTGAAACTGGGATGGTGCAATGAGCTAAAAAACGGTGTTGGATCTAGCCCTGATCTCTTGACTGGGTGTGAGTACTCTGCTTAATTCAGAGACTCTGTCCATCACCACCCTTTGTTGTAAATAATTTTGTCCACCCTAAGCGTGGAAGGGTATACTCAGATGTGAGTCCCTTGCTCATTGCACCATCAGGATTCAAGCAAGCCGGGCCGAAGACGCCTGAAATGGCAGAAACCGGTCCCCGGAAGCTTGTTTCCTTCCCAGTGTAAGAATTGGCTTTTGTAGTCTGGTCTGCCCTGTTCCCATGATGCACTGGGCCAGGGACAGACTAATTTGCATACAGCCAGGTTCTGAAACTGGGATGGTGCAATGAGCTAAAAAACGGTGTTGGATCTAGCCCTGATCTCTTGACTGGGTGTGAGTACTCTGCTTAATTCAGAGACTCTGTCCATCACCACCCTTTGTTGTAAATAATTTTGTCCACCCTAAGCGTGGAAGGGTATACTCAGATGTGAGTCCCTTGCTCATTGCACCATCAGGATTCAAGCAAGCCGGGCCGAAGACGCCTGAAATGGCAGAAACCGGTCCCCGGAAGCTTGTTTCCTTCCCAGTGTAAGAATTGGCTTTTGTAGTCTGGTCTGCCCTGTTCCCATGATGCACTGGGCCAGGGACAGACTAATTTGCATACAGCCAGGTTCTGAAACTGGGATGGTGCAATGAGCTAAAAAACGGTGTTGGATCTAGCCCTGATCTCTTGACTGGGTGTGAGTACTCTGCTTAATTCAGAGACTCTGTCCATCACCACCCTTTGTTGTAAATAATTTTGTCCACCCTAAGCGTGGAAGGGTATACTCAGATGTGAGTCCCTTGCTCATTGCACCATCAGGATTCAAGCAAGCCGGGCCGAAGACGCCTGAAATGGCAGAAACCGGTCCCCGGAAGCTTGTTTCCTTCCCAGTGTAAGAATTGGCTTTTGTAGTCTGGTCTGCCCTGTTCCCATGATGCACTGGGCCAGGGACAGACTAATTTGCATACAGCCAGGTTCTGAAACTGGGATGGTGCAATGAGCTAAAAAACGGTGTTGGATCTAGCCCTGATCTCTTGACTGGGTGTGAGTACTCTGCTTAATTCAGAGACTCTGTCCATCACCACCCTTTGTTGTAAATAATTTTGTCCACCCTAAGCGTGGAAGGGTATACTCAGATGTGAGTCCCTTGCTCATTGCACCATCAGGATTCAAGCAAGCCGGGCCGAAGACGCCTGAAATGGCAGAAACCGGTCCCCGGAAGCTTGTTTCCTTCCCAGTGTAAGAATTGGCTTTTGTAGTCTGGTCTGCCCTGTTCCCATGATGCACTGGGCCAGGGACAGACTAATTTGCATACGGCCAGGTTCTGAAACTGGGATGGTGCAATGAGCTAAAAAACGGTGTTGGATCTAGCCCTGATCTCTTGACTGGGTGTGAGTACTCTGCTTAATTCAGAGACTCTGTCCATCACCACCCTTTGTTGTAAATAATTTTGTCCACCCTAAGCGTGGAAGGGTATACTCAGATGTGAGTCCCTTGCTCATTGCACCATCAGGATTCAAGCAAGCCGGGCCGAAGACGCCTGAAATGGCAGAAACCGGTCCCCGGAAGCTTGTTTCCTTCCCAGTGTAAGAATTGGCTTTTGTAGTCTGGTCTGCCCTGTTCCCATGATGCACTGGGCCAGGGACAGACTAATTTGCATACAGCCAGGTTCTGAAACTGGGATGGTGCAATGAGCTAAAAAACGGTGTTGGATCTAGCCCTGATCTCTTGACTGGGTGTGAGTACTCTGCTTAATTCAGAGACTCTGTCCATCACCACCCTTTGTTGTAAATAATTTTGTCCACCCTAAGCGTGGAAGGGTATACTCAGATGTGAGTCCCTTGCTCATTGCACCATCAGGATTCAAGCAAGCCGGGCCGAAGACGCCTGAAATGGCAGAAACCGGTCCCCGGAAGCTTGTTTCCTTCCCAGTGTAAGAATTGGCTTTTGTAGTCTGGTCTGCCCTGTTCCCATGATGCACTGGGCCAGGGACAGACTAATTTGCATACAGCCAGGTTCTGAAACTGGGATGGTGCAATGAGCTAAAAAACGGTGTTGGATCTAGCCCTGATCTCTTGACTGGGTGCGAGTACTCTGCTTAATTCAGAGACTCTGTCCATCACCACCCTTTGTTGTAAATAATTTTGTCCACCCTAAGCGTGGAAGGGTATACTCAGATGTGAGTCCCTTGCTCATTGCACCATCAGGATTCAAGCAAGCCGGGCCGAAGACGCCTGAAATGGCAGAAACCGGTCCCCGGAAGCTTGTTTCCTTCCCAGTGTAAGAATTGGCTTTTGTAGTCTGGTCTGCCCTGTTCCCATGATGCACTGGGCCAGGGACAGACTAATTTGCATACAGCCAGGTTCTGAAACTGGGATGGTGCAATGAGCTAAAAAACGGTGTTGGATCTAGCCCTGATCTCTTGACTGGGTGTGAGTACTCTGCTTAATTCAGAGACTCTGTCCATCACCACCCTTTGTTGTAAATAATTTTGTCCACCCTAAGCGTGGAAGGGTATACTCAGATGTGAGTCCCTTGCTCATTGCACCATCAGGATTCAAGCAAGCCGGGCCGAAGACGCCTGAAATGGCAGAAACCGGTCCCCGGAAGCTTGTTTCCTTCCCAGTGTAAGAATTGGCTTTTGTAGTCTGGTCTGCCCTGTTCCCATGATGCACTGGGCCAGGGACAGACTAATTTGCATACAGCCAGGTTCTGAAACTGGGATGGTGCAATGAGCTAAAAAACGGTGTTGGATCTAGCCCTGATCTCTTGACTGGGTGTGAGTACTCTGCTTAATTCAGAGACTCTGTCCATCACCACCCTTTGTTGTAAATAATTTTGTCCACCCTAAGCGTGGAAGGGTATACTCAGATGTGAGTCCCTTGCTCATTGCACCATCAGGATTCAAGCAAGCCGGGCCGAAGACGCCTGAAATGGCAGAAAACGGTCCCCGGAAGCTTGTTTCCTTCCCAGTGTAAGAATTGGCTTTTGTAGTCTGGTCTGCCCTGTTCCCATGATGCACTGGGCCAGGGACAGACTAATTTGCATACAGCCAGGTTCTGAAACTGGGATGGTGCAATGAGCTAAAAAACGGTGTTGGATCTAGCCCTGATCTCTTGACTGGGTGTGAGTACTCTGCTTAATTCAGAGACTCTGTCCATCACCACCCTTTGTTGTAAATAATTTTGTCCACCCTAAGCGTGGAAGGGTATACTCAGATGTGAGTCCCTTGCTCATTGCACCATCAGGATTCAAGCAAGCCGGGCCGAAGACGCCTGAAATGGCAGAAACCGGTCCCCGGAAGCTTGTTTCCTTCCCAGTGTAAGAATTGGCTTTTGTAGTCTGGTCTGCCCTGTTCCCATGATGCACTGGGCCAGGGACAGACTAATTTGCATACAGCCAGGTTCTGAAACTGGGATGGTGCAATGAGCTAAAAAACGGTGTTGGATCTAGCCCTGATCTCTTGACTGGGTGTGAGTACTCTGCTTAATTCAGAGACTCTGTCCATCACCACCCTTTGTTGTAAATAATTTTGTCCACCCTAAGCGTGGAAGGGTATACTCAGATGTGAGTCCCTTGCTCATTGCACCATCAGGGTTCAAGCAAGCCGGGCCGAAGACGCCTGAAATGGCAGAAACCGGTCCCCGGAAGCTTGTTTCCTTCCCAGTGTAAGAATTGGCTTTTGTAGTCTGGTCTGCCCTGTTCCCATGATGCACTGGGCCAGGGACAGACTAATTTGTATACAGCCAGGTTCTGAAACTGGGATGGTGCAATGAGCTAAAAAACGGTGTTGGATCTAGCCCTGATCTCTTGACTTGGTGTGAGTACTCTGCTTAATTCAGAGACTCTGTCCATCACCACCCTTTGTTGTAAATAGCATAGTCCACCAGCACAATGCAGGGGCCAAGAAGTCTCAGAGCCACTCTCCCGGAGACCCAGCACTGAGGCTGAAACACCACAATCATAGCTTGAATAATCTGGAATTGTTGACCCTGAGGAAAGACTCAAAACTCCATCTTATTCAGAAGGGCCCTGCTAAATGGGAGACTGTAAAAAGGAGGCTGGTGTGACTTGTGCGACTTCGGCACATTGATTGAAAACCACAAAGATGTGAGGAGGTTCACTATTGTCTAGAGGTGGTCCACGATTGACTGAGGTGAGGATGTTTTCAGCAACAGTAGCTGAGGGATGGGAAGACTGGTATTACCAACCTTCGAAGATGTACAGCCACTACCACCATCACTTTTGTGAACACCCGTTAGGCACTAATCAGGCCGAAGGGGAGCATGGAAAAATTGACATTTTGGGAGCTCCACTCCTCACATTCAACATTTCTTTAGGATCTCCTCCTTGGGAGTGTTGGATGCAGAGCTCAGCGTGGTGCCAAACGGTTCTTAGTGGTTCTGCTCGGGGGCATTTCGGGCTGCTGTGTCCGGTTGGAGGGCTGGTGGTTGAGCGCAGTTAGAGCCCTGCTTGCTCTTGTAAGCTTCCATGGAGTCCTGAGCGGGTAAGCGCCATCTTGTAAGATCTAATATGTTCCAGTCCAAGATGGCGGCCCGTCAATACTGCTTTACCTTGCCTGCCCAAATCATTAGGACAGCAATAGATTCCTGTGGCCATCTTTTTCATTCCAAGCCTAATTAAGGGTATACAAGGGGGAAAGGATTACAGGAATGCTGTGTTGCAATGGCTTCTTGATTCTGTGCATGCTCTTAGTGTTGTGCTGTTCTTTTCTAACTATTATTCCCTGTATTTTTCCCAGTTGCTTTTGTGATCTCTCCGAGTCCTGCCCTTCTGGAGTTCTACTTTGGAGGTGTTTGGTGCCATTCACTTTTCCTCCACCAGAAGGGACTTCTTCCCCAAGGCATCCACTGATAGGAGTTTATCTCCGTCAGCTAAGTGGCTATGGAAAGGGATTGCTTTTTCTTTGCAGTCAAGGAGTCCCGAATCCAGACACGCCCGGCGATTGGTGGGAAATGCGCGTAGCCCACCTGGAACTGCAGGCAATGTCTGTAGGACTACAGCTCGTTAAGGTAGATAGGACTTGGGCCAGGGTGAGCATCTTGAACCTGTCCTTTTTTAGAAAATAGTTCAGAGGACAAAAATCTAAAACAGAAAAAAATTGTCTGCCCTTTTTTGGCTCTAGGAAATAATACTAGTAGCACCAAGTCCCTGCTTCCAATGCTGGAACTTTCTCTATGGCCTCCATATCGAACAGAGCCTGAACTTCCCTCTGTACTATACTATAGGATTTATAGAGCGCATGGTGACCCAAAGGCATCCCAGTGCTGAGAAAGAGAGGGAGCACAACAAGACAGAGATCGGGAAAGATCAATCAATTAAGAGGTATCCGCTGAAAAGCCAGCTTTTAATGGCTTTGCAAAAGCGCAGCTCATTGTCCAGACACCTAATGGATAAGGGGAGAGAATTCCTTACATTAGCAACATTGAACCAGATGGATCGCCCCCCGTTTCTTGCTCTTTTTACTACAAGAATGGTGACCAAATGCAGGTTCGAAGAGCGAAGGTCCCTACTGGGGGCATAATGAGTAACAAGTTGTTGAAGGATAGGACGGTCTTTCCCATGGAAGATTCTATGGGCAATGCACTTACATTCAATTCTTTGAGCAATGGGTAGCCAATGCAGAACCCTCAACCCATGCGAGGCTGATTGGGATCTGGTAATACCATGAAGCATATGTGCATCCGCATTTTGTATCACTTGAGTCAGTTGTGTCCAATCCAGATCGTATGGTGAACTTTGCTTGTCTCTCCTATCAGTAATAGCTTGGGAGAGTATGACTCTGCCTCCTCCGAAACCATAGATAGTACTTGCATAAGTGAATCTTGGATCCTATGGGAATATTGGCCAAAAATGCACGCGGAGTTCACCGACTACAGTGCAATGCTGGCAGAAGAGAACATCCTCTTCCCAAAGGTATCCAGCCTCTTGGGTTTCCTATCTGGTGGAGTGGTAGGGAACGTGCCTGGGTTAACCCTAGAGGTGGAGGCTTGGACCACCAAGCTCTTCGGGAAAGGGTGCTGAGTACAGAACCCAGGGTCCCAAGGAGCGGGGCAAAGCCTCTGGGCACAAGGCCCAAGACGCCACCCCACTTTGTTTGTTGCAGTACAACAGTACAATGTTGTCCAGAAGCACCTACACCAACCTTTGATGGTGGGCAGGAAAACTACAATATTAAGCAAATTGCCCTCAACTCCAACCACTTGATGTGGCTTTGAGTGTGACAGATACCAAATGCCTCTGATCTCCACCTCCTCCAGGTGGACTCCCCAACCCAGCAGTTATGCATCTGTGACCACAGTCAGCTCTGGGTGAGGTAAGGAGAGGAGTCTGCCAAATCACAGTCCAGTAATCACCAGTGCAGTTATTTTGCGGTCTCCTCTGAAATTCGGATGCAATCCAACAAAATTTACAGATGTTGTTCCCACTGGGATTTGAGGTCTCACTAAAGAGGCATGCGTGTACGATCTGGATTGCAACACCAGCAGGATGCAGAAGGCCAGCAATCCCAGCAGCTTGAGATTCATGGCTGAGGCTGAAACATCAGGATCATAGCCCAAATGTCCTGGACTCTCCACTCTGTGGTAAAGGAACAAAAAATATTACTGTATCCAAAAGGGCTTATATGAAAGAGAGCATCTGTGAAGGAGTAAGTTGTGACTTTGGCACGTTGATAAATAACCCCAACAATGTGAGGAGTTTTCCAGGTATCAGGAGGTGACTGACGACTACCTCGTGCGAGCATGCCTTCAGCAACCAGTCAACAAGGTTGGGGAAGACTGGTACCCCCGGAGATGAGCTGTGACCACCAACATCACTTTTGTGATACTGACAGGGTCACTGGTCAGGCCAAAAGCAAGTATCATTAGGTGAAAATGTTCCTGGTCCACAGTAAACCGCAGATGGCACCTGTGGGCCTGCAGGATTTTGATGTACAAATATGCATCATGCAAATCCAATGCCACTATCCAGTCTCCAGGGTCTAGGGTAGACCGGACATGGGTTAGCAGGATCAACTTGAATTTGTCCTTTCACAGGAAATGTTGAGGGGGCGAAGATATAAAAGAGAACAAAGGTCTCTGCATTTTCAGCATAAGAAATTATCAGGAGTAACATCCAGTTCCTATTGCAGAGGATAGAACTCTCTCTATGATCCCTTTAGTCAAAAGGACCTGCATTTCCTGCCATAAGATAGACTGATGGTCCTTCGTCAGCCGTACTGAAGGCAGTGAAAGGTATGGTGGGGTAGAAAGGAATGGATGGGCATTTCCTGCTCTTCCTGCCATAATACGGACCCAGGGTCCTCGGTCACCCACCCTAAAGGCCATGGAAGGTGAAGAAGGGTGGAAAGAAACTGAAGGGAATAGCAAGATGGACAATTTTGAGTAAGGCTTCCCTCTTGTACTAGTCTGCAACAGTCAAACGAACTATAGGATCCTGCCTCCGACAGGGTAGCTGTGTGCCAGCAAGGAAACACTAAAGTGGTTTTGGCTGCTGGAGGGGCGGGTACTGAGCAATATGTTGCCCCTGCTGTCCTTTTTGTCTTGAGAGACCCCAGCCTCAGCCACAAAAGGACTGAAAAGCAAGATGTGCTGGAGGATGGGTCTGGTGCTGACAGATGGGAAAACCTCTACTGTAACCACAGAGAGGTCAGAATTGTCTTGTGGGAGCAGATAGGCCCAAGGAAAGTGCTATGGCTCTTCTCGCCATAAAACACTCCAAAGCGGATTCCACTTATCATAAAAAGGCGATATCCATCAAAGGGCATGTCCATTAAAGATCATTGCATGTCCCCAGAGAAGCCTTTGGACCCTATTTTTGCATTGGCATTGAAGGGCCACACTGATACCCATGGAATGTCGCATGGCAGTTTTAAGCGTATTACCAATTTTGTTTGCGGACATCCTGATTAGCCTGCCTAAGCAATGCCTAAATGTTTTCCGAACAGCTGGTAAAATTTAAGCCACCGTATACAAAAGAGCATGGGAGAAACAGTACAAGAGACTGCTGACATTGACAAATCTCACAGAATGGCTCATGGAATAGAGCATTCTCTTGTCTAAAGTCTCTATTTTGTTTAGTCTCACAATTGGGAGGGCTGGAAAGAAAACATTGGGGTTGACCCTACTGGTAGTTGCCTGTACCACCAGACTCTCTAGAGTGGAATGCTGTGTTAGAAAGGCAGAGTTGCCAGGTGCAGAATGATGGCGACAGGCAACCTGTCTGTTAAATGGGAGCCTGCAGCAGGGCTTAGAACAGGTTTCAGTGCCTTAAAGGGTCCGTAGGTCGCACGCTACTCCACCATTCCAGCGTGTATACCCCAAGAGCATCTGTACATTTAATAGGCTCCCTCGAGCTTGAGCTGACGAGCTCGGATCCCGCACCCGCGCCGTGAGAGGTATCAACCTGAGAACACTTGGCAGCCTGCACAGCTAACCCCGAATAACCTACACTCTGCTGACGAGGAACAACTATTCCGAAACACCGGTGTCCAGAGTTGGTGCTGCAACCTTGCTACAACACACTTTTCATCGATATAGCGCACACGCTATCTAAAGACTGCATCTACCATGATGCTCCTGGGGCACACCTGCTGGTGGGTGGAGTCGGAGTGCGACCCATTCTGTACATTTAATAGGCTCCCTCGAGCTTGAGCTGACGAGCTCGGATCCCGCACCCGCGCCGTGAGAGGTATCAACCTGAGAACACTTGGCAGCCTGCACAGCTAACCCCGAATAACCTACACTCTGCTGACGAGGAACAACTATTCCGAAACACCGGTGTCCAGAGTTGGTGCTGCAACCTTGCTACAACACACTTTTCATCGATATAGCGCACACGCTATCTAAAGACTGCATCTACCATGATGCTCCTGGGGCACACCTGCTGGTGGGTGGAGTCGGAGTGCGACCCATTCTGTACATTTAATAGGCTCCCTCGAGCTTGAGCTGACGAGCTCGGATCCCGCACCCGCGCCGTGAGAGGTATCAACCTGAGAACACTTGGCAGCCTGCACAGCTAACCCCGAATAACCTACACTCTGCTGACGAGGAACAACTATTCCGAAACACCGGTGTCCAGAGTTGGTGCTGCAACCTTGCTACAACACACTTTTCATCGATATAGCGCACACGCTATCTAAAGACTGCATCTACCATGATGCTCCTGGGGCACACCTGCTGGTGGGTGGAGTCGGAGTGCGACCCATTCTGTACATTTAATAGGCTCCCTCGAGCTTGAGCTGACGAGCTCGGATCCCGCACCCGCGCCGTGAGAGGTATCAACCTGAGAACACTTGGCAGCCTGCACAGCTAACCCCGAATAACCTACACTCTGCTGACGAGGAACAACTATTCCGAAACACCGGTGTCCAGAGTTGGTGCTGCAACCTTGCTACAACACACTTTTCATCGATATAGCGCACACGCTATCTAAAGACTGCATCTACCATGATGCTCCTGGGGCACACCTGCTGGTGGGTGGAGTCGGAGTGCGACCCATTCTGTACATTTAATAGGCTCCCTCGAGCTTGAGCTGACGAGCTCGGATCCCGCACCCGCGCCGTGAGAGGTATCAACCTGAGAACACTTGGCAGCCTGCACAGCTAACCCCGAATAACCTACACTCTGCTGACGAGGAACAACTATTCCGAAACACCGGTGTCCAGAGTTGGTGCTGCAACCTTGCTACAACACACTTTTCATCGATATAGCGCACACGCTATCTAAAGACTGCATCTACCATGATGCTCCTGGGGCACACCTGCTGGTGGGTGGAGTCGGAGTGCGACCCATTCTGTACATTTAATAGGCTCCCTCGAGCTTGAGCTGACGAGCTCGGATCCCGCACCCGCGCCGTGAGAGGTATCAACCTGAGAACACTTGGCAGCCTGCACAGCTAACCCCGAATAACCTACACTCTGCTGACGAGGAACAACTATTCCGAAACACCGGTGTCCAGAGTTGGTGCTGCAACCTTGCTACAACACACTTTTCATCGATATAGCGCACACGCTATCTAAAGACTGCATCTACCATGATGCTCCTGGGGCACACCTGCTGGTGGGTGGAGTCGGAGTGCGACCCATTCTGTACATTTAATAGGCTCCCTCGAGCTTGAGCTGACGAGCTCGGATCCCGCACCCGCGCCGTGAGAGGTATCAACCTGAGAACACTTGGCAGCCTGCACAGCTAACCCCGAATAACCTACACTCTGCTGACGAGGAACAACTATTCCGAAACACCGGTGTCCAGAGTTGGTGCTGCAACCTTGCTACAACACACTTTTCATCGATATAGCGCACACGCTATCTAAAGACTGCATCTACCATGATGCTCCTGGGGCACACCTGCTGGTGGGTGGAGTCGGAGTGCGACCCATTCTGTACATTTAATAGGCTCCCTCGAGCTTGAGCTGACGAGCTCGGATCCCGCACCCGCGCCGTGAGAGGTATCAACCTGAGAACACTTGGCAGCCTGCACAGCTAACCCCGAATAACCTACACTCTGCTGACGAGGAACAACTATTCCGAAACACCGGTGTCCAGAGTTGGTGCTGCAACCTTGCTACAACACACTTTTCATCGATATAGCGCACACGCTATCTAAAGACTGCATCTACCATGATGCTCCTGGGGCACACCTGCTGGTGGGTGGAGTCGGAGTGCGACCCATTCTGTACATTTAATAGGCTCCCTCAAGCTTGAGCTGACGAGCTCGGATCCCGCACCCGCGCCGTGAGAGGTATCAACCTGAGAACACTTGGCAGCCTGCACAGCTAACCCCGAATAACCTACACTCTGCTGACGAGGAACAACTATTCAGAAACACCGGTGTCCAGAGTTGGTGCTGCAACCTTGCTACAACACACTTTTCATCGATATAGCGCACACGCTATCTAAAGACTGCATCTACCATGATGCTCCTGGGGCACACCTGCTGGTGGGTGGAGTCGGAGTGCGACCCATTCTGTACACAGGTTTCAGTGCCTTGTTAAATGGCTACTGTGGCTCTATGGGAGCCTGCATAGGCTGCAAAAATTCAGTCAATACATTTGTTTCCACCTCCATGGTTGATAATTGGATGTCTAAGATTTCAGCTCCCCTTCACATCCCTACAGCGAAAAAGGAGCCTTCATCTGTAGAAGGACCCAGGGAGAATACAAGGCCAGTATCAGGCAAAGTATTAAGCCCACTGGTGTCCTAAAGCTCATCATACTAGTTGTCCTCTGCAAATTGTGGGACAAAATTATCCCCATCATCATAGTTGTAATTTTCGGAATCTGTCCCAAATAAATTATGCAAAGTGTGGGTCCTACCATGTGGCAAGGGTAAAGTATCAGAATTAGATGGGTTACCTAGAGGTAGCTTGCTGAGAATGTAGCAGACTCGTTACAGAGTCAGATAGCACAATAGGTTGTACATCCCCAACCAGGCTCAATGGCGTCTGCCTCTATGCAAGCAGGACTGGTGCATGGGACAGTGCTGGCAGTCTTAAGAGTGAGAAGACGAAGAAGGCAATTGTGAAGTGGCTCGAAAGGAGCGCACATCAAATAAGTAAGAACAAGAGTGGAAAGGAGGCTTAGAAGATAGAGCCTGGAGCTCCCTCACTCTCCTGGCAGAGGTGATGGCAACCAAGAACGCAGTCTTGAGAGTCAGAAGACTAAGAGGGCAATTGTGAAGTGGATCGAAAGGAGCGCACATCAGAAAGGTTAGAACAAGGTTCAAGTCCCACTGAGGCATCACGAAAGGAACAGGAGGAAACATGTGAGTGATGCCCTTCAAGAATCTATTTACAACAGGGGACTTGAAAAGAGAAGGCTGATCAGGTAGCCTTAAAAAGGCTGAAATGGCAGAGAGGTAGCCCTTGATAGTGCCCAGAGCAGAGCCCTGCTGGGCAAGAGAAATATGAAAGAGGAGAACCTCTGAAAGGGGGGCAGAAAGGGGATCCACAGCCTTTGCTGTGCACCATGCCACAAATTTGTTCCACCTGCAGGCGTACACCAATTTTGTGGAGGGACGCCTGGCTGCCAGAATCACATCACAGACCTCAGGAGGCAAGTCAAATGGCCTCATCTGTCGCCGCTCAATCTCCACGCATGGAGGTGGCGACTGGACAGGTTTGGGTGGAGGACCGTCCCCTGCTGCGGTGACAGAAGATCCTCCTGAAGAGGCAGACAAATTGGGGGATTGACTGACATGCTGAGTAGCTCGAGATACCAGTATCTTCGTGCCCAGTCCTGAGCCACAAGGATGACTTGGGCCCGGTCGCGCCTGATCTTCTTCAGCACTCTGACCAGAAGCGGTATAGGCGGAAAGGCGTACAATAGACCGCAGCTCCACTTGCGACGAAAAGCGTCTCCGAGCGAGTGCCGCTTGGAAATTCCAACGCGCAGAACTGATGACATTGAGCGTTCTCTTCGGTAGCGAATAGATCTAACCAAGGCTATCCCCAACGCTGAAAGAGGCCTTTCACCACGTCTGAGTTCAGACGCCATTCGTGATCCACCATGCACCGGCGGCTAAGTTCGTCCGCCCTGGCGTTCAGGGAACCTGCCAGGGTGACGCCCATGTATTCTATCTATCTATCATGAATAGTGTCCACTAAAGAATTGGCCAAAATTTGAAAAAGGTTAGTATACTGTGTCCCTGTGATTAAACCTGTCTCCCAGAAGAATACATGTAAAGATAGTCTGGATAGATGTTATATATTTTCTTAAAATCTAGGTTGAAAGACTATAAGAAATTCCTTTCCTCACCGACGGTGGCTCCTCCGTGCACTTAGAAGACCATATCTCTAGAATGAGAGGTAAATCGATACTGCTCATAATTCTAAAAGTATAGAAGATATCTGGACGAGTTACTTAATCAAGGTTTTGTGTTTACGATTTATATAGCTCAAGGATACATGAAACACCTGAGCAGCTCATAGTACTTGTGGGAACTATTTGAAACGAATCAATTTCAAAACACAGGTACGATTTACAAGTTGCATCCAAATTCAAAAAGTGATGCATTTAGGAAAATAAGACAATAGACAGTTTTTTGATTATACAAAATGAGATCCTCATGTGGGACCCCTATATGAGTTTTTTGTTAATTGGATTTCATCTACAAAAAAGCTCTGGTTTTCCAGGCAAGTGGTCTAGCATGATAAAATATGTATAGGTAACAAGTAGTGTAAAAACTAGGCAAATGAGATGAACCTACACAATAAATACAAATACTAAAATGCTCTCATTTACTTTTAGAGATAATGGAGTCAAATGTTTTAAGGTCCTGAAGAAGGTGTCAAAAGGAGAAAAAAAGCACCGAAACGCTGCGTCGACTGTTTTTGTAACTTTGACTTGTTTGTGACATTTTCATTGTATGACCACGTTAGGTGGTGTTTTTAATTGTATGTGTGATAACGTTTTAGATTGTAACCCAATTGGGAGGTAAACAATAAATTCTATGATCATTTTTAATATGACAAAAATTGTTGGACTGTTATATTCAGTTGTGTTTTTAATTTCATTAAGTTGTGTTTTAGCGGTTCGCTTTGCCTAGTGTGCATTTTAGTTCTCTGTATGATGATATAGAGAATTATCCCCCTGAAGCTAGACCACATCCACAAATATTAAGTTAGCTATTTCCAATCTGCTACTTTAAGAGTCAGGGACGTCAAACTTTATCTGCTGTCACGACCCCCCTCCCTGCCATAAATTACAGGGGTACCTCCAATTTGTTTTAAACGCCCATGTATTCCAGCCATTTCCAGAGGCGCAGAGCCTCCTGACAAAGGGTCCACGACCCCACCCCGCCCTGTTTGTTGCAGTACCACATGGCGGTGGTGTTGTCCGTGAACACCTGCACTACACTTCCCGGACAGAGGGAAGGAATGCCTTTAGTGCAAGTAGGATCGCCCGCAGCTCCAGAAGGTTGATATGAAGCCGGGACTCCGCCGGAGACCAGAGGCCTCTGATCTCCGCCTCTCCCATGTGGCCCCCCCCAGCCCAGGAGGGACGTATCCGTTACTACTATGTGCTCCGGTTGGGGTAGGGAGAGGGATCTGCCATTGACCCAATCACGGTCCATGAGCCACCACTGTAACGGTCTCGCAGTGCCCTCCGAGATCAGGACATGGTTGGATAGGTTGCCTTGATGCTGGGCACACTGAAACTTCAGGTCCCACTGCAGAGCCCGCATCCACCATCTGGCGGGATGCACCAAAAGGATGCAGGAGGCCATCAGCCCCAGAAGCCGCAGCGTCAACCTGACCGAGACTCAGGATAAAGGCCGAAAGATCGGAATCAGAGCCTGAATAACCTGAACCCTCTGTTCGGGAGGATAAACCCGAAACTGCAACGAGTCTATAACTGCTCCGATAAAGAGGAGCTTCTGAGAGGGACACAGGTGTGACTTCGGCACATTGATGGAGAACCCCAGCAGGTCGGCCGTAGTCTGGAGGTGGCAGACGACTGTCTGGGGCGAGCCCGCCTTCAACAACCAGTCGTCGAGATAGGGGAAGACTGACACCCCTAATCTGCGCAGATGGGCTGCGACCACCGCCATCACTTTCGTGAACACCCAAGGGCCGCTGGTAAGGTCGAAGGGGAGTACGGTAAACTGGAAGTGCTCGCGGCCTACCATGAACCGCAGGTAACACCGGTGGGCCGGCAGGACAGGGATGTAAAAATATGCGTCCTGCAAGTCCAACGCTACCATCTAGTCTTCTGGGACCAGGGCAGCTAAGACCTGAGCCAAAGTCAGCATCTTGAACTTCTCCTTCCGGAGGAAGCCGTTGACATTCCGCAGGTCCAAGATAGGGCGTAGGCCCCCTTTGCCCTTCTTGGGAACCAGAAAGTAGTGGGAGTAACAACCACACCCTACTTCTGGCCCAGGAATGCGCTCAATGGCCCCCTTGGCCAAGAGGGCCGTAACTTCCTCTTGCAGAAGTTGCAAGTGATCCCCCGACACGCATGGCTAGTGGGAGAGGGAGTAGTCCCTTCGGACAATTTGCAGAACCCACCTGTCCGATGTGATGGAGCGCCAGCACAGGTCTTGGAGTCGGAGTGGAAGTGGGCACTGGCATCAGAGTGGAATGCCAAACTAATTCAAGGGGCTCTGATGGTGGGGAGGATATATCTACTGGTAGTAACTTGACTAGAGGCCTCTGAAGATCTATGTGGCTCAAAGGCAAGCCTAAAGCAGCTAGAAGAGTGCTAAAAGTATGCAGCTCTTTAAAGGCCTCAAACGTTTCGGGCATCTCTAGTGGACAGGGGAAATTTGGCGCACAGTTCAACCAGTTGTGGAATCGGCTCTTTGACTGGTGATCAGGAGAGATCTATTGGCAACTTGATGCCTTCCTGACTTCTCCCTGGGCAGAGTGTGGTGGGGTGGGATGGGATGGGATTGAGTATCACTTTGACTTCTTATGCTTCTCCTTCTACCTGTACTTCAACTTACTGAACAACTTTGACTGTAAAGAAGACGTGACACAGGAGAAATTTTTACACAAGGCTGAATCATTAAGATCAACTGTGATACACAGTGTACTGGATAGTAGAGGCAGAATTAATAAATCAGCCTTACTAGGATTATAACAAAAATGTATAAACCAAATGGGTCCAGATAAAAAGAGGTGAATTATAATATAGACTAGTTGACACTAACTTTCTAAGTCTACTACCCATTTAAAAGCACCAATGCCAAAACACTGAAATTTTGATGAGCCTTCCAGTGATGATCTATCAATGATACACAGAAGTTGCCAGCCATTTCCTAGGTACATTACTCCATCCATGAAAGATTTATACAGACCTTTTTATGGGAATTATCTCTACACTAAGAGATTATGTATTCTTCTTGTAATCTGTTACGTTGCTATCTTTATAATGATGTCAAGACTTGTGTTACACAGAAGTTGCCTATAATTTTCTAGATATACTGCACTTTTATAGAAAGATTCATTCAGTGCCTTCTTGTGTCAAACATTAGCTTGTAATAATGAGGATGCACTTATTATATATAAAATGTATCAAGTAATGCTTTTTCTGGTGGATACAGTGTCTGCCTTGTAGATTCCTCACCTTCTGAATTACCGCTATGCACAGCATTCCACTATACTTTTCTCCATAGCTCTCCCATGTTTACGAGTATGTCACAATGCATTGGCTCCACACACGACTCCGCGTGATATCATCGGAGCCATGAGAACACTTCCTCAGCGTGCTGAAGTCAGTCTCATCCATTTTATTTCTGCCTTCGAGGCGAACGGGTGAACCAACAACAGTTCTAACACGTATACATAGTATACAGTACAAAACATAAGGAAATAACATGCAAAAGTATTTCTAAATCAAAGTATACTTATGATTTAAAAAGAAAATCTCATAGGGAAGGTTCATATTTTCGATATAAGCAGAAAGGTAACGGGGAGGCAGGTGGGTCAGTGAGGGATCACCAGGCAATTACTGAAGTTAACTAACTTGTTCTTTTGATGGATACATCTGCCTGTGGATCCCTCACCTTTTTATACAGTCCCATACTCAGAGGAGGGGGGCTACCTATACCAAAATATCCTGTAACACAGAACAAGCAAAATGGCTGTCCCTCCTCACCACCGAATTCAAGCAATAATACTTTGCAAAAGAGTGGAGGGAGGCCCAAGTTGCTGCTTTGCAGATGTCAATTACAGAGACTCCTCTAACCAAAGCAGAAGTAGAAGATTTACCTCTGGTATAACGAGGATAAATACTTTCAGGCGGCTCCTTCTTAGCCATGGCGTAGCAAATCTTAAGGCACAGGATTATCAACCTGGATAAAGTTCTATTGTGGACATCTTTCCCATTCATTTTGCCCACATATCCAATGAACAGCTGGTCATATGATCTGAACTCAAGGGTTCTGTTCATATAGAAACGTACTGCCCTCTTGGGGTCAAAAAGCATGTAAGTTCAGAGCACGACAGGGGATTGGCCCCCTATATCTAAGGAGAAAGATTACAGCCTATACCCCCAGGCGTGTTTTAAGATCCAGTAATCGAAATTTACTCTGCCCATGCAAGATCAATAAAACAAAAATGGAAGGACAAGCATTTTTCCATTGGAATCGTTTGCCGGATGAGTTGCGTGCTTGCCCTAGCTTGAAACTTTTTAAGAAGCTACTAAAAACCTAGCTGTTTTAAAGTCGCAACTCCTGGATCAGCCGTTCCTGCATATTGTCGCCAAAAGCGCCGAGAGATCCCTCTGGGGATGATTCGTTTGCGCAATAGAAATTTTTAAATAAATAAATAAAACAAAGTATCTTCTCCTTGGAAGGATGCAGGGGAGGGGGGGAAGTAGGCAACGTAATGGATTGCCCTAGGCGGAATGGAGTGACAACCTTAGAAAGGAAAGCAGCTCTGGTCCTAAGCACCATCTTATCTGCATGGAAGGATGTGAAGGGCGGCTTGAAGTCGAGGGCCCGCAACTCACTCACCCTTCTAGCAGATGTAATAGTAACTTAAAATATAGTTCTAAAGGTAAGAAGCCTCAACGGGCAACTATGCAAGGGCTAAAAAGGCGTATTCATGAGATATGTAATAACAAGATTAAGATTCCACTGAGGTATTATAAATGAGTGTGAGAAAACTTATTAGTAGGGCCCTTAATAAATCTCATAACTATAGGGGATTTAGAAAGAGAAGGCTGATCCGGCAAACAAAGAAATGCCGACAAGGCAGATAGATATCCTTTAACAGTCGCAACCTCCCTACATCAGGGATAGCGCAAAACTCAAAACATCTGATAAATGGGTTTTCAAAGGATCAACTGACTTCTTCCCACACCATTTAATAAATTTCACCCACCTTCCAGCATAAATAATCTTGGTGGAGTGTCCTGATAAAATAACGTCTACCACATAAGAAACTAGGAACCGCAATCTAACTTGAACACGTCACCCGACGCTCCCTGCATCGGATACTGGAGTCTGCAGAATGACGGGCAGTGTGCGTTCTCATGAGTAGCAAACCGGTCCAAATAAGGAACCCCACACATCCCGAAAATATGATGTACCACTTCCGGATTGAGACGCCACTCGTGAGCGGCTGAATACTGCCCACTCAGACTATCAGCACATACATTGAGAACTCCAGCCAAGTGATTTGCAAGAACGCAAATCTGATGATCCTGAACCCAGGACCAAAGCAGCAGAGCTTCTCTGCAAAAAAGATTCGACCTTACTCCTCCCGGTTTGTTGATATACCACATCGCAGTAGTGTGGTCTGTTAAGACCTGAAATGACTGACTGCGCAGGGAAGGGAGGAAGGAAGGCATTGAGAGCTCCCAATTCCAAAAGATTGATGTGCAACAACGTTTCCTTTGGAAACCTAAGACCTTTGACCTCCAGATCAACCCAGATGAGCTCCCCAACCTAGAGTGGAGGCATACGCTATCGCTATGGCCACTGGAGAAAGAGGGCAAAACGGCTCCCCTGAAACAGGTTGCCTGAAATCCTCCACCATTGCAGATCCGTCGCAGTGTCTCTAAAGATTCTGAATAACTCCTCTTGATCTCTGCTGTGTTGAAACCCCTGCCTGTAGAGACACCACTGAAGAGCCTTCATATGCCAGAGTGCATGGGTGACTAACAGAATACAGGTGGCAAACAGACCGAGCAGGCACAAGACCTTCAGGGCTGGAACAAATGCTCCTTTTTAAAAAAGTGGAATCATAGTCTGAATGTCCTGAACCCTCTGAAGCGGCGAAAAGGCACAACTCACTGCAGTGCCTGTACTGCCCCTATGAACAGGTTGCGCTGAGAGGGCTCCAGGTGAGATTTGGGTACATTTATTGAAAATCCCAAGCTAAACAGTTGCTTTGTCAACTGCAAATGGCGCAACACCATCTCTGGTGACTTTGCTTTGAACAGCCAGTCGTCTGGATACAGGAATACTGGAAAGCCCAACCTTCTGAGATGCACTGCCACCACTGGCATCACCTTTGTGGAGAACAGAGGTGCGGAAGTAAAACCAAAATAAAGGACAGCAAACTGATAATGCTGAGACTTCACCTTAAAACAGAGATACTTCTGATGCGACTTCAGAATGGGAATGTGAAAATACGCATCCTTTAAATCCACCAACAGCATTCAGTCTTCCTTCTCCAGTGCAAGGAGAACCTGTGCTAGGGTCAACATTTTGAACTTTTCCTGTTTGAGGAAAGAATTACAAATCCTGAGGTCAAGGATCGGCCGTAAACAACTGTCCTTTTTGGCAATCAGGAAGTACTGGGAGTAGTACCCATGTCCCCTTTCCTGCTCTGGAACCAACTCTATTGCATCCTGTTGAAGCAGTGACTAGATCTCTTGTTAGAGAAGCAGAAGATGCTCTTTTGAGCAAAGCCCTTGTCAGAGAGGAAAAGGAAGGCCCTACTCATGGAAGGGTATGATATCACCATTTTCCGCAATGTCTAAAGCCCAGAGGTCTGTCGGGACAGATCGCTAATGAGGTAGAAAATAGGTCATCCATCCTCCCATGGGGCAAGCATGCTCTAAGATGGTGAAGCTAAAGCTGCTTTCCTGCAACAATGGTTGGAGAGGAGGAGGAGGCTTGCTGATGGGCAGACCCATGCAGACAAACTCTACCCTTTCCCCTGAAGCTATTATTAAGGGGATTTGTACATTACTGCTGTTGTTGCTGCCAATGTCTTCCCTGAAAGGACAGGTTCCTCAAAAATCCCTGAAAGATGCAAAATTGCCTTTAGTCCCTAGGAAGGGTGTGAAGTCTCAAGGATCTCGCAGTCGACATGCTGTCCTTAAATCTCTGCAGCGCAAAGTCAACCTTGGCCCAAAACAAAGGAGACCCATCGAATGGTAAGTCCATAAGAGTAGCTTACTCATCTGGCAAAAAGCCAGACGCCCCTCAACCAGGCATGACATTTAGTAACCACAGAAGAACACACGGCTCTTGCCACTGAGTCCGCAGTGTTCAGCCCTGATTTTATACCCTGGCGGGCAGCCACCTCAGCATCCGACAACAATTCAGAAAAATTACATTGAAGATCTCTCCGCAACTTCAGAGTGACCTATTTCGCTGAGTCCATCAAGGCATATTCATAATGCCCCAATAGACAAGTTGCATTAGTAGACTTAGCCATACACCTAGAAGAAAATATATTTGCAGCTGACTGCTCCATCCTTATAGACTCCCTATCTGCAAGTGTAGTAGGGAAAGAACCAGTACACAACTTGGCGGAGCATGAAGCCTGAACCACTAGACTCTCAGGTGTAGGGTAAGATGATAAAAATGCCGGGTCTCCTGGAGCTGCTTTATATCTCCTGGCCACTGACCTATAAACCGCAGCAGAGGTTTTGCCAGATCTGAAGAATAGGTTCTGTTAATGCCTCATTGTAATAAAGGCCCTGAAGAAGAGGCAGACAAATGAAGCACCTCTGTAAGAATATTAAACCTCAATTTGCCAGATGGGAGAGGCAATTCCAATATTTCCGCAGCTTTTCTTATCACTGCATGAGAAGATGTACCTTCAGAAGGTGGCAGACACTTAGACACTAACTCCCACTCAGAGGAGGTATCCAATCTACTCAACTCCTCTAAGCTATGTTCCAAAATCACAATTCTGCAGCACCTTCATGCTCTTCCTGATACCTTTCCTCTCCTAACAACCACTGAAACTCCATATGGGATCTGATTATCAGAGTCGGCAGCGCTGGTGACTTCAGTACCCAAAGGTATCCTAAGGTGGAGTCTGAGTCAGCTGCGGACAAACCGGCGCAGGTTCAGATCCAGACGTTGACGGAAATGCCTCAATCTACACCAAAGGGTCATGCCCTTCCTGCAACGGTAACTGTGTAGACTGTCTCAGCGCCAGCAGAGGACAGGCCTTTGCAGACATTAGCATGAACTGCATGAATGGAGCCTGCTGGAAATAAGCTGGAATGCCTCCGAGCGAATAAGAAAGTGGACCATCGGGGCCTGAAGGTGCACCAGATGGAGTCACAGCCCTCGCAAAAATGCTGAACATAGCTTTAAGAAAATAAGATGGATCCGAGCGATGAGTCGGGAACGACAGATACCCCGAATCCTGGTTTGAGGGCCCTGGTGCCAAATGAGAGTCCAACAAATCTGGGTCCGGTCCTGGAGACAGAGTGATCAGCCCGGAGGCAGAGTCACAGGCTTCGGAACTGGAGGAGTGCTAGACCTTGGAGCCGGGGACAAAGCAGGACACATCCACGGAGTTGGAGATATCTCATCCCAAAGCCGAGGTCTTGGATCAGAGTATGCAAACTTTGGAGAATCATCTTTAACCCCTTCGCTGCGGGGGTAATTCCCAACGGGGCGGAGGGGGGTGAGCACGGCGCCGCGGTGCTTGTGACGATTCCCCCACTCAGATGTTGTAATGTTTCCTCACTCTGCAGTTGACCATTTATTCACGTGAGCTTCCCATCTTTTATATTTAGGTGCCATGCTCTTTCACCATGTTTATGCTATTTTCCATCTGGCTGAAGTCAGTCCCAACTCCACCACCTGAGATAAACTGTTGTGCATTTATAAGTCGGTACCAGGCTCAAGAGACAAAAATTGCTTGGATGGTTGGAAAGTTATGCCTGTTAGATCCCTCAGCTTGTTTACCACTCCTTGCCAAAACTGCTATATCACCCTACTTTCCCACCACATATGTGAAGGCCTTTAACTGGCTTACTCTTGAAGGCAGGATCCAGCTCAAGCTGGCCTGCATCACTCACAAAGCCTTATACACGGACACCTCAAAGTATCTCACCCAGAAAATTGTGTTATCTGGGAGAACCAGAAACTCCCAGTTCGCCAGAGACCGTGTGCTCCAGCTACCCCGCTTCCGCAATGCAAAAACATATAACCGAGCATTCTCTGGGGCCGCATCAAGATTCTGGAACTTGCTACCTACCTCCATCAGAATTCCTATGTTGTTGCGCTTCAAAAAGGAAGCGAAAACCTTCCTAATTAGAAAATTCCTCCATTAACTCTCCTTTATTGCGCATTCCCCTTCTCATGGCCTATGTTTCTGTGCATAATCTCCTGTATTGCTTGGCCCTCCCCATGTATAAATTGTTCCCCTTGTTTGCTGACATGTCGCTCGCTGATTTTGGTACTGTACTGTGTATTGTATATAGCTCTGACTTTTATCCTACTGTAGTCAATTCCCTAACCCCATCATTGTATTTTGCCTATGCCTATACTGTAAGCAACGTGTTTATCCCTGTAAAGCACTCTGATAAACTAACGGGTCATGTTTGCGCTATATAAAACCTCAAATAAATCAATAAAAATCTGTGTGAGACATCTTCAATGGTGCAACCTTTTGTTTTTGAGATATATATATATATATATATAAGCAAACACATCCAACAGCCACAGAAACTCCATGGAAAGCAGGCACGGACACGAAGTAGCTTTGGATTCAGCATTTATTTCATAATGCAGGACGCCCTCAATCACGAGCACAGAGAGAGACGCGTTTCAGCCTTCAGGAGGCCTTTGTCAATCTAGTTTAGCACTACATAGCTCTTAAGTTAAATAGCCCATCCCACTAGCCCATTTAGTACACATGAAAGACATACAATAGAGTATGGATTCCTATTGCAGTTTAAATACAGCATGCTCACACTTCCTAAAGCTATTCGTAAACATAAATGTAGGTAAAACGCAAAATACTAGTATAAAGTGCACAATGCATTAACCAAAATTGCAGAGTTACCTAGAAAAGCAGGCAAAATGTATGATGAAGCATGCACAGTAATTAAAACACTGCTCGGTGGGATACTAGGGGGTACTTAAACTGATTAGCCAAACTAACATCTAGTGTTGCCAATTTATGATAAAATCATTACAAAATGTTTTAAGAACTGCTGCCGCATATAATCGTAATATTCCTTAGGGACTGTCCATTGTCCCGATAGCTCGTATGAGCTCTTATCTATCCTGCCGCACCACGACATTTGACCTTGTCCAGGAAGGATAACTAATGTCTGCCCTTTCGTTATTAATAGCTAGCGCTGCCTAAGATCCCGGGACCAGTAAATGTTTCCAGCGCATTGAATAACAATTAAACAGCGTTACAAAAATGTCACATCAAAATTAAAACCGGCACACGCTAGATCACTGCCACATCATTGTCAGCAGATACTACTGCGTGAAGCCCCGGGACCGGGACCGGTAAACGATCTTCGCGAATGTGGTAACATCTTTCCATCATTGAAGAAATGTCACCTCAAAGTTATTTCGAGTGCACACTGGAAATGCCTTCGAAACTGCAAATCCCACAATGCAGCATAATAGTCTGTTTGATATAGGCAATATAAGTCTCCTGATGTTGTTACACAGTCAGAGTCAAGGAGGCGGTTCACACCCGGGAAAGGACAGGTAATGTCTAAAGGACCAAAAGCGGCAAGCATGACATGTCTTAATGGCACAACCTCGAGATTGAGGGGGACCCATCTGCAAAAATAGATAACGCCATCACCACCTCGCTGCATCGGCATTGTAGCGTCTGCAGTGCCCAGTCACCATTTAGTAAACATGAAAGACATACTATAAAGTATGGATTCCTATTGCAGTTTAAATACAGCATGCTCACACTTCCTAAAGCTATTCGTAAACATAAATGTAGGTAAAACGCAAAATACTAGGATAAAGTGCACAATGCATTAACCAAAATTGCAGAGGTACCTAGAAAAGCAGGCAAAATGTATGATGAAGCATGCACAGTAATTAAAACACTGCTCGGTGGGATACTAGGGGGCACTTACACTGATTAGCCAAACTAACATCTAGTGTTGCCAATTCATGATAAAATCATTACAAAATGTTTTAAGAACTGCTGCTGCATATATTTGTAATATTCCTTAGTGACTGTCCATTGACATCATCGCAAATCGTAAATTTGGGACATTCATTACTATTCTTGGGGTTAATCTTGTGCAACAGTTGAAGTGTCACAAATATTTCATAAAAGTGGAGGCTCTAGTATTTGTATCAGTTTACTTGTTGGGTCGTTATGCTTGGACGCCAACCATGGTACCATGTACAGAAGTTGTGTGGCTTTTTAGTAGATACTTAAGTCCAGGGCCACCAGACCCCGCCCCCCACCGTTCCTCCAAGGGCAGTCTAAGTGTGGATTTGCTTTCTTCCCAATAGAGTTTCCTTATTAATAGATCTAGTTCGAGGAAACTAGCTTCTGGTATTGGTATTGGCATTGGCCTATGCTGCACTACATATAAGTAGTGCTGGACAACTATCATTTTACTTATATCTTTTTGTCCCATCAGAGACATTGCATACCTCAGCCACTTAACAATGCTAGCTTCAAGAGAAATCAGAAACACTATAACACTGGTATCAGATACTACCTCATAATGTACACTCATATACATGCCAAGGTATCGGAATGGTGTAGCTTGAACCGGTAAGGGGATTTAGTTCAGTTGGCTCAAATCAACACCACAACTGAAAGCGGAGTATGTCTCCACCCCCTTAACGTATTCTCAATCAGCCCCAAGAGTTTTGCTGGGTCCGCCAATGTTAGCAATACATCAGTGATGTACAACAATATGATATACCTTGTATGTTGAACTAATATCCCAACTTGTGTCTATTACGTATTATTTGCACCAGGGGTTCAGTTAGAAGCACAAACACCAAGCGATATAAAGGGCATCACAGTCTTGTACCTCTGTATACTCGCCAGCTATCCAAAACTTGCTTCCCTGTTTTAAAGCATGCTGTAATATCCCCATACAATGCAATAGCGTTAGCAATCTCAAAAAGACATCTCCTAATTTGCATCCCTCGAACCCTTTTGACCATAAATCTCCAACTTACCATATCCAATACTTTATGGGCATCTAAAACTACGACTGCAGACTGTATTCAGAGTTTTATTCTTATGTTCAATTAACAAAGGTGCATTTATAATATTTATACGCGTACTACGTCCACCAACAAACCAGCCTGTTCACAGGAATCAATTCACCCATCACCACTGCAAAGCTTCTGGCAAGAATTTCTCAAAATTGTGTGGTTTACATTCATCACCGATAGTGGTCTATATGGCTTGCAATTTAAAGGGCCCATTCCTGCCTTTGGAAGAACCTCAAATCATCACTTCCCTGAGCATTTCCAGTAACAGACCTTTCTCTAGCACTTTGCTGCACAGGTTTATCAATGACGGAGCAAGTAAGAACATATATATTCTGTGCAAAACTCAACAGGGAGGCCATCATTTCCTCGTATTTTTCCTGTTACTAGTTGCTGGATGATCCATTTTATATCTTCAATCTCTTCCTCACCTTCTCTCCCAGCTCAGGTAGCTATGCCTCAGTAAAAATCTGATCAATGCCTCTATTGTTAACTAAATTGAAAAGTAATAGGCCAGCAAGGGATTTCGTTTGTGTTTTGAATAACAGCTAAAAGGGGAATGAATTTAATTAAACACCCTCAGTAGTCTGATTTAAGTAGCTGAAATTGATGATGAGGGGCCAGTGTATGGTGTTACCACACTAACAAAGAAAAGCAATAAATACAAAGAACAGGTTTTATGTCAAAAGATTGTTATTTTCTTATGAATAAAGATGTTACTGATGTAACAGGGTACAGAATAAAAAATGGGGGTACAGAACAAAATGCATTTCAGATGTACAAGGGAGTTGATAATATATTCCTATAATACATCTAGAAAATAAGTCTAAACTGCTACAAAGAATACAGCATTGACTTCAAATCAAACATAAATGAAAGTCAATTGTAGTCGGTCAGTAATGTGCAGAATTAGACACAACAGTCGACGTTTCGGTCTTTGGCGAAATAATTTTAAAAAACCATCATCAGGACATGGGTTTTGTGCATATATTTGATGACCCTTAGAAGATATCAACCATCCAATTTCTATTCACATCAAATGTTCATATTGGAAGGGACACTCTTTCTGATATTTAGGCAGGAACTCCAAGATAGGGAATCCTTTAGCTACTCCCGCACTGGAGATTGTTTCGCTGCTGACGCTGATCACGCTGTAGCTACGCATTCTACTCTGAGAAATTGTGACGTTTGTCCAACTGCGACTGAAGCATCAAACTTTGATGAAAGGAAATAAGAAAAATTAAGAAAGTGACGCTCAACCACCCACTTTCTGCGATATAATTCAAAGGATTCCCTATCTTGGATTTCCTGCCTAAATATCAGAAAGAGTGTCCCTTCCAATATGAACATTTGATGTGAATAGAAATTGGATGGTTGATATCTTCTAAGGGTCATCAAATATATGCACAAAACCCATTTCCTGATGATGGTCTTTTAAAATTATTTCGCCAAAGACCGAAACGTCGACTGTTGTGTCTAATTCTGCACATTACTGACCGACTACAATTGACTTTCATTTATGTTTGATTTGAAGTCATTGCTGTATTCTTTGTAGAAGTTTAGACTTATTTTCTAGATGTATTATAGGAATATATTATCAACTCCCTTGTACATCTGAAATGCATTTTGTTCTGTACCCCCATTTTTTAATCTGTACCCTGTTACATCAGTAACATCTTTATTCATAAGAAAATAACAATCTTTTGACATAAAACCTGGTCTTTGTATTTATTGCTTTTCTTTGTTAGTGTGGTAACACCATTCACTGGCCCCTCATCATCAATTTCAGCTACTTATATCAGACTACTGAGGGTGTTTAATTAAATTCATTCCCCTTTTAGCTGTTATTCAAAACACAAACGAAATCCCTTGCTGGCCTATTACTTTTCAATTTAACTTTTGCCCAAGCCCGCAAGGGTATATTGGGTTGCTCGCCCTATATCAAATTTCTATTGTTAACTGACACTTGTTCGCTGTAGAGGTTGGGGTAAAAGTTTTCAAATTGGTTATTTATTGCATCCCGATCTGCTAGGGTAACAACTACATGATCTCACATTGAACAAATATTGTCCTACTACTACCCTCTCCACGCTAGCAACCCTAAAAGATGTCCAGACTTAGCTCCACAATCATGTTACATTCTACAAATACTCTGAGGTAGCGTTTGCCTAGTCTAGTCTGTCTTTGCTCAAAGACGGCCTTTTTAATTTCTCTCTTCACGGTTAACGTCACCCAATGCTACCAGAATACTTTTTTCGAATCTAGTTATTATACATGTTCGACTTTGCCTTACTATGTATATTAGTCACATGTATTGATCCAAATGACCTTAAAACCTCCCATAAAGTCCCAGATGTATTAACCAAATTTGTGGTATAAGAAGAGAATTCATTAATAGCCTTCCTATGTTCCTACCTATATAGGCATTCTAATAATTCCCCTAGTTGTAATTTCCACTGGGATATCTCCACTGAGGTATCTTCACTGCGGTATATGTCTTACTTGCCTCTCCCAGGACCTCGTAGGCTACAAAGATGCATGATCAGACAACGTGCCATTCCCCATGTTCAGACTGCGGATATTTAACTATATGTTATGGGTGCGTAAAAGCAAAATCCTTTTTCTAGGAAGTACCATGTGGTGAGGAGTATAAAGAATATCCATGCGCCTCCCAATATTGTAATCTCAAAATTTCTACTAAATTTAATTTATCTGCGGCCTCCAAAAGTGCTACAGAGGACAGTCCTAATGCTCTGTGAGTTGGTTTAGAACTGTTGAATTGCCTAGTGAGTGCACAATTAAAGTTTTACATCCACAGTATTTTATAAGTATATATTAGCGTGAGAAGCATTGTTATTGCTTTAAAAAGGAGGTCCAGGTTTGGTGCATACATGTTAAAGAGAAAATAGGGTGCCCATATAATGTCACAGCCACCTCAATGTACCTGCTGTTTGGATCCTTAGAAACATTTTCTATGTGCCAAAGGGCCACACTCCTATCAACTGCGTGGACCTAAGCAGTTTGTCGTGTTCAAGCCAGTATTATGTACCCCAATCTGGGCCTAAATGACCTTTCACCTACAGTTGTCCTACCTTGCTCTGCATAACTGTTCTAGCACTGAACTTTCACCCCGTAATGTGCTGAAAAAATGTCAATCGGGTTCCTTGAAACTAGCCTACTTTATTATGCATAATGATTCTTGGAAAAGTGCCCTGCACATGACGTACATAACAGGATTAACATATTCTGTATAAACACCATGGTCATCTTCATCCTAGGGCAAAAAAACTACTTTGCATAATTGCAGGTATTGATTTAGGCTCATTTACATAATTGTACTCGCAACATAACAATTGCGTTTGGAACCCTGAGGCTATCTTTATGGCATAAAAGAACCATACTGCCACTAGATAGAAGGAAGAGATGCTTCCACATTGACAGAAGACACAGAGGTCCTGGTCTGCAGAAGCTCCAGCACACAGCGGTCTGACATCCCTTGCGGGGTGTCCAACTCAAGACCAAGACGGGCTCCTTCATTCTCTCCCATCAGGTAAAGAGGTTGGCTCTTTCCTAGGGGATTCTTGGTTTTACACCCATATACATGTTCGGTACACTTAGGTAGGGTCAGCCTCGTAAGAGTACGCTTGATTACTGTCATGTCTAAATGCCTGCATATATTCACTGTTTTAGCACAATGGTAGAATTCTACATTTTATTTACTCTGCTGGTGCTTCTAATCTTATACATTTGGTTCTGTCTAATGATTATCGCAGCAAACATGTTTTATACTAGAATGACACTGGTTCAATAAATGCTTGTTGAAAACATCCCCATAGTTTATTCTGGGTATCTCTCTGAGACTAAGTGAGCATGATTGACTGAGGCAAAAGTACCGTACTGTTTTCGCGCTCCCTGAAGGATCAAGGGTTGTCATGTTCGATAGTTGCCTGAAACTGTGAGCTAGCTGGTCTATAGGCTAATATGTCCTTTGGGGGTGTCCGGAATCAGTCTAGACAGCAATACCTTAGTTTATGTTGTCTAAACATGAGTAGCCTATGTATTTTTAGGAACCACACAACACCAGAATGAATGACAAATTTTGTTGCATCACAGCAATCCTCAATAGCTTGGGATAGAGGTCATCCGGAACTTTCAGTAACACAAGGGCTGCCTTGTCCATTAGGGTTTCGGGTAGTAGCTTAGAAAACAGCTGGTGCGTACCTATCGCAGAACCAGACTCATTGAGGAAAAGAAATGCTTGCCAAATGTCTCTGGTAGGAAAGGAATTGGGGTTTACCTTACTGGTGGATGCTGCAGCAACTAAAATCTCTGGGGTAGGATGTTGTGTAAGATAGTTAGCGTTGCTGGGTGTGGTCAATTGTGCTGAGCGACCTGCCGATTAACTTGTGGTCCCGAACATGGTTTTACCCCTAGTGCCCAAAAGGGTATCTGTGAGGACCACATTAAAAGGTAACAGAGGTTCTGTAGGCACCTGATCTAGCTGTAGAACCTCTGTCAGAAAAGAACACGTTTTGCAGGTCTAGTACTTCAGTCACCCTCTGCCTCATTACAGTGAAGGAGGCGCTTTCTTTGTTGTCAGGGCCTAGAGAAGAAACAATGCCAGTATCTGGAGAAGCATTCAGGCTACTGGCATCATGTAGTTCCACTTGTCAGTTTTTCTCATCATATTGGGTGACAAAATCATCCCTTCTCTTTAAAATTGTCATTGTCTGAATCAGTGCCGAATAAACTGTGTAAAGTCTCAGCACTACGGCAAGGTATCAGAAACAGAAGGATTGATGGGTGACTGCGCGCCAGTGGTACTAGGGCGCTGCCTTGTTTGAGGTCAGGGTAGATTCTGCTTGGAGTTGGATAGCAAAGTGGGCTGCAAATCCTTCTATGGTGTCAATATACCTCACATTAGGCATAAAATACATGATGCGCTGACCGCATAAACATGATCAGATTATGCAATCCCTAGGGCCTGGCGCTCTTCCAGTACATAAAGGTACCACTAATGCCAATGACCCCAGGCCAACTGGCCTTACACCGGGGTTCAAATGCTCTATGTCCAAAATGTCAGGGCTCTAGGGGGGACCTCTCAAATGATCCCCCTGGCTACCCTGGTAGGGCAGTGGTGCAACTCACCCCTTCTTTATTGACAAAGAACTGGCCGGTCAGTGGCAGAGACACGGCGTTCGGCACCCCGTTTAGGATGGGACAGTATCCCTGATTCAAACTAAACTGCGACATATGTCCCCCCTGGAGGCATTGCAAAATTACAAAAAGAATACAGAACATTACACAGAGAACCCTGCCTCTTTGGATACAAGAGGAAAACTCCTTGAAATCGGATTAAGCACTAATTATCACCACCGACCTGAATGTTTAACAAACTGCATAGTTATATGACCATGCCATTCTAAGAACTCCCATCAACTGATAAAAATAGGTGCCCCATCAATGCCACAGAAAACTTCTTTCTACTGTATTGCCTCAAATATCAAGACCAAAGAGAACCCCGCAGGTTATGACTATTGCACACATTGGTTTAGTCCAGATTGGCCCTGAAGAAGGTGATTCAGAATTTAATATCACCGAAACGTACGTAGGCTGTACGCATACAAAGACCCTCGGATATGATAAATTGAAATCATATAAAAACTAAAGGTGTAAAATAATACAAAGATAGATCACAACGACTCTACAAGTACTGTTTCCTGATTTTTGACAGACTGAGACTACATTACGAGGAGTCTTGTATTGGACAACAATAACACTTCATTATAAAGCCTGCAAATTTTTATGTATCTTGTCACTGTTTGTATGTGAGAAAGGGTGTGTATGTATGTTAGAATGAATGCTCACACTTGCTGGGAAAAGGGGTTCTATTTAGAACATCTATTTTAGTAAATATCATGCACTTGAACAATTGGATGTGAATCGTTATTTAAATGTACTATGTATGTATGTCATGTAAATGAAAACTGCTGAAAAATCTAAAAATATATATACAAAAGAAATGTTTTTGCATAATGAAGATTAAATAAAAAAACAATAAATATGAGAGAAGTCTAATGTGTCTCTAGATGCACCCTTTGTATAAATAATTGAGTTGGTTGCCAATATTGTTGACTAGTTTTAGGTCACTGTAAGAGGTTTTTCCTGTTTTGTTTTGCAAAGAACTGGCCCCCAACGTTGCAGTTGCCCATTACGGTGGCACGACTGACGAACAAAATGAGCTTTGGTGCTCCTGGCCTTGAGTCCCCACACCGGGCCTCTTCAAACAATTATGTGCAACGTGGAGCTGCCCACTGTCAGGGCATGCCTTCTCAATTGTAGATCTCTGGTTAAGCATGCTATCGACTTATGGCTCCTATTGGATGAGATGTCATGTTCCTGACAGAAATATGGCTCAAAGAAGATGCAGTACCAGATATTGCTATTGCAATTCCGCCTGGTTTTAAAATCTGCTGCGCACATAGGGAGGGTACAAAAAGAGGAGGGGGGTTACAATCATTTTAAGAGACTCCTGGGACATGGAGTCCTCAGTGATGCAAAAAATGGATGTAATGGAAGGACTTAACTTCTGTATCAAAATCAGCCCTTCAACCTCTTTTTCAGGACTCCTGATTTACAGACCCCCAGAATGTGCAATAAGCGCGAATTTGAAAGTTTGTGATTATATTGCGCAGAAATCTCTTTTGTATTCGAATGTCACAGTGCTGGGGGATTTCAACCTACACGTGAACAACCATAGCTGTGTTCATGCAGCTCAGTTTGAATCTACCCTTGCAGGGGTTAATCTGGTTCAGCAGGTGAAACGCCCCACTCATATAGCAGGGCACACCCTGGACCTGGTGTTTTCCAATATTCTATCTCTGAGTTTGAAAGACCCGTGTCCAGTGGTCTGGACAGGCCACCACTTGATTCCTTTTTCATTTAGTTTGGAAAAATTCACTCAGCATGCTGGTTCCTGCAATTTCCTAAAAAGAAACTGGAAGAAGCCGATGGCAGAAAGCTTAGGACCAGCCTTGCAGGAGAGTCAACCTTTACTATCAAAAGATCTTGACGCAGACGCATATGCGTTTCATAACTGGATTTCTATGGCTGTAGAAGCTACTGCTCCGGCTAGACTCACTAAAACACGGAGGCCCCGTAGTTATCAGAGACTATCAGAATTAATAAAAGCAGTTGCAAACGCCCAGGACGTCGAGTGGACTACTGAGGTATAGTTAAAACAGCTTACAAGAAAGCACTTAAAGAGCTCCATGAATTGATGAGAGAGGCAAGGAGAGATTACTTGGCAAGGAGCATTAAGGAGGCAGAGAACTCAAGCAAATAACTATTTAAGGTTGTAAATTCTTTCCTAAAGCTGAAAAAATTTGAAATTGAAGCACAATCCTCCTACTTGCTATGTATGAGCATCTCTGACTTCTTCGATAATACCATTCAGAAAATCCACAACTCGTTCACAGCAAGAGTTGAGACGGTTAAACCTGATGTGAAGGAGAGCAGCCAGCCACAATACTCGTTTACGGAATTTCCCCCGATTACGCAGCAGGAAAGTCTGGCTCAGATCCTTAGCTGCGAATCAGGTTCCCCAGAGGACCCATGCCCGCCCAAATTATGGAAAGTAGTGGCTCACTCACTTATCAAGGTGTTGATCCATATCTGGAATACTTCCCTTGCATCCGGCATTTTCCCAGAGACGTGGAAGCATGCCATTGTCCTCTCCCTCAGGAAAAAACCCAATGGAGTGCCAGGAGATTTGAGCAATTATTGCCCAATCTCATTACTACCAGCCCCAGCGAAATTGCTAGGGGAGGGCACCGATAATGTGCCCCAACACACACCCCCATTGTGCTTCCAACTCGGCCCCACTCACCGGCCTCGCTGGGTGCAGTTTCTTTCCCTGCTGCGGTTACTCTGCTCTGCACCCGGCCCCTCTGGAGTCCCACACTGGGACCCTTTAAAACAAAACGTGCCCCAACATTGGAGCGGACCGCTCTTCTGCGGGTCCGCTCAGAACAAGCACCGACAACGTGCCTCGAAAGGCACCAAAAAGGCGCACATGGAGCCCCCACTCACCGGTACTCTCTGGGCGTCTGCTCCTCTCTGCGCCGGTCCTCTCGGCACCGCCAATTACCAAGGGAAGCCCCCCTTTGTTGGTGCCTGAGCGGTCCCGCCGTTGCGGACCGCTCCAACGATGTGCACATTGAGCCCTCACTCACTGGGACTCTCTGGGCGCTGCTCTTCGGGTTGGGTCAGCAACCTGCGGGGCTCTCTCTGCTCACGAGAGCCCAGCCTCGAATCCGGGTGGCACTTTTTCGGGACATCCACTTTGGCACCGGGGCTCCCAACAGCTTATGGGAGCCCCGCTTCTCTATGCGACAGTTCTGTCCTCCTGAGGAGCCCGCGAGGCTCCGGACGATTCCTGTAGCGGACGGGACTTTCTCTCCCTACTTGCCAGAAGGCTCCCAAGCTCTGCCCATACTCAGGCAAGTCCGCCTGACTTCCTGGTCGGCGGCTTTTCTCGACCGGGTCGCCACGGTGATTTCCTCAGCAGTGACATGCGGGTGGGCTCCCACTTTGAATAGAAAGCAATTGCGGGGTGGGCACCCTTCCCAAAAAATAAACATAAAGCGGGGTGGCCACCCGCTCCTAAGGCATCACTGGGGAATCCCTACGACGGGGATTTCCTCTAAAAAGAAAGGCAGCTTAGCACTGCGCAGCCCACGCTCTCCTCCTTCTTGGGGCAAGTAAATCACAAAGCGCACAAGGCGCCTGAGGTCCCAAAAAGTCCTCAAGGTCCTGGAAATATAAAGGAAAAGCACTCACAGGGCGCAAAAGTCTTCCAGGGTCCATGGGGCATAGCTGGGCCCAGGGAGGCCAGCACACACAGCCCTCCAGCAGGGAGGCAAGCCCCCATGGCGGTTCCTCCTGGGCCACAGCAGCAGCAAGCACTTGGAAGTCAGGAACAGCACCCCCTCATGGGGTCACAGCCCCTATACTTATACCCAGATTCTCTTTGTCTGCAGCATAGGGCTTGGGGGAACCAGATGCAACTGGTTCAGGGGGGAATTGGAGCACTTTGTTTGACAAGCTCCTCTTCCCCTTTGTCAGGTGGGCGCTTGGTGATCAGACACACCACAGGGGGCGGAGCCAGCATTATACAGGCTAGGCACATATCTATTCAGGGTCAGGGGATTACTCCTCCCACTACTCCCAATGCAGATGTCCCATTCAGACTAGCGCTGACTCACCATGCCCCTCCTGGAGCCACACGCACCTCCCTGCCCATGCAATTCACATTAGGCAGGCAGAAACATAGCGCACAGAAATGCAAACTTCTAAAAGTGGCATTTCTAAAATAGTAATAATAAATCTACGCACACCATTGCGCAGCATTTATTATGACCATTCCAAATATACTAAACTTGACCACGCTGCTCCTGCCATATCAGGAATTACCACTGAAACACTTATCAGGGAATCCCCAATGCATTCCTATGTGAGGGCAGCCCCACAGTAGTGAGAAGTCACAATGGCTGTTTGTCACTACCAGGACATGTCAAACACTTAAGGTACATGTCCTTTACCTACAATGCACCCTGCCCAAAGGGCCAGCTAGGGCCTACCTTAGGGGTGACTGACATGGCACACACTTTAGGTGCCACCTCACAGCGGCAGTAACAGTGCGCGCACAGGCCCTGCAATGGCAGAGGCCTGAGATAGGTTTGCAAGGCTACTTTGGGGGGTGGCGCAATCAGCGATGCAAGCCCACCAGTAGCATTTAATTTACCAGCCCTGGGTATATGAGATACCACTTTTACAAGGGACTGACAGGTAAATTAAATATGCCAAACAGGTGTAGACTAATCTTATCAAATGTAACACAGAAAGCGCACACACTTTACACTGGACAGCAGTGCTAAAGTGCCCAAAGGCCAAAAACCACCAACACCATGTCAGAGAAAAGGCTAGGAAAAAGGCAAAAAAGTTTAGGGATGACCCTGCAAAAAGGGCCAAGTCCAACATTCAGGATATGCATCTGAAGGCATAGAAAAGAACTGATGTCACTGTGCATGGGTGGTGCTTATACGTGGCTCTGCAGCCACTTCCTGGCACTCAGGGGTATAAAATGTCTTGGTCCAGTTTAATGCCTGGGGGATATTTACAAGGTGAGAAATCTGCGATAGAACTATCCTACAGAAAAAATATTACATATGCATTCAAAGATGGCTGCGTTAGATTTGTGTGGATCTATAGATCTATGGCGGCCATCTTTGATTTTTTTTTGTTATAATACAAATGTATTTAATCACAATAAAATGAAGTGAAAAATACAAGTGTAGACAGATTATGTTATATGACAAGCAATGTGATATTGCATTGTTGTGCCTGTGCCCACCCCCTTCTTCCCATGTTTTTAAGACTTTTATAGGTGACTTATGCTGCTGCCTCATTTGCCGCCATTTTAGCAAACCTTTCTTCGTGCCACATGAAGTAGAGGCTTAGACCACCAATTCATTCTCTTTCATTTTTCCATTAAACGTGTTGAAAAATACTTTTTTTTAATCTACATGCTCATGAAATGTCCGAATTTCCTACAAGCCAATACAAACTAATTTGAAAGTGGTTTCTTTTTAAATTTATGTCCATGTATACGTTCTCATAGAAAATCATTAAGTGTTTTAGTCAAGGGATTTCTCTCTCAACTGAGCATTTATAATGTTGGTACATTCCACATGAAAACAGATTTATTCATTACAGCATTACGACTTCTAAAACATCATTTCTCTTTCTATAAATGTTATGCAATGTCACAATGATACAAGTAATGTAAAGTGTGTTTAAAAAGTTGTCGATGCATTTATACATATTTTCTAAGAAAAATAAATTGTACTTACCGAAATTGCATATAGATTGTAGATAGGCTTGGAACTAACTGTGTCTCTTTGGTCAACTGTGCTGACTCCATCTCTGTGGTTTTCAATCACATCACTGCTACATGATTTCTGCTCACAAACAAATCCATTGGCCAAAGTCATTTCGTTGCCCTGAGAAGTTGATAATTCTGCCTGACTATCTCCCACAATGTTCATTTGACTAAGAACATCTGACTGCTCAGAGGACATTATTTGTTCTTGGTCCGTACCATTGTCTTTGACTGAATCCAAATTGTCTTTACTACTGGAAAGTTTGTGTTTGCCTCCTATTTGGGGAAGCCGTAGTCGCCCCTTACTTCTCCCTAAAGTTCTTGGGCTACTGTTTGGGCTATTGGTTTTGCTTCCACAGTTTGTTCCAATTTTCCTTCCCTGTGAAGGAGAACCTGCAAAATAAAAGCATAATTAAAGCATTCATTTGAACACTTGACACGTCTTCTTATGCCCACTCTGAAAGCCTACACATTTGTCTTCCTTGTCAGCATATGCTACCTTCTTCCTGGCAAAGACAATTATCATTATTATGATACTGACAGCATCCTGGAAAACAGAAAAAATATTAGTTCAATGCCAGCAGGGCAAACCAGAGCAAGGTTGCAATAATTGTAATGACTTGACTCTCAGTTAACTTCTCAAGCCCTTTCAGAAGGTGAAACACATCTTCAAGTAACTAAAACTGCTTTTTCCACTGCAATGAAAGCAACTGCAAAGCAGAAAATAGCAAAAGACTAATATGTAATAGAATACACTTGCAGATAAAGTCTCTGACAGATAATGTGGCACCTTTCTCAGCAAGCTACCATTTTATCTTCCCCAGCCTTAGCCACATCACAATGTTCCAATCTATGCTGATCTTCCAAACTGCCCCAGGGAAGTAGTCACAAATAAACACTCGGATTTAGGTTTTCAAACTGCAGTCCAGATCCCAAAAATTAAGCTTTCATTGCTTATCTACTTAGCAAAACTATCAAATGTGTAATGTGGAATATATATGTATATATGTATATATATATATATATATATATCCAACATATGACTCACTCCACCAGGGAAAGAACCGGAGGGACACAAACGGGGAGCCAGAGAAGAAACCTTTAATAGCAGTACAGGCGGCATGACGCGTTTCGGGATAAGTCCCTTCTTCTGATGCCAAACACACTATAAACTGCCTCCTGAAGCCTTTCAATCATCCATCTCACTGCCATTGGTTGCAGCCCAGCAGCGCCGATTGGTCTCCTGCACGCTCCGCCTTCACATTCTTTTGATATATATATCTCCCCAGTCTTTCTCGTCCATACATCCAAAAAACAAGAAGGCAGACCCAAGAATAGTGCATGTCGGGTTTATTCAGAGAACGCCCGCACCGCCGCCATAACGCGTTTCAGCCTCCTCAGAGGCCTTGATCACATGACACGTTTCAGAGGTAATTTTTTCAATTTTATATTGACAGTGCAAATAACACGTGGAAAATAGACATAGAAGTTACACTATGACCATGATCGGTGAACCCATGAATATACAACTTATATTAGGTAGTGTAAGAGTGCAAAATCCGCAATAAATATTTATAATTTCAAATATCTAAAAATTTACAAAACCTTAAAAATATTTAAAATATTGAATAGTTCAATTATTAAAAATATTAAAAACATTCTCAATATGGTACATCAGCCTGACAACCTAAACAATTCAATAGGTGAGAGGTTTTGATAAGTATTGACAGTATAAGCAATGGAATGTGTCTCAATGTAAAATTGTTATAAAATTCATCATACAACAATGAATACATAGCACTTATTAACTAATGGGCAACATGTATCCTACTAGAAGATCTGTCATAAAACCTCACAGGTGCCACAATAAAGACACGATCAGATGGGGCAATGATGTCCCCCCTAGAGGACATCATTGCCCCATTCGGCATAAAAACAGTCATGTATGCCGATGACACCCAATTGGTGGTGTCTTTAAACCATTCAAGTAAAAGCCTGGACAACTTGGCGGATTGCCTAAATAACATCTACCGCTGGATGTGTGAATCTCGCCTAAAATTAAACGGAGAGAAATCCGAGATCCTTCTGCTAGGCAACCCACGCAAACTCCCCCCGTCCCTCTCTTGGCCACCATGCATGGGCTCACCCCCTACCCCGAAAGCAGAAGTCAAGAGCCAGGGTATCTGGCTGGACCAGGAGCTCAATTTTAAAGCCCAGGCCAGGAAAACCTCTGGCATCTGCTTCGGTCTCATTCATAAAGCGCGAAAGATCCTTCACCTACTCCCCTTCCAATCTAGGAAACTGCTTATTCAGGGTCTGGTGAATTCCAGACTAGATTATGGAAACGCCCTATATCTAGGAGCCCCTCCCTCAGTCATAAAAAAACTACAATAGGCCCAAAATGCACCCGCCAGACTCCTTACAGGAACCAAGTCCAGATGCTCGTCCAAACCGGCTCTTAAAAGTCTCCACTGGCTCCCGATCAAGGAAAGGGTCACTTTTAAGACCCTATGCATTACACATAAGTTAATGCAAGGCGGAGGCCCGCCAATCCTGAAATCCCTCATCAAACCCTATCACCCGAACAGACAACTCAGGTCAGACTCTCTCTCCCTTGCCTGTATTCCAAGAATAAACAGAGCTCGATCGGGGGGAAGATTGTTTTCCTACAACGCCCCTAAATTGTGGAATTCTCTTCCACTTTCCATTCGAAGAGAACACAATCTACTAGCTTTCCGCAGGCAATTAAAAACTTGGCTCTTTCAATAAATGTTTACACCTTCCCCTTCCCCTTCTGGAACAATAGGTTGTATGTCAGCACTGGGACGTCCTAGGGTAGCTACGCGCTTTAGAAATCCGATTTCAATTCAATTCAATTCAATTCAGTCTGCCTGCGGTATTCCCAAAATAATAATATGCTGTATGTTGATTGAGACCATTTTGTCTAAAGGATTCAAAGGAAAAGATTTTGCCCAAGTGGGCCAATGATCATGTGTAACCTAAAAAAAGTGTGCAAAGTGCAAGTGCATAATCAAAATTACGCTCTAACTGTTTACTAACTTACAGCCGTAAATTAAAAAAAGTTGAGTCATAGAAAGAACCTAATCATTTCATTTCAATACAAGGGGTGCGGCTGATGCTAGCTAAAAAGATACTGGGTATGCGAACAGATACATTTTTAAAGACAGGTAAAGAAATCTTCACTGATATTAAGACCATAGGGCGTTTTGCTATTAAGCTCTAAAATGTATTTGGTTTCCAATTTCCTGAGGAGGTACTCACGATTGCCACCTCTTCTAAGGGGCAAGACAGTATCCACAGCAAAATATTTCAGATGTTGTATATAGCTGTTGTGATGTTCCTGGAAATGTCTTGCTACCGGATACGTGGCATCCTTGTTAGTGATTGCCCGCATGTGCTGGAGTACCCGTTTGTGAACCTGCAGCTTCGTGCTCCCCACATAGCACAGGCCACATGGGCACTCCAGCACATATACTGCAAACTCTGTTTTGCAGTTCAAAGCTTTGGTGATAATAACAGGTTTAGGTTTAACCCCTTGCATGCTGCCACGATTCTGCGCCTGTGCAGCACATTCCGATCGCGGGGGCGGTCATGACGGCTCCCAGCTGTCATCAGCACACGAGCACTGTAGTGCATGACGGCTGAGGGCCGTCATCAGCATGCAAGGGGTTAAATGGAGTGGTGTATGTTTTGGTGTTCACTCCCTGCTTACAGGCTTCACAAATAGCACACTTGTAGAAGCCTGGGCTGCTGCTAAGCCAATTCTTGGTCTTTATCACCTCTGGGCTGCTCCTAACCAAATCATTGCTCATAGAGCGCGCTTTCCTGTAGGAAATGCTTGGAGTTTTTAAGCAACTGCGTAATACTGGATCATTCAATACCAGTGGCCAATTTTTATTGATGATTCTACGGAGGGATTTATGTTTCTGATTGAATGTAAAAATACTTGTCTTGTTGGTTCTGCTGTTATTGCTTTATTGGAATTGGCCTCAGGAGTTTTGGGCAGTAATGTCAATGAGCGCTGGAGTTTATTGGCCTTCTCCATTGCTGTCTGAACTACCACTTCCGAGTACCACCTTGCCATAAATCTTTGTTTGCTAGCCATCTGAGCTTGAGTGCACTCCAGGTCCGTACTACATATCCTTCTGATAAGCAGCATCTCCCCGTAGGGGATGCTGTTGATCAGATGGCTCGGGTGATGGCTAGAGGCATGCAATACGGTATTCCCTGTAGATGGTTTCCTATGTAAGCGGGTCTCTAATTTGCAGTTCCTCACAAAGATTTCTACATCAAGAAACACTATGCAGGTTTTGCTCATCTGAGAAACAAACTGCAAGTTAAGGTTGTTGTTATTGAGTTCAGATACAAAGACATGGGCATCATTTTCACACATATATATATATATATATATATATATATATATATAATGTGTGTGTGTATATGTATGTATGTGTGTATAAGGAAACGTGCACCATGAAGTAGAGGCTTGGACCACAAAGCTCTCGTGGTTGGGTGGGTAAAATGGAAAGCTGGGTCGCCAGGCGCAGGGTGATGGCGGCAGGCGATAAATCTGTTCACAGGAGCCCCTGTGCTGGGCTTGGACCAGGTGCCCAGTAGAACATCTGCTAAGGCCTCATTAAAAGGCAGCAAGGGTTCTGAGGTGGAGACACCAGGCTGCAGGACCTCCATCAAGATATTGGTCTTGACTGCCACAGTAGGAAGCTGCAGGTTCAAGACCTCCGCAGCTCTACGTACTCCCATTGCAAATGAAGCCCTTTCCTCTGTAGCCAGGTTAGGGGGAGGAATTGTGCCAGGCTCTGGGGAGGTGTCCAAGCCACTGGCATCACCCAGGTCCTCGTACCAGTCCACTTCCTCATTAAAAAGCAGGATTTCTACGAGATCCTGCCGCCCCTCCCAATCCTTATCAAACCGTAGCCCTTCAGAATAAGACACAGGATACGACATGGAAACCAACAGCTTCGTCGGTGCCAGTCTTGGTGTCTGTGGAAGTCCAACCGGCTCGGTCGTCTGGAATAATACAGGGAAAGTGCCGCCGGCGACGTTAAGGGTCTCTGCGTTGGACGCAGCATAGGGTTGGTCCAGTGGGTACAACTGGCGCAGGGTTGGATATGGATCCAAGAGGAGGCCTAGGCGCCGGGGACGGAGCCACTGCGCGGAACCCAAGGGAACTCCTCCTTCTGCGGAGCCCGTTTGGGCCCAAAGGTGAGACGGCAGGGTCAGGCTGCCCAAAGATGCTGCACTATTTTGACTGGGCTTTGGTCACTCCCGGCTAAGGGAGGGAAACGCGGACTGACACAGGCACCCGCTCTGCGGAGCGAGCTTACGCACGCTGAGACTCCTCTGTCTCGTCAGGCGACAGACGGGCCAAAGTGTTTTTGACTTCTCTTGTATTTGATGATGCTTCTTACCTGACCTTGATGACTTTGAGTGAGAGGAGGAAAACTTGGATCCCCCAGAGTGTTGCTCGGACCTTTCTCCCGACCGAGTCCGTGACCGGGAAAGAGATCTTTGGGGAGATCTCCGAGGAGCGTGACAACAGGCCGCAAGCAGCTTCAGGGACCGCTCCCTCAAAGCTTTCGGTGCCATGGCCCAGCAATCTGGGTACGACCCGGTTCATGGTCACACTCCAGACACCAAAGGCATACCAAATGGGGGTCCATAACCAACAGGGCGCAGTGACAGGTGCAACATGGTTTGAACCCAGAGTTCTTACTAGACATACCTACACAACAAAAACATCATCAAAAAATTGAAAAAGTCTGTCAAAAGCACTCTTTCCGGAAAGAAAAGAACTGATGTCAGCGCACCAAGGTGGCGCCTATATGAAGCGGACGGCATGACTGACATGACGCCTCTGACGTCTACCGGAGTCAACCAACATCACCTATCGGTGAGCAGGGGTACTGTTTTGAAAAAAATTCCGATCCAGCTTGACACCTCAAAGTTCTACGGTAATGAGTCTGCGGCTAGATGTCTCTATAAGATACTATGAATCAAGTAGTGGGTCCAATGATTATGTAATCTCCAGCTGCCTTGTGTATGGAACTTTCACATGACATCTCACAAGTAATTATGTTTTCAGTGTTATATAGATTACATCATCAGTGTATCAGTATTTTCACAAGTTCATAACCAGGCAATATTTGTAAAAGCTTCCCATAGGATACTTAGTAACAACATTGGGTTACTATGAAATCTATGGAAATACTATGTGGCACAAGATGGGAACCTTTAAAAGCAAATAGAGGAATAGATTACACCAAAGAGAAGGTAAATTATTATCTAAGCTCCAATGGAGATCTGAAATGTATCAAAACTAAGTTAGAAGGCATAAAAGGAATCCACCACTGCGAGAAGGTGAATATGAAGGCTGATGATCGGATATACCCTACCGTCTGCCCTGCAGGCAAACATTGTTTACTATCATGGGAAAAGAGGAGAGAAAAAAAGGGAGGAGAGGCTGAAACAGGATGTAGGTATATGTCATGGAAGTTGGGAGCTGGTGAACTAAGGCCATCTTCGGTCCGGCAGGAGGAAGCAGTGGAATACATCCTTAGGGAAAGTGATTGTATTAAAGACCTTAAAAGCAAGATCCCCAGAGAATGCCCTAGGAAAAGAGCATATGTTTGGTAACCAAAGGGTTAAAAGTACTTCTAACAATTATTGCCGCTCTGAAATATAAAAACAAACTACAAGCAATACACTTTGGAATACTCTGTCACTAGGCCAACAAGGACTAACAAATAATGAGTTTTTGAGCTTGTAAGTAAAAGATGTTCCCATAGAACAGGCTTTTGGAGAGGTTCCACACAGTATCCCTAACCACATTTAGTTTCATCTGGATACACCTTAACCATACAAATATTATATGAAGATAAGGAAAGAAAAAGATGATCCAGAGCTACAAGCATTAAAATGATTGGCGCAAAATACCTCAATAGGACCTCTGGCTTGTCCTGCTCTCTTAGAATAGGACTAATTTCTACATCAGACAGCTACAAAGTAGGCCCTATTCCTAAGCACTGCAACAACCTCATTTCAACCAGTTGATATTGGGTCTTTACCACAAAGGCCATCGTCATGAGTGGCCCATCAATTTAGCAACTAGCCATCTACCTAATGGAATGGTAACTTTGGGGGTGTAAAAAAAACCGGACCATTATGAGTTGAGAACCTCAAGGGTCCACTAAGAAAAGGGACATTTCTGGGGGAACTGAATCTACAGCAGCAGTTCTTCCATTTTTTTTAACTTCTGTGGCTCCCACTGAATAACTACTGAAATCAAGAGTCCCAGCTCAAGGTTAGAGCTTTTCCAAATGCATTTTTATTTCTAAAATGCGAAGCAACATGCTAGACTCTAGTATATAACTTGAGGCCACCAATCGCACAAGTTACTACTTGTGTAACGATATATCTGTAAGAGACATTAGTTAGTGATAGATTCCTTACCTTAGAATATCCCCAGGCGTCAGACTGGATCCGGAAATGTTTCGCGTAGCAGTACCCTTGCGCGTCGGTAGGCGTCGTCTGCGGCTCCGCGTCCGTCGTCGGCGTCGTGATGACGTCGTCTGAGTACTTAGACGCCGCCTCCGCGTGCTGACGTCAGTTCTTAGACACAGCTTTTCCGCGCCAGAAGCACTGAGCCACGTTAAAAACCAACACTGGTGCCATTGAAACTAGGGCCCTGAAAGGGGAAAACCCTAACCCTAGATATCGGTTCGCAGAACGGGGAGGATGGGTGGGTCGGTAAGGAATCTATCACTAAATAATGTCTCTTACAGATATATCGTTACACAAGTAGTAACTTGTGCATCTGAAAGAGACACGTTAGTGATAGATTCCTTACCTTAGAACAGATAGCCCAGCAATACCAACCCCGGTGGAGGGTCTGCGAACCAATAATCACACCAGAAAGTCCTGGAGGACAGAACGGCCAAAGAAGCTATCCCTCCGGACTTGGCTGTCGAGGCAGTAGTGTCTTGCAAACGTGTGCAGCGAGGCCCACGTAGCTGCCTGACAGATGTCTTGTAAGGGCTCTCCCCGGCCCAGGGCAGTTGTAGTCGCCGTGGCTCGGGTGGAATGAACCCGCAATCCAACAGGGGGCTCCTTTTTAGCCAAGGAGTAACATGCCTGGATACACAAGATGATCCACCGGGAGATGGTCCCTTGTGCACCGCTTTCCCCTTCTTAGCGCCCACATAACCAACAAAGAGTTGGTCATCCACCCGGAACTGGCGTGTGCGATCCAAATAGAATGAGAGCGCACGTTTTGGGTCCAGATGGTGGAGCCGCTCTTCCTCTTTAGAGGGATGCGGTGGCGGGAAGAAGGTTGGCAAGGTGATAGACTGCCCGATGTGGAAGGCTGCGACAACCTTGGGCAGGAAAGATGGCTTAGTACGCAACACAACCTTGTCCGGATGGACATAAAGGAAAGGAGGAGTACAAGAAAGGGCCTGGAGCTCACTCACTCTCCTGGCAGAGGTTATGGCAACCAGGAAAGCAGTCTTCAAAGCAAGAAGGCGGAGAGGACAGTTGTGAAGTGGCTCAAAGGGAGCGCACATCAGACACGTAAGTACAAGGTTCAAGTCCCACTGAGGCATCACAAACGGAACAGGAGGGAACGTGTGTGTGATGCCCTTAAGAAAATGATTTACGATAGGGGACTTGAACAAAGAAGGCTGATCAGGCAGCCTTAGAAAGGCTGAAAGGGCAGAAAGGTAGCCCTTGATAGTGCCCAAAGCAGAGCCCTCCTGGGCAAGAGAAAGAAGGAAGAGAAGAACCTCAGAGAGAGGGGCAGCAAGAGGATCCACAGCCTTTGCTGTGCACCATGCCACAAATCTGTTCCACCTGCAGGCGTATACCGACTTTGTGGAGGGACGCCTGGCTGCCAGAATGACGTTACAGACTTCAGGAGGCAAGTCAAATGGCCTCAACTGTCGCCGCTCAATCTCCAAGCATGGAGGTGGAGACTGGACAGGTTCGGGTGAAGGACCGTCCCCTGTTGCTGCGACAGAAGGTCCTCCTGAAGAGGCAGACGAACCGGGGGATCGACTGACATACTGAGTAGCTCTGGATACCAGTACCTTCGTGCCCAGTCCGGAGCCACAAGGATGACTTGTGCCCGGTCGCGCTTGATCTTCTTCAGCACTCTGGGCAGAAGTGGTATAGACGGAAAGGCGTACAACAGACCGCAACTCCACTCGCGACGAAGAGCGTCTCCGAGCGAGTGCCGCCTTGGAAATTCCATGCGCAGAATTGTTGACATTGCGCGTTCTCTTCGGTGGCGAATAGATCTAACCAAGGCTCTCCCCATCGCTGAAAGAGGCCTTGCGCCACGTACGAGTTCAGACGCCATTCGTGATCCATCATGCACCGACGGCTGAGCTCGTCCGCCCTGGCGTTCAGAGAACCTGCCAGGTGTTGAGCCACCAGGGTCACGCCCTGGCGTTCCGGCCACTGCCAGAGGCGCAGAGCCTCCTGGCAAAGGGTCCACGACCCCACCACGCCCTGTTTGTTGCAGTACCACATGGCAGTGGTGTTGTCCGTGAACACCTGCACTACACTCCCCCGGACAGAGGGGAGGAATGCTTTCAGTGCTAGACGAATCGCCCGCAACTCCAAAAGGTTGATGTGGAGCCGGGCCTCCGCCGGAGACCAGAGGCCTCTGATCTCCGCCTCTCCCATGTGGCCTCCCCAGCCCTGGAGGGACGCATCCGTCACAACTACGTGCCCCGGTTGGGGAAGGGAGAGGGATCTGCCGCAGACCCAATCGCGGTCCGTGAGCCACCACTGCAGTTGTCTCGCAGTGCCCTCTGAGATCAGGACGTGGTCGGGAGGATAAACCCGAAACCGCGCTGAGTCCAGAACCGCTCCGATGAAGAGGAGCTTCTGAGAGGGGCACAGGTGTGACTTCGGCACATTGAGGGAGAACCCCAGCTGGTGCAGGAGGTCTGCCGTTGTCTCGAGGACGACTGTTTTGGGGCGAGCCCGCCTTCAACAACCAGTCGTTGAGGTAGGGCAAGACTGAAACCCCTAACCTGCGCAGATGAGCTGCAACCACCGCCATCACCTTTGTGAACACCCGTGGGGCGCTGGTAAGGCCGAAGGGGAGCACGGTATACTGAAAATGAAAGTGAAAGTGCTTGTGGCCAACCGTGAACCGCAGGTAGCGCCGGTGGGCCGGCAGGACGGGGATGTGGAAATAAGCGTCCTGCAAGTCCAACGCTACCATCCAGTCTCCTGGGTCCAGGGCAGCTAAGACCTGAGCCAGTGTCAGCATTTTGAACTACTCCTTCCGGAGGAAGCCGTTGACGTTCCTTAGGTCCAAGATAGGGCGTATGCCCCCTTTGCCCTTCTTGGGTACCAGAAAGTAGTGGGAGTAGCAACCACACCCTACTTCTGGCCCGGGAACGCGCTCGATGGCCCCCTTGGCCAAGAGGGCCGTAACTTCCTCCTGCAGAAGCCGCAAATGATCCCCCGATACTCGGTGGTACTGCGGTGGCATGGCTGGAGGGGTCGCCTCGAAGGGGAGGGAGTAGCCCCTTCAGACGATTTGCAGCACCCACCTGTCCGACGTGACAGTGCGCCAGTGGAGGAGGTGATGGCAAACCCTGCCCCCCACTGGCGTCACATGGGCCTGAAAGCACGGACTAGGAGTGTTTTGAGGCGGATGCTGCGGGGGAAGATGTGGACTGACCTCGCCGTTGTCCCCGACCGCCGCCACGGCGGTTTCCACGGCCGCCACCACGTTGGGTATTACCCTGCGGAGCGTGGCTGGCAGCACGTGTGGGTACACCCCTTCCGTGGCCACGAAAGGAGTGAAAGGCAGCCGATTGCTGGCGCGGGGCCGAGAGGCCCAAGGACTTGGCCGTAGCCCTGGAGTCCTTAAAGCGCTCAAGCGCATGGTCTGCCTTGTCGCCAAAAAGGCGACTGCCATCAAACGGCATGTCCATGAGTGTATTCTGGACATCAGCCGAGAAGTTGGCCGACCTCAACCAGGTGTGGCGACGAATCGCCACCGTCGTTGCCATCGCTCTGCCCAGAGAGTCGGTGGTATCCAGTCCACACCGTATAGAATAACGCGCCGCATCTCGGCCTTCCACAAGGGCTTGGCCGAGTTTAGCCCGCACCTCCAACGGGCATTCTGGCAGCACGTACGCGACCGTGTCCCACAGAGAGTGGGTTTAACGGCCCAAGAGGCACGCGGTGTTGGAAGACCACAGTCCCAGACTCAGGGAGGAGAATACCTTCTTGCCGTATTGCTCGTACCTCTTGGATTCCCTGTCAGGCGGAGCCGACGGGAATGCGGTCTGGGAATTTGAGGCCTGGATCACCAGGCTCTCAGGGGTGGGGTGGGTGGACAGGAAACAAGGGTCTCCCGGGGCCTGTAGCGGGCTTGGACCAAGTGCCCAAAAGAACGTCGGTCAAGGCCTCGTTAAACGGCAGCAGAGGCTCAGTTGAGCATGACTGCGGCTTAAGGACCTCAGTGAGGAGGTTAGTCCTCACGGCCGCAACGGGAAGCTCAAGGCCCAAGGCCTTGGCCGCCCTCATCAACACCACACTGTAGGTTGCCCCCTCCTCCGTAGCCACGGTAGGAGGTGAGACAAAGCCAAAGTGTCCAGACCACTGGCCTCCCCAAGTTCACCTGTCCAGTCCTCCTGGGACTGACATTCACGTGTCAGAGGGTCCTCAGACCCCTCCCAATACTCCTCATCACCCATCTCCTGGTACTCAGGGTTAGTAAATCATGGGGCCGGTTCATGGAAAGTAAACTCTCTGAACGGAGTTTGAAGCGGCGCCCAGCGGGTCGAGGGAGGCATCGGGGACGGCGCCGCCCGAGGACGGTGCCGGGAGCGACACCTGAGGGCTCGGCGCCGGGGAGGTCGTTAAGTGCACCGGCGGCGACCCGGATCTGGAACCGGATCCAGCGGGGGCCTGCGGCGCCGGGCCCGAAGGCGCCGGCGGCGTCGGAGCCGAAGCACCCGACGGCGTCGGGACCGAAGCCCCCGACCCGCTAGGCCCCCCAGACGGGTCCGCTGGGCCTAAAGGCGACGTGGAGCCCGTCGGAGAAGAGGGGGACCTCATGGCCATGAGGAACCGCTCGATCTCCTCCGGCGCCGCGTTAGGCCCAGGGACCGGAGGGTATGAGGCCGGACGCGGCGCCTGCGACTCCGAGGGAGCCGCGTGGGCGGTGTCACCAGAACCCCCGGCCGCGTCGCGCTAGCGTCGGGGGGAGTGGGAAGAGCGATGACGTCTCTTCGACTTCTTGTGCTTACCTGACGACTTCGACCCGGAGGAGTGATGTCGACTCCCGGAGCTCCGATTGCTCCTCTCCCGCGACCGGTCCCTCGACCTGCGTCCGGACCGGGACCGTTCTCGGCGCGGGGCCGACTGCCGGAGTTCGAGCCGCTTACGGGACCGCTCCCGCCTAGCCTTCGAAGTCAGGGCCCGACAGTCGGAGCAGGTTTGTCGTCGTGATCGACGCCGAGGCAGTGGAGACGCCGACGGTGAGGGTCGGTGACCGACATTAGTCAGTCGCAATCCTCACAGGGCTTGAAACCTGGCATCCCTACCGGCACCGTTCGGAGTCGAAGACTTCGAAAAGGGATGATCAAAAGATCAAAAAAGTTTAGACAAAAAGTGACTAAGGTACCACTTTTTCCGGATCTGCGCTGCTGGCGTGGAAAAAAGAAGAACTGACATCAGCACGCGGAGGCGGCGTCTAAGTACTCCGACAACGTCATCACGGCGCCCACGACGGACGCGGAGCCGCAGACGACGCCTACCGACGCGCAAGGGTACAGCTACGCGAAATAGTTCCGGATCCAGTCTGACGCCTGGGGATATTCTAAGGTAAGGAATCTATCACTAACGTGTCTCTTTCAGATATTCATACTAGATTCCATTTGCTATACTTGCACTGTTCACACAATTCAATCCACGGATATTAATTTTAGGCCTCCTATTTTGAATTCCTTCACATTTACACTATGTTTAAAATATTTCAGTTTTTCCTGTTTATCAACATACCATCATCAATAACTTTATTTCGATCACCACGGACCATAAAAAAAGTGCAGATCAAATACATACATTGCACAGAGAATAAATAAAACAATAAATAGCATATGTACAGATAAAAATCCAACATCTAAAATCGAATTAAACATTTAGTAGTTATCGAGATGTACGTTAAATACAATATTGTATTTACAAATAGTCTTTACATAAATTTTCCCCGTCTGTGCCACATACCAATTAGGAACCGCAAAACAGCAAAAACAATTGGGGGATGGGTGTCATACTTTAAAACCCTGCATGCTTGCGCGCATTGACTGAAACCTAAGTTTCTACAAAGTGGTATCAGCCAGCATTTCCTTGTGGCCTGATAGGCAGGGCAAAAAAACAGGACATGGAATTCATCCTCTAGATTGTATTTACATTCCGGGCACACTGTGTTCTCCGTATTGTCCCATTTGCTGGTAAATGCTCTAAGTGGGAGACTGCCAATCCTAAATTGGACATAAAGTTTCCTCGCCAATGAAGGGTAGATTAGATCCACAAAGTCCTCCTTTTTAGGTTTTATTTTTACTAGGAGGAACTCTGCTGTTAGCCTTCCCACTGTGGTGCATCTATGAAGAGATAGTAGGTTGTGGTGCTTAAAGTGATGGACCAACTCTGTCTCAGATAACCCTGGGCAAGTAACTTCAGGATTATCCCAGAGCTCGAGTAAGCCAATCCTGGTACTAGCTGCCTTAATATGTGAGAACCACGGAATTTTCTTAGTTCTTAGCGTGGCCCAGACCTCCAGAAATTCTTTTTTGTAGGAGACTAATTTGGGCACTGACCATAATCTTCTCCAATACATCAAATGCCGTAGTGCTACTTCCTCCTCTATAGGGACTAGCCCCAAGTCCATGCGTAGGGGAACAAGAGGTGTGCTGACTGGTAGACCCAATAAATTCCTCATAAAGTTATGTTCTACCTTCATGAGGCTGGATGTACTTTGGTGTCCCCATAGTTCCGCCCCGTACATAGAGGCCGTTCTAGCCTGAAGTTTATAGATTTCTATGACCGGGGCCGGTGGCTTAAATTCAGATATTCTGTGCACTTTTGCAATTCCCTCCGCCACTTGGGATAACCTAAGAGCCGCATTTGCTGACTGGATACCCCAGTCAAGATGTTCTGTCAAAGTGATGCCTAGGTACTCAAAGGTCTTAACTCGCTCCAAAGAAGATCCATTCAAAAGTGGATTTGGACGAGTGCCTTGGAGGATTAAAAATCATAAATGTAGTCTTATCTAGGTTTATTTCTAAACCTCTCAATGCACAGAATGCAGCAAAGTTCGTTGGATACCCGTTGATGTTTTGAGTGTCGTCCGCAAACAACGTGAGCACCCGACCTGAGACTAACCTGGGGGCATCATTATCCTTTACTCCAAGCAGGTGGTCTATAAGCCCGTTTATATAAAGACAGAATAAGGTGGGGGCCAGGACACACCCCTGATGCACCCCGTTTTCCACTGGGAAGTGGGCCGACAGTTCTCCATGCTTCCCACACCTGACTTGAGCATAATTGTCAGTATGGAGTCTAATTAGCACATCCAATAAATAAGTAGGTAGGCCCAAATCAAATAATACACTCCACAGCTTATCCCTCGGCACTAGAGCAAATGCAGCCCGCAGGTCAACAAAGATGAGGAAGAGGCTGCCATCCTCCACACTCACCGTTTTCCAAAACAATAGCTGGAGTCTAAATATCTGATCAAGTGTTGAGGTACCCAGCCTAAACCCAGCCTGCAAAATACTCAAAATCTCATTTTCCTCTATCCACCCCTGGACTCTGTCTAGGATAATCCTTCCCAACAGTTTTTGTGTAATGTCTATCAAACTGAAAGGCTTATAGTTAGACGGCAGTAAGGGACAGCCTTTTTTGTGGATGGGAACTATCTCCGCTCCACGCCAGGTATCTGGCGGATCCATGCCCTTTAGTATTGCATTAAAAAGAACACCCAAATATAGTGCCCAGATTTTCGGTTCGGACCGAAATAGATCCCCTGGAAGCTTATCCAGGCCGGGCGCCTTATTGGGTAGAAGTTTGACTATTGCGGTTTCGACCTCACTTAACGTAATGTCCCAGGACCCCTCCAGTCGATACTCATGGAGGGGACCTGGGGTAGAAAACAAGGGACCCTCTTCACCAGAATATACATAGAGAGCTCCAAAGTGGGCTTCCCAGACGGCTGCTGCTATGTTCGGTTCGAAATCTGTTCTGCCCTCTCTCGCCCCAGAGCTCAGGATAGCCCAAAACGATTTAGAGTGCTGTTCCTAAATCTTCCCATCTATTTGCTTCCCAATTTTTCTTTTCCCTTCTAATAACCTGATTATGCTTAAGCCGGCATTGCTTGATGCTCGGCTTATCCTTTGTTTTTATTGCGGTTAGCAGATCTTTTTTTGCTTTCCGACAATTAGCATTATACCAGGGATGAGTTGCAACTGGGCTTGCCTCCTTACTCCCTTCGGGGTAGAACACATCAAACAATTTGGCAACCAGCTGTTTATGAATTTCCAAAGGCCTAACCAAAGGTTCTTGGTCATTGTCCTTATCCCCAGTCTCTCCCATTTCTATCAACTGGGGCAGAGCCTGTTGATATTTTCCTGCAAGTTTGATTGGGGAGCCCTGTAAATTTGACCATTTAACTCTCCGCCTGTTGTTGCTTAGCAGGAGAGGCTGTTGTACAGCGTTGGGCTCGGGAACGGGGTTTGACAGCCCAAAACTCCCTGGTTTCAATGTCAGGACCAGGGCATTGTGGTCACTGTCTTTCCTCGGGTAAACCCTGAAATCCAGGACCTTATCCCAATGTCTAAGTTCAACCAGTATATAATCAATGAGAGAATTTTGCCCTTCTATATTAAAGGTTGGTAAACCAGGTCTATCTGATTTTGTCCTCCCATTGCAAGCCCTCAAAGACGATGAGAGGAGAAGAGAGTTTATTTGAAGAACTAGGGGCGTCCATGCTCTAACAGGTGTTATCTGTGGTTCTGGGATGCGCCAGTACTGATCCTCCTCAGCTAATCCATCTAGGCCTGCGTTGCTAAGAGGCTCGATTTGGCAGTTAAAATCACCACCTACTATTAGGACAACTGCTGGGTCAAGGGTCGTGATGAACTGCCTCAGTGCGTCAATAGTTCCAGATTCTTGCCCACTCTGCGAAGGCCTCGAATAGATATTGAGCAGGGCAATTTGTGTGGAATCTGGAAACGTTAAAAGAACACATTGGACATCAGGTGAGTTAGTTGGTATATGAGCTGCTTCAGCACCCAAGTGAGTACCCACCCAGGTGCTTAATCCCCCCGATGGTCTACCCCTGCCCACTGTTTTATCCAGGATAGTAAAGGTGGCAAAACCGCCCATCGAGGTCTCTTCCAGGGCCCACGTCTCCTGCATTAAGCAGACATCGCACTTTTCTATGAACAGACCCCAATCAGGGGAAGATAGTTTGCTTTTGATCCCTGCCAAATTCCAGGAGAGAATTTTAATGTTACCATGCGTTACCCTGGCCATTGATGCACCTGGTACCCTCGAACAACTGGTTTCCCCAGCATGAGGGGCTTCACCAAATTCTTCCCCTCTAACGCAAGTTGACCGCTTACCCCCTTGAGTTCTTTCCTGAGCCCTTCCCTTTAGCAACTTAAATGGAACACAACGGACATCCGCCTGTATCACGGGAGATAAAGCTCCACGATGTGCGGCCGCGAAGCCACTGCCCGTAACCTGCCCCATGTTTGCCCTAGTTGCCACCCTAACACCTACACCCTCTTGTTGGATATTTATAGGGATGTGGCAATCATTAATATCAACATTGAGTCCCACTCTAGCTACTCGTGAACCCTGGCCATCAGTCATTAGAAGTGTGGGTAAACGACTCCCAAGCCGTCAATCTATTTGATCTAGGATGCTAAATCTATAGCTTTGAGGAAACGTGGCAAGTAAGGGGTGAATGTATTTACTCCCTTCCAATTTGCTGCCCCCACTTGGTTTCTATGGCGAAACATATCCTGAGCCCCCAGAACTGTCCGCCTATATTACTACTGGGATCAGGCTGAGGAGCGGGATAAAAGTAGGATAGGTGTAGGGATTGAATTTGCATTCCAGACCGTGCTGGGGAATTACAATTACACTAAACAATTACAAATATATTCAACGGCACGTCTGTTCCTGAAGTTAATTATAACGCAATCTCCCTCAATGGTTTTTTGCCTTGGTCCCACCCAATCCACTCGTCTTGCAAACAATATTTCGCCAGAAACCTGTGGGGGAAGTGGCCTATTGAAGTTGAGCCACTGCATGCATTCATTTTTAAGCTCACTATAAGCCTCTTTTTTTCCCCTGGCTCAAAGCTGGAACCCCTGCCAGCACCAACACATATGATAATGACTCTGGAGGAAGATCTATGCGTGGTAGCGCTTTTGTAAATTCTTCATGGGGCGTATTTCTGCTTGCTCGGGGTTGTTGATTCTCAGGCCCACTCACGCCGCCAGTCACCCCCCTTCTGATCAATTCGTTATTAGTAATTACAGCAATATCCCTTGGTGGAGGTGGGGGGTCATTAGGTTCTGCCACCGAAAGGGGTGGATCAAATATATTATTACTAGTAGACAGGGCCTGTTGGTTACCATCTCCATTATGTTGCAGCCTATCATGGTTTCCATTCACCCCTGTATCCTGTAAACCATCCTGTACCTGGGGGGATTCGTACAATGATTCTAAGTGCAAGAGTCTATTTTCCATCATAGTAAGTCTCTCATAAATAGGGAGACGAGTCTTTGTAAAGATAAGTTCCAATTTAGCCCAAAAGACAGCTCCCAGTTCAATCGGACACACATCACTAAAGCTCGTTGTAGGTATAGTAGCTTGTACAGTAAGCGGGCTTACAACTGGGCTGTTTGAAGTTCTGGTACTTTGTCCTTCCCACTCGTTGTTCCGTTTTTGGATTTTCGCTTTCCTATTTTTCAAGGGGGCGACCCCACGCTTCCTTTTAACAACCTGATCTACTACCAAATTTGTGGCCTCCAGTTTAGAACTCTGTTTAGATCGTGTTTTTGGTCTAGGAGTCGATGATCCTGAATGTTCGTGGTTGGGGTCAGATGTGCTTTGAATGGCTGAGGCAGCATCCGTAATATCAAGAGATATGTGCAAATCTTCAGTGACTTGTAATAAATTACTCCCCTCGCCATTAGCTCTTATCATGGCAGATTCAGGCCCTTGTTGGTGATTAGGCGACACAGCGTGTACCAACATACCCATAGAGGACTGTTTGTCAAAGGCAGGCTCCATCGATAGCCTTCTTTCAGTCAATTCTATTTCAAGCGCCAGCATGGATGATGCCCTCGTGAGGAATTGGTCCAGTGTACCCACTATTGACCCGCCAATGACGGACTTTCTCCCCTTCCCTGCCTTGTTGGTAGTCATGACAGTGTTGTAGCTTGTAGAATTTATAATGTATTGATTGCCGATCTATCAGGCTGCCAATATGAATATTCGTACACTGACCTTAATTTGCAGATGGAAAGGGGGTGGCCCCGTCCCGTCCTCAACCGTCCCCTAACGGGCCCGGGCTTTGCCCGGGTGAGCCTGTGCGCGTCCCGCGCCACGTGAGCCCCGCTCCGATTTTATGGGCTAGTTGGCTCCACCCCCTCCCCTCCTCTCCTCTCGCGGGACCGCGCTGCCTTCTGGGTAATGTAGGCGGCAGCACGCGGGCCGCGACTACTGAGGAGGAGGACTGGGGCAGCAAAAGGTCTTCTGGCGGGGAAACAGTCACCACGGGTCTGCTGGTGGAAGAACAGAGTCTCTCCCCAATAAGGTCCTCCTGGCTGGCAACACTGGCAATCAAATGGTAGGCAAAGTTTTTACGGTATCAACATACACTTTATTAATCAGATATGCTTATTTTATTTAGATTTCTAAACATTCGGGGACTTCCTGAGTAGGTGATAAATACCCCTAGGTCCACAGGTCCGCTTGTAGTCAATGATCTGCCACATCCAATTCTACCTGTAATTCCCCATTCTCACTTGCATTTTTACCTGGAGATCTATACTGCTTTATAAAGAAAAAAAACTTGGGTCCCTGGAAGAGGTCATCCAGGCCTGCAGGTTTAACATGTAACTTGTAATACTGATGGAGCCAGTAACCCCTTGTAGAAAAGTGCCCCCTTTTAGGTCGAGCATTCGAGACCTCTTGTATATAATTTAGTATATACTTATATGTCTATGTACTTTGTGGGCTCCGGAGATCAGCCAAAGGACTTGTCTGCTTCCGCTTACAGACTTTTTTTTCTGTTCAACTGCCTCTATTTAACTGTCTTGATAAAAAACAACCAGTAGGGGTCAGTAAAATACCACAATTGCTTTCTGCATGTTCAACTGCCTCTATTTAACTGTCTTGATAGAAAACGACTAATAGAGGTCAGTGAAATACCAGAATCACTTTAACATTCTCTAGAGTCCAGTCCAGAGAAATTGTCTTCCACGAGCACCCATAGACAATAATATTTCTTTCAAATCTTGTATTTTCAGTGATATGACCACCAAAGGCCCTGATTTTATGTTAAAAACAGAGCTTTGGACTATACCATTTCCCACTGAAAGGCAATATTTCTCTCCATGTGTTTCCATACCTGGCGTGTCACGCACTTTGGTCCTTACTTTCCCTCCAAGTTAAAGAACAGTAGATGTTTCAGCACCCACGCTAATGTGCCGCGTAGCTAAATACATATAAGATCACAAAGGCGAGATCGATTGCATTGCAAAAGCTTGTTGATATGGTCACCACCACTTTTTGCCTGGTATATGATGCAATTTTGACTGAAGTGTACTAAGTTCCTGCAAACCAGGTCCTCACTGTTGGTGCTTTTTCACCTAAAACAAGGTAACTGTTCAATTGTTCCCCAATTAGCAGGACCTTTAGCACCTCTGTAAGTCCCTAACAAATGGTACCCCTGGTACATAGGGCATGGTACTAAAGAGGGTCATAAGGGCTGCAGCATGGACTGTGCCACCCTAACAGACACACTGCCAAACTCATGCAAAACGCCATAGCAGGTTGCGCAAAATGGTGCAGACAAGGAACACACCCTCTGTGCAATGCCCACAGACACTACATGCAAAATATGTAAGTCACCCCTACAGAAGGCCTTCTAGCCCTAAGGTGCATTATATTACATTTAAGGATGTATCTGCATGAACAGATATGCCCCTATGCTGTCTAGTTCAATTGCTAGGTAATACAAGTGAACAAGGGAGCCATCTTAAGGACATGTACTGGGCACAGGTCATTATGAGTTCCCCCAACTACATGATGGCTTCAATGAAACCTGAGGTGTTTGGTATCAAACTACTCAAAACGCAGGTGTTTCAGAGAGTAGGGTCCCTTGACAATGTATACCGATACTATGGCATCCAAGCCCTAGGGTGGAGTTGGGCAATGGGCCTAAATCAGTGCAGCCGAAATCTGTTTAAGCATCCTTTCAGAGTTCCTTTCTTCATATAGTAAAGCTGATACAGTGGGCACCTAGGCCGCTAGAGTAAATTAATCAAATTCACAGCATGCCACAAAAATGTTCTCATACGTTGTGCATCCCAAAATCCTTTTGGTCCACATCAAGTTGTTTTGCAAATAAATTGTGAATGGTTGTCAAACTAATAGTACTTCAAGAACACTGGTTGGTAAGAACACTGAATGATGTATGTTTCGAGTCAGTGAAAGCATCAGAATTTGATTCTTAATCGCTGATGTAAAGCATAGCATGCACAGATTGACATGCTATGTTATAATGAGTGTGACACCAAAATGTGGAGTGTAATGATCACCACTGGCAAAATGTAAAGTAACACACTATCAAAAGTACCCCCTATACGTAATTTTTAAGGTCTGAGAGAAAGGGGGGAAAACAAAAATCAAACGAAAACCTCCCGCTAGACCTATATTGCTTTTAGATTGGCTTTGCCGCTCTATGGGGCTATCCACAATTAGTACACAATAAGTATGCAATATTTGTTTTTTATAACATTTATTTTATTTAGAAATTATTATTTTATCATATGTATCAAAAAGAGTAAAAAACATCTCTGTGATTTCTTTCCACATTTTTTCCCTATGAATATTCAACAATTTCATTTTTTCAAAAAATCAGCATAGACGTTGCTTTTTTGACATGGACAATGCCATCAGCATTTCATATATATCTGACCCCTACAGACTGACCACACTTACACACTGGCCTCTCACACCAACATACATACTCATATATTCCACAAACCATACTAAACCCTCCCAAGATCGCATACACTATTGCGGTCACCAAGAGGACTGCTGCGAGGCAGTCTCCTTGACAGTGTTGTGGGTCGGGTGTCTCACATTCAGGTCGATGCACATTTCAGTGGATTTTGTCACTTTAAACCACCTTCTTCAGGACCACCAATGTAACAAAGTAAAGGCGAGTGGTCAGGGTATTTGAAATTTCAAAATGGAAACATAACTACGGGATGCCCCAAAACAGAAACTAAGTTTACTGAGTTACATGATTGAAAAAGGCTCCATTGGTCTGCTATATCCAAGCCGGCTCAAATCAACATCATTTAGTCTTGAGAAGAAATAAATATCAACCAACACCACCACTGGATCGTGAACATTGAGAAAAAGTGTATCAGTTAGGATAGAAACATGAAATAATGTATTCTGAATAAAATAAATGTTATAAAAAAACAAATATTGCATACTTATTGTGTACTAATTGTGGATAGCCCAATAGAGCTGTTAAGCCTATCTAAAAGCAATAAAGGTCTAGTGGGAGGTTTTCGTATTGATTTTGGAGTATGTAAAGTAACATACATAATAATAATAATAATAATGATAATAAAACCATTTTTAAAGCGCCTGGCTGCACTAAAAATAGTGTGTCCCCGCGCTAGAATGCTACTACATCTCAAGAAACAAAAGGTTCCATGCGAAGATCCAGTGGAAGTTCATTCCAGTGCTTAGGGGCCAGGTGTCTGAAAGAGCGGCCACCCATCTTGGCTCTGCGGGTGCGAGGGAGTTTGAACAGCATGGCTCCAGCCGATCTCAGGTTTTTGATGGGGCGATGAATTGTTAGGAGTTTTTGCAAATATCCTGGGCCTTTGCCCTGGGCAATGCGATGTGTAAAGCACAAGGCTTTAAATTTGATGCGGTCTTTGACCGGGAGCCAGTGAAGCTTCGCTAGGGCATTCTTCCCAGATGCTCTGCGAGGCAGGTTGAGTACCAGGCGGGCAGCAGCGTTTTGCACGCATTGTAGTTGGTGTAAGCTTTTTTTACTTAGACCTAGAAGAAGGACATTGCCGTAGTCGAGATGGGGTGTGACTAGGGCATGGACTAGTGTCTTACTGGCGTTGATGGGGAGGAGGTCAAGGACTTTGCGTAGGGTTTTTAATGTGCTGAAGCACCTTCCCGTGACTTTATTGACCTGAGATCTAAAAGAGAGGTTGGAGTCAAGCATTACTCCCAGATTTCTGACGGAGTTCACGGGGGAGGGAAGATTGCCCAGTTCCGCCGGCCACCACATGTGCGACCAAGCAGAGGGGGATTTGCCAACAATTAAAAGTTCAGTTTTTTCGCCATTAAGGCGCAGACAGTTATTGTTCATCCATAATGCTACTGTTGACAGGCATTTGGAAAAGTTGGTGGCATCTACCAAATGGTCGAGTGACAGCTTGATCATCAGTTGGGTGTCGTCAGCATAGGTAACAATATCCACCCCGAAAGCTTCAACTATGTGAGCCAGGGGTTCCATATAAAGGTTGAACAGGGTTGGGCTTAAGCTGGAGCCCTGTGGAACTCCATGTCTCAGCTTCCGGGGGGAGGATGTAAAAGGGGGACAGTGCATCTGGAAACTTCTGTTGGTCAGGAAAGATTTTAACCAGGCAAGGGCAGGTCCCCCCACTCCCATGTCAGAGAGGCGTGACAGCAGCGTTGTGTGCAGCACGGTGTCGAATGCTGCACTGAGGTCTAGTAAAACCAACGCTGCTGTCTGTCCTTCGTCCGCCATTTGTCTGAGGCACTCAGTGGAATATAGGACGGCGGACTCTGTTGAGTAGCCGGCTCTAAAACCAGATTGAGTGGGGTGTAGGAGAGAGTTCTCTTCCAGATATTTCATAAGCTGCCCGTTGACCACTTTTTCCGCTATTTTGGCACAGAAGGGAAGAAGGGAGATGGGCCGAAGATTTTGGAGTTGGGAGATGTGGACATTAGGGTTTTTTTCAGGGGGATGACCTGGGCTGTTTTCCATGTGTCCAGAACGTGGCATTCTTGGAGAGAAAGAGTAATAATAAGAGTGATTTGATCAATCATACTCTCCAGGACTCCTTTGCAACGGTTGAGGTGGCACACGTCACGGGGGAGCCAGACTGTATGCTTTGAACAATGTTCAGCAATTCCTGTCTCTCAGGTACTTTAAAGCATGTCAGGCGGGATTTAACAGTGGAGTTATCTTTGACTGCCATCTGTGTGCTAGGGGACTCAGCTCCATTGGAAAAAGTGGCGTGTATTTTGTCGACCTTGCCGACAAAGTGATCCGCTATAGATTCGCATAAGTCACTGGAGTAGGTGTCTTGTGCTTCGAGTCTGGTGGGGACCGTTAACTCTTTGTAAATAGTAAAGAGTTCTCTAGTGGGGTTGTCAGCAGCTTCTATTCTACCTTTAAAGTAGGCACCTTTTGCTGCTCTTACTAATTTGTGATATTTTGTTTGTTCTGTTCTATAGTGTGACTTGCTTTCTAGATTGTAGCTTTTCCTCCATTGTCTTTCAGCATTTTGTTTTAGCTTCTTTGAGTTCTTGCGAGAACCATGGGGCAGTTTTGGTTAGTCTCGCGGGAGGTTTGAGTGTCCACGGAGCTACCTTATCTAAGGCGTTGGACATCCAGCTTTCGTAATTGTTCCATGCCTCTTGCAGAGTGTTGCTAGGGAGCGGTGACGTTTCAAGTAGGGCAAGCTTAAATGTTTCCTGCTTGAACTTTTTCCAGTCTCTGCGTTTCTGGGGTAAGGGGTTATTGGTTCTGTTATCAGGAGGAATAGCTTCTGTTTCAAACGGGATGATGAAATGATCGACCAGGTTGTTCTGATCGGGGAGGAAACTATGACACCCTCCCAGTTAGCAAAGATGGGGTCCAGAAGGTGCCCTTGTTGGTGCGAGGGGGAACTGGATTGAAGGTTAAGTTCTAGAGATTTTAGTGCTTCTATTATACTCTGGGCCTCCTTACAATCCGTGTTATCAAAGTGAAGGTTTAGGTCACCTAAGATAAAAGACATTTTTTGTGCCAAAGTGCCGGTTGGGTTATTAGTTCGGTGAGATGTTCGCCGAACTGTGCAGCCCCTCCAGGTGGCGGGTATACAAGTAGTCCGTTAATGGTGTTTTTGGATCCTGCTTTTATAGTGAAAAAAACGCTTTCACAATTAGGTAGCGTAGCCTTCAGTAAGGTGCACTCTAGCTTATTTTTATAGATGAGGCTAGTCTTCCGCCTCTTTGTTTTGGTCTGTCTAGTCTGAGTAGGCAGTATCAGTGAGGTGTGGCTTCGAGAGCTTCAGACGATGAAGCATCATCTAGCCATGTCTCGGTTAGAAATAGTACATCTGGATTGCTATCCATTAGTAGATCATAGATTTCTATTTTATGTTTCTTCATGGATCTGCAATTAAGCATCAACATTTTTAATTTAGCTGTCTCCCTTTTATTTTTCTTCAAGAGAGGAGTAGTATACTTACAGGTCTCACAGAAGACAGGTAAGGAGTCAGCCGGCAAGGCGTGGTAGCATTTATCTTTAAGTTTTGGGCGTAGGGATAAAAGAGTTTGTTTGGTATAGTGTGTCCTATGCCTGGGAGTTCCAGTTTCCGTCATGTCCTTGGGTGCAGGTGAGCGAAGGGGTCCTGCCCCGATCCCCGTTCGGTCGCGGACGGGCGCAGACGGGCTTGCCTTAGGCGCGCCTTCGGCGCGCTGACGGCGCGCCTGCTGCGCACGTCCGCTGCGCGTCCGGAAGATGCACATGATATATAGGGAAGGAGGATGGCGATAGGGGGCGTGGCCTCAGGAAAGGGGCGTGGCCTCAAGGATCGCCGGTAATGGCGGCAAGAAGTTGTTTTGTTAGGTTTCCGCGGCAGCGCTAAAATCCGCCGCGCGGGCTTGTCAGGAGCGAGCTAGTGCCCTGAAATGATGCCAGGAGAATAACAGGTGAGTTAAAACACACGAATAAGTGACTCTCAAAGTTTTTTAAAAAATGAACAGGTTGCGCTCCTGACTTCCGCCTCAGGAGATTAGTGCTTCTACATAAGAGGGTGGTGTGAACGTCATGTATAAACACACACTGCAGCACTAATTCTCTGTGCCACATACTGCTTGCTTTTGAGGTGCTTCCCGATAGGCAAGTGCATATACTGCTGTTAGACCTGACACCTTTTGGCGTGGTTCTTCCCCCATCTTTTTGCCTCTGACTCATGTGTTTTGATGCTGTGCTGGATTGCGTTTTTGCTGATTTAGATGCTTTGGACACTCTGCCACTGCTGATCAGTGTCAGAGTGTAAGTGCTCCCTCTGTAAATTGTCATATTAATTGAATATACCTGATTGGCATATTTGTATCACCATGGAGTCCCTAGTAAAGTGCACTGTGTGTGCCAGGGCTGGTGATGACAGATGCTACTAGTGGGCCTGCAGTGCAGATTACGCCACCCACATGAGTAGCTTTAAAATGGTGACTCAGGCCTGCCAGCGCAGGGCCTGTGTGCAGTCAGTGGACTGCCCTGTCCCCCTGGCCAGTGTCTCCACTGGCTGGGCCTAACCCTTCCCTGTCTGTGCACATCAGTCACCCCTATGGAAAGCTCAAGGTACCCCCCTGGGCAGGGTGCAGTGTATGGATAAGGTAGAGCATGTACTAGTGCAGGTCACATGCTCTGGTAGTGGGCTGCAGCCATTTTAGGTGCTCACTGCTGTAAGGCTATCTTGCTCCATAGAGTAACATGGAGGAGGCTGGGCCCATGTGATACCAGCCTATCTTCCCATAGGAACAAGATGGGACATAAGTGAAAGATATCCCTGAACTCAGAATTTAATGACACATCTTTTAGTGAAGGGTGTTTTTAAATCCTGTAATGGAGAATAGCACTTTTAGAAAGTGGCTGTTCTCTTGTCCAAACCTTTCTGTGTGCCTGGGTTTGTGGAATGCCTGGGTGTGACAGGGGGGGCTGCAGAGCCCCCAGAGGAGAGGGTCGGAGCCAGCCCGGGGATGAAAGGGCACATCTGCTGCCCGGGAGGTGGGAGGAAGAAAGGCCTGATAAGTGCTGGGCTGTGCCTGCCTGCCTCCCCCATGCTAGCTCCCTCCTGCCGGCCAACTGACACCTCTGGCCCTGAAGCTGACAGGAAGAATAAAAACCAGAGACACCTTAGTGCTCCGCAACCCCCAGAACTGGTTTAGACTGGACTCAGGGCTCCTTGCACAAAGACTTCAAAGGACTTCAAAGACATTGAGGGGTATAACGAAAGGACCCCTGACCACAGAAGTTTAGATTCTGAAATTCTACAAGCAAGAAGGAACCTCGGCTGTAAGGAGGACGGCTGGAGAACTAAAGGAAGATTGCCTTGCTGTGTGCTCTAAGGGCTGACCTGTTCTGCTGTCTAACTGGAAGCTAAGGAGGAGAAAGGGACTTTGCTGTGTGCTGTGACCCTGCCTGCTTGAAACTGCCAAGACTCTGCTGTGTGCTGTGTCTACAACTGAATCTCCAAGGGCCTGAGAAGAGCTGGCCTCCTGTTGGGAACCCAGGGCTAAAGGTTCCTAAAGCTTTGCCAGAAAACAGCTGCAAAATCGTGCTATTGTGACCCGAGGCGTGTGGTACTTGACTGCGGAGCGTGAGGAAGGGATCGGTGTGCTCATCGGCACATTACCAGGGAGGGTCGGAGGCCTGTGGCGCCTCCCCTCGTGGAATCCGCTCCAACGTGGTGGGGAGGTCGAGAGGGGGGTCTATCCGTGACCAGCGCCCTTGAAAACCCTTTGCCGCCAAGTCACCCTCGTGGCCCGGGGCCAGGATCACCCCTAGAAGCTGCCGTTCGTGACCAGGAGCTGCGGGGCCAAAGACCGAAGCCGCCGCGCTCCCATTGGTCGAAGGAGCCGAGCCCCCTCACCAACGCCGCGACGGGATTGGCCCGTGCGGCGCGGCGTCACCAGCGTCCTTGTGCCGTGATTGGCTGGGAAGCGTCACGACAAGCCGTCCCGGGAGCCGCACTGCCAGTGGCTGACTCCCGGGTGTAAGGGGGGCTCGTCTGGAGAGCCGCGACGGGATTGGCTGCCTGGGCGGAGGCGGCTGGAGGAGCCGAAGAATCACCGCGATCACCGCCGGGCCCGGGAAGAAGTGACCTGACCCCGCCGAGGGACTCGGAAGCGTCCCGCACCCCTGCCCAGCCGTCCCCCCCACAAGGTGAGCCTCACCGCCTCACCCGCCGCTCGTTGGATTGTCGAGAGCGGGCGGGAGAGGGGACCGGCCGGGGCGGGGGACGCGTGCGATCTGCACGGCCCGGGGCGCCCGTCTCAGAAGGAGCGAGGCTACACCCGGGAAGAGAAATAGTCCCAGAAACAGTCCCCGAGCCTCACAAAGAAGCGCATTGGCAGCGCTTGGAGCCCCCAAGTAAGATGACACGGGGGCAGTATTTGTAAGGCTCGCTTTGAGAGCATATTCTGACCAGAACAGTCATTGTTGCTTATTCTGAATTATTGATTTGAGAGACTTGAGACTGTTTTGTTTTTGGTTCTGAGAACTGCCTATTAACAAGTGCAACCATTAAGAATTAAGTGCAATCCTTAAGATGAAATGCTACGTTTGCTAAAGAAGTGATTATCATGCAACTGCTTCATTTACATGCTGAAACTAGATAAAGCTATATATTTTTTATAAAATATACTTACCTGTGTGGTCTCAGTTTGTGGTGGATTGGGGATTATTGTTGTGTTAAGTGCAAATGTTATCCACATTGCCTCTGTTTAGCCTAGACTGCTCGCGCCATGCTACCTAGAGGGTGAGCAGGGGTTATCTCAGAGGGTCATTCCTTCACCCTGACTAGAAGCAAGGGTCCCTACTTGGGCTAAGGTACCTACCTCTGCCAACTAGAGACCCCGGGTTCTAACATTGTTGGACAGCGGTGGGGATTTTGAACTAATAATTGCACTTGACCTGCAGTGATTTCTTGTACATCACTAGTCTAGTTTAGCAGAACAGGTTGCGCAAGATTTTTTCTTTTTTGGTGAAATCTTTTTAGGTGAAAAGGTTAGGAAGCATCATGTCTCAGAAAGCGCCAAGCGTGAGTACAGAAGTGGAAGTGGAATTTGAAATCCAGGAGTTGTTCCTCTATAAAAAGGAGCAACTGAGAAAATTCTGCAAACGGCTTGAATGCTCAGTAAGGAGCAGCGCAAACAAGGAGGAGCTAAGGAAAGCTCTGAGGGCCTGGTGGGAGGCCAAACATGGTGACCCAAAAGCTGCTACTGGAGAGGGAGGCACACAGGAGAATGGGTTTTTGTCCAGTGAATTGCCAGTGGTGAGGCCAGCGCCTAGGCCCGGCAGCTAACACTCCGGTAGGGTTATTTCTTCATAGGAAGTGGAGGAAAATCAGAGAGCTAGGGCCCATGAGATTGAGCTTTTTAAGCTCAAAGCACAAGCAGAGGCGGAGGAGAGAAGAACCGCTTTCGCTTTGGAGGAGAGGAAACTCCAATTGGCTCATGAGTTGAGCATGAAGGAATTGGCCTTCAAATTTAAAGAGGGGGTGTCCAGTTCTAATGGTGGCAACGCACAACCAGTACAGGCGGGTAAGGTATACATACCAAAGGATCTGGTACAGAATTATCAGAGGGGTGAGGATATTTATGCGTGGTTCAGAGCGTATGAACTTGCCTTAAAGATGAATGAAGTGCCTGAGAAGAATTGGGGAACAGGATTGTGGAAGCATTTTGAGGCCTCTGGGAGGGATGTTTAGGCACCCTTAGAAGCAGAGGATGCTTTATCCTACTCCGCCATGAAGGAGGCTTTGTGCCTCAGGTATGGGCTCACTGCTGAACAGTACCGCCAGAAGTTTAGGAACTTCAAGAAGCTTGATTCAAGTACTTGGGTGGAGTGTGTGAGTATGTACACGCGTGCACTGGAAGGTTGGATGAAGGGCAGCAAAGTTACTGATTATGTGGGGTTGTGTCACTTGATTAGTAGGGAGCACTTAAGTAGTTTATGTGTCCCAGAGCTGCGCCAGCATCTTTTGGATAGCAAGTTAACTGATCCCAGTGAGCTTGCTAAAGAGGCGGACCGGTGGACTAGCACCAGGGTCCACAAGGGGGTGGTAAGTACCCCCGCCAAAGGTGGACAGGGTCCCCAGCAGAAGAGTGGGGGGGACACGGGTAATCAAAAGGAGTCTTCTAAAGGGCCCCAAAATGGTTCCCAGGAGGTGTCTCAACGCCCCCAGCCTAAGAAGTCCTGGCCCCCTAAGGGCACGCAGGACATTAGGGCCCCACTTACTTGCTATTCATGTAGGGAGGTGGGGCACATTGCCCCCAAATGTCCAAAGAAGAAATCAGCACCCACTGGTGCTCCAGCTCCAGTTCCGGCGTTAGCCAGTGTAGCTTTGGGAGGGGATTTGATTTCTAGTGGGGAGAAGGGGTTAGCATTGATGACCCTTGTCTCTCTAGGAGACCAAGAGATGGCCCAGGAAACCTTGCTGCCCCAAAACACTAAGAAATACGGGCAGAAGGTGACCATCAATGGACAGGAGGTGGAGGCTCTGAGAGACACAGGTGCCAGCGTGACATCTGTCAGGTGTCGGTGGGTGACTGAAGAGCAAATTGTTCCCAAGGTACTCCGACCTGTGGTGTCATCTGACAGTTCAGTGCGCTACTGCAAGTTGGCAAAGGTTCCATTTGAATGGGGAGGAGTCTCCGGTATTTTGGAAATTGTTGTAAGTGATGCCTTGCCTGTAGATTGTCTATTAGGTAATGACCTGGAGAGCTCCCCATGGAAAGAGGTGGAGCACCGGACTCACTTGGAGATGTTGGGTTTGCCTGCGTGGATCTGTGTGTCCACCCGGGCAATGACAGCCAGAGAGGGCGGTCTAGCAGAACTGGAGCCTGGAACCATGGCCCAGGAACTTGCCAAGAGAAGACGGGGTAGAGGGCGCGGGAAACCGGCCCCCACTGTTCCCACGGTCCAGGAGGAAGCAGACCCGGAAGGGGATGCCCTGGAACCTAAGCAGACCCGGAAGGGGATGCCCTGGAACCTACAGGGAAGCAGGTGGCCGAACTAGGGGAATTGCCTGAGCTGTCCCAGTGGCAGCAAGAGGGTGGTCCCTCCAGGGAGGAATTCTGCCAGGCTCAGAATGAGTGCCCTTCTCTCATTGGTGTGCGGCAGCAGGCTGCAGACCAGGCAGCAGGCCTGGGGTCCAAGGAGCATTTGATCTACTGGGAGGATGACTTACTTTATAGTGAGCCTAAGTTCGCTGAGCCCGGTGCAGCCCGTGTGCTGGTAGTACCGGAGCGCTTCAGGAACTTCCTACTGGGTCTGGCTCATGACGTGCCTCTCGCAGGACATCTGGGGCAAGACAAAACCTATCACAGGCTTGTCACCCATTTCTACTGGCCCCAGATGAAGACGCACGTCTCTGCCTTTTGTAAATCTTGCCAGACTTGTCAGGCCAGTGGCAAGAGCGGAGGGAAGCGTGTGGCCCCCCTCCAACCCTTTCCCGTGGTGAGCACCCCTTTTGAGCGGGTGGGCATTGACATCGTGGGGCCCCTGAATCCCAAGACAGCCCTAGGCAACAGGTTTATCCTGGTCTTGGTGGACCATGCCACTCGGTACCAGGAAGCCATCCTGCTCCGGACAGTCACCGCCCCAGTGGTGGGCCGTGCCCTGATGGGGATCTTTTCCCGTGTGGGATTTCCCCGGGAGGTCGTCTCAGACAGAGGGACAAACTTCATTTCTAGGTATATGAAGTCCCTGTGGAGTGAGTGTGGGGTGACATACAAATTCACCACTCCTTACCACCCTCAAGGAAATGGTTTGGTTGAGAGATTCAACCGCACATTGAATGGCATGATTATGGGCCTGGAAGAGCCCATGAGGCGGAAATGGGATGTCTTGTTGCCATGCCTGTTGTCCTACAGGGAGGTGCCTCAGAAATCCTTAGGGTTCAGTCCCTTTGAGTTGCTGTATGGCCACCCTGTCAGAGGGCCTCTTACTCTGGTGAAGGAGGGGTGGGAGAAATCCCGTGGGAAAACCCCTCAGGATGTGTTCAGCTATGTGCTGGCCATTCGCAACCAGACCAAGCGCTTCAGGAAGCTCGCTCAAGAGAACCTGGAGGCTAGCCAGGAGGAAATGAAGAGGTGGTATGACCAGAACACTTCTCTGGTTGAGTTCCACCCTGGTCAGAAAGTGTGGGTGATGGCGCCAGTGGAGCCTTGTGCGCTCCGTGACAAGTGGTCTGGGCCATATGAGGTGGTGGAGCGCAAGAGCGAGGTTACCTATTTGGTTAACCTGAAGACTCCCAGGCAGCCCCTGAGAGTGCTACATGTGAACCGCCTCAAACCCCACTTTGAGAGGACTGAAGTGACTATGCTCATGGCTACAGATGTTGGAGGGGAGGAGGATAGTGATCCTCTCCCTGACCTCCTGGCAGTCAAGGAGCAAGATGGGTCAGTGGATGGTGTGGTCCTCTCCCCCACCCTGACTCCAGAGCAGCAGGAGGACTGTCGCCAAGTCTTGGGTCAGTTCGACTCCCTGTTCTCCCTGACCCCAGGTGTCACCAAGTGGTGCGTCCACGACGTGGACACTGGAGACAGTCTGCCTGTGAAACAGAAGTTCTACAGAGTGGCTGACAAGGTCAAAGCCAGCATCAAGGAAGAAGTTTCCAAGATGTTGACGCTAGGGGTTATTGAGCCCTCCAGCAGCCCCTGGGCTAGCCCAGTGGTCTTAGTGCCTAAGAAAGCTGCTACCCCCGGTGGCACCCCGGAACTTCGGTTCTGCGTGGACTACCGTGGGCTCAATGCGGTCACCAAGACTGACGCGCACCCCATCCCCAGAGCTGATGAGCTGGTGGATCGGTTGGGAGCTGCCCAGTACCTGAGTACTTTTGATTTGACTTCAGGGTACTGGCAGATTGCCTGAACTGATGGGGCAAAGGAGAGGTCAGAATTTTCAACACCAGAGGGGCACTTCCAGTTCCGTGTCATGCCCTTTGGGTTGAAAAATGCACCTGCCACATTTCAGAGATTGGTCAACCAGGTACTGGCGGGGCTGGAGCAATTCAGCGCAGCCTACCTGGATGACATTGCTGTGTTCAGCTCCACTTGGGAGGAACACCTGCAACACCTCACTGAAGTGTTGAAGGCTCTGCAGAAGGCAGGCCTCACTATCAAGGCCAGTAAATGCCAGATAGGGCAGGGATCTGTGGTGTACTTGGGACACCAGGTAGGGAGCGGCCAGGTGGTGCCCCTACAGGCAAAGATTGATACCATTCTGGCTTGGGAACCCCCCAAGACCCAGACTGAGGTGAGAGCCTTTCTAGGTCTCACCGGGTATTACAGACGGTTTGTCAAAGGTTATGGCACCATTGTGGCCCCTTTGACAGAGCTGACATCTAGGAATCAGCCCAGAAAAGTGAATTGGACTGAGGCCTGTCAAACTGCTTTTGACACCCTCAAAACTGCCATGTGCACAGCACCGGTGCTTAAGGCACCTGACTTTTCCAGTGAGTTCATTGTGCAAACTGACGCTTCAGAGCAAGGCGTGGGAGCAGTGCTCTCACAGATCAATGAGGAGGGAGGAGACCAACCAGTGGCTTTCATTAGCCGAAGGCTAATCCCCAGGGAACAGAAATGGAGTGCCATTGAAAGAGAAGCTTTCGCTGTGGTCTGGGCTCTGAAGAAGCTGAGGCCCTACTTGTTTGGGACTCACTTCCGTGTTCAGACCGACCACAGGCCCCTCAGATGGTTAATGCAGATGAGGGGTGAGAATCCGAAATTGTTGAGGTGGTCCATTTCCCTACAGGGGATGGACTTTACAGTGAAGCACCGCCCTGGTACAGAACACGCCAATGCTGACGGTCTGTCCAGATTCTTCCGCCTTAGTGATGAGGACTCCCAAGAGGTTGGGTAGTTCTCCCCACTTTCAGCTGGAGGGGACACGTGTTAGACCTGACACCTTTTGGCGTGGTTCTTCCCCCATCTTTTTGCCTCTGACTCATGTGTTTTGATGCTGTACTGGATTTCGTTTTTGCTGATTTAGATGCTTTGGACACTCTGCCACTGCTGATCAGTGTCAGAGTGTAAGTGCTCCCTCTGTAAATTGTCATATTAATTGAATATACCTGATTGGAATATTTGTATCACCATGGAGTCCCTAGTAAAGTGCACTGTGTGTGCCAGGGCTGGTGATGACAGATGCTACTAGTGGGCCTGCAGCGCAGATTACGCCACCCACATGAGTAGCTTTAAAATGGTGACTCAGGCCTGCCAGCGCAGGGCCTGTGTGCAGTCAGTGGACTGCCCTGTCCCCCTGGCCAGTGTCTCCACTGGCTGGGCCTAACCCTTCCCTGTCTATGCACATCAGTCACCCCTATGGAAAGCACAAGGTACCCCCCTGGGCAGGGTGCAGTGTATGGATAAGGTAGAGCATGTACTAGTGCAGGTCACATGCTCTGGTAGTGGGCTGCAGCCATTTTAGGCGCTCACTGCTGTAAGGCTATCTTGCTCCATAGAGCAACATGGAGGAGGCTGGGCCCATGTGATACCAGCCTATCTTCCCATAGGAACAAGATGGGACATAAGTGAAAGATATCCCTGAACTCAGAATTTAATGACACATCTTTTAGTGAAGGGTGTTTTTAAATCCTGTAATGGAGAATAGCACTTTTAGAAAGTGGCTGTTCTCTTGTCCAAACCTTTCTGTGTGCCTGGGTTTGTGGAATGCCTGGGTGTGACAGGGGGGGCTGCAGAGCCCCCAGAGGAGAGGGTCGGAGCCAGCCCGGGGATGAAAGGGCACATCTGCTGCCCGGGAGGTGGGAGGAAGAAAGGCCTGATAAGTGCTGGGCTGTGCCTGCCTGCCTCCCCCATGCTAGCTCCCTCCTGCCGGCCAACTGACACCTCTGGCCCTGAAGCTGACAGGAAGAAGAAAACCAGAGACACCTCAGTGCTCCGCAACCCCCAGAACTGGTTTAGACTGGACTCAGGGCTCCTTGCACAAAGACTTCAAAGGACTTCAAAGACATTGAGGGGTATAAGGAAAGGACCCCCGACCACAGAAGTTTAGATTCTGAAATTCTACAAGCAAGAAGGAACCTCGGCTGTAAGGAGGACGGCTGGTGAACTAAAGGAAGATTGCCTTGCTGTGTGCTCTAAGGGCTGACCTGTTCTGCTGTCTAACTGGAAGCTAAGGAGGAGAAAGGGACTTTGCTGTGTGCTGTGACCCTGCCTGCTTGAAACTGCCAAGACTCTGCTGTGTGCTGTGTCTACAACTGAATCTCCAAGGGCCTGAGAAGAGCTGGCCTCCTGTTGGGAACCCAGGGCTAAAGGTTCCTAAAGCTTTGCCAGAAAACAGCTGCAAAATCGTGCTATTGTGACCCGAGGCGTGTGGTACTTGACTGCGGAGCGTGAGGAAGGGATCGGTGTGCTCATCGGCACATTACCAGGGAGGGTCGGAGGCCTGTGGCGCCTCCCCTCGTGGAATCCGCTCCAACGTGGTGGGGAGGTCGAGAGGGGGGTCTATCCGTGACCAGCGCCCTTGAAAACCCTTTGCCGCCAAGTCACCCTCGTGGCCCGGGATCACCCCTAGAAGCTGCCGTTCGTGACCAGGAGCTGCGGGGCCGAAAACCGAAGCCGCCGCGCTCCCATTGGTCGAAGGAGCCGAGCCCCCTCACCAACGCCGCGACGGGATTGGCCCGTGCGGCGCGGCGTCACCAGCGTCCTTGTGCCGTGATTGGCTGGGAAGCAGAAGCGTCACGACAAGCCGTCCCGGGAGCCGCACTGCCAGTGGCTGACTCCCGGGTGTAAGGGGGGTTCGTCTGGAGAGCCGCGACGGGATTGGCTGCCTGGGCGGAGGCGGCTGGAGGAGCCGAAGAATCACCGCGATCACCGCCGGGCCCGGGAAGAAGTGACCTGACCCCGCCGAGGGACTCGGAAGCGTCCCGCACCCCTGGCCAGCCGTCCCCCCACAAGGTGAGCCTCACCGCCTCCCCCGCCGCTCGTTGGATTGTCGAGAGCGGGCGGGAGAGGAGAGGGGACCGGCCGGGGCGGGGGACGCGTGCGATCTGCACAGCCCGGGGCGCCTGTCTCAGAAGGAGCGAGGCTACACCCGGGAAGAGAAATAGTCCCAGAAATAGTCCCCGAGCCTCACAAAGAAGCGCATTGGCAGCGCTTGGAGCCCCCAAGTAAGATGACACGGGGGCAGTATTTGTAAGGCTCGCTTTGAGAGCATATTCTGTCTAGAACAGTCAGTGTTGCTTATTCTGAATTATTGATTTGAGAGACTTGAGACTGTTTTGTTTTTGGTTCTGAGAACTGCCTATTAACAAGTGCAACCATTAAGAATTAAGTGCAATCCTTAAGATGAAATGCTACGTTTGCTAAAGAAGTGATTATCATGCAACTGCTTCATTTACATGCTGAAACTAGATAAAGCTATATATTTTGATAAAATATACTTACCTGTGTGGTCTCAGTTTGTGGTGGATTGGGGATTATTGTTGTGTTAAAAGCAAATGTTATCCACATTGCCTCTGTTTAGCCTAGACTGCTCGTGCCATGCTACCTAGAGGGTGAGCAGGGGTTATCTCAGAGGGTCATTCCTTCACCCTGACTAGAAGCAAGGGTCCCTACTTGGGCTAAGGTACTTACCTCTGCCAACTAGAGACCCCGGGTTCTAACAACTGCCTATGCATGCACAAAAATATTAGTATGCATGCCACACAATTTGAATAATAATAAATTCAGCGTGACAAATGCCCAGTACCTATTAAGGCTAACAGTGTAGGGTAGAAACATGTTGGCATTTTAAGGGTCATTGAACCACCTTACCCTGAATGCCCCTCTTTTAAGCTTTCCCATCCTCCCCTTCAATAAAGGGATACCTTGCACACATCTCATTTCAAAACTGTATAAAGCATGTGCAGCACTCAAACCCATAGACGACAGAAAAGTCAGTAGAGCCTGGGAAGTGGATTTGGGAACGACAATTACAGATAATCAGTGGGCCAAGTGCTGCTCGGTCACGCAGGACGTCTCGCTTAACAGTAGGCCCAAACTCTGGCACTTAAAATTTTTACGCCGCATATACATCACCCCAGCAGTAGCACACAAGACGGACCCCTCCAAGTCACACAACTGTCGCAAATCCTCTGCTCCTTAAGCTGATTTTGCACATCTCACATGGACATGCCCGAAACTGCAACACTACTGGGAGCGCATACATTATACACTAGAGGAAATGACCAATCTCTCTCCGACTCCTACCCCTAAGATAGCCTTGCTGGGCTATACAGTGAATTTCCCTAGGAAAATTTGCAGACAGTTTACAGCATTGGAGCTAATGCTGGAAAAACGAGAGGTGGCCATTCATTTGGGGCATAAGTCCGCACCAACCGTCCAGAACTGGCTGCAGAGTCTGGCATATTGTAACATTAACAGTGAAATATACGCAAGTGTGATGCCTAGCTCATCCCGTCCCAAGGATATATGGGGCCCCTACTGGTCATATAGTGAAACATTACGTCACGATTCAGTTCAACATGTGGTGCAGGGCATATTGCCAGAAGGAGTGGGGTAGCCATCTTTCTGCAGACCTTTTATATCCTCTTGTTTTATTGCAGTTAAATGTCATTTACATATATGTTAATTCTGTACTCGAAAGGCACAAGTACTAAAGGTTTTTATTGCCTGGATGAGATGTTATCAATAGGGACCACTCAATTTAGTTTCTACACTGCATGTTGTGAATCATATAACCTCGATTATATAGGAATAATATTGTAGACGGCTAACTTGAATGAGCAAAGACATGGATATATCGTGATACTGTATAATGTTGCATTGGTGAAAGAATACATCTGTACAATGTTTTCTGATTGACGAAAAGGAAGATAAAGTTTAAAAAAAAATAATAATAAAGGGATACCTTGGGGTTGGTTGAGGAAGTTTATTTAGTTGCTACATCCCCCTAGATCCGAATATTCAAAGAGTTCCCTCGAATATGGTTTAGCCCACCCTGACCTTTAGGGGTCAGAATGAACCCAATGATGCAACATTCCACTACTAAAGTGGGTGAGGGCTACTTCTAATAAAAGGATTTATTTTCCTTTTTCCCACTTCCTATTGAGGTAGCGTATAGGCATGGCATATGACCACACACTTTTCCCCTCTTCACGAGAACTGCCTCTTCTAGCAGAGGGATACCTTGTAGGTGAATGTTTGGTATCAAAAACCTTGTCTTAATACATCCCTACTGATGCCAGTACTGGTTCTGTTAAACCATGCACCCAGAGGGCACCTTAGAGTTGCCACCTGAAACCCTACCAGCCTCTTAGTGTGCTAGCTAACTGCTATCATCTAGCCTGCCACTACAGACATGTTTCTGACCCCCTGCAGGTGAGAGCCCGTGCTCTCTGAGGCCAGGAACAATGCCTGCTCTGAAGGAAGGTGTCCACACCTCCACTAGCAGGATGGCTAATGAATCTGCATACAAAGGCCAGGGACTTCAAAGCTCCTGCTGCCTTTGATGTGCGACCCTGGCTTTACCCCAAACCTGGGAGATACCACCACCTGACCTGAGGCTCATTTGGCACCAGGAGAGGCAGGAAATTAGCTATGCTAAGAGGCGTGGTGCACTACCAGGCCAGTCACACCCCTAAGGTGGGCTGCCTGATGTGCTCCACGAAAGAAGGGTTCCACCATTCCGATTTTGATGGAAATAGGAATTCTAGGACAGGGTTATGCCCAATACCTACAGGAAGTGGTCAATAGGGGGTGTAGTGACCAAAAGGGTGAGTATCCCATTGGCTACTACACTTCACTCCCCTTAACACCCCTACATTGGATATTTAGGATGGTCCCCTGACACCAGGAAGTCCGATTCGCCTGACAAGAAAAGAAGAAGGACCAAAAAGAGCTGAAGAAGCAAGAACTACAGACTACTGGTGGACTTTGGCACCAAACCGTGCCTGCTTACCTGCTCCTGTCCCGCCAATCCGAACAATCTGACTTGTCCTACAGCTGTGCATCCTCCAAAAGTCTTGTAGCCTTCAACACTTTGCAAAGATATCAGCATCTCCCTTGAAGTGTAGGAGCCACTTCCCTGCAAACTGCAGGCACCGCCTGCAATATTCGGTACACCGTTCTGCTGATCACTGGGTCCAACGACGCAGCAGCTGCCTAGGAGGAGGTCACCATGCTCCAGGTGGTCAGAATCATCTCCCCACCAAGAGTGAATATACCAGGACCAACCAGAACTACCCTACACCAATGCCTGGGGTACTGAAACCCCTTGCAGCAACCATAGCTTGTTTTTGAGCCCAGTCCGGACTCCAATTCTGCAAAGTTTGAGAATCATACGGGTGATGCCAGCACCACAGAGGCCAGCCCTGAGTGTGGCCCAGCTATTCTGTTTTCTCCCCCTTTGCAGGTCTTACTGAGAACCGTGGGGGCCTTTGAAGCACGGGCACTAACTAACCAAAATCCTCGGCACTCGAGCTCCCCGGCCCAGGTCCATGACAACAGATGGTGCTCACCTGCTCCCAGCACCTCCCATGAACGTAGCCCTCCCACTGGGAGCTCCCATACTTGTACCTACACCCCCCTGTACAGCCTGTTTCTAGGAAACTCCCCCCATCTTTTCCTAAAGTGTAGCGCGAAAGTCTACCAACCTGTCCAGCACCTCTGCATCCAGACACTCCAGGGCGGGTTAACTCAAACTGCTGGTGGTCCTTTGGACCTTAGCCCCCTAGCACCTTAAGACTAAAGCGGACCCCACAGATTTAATTGCAAATACCTGTATGACGTAGATCTTTCTTTCTCCATAGGAAAGCATTACTGTGTAAAATTGAATTTGAATGTCATTTTTACTTACCTGCAAAAATTGAGGAACTGAAAAGTACTTACTCAATTATGAAGTCTTGGTATTAAAATATAAAAATCCCTGTTATTTGTCACAATTGGTCTTGAGCTTCTTTTTGGGTGTGTGTCCCATTTTTCACTCTGTAACACTACCCTTGGATAAGCCTAAACTTCTCGCCCACACTACTACAAAAGAGAGCATTTGGGATTATTCATTTGAGCCCTGTAAGCCAATAAGAGGTGTCTGAACTTTCTACATAGTATACCTCGTTTTGGTACACTACATAAAAAGCCAGCTTCCTACACCCGTTACCAGGAAACCAGCAGAGTCCATGCAACTCAGAAAGGGGCCTTAAAAGGTAACATGAGTACTGTTCAGTAAAACAGTAATTTGCCCAAGAAAGCAGTCACCTTTCCACTTATTTATTAACAGAATAAGGGTGTGAACTTGGTTTAAAATGTCTTGACAGTTCACTCAAATGGCAATGCTGAATTATTGGTTTAAAGAAGGAAGCTCAAAAAGTGATGAAAGATATATGATACATAGGCACAATATATATTTGAGTCAGACAAATGTTCAAAATGTACTACATTTCAAAACAGAACCTCAAATAAATAGAAATGCAGACTGTCTAAAGCGCCAAAATCATTGATCTTACTAACCTATGGATAACAGTTAAATTGTAACACCAACTGGTACAGGACTATGTAAATATTTTCCCAGAACAAAAGGCTGAAAACCCGGAGCTCAGAATTAATAAAGGCACTAAAGATTCTTTAGCAGAATGTTAAAATCAACTCAAAAGTTGTTAAGAAAACCTATTAACTAGAAGCCTCAGTTTGGAATCTTTTGAGAATGTCAGATCCCTCATTTTTCTTGTACTTAATACATACCTTTAATATTATTAGCAAAGCCACCACTAAGTGATGTTGGTATGCAATTCAGCGCATCGCCTTCACCAGTGCTGCTGGTATTTTGTAGATCTCCTCTTTGCATCTCTCCAAGCACAGGCCGGAGCTCCATTCTAGCATCTGTTTGGACGTCAGAGTCTGAAGTTTGCTGCCTTCGTTGGCAGAGCACTGGATTCCTTGGCACTAAAAAGGCACTAGGGTCAAAACCCTTCCTGGGAAACTTAACAATTTTTTGTGACTTTATCCATCGACCATTTACAAACTGGAATCTCTTTAAGTGAATTATCTAGTGGAAGATGGGAAGAAAGGAAACACTTTAAGCATATATTTAAACCAATCATAGTACAATCAAGTGCAAATTAGCTATACAATAAATGGTGTGTGATCAACTTGAAAATACAATGTCATAAGAGGACAAGCAAAACATCTGGCAAGCACATCAAAATATTGGGTAGCTACTATAACTTGGTGCTGCAAAAATAATGATTACTTAAGGTTTCACTTTCAATATTGTTCTGCACGTTTACATTACATCTTTGCTACATACAAGTAAAAATATTGTAAAAAAATGAACGTTCATAGTGTACCTATTTATATGACAAGTCAAGATTATAATTATTAGGAGAAAGTTACTTTCATCTGATGAATAATCCATCTTCATGTAGAGTCCGGAAGTTTGAAGTTTCCCTCTGCGTCAGACTGACATAATTGGTTGTGCAATAAAGGCATACACATACACACACTCAAGGCGTCAGTTGTAAAATTAAAACAGTAAAAAATCTTTACCAAAGAACTGAACCTTTCTCAGACTCTTGAACACAGGTCAGCAATGAGGTTTCGGTGCAAGAAGTATCCATTAGAGGATTTGTAACAGTTTCCCTCAATGGCTTCTTCTTCCCACAGAGTTAATCTTTGAAGGGCTCTACTAATAATGTTCACATCAACGGTATGGTATGGAGAACACAAAACATACATTTCATTAGGAAATGCTGTGGCACAACTCATGCAAAATAGGCCTCCCTTCAGAGTCCAGACACAAATATAGTCTTATAGCCCACTGCCGAGGGCTATATCGGTTGGTAAAGCCCCTAAACCCAAGTTATGAGGCTTGATTGTTTTCAATGGAGCTTTCAACATTCCAATGTTTATTATAACTTTATAATGTGAGAGCTCCACTGAAGACAATGCAGTTGCTCCAGGCTTATAAGAGCTGGTATAAGCCCGGATCTCCAACATTCCAATGTTTGTCCTTATGTTTATACCTTTTTAACCCTTTCCATGCGTCAGACGGACCCCAGCCATCTGACGTCCCGCCCTGGCCGTCCGAATCGTGCACATGTGGAATTCACCCGCACCACGAGGGAATATCAAGCGCGTCCAAGGGGTTAATTTAAGACATTCTACCCTTAGTGAGTGGAATGTTCTAATTGCCTTTAGCCCTTCTGCCTCGGGTTATACCAGTAGTTAAAGGCACTCTCTCTCATTATAGGCCCTCTGTAGGAAAGTAGGATCTTCATTCATGGTTACCCCCACTTTTTGCTGGTGTTACTCTGTATTCCCGACTAGTCTGACTGAGATCATACGAATCAGGACCCCAGTCACTGTGCTTTCTCCATAAATTGGACAGGGTTAAGTACTTTGGTACCTTCCCAATTGGCTACTGGTGTACCTTTCTAAGTCCCTAGTATATGGTACCAAGGCATAGGTACAGCAGGGTTCTCCCATGTGCTGCCTCATGTATTGTGCCACCCATTAGAGTCCACTCAAACTGTGACTACAGGCCTGCCTTGGCCACCTGTGTAGGCTGGTGCTGCGCAAGCACCACTTACGACAGATTCTTATATCTAAGGTCAATGCACTTAAAACCTATAAGTCATCCCTAAGGTAGGCCTTTCAATCCTGAAGGCAGGGTGCTAGGTTATAAATGTGAGGGTGCCTTGCACAAGCAGGACACCTACTATAAACCCCAGAGTTGATTCTCCAGGCTTTGAGAGATCTGCCATTTTAGCCTCATTACTAACTATATATTGGCTGCGCCGAACCTGGGCATGTTTGGTATCAAACATGTTGGAGTCATGCCCCAACACCGTTACCGGTGTTGGAGGTATGAGTCCATGCACCAGGGGATTCCTCTGGGAAGCCCCCAGTGCTCCCAGTAACATCTGTCCAGGATCTGCCAGCAAGCTAGAGCAGCTGCCGACCCCAGACACGATTCTGCCCTCCTCCTGCTGAACTCGAGCAGGGAAGAGGAGGATAGAACAATATCTTTCCTGTCACAGGGAGGTGTGACTATCTCCCAGACAGGACTTAAAATATTGGGCTGAGATTGGGGCGTTTGCCAGCACCACCAGAATGCTTTGAAGGGCACTGTTATGTATCGATTTAGATTCCGTCTGAATTTCCCGATTCATGCCCGTATTTAGGCATAGAAATCCAGCCCTTATTTAGGCATTGTCCATGCTAACCAAATACAGGCATGGCCACCTACATCCATTAATCTACGTCACAACGAGTTCTTGGCAAACCAGACTCTTAAGCCTTTAAGACTTCCCCTTGCTTGGATATTGATTTCTCCAAGAACTCATTTATTATGCAAGAACATCTATTTCTTAGGGGTTCATTCATGACATTCTTATGCCCGACTTTTACGTCAATACTGGCATTCCTAAACACCTTCAAGTATAAATATACCTTCACTTGCTATGGCAAGGCACGGTTCGGCTACCTACTTGCACGACCCGGCTCGCCACAGCAAGTCCCGAAGGAAATCAAGTACCCAACTGACGCACTGACCAGACACTGCGTGTTAGAGATCGAGATCCGGGAAGGAGATTCCAACCACTCTCATTCTAAGGTATCGAGCAGACTAGAACTCAGAGGGACTCTTGGCAACTATAGCTAAACTAGTCTATAACTAAAACAGCAACTACTTCTTTCCACGTACTACACTTAGGTTAGGTACACTGGGGTAGGATTATTTTAGAAGCACCAGATGAGTATTTTAGCCTGTGCTATTTATGTATGTATTTTTATGAATATATGTCATAGCTACAGACCATGCTATTACAGTTTTATTTTATCTTACTGCAAACGCTGTACGTATTATACTTCGCATTCTGTCTTACGATTGTAGCATTTCATATCTGTTGCATGAGAAATAAGACTGTTCAATAAACCCTTTTTATTGAAACGCCGTCTATCCATTTATGTGCAACTCTGTAGAAACGAAGCATGCACGATTGACTGAGTGAAACGGTTATCTATTGTGCCCAAGACTCTAAGATTATTCCGACTCTAAGGGAAACAAGGTTGTCATATTTGTGCAGTTGTCAGAAACGAATCCCTTCTTGTTCATTCGAGAAAGTTTCTAGTGACCTCTGAGTTAGCTGGCACACACAAGTAATTAAGTTTAGTATACTCGATAAAGACATACTGACCTCAGTCCAATGTCAAAACTATAGTGTATATTAATCCAATGCGCAGAGCCTGTCAGGGATATAGGAACTACACTACAGCACGTTTGGTGACCTCCTTGAATACTCCAGTTTGAGCCAGTTCAGGAAGCCTTTGGCTCCCACTCTGGTGCAAAACTGGACAAAGGACAAAAGACTGCACCAAGGAAGACTCCCGCTGCTCCTGGTCTCGTCATCCTGCCAGTCTTCCGCGTCGTCTGTGCCTGTGTTTCATCCAGATTCTTCTCCAGGCCTGTGGATATCAAAGGCACTCAAAGGAATCTCCCTTGGAGTGAAGGAGTCACTCCCCTGCATCTGCAGGCACTGCAACAAAGATGACCGGTCTGCTGCTCTTGACGTCCTACGGACTCTGAAAGGCTCAGTAACACAGGTGGTGGCTCTGCAACTCCCTTGAAGACCCGACCGAACTTCTCAGCAAGTTTGAGGCCAGTATACCTCGTCGGAACCGCTGGAACAGAATCTCTGTGCACTGCATCGACTTGCCGCTGCCAAGGCTTCTTGATCTGTACTTCAGAGATCTTCAGGCTACATGAAGTTCCAGCCTCCAGCATTTCTTCCTGCCAAGATCTTCATCCTCATCGCATCGTCTGCACCGTGGGGCTGCATCTTTGGTGAGCTGCTCAAGAACCTCTTGAGACTTCTGTATTTTTGGCCTGTGGGTCCTCTTGAGGATCTTCTTTGGCTTCAGTGGGCTCCACTGCTTGCTCAGGGCTTGCTCTGACTCTCCTGCAATTGATGAGTTCCTCAGACCTTGCTGGTACCAACGCTGCACCTTTTTTGTTTACAACATATGTTGCTGCTGTCAAGGCTTGTTGGTGCTCACGCTCGACCCTCTGGTTCTTGTCTACTGACGTGGGACAGCTCCTGAATGGCTCCTGATATTCCACACCATCGCCTGGTTCTCACAGCTACAGCGACAAGGTCACCGTCATTACTCCTGCATTTTCTGTCATCGGTGGTCATTCCTCTTCAGTGCCTCCTGGTCACCACCAGGTGGCATGGACTCTGTACTCTCTGATTGCAGGGTCTTCTGGTCGAGAATCCATCCTTGGATCCTACCGGACTCTTCCAGCTTCCTACTCAGCGGCATCTTTCTTAAGTCCTCCATTGTGGTCTACGGCAGTTTCCAACGTCACTTCACACCTATGCACCCGGTTTCCCTGTATAGGTATCCTGGTTCCTGGGTATCCACGGGTAGGGTGACTCTCCAACCTTCTGTCCTCCATGGGGTTTCTTGAGGGTCCGCTGGGAAGGGTCCTTCTTCTGGAAAACTGCAACTGCGACTTTCCGATTGACTTGCATTGAGTACGCAGCTGGGTTCCTGGGTACTTACCTCAGGTGGTTCCTGGTGTCCCCAGCATTTCCGAGTCTTCTGGTCCAGACTTCGGCCGCAGTTCGCATTCCACTTCTTCAGTATATGGTTTGGTCTCCATCTGGAGAGCACGGTTTATTTGTGCTTACTTACCTGTTGACATATGAAGTATTGTGTGCATTTGTGTTTATATCTCCGGGTAGGTGATATACCAATGTGTTAGTGAGTGTGTATACTAGACATATTTTGATAACTAAACTGTGTGGTTCTTTTTCATTTAACCTACACTATTTGATTAGTTCTGGCAAAATATGCTGCTAAACACTCCTGGACTAAACCTGAAGACTGCTCTCCACAGCTACCACTTAGAGAGCTTTCTATGGTTCTCGAAGACCATTAAAATCACCATATTTCTTAATTAAAATATATATTTCTTTTTTTAATTTTTCAAAACCTTTATTAATACTCATATACACCGCTATTCGCCTACAACCATACATGGCCGGCAGCAATTTACTTTCAGTAATACAGTGCGCAACAGCAATACACTCGTTTACTTGTCATTCAAGAAGCAGTTGTCAGTCCTTAGGCAGGTTACAGAAGAGCTCCACAACAGCACTTTCAGACGCCACTAGTACATTATCTGCATTGGCTTTGGGGGTAGTGTCAAGCGACACTCAGCAAACCCTTGGACACCAGAACAGCTAGCAGTTGTAGACAGCTCCACTTCATCAATTATTTATTCACCCGGTGGTATCTCAACTGTACTGTCCAGCTAGAACCTGTAACTTCATCAACTAGATACCCCGTCCTCGTACATGTGGAGGTTGAGTGTCCAGTCCACTCCTCTATAACTCTGCAAGCTTATGATCCAAGCATCTCTTTTACCCATTGTGTGATCAATCCCAGAAGGATGTTAGTCCCACTCCCTCCCATCCTCCTTATCTTGAACACACCTCGGCGGGGGATCCCCAGCCCTCGGAAGGCCCATATCTTACTACCCTAAGGGTTCTATGGGGCAAGGATCCCTAGCATCATCTGGTCCTGAAGCTAGCTCATCCCGACCCGCTATCTGTATAAAGTATGCCTGAAGAGGTCCCCAGATATCAGCTGGTCTAGACGTCAAGGGCTGCATTTCGGAAAATATGCTTTATTGTTCCTGGCAGTTCACCATGTCCTGAATCCATTCCATAAATTTGGGCGCGCGTCCCCTACCCCATCTGCAAGCCAGGTGCCTTTTGGCCAAGAGAAGTGCTACATTAGTGAACTTCCTAACAGTCCCTGGGATTTGTGCCGTGTAACCTAGCAGGAACATCAGTGGATCCGCTGTTATTGTGTTGCCTATCATGGTCTCTAGTGCCCTATGAACCTGTGACCAATACTCCTGTATTTGCTGACATTCCCAAGAAAGATGGAGGAAGTCCGCACCGCCCCGCCCACAGCGCTCACAGCTATCTGAATCAGCTAACTTAAATCTAACCTTCCTGGCTGGGGTGTAATACATCCTATGTAAAAATTTGTAGTGGATGATCTTAAAGCGGCAACTAGACATCAGTGTACCTGACAGACTACAGCAATATTCCCACTGATCATCGGTGATTTCTCTGCACAAATCCTGTGCCCAATGACCCCTGGCGGTGCCCTCTACCATGGGTAGAACCCTACGCAGACTTCTATATATGTTGGATACCAGATGTGCGCCGTCGGTGCTCTGCAGCACCACCGTGAGGGGATCTACACTAGGAGGTTCCCGCGGAAAATCAGGCAACAGGGCCTTCAAGCCCTCCCGTGGTCGTATATAATAGAATATCTCCAAAGGAGTAGGGTTACTCTCTCCCAAAAATTGGTCCCGGGGGCTAAACGACCCTCCAGGGAACAGGTCGCCCCACACGCGTATATTCAGCCGCTGACACATATTGCGAAAGCCTATTTCCTGAAATATTGCCATTTGAGGATGGTAAGTCAATGGCATACGAGCCGTATATAACAGCTCAACTTGCAGTCTTCGTCCTATCTTGCGCCATGCGTCTATGGTGCATGTCACTGTGTTAACCGGTATGTCTAATACTTGTACGGGGGCATATACCACGCCACTAAGCGGTACCGGATGTGCTATCCAGTCTTCAGCAGCTCTCTGCGCCATGAATCTGCTAGGTTTAACCCAGTGATATAAAAAATGTGCCTGAGCACTCAAATAATAAATTTCAAAATCAGGTATATCAAAGCCACCCATACTGTAAGGTTGTGTCATGACCGTCCACTTAAGCCGCGCTTGTCGACCTCCCCATACCAGTCGGATGAGTTCAGACCGCAGTGTCTTAAAGAAATAAGAACCTTGGCAAAAAGGAATATTTAGAAAAAAATTAAGAAATCGAGGCAGGACCACCATTTTTATAAGAGAGACTCTGGCAGCCATGGACAGCGGTAGTTTGATCCATCGGGTCACGGATTCCTCCAGTTTGGTAATGGCGGTACCATAAGAACAAGTTACTTACCTTCGGTAACGATATATCTGTAAGAAACAGTAGTTAGTATTAGATTCCTTACCTTAGAATATCCCCAGGCGTCAGTCTGGATCCGGAAACTTTTGCGTAGCAGTACCCCTGCGCGTCGGTAGGCGTCGTCTGCAGGCGTCCCCTGCGGCTCCGCGTCGTCGGCGTCGTGCGCCGTGATGACGTCGCTGGAGTATATAGACGCCGCCTCCGCGCGCTGACATCAGTTCTTTGCACACAGCTTTTTCCGCGCCAGAACACGCAGAGCCATGTGAGAACCAACACTGGTGCCATGTGAAACTAGGGCCCTGAAAGGGATGTCCTTAACCCTAGGTATCAGTTCGCAGAACGGGGAGGATGGGTGGGGCGGTAAGGAATCTAATACTAACTACTGTTTCTTACAGATATATCGTTACCGAAGGTAAGTAACTTGTTCATCTGAAAGAAACAGGTTAGTATTAGATTCCTTACCTTAGAATAGATACCCCAGCAATACCAACCCCGGTGGTGGGTCTGCGAACCAATACAACCTACACTAGAAAATCCTGGAGGACCGAACGGCCAAAGAAGCCATCCCTCCGGACTTGACGAACAAGTTACTTACCTTCGGTAACGATATATCTGTAAGAAACAGTAGTTAGTATTAGATTCCTTACCTTAGAATATCCCCAGGCGTCAGTCTGGATCCGGAAACTTTTGCGTAGCAGTACCCCTGCGCGTCGGTAGGCGTCGTCTGCAGGCGTCCCCTGCGGCTGCGCGTCGTCGGCGTCGTGCGCCGTGATGACGTCGCTGGAGTATATAGACGCCGCCTCCGCGCGCTGACGTCAGTTCTTTGCACACAGCTTTTCCGCGCCAGAACACGCAGAGCCATGTGAGAACTAACACTGGTGCCATTTGAAACTAGGGCCCTGAAAGGGATGTCCTTAACCCTAGGTATCAGTTCGCAGAACGGGGAGGACGGGTGGGGCGGTAAGGAATCTAATACTAACTACTGTTTCTTACAGATATATCGTTACCGAAGGTAAGTAACTTGTTCATCTGAAAGAAACAGGTTAGTATTAGATTCCTTACCTTAGAATAGATACCCCAGCAATACCAACCCCGGTGGTGGGTCTGCGAACCAATACAAACCTACACCAGAAAGTCCTGGAGGACCGAACGGCCAAAGAAGACATCCCTCCGGACTTGACTGTCCAGGCAGTAGTGCCTCGCAAAGGTGTGCAGCGAGGCCCACGTAGCCGCCTGGCAAATGTCCTGCAAAGGGACTCCCCGGCCCAGGGCAGTAGTAGCCGCCGTGGCCCGAGTGGAATGGGCCCTCAGCCCAACAGGAGGCTCCTTCCGAGCCAAAGAATAGCATGCTTTGATGCACAGGACGACCAACCGAGAGATGGTTTGTTTCTGTACCGCCCTTCCCTTCTTCTCACCCACGTAGCCAACAAACAGTTGGTCATCCACCCGGAACTGGCGTGTGCGATCCATATAAAATGAAAGCGCACGTTTTGGGTCCAGACGATGGAGCCGCTCTTCATCCTTTGAAGGATGCGGAGGCGGGAAGAAGGAGGGTAAGGTGATGGACTGCCCGATGTGAAAAGCAGAAACTACTTTGGGCAGGAAAGAAGGCCTAGTCCTAAGAACCACCTTGTCAGGATGGACGGACAAGAAAGGAGGTTTAACAGAAAGAGCCTGGAGCTCACTCACTCTCCTGGCAGAGGTGATGGCAACCAGGAAGGCCGTCTTTAAAGTGAGAAGACGGAGAGGACAGGAATGAAGCGGCTCAAAGGGAGCGCACATCAAGAATGTCAGAACCAGGTTCAAGTCCCACTGAGGCATCACGAACGGAACAGGAGGATACATGTGCTTGATGCCTTTCAAGAATCTCAGTACAATAGGGGACTTGAATAAAGATGGCTGATCAGGTAGCCTTAAGAAGGCGGAAAGGGCAGAAAGGTAGCCCTTGATAGTGCCCAGAGCAGAGCCCTGCTGGGCAAGAGAAAGAAGGAAGAGGAGAACCTCGGAAAGAGGGGCAGAAAGGGGATCCACAGCCTTTGCTGTGCACCATGCCACAAATCTGTTCCACCGGCAGGCGTATACCGACTTTGTGGAGGGACGCCTGGCTGCCAGAATCACATCACAGACTTCAGGAGGCAAGTCGAATGGCCTCAACTGTCGCCGCTCAATCTCCACGCATGGAGGTGGAGGCTGGACAGGTTCGGGTGGAGGACCGTCCCCTGCTGCTGCGACAGAAGGTCCTCCTGAAGGGGCAGGCGGATCGAGGGACCGACTGACATGCTGAGTAGCTCGGGATACCAGTATCTTCGAGCCCAGTCCGGAGCCACAAGGATAACTTGGGCCCGGTCGCGCCTGATCTTGTTCAGCACTCTGGGCAGAAGTGGTATAGGCGGAAAGGCGTACAACAGACCGCAGCTCCACTCGCGCCGAAAGGCGTCGCCGAGCGAGTGCCGTCTTGGAAACTCCAACGCGCAGAACTGATGACATTGCGCGTTCTCTTCTGTGGCGAATAGATCTAACCAAGGCTCTCCCCATTGCTGAAAGAGGCCGTTCGCCACGTCCGAGTTCAGATGCCATTCGTGATCCACCGAGCACCGACGGCTGAGTTCGTCCGCCCTGGCGTTCAGAGAACCTGCCAGGTGTTGAACCGTCAGAGTCACGCCCTGACGTTCCAGCCATTGCCAGAGGCGCAGAGCCTCCTGGCAAAGGGTCCACGACCCCACACCGCCCTGTTTGTTGCAGTACCACATGGCGGTGGTGTTGTCCGTGAACACCTGCACTACACTCCCATTGACAAAGGGGAGGAATGCCTTCAGTGCTAGGCGAATCGCCCGCAGCTCCAACATGTTGATATGGAGCCGGGACTCCGCCGGAGACCAGATGCCTCTGATCTCCGCCTCTCCCAAGTGGCCTCCCCAGCCCTGGAGGGACGCGTCCGTCACAACTACGTGCTCCGGTTGGGGAAGGGAGAGGGATCTGCCTCTGACCCAATCGCGGTCCGTAAGCCACCACTGCAACTGTCTCGCAGTGCCCTCCGAGATCAGGACATGGTCGGATAGGTCGCCCTGATGCTGGGCCCACTGAAACTTCAGGTCCCACTGCAGAGCCCGCATCCGCCACCTGGCGTGATGCACCAGTAGGATGCAGGAGGCCATCAGCCCCAGAAGCCGCAGCGTCAACCTGACCGAAACCCGGGATAACGGCTGAAAGATGGGAATCGGAGCCTGAATATCCCGGACCCGCCGTTCCGGAGGATAAACCCGAAACTGCGCCGAGTCGAGAACCGCTCCGATGAAAAGGAGCTTTTGAGAGGGACACAGGTGTGATTTCGGCACATTGATGGAAAACCCCAGCTCGTGCAGGAGGTCTGCCGTCATCTGAAGGTGGTGGACGACTGTTTGGGGCGAGCCCGCCTTCAACAACCAGTCGTCGAGGTAGGGGAAGACTGAAACCCCTAACCGGCGCAGATGAGCTACGACCACCGCCATCACTTTCGTGAACACCCGTGGGGCGCTGGTAAGGCCGAACGGGAGCACGATAAACTGAAAGTGCTCCTGGCCTACCGTGAACCGCAGGTAACGCCGGTGGGCCGGCAGGACGGGGATGTGAAAATACGCATCCTGCAAGTCCAACGCTACCATCCAGTCTTGTGGGTCTAGAGCAGCCAAGACCTGAGCCAAAGTCAACATCTTGAACTTCTCCTTCCGGAGGAAGCCGTTGATGTTCCGTAGGTCCAAGATAGGATGGAGGCCTCCTTTGTCCTTCTTGGGCACCAGAAAGTAGTGGGAGTAGCAACCACACCCTACTTCTGGCCCAGGAACGCGCTCGATGGCCCCCTTGGCCAAGAGGGCCGTAACTTCCTCCCGCAGAAGTGTCAAGTGGTCCCCCGACACACGGTGGTTCTGCTGTGGCATGGCTGGAGGAGTGGACTCGAAGGGGAGGGAGTAGCCCCTTCGGACGAGCTGCAGCACCCACCTGTCCGATGTAATCGCGCGCCAGCGGGAGTGGTGATGGCGAACCCTGCCACCCACTGGCGTCACGTGAGCCCGAAAGCTCGGACTAGGAAGATTTGGAGGCTGCTGCAGGGGGAGGTGTGGACTGACCTCGCCGCTGCCCCCTACCGCCACCACGGCGGAATCCACGGCCACCACCGCGCTGGGGAGCGCTCTGCGGCGCGTGGCTGGCAGCACGTGTGGGACCGCCCCTTCCTTGGCCACGAAAGGGGCGAAACGAACCAGTTTGCTGGCGCTGGGTCGAAAGACCCAAGGACTTGGCCGTGACCCTGGAGTCCTTGAAGCGCTCAAGCGCGTTGTCCGCCTTGTCACCGAACAGGCGACTGCCATCAAATGGCATGTCCATGAGGGCATTCTGGACATCCGGCGAGAAGTTGGCGGATCGCAGCCAAGCATGGCGACCAATCGCCACCGTCGTGGACATAGCCTATCCCAGTGAGTCAGTCGTGTCAAGACCACACCTGATCGAATACCTCGCCGCGTCCCGGCCTTCAACCAAGGCCTGGTTGAGCTTGTCCCGCACCTCCTGCGGGCATTGCGGCAGACACTCCGCGACCGTATCCCACAGAGAGTGGGTGTAGCGGCCCAAGAGGCACGCGGTATTGCAAGACCGCAGTCCAGCGCTCAAAGACGAAAAGACCTTCTTGCCAAATTGGTCATATCGCTTCGATTCCCGATCGGGCGGGGCCGACGGGAATGCGGACTGGGAAGTGGAGGCCTGGATCACCAGACTCTCCGGGGAGGGATGGGTGGAGAGGAAGGCAGGGTCGTCCGAACACGGACGGTGACGCCTGGAAACGTTCCGGTCAACCGGTGCACCGGAAGCGGGCCTGGACCAGGTGCCCAAAAGGACATCCGTCAGGGCCTCATTAAACGGCAGCAGAGGCTCCTGAGGGCATGACTGCGGTTTAAACACTTCGGTGAGAATGTTAGGTTTCACCTTAGCGACGGGGAGCTCAAGGCGCAAGGCCTTGGCAGCCCTCATCAGGACCACCGAATAGGCAGCCCCCGCCTCCGACGCCACAGGGGAAGGCGAGACAAACCCTGGGTTGGGCGACTCGTCCAGACCACTGGCATCACCTAAGTCACCTACCCAGTCCACGTCATACTGGCAGGCCCGTGACAAAGGGTCCTCAGACCCCTCCCAACCCTCACCATACTCGTCCTCATCGCCGTAGTCCGGGTCAACGATATAGACCGGCTCCTCGGAGCCAATGGGCCCCAACGGCGCCGGACTCGGCGTCGGACGATGCCGGTCCGACTCCGGGTCAGGAGTCAGAGAGGGAATGGGGGTGGCGCCGCGCGGCGCCGGCGACCCGACGGCGGCCGGAACCGACGGCGGAGTCACGGCGCCGCGCGGAGGCGGCACCACGGGTTGGCCCAATGGAATCGGCGCCGGAGAGGCCGGTGGACCAGCCGGCGACGACCCTGAAGGGCCCAGCGGCGCCGGGGCCGGAGCCGCCGGCGGCGTCGGGGCAGGAGCACCCGAACCGCTCGGGCCCCCAGACGGGATCGACGGGCCCGCAGGCGCCGTAGGCCCCGCCGGAGGAGACATCGCCCTCATAGCCATGAGGAACTCCTCAATCTCCTCGCGCGACGCGCCTTCCCCAGGGACCGACGGGTATGGGGCAGACGGCGTCGGCGACCCACGCGGGGCCGCGGGGGTGGGGCCACCCGAAACCCCGGCCGCATCACGCGGGCGTCGGGGGGAGTCGGGGGTACGATGACGACGCCCCGACTTCTTGTGTCGCTTACCTGATGAACCGGAGGAATGGTGGCGACTCCCGGAGCGCTCATGGCGGCTCCGCGATCGTTCCCTCGACCGCTCCCTCGACCTCCGACCGGACCGGGACCGCTCTCGACGCGGGCCCGACACTCGGAGCTCGAGCAGCTTGCGGGACCGCTCCCGCCTAGCTTTACTAGTCAAGGCCCGGCAGTCGACGCAGGACTCCACGTCGTGGTCCGCGCCCAGATACCGGAGGCAGAGTCGATGGTGGTCGGTGACCGACATCATGCGGTCGCACCCGTCGCAACTCTTGAAACCGGGCATCCTACCGGCACCGTAAGAAAGATTAGAGTTAACAAAAAACTTGGTCAAAAGACCGGAGTACTGCTCTTCGGATCTGCGCTAACTGGCGCGGAAAAAAGAAGAACTGACGTCAGCGCGCGGAGGCGGCGTCTATATACTCCAGCGACGTCATCACGGCGCACAACGCCGACGACGCGGAGCCGCAGGGGACGCCTGCAGACGACGCCTACCGACGCGCAGGGGTACTGCTACGCAAAAGTTTCCGGATCCAGACTGACGCCTGGGGATATTCTAAGGTAAGGAATCTAATACTAACCTGTTTCTTTCAGATTGTCCAGGCAGTAGTGCCTCGCAAAGGTGTGCAGCGAGGCCCACGTAGCCGCCTGGCAAATGTCCTGCAAAGGGACTCCCCGGCCCAGAGCAGTAGTAGCCGCCGTGGCCCGAGTGGAATGGGCTCTCAGCCCGACAGGAGGCTCCTTCCGAGCCAAAGAGTAGCACGCTTTGATGCACAGGACGACCCACCGGGAGATGGTTCGTTTCTGTACCGCCCGTCCCTTCTTCTCACCCACGTAGCCAACAAACAGTTGGTCATCCACCCGGAACTGGCGTGTGCGATCCATGTAAAATGAAAGCGCACGTTTTGGGTCCAGACGATGGAGCCGCTCCTCATCTTTTGAAGGATGCGGAGGCGGGAAGAAGGAGGGTAAGGTGATGGACTGCCCGATGTGAAAAGCAGAAACTACTTTGGGCAGGAAAGAATGTCTAGTTCTCAGAACCACCTTGTCTGGATGAATGGACATGAAAGGAGGTTTGACAGAAAGAGCCTGGAGCTCACTCACTCTCCTGGCAGAGGTGATGGCAACCAGGAAGGCCGTCTTTAAAGTGAGGAGACGGAGAGGACAGGAATGAAGCGGCTCAAAAGGAGCGCACATCAAGAAAGTCAGAACCAGGTTCAAGTCCCACTGAGGCATCACGAACGGAACAGGTGGATACATGTGCGTGATGCCCTTCAAGAATCTCGTTACAATAGGGGACTTGAACAAAGATGGCTGATCAGGTAGCCTTAAGAAGGCGGAAAGGGCAGAAAGGTAGCCCTTGATAGTGCCCAGAGCAGAGCCCTGCTGGGCAAGAGAGAGAAGAAAGAGGAGAACCTCGGAGAGAGGGGCAGAAAGGGGATCCACAGCCTTTGCTGTGCACCATGCCACAAATCTGTTCCACCGGCAGGCGTATACCGACTTTGTGGAGGGACGCCTGGCTGCCAGAATCACATCACAGACTTCAGGAGGCAAGTCAAATGGCCTCAACTGTCGCCGCTCAATCTCCAAGCATGGAGGTGGAGACTGGACAGGTTCGGGTGGAGGACCGTCCCCTGCTGCTGCGACAGAAGGTCCTCCTGAAGGGGCAGGCGGATCGAGGGACCGACTGACATGCTGAGTAGCTCGGGATACCAGTACCTTCGAGCCCAGTCCGGAGCCACAAGGATAACTTGGGCCCGGTCGCGCCTGATCTTCTTCAGCACTCTGGGCAGAAGTGGTATAGGCGGAAAGGCGTACAACAGACCGCAACTCCACTCGCGCCGAAAGGCGTCGCCGAGCGAGTGCCGTCTTGGAAACTCCAACGCGCAGAACTGATGACATTGCGCGTTCTCTTCTGTGGCGAATAGATCTAACCAAGGCTCTCCCCATTGCAGAAAGAGACCTTTCGCCACGTCCGAGTTCAGACGCCATTCGTGATCCACCGAGCACCGACGGCTGAGTTCGTCCGCCCTGGCGTTCAGAGAACCTGCCAGGTGTTGAACCGTCAGAGTCACGCCCTGACGTTCCAACCATTGCCAGAGGCGCAGAGCCTCCTGGCAAAGGGTCCACGACCCCACTCCGCCCTGCTTGTTGCAGTACCACATGGCGGTGGTGTTGTCCGTGAACACCTGCACTACACTCCCGTTGACAAAGGGGAGGAATGCCTTCAGTGCTAGGCGAATCGCCCGCAGCTCCAACATGTTGATATGGAGCCGGGACTCCGCCGGAGACCAGATGCCTCTGATCTCCGCCTCTCCCAAGTGGCCTCCCCAGCCCTGGAGGGACGCGTCCGTCACAACTACGTGCTCCGGTTGGGGAAGGGAGAGGGATCTGCCTCTGACCCAATCGCGGTCCGTAAGCCACCACTGCAACTGTCTCGCAGTGCCCTCCGAGATCAGGACATGGTCGGATAGGTTGCCTTGATGCTGGGCCCACTGAAACTTCAGGTCCCACTGCAGAGCCCGCATCCGCCACCGGGCGTGATGCACCAGAAGGATGCAGGAAGCCATCAGACCCAGCAGCCGCAGCGTCAACCTGACCGAAACCCGGGATAACGGCTGAAAGATGGGAATCAAAGCCTGTATATCCCGGACCCGCCGTTCCGGAGGATAAACCCGAAACTGCGCCGAGTCGAGAACCGCTCCGATGAAAAGGAGCTTTTGAGAGGGACACAGGTGTGATTTCGGCACATTGATGGAAAACCCCAGCTCGTGCAGGAGGTCTGCCGTCATCTGAAGGTGGTGGACGACTGTTTGGGGCGAGCCCGCCTTCAACAACCAGTCGTCGAGGTAGGGGAAGACTGAAACCCCTAACCGGCGCAGATGAGCTGCGACCACCGCCATCACTTTCGTGAACACCCGTGGGGCGCTGGTAAGGCCGAATGGGAGCACGATAAACTGAAAGTGCTCGTGGCCTACCGTGAACCGCAGGTAACGCCGGTGGGCCGGCAGGACGGGGATGTGAAAATACGCATCCTGCAAGTCCAACGCCACCATCCAGTCTTGCGGGTCTAGAGCAGCCAAGACCTGAGCGAAAGTCAACATCTTGAACTTCTCCTTCCGGAGGAAGCCGTTGACGTTCCGTAGATCCAAGATAGGACGCAGGCCCCCCTTGTCCTTCTTGGGTACCAGAAAGTAGTGGGAATAGCAACCACACCCTACTTCTGGCCCAGGAACGCGCTCGATGGCCCCCTTGGCCAAGAGGGCCGTAACTTCCTCCTGCAGAAGTGTCAAGTGGTCCCCCGACACACGGTGGTTCTGCGGTGGCATGGCTGGAGGAGTGGTCTCGAAGGGGAGGGAGTAGCCCCTTCGGACGAGCTGCAGCATCCACCTGTCCGATGTGATAGTGCGCCAGCGGGAGTGGTGATGGCGAACCCTGCCACCCACTGGCGTCACATGGGCCTGAAAGCTCGGACTAGGAGGATTTGGAGGCTGCTGTGGGGGGGAGGTGTGGCCTGACCTCGCCGCTGTCCCCGACCGCCTCCACGGCGGAATCCACGGCCGCCACCGCGTTGAGAAGTGTTCTGCGGTGCGTGGCTGGCAGCACGTGTGGGACCGCCCCTTCCTTGGCCACGAAAGGAGCGAAACGAACCCGTTTGCTGGCGCTGGGTTGAGAGACCCAAAGACTTGGCCGTGACCCTGGAGTCCTTGAAGCGCTCAAGCGCGTTGTCCGCTTTGTCGCCAAACAGGCGACTGCCATCGAACGGCATGTCCATCAAGGCATTTTGGACATCTGCCGAAAAATTGGCGGATCTCAGCCAGGCGTGGCGACGAATCGCCACCGTCGTGGACATCGCTCTGCCCAGCGAGTCGGTCGTATCAAGACCACACCTGATGGAATACCTTGCCGTGTCTCGGCCTTCAACCATAGCCTGGCCGAGCTTGTCCCGTACCTCCTGCGGGCATTGCGGCAGACACTCCGCGACCGTATCCCACAGAGAGTGGGTGTAGCGGCCCAAGAGGCATGCGGTGTTGCAAGACCGCAGTCCCAGACTCAGGGACGAGAAGACCTTTTTGCCATACTGGTCGTACCTCTTAGATTCCCGGTCGGGCGGGGCCGACGGGAATGCGGATTGGGATGTTGAGGCCTGGATCACCAGACTCTCAGGGGTGGGATGGGTGGACAGAAACTTAGGGTCGTCCGAACACGGACGGTGGCGCCTGGCAACGTTCCTATCAACAGGCGAACCTGAAGCGGGCCTGGACCACGTGCCCAAAAGAACGTCCGTCAAGGCTTCATTGAACGGCAGCAGAGGCTCCTGCGGCCATGACTGCGGTTTGAAGACCTCGGTGAGGATGTTAGGCTTAACTTTTGCGACGGGGAGCTCAAGGCGCAAGGCCTTGGCAGCCCTCATCAGCACCACAGAATAAGCAGCCCCAGCCTCCGACGCCACAGTGGGAGGCGAGACAAAACCAGGGTTAGGAGAGTCGTCCAGACCACTGGCATCACCCAAGTCACCTGTCCAGTCCACGTCGTACTGACACTCGCGTGACAGAGGGTCCTCAGACCCCTCCCAACCCTCTCCATAATCTTCATCATCACCATATAGTGATTCAACGATGTAGACCGGCTCCTCGGGGTCAATGGGCCCCATCGGCGCCGGGCTCGGCGTCGGACGACGCCGGTCCGACTCCGCGGCCGGAATAGGAGAGGGAATGGGGGTGGCGCCGCCCGGAGCCGGCGCCGGAGCCCCGACGCCGGCCGGAACCGGCATCGGAGTCACGGCGCCGCGCGGAGGCGGCACCACGGGTTGCCCCGATGGAATCGGTGCCGGAGAGGCCGGTTGACCAGCCGGCGACGACCCAGAAGGGCCCAGCGGCGCCGGGGCCGGAGCCGCCGGCGGCGTCGGGGCCGGAGCACCCGACGGCCTCGGTGCAGGAGCACCCGAACCGCTCGGGCCCCCGGACGGGACCACCGGGCCCGCAGGCGCCGTAGGCCCCGTCGGAGGAGACAGCGCCCTCATGGCCATGAGGAACTCCTCTATCTCCTCGCGCGACGCGCCTTGCCCAGGGACCGACGGGTATGGAGCAGGCAGCGTCGGCGACCCACGCGGGGCCGCGGGGGTGGGGCTACCCGAACCCCCGGCCGCATCGCACGAGCGTCGGGGGGAGTCGGGGGTGCGATGACGACGCCCCGACTTCTTGTGTCGCTTACCTGAGGAACCGGAGGAATGGTGACGACTCCCGGAGCGCTCGTGGCGGCTCCGCGACCGTTCTCTCGACCGCTCCCTCGACCTCCGGCCGGACCGGGACCGCTCCCGGCGCGGGGCCGACAGCCGGAACTCGAGCAGCTTGCGGGACCGCTCCCGTCTAGCCTTACCCGTCAAGGCCCGGCAGTCGACGCAGGACTCCACGTCGTGGTCGGCGCCCAGGCACCGGAGGCAGAGTCGATGGTGGTCGGTGACCGACATCAGGCGGTCGCACCCGTCACAATTTTTAAAACCGGGCATCCTACCGGCACCTAAAGAGTTAGAGTAATCAAAAAACTTTGGTCAAAAGACCGGAGTACTGCTCTTCGGATCTGCGCTAACTGGCGCGGAAAAAAGAAGAACTGACGTCAGCGCGCGGAGGCGGCGTCTATATACCCCAGCGACGTCATCACGGCGCACGACGCCGACGACGCGGAGCCGCAGGGGACGCCTGCAGACGACGCCTACCGACGCGCAGGGGTACTGCTACGCAAAAGTTTCCGGATCCAGACTGACGCCTGGGGATATTCTAAGGTAAGGAATCTAATACTAACCTGTTTCTTTCAGATTTCAACCGTATGGTTTCCTCTCTATCCCTCGATATCTGTATCCCAGATATCGCAAATCGGTATGACACCACTCCAGAGGATAGTCCAACGGAAACTCAGTAACAGCGGCTGTCAGCGGGAATACCTGAGACTTCCCCCAGTTGATCGAGATCCCAGATAGACCCCAAAAGGCCACAAATTCGCGCAGAAGTGCGTTCAGATTAGCCTGAGGTTGCTTAACATAAAGAGTGACATCGTCCGCATACAATGAGATGGAAAGCTGTCTTTGAAAGCAGTTAAAGGCGCTATTCTTATGGAGCTGTCGGATTCGACATGCCAACAGCTCTATCGCTATAGCGAACAGTAGGGGGGAAAGCGGGCAACCCTGTCGAGTGCCCCTCGTTATCGCAAAGGGTTCTGTTAGATGGCCATTTCCTAGTACTCTCGCTTTAGGAGCAGTATATAAGAGGCGTACCCAGTCTATAAAAATTGGAGGGAACCCCATCTTGCGCAGCACTGTGAACAAATATTTCCACTCCACCGAGTCAAAGGCCTTAGACGCGTCTAGGAACACCGCGGCTAGAGGAACTTCAGGACTCACTGTTTGGATAAGCGAGAATACCGTCCGAAGGTTATGCGAGGTCGATCTCGTGGGTACAAAACCCGACTGGTCAGGTAAAATGAGTGTAGTCATGAGCAATGAGAGTCTAGTAGCCAATATCTTAGCAAGGATCTTAGCATCGCAGTTAAGGAGCGATAGAGGGCGATATGAGTCACATTGTGTAGCATCTTTACCCGGTTTAAGGAGAGATGTGATGACAACCTCTCTCATGGATCGAGGGAGTATACCTACCTCCAACGCATCCTCAAATACCTCTTTTAAAACCGGCGCCATGATATCAATATAGCATTTATAAAATTCCGCCGGCAGCCCGTCAAGGCCAGGTGTCTTGCCGTTACTCAGGGACATTATCGCATCCCGAACCTCATCTATCTCAAACGGAGCTCCGAGAAACTGCCTATGACCATCACTGATCCAACACAATGCAATCTCTCCTAGGAATCTGTCTAGGTCAATATCCCCGGCCATACGCGAGGTGTAGAGGTGTTCGTAATGCGATTGAAGAGCAGTTAATATATGATCAGTGTCCCTACAGACTTCTCCCTCAGCACCTTCAAGCTCCAAAATGGAATTGGTACCTCGAGCCGCACGAATCGCAGCTGAAAGTGCTTTGCCCGGTCTATCACCTTCATTGTACGTCCTAGCCCTCCAATATTTATTCTTAAAGTTAACCTCTCTCTGTGCCTCTGCCTCGTACTCAGAGAGTTTAGTCCTAAATTCCTGTTGCGATCTCTCTCCATCCCCCTGCAGCATACTTCTTTCTAGCGCTCGCAAGTCCACTTCTAGTCTGCGTAATGTACTTTGTATGTCCTTTAACACTCCCGAGCCTTTGGCTATACACCAACCTCGAACAGTCACTTTGAAGGCCTCCCAGATCATCTCCACACTATCCACTGTACCTTTATTGCGGGGGGAAAATTCTTCAATATCTGCCTGCAGCTCCTCACGGAACACCATATCTATTAGAATCTGCGGCTGTAAACGCCAAGCGGGCCGAGGTCGGTCATATCCAGGCATATCTATGGTCAGCAACACAGGACAGTGATCCGATTGCGTCCGAGGGAGATGCCTTACATCAAGTATACAGGGTGCTAGCATCCTAGATACCAGGCAGTAATCAATCCATGTGCCAGTGTAAGATGTAAAATGCGTGCCCTCTCTGACCCCTGGGTGAACGTATCTCCAGCTCTCCACAAGTACCTCATCCTCCACTATACCTTGCAGGGTGTCTCTCGCCCTGGGATGATAACTCGTCTGACCATCCGCTCTGTCCAACCCGGGGGCCATGGCTACATTAAAATCCCCACCCCATACTATATGACGTGAGCCCACATCTGACACAATACCCCACAGCATAGCGAAGAAGTCAGGTGAATCTACATTCGGGGCATAACAGTTGGCAAGCGTTATGGTGTCACTGCCTAATCTTCCCCAAATAACAACAAATCTCCCTTCCTTGTCTATGCGTTGACCCATAAGTGTAAAGGGGGTGGACCGATGTATAAGGATAGCCATTCCTCTGGTGTAAGAGGAGTCACAAGAGAAGGCTCTAACTCCCGCCCATCTATTGCCAAACGTGGGGGCGGCCTGCGGGGGTATATGCGTTTCCTGTAACATGACCACTTGTACCTTATGTCTATCCCAATAAGCAATCATCTGCCTACATTTGCGAGCATCCTTTAGTCCACGTACATTCCACGACAAAAAAGTACATTTGCTAACATCTATGTCACCCATCCATAGCGCCCGGGACCTTCCTCGCCATCCGTCAGTGGGAGCCTCATCAACGCTCCCCGATGCATAACTCTATTCCATGCCGCCTCCCTCTCGCAACACCGCTCACCATAAGCATTAGTTATACATTGCATAGTTCTTAGCATTGATGAACAGAGTATTACATGTTCGCACAGTACCAAACATTTCAAGGCATTTTGGTGTATATCGTATGCAGTCCAAACATTCAACTCCCATTCATTCTCCCACCTCCCACGCCCCTCCCACTGAAGCAACCCCAACCTGCCAGATTCTACGCCCTCCCCTACTCACCCCAAACTCCTTAGAGAACCAGGGTTCGAACACACCCCAAACAATTGAATAACAGAAGGGTATTTCCCGTTAGGTAGCATTCCAGGTGGCAGCACGATTACCCTTCACCCCTACCAAGCCCCCTCAGGGGAGCGGAACCCGGACAGTGGATAGAGGGGGTGCCCAGCGATCCACAATCATCTTAGTTCTGAGTTTGTAAATTAGCATCACATGAGCCACATCCTTCCCATCCTCCATAAGCAACTGACAGGAGTATTTAACCAACAGCAGTACTAAGCCCATATCATTATATTACTCACGTACAGGTACCAGCATATTAATAGATCCTCAGTCCCCATATAGCGTTCATTCTTCCTCGTCCATCCTCTCATGTGGCGGGTCAGGAGCCTCCTCTCCCTCCCCACCACGTTGTGCTGCGCGTTTGCATTGTTTAATGAACTCTTCCACTTGCTGGGGTTTCGTAAAAAACTTTTGCCGCCCTTGGTATGTGACTCACAGGCGAGCCGGATAAAGCAACGCGTAGTCCATCTGCATATTTCGTAGCTTGGCCTTCACATCTAGAAATTTCCGTCGTTCCTCCTGTACTATTGGCGTAAAGTCCGGATAGATGGTGAAATTGTTTCCGTCGTATGAGAGCGATTTGGCGCTACGAGCCGCTCGCAAGGCTACGTCCCTATCCCTGTAATTGAGCAGGCGAGCAATGATAGGCCTTGGAGCCATTCCAGGTTTGGGTATGGGTCCCAATGATCTATGCGCTCTTTCCACTATAAATTGGGGCGAGAAGGCTTCCGTACCGACCGCCGACAGCAGCATCTTTTCAACGTAGTCCTCCATCCTCCCCACATTGGTTGTCTCCGGAATACCTACTATGCGAATGTTATTGCGTCGACTTCTCGCTTCCAAATCCTCATTTTTGGCAGCTATGACGCGCAGCAGGTTGTCCATTCTGGAGAGCTGCGATGTATGTTGAGTCGTGGTATCCTCGGCATCCGAGATTCGCTGCTCCGCTTCCTTCAGTCGGCCATCGTGGACTTCCAGTTTGTGAACCACAGCATCCATACGGGAGGATATCCTATCCACTTTGTCTGCTATAGACGCAAACCCCTGACACATCTCATGGAGGACTTCTTTAAGATCCGGTGAGGTCCCTGATAGGCCTCCAGGGTCACCACTATCACCTGCCTGCCGCTGCTGATCCGGCCCATTCCTATTCGACTTCCTGGCCGCCTCAAATGTGATTTTCGGCTGCTTCGTGTCTGGTTTCCCCATCGTCTTCGCTAGCCTACTACTTCAGGTAGCCCTCCGGTGGAATCAGTACGTCAGCGTATCACCAGAATGTTCGATTATGCTGGAGAGTTGGTCAGGAGCCTCCACACCTCCAGCAGGGATCCGCCCCTCCGGCAGGCTTAGGAGATATTTCGGTTGTGCCCTCGGTCTGCGTTCTGATGAAAATGTACTCTGGATGGGAGCACGCACCCAGGCAGTGGTTGGGGATGGGATCGGGGCCCAGCACCCCGCTCCTAAATGTCACGCCTGTGCTCCCCCGGTCTGAGCCCCCGGGGGCACGGGGAACAGCCGACGTGGTCTCAAGCCCCTTGCCTGGTATCTCTGGTGCTGAACGCCGTGACTCTCGCAGGTCCACGTGTGGATGGCGGCCCTCAGTTGTAGGGTAGTCCGCTACGAGATTTGCACACAGTCCTGCGCCGTGTGCGCACTAATCACCTTGTGGCTATCAGGGTTGATATGGCCGACCTCAGTCCGCAGCGCAACTTTGATCTGCGGGTATGCCGTTATGTGGAGCGGCCTAGTTGAGACCAATGCAGGCCTCGCTATCCCTCTGCAGTAGTCAGGGACAGCATCCGGGCCCTGCACCCCTCTCCCCAGACACCCTGCCGTTATTAACTGACCTTAGCCTCCGTGGGTACGGGGATCCGCCGATGTGGTAGCTGGTCTCCCCACTGGCTCCTCAGGATCGCCTTGTCAGGAACCTCTCAGGTCCCGCGTTATGGTCGCGGCCCACAGCCGCAGTACAGTCCCCGGTCTCGCGTACCACACCTGGAGGACGGTCCCTCCAATTCAACTGCGTAATCTGGGAGTGTGCGTGCGTTATTGTCCTTGCACCTGTTAGTGCGATATCGCTGAAGTCAGTCCGCTGCACACATTTACCTCGCCGCCACACCGTCGTGTAGATCCGCCGATGCGGGTCGGATGTAGGCCTTCCTGTCCGTGAACCATCCGCAGTATTGCCAGCGCCCCCGCTTGCTCGTACAGCTCCAAATTGGGCCAGAGGTCCACACCCAGCCCTCGGTCTGCAGCGTAGGATCACTCCGGTGCAGTAGATTGGCACTGCCTGCCGATACCGGCCGCGACCACGACTTTCACGCCACTCGCGGCCCAATCCCCCAGCAGCAGCCGCGAGGTCTCGTAGTCTGCCCAGCCGGGACTCAGCGTTGTTACCTCCACCAGTCGCTCCCGCTGCACACTCTGATTCGTCTCCAGCACGCTAGGAGGCACCCAGTAAGCTCAAATTTGGACTGCTGGCGTCGGGCAGGGTATAGATCAGGAAGATGTAGGTTCCACTCGCCGATCTGCCAATTTAAGGATGTCTTTTAAGGATATTGATCGCCAGGCGGTGGGAGCCTCACGCAAAGGCTACCATTCACCAGTGCGCCACCTAGCGCCCCCAATTAAAATATTTTTACATTAATATACTTTCAAAACAAGTTATTACATTTTAATTTATATTATAATGTAATATAAAAACAAATACATATACCATTAACATAAAATCTTGAAAAACAAACCGTAATAAATACAAAATTAAACAACTTGAAATTCTCTAAAAGTAGCAAAAATTATTCAACACATTAAAAATATTAATAATGAAAAATATTATAATTTTAAATAAACAAAAACTGATATAAATGATAACAGCATAAAATAAATTGTAAAATATAACATCTAATACATATACTATTCCCACTACAATTTATATCAGACTACGCAAACTATTAAAATTAATATCTAAAAAATTTACTACTCCCACACCACACAACGCAAAAATAATAAAACTGGTTAAAATTTAAAAATCTTCCTCCAATAAATGCAACAGTAGTAAAAGTACTGGATTGTGGATACGTATTATTTACTATACCCATTCCAGCCAGTACAACACTAGCAAAACTGCTGGAGTGCAAAGGGATACATTTAATATTCCCACTCCAAAAAGTGCAACAGTAGGGAAAGTGTTGGATAGCGGAGGGGTAAAATGTACTATTCCCACTCCAGCTAGTACAACAGTAGGGAAAGTTTTGGATTGCGGAGGGATAAAATTTACTATTCTCACTCCAGTCTGTTCAACATCTAAAACAAACAAGAGACAATTATTTAGAACACAAAGTTAATAAAAAATATATAAATATGTTTTAAAATAAAAATATATTCAATATTTATAAAATTGAAAAAATAAAAACATATTACAATCTTAAAAACATCTCACAAAAACCTACAAATATAAGTAAAATACAAAAATAATTTTCATACAAATAAATATTTTTTTCTTAGAAAGGATTCATTAACAAAAACATTAATTATTACATACATTTAGTTTAGTTACTTCCCACCCTATAACACCACACAGCTCACAACCTGCCCCTAAAAGAATTCTTCACACTATTATAAATATTCAACAAATTAATTTTCATTAATTGAATATAAATTATTATAATTAATATACTGCCCACAATAAATCTCCACAAAGCAAACCCATTCATAACATTTAACAATGCTGCCCCTGCCTTCACGAATCAATAGGACATGTTCTCTTTGCTTGCACAGCATATGCAAAACCTAGGGGTAAATGGTTAACTCCAGGTTGCTGACACTTGGAACTGGAGACTCTAGAGTGGCCCTGCGCTTACTGACTTACTGAACTCAGATGAAAGACCCTTATTTCTGTGCGCAACTGCTACATTTTTAGGCCACTTTTGGGCGATTAGGAGTGCACTGGCAACCCTCTCGACACATCCCTGAGAGTTTCAGACGTGCTGCCCTGCCCTATCAAGATTAACTGCCATATTAGTCACTAATTTTAGAATGTAAATAGTCTTCTTTTATCCCTGAACAACAACAGACCCAAATTCTCCTTTTTGTCTGTTTTATCGTGAATATTGACGTTTTTAAACAACTATCTTATTCTTGCTGTGTAATGCCTATGAATGTAATTGTATTGTCTGTTGACCACACAAATTTTAACAAATGCATTTGCACTCAGACAAGGGACACAGCCATTTTGCAAAGTAATTGGTTGGCTCGTCTGTGGTTTGAAAGCTATGAATTACATAATTGCTGTCCTTGGGTATCCTATTGCCCGCTGTTACAGTCTTGACAATCAGTGTTCTCTTTTTATTGTATTTCTTTTAAACATTTACAGGCTTGTTCCCTCCTAAATTGGAATGTATGTTGTTTACCCTGTATGTTTGTCTCTTATGGTATTTTACCAAAATAAAGAGTTTGAAATTGGATTTATCAAAAAAGTATTTACACATTTAACATAATTATTAAATTAATTAAAATTAATTAAAAACATTATCAATTGCTTAAAATTAAATTTACTTCCCACCCCATACAAAACCCATAACCCACATCTAAAATCTAAACTGAAAAAATTAATATTTGCACAATTAACTATCAATTAAACAAATAATTATTAGAAAACAAATTATAATCATTAAACCTAACTAACTTCCCACCTTTTACCCTATAATCCCCACAACCCGCACCTAAAATTAAACGTTAAAAAAATTAATTGTAACATTAAAATAAATGTAATTAAATAACTAATAGCATTTAACAACTAATTATAAAGTAATTACAAATAATGTACTCCCACCCCTTACCCCTATAATCCCAAAACTGCACTTAAAAAGTAAACAATTAACATAATTATCAATTATATATCAATTATATATGAATCATCAGCTAATTATTAATTATTCAAAAATAAATTACTTCCCACACATTACCCCTATAACACCACAACCTACACCTAAAGAAAATGACATAATTAACATAATTATCAAATATCAATTAACTAATTATTAAGAAATAAATTACTTCCCAACCTTTATCCCTATAAACCCCACAATCCGCACATAAAATGTACACAATTAAATAGCAATTAAATAAATATTATTAAAACAAAATAATCATTAATTTATTATCATTAAATTACTTCCCACCCTATTACCCTATAAACCCACAACCCACTACGGAACTAAAAAACACAAAATGTATTTAAATTAAATTTAATAACTACTAAAAATGTAACATATATATTGAAAAACTTAAACAATATTTATACAAAACAATTACATCACATACATTTAAAATAAATATTAAAAAACAACACTAATTAAAAAACAATATTTCAAACTATATTTTTGCAAACGATATTAATGACTTAATGACTTCTATATTTTAAAAATCGATATTACTTACCTTTAAATCGATATTCTTGACATTGAAATTCTGGACATCGATATTTCCATATCACGATATTTTAAACCCGATATTCTTGTACATCGATATTTGCAACTCGATATTTTGTCTAAACACCAGCAAGTTAATCAGAATCCTTTTGGTGGCGGAATAATTTGGCACCACTAGGTTGAGTGGGGACGCCAGCAACAAATGAACATTTCACATCATTTCCTAAGCCCCTGAGCAGGCTGGGAGAGATGAGAAGCAAATTAGAAGAACAGCAGTAGGGCCAGCACTGCTGTGATGCCTGGACCTACTCTTGATTTGTTACTCTGGAGTTTGTGGGCTATTTACCAGCTCCCATTCACACTCTTGTAGGACCAGTGGATAGTACTCTTGCTTAAGGAGACGGATTCTGCTCTGGTGCCCTTGATGTGGGCACTGTGGACTTCTATTGTTGCATACATTCATTCTGCCAGAGGCACAAGACCTTGGTGACTAGGGAGTGTAGGCAAATAGAATGGTCTGCTGTGGGGGACCTGTTGAATGCTACTAAGACTCTAGATCAAGGGCTCACTTTAGGTAGGCACAAGGGCAGGCCCAGAGCCCTCCAAGCAAGTCACTGCTGAAAGGAGGAAATAGTAGTGGTGGCAGAGATTATGTGGAAGCTGAGGGAATTCCTCAGCAAAATATGGAGGTCAAGATATCACTAGCAGTAGGTACTGGTGACTGGGGACCAACTATGGTAGCAGAATGCAGCAAAACGTATGGAATCAATAGGTGGGGACTAACATAACAAATATTTGACCTACTGCTTGTGTGCAGCATGCTTATTGCCCCACATGGCTGCCCTTAGGCTGGCAGGCACCCTATAGCCTTTTAAAAAGTCAACTTGTGTCAGCAGGAAGCACAATTCATCTTTTTGAAGGGTATAGAAGGCTAGAAATCTTAAGCTGCACACAGCTGTAAAAAGCTCCCTTTTTGAGGGGTCATGTGCTCTTGGAAAACATGCCACTGTTGGAGGTAAACAGGAAGGTTCTAGCTCTTGTAATTCCTGGGACTCAGAGAAATCCTCCCCTGCCATCGGAGAGCTCCAGATTGCCCCAGTATGGCCCTGCTGGTGGATATCTATGTCCCCAAAGGATGCCAGGAGTATTGCTCAGGGAGGAGAGAGAGCAAGAAAATGGGAGTGGCAGAGAGAAGAATGAGGTAAGCATGATTGACTACTCCACATCAAAAGGTGACACAATATTTGGAACAAAGGATGCAGGCATCTGCTGCACAAATTTGTTAGGAAAAAAGTTGCTAAAGGGAGCTTGGATTGATAATGCATGTAACTCATTGACTTGATGCACAGAATGAATTACAATAAGAAATATGGGGCCAGATGTAGGTGGCCAAATACCGACGCTAACACTGAAATTCGCAGAATTTCAGCGTTTGGGATCGGTATTTGGCTGAGAGCAATGTAGGTGAGTTTAAATCTACTAGCAAAATAAGGAATCGCAAAATTGGGATTCCTTATTTTGCTCTTGCATTTAAGGAATCGGAAATTGCGATTCCTTAAATGCAATGTAAGTAGCACAAAAAAGGTGTACTTCAGCCTTAAGGCATCGCTAATTACCACCAACTTCAAGTTGGTGGTAATTAGCGATTTCCTTAAAAAACAACAACACTTTTTTGCTTTTTTTTTAAAGTGCCATGTGGCACAGATTCATGCCCTTAGGGCATGTATGTGTGCCACATGTGTACACATGCACATTCCAAGGGTGCAACAGGGTGTCCTTTTGTCACCCTTGAAATAACTCCCGCTATTTGCGATTCTTTAATACCGAATCGCAAATAGTGAATATCTTCCCATTCATTCCTATGGGCCTCCTAGCCCATAGGAATGAATGGGTAGGTATTCCTTATGAACGAATCGCAAATTTCTATTCGTTATTAAGGAATATTAAGGAATCGCTAACATTTTAGCGATTCCTACCTACATTCAATTTTGCGAGTCCTTAATAGCGAATCTGTAAAATTCGCTATTAAGGATTCGCAAATTTGATTTGACCTAAATCTGGGCCATGGTCTTGAGAATTCAAAAGCATCAGGGAAACTGTGCAAAGGCTTGAAAGGAGTTCACATCAGAAAAGTTAGGACCACATTTAGAACCCACTGTGGCACAATGAAGAGGACAAGGCAAAACAATTGTGAAAGTCCTTTCAAAATGCATTACAAATGATGATTTTAATAAAGAGGACTGATCAGCAAAGGAAAAAAAGTTCAATGAGAACCTTTTAACAGTACACACAAGCAATCTTGCTGGGCAAAATATAAAATGAATAGAATTACATCAGAAAGCTTAGCTTGTGGAGGATAAAGCTGCTTTTTCTTCACACCAAGCAACACATTTAGATCAGCAGCCAAAATAATTTGAATTTGAGGATGGTAAGCGAACAGCCAAAAATATATCCACTACCTCTGTAGGAAAATCAAAAACTCTCAATTGATTCCACTCAATTGCCGTGAATCGGGATGTACATTGTAGAGGCTTGGAATCAGAACTCTGCCCTTCTTCTGGGACAGCAGGTCCTTCCAAAGTGAAAATGCCCAGTGCCACCTTAGACTGCTGAAGCACTTGTGATTGGCAAGATGATGCCAGTTGACTTTATCTGCTTGGATGTTGAGGAAAATAGCTAGATGACAGATAGTCACAGAGATACTGTGAGGTTCCATACACCACCACAGACTCTCAGTATCTAGACAGAGGATACAAAACCCTACTTAGGCCTGCTTTTTGACTTACCACATGGCTGTTGTATTGTGGACTGGCCTGCCATTGACAGAAGGCAGAAAAGACTTGAGGGCCAGCCGGATGGTGTACAACGCCTAAAGGTTAATTTTAATGGAAAGTGGGGTATGTCTGTTCCAAATGCCCATCGGTGAACATAGACCTCTTATCTCCCCAACATTAAGGTAGTAATGTTGCCCAGAAATGGCACGCACACCAGTAAGTTTTGGCTAGGTTAAGGAGAACAATATGCTACACGGCGAGTTCTCATCCTTGATCCACTGTTGCACATACTGGATTGCTTTATCTAAATGGTGTATGTTATCTGAAAGGTGGTTCCAGTAGGCCCATTGAACGCTAAGGTTCCACTGGCAAGCTCGCTTGTGCCAATGAGTATGAGGGATAAGCAGTATGCACTAATCGAGAAGCCCAAGATGCCTCAGTGCCATCAAGGCTGGAACAAAATGCTATCTCCTGAAATGTAAGGATCATGATCTGAATGTCCCAAACGTGTTGTAGGGGCAGAAAGGCCTTTGAAGTCACCAAATCCATAAATATATCCTATAAATAGAATACTTTCCATCGGCTGAAAATGGGATGTTTGCTTGTTGACATGGTGTACAGCAAAAAAGCGGTCACCTGCAGGTGGTCTGACATTCAGGAGTGAGTTGTCGAGCTACAAGAATAACCAAATCCAAAACTGCAAACACTGGCATGATATTTCTGAACACTCATTGGGGGCCAAGGTATGGCCAAAGGGCACGACGGTGAACTGAAAATGTTGTGGCTCAGCACAAAGTGGAAATACTTCCTGTGCGGCTGTAGGATTAGCACATGGAAGAACTCATCCTCCACTTCTAAGAAAACTATACAGCCTTCAGGATCCAAAGCTAAAAAGAGCCAGGCCAGTACCATCATCTTGAACTTCCCCTTCCTGAGGTCTACGGTCAGGCTCAGTCTCCCTACCTTCTTGGGGACGAAGAAGTATCATGAAAATCTAATGCCTTGAGAACCACCTCAATTGTGCCCTAAGCAAATAAGATTTGCACTTCTTCAGGAGAGAACCTCGGCATGATAAACCAATATATAGGCAAAAAGTGGGGGAATTCCAGTAGAGAAGAGTAGTCAAGAGGGTGTAACCAAATTAAACAATCTGATGGTCTCAGTGATCTGAATTAATTGCATGCCAGCACGAAAGACAATATATATTCCTGTAGAATGTGGAGCTCCAAAACAGGCACTGTCAGGTACCGAGTAGCTGCACTTCTATCATTTGAGTAACTTAACTTCTCAATAGGGGATTCAATCATTTTAATGGGAGAGTACCTGTACTTCTCAATAACAAACAGATATTTCTGGATAGGACATTCCATGTCTTTTAGATTTCCATTTCAAGCACTGTTTGTTAGCAATATAATGCAATGCGTTTGATTACCAATTATTCAATGTTAAGCATACTTAACAGACTGTACATGACAACAGGTGCCAAGTTGGGTGTGAGGCTCTAAAAACCGGAAGACAAAGCTTCATTTGTCAGTCTTTCAATGGGGTGAGCTTTGCTACCATAAGCTCGCTGTATTTCATATTGTTTTGTTCAGGATTTTACCTGAAAGAAATGTCACAATCGCAATCCAATAGGTGTTTGTATAGAGTATGTCAACTGAATAGCTGTCATCTTCACGTAGCAATATATGTGAGAGTCGTAGATCTCCAGTGTTGAGGTTAATTGGCTCTGTGATTCATTATAGGCCGTGTACTTAGTCATGAAAGAATTGAATGAAGAATCTTAGGTGAGTGTGCTAACTGCACGTTGCCCTTATGCCCTCTTCAAATTGTCTGCCGCCTTAAGGAAAAAGGAACCACTTTCTCACTACTGTAGTTGGTGAACTTTCTTTGATTCCAAGGGCATTTGGAACAGATGCACAAGTTACTACTTGTGTAACGATATATCTGTAAGCGACATTAGCTAGTGATAGATTCCTTACCTTAGAATATCCCCAGGCGTCAGACTGGATCTGGAAAGTTTCGCTAAGCAGTACCCCTGCGCGTCAGTAGGTGGCGTTGTGAGGCACCGCGTCCGTCGCTGGCGCTGTACGCGCCGAGATGACGTCACAGAGACTACTTAGGCGCCACCCATGAGCGTTGACGTCAGTTCTGTACACGACTTTCCAGCCGAAACGCAGAGACATGCAAGAAACTGACCATTGGTGCATAAAACTAGGGCCCTAAAAGGGGATGACCTTAACCCTAGTAATCAGTTCGCAGAACGAGGAGGATGGGCGGGGCGGTAAGGAATCTATCACTAATGTCTCTTACAGATATATCGTTACACAAGTAGTAACTTGTGCATCTGAAAGAGACATGTTAGTGATAGATTCCTTACCTTAGAATAGATACCCCAGCAATACCAACCCCGGTGGTGGGTCTGCGAACAAGATTGCACCAAAATGTCATGGAGCACAGAATGGCCAAAGAAGCTGTCCCTCCGGACCGGACTGTCAAGGCAGTAGTGCTTGGTAAACGTGTGCAGCGAGGCCCACGTAGCTGCCTGACAAATGTCCTGCAAGGGAATGCCGCGTCCCAAGGCAGTAGTGGCTGCAGTTGCCCTGGTGGAATGGGCACGCAGCCCCACAGGAGGCTCCTTACTGGGCAAGGAGTAACATGCTTTGATACACAGAACGACCCACCGGGAGATGGTCCGTTTGTGCACCGCCCAACCTTTTTTGGCGCCCACGTAGCCAACAAAGAGCTGATCATCCACCCGGAACTGTTGTGTACGCTGCAGATAGAATGCTAGTGCACGTTTTGGGTCCAGACGGTAGAGCATCTCTTCTTCTTTGGAAGGATGCGGAGGCAGAAAGAAGGTGGGCAAAGTGATGGTCTCCCCGATGAGGAAGGGCGTGACAACCTTCGGCAAGAAAGAAGGACGGGTCCTCAGAACCACCTTGTATGGATAAACAGAGAGGAAGGGAGGTTTGGAAGAAAGATCCTGGAGCTCACTCACTCTTCTGGTAGAGGTGATAACTACCAGGAAAGCTGTTTTCAAGGTGAGAAAACGTGAAGGACAGTTATGAAGGGGCTCAAAAGGAACACACATCAGAAAAGTCAAGACAAGATTCAAGTCCCACTGGGGCATTATGAAGGGCACATGCAGGAACGTATGCGTAATGTCTTTAAGGAAACGGTTAACAACCGGGTACTTAAAAAGAGAAGGCTGATCTGAAAGCCGTAGAAAGGCGGAGGTGGCCGAAAGATAACTCTTGATAGTGCCCAGAGCAGAGCCCTGCTGGGCCAAAGAGAGAAGGAACAGAAGAACCTCAGAATGAGGGGCAGAAAGGGGATCCACAGCCTTAGCTGTGCACCATGCCACAAATCTGTTCCACCTGCAGGCATATATCGTTTTGGTGGAGGGACGCCTGGCTGCCAGAATGACATCACAGACTTCAGGAGGAAGATCAAAAGGTGTCAACTGTCGCCGCTCAATCTCCACGCATGGAGGTGGAGGCTGGACAGGTATGGGTGGAGGACCGTCCCCTGCTGCTGCGACAGAAGATCCTCCCAAAGAGGCAGACGGATTGGGGGATCGACGCTCATACAGAGTAGCTCGGGATATCATACTCTTCGAGCCCAGTCCGGAGCCAAAAGAATGACTTGGGCCCGGTCACGCATGATCTTCTTCAGCACTCTGGACAGACGTGGTATAGGCGGAAAGGCGTACAATAGACGGAAGCTCAACTCGCGACGAAAAACGTCTCAGAGCGAGTGCCGCCTTGGAAATTACAACACGCAGAACTGATGACATTGCACGTTCTCTTCGGTGGCGAAAGGATCTAACCATGGCTCTCCACACTGCAGAAAGAGACCGAGTTCAGACGCCATTCGTGATCCATCATGCGCCGGCGGCTGAGTTTGTTCCCCCTGGCATTCAGAGAACCTGCCAGGTGTTGAACCACCAAGGTAATGCCTTGATGTTCTAGACATGTCCAGAGGCGCATAGGCTCCTGACATAGGGTCCACAACCCCATCCCGCCCTGTTTGTTGCAATACCACATGGCGGTGGTGTTGTCCGTGAACACCTGCACTACACTTCCCCAGACAGAGGGAAGGAATGCCTTCAGTGCAAGCCGGATCGCATGCAGCTCCAGAAGTTTGACATGGAGCCGTGACTCCACCGGAGACCAGAGGCCTCTGATCTCCGCCTCTCCCATGTGGCCTCCCCACCCCAAGAGGGACGCATCCGTCATCACTGTGTGCTCCGGTTGGGAAAGTGAGAGGGATCTGCCATGGAACCAATTGCAATTTGTGAGCCACCACTGCAACTGTCGTGCAGCGCCCTCCGAGATCTGGACGTGATCGGACAGGTTGCCCTGATGCTGTGCCCACTGGAACTTCAGACCCCACTGCAGAGCCCGCATATGCCATCTGGCATGTGTCACCAGTAGGATGCAGGAGGCCAATAGGCCTAGAAGCCCTAGGGTCATCCTGACTGAAACCCGGGATAGAGGCTGAAAGAGCAGAATCATAGCCTGAATATCCCGGACTCGCTGCTCGGGAGGATAAAACCGAAACAGCGGCGAATCCAGAACTGCTCCGATGAAAGGGGGCTTCTGAGATGGACTCAGGTGCGACTTCGGCACATTGATTGAGATCCCCAGCAAATGCAGGAGGTCGGCCGTAGTCTGGAGGTGGGTGACGACTGCCTGGGGTGCGCCCGCCTTCAACAGCCAGTCGTCGAGGTAGGGGAAGACTGACACCCCCGACATGCACAGATGAGCTGCGACCACTGCCATCATCTTCGTGAACACCAGAGGGGCACTGGTAAGGCCAAAGGGGAGCATGGCAAAACTGAAAATGCTCCTGGCCCACCGTGAACCGCAGGTAGCGCGGATGGGCCGGCAGGACGGGAATGTGAAAATAAGTATCCTGCAAGTCCAAAGCTACCATCCAGGGTCCAAGGCAGCCAGGGCCAGAGTCAGCATCTTGAACTTCTCGTTCCGAAGGAAGCGATTGAAGTCCCAGAGGTCCAAGATGAACGCAGGCCCCCCTTGTCGACCAGAAAGTAGTGGGAATAACAACCACTCCATATTTCCTAACCTGGAACGCACTCAATGGCCCCCTTGGCCAGGAGGGCTGTGACTTCCTGACAGAGAAGAGCCAAATGATCCCCCAACATGCGGTGGCACTGAGGAGGCATGGCTGGAGGGGAGGAAAGAAAGGGGAGCGAGTAACCGTGGCAGATTATCTGCAGCACCCACTTGTCCGATGTAATTTCGCAGCAGTGGTGGAGGTGGTGGCGGAAGCAGAGGGGGTAAAGGTGGACTGACCCGCGCGCTGGTTACCAGACCCGCCCCTGCGGAATCCACGGCTGCGGCGAGGCTGGTTCTGCACAGGCTTGTTGGAGTAGCGTGCCTGGGCGCCCTTGCCACAAAAGGAACGAAATTCAGGCATGGCAGGGTTCTTTGTGGAAAGACCCAAAGACTTGGCCGTGGCCCAAGAGCCTTTAAAGCCCTCCAGGGCATTGTCGGCCTTATCGCCAAAAAGGCGGGAGCCATCAAAGGGCATGTCCATGAGTGAGCCCTGGACATCGGGCGGGAACACAGTGGAACGCAACCAGGCGTGGTGCCGCAACGCCACAGTCATGGAAATCACCCTGCCCAACGAATCAGCGGTGTCCAAACCACACCTGATGGCAAACTTCGCCGCATCCTTGCCCTCCGCAATTGCTTGGGAAAGGACAGCCTGGATCTCCTCAGAACACTGAGGCAAGACCTCGGCTACCGAATCACACACTGCGTGGGAGTAATGGCCCAACAAGCAGGCGGTGTTAACCGACCGCAACCCCAAGCTGGCTGAGGAGAACAACCTCTTGCCAAATTGGTCTAGCCTTTTAGAGTCCTTATCCGGCGGAGCCGTGGGAAAGGCACTCTGCGATGTGGAGGCCTGAATGACCAGGCTGACAGGCGTGGGGTGAGTTGTAAAGAAGGCAGGATCACCAGGCACCGGACAGTGACGCCTAGCGACATTTTTATACACCGGTGCCCCCGAGGCCGGTCGCAACCAAGTGCCCAAGAGGACTTCGGTGAGGGCCTCAATGAAAGGGAGCAGCGGCTCTGACGACGCAGACGCCGTCTGGAGCACCTCCGTAAGGAGGTTGGTCTTAAGGGCCACCGTAGGGAGGTCGAGATGGAGAGCCTCCGCAGCCAGACGCAGCACCACGGTGTGGGAAGCGCCCTCCTCCATAGTATGTGGAGGAGAGGCAAACCCCAGGTCAGAAGACACATCAAGTTCGCCCGCATCTTGAAGGTCGTCCACCCAATCCTGCTCGGAGTCACACTGCCGGGCAAGGGGATCCTCGGAGCCATCCCAGTACTCGTCCCACTCTGGAGTAGAGGGAGCCGGCTGCGGCGGCAGGGCTGGAGCCAGAGAGGGGGCAAGCGGCACCAGGAACGGCGCCGAAAACAGAGCCGGTCGGGGCAGAGCCGGCGCCGTATCCCAATGCGGATCCCAGACCGGAACTAAATGGTCCGAGATCCGAGGCAGGGGTGGGATAAACGGCACCCAGTGCGGCGCCTGCGGCGGAGCCAGGGGCGGCGCTGTGGCCGGAGGCAAAGGCGGCGCTGGGGCCAGAGGCAAGGGCCAGCAGCGCTGAACCTTGTGGCGCCAGGGCCGGAGCCGGTACTGCCGGGCCAACAGGATCTGGACACAGGACCGCGGGCCCGAAGGTGCGCCGGCGGGAGCCCGGGGCCTAAAGAGGCGGTCCATTGCAGCAAAAAACTCTTACATCTGTTTGGGAGTAGCTGACGGACCCGGGTATAGCGGGTAGGCCGCGGGACTCAGAGAGCGAACAAGCTTCTTCAACTTCTTTTTATGGCATCGCTTACCTGAATCTTAAGGCGAAAACTTAGATCCTGAGGAGCGTCTGCTCCGGTCCCTCAAGCGGTCCCGCAAATGGCCCCTACACCCGGTGCGGCGGTGAGAGGAGTGCCAGACCTCCAGCAACTTCCAGCGCTGCTCACGCAAGGCCTTCGGGCCATGGCTGGACAGTCCAGAAAGGCCCAGGAGTCATGGTCGGTCTCCAGGCAGTAGAGGCACACATCGTGGGGGTCCGCCACCGACATGTTACGGCGGGACGACCCTCAAGACTTCAAGCCGGGCATCCCTACGTGCACCAGGAGCCAAGAGGAGGAGAGAAAAGTCTCAAAAAGTAGTCAAAAAATGACTGAGGTACGTGCTCCATCCGGATCTGCACTTTCGGCACGGAAAAAGAAAGAACTGACGTCAGCGCGCATGGTTGGCGCTTAAGTAGTCTCCGTGATGTCATCTCGGCGTGTACAGCGGCAGCGACGGACAGGGAGCCGCACGACACCACCTACTCACGCGCAGGGGTACTGCTAAGCAAAACTTTCTGGATCCAGTCGGACGCCTGGAGATATTCTAAGGTAAGGAATCAATCCCTAACATGTCTCTTTCAGAAATACCCCACAGTTCCGACAAGGGTGATGACCCGCAACAGAGGGCAAATCACAAAGTGTCTTACGCGTGTCTCTTTAGTGTGCCAGCCTTTGCCTCGTACGTAGCAACACATCTTTTATACAGTTACCCTACATAAAAACAAACTATGGTTTTCCATACTGATACTGTTCTGTGTTTAAAAACTTTCAGTTTGTATTCATTTTTTGTAATACTAACTTCATCTATGACGACGCCAGAAGTTAAAACTTTGTAAAGTTAAAAAAAACTTCTGGGTCGAACCACTAGATGGCAGAATAATACACATCATGTGAATCTTGAAGAGGTTCCTGTGGAACCCTTGCATATTTTTCTGGTAACTGAGATTTTCTGCCAGTCTACGAAGTATACAACTCTTCTGCTAGCAGAAAAGGAAGGAAGTAGCCCAATGCTCTGTGACACTATACTCCTGTAGCACTGTGTCTTTCAGTTTATCTCTCACAATAAGTGTGATCTTTCTGATTCTACTGCAAATGTAAATTCAGACCAGATGCACGTATCACCGACGCAAACGCAGGCGCACAATCTCAAGAAGCTGGAACAGGTTGGAGAATGAGGTTCATCTGCTGCTACCAGAAAATGGTACAATTTCGCCAAATCAGACTATGCAGGACTGATGAATAGACGCTGATATCTGCCTTGGGCTTTTAAAGAAGCTTTCAAACCTAAAGAGTTTGAGGAAGAAATGCTTTAATGGATTTAAAAAAGACAACACATTATGGTAAAAGCACGTCGCAAAACACTTCTTCAAACTTTTCATTTTCACTTCTGTGGTGAACTGAAAAAAAGGATCTGAAGTTTTCTAAACGGTTCTGTTCCTGGCCATCATTTCTGGGGGTAATAATGCCCTAATGTGTCAATGATTAGCAATGCTGCGACCCCATGCCCTGTGTGGTGGATGTTCTTCTAAAGTGTTTCTAGTTCCAGTCTGACACATGTGGTCATTCACATCTAACAGATCGACAGGATAATATTTGAAGTAGAAAAGGGAGATGAATCCTACCAGAATGGGCGGAAGCCTCCAAAGGTCAAGTTTCTTGGTTGCCAAGCAATGAGTTTTGCACTTGGAACAATAGTACATCTCGTCCTCTCCCAGTTCTTCCTCGCTGGTGAACGCCCGCAAACAACTGTCCAGGTTGATGGGCTCAGCCTGCGCGCGCCGACTCAGCTCAACACTTTCATGCTCTTCCACAATCTGAAGAGAAAGAACAACAAGCGCTCAGTCAGACAGTATTTGAAACATTCGCTAGGCTGGGGGTTAGGTCATTTGCCTTACAATAGTTTTATTTCCTCCATGGTGGATCACTGGCCCAGATGGAGATTTCAATATTACTAACCCACACAAAATCATTTCCACAATCTCGCTAAAGAACAAAATGTCACGGGTGGTCAGATTGACAACAACAGCTGGGATCTGGGGGTGACATTTCATAAATTCTTGGGAAAGAAAAGGATAACTAAAACGCTGTGGCGAGGAGAAGAAACGTGGAGATGACAGTGGATGTGGAAAACAAATACAACATACAGAAACCAGTGAAGGAAAAGAAAAAGTTACTTAATTTTAACTTCTGAAATTGGAGGCACCATCTCTTAAGTCATAAATGTTAGGATAACTGCTGCATGTATGTGAGGATCTTGAAACATTTTCTTTCTAACTTCTAAGTGTTCTTCTGGTATGGTAAATGCAGATAACCCACCGTGGCTCATCTAAAGCTAGCTTTTCCAGAATTATTTGAAGAGTTACAAGACTTGTCTGTTTATGAGCCCTGCGCACTATTTCCATCCAATAGAGTGGTTACAAGAACTCATCTGTCTTTCCTTCCAGCAGTGGCTTGCGAGGGCCACATTAACCTGCCTATCTCATTATGAATGAATGAATGATAGCATTTATAAAGCGCAGGCTTTCACTCCAATGGAACATCTTGGCGCTAGGGGTGGGTGTCGGAGGAGTGTGGTCTCCAATGTCGCTGTGGATTAGATAAGAGGAAGGGCCAGACTATCTGGAACTGTGAAAATCCAGGTTTTCGATTTTTTTCTTAAAGATAGATTCAGTCTGTGTTAGTCTCAAGTACGTAGGTAAACAGTTCCAGGCTTATGTCCCTAGTACAGCCATGGATTTTCCTCCTCTGGACTTCAAATGGAAATGGAGGTGTACAAGCCGATTTTCCTTAGAGGATCTCAAGGTGCGAGCAGGTACATAGACTTTCAATCAGGACCTGAAGTACTTGGGGCCATTTTGTTTCACAGCTCTAAAGGTGATCACAAGGATTTTAAAGAAAATTCTCTTGTGTATAGGTAACCAGTGGAGGATTTGAAGAGCCTCAGAGGCAGAGGACCCCGGCATTTTGAACAGTCTGCAGCTGTTTTAGAGTACTCTTATTTATGCCTGCATAGAGACTATTGCAGTAATCCAATCGCGATAGGATCATAGCCACTGCCACGGACTTGCGAGCAATGGCAGGCAGGAGATCAAGACATTTTTTCTGAGTTTTTATCCAATAAAAACAAGTTCCTGCAACCAACAGAGCCTGCTGGTGAAAAGAAAGAGAGGTATCAAAACGTACTCCTACATTTTTTGCAGTGTCCACCGTATTAGGGGGAGGGGCTGTGTCTGTTGGCCACAACATTTTGGGTGAGAAGTACATTTTCCCAACAGCAGAATCTCCGTCTTTTGGCTATTACATTTTAGGTGGTTGGTCTTCATCCATTCGAAGACAGGCGAAAGACAATGTTGGAAGTTTTCTTCGGCTGCTGTGGATTCTTTGTCCAGGGTAAGAATGAGCTGTGTATCGCCAGTGTAAGATACAGTCTCGATGTCAAAAGATGATATTTGCTCTAGCAGGGGCACCATATAAATGTTGAAAAGTGTAGGGCTCAAAATCGAGCCCTGAGACACACCAGAGTGCAGCTGCTTCTCTGTTGAAGTAAAGTTGCCGAGTGTAACTGATTGTCTTCTGTTTCCCAAAAATGATGTTAGTCAAGCCAGTGCCCTCTTTGAAATCCCTACTCTACCTGTTTACCCAAAGGCGGCATGGGAGACAGTACCTGATTGCCTGGGGTGTAGCACATTGTTTAATAACAGGAAATCATTTAATTGCTTATTTACAAGTTTCTCCGTTATCTTGCTTAAGCATGGCAATAAAGAAATAGGTCTAAGATTAGTCAGAGTCGGCGAGATGTTTCTTTTGAAGAGGTTAAACCGATGCAACTTTCCAACTGTACTACTGCCTGTCTAAATGAAGAGTTGATAATCTGATTAAAAATGGGATTAACAGTATCGATCAGCCCATGTAGAACTTTGGGGGGCAGGGATCGCCTGGAGAGGCTGATTTACATGTGAAGATGACCTATCTGGACTGTTCAAGAGTGATCTCATTAAAGTGATTCAACAACGGTCTGTTTTCTGGATTATGATTTGACTTTTCAGTAGATGGGGTATCTATTGTGAAGTCCTATTTAAGGTCACTGATCTTGTTATTGAAATATTCCGCTATCTGATCACATAGTTGTTGTGATGGGGGAATTTCTTGGTTAAAAATCTTAGGATGGCCACCTGAGTCGGATTTGGCCACGATAGTGGTTATTCCGAAGTCGCAGCAGCCGTCCCTGAGTTGTGCGGACTACTGCCCGATCTCGCTGATCAACACGGAGATTAAGCTCTTCGCCACCGTCTTGGCTCAGAGACTCCGACCCCTCCTGCAGGACCTGGTCCACCCCGACCAATGCGGGTTCATGCCGGGTAGACATACCCGCCACTGCATTCGTCGCCTCCACCTGGCCCACCGGGAGAGGCTAACCCCATACCTAGCCCTCCTTTTCATAGACTTCGAAAAGGCCTTTGACACGGTGAATTAGGACTACATGCAAGATGTGCTGGACAGGATGGGTTTCGGTCCCTCGTTCCGCCATCTCATCAAGGGTCTCTACAACAACCCCTGAGCCCGTGTACTCATTAACGGAGAGCTCTCCGAGGCCTTCCCGATCCGAAGAGGCACACGTCAGGGATGCCCTCTTTCGCCACTCCTATTCGCGCTGGCGATGGAGCCTCTGGCGGCGCTCATCCGACAGGACCCACTTCTTCGGGGCTGGGCCTGGAACTCGAGCTAAGTGGATAAGATAGCCCTATACGCGGACGACATGCTGCTCTATCTGGCAGATCCCGAAAGTTCTGGCCCCAGGAGCTTGAAGGTCGTCTCGGATTTCGAGAGGGTCTCTAGACTTCGACTTAACGCGGCGAAGTCCACTCTGGTCCCACTGCAAACCTCCAGAGAGTGTTACGACTGGCAATTGGTTATCCCCCTTAGGAGGCACTCGGTCAAATACCTTGGCGTTTGGGTAACTTCTACTGGAGCTTGAGTGGGCCCTGAATGTCACGCCCCTGGTTGTTAGGATAAAGGCGGACCTCAAGAGGTGGCAGACCCTTCCCCTAAACCCCCTAGGCAGAAGTGCGCTTTTCAAAATGATGGTCCTCCCCCGTTTCCTTTACATACTGCAAAACATCACGGTCCACCTTCCGGGTAGTTGGTTTCGTGAGCTTGACGGAGTCCTCACCCGGTTTCTCTGGGGAGGCGGGAGGCCATGCGTATCCCTAGCACACTGTCGCATTCCCCCCTTTGACAGGGGTATGGGGGTGACCAATCTTCACCTCTACTACCTGGCCACGAAACTTATCGTCATCCATGATTGGTATGCGGGCGGCTGGTCCGACCCTGCCTATCGTGTGGAACTCACTGCGCTGGAATTTGCACAAGTCCAGGCGCTTCTATATGGTAGTCCAGTACCACAGGCGATGGCCCCGATCACCAGGACGGTGTTTCTGGCTTGGCGCACGGCCCTACGGCTTGTGGGATGGGACCGAAAACTCACCCGGCAGACGCCACTCTGGCATGGATCCTGGTTGCGGGAGGTCTCGTCCCTGAGGGGGTTCCATAGGTGGGACCTCATTGGAGTTTCAGTGTTTGGGGATGTCTGGTTGGGGGACCACATCCGTTCCTTCGCAGACCTGCAGCAGCGCCACACTCTTCCCCACTCCCAACTTTATCGATACTTGCAACTCAGACACACCCTCTACACGCATGTCTCACCTCCTGTCTCCCTTCCAGAGTTCAGCCCGTTGGAGGCTCAGGTGATGATGGGGGACCTGGGTAGAGGGGGAGTGTCCCGCATATACCGGTCCCGGGTGAATAATAGTCCCGCTTCCCTAGATCGGCTTAGGACCCGCTGGGAGGGTTGGCTGGGCCCCCTAGAGGAGGCAGACTGGAGGGATGCCCTTATGGCGCCCAAAACCATGACCACGTCCTCCAAGCTGCCCCTGGTCCAATTATACTACCTCCAATGCGGCATACCTCACCCCGGCACGTCTATCCCAGGCCCGATTGAGACCCTCTTCAGCATGCCCGCGATGTGCCTCAGCCCCTTCCGACTTCTATCACATGGTATGGTGTTGTCCGGTGCTGGCGCCATTTTGGAGGGGGGTGGAGCTTGAGCTTACGCAGGCCTTGTGATGGGAGGTTCCACACGATCCAATGCGTATGCTGTTGGGGGGTCTTTGATGGCCTGGATGGCTCCAGGATGGACAAACGTCTCTTGGGGACAGCGGCGGCGGTGTCCAAAAGGGACATAGCAGCGCATTGGTCACAGGCCAAGGGACCTACGGTGCGGAGATGGTGGAGGGGAGTGAACTGGTGCGGGATCCAGGAGGAGGCACTATTCGAGGCTCGGGGATGTCCTGCTTTATTCAACAAAGTGTGGGGTAAATGGTTTAATATGCTGCCACCATGATGATCGGTCTTCCTTTTAATCTATGTCACACTGTAACCACCGTGCAAACTGCTGTGTTAAACTCTGACGGCCCGCCCTCATTTTTGTCATCAATCAACCCTGGCATGTTCCCTTTAAGGCTTATTGAACTGCAACCAATGAATTTCTCTGTTTTTATGAAACTAATAAAGTTGATTATCAAAAGAAAAAAATCTTAGGATGGGTGAAAGATTGAACAATTTTAAAAATAATTTTTTGATCAAACGATGCATGCTTAATAAGATTAGTATAATGAACTTTCTTTTCGTATTTGATCATCCTATGATATTCTTTTAGTGCTGTTCTGAAGATAGTGAGATTATTATTGTTATATTGCACCCTCCATTTACGCTCAAGATTTCTGCATTTGCCTTGTAGCTCTTTAGCTGAGGGGTGAACCAAGGGGCGGAGGTTTCCCCCCCCTACATGCTCTACTACATGTGACCACCGGGGCCATTTTGTTGGCTAACACGGTCAGCCAGTCATTGAAGATGCCTGTATCGATAATCGGATCTCCTGTTAGTGTGGGTTTACTTAATTCTGCCAACATATGAAGATTAGGATTTGATAAAATGTTGTTCCATTTCCTATTAGTAGTTTTACAAAGTTGCTCGGGATTTTGTTTGGCTGCATGAGAAGTACTATCTGCAATTTTAAAAGGGATGTACCTATGGTCTGACCATGTAAGTGTGGTAGTGGCATCCACTGTACGTTTGGTAAAGTTCGTACAGATTCCATCAAACGTATGTCCAGCCTCATGTGTAGGGTCAGTTATCAACTGCTTTAATCCTAGCGTTTCTATGGTTTCCAAAAAGTTTTTAGAGGTTGGAGAGTTATCTGTTTCTAAGTAGATGTGAAAATCCCCTAGTATAGTAAAGTTTGAGTATCTGACAATCAGGGCACTAAGACTATCAGCAAGGGTATCTACGAAGTCAGAGCTTGCCCCTGGGGGCCCGGTAGACCAGGGCTCCTGCAAAAACCACTGAGCTGGATAATTGGAAGCACAAGCCCAGACTTTCAGCTCCCTTAATGTCCGGGATATCAAATGTTAAGCATTTTATAGAGTCCTTGTGAATAATTGCTAGCCCCCCCTCCTTACAGGTCTGTCTCTTCTGGACATGGTATAACCTGGGGGAGGGACTGAACAATATCAGGGTTAGACCATTCTTTTAGCCATGTGTGAGAAGTTGGCCTGATGTGCAGTGCTCACTATTCTAGTGATCACTATATATCAGTCCAAACAACCCTTATTGATGATTGGTTGTAAGTCAACCTTATAGACCAGCTATCCTAGTAGCATGGATACGAGCAGTCTAAGGCTAAGACTCTAGAGGGCGTGTTAAGCCAGCTGTTTTACCATCACATTACCCCTTGAACACCCAGTGAAAGGACACCACACAAGTTGTTATGAAAATAAACAGTGTATTTATTTATAACAAGACTACCCTGGCTCTTTATGAGACAGGGAGCTAAGCACACAACAAAACTCTTACGAAAATACTTAAGTTAGCACGTTATACACAAATGCCCGAGGGGCACGAAAAACCATATACGCTAAAAGTGGAATGCAAATTACTAGCAGGTAAGTAACAGTTCTAATAGGCTTTGGAATCGCTAGGACTGGACTAGGGAATCGTTAGATTACTACTAGGAGGCCTAGGGGACTCGGGTGCAGAGTGTGCACTCTCACGCGGGATGCGGGACAAAGTCTATGGAAGCTAGAATTCACAAAGTTAGTGTTCACGGGCGAACCCGACCTGGTAGGGAGAAAACGACAGTGGATCCTGACCCTTGGATAGTGAGGCTATGCTGGGACACCGGAGTGCCGAAGTTACCTAGCCCAGGGGCTGCAGCTGCATAGGTCTGAAAAGACGTCGGGGATCTCGTTGCCGGACCAGGAGCCTGGAAGGAAGAAGTTGCTGGCAGGCGACCAGTGAAGGAAAGTTCGATGGATCCGAGCCTGGATCAAGGAAGAAGAAAAACCTGAAAGCAGAGGGGACCAAGTTCTTGAATCACTAGCCAGTGATTAAGTGGGCACCAGGATGGCACCGGGCGAAGTCACCGCAGTCAGGTGAGTGGGCACTGCTGGGCTCTGCAGTCTCTCGGACCAGGAGGCGTTGTCGGCGACCAGGATGGAGGTGCGAGCTGTCCCACGAAGGATGAAGTCGTTGGCGTCGAAGTTACCCAGGATTGGGCAACAAGCCTTGGCTAATTCAAGCCCACGCGGTGGACTCAAAATGGCGTCTTGAGTGGACCAGGAGGGTCCAGGGTGCTCCTCTTCTGGAAGGGAGCAAGGGCCAGTCTGGAGCAACCAGACCAGCAGCAGAAATGTCGTCGGGCGTCGTCAGGAAGGCCACAAGCCAACGGGCTAGTAGCCAAACAACGCGGTGAGCAGCGGAAAGCAGAAGGGCCCCACGCAGATCGTGGAGATGCTGGGGGGCTGCACTTCGGAGCTGGAGCTGCTCAGAGTCGGGGCTTCTCGGACCCCAAAGCACTCACCAGTAGATTACTCGGCGGGCTTGCTGGAAAGAAGTCGTGCAGTCTTGCAGATGGCCGGTCCCTTGAGGTCTCGTCGCACCCACGGTTCTCAGCTGGGCTGTAGAGATGGGTAGAGGTCAGAGGTGCCAGGGAAGCCGGTTCTCGTCGAGCTGGGCAGTCGGATTCCGGAGGAAGGACTTACAGCAGACCGCAGTGTTCTTGGATGGTGCCTGCGGATGCAGGGTGACTACTCCTTAGTCACAAGGGAGAAATCTTAGGAAGAAGTCTTGAGTTCCTTTCGCAGAAAGTAGTTTCAGGATTCAAAGATGATCTGATTTGGAAGGGGGCCAGTTCCTACCTTTATCCTGTAAAAGGGGGCTGGCACGCGACTAGGTCCTGCCCTATGGGTGGGACCAGGAGGGGGGTGGTTACACCCACTTCCTTGGCGGGCTTTCCCCAGGCCAGGGGCTGGAGTGCCCCTGGAACTGGTTTCAGCCGGCCTATGCACAGTGAGCACCGGGGTGCCACTTGCAGTCACCTTCCTCTAAAGCCCTGCCTACCTACAATATACAAAACCCTGTCTGGGACGGTGCTGGCACCGCCCCTGGCAGGAAACCCTTTGTCCTTATCTCCTGCTCTGGGAGGACTCCCAGCAGCAGGAGGGCAGACTTGTGTCTCGGTGGCAGCATCCATTTTGTGGAGCTGAGGCTCTGTTTGACTTTAACCGGGGTTAGGGGTTACATACATGTCGTGTCCCTCTAGAAGGGTGGAATGCTAACCCCGTCGCCAGAATTGGCGAGGGGTTAGTATTCCAATTCGTATGACACCTTACTCGACATGTTTTGATAAAGCGATACCAGAGTTGGCATATAACCGCGAGGATTATAATGCACTTAAGAGTATATGGTATGCGATATCATGGAAACGGCTAAGGGATAGATCCCGAAAGCCGCAGACAGGCTCAGCTCATGCCAGAGCACCATCTCACACGATTCCAAGCACTCTGCCTTCAGGATTGTTAAGGCCTGCCATAGGAGTGACTGATAGGAGATCTGTGTGTCCATTTTAGGGTTAGATATAGGTATACTATATCTAAAGCAAAGGGTGATTACACCACCTTGCCCCAGCTGTCAAGCAGCCAGTTGTGTCAGATTTGGATGGCCAGCCAGGGGTGGCATAATACATGCTGCAGCCCCTGGTAGGCCCTGGGTACACCTATGCCCTGGGTACCTAAGGTACACTGTACAGGGACTGATAAGGTGACTCAGTATCCAATTTAGATATGTACCTAAGGTACATGGAATCCATTTTACAGAGAGAGCAGTAGGCCTGGGGCCCTGAATAGCAGGGTCCCAGGTCAACTAAGTCAGAAAACCAGCAAAACACCAGGCAAAAAGTTGGGGGCAACCATAGTCAGGGATCTACCTTCCTACATAACCCCCCCCCAAACGAAAGGAGATAAGGCTAGCCTTGCCAGGTAAGCCTATATTGCCTGAGTGGCCATATAAGGAAGTACCAGCACTGGCATGGTTACCCCCTATCTCATGGTCCACTAAGCAATCCCTCACCCTAAGGGTGTCTGAGGGTCTCCACCATAGGGAATCTCTACCTGTGGTGTGTTTTGGCAAAGTAAAAGGCTGGTGCTGAAATGGAGTACTGAAGTGAGGCTCCACTAATTTTGGGCTCAGCTTCCTCCAATCATTTTCCACCATAGAGGCCTTTCTTTCCAAGACTGAGTTGTTTTGGGCTCTCAGGGTCAACCTCTGGCTACCTACAGCTGGAGGTTGGGTCCCTCTGTTTGGCTCACTGGAGGGACAGGTCAGGTTTGGGGCCCTCAGGTCCCAGGTTTGGCTGTGCCCAACAGTGTCCATCTGTGGGAGGTCCCTAACTAAATTTAAGGGGGATCCCTCAGGAGTTGGTTTTATTTTCACTTGGCTAGGACTACTAGCTTCAGTGCCCTTAATCTGCTGATTAGGGAATTCTTTTGGACAGGGGGCCCTTTGGGGTCCACCACTGGCCTCCCTGACCTCTACAGCCCTGGGCTGACTGAGGCAGGGTAGAGAGGGGCAGGTTACCTGCTCCAGACTGGGTCCCACCTTGGAAGGGTCCACTGACATCAGGGGTTCTGCCAGGCTAGGCCTGACTACCTCTGTGGCAGTTTCTTCACAAGGGGTCAGATCAGTTCCCTGAGGAGGCTGATCCTTTCCTAAAGTCTGGTGGGAGGGAGATTTCTCTTCCTCCTCAATACTCTCTGTCTGAGTGGAGTGATCCATAGTTTCAGGCTTCACAACACTATCATCTGTCTGAGTTTGAGCTGTGGCCATCACAACTCTCCCAACTTTTTCAGGAGGGGGCTCAGTTTGGGTGTGGGCTGTTACCATGACAGCCTTGACAACCTGTTCTGGGAAGGAAGTTGTCTGAGATTGGGTTGTGACTGGCACAACCCTCCTGACCTGTTCAGGGAGGACATCTTGGACTGGGGCTGCGGCTAACACTGCCCCACTAACCTTACCATGGGGGTTTACCATCCTAGAATGGGTTTCTTGCTCTACCTCAGCCCAGGCTGAGGTCTCTAAATCATTCCCCAGTAGGCAATCTACAGGCAAGTTGGATGTCACTGCCACTCTCTTGGGGCCAGTGACACTTCCCCAGCTGAGATTTACTACTGCCATGGGATGAGTTTTCTTCACTCCATCAATGTTTACCACCTGGTATGTGGCACCAGGTAAAAGTTGCCTTGAGGGGACTAGACTCTCAGTCACCATGGTGATGCTAGCCCCTGTATCTCTATAGGCCTCAACTTTCATTCCATTGATGAGGGGCTCCTGTCTGTACTTGCCCAAAGTGTTGGGACAAGTTGTGAAGTTGGCAAACCCCATGCCAGTCTCACAGACAAGAGTATCTAAGTTTGGGGACCTGGTTAGGCCAGAGTCCCCAGGAACTCCCAAAGTAAATGCACCCAAATTCTTGGGGGCACTCCCACCACCTGGGGGACTACTACTAGTAGTAACAGGAGGTTTGGGAATGTTACTTGGGGGTATGTTTTCCTTATTGTTATTCTTTGGGCAACTGCTGTCAGTTTTTAAATGACCCACCTGTTTACAGGGATAACAATAAGGTTTCTTCTGGTTGTTGGAAGGATTCTGGGACCCACCCCCCTCAGAGGATTTTTGGGGCCCTGATGTGGTTTGATCTGTAGATTTATTCCCACCCTTCTCTTGAGGCTTGGTTGATTCCTTTTTCTGGTCACCACCTTGGTTCTTGGGCCTAATCCTGGTTCTGACCCATTTGTCTGCCCTCTTACCCAATTCTTGTGGAGAGGTCAGATCAGAGTCTACCAGGTGCTGGTGTAATAACTGGTTCTGACAATTATTTAAGACTTGCTCTCTCATAATAAGATTATACAATCCTGTGAAGTCAGTAACCTTGCTACCCAGTAGCCAGCTTTCCAAAGCCTTAGTGGCACAATCAACAAAGTCTGACCAGTCCTGAGACTGAGTTTTCTGGGTGTCTCTGAACAGCAACCTGTACTGCTCAGTGGTTAAGCCAAACCCATCAACCAGTGCATTTTTCAGGACCTGGTAATCATTAGCATCCTCCACTCTTGTAGTGAGGAGCTTATCTCTACCTTTACCATCAAAGGAGAGCCATAGTATAGCTGCCCACTGACTCTGGGGAATGCACTGCACAGTGCAGGCCCTCTCCAGAGCAGCCATCCATTTCTGGATATCATCTCCTTGCTTAAAGGGGGGCACTATCTTAGTCAGGTGTTTAGTATCTAAACCCTTCTCTCTATCTCTTGGGAGATTGCTGCCACCAGTGGGAGCTAACCCACTCATCTGCTGCTCTCTTGCCAGGGCAAGCTTCTCTTTGGCCAGGGCAATTTCTTCCCTTTCAATCCTCAGTTCAGCTTGTCTCATCCTAGCTTCATGCTCTCTTCTCTGAGGGGAAGTAAATCTCCTCTGTGGAGGATTCCTTCTCCCCTGAGAAGAGGCATTAGAGTGCAGAGATCTATTGGAGTCCCTAGAAAGAGATCTATCTCTCCTAACTCCAAGGTTAGGCCCACTTCGGGTTAGTACTGGGGGTCCCCCAGATCCTAGCCCAAGTAAGTCTAAGTTGGTCCTAGTTAGCCTTCTGACTACCTCAAGACCCTTGTCTACCTCATCCCCAGAGAGTACCTCTTGATCCTCCTCCTCAACTGCTGAATCAGTGTTGGGGAGGTCTGGATCCCCAGAGGTTCCCTCTAAGGCTGGCATGTTCTCATGTAACTGAGAAAGCTTTCTGGCATCATATGTCTCTAAGAGACCTATCAGAAAGGGAGTGGTGGGGTTAGACCCCTGCTTCAGTTTTCTGGAGACACAGATCTGTCTCATCTCCTGGAAACTGAGAGCTGCATATCTTGAAGTGACCTGTGGAGGGTCAACACTGACCAGGGGAGTCTCAGTAGAATCTCCCTGGGTAGACATGCTTTTCTAGTGAGGTGTAAGTGGTGCACTTACCTACACTATATGTTTGCCTACTGATCCCTTGCTAGAGTTGTAGTTTAGGGTGTGCTAGGCCCTAGGAGCTACAACAGCTGGTTCAGTAGAACTCAGAGTATTCTAAGCTAAGTTATATGTACCTTTAGTACTTATGTGATCTTTCACAAGATATTCTTAGGGCATGTGTGGTAAAACAACAGCAAGCTCAAATCCCAACCGCTGCTCACCAATGTGAGAAGTTGGCCTGATGTGCAGTGCTCACTATTCTAGTGATCACTATATATCAGTCCAAACAACCCTTATTGATGATTGGTTGTAAGTCAACCTTATAGACCAGCTATCCTAGTAGCATGGATACGAGCAGTCTAAGGCTAAGACTCTAGAGGGCGTGTTAAGCCAGCTGTTTTACCATCACATTACCCCTTGAACACCCAGTGAAAGGACACCACACAAGTTGTTATGAAAATAAACAGTGTATTTATTTATAACAAGACTACCCTGGCTCTTTATGAGACAGGGAGCTAAGCACACAACAAAACTCTTACGAAAATACTTAAGTTAGCACGTTATACACAAATGCCCGAGGGGCACGAAAAACCATATACGCTAAAAGTGGAATGCAAATTACTAGCAGGTAAGTAACAGTTCTAATAGGCTTTGGAATCGCTAGGACTGGACTAGGGAATCGTTAGATTACTACTAGGAGGCCTAGGGGACTCGGGTGCAGAGTGTGCACTCTCACGCGGGATGCGGGACAAAGTCTATGGAAGCTAGAATTCACAAAGTTAGTGTTCACGGGCGAACCCGACCTGGTAGGGAGAAAACGACAGTGGATCCTGACCCTTGGATAGTGAGGCTATGCTGGGACACCGGAGTGCCGAAGTTACCTAGCCCAGGGGCTGCAGCTGCATAGGTCTGAAAAGACGTCGGGGATCTCGTTGCCGGACCAGGAGCCTGGAAGGAAGAAGTTGCTGGCAGGCGACCAGTGAAGGAAAGTTCGATGGATCCGAGCCTGGATCAAGGAAGAAGAAAAACCTGAAAGCAGAGGGGACCAAGTTCTTGAATCACTAGCCAGTGATTAAGTGGGCACCAGGATGGCACCGGGCGAAGTCACCGCAGTCAGGTGAGTGGGCACTGCTGGGCTCTGCAGTCTCTCGGACCAGGAGGCGTTGTCGGCGACCAGGATGGAGGTGCGAGCTGTCCCACGAAGGATGAAGTCGTTGGCGTCGAAGTTACCCAGGATTGGGCAACAAGCCTTGGCTAATTCAAGCCCACGCGGTGGACTCAAAATGGCGTCTTGAGTGGACCAGGAGGGTCCAGGGTGCTCCTCTTCTGGAAGGGAGCAAGGGCCAGTCTGGAGCAACCAGACCAGCAGCAGAAATGTCGTCGGGCGTCGTCAGGAAGGCCACAAGCCAACGGGCTAGTAGCCAAACAACGCGGTGAGCAGCGGAAAGCAGAAGGGCCCCACGCAGATCGTGGAGATGCTGGGGGGCTGCACTTCGGAGCTGGAGCTGCTCAGAGTCGGGGCTTCTCGGACCCCAAAGCACTCACCAGTAGATTACTCGGCGGGCTTGCTGGAAAGAAGTCGTGCAGTCTTGCAGATGGCCGGTCCCTTGAGGTCTCGTCGCACCCACGGTTCTCAGCTGGGCTGTAGAGGTGGGTAGAGGTCAGAGGTGCCAGGGAAGCCGGTTCTCGTCGAGCTGGGCAGTCGGATTCCGGAGGAAGGACTTACAGCAGACCGCAGTGTTCTTGGATGGTGCCTGCGGATGCAGGGTGACTACTCCTTAGTCACAAGGGAGAAATCTTAGGAAGAAGTCTTGAGTTCCTTTCGCAGAAAGTAGTTTCAGGATTCAAAGATGATCTGATTTGGAAGGGGGCCAGTTCCTACCTTTATCCTGTAAAAGGGGGCTGGCACGCGACTAGGTCCTACCCTATGGGTGGGACCAGGAGGGGGGTGGTTACACCCACTTCCTTGGCGGGCTTTCCCCAGGCCAGGGGCTGGAGTGCCCCTGGAACTGGTTTCAGCCGGCCTATGCACAGTGAGCACCGGGGTGCCACTTGCAGTCACCTTCCTCTAAAGCCCTGCCTACCTACAATACACAAAACCCTGTCTGGGACGGTGCTGGCACCGCCCCTGGCAGGAAACCCTTTGTCCTTATCTCCTGCTCTGGGAGGACTCCCAGCAGCAGGAGGGCAGACTTGTGTCTCGGTGGCAGCATCCATTTTGTGGAGCTGAGGCTCTGTTTGACTTTAACCGGGGTTAGGGGTTACATACATGTCGTGTCCCTCTAGAAGGGTGGAATGCTAACCCCGTCGCCAGAATTGGCGAGGGGTTAGTATTCCAATTCGTATGACACCTTACTCGACATGTTTTGATAAAGCGATACCAGAGTTGGCATATAACCGCGAGGATTATAATGCACTTAAGAGTATATGGTATGCGATATCATGGAAACGGCTAAGGGATAGATCCCGAAAGCCGCAGACAGGCTCAGCTCATGCCAGAGCACCATCTCACACGATTCCAAGCACTCTGCCTTCAGGATTGTTAAGGCCTGCCATAGGAGTGACTGATAGGAGATCTGTGTGTCCATTTTAGGGTTAGATATAGGTATACTATATCTAAAGCAAAGGGTGATTACACCACCTTGCCCCAGCTGTCAAGCAGCCAGTTGTGTCAGATTTGGATGGCCAGCCAGGGGTGGCATAATACATGCTGCAGCCCCTGGTAGGCCCTGGGTACACCTATGCCCTGGGTACCTAAGGTACACTGTACAGGGACTGATAAGGTGACTCAGTATCCAATTTAGATATGTACCTAAGGTACATGGAATCCATTTTACAGAGAGAGCAGTAGGCCTGGGGCCCTGAATAGCAGGGTCCCAGGTCAACTAAGTCAGAAAACCAGCAAAACACCAGGCAAAAAGTTGGGGGCAACCATAGTCAGGGATCTACCTTCCTACACCATGTCTCCGTGACAAAAAAAAATCTAGATTAAGGTTCAGAACTAGATCATAAATATGCATGGCATGTTTTCCTAGTGACCTAACATTCACCAATCCGCAACAGAAAGGTCTAAGATCCAAATTTGGATTAATGTTGTGGATATTGCCAGGAATAGAGATCATATTGGCATCTAAACTAAGTTCAAAATGACAATTTATGCAGGATGCTAAGCCTGTTATTTTGTCTGGGTGGAGATGATGATGCCAGTCACTAGCTGGCATGTTAAAAGCCCTTAATTCCTCACCAGAGTAACAATAGTTTTGTCCATGACCGGCAGCATATCTGGCCCTTGCCATGTTTGGGACACGGACGGGCGCAGACGGGCTTGCCTTAGACGCGCCTTCGGCGCACTCGCTGCGCGTGTCCGGCTCAGCATGTGGAATTTATTGCTGGCCAGAAGAAGATCGACGCACTATGCTCCTCCCACCAGAACACCTGAGGTGGGGAGGAGTGTCTGGGAAGCCCTTCCGTACAATCGGAATAACCGTGGCGGACCGAGGGCCACAGAAAAGTTAAAAATACATTAAGCGTTTCAACATTAACGTCTCATTTCCAATATTAAAATTGTGGCAGTACATGTAAGAAAGAGCCCAACTGAGAGACCCGTTCTCAGTGCAAAGTGCGGATAGATAGAAGATAGCAGCAATGTATTTCTAAAGAGGATTTAGCAATTAGCAGCAAATAGTTTTAAAAAGAAAGTAAAAACAGCAAAAACGAGCGTTAAAGGCAGACCCTTCAGCACTCACCTATTATCAGCCATCCAACTATAGATGAAGGGTCTCTAAATTCTTTACATGTGAAGAGACTAGTATATTTGCCTAGACCGAAAAAAATAAAATAAGGAATAAGAAAATCAAAACAACTCTTTATTAACTATAGTCTCGTATGTATTTGTCTTGCCATGCCAAAACAATCTCCAGTGTTATTTTAGCTTACCGATTAGGAAACAGACCATTATTAGGAAATGTTAGAGCACCTATCACTAGGGGAAAATACCGTTACTGTAGCAGGGTTTAAAAATGTTCAGCTAAATGAAATACGTAAAGCCCCTACTTGATAATCTGTCTACACCTCTACTAAACAAACAAGTTATGTACCTTTGGTAAATTTCTCACGGATCTGGTATCTAACCACAGATTTGTGATCATTTTAGATGTCAAAAGAGTTCAGTTCATAGAACAGGGAGGCGGGATGGTAGGTGACAAATCAGCAGTTACACAGATTATCCGCCACAAATATTCTTACCAAAGTAACTTGCTCTTCTGATAGGCTGTTCTAATTGCAGATTCCTCACATTGTAAATAGATGCCTCAACCATACCTCCAAAGGTGGTGGGTCTGTGAACTGGCTAGTCGCAAAATGTCCAGTAGGACTGAGCGGGAATGCTTTGTGAACATGTGTACCAATGCCCAACTGCCGCCTGACAGATAATCAGGATAGACACTTCCCATGCTAACATGGTGTTAGCACTTTGGCTTTGGTTAAATGAGCGTGCAAGCTTTCATGGGCATGCTTCTTCGCCAGTGCATACCAGATCTTTATGCAGAGAACAATACATCAAGAGATGGTCCAATTTTGCACTGCCTTGTCCTTCTTTGTTCCAGAAAACTTTACAAAGAGCTGATAGTCAATTCGTTGTTCCTTGGTGCAATAGATATAAAAGCGAAGTGCCCTCTTAAAATCCAAATGAGGAAGTCTCTCTTCCTTCTTATGGGGCTAAGATGGAGCAAAGAATGCAAGAAGGGTGATAGCTTGCCTGACATGAATGAAAGTGACCACTTTTGCTAGAAAAGGTAACAGTAACGTGAACAAATTAAGACACTGTACATTCAAGGCAGTGGCGAAAAGATCCAGCAAGAGTTCTCCCCATTGCTGGAAGATGCCCTGTGTCACTTCTAGATCTAAACACCATTCAGGATCTACCAGGTGTGACAGGCGGAGTTCTTCTTTCAACATGGCATTCAAAGATCCCACCAGGTGGTTCAGGACAAAGGGAATGCCATGATGCTCCAGAGATGAAGTGCCTCTTGGCACAGAAACAAATATTGCAGCTCGTTACAGTAACATATGGCAGTGATGTGTGAGAGAATCGGAACAACCCCCCTTTGATGGACTGTTGGCAGGCTGTCAGTGCCAGTGAAATGGTTTGCAACTCCAGGTTAATGGAGAGGAAGATAACGTTGGAACAACAAAGTCGTCTGATGGGATGACCTCACCTAGATGTCCTTCGCATCCCAGCAGTGATACGTCGGTCACCACTGATAGCTCTGGTTGGGACAAGGAGAGGGGTCCACTGCCAGTCCAATTGCGGCTGACCAATTCCGATCTTTTGCAACAATTGCGGAAAACTGGATGGATTTCAATAGGTACCCCGGGTGCTGGGCCCATTGTGATTATATGTTTCAACACAGACCTGGAATGCAAAATACCAGAAGATCCACACATCCTCAGAAACACTCTCAGAGACCAAAGACCAAGGATGGAAAAAAAGGGATCATAGCCCAAATGTCCTGGACTTGTTGTGATGGAGGGAAGGCCCATTACTGCACCATAACCAGATGGCTTCAATGAAAGGGGGCCTCTGCTAAGAAGCCAGGTGTCGACACGTTGATAGTGAACCCCTGCTCTGTCAGGAGGCTGGCAGGGCCGGATTCGGAACACAAAGCAGCCCAGGGAATTTTGACAGAGCACCCTCCAGAGAAGGGAAGAGGGAGGGTTAAGTGTGAAGCACTGCTGCTTTGTTATTGGGTGCCGATATTGCAGTACTGCTGCAAAACTGGCCCCCAGGAACAAAACTAACTTCCACTGCTGCAAAACCGGCCAAACCCTTCCAGCCTCCCGGGGAACTTGATGCCCACTATGGCCAGTATGGCCGTGGTCTACAACAGACTATACCAAGACAGCAAGTTCTCGAGGCTGGTGAAAACCGGAATCCCTAACCTTCAAATGTGTGCAGCGACCTTCGCCATCACTGTTATGAACACTAAAAGGTTCATGGTGAGGCCAAAACCGAGAACAAACCATTGAAAATGTTCCTGGCCCAACTTGAACTGCAAAGTAGCATCTGTGTAACTGAAGACATGTTTATGAAAATAGGCGTCTTGCAGGTGCAAGGCTACCATCCGTTTGCCTGGAACCAGGGCAGATAACGCCTGGAGGATCATGAACATTTAGAATGTGTCCTTCTGCACAAGTCATTCAGAGGTTGGAGATCTAAAATAGGACAAAGGCCTCTGTCCTGCATCAGCATGAAGAAATAGCAGGAGTAACAGTCAGTTCCCTCTCTGCAGCCGGGACTGTCTCTATGGCTCCTTTGGCCAAAAGAGCCTGCACCTCTTGGAACAAGAGGGACATGTGTGGCTCTAAAAATTGTTTAAATGCGGTGGAAAATGTGGTGGGCTGAAAAGTAATAGGAGGACTTACCTGTTGGATGTTACATTTTCCACCCTTACAGGAAATATCTGAATCCACCTCCTAAAGGGTGGTCACCTGCCTCGAAACGAAAACTAGAACGGATTGTCAGCAGATGCCAGAAAGGCGGGGACTGGGACGTTTGCTTGCACCAGCAGCCTGGACATCATCGGCTTGATCCCTGCCCATGGCCCTAAAAAGAAAGGGTTTTGTTTGCTATGGGGCAATGGGCCTTTGAGATGCCAGTATGCCCATACTCTGAAGTAGTCTCGAAATAAGCAACCTTATTAAACATACTTTCTCTGAGGGGTAGTCAGGTCTTAGAAATACATCATGGCCTGGCTTTCCTGGATGGGATCCAATGCTAAATCAGCAAGCTTGCCAAACAGGCGAGATCTATTGATTGGCATATTCATCATAGAGGCATGCCCGTTATCAGAAAAGCCCATGGATCTCATCCAAGTGTGACGTAAAAGCACCATACTAGGGCCAACTGCCCTGCAAAAACAATCTGTGATGTCCCGTCTTGAAATATAATATATTTGCCCACATTCTGACCATCCAGGACAGTTTGAGTCAGGTTGCCATAAAACTCCTCAGGGACTGCAGACAAGATCTCACCAACCATGTCCCGTGAAGCATGTGATAATCTCTAACCATATCCCATAAAGCATGTGATTATCTCCCCAGCAAACAGTTGGCATTTGTTTGTTTATTTTAGATTTTTAAATAGCTTGAAAGTGGCCAGAGGGCATCAGAGCACTTTACAAGCAATTACATGATGTGATTCTGTGAGTCTGTTGGATTTGTATGCATTTTAGGGTATATGTGAATGAATGAGTATGCATTGATCTGACTGAATAAGTGTTTTACAGTGCGTATGTTGCGCCCGGGCTATCTGTTTATTTGTTATCTACTTCACATTTTCATGCTTTTTGTGATTTCATACAATAAACTTGATGTAATTTATTTCTAATTTGTCATTTCTTATTTCTTATTCTGCTTAAGAATTCCTTTGACACTCTTGTTTTCTACCTTGGGGGTTAGGCACTCTTGCATGTTTATATACATCAGTGACGATTAGCGCTCTAATAATAGCTGTTAGGCAGCGGGGTTTTCTTTGTGAGTATTACTATAGAAGCTTCACAGCCATCCAGTCTATCTTCCTCTGTCTTGTTGTGTTCTTTTCATGTACTTTTTCTGCAAAAATATAGGACAGCATAAAAAACTCTTCCTAGTAACAGAACCTATTTCAAGGTAGGAACCTGCAAGTTCTAGGGTTTAAAATAAGACCATTGTTGTAAGGAGGTCTTTCTTCCATACCAATGAGGTCTTTCTTTCATACCATTCGACCAATTTGCCAACTTCCCCTTTTAAAAGCATCGACTTCCTGCCCGCGCTAACACATGCAGGGCAAAACAGGAAGAGTCAGCACAAGTGTGGACGGGACTTTGTACGGGTAACCTCCCCTCTACCACTGAAGAACAACTCGCCTCTGCTTCGACTCCAGTCTCTCATAGACCGGGGTCTGTTTATTTGCTTTCCAGGGCGAGCTTGTCTATCCTGTCTACCCCATAGGAGTCATAATTGCCTCCACCATAAGGTACCCCACCATTAAGTTTGATTTTATCAAAACTGAGAACCACTGCATGCACATGGCCATACAACATTAACTAAACCGTTCTCATATTTAAAACCCAGACAATAATCAAAATTAGAACACTCGCATTTGAACGATATCTGCTACACAATCGAGCGCGTGTGTCACTACCCAACACAGCACACCCGTAACACCAGTGGAAGGTGTATGCTCCGCTTAAAAGTTCCGATTGACTACAAGGAACATAGTGCACAATTACTTATTTAGTATCATGCTTTGATGGCAATAAACGTATGCTGTACACTGCCCCCCATAAAAATCGTGCTGAAACAATTGAAGAGCTCTATTTCCATACACCGCGCTTTCACAATACAAACTTATTACATGTGGCCTATTTATTGCATGTTTCCTACATAAGTTCGAGATTTCCACGCCTTCTAAATGTTAAGGCAGGCATGTTTAGCTTATCTTCACCTTGCAGGGAAGGACTTCAATGCGCATCCAAATAACAGCATCAAGCACATACAACAATACATGGGTGCTCAACTCCCCTAGATACAAGACTCACGTCTTAATACTAGATTCAGTTACCTGGCCACTTCCACAAGTAGTAGTAACACACTTTCAAAATAACTTAAGTACCCACTTTTTCTGCCATACCTTGCTACATACACAACTCCATACTGCGTATAAATGAGCACGTTTTGACCTTGAGATTGAAATGTGAACCGTATAAATGTAATGTCTAACATCACAATAGATATTGAATTGTGTCACATTTACATCATTGGTTTTGAAATGCATCCACAGCTGTTTTTGTCTACATTGTCTTTTATCTCTCCTGTCTATAGACAATACTAGCATCCATAACCTTTACATGAAAAAGAGCAAAAGGGCTCAGTAAAGAAGAAGGGTGAGTAAATGACCCTTCACAAGCTACTTAAAAGGTAGCCAATGTCACTATGGTCCTGAAGAAGGCCCACAGAACCGTGAGGGCTACTACGGTCCGAAACATGTCGACCTTACGAGACCTATCAGGTGCAGTGGAAGTCTTCCACCACAGCACCATCAATTTACCATTTTTATCTTGCTCTATTCTTGGTAAGTAAAGGCGAAAACTGAGGACAAGAGGCAATTTTAATTCACTGTACACTATTGCACTCTTTATCACAGCTGTTAATAACCAGATGGTCTACCTCCAGGTGGAGGTAGGGATATCATTTGGAGAACCGACCACTCAAATGATAAAAAAAGACCCGATGATAATGCTATTCATATAACTAAGAGAGCGGAGAACCAATACATACTGCACCTTGTGTTTAACGTCAATGAAGGTCTGCACAATACAAGGACTCTGGCAAGAAAAGGATATGAGATTCATCCTCCTTTGATTGATGAAGAGGCGATGCCAGCCATGAGTCCAGCTGAGGGGATAAGTGGGAGCAAATAAGGGTTGTTTGAGGCTGTCCTCTTGATTTGCTGAACTGATGGGTCTACAGTACACTTGAGAGTTAATTATTATTGCGGCCTAGACATCCTCAGGCTGAGGATATGTTCGTTTGTGGAAACCCAGCAATCAATATGCTTGAGGGGTCTTAAGCCAATGGTTAGTACCTGAACTATAATTGGAAATACAACCTAATATTGGGCACCTGGCTGAGTCGGCTCCTTAAAGCGTGATGCAACACAGCAAATGCATTATTGGACTACATAAATTATTCACTGGATCACAGCACAAATGTTAGGGAATTCAGTAAAACGTAGCTTGAGTCTAACAACTACCATCTAATTAATAAACACTATGATGCCCTAATGTGATACGTGCAAAACGTTTGCCTACTATTTGCCATTCATAGGGTACTCTGCAAGTGTGAACTGACTGGATGTAATATTAAAAGGTGTTCGGTATTTGCATTCCAAAGAATTAACAAACAGTGCACTCAGAAGTATAATGTCAAAGTGACTGAATAATGGGAAAGTTACTCAAGATCAAGCAAAATTACACCTTTATTCTAGAAAGCGAACCAGAGCAATATACAGGATCATGTTACAGATGACAGTAGAGATGCCAGACACAATGGATGTGAGGTCCTTGCTAACAGATATGAAATACAGTCTTAGTATACTCACAATCTTAGTACTACTTATCGCAAGATGGACACTAATGAGTAGACTGGACTGCATGAAAGAAATTCTAGACAAGCAACCTAACAGGACTATGACCGACAGGAGAGTGTCAGACCTAGAAGATGATTTGACACCTTTCAAAGATAGTCTGAATCTTACAAAAATACTCTAAATAACGTCAGATCCAAAAATGAAGTTTTAGACTTGAGCCAGAACAAAATATGCATAATGAAAAATGCTAAGATAACCAACAATGGAAAATTAGAAACAAATGTGGAAAAACTACTCAGACATTAAAAAAAACTTTAGGACGGCTTAATAACCTAGCTCTTTAAAAAAAGTATTTGAGTTGAACCCTTAACGTTAGACTCACCTTTCTCTCAAGGTTAGTGATGAGATAACCTCGGGTAAACACACACTTTATACATATCGGATTACACAACATCTCAACTTGCAAGTGAGGAAAGAGTTTGGATAAATGACAGGGGCACGACTGAAGACAGACAACAATCCCCAGCAGTACCAGGGGCACGCCTGTCATGCCCCCTCCATATCGTACTACAAAGTGCGCAACACTGCCTCACAGAAGCAGGAAGCAGTTAGGAGAATTCTAACTCCTTCCCGCTCCTATGGGACACCATTGTGTGCTTTGTAGTCCGATATGCAGGGGTTGTTGTAAGCATGCCCCTGGTGCTGCTGGGGATTGTGGTCTGTCCCCAATCATGCCGCCTGCAATTTTCTTTTCAGCTACAGCAGAACACCGTTAAAGGCTTTGTTCAGGGGTCGTGGCAAGCATGCTCCTGGTGCTGTTGAGGCTTGTGTCCCCAGTCATGAGGCCTGTAATTACCAGGGGCATGAATTGGGGGTGGACCATAGGCCCTAGCAGAACCTGGCGGTACAAAAGGGGGTGGTGATGGACGGAGCATCTGAACCAATCAAACACTCACACCAAGTCAACAGATCTGGGTTTAATCCATCACCGTTCTTTAGCCCACTCTGCCACCTCAGTTCAGACATGGCCATATGGAAATCAGTCTGACCCTGTGCCTCGTGGGAACAGTCCAACCCGAACTGCCAAGCCAGGTTCTGGAAGGTCTTAAATTGCCCACTATTTTCAGAACTAGACACCTCGATAATTACTTGTCATTTTAATTAAGATAGGTGAGTCTCGCATTAGAAGATACCTATAGTTATGGAAGTCACCCCTCAATGGTGTATGAAGGTATCTCATCAATTGGCTCTATCCCTGGCGGCGACCACTTGTTTTCTGTGGAGGAAGTAATGGTTGCTATTTTGAGCACAGCAGTATATAATGCCCGTGGGCCAGAAAGAGTGCCATCGGATTTGTATAAATAGAATGCTGTTGTCTGGGCTCCTATCCTTACACTGGTATTGAATGTCGCTGTTGTTGCTAAAACCCCTTGCTCTTGGCCACATTTAATTATTGCCCCAGTTTTTAAGTAGGGAGATAAAACAGAGCCACGTTTCTACAGACCTATTTCTCTCATCTACACAGTGGCCTAAGTCTTGGGACAGGTAACTCGCCTTCGTACCTGGGTCGGTGAACTAAACATCGTATCAGATTTTCAATATAGTTTTAGACGTGAGATCCCTTTTGACTATTTGTAAATCCTTGTTGTTGGTCGTGAACAGAGACTCAAGAAAGGCTTGTGTCACGGGGTCCTCCCCAAAACCTTCTGCTTTGGCATGAGTTTTGTCCTTCTTCCCTCGAGTGGAGGACATAGTCTCTCCCACACTTGTACCGTCGGGCTTCACATGTAGTAGTCTGAAGCGAGCACCACTCACCTAGGGAATCCACCAGGCCGCGTGGATAGGAGATGGCAGGTGCGGTCCCTCAGACGAGGTTATCAAGTGCCAGGAAATGGCCGCCTCTGGCGCCACTGTAGGCTCCACCATACCAGGGGGTTGAACCCCCCCACCACAGCTTTTACTCTCCGCCAATAACTTCCCAGGTCCGTACCTCAGTGCTGTGAAATCCCAAGATGCGGCGCGAAGGCGAGCCGAGCCGAGCCGAGCGAAGGGGCTTCGGGTCCTGCATCGGAAAGGGCCTTCGGAGGGGAAGAACACATACACCGCGGGTGTGTATGGGGCGCAAGCTGGGGAAACGCAACAGACCCACAAGCCGCACCCATGCCTGGCTGGGCCGCCTCCGCAGGCCGCTCGTCCCAGTCTCGGCAGCCACCCACGAATGGTGGTCGCGCTTGCTTTCCCAAGGTTGTGCGCTACCTTTTGCGGTGAGCTGCTGGGCTTCCGAACCTAGTCTGTGATACGCCTACTGGGTGTACTTAGGCCGTGCGGCGCCCTGCCGCCACAGGCCCCTGCCGGGAGTCACAAAGGGGCGCGGTCTTCCCCACTTAAGTATCTCCAACACCAGCAACATTGAGGGAACAAGGGGGCCCAGTAGTCAAGCCCGACCCCACAATTATCTCGGTCCTGGCAATGCGGCCGAAGTGGAGCACCACCCCAGGGTACTATCCGGGAGGCCTAGCTCGAGGTTACACTGTGTAACCGGGCTCGTCCTGGACCTGGGGCCGAAGGGAGGCCAAGGGGGCTGTGGAATCGCCACTCCTCTCCTGGGCGATGATGCCTGTGCAGTGTCCCTTGGGATGCTCCACTGCCAATAGTCGGGCGCGGGTCTAGCGCTCCTGCAGCCAGCCTCGGGAGACTCGCAGTCGCGCGGGTCTCTCACTCCACACGGCCCGCAGCCGCGCGGTCCCCGGAGGACGTGCAGGCCCCGGCCACCACCCGGCACGAAGAAAGGTGGGGTAGAGTGGCGCTCCGGTGCCGAAATCCCTCCTGTGGCTGCTCCAACGTCTTCTGGCTAAAATGCGACTGTCAGTGGGTCACTGTGCTCGGCCTGAGCACAGAAAGATGCAGTTCTAGACCGACAGCAGGTGGGAGCTCGATGAACAGCGTCCTACCTCGCCGTCACCTTGGCCACGCCCCCCTTATATAAAGTTTTAGGGTTGGTCTTAGTACTACTGATCAATGTCTCAATCTCCATCTTATCATATTCAAGAATGCTACAGTCAGGAAGGGCTCAGTCCACATGGCGATCATGGACCTGTTATCCGCGTTTGACCATTTGAACAGAGTTAAGGTGTGGAAGATTCTGCTGTCGATGTAGGTGGATCTAAACATTGTCCATCTGTTAACGGACCTCCATTGGAACATGATAGCCTCCGTAAGGTACGATCCGGACGGTAGCTGCTCACGACCCTTTAACATCTATAGGGGCAGTCCGCCAAGGTGTATTCTCGCCCCCTTCCTTTCCTTTTTGTTCTATATATACATCATCTAGAGAAGAACCTGTTGGAGGGAAGACAAGATGCACCCCAGATCGCAGCACAATCTGTGCTGGCCCTGTTGCACAAGCTACTACTTGTGTAATGATATATCTGTAAGAGACATTAGTTAGTGATAGATTCCTTACCTTAGAATATCCCCAGGCATCTGACTGGATCCGGAGAGTTTTGCTTAGCAGTGCCCCTGCGCGTCAGCAGGTGGCATACTGCGGCTCCGCATTCGTCTCTGGCGTCGTCAGCGCCGAGATGACGACACAGAGAGTTCTTGGGCACAAACCATGCGTGCTGACGTCAGTTCTGTACACGACTTTCCGCGCCAGGAACGCAGAGCCATGCAAGATACTGACCATTGGTGCATAAAACTAGGGCCCTGAAAGGGAAGACCTTAACCCTAGTAATCAGTTTGCAGAACGGGGAGGAAGGGTGGGGCAGTAAGTAATCTATCACTAACTAATGTCTCTTACAGATATATCGTTACACAATTAGTAACTTGTGCATCTGAATGAGACACGTTAGTGATGGATTCCTTACCTTAGAAGAGATACCCCAGCAATACCAACCCTGGTGGTGGGCCTGCGAACAAGATTACACCAGAAAGTCACGGAGAACAGAATGGCCAAAGAAGCTGCCTCTCTGGACTTGACTGGTAAGGCAGTAATGCTTGGTAAACACGTGCAGCGAGGCCCACGTAGCTGCTTGACAAATGTCCTGCAAGGGAACGCCACGTCCCAAGGCAGTAGAGACTGCAGTTGCCTTGGTCGATTGAGCACGCAGCCCCACAGGAGGCTCCTTCTTGGCCAAGGAGTAACATGCTTTGATGCACAGAACAACCCACCGGAAAATGGTCCGTTTGTGCACAGCCCGACTTTTTTTGGCGCCCATGTAGCCAACAAAGAGCTGATCATCCACCCGGAACTGCTGTGTACGCTGCAGATAGAAAATGAGTACACGTTTTGGGTCCAGACGGTGGAGCCCCTCCTCTTCCCTTGAAGGATGTGGAGGCGGAAAGAAGGTGGGCAGAGTGATGGTCTGCCCGATGTGGAAGGGCGTGACAACCTTTGGCAAGAAAGAAGGACGGGTCCTTAAAACCACCTTGTCCGGATGAACAGAAAGGAAAGGAGGTTTGGAAGAAAGAGCCTGGAGCTCACTCACTCTTCTGGCAGAGGTGATAGCCACCAGGCAAGCCGTCTTTAAAGTGAGAAGACGTAGGGGACAGTAATGAAGGGGCTCAAAGGGAGCGCACATCAGAAAAGTCAAGACAAGACTCAAGTCCCACTGAGGCATTATGAAGGGTACGGGTGGAACGTAAGTGTAATGCCTTTAAGGAAATGGTTAACAACCGAGGACTTAAAAAGAGAAGGCTGATCTGGAAGCTGTAGAAAGGCGGAGATGGCCGAAAGACAACCTTTGATAGTGCCCAGAGCAGAGCCCTGCTGGGCCAAAGAGAGAAGGAACAGAAGAACTTCAGAAAGAGGGACAAAAAGGGGGTCCACAGCCTTCGCTGTGCACCATGCCACAAACCTGTTCCACCTGCAGGCGTATACCGATTTGGTGGAGGGACGCCTGGCTGCCAGAATGACATCACAGACTTCGGGAGGAAGATCGAAAAGTGTCAACTTCGCCGCTCAATCTCCACGCATGGAGGTGGAGGCTGGACAGGTCCGGTTGGAGGACCGTCCCCTGCTGCTGCTGAGAAGATCCTCCCGAAGAGGCAGACGGATCGGGGGATCGATGCTCATACTGAGTAGCTCGGGACACCATACTCTCCGAGCCCAGTCCGGGCCACAAGAATGACTTTGGCCCGGTCGCGCCTGATCTTCTTCAGCACTCTGGGCAGAAGTGGTATAGGCGGAAAGACGTACAACAGACTTCCACTCCACTCGCGACAAAAAGCGTCTCCGAGCAAGTGCCGCCTTGGAAATTCCAATGTTCAGAACTGATGACATTGCGCGTTCTCTTCGGTGGCGAATAGATCTAACCAAGGCTCTCCCCACTGCTGAAAGAGACCTTGCGCCACGTCCAAGTTCAGACGCCATTTGTGATCCATCAAGCACCGGCGGCTGAGTTTGTCCGCCCTGGCGTTCAGAGAACCTGCCAGGTGTTGAACCACCAAGGTAATGCCTTGATGTTCTAGCCAAGTCCAGAGGCGCCGAGCCTCTTGACATATGGTCGAGGACCCCACCCAGCCCTGCTTTTTGCAATACCACATGGCGGTGGTGTTGTCCATGAACACCTGCACTACATTTCCCTGGATCGAGGGAAGGAATGCCTTCAGTGCAAGTCAGATCGCCCGCAGCTCCAGAAGGTTGATATGGCGCCAGGACTCCGCCGGAGACCAGAGGCCTCTGATCTCCGCCTCTCCCAAGTGCCCCATCCCAGGAGGGACACGTCCGTCACCACTGAGTGCTCCAGTTAGGGAAGGGAGAGGGATCTGCCATTGACCCAATGTCGATTCGTGAGCCACCACTGCACTTGTTGAGCAATTCCCTCCGAGATCTGGACATGATAGGACAGGTTGCCCTGAAGCTGTGCCCACTGGAACTTAAGGTCCCACTGCAGAGCCCGCATATAACATCTGGCATATGTCATCAGCAGGATGCAGGAGGCCATCAGGTGACCGAATGCCAGGATAGAGGCTAAAAGATCGGAATCATAACATGAATGTCCCGGACTCATTGCTCGGGAGGTTAAACATGAAACAATGCCAAATCCAGAACCGCTCTGATGAAGGGGAGCTTCGGAGAGGGACTCAGTTGCGACTTCGGCACGTTGATGGAGAACCCCAGGAAATGCAGGAGGTCGGTCATAGTCTGGAGGTGGTTGACAACTGCCTGGGGCGAGCCGGCCTTCAACAGCCAGTCGTCGAGGTAGGGGAAGAATGACACCCCCAACCGGCGCAGATGAGCCGCGACCACCGCCATCACCTTCGTGAACACCCGAGGGGCACTGGTAAGGCCGTAGGGGAGCACAGCAAACTGAAAATGCGAATGGCCTACCGTGAACCGCAGGTAGTGCCGGTGGGCCGGCAGGACGGGGATGTGGAAATAAGCGTCCTGCAAGTCCAACGCTACCATCCAGTCTTCAGGGTCCAGGGCAGCCAGGACCTGAGCCAGAGTCAGCATCTTGAACTTCTCCTTCCGGAGAAAGCGATTGACATCCGGGAGGTCCAGGATGGGGCGCAGGCCCCCCTTGTCCTACTTGGGGACCAGAAAGTAGTGGGAATAAAAACCACTCCCGACTTCCTGCACAGGAACGCACTCGATGGCCTCCTTGGCCAAGAGGGCCTTGAACTCCTGTTGGAGAAGAACCAAATGATCCCCCGACATGCGGTGGCACCGAGGCGGCATGGCTGGAGGGGAGGACAGAAAGGGAAGGGAATAACCGTTGCAGATTATCTTCAGCACCCATCTGTCCGATGTAATTTCGCGCCAGTGGTGGAGGTGGTGGCGGACCCTGCCACCCACCGGCGTGGGGTGCTCCCTGAAGCTCAGATTAGGAAGGCTTGGAAGTGGAAACAGCGGGGGTAGAGGTGGACTAACCCGCACACTGGTTCCCAGACGCGCCCCTGCGCAAGCCACACCGCGCTGAAGCTGGGGCTGCACAGGCTTGATGGAGGAGCGTGCCTGGGTGCCTCTGCCCTGGCCACGAAAGGAACAAAACCCAGGAGTGGCAGGGTTCTTCATAGAAAGACCCAAAGACTTGGCTGTGGCCCCGTGAGTCCTTAAAGCGCTCCAGTGCACTGTCGGCCTTATCGCCAAAGAGGCAGGAGCCATCAAAAGGCATGCCCATGAGCAAGGCCTGGACATCGGGTGAGAACCCAGTCGAACGCAACCAGGCGTGGCGCTGCAACGCCACAATTGTGGAAATAGCCCTGCCCAACGAATCAGCGGTGTTCAAACCACACCTGATGGCAAACTTAGCAGCATCCTTACCCTCAGCAATCGCTTGGGAAAGGACAGCCTGGACCTTCTCAGAACACTGAGGCAAGACCTGAGCGGAATCCCACACTGCGTGGCAATAACGGCCCAACAAGCAGGCGGTGTTAACCGACCGCAGCCCTAAACTGGCCGAGAAGAAAAACCTCTTACCAATTTGTTACAGCCTTTTAGAGTCCTTATCCGGCGGGGCCGTGGGAAAGGCACTCTGCGACGTCGAGGCATGAATGACCAGGCTCTCAGGCGTTGGGTGAGTGGTCAGAAAGGCGGGATCACCAGGTGGTGACGCCTGGCGACGTTTTTATCCACGGCGCCCCCGTGGCCGGCCGCAACCAAGTGCCCAAGAGGTCTTCGGTAAGGGCCTCATTAAAAGGAATCAGCAGCTCCGACGATGTGTATGCCATCTGGAGCACCTCTGTAAGGAGGTTGGTTTTGAGGGCCACTGTTGGGAGGTCGAAATTGAGAGCCTTCGCAGCCCTGTCGGAGCACCATGGTGTAGGAAGCACCCTCCTCCATAGTAGGCGGAGGAGAGGCAAACCCCGGGTCAAAAGAGACATCGAGTTCTCCCACGTCTTCCAGGTCATCCACCCAATCTTGCTCGGAGTCACACTGCCGGGCAAGAGGGTCCTCGGACTTGTGCCAGTCGTCGTCTGCCTCTGGCGTAGAGGGAGTCGGTCGCGGCGGCAGAGCCGGACCTGGAGAAGGGATGAACGGTGTCAGGAACGGCGATGGCCGGGGCTGGGCCGGTGCCGCTTCTCAAGGCCAGAACAAAATGGTCCTAGAACCTGGGCAGGGGTGGGATAAACATCACCCAGTGGGGTGCCGGGGGTGGAGCAGAGGGAGCAGAGGGAGGAGCCGGAGCCGGCAGCGCCTCACCTCGTGACGCCAGGGCCGGAGCCAGCAACGCAGGATCTGGTGGGCACCAGAGCCGGTGGCAGAGCCGCCGGGCCAGCAGGATCTGGACTCGGGACCGCGGGGTCCAAATGCGCGCTGGCGGGGCCCAAAGGCATGCCGGTGGGGGTCTGGGGCCTAAAAAGGCGGTCCATGGCAGCAAGAGACTCTTGCATCTGTTTGGGAGACGCCGACGGACCCGGGTATAGCGGATAGGCCGCGGGACTCCCATGCTCTAGAGGAGCCCCTTTCCCCCTCGTCTGCCTCCGAGGAGCGATGGGGGGACATAGGAGAGCGAACACGCTTCTTTGACTTCTTTTAATGGCATAGCTTACTGGAATCCGAAGACTAGGAGCCCGAGGAGCGACGGCTCCAGTCCCATGAGCGGTCCCGGGAACAGCCCCTAGAACCGGAGGGGCGGCGGGACGAATGCTGGACCTCCAGCAACTTCCTACACCGCTCCCGCAAGGCCTTGGCAGCCATAGCTCGACAGTCCCAGGAGTCGTCGTCGGTCTCCAGACAGTAGAGGCAAATGTCGTGAGGGTCCGCCACCGACATATTACAGCGACAGGCCTCACAAGACTTAATGCCGGGCATCCCTACTTGCACCAGGAGTAAAATGGGGGAGACAAAAGTCTCGAAATAGTAGTCAGAAAGTGGCTAAGGTACGTGCTCAATCCAGATCTGCGCTTGCTGGCGCGGAAAAAGAAAGAACCGACGTCAGCGCGCATGGGTGGCGCCGAAGTACTCTCTGTGGTACAAAAGGGGTTGGTGATGGACGGAGCATCTGAACCAATCAAACACTCACATCCAGTAAAAAGTTCTTTAGCCCACTCTGCCACCCCAGTTCAGACATGGCCATATACAAACCAGTCTGACCCTGTGCCTCAAGGGAGCAGTCCAGCCCGAACTGCCAAGCTATACCTTCCCAGGCCCGGAAACAAGCTTCCTAGGAACTGGGGTGGTGTGGTGAGCAAATAAACTATGGATTTAGGCCCAGATCTCTGTACTGGGGTGAATGTATGACATTGTTCTGCATTCTGTCCATCAACTGTTCTTTTTGCATTTGTCACCCGGAGTGGGACGGGTATGCTCAGACGTGAGTCCCGTGCTCTCCACGCCACTGGAGTCAAGCTATCCTGGCTGAAGACGGTTGATAGCCAGAAACCGGTCCTAGGATGCTTGATTCCGGTCTAGGGAAGACATGGCTTGGCAGTTCGGGCTGGACTGTTCCCATGAGTCACAGGGTCAAGGCTGATTTGCATATGGCCATGTCTGAACTGGGATGGTGTGGTGAGCAAAAAAACGATGGATTTAGGCCCAGATCTCTGTACTGGGGTGAATGCATGACATTGTTCTGCATTCTGTCCATCAACTGTTGTTTTTGCATTTGTCACCCCGAGTGGGACGGGTATGCTCAGACGTGAGTCCCGTGCTCTCCACGCCACTGGAGTCAAGCTATCCTGGCTAAAGACGGCTGATATCCAGAAACCGGTCCTAGGATGCTTGATTCCGGTCCAGGGAAGACATGGCTTGGCAGTTCGGGCTGGACTGTTCCCATGAGGCACAGGGTCAAGGCTGATTTGCATATGGACACGTCTGAACTGGGGTGGTGTGGTGAGCAAAAAAACGATGGATTTAGGCCCAGATCTCTGTACTGGGGTGAATGTATGACATTGATCTGCATTCTGTCCATCAACTGTTGTTTTTGCATAAGTACTCTCTGTGACGTCATCTCGGCGCTGAAGACGCCAGTGTCGGACGCGGAGCCGCAGGACACCACCTACTGACGCGCAGGGGTACTGCTAAGCAAAACCTTCCTGATCCAGCCTGACGTCTGTGGATATTATAAGGTAAGGAATCTATCACTAATGTTTCTTTTTCAGATATACGCGGATAATGCAGTCTTTTTTATCTAGAACTGTCTTGGGCCTCCAAAGACTGATAGATTCTTTTGTCGCGTATTTGGAGGAAGAGGACCTTAGTACAGACTTCTCAAAATCACGTTATTGTGATAGGCCCCTGCAACAACAAAACCCGGTCATATTACACTCAAGGCCAGAAGTTGGGTAAAGTAGACAGTTTTAAATATTCAGGGGTTTTATTTAATAACAATATACTGTGGCTACCCCTAGCCACTGTGAAGCAGCAGTTGCTTTCCAAAACTGTTGGTGAATTATTTGATTTCTGCTCTAGAATAGGCCAAAGCCCATTAAAAGCCATGATGGAAAAGTATAATGATAAATGTAAAACAGCCAATTTGTGATATATGGGGGTGTTTGTCTTGTTCAAACACCCAGGTTGAGGAACACTGTTTTTTTTATGACGATTGCTTAGTCTCCTTCCATCTACCTCTCATAACATACTGCATGAGGAACGGGTGCTAGGGTAAATAGAGGATGTTTGCCATGCGATCAGTACTGAGGTGGAAAAGGCAAGAAACCCATTACATTTTTTAGTCCTAAAGGATTGCCTTGACTTAGATAAGGCCTTGTACATTCCTCAGCTAAAACACGTAAAAGACTGTCTTTTTAAGATGCGGCGACCAGTACTTTTCACATACCTGTAAGGAATAGTTAAGAAAGATCTAAACTGGGTGAAAACGTATCCCTTGAGTGCCAAAAGGGAGGCACAAGATTTAGAGAAGCCCTCAGTCCAGGCCTACTTGACTGTTGAAATGGCAACTTAGAGGGGCGTGGTCAAGATGGCGGAGCGGTAGGACACTTACCTCTCAGCTCCTGCCCACCGCTCGCCTGGCGCGGCACAGCACAGCTCCCCCGGGAGTTGCTTGGCACGAGACCCGGTGCGGGAACCCTCGGGGTGCTCAGCGGTCCGTTTTGCGACCCTCACCTGGTCGCTCGGCGGCGCTGGGACCGCGGGGCATGGAGGAGCTCCCGGCCGCCATTACCGCGCGGCCCCGACAACGCGGTGCCGCTCGGCGGACACCGAGGCCAGCTGCCCCTTTCCCGGCCGCCTGCCTACACCCCGGGGCCTCCGCTTGGCCGACTACTAGATTGGTGAGGAAAGGGACCACAGGCTGCTGCGGCGACCGTACTGGCTGGACAGCGTGGAGGTGCTGCGACCTTGTCGGGGGCGCGGGCCACTGAAGTACCGGACTTGCGTGCGCCTCGGCCATCCCTGAGAGTGACGGGGCGCCTGTGCGGAGCGCTGGGGCCTCTGGAGTCGCTTGTGGTCTGTCGGGGGTATCGGCGGTGCGGCGCTTCCCCCGTGGCCGGCCCTGCTCCCGCGAGTGAGGCCCCTTTGCCACGCCTGCATACCTGGAGGATGGTGAAGCAACACGCGGGCCGCACCTACCAGGCACCACACAGCCAGCCTGCGCATGCCCATCGAAGGATCGCCACAGCGGCCTTGCCACATGGAGGGGCCTACGAGGAGATCAGCCCGCGACACTTTGGGCGGCCCCACGTCGGGTCTGGGTTGAGTGCTGCACGGGGGGACCCGCGGCTGCGGGGCGCGCAGATCCCCAGCCTGGTGGGGGTGGTAGGGGAGCCATGTGTCATCGCCTCTCCGCCTAAGGACCTTGAAGAGTGACCAAAGGAGGTGTATGGCTGGTGGGGACGACTGCGGGCCCGTTTGTGCTGCCCCCGGTGACAGGCGTGTGTGATCCTGGCTCCGGCTCCCCGGACGACGCTTTCGCCCGAGAGGGGAGCCCCCCTGTGACACCGGAGCACGGGTTGAGTGCTGCTGCGGACGGCTTTGACCGATGAGGGCCGTGTCGCGCAGATCCCTGGCTCCGAGTGGGGTCAGCCAACGTCGCACGGCTCCTGCAGGCTTGACTCGAGTCTGAGGTCCTACGCTCCGTGTCATCTCACAGACAGGGAGCCGACGAACATCGGAGTGGAGGAGACGGGCTCGCCTGGGCCTAAACTTGCACACCACACTTCACTGTTCTGGGCCAGCTTCACAATAGCCCCATCCCGCCCGTGAGTACTACCCCGGCTGGTGTATCGGATTTACATCAACTGCTCCCGCTCCCCCGCGCTAGTTACGGGGGGGGGGTGACAGCCTTGGATCCAGCTTCTGACGCTCCTTCACACACCCTGGTACCCCTCTCCAGGCCGCCATTGACGTAGGAGCGCTTCTTCAGACGGGTATTCTGTGGGCGCTCCTAGGCCCGTCTGTGTGCAGCAGTTCTCCTGTCTGGCTTCTGTGGGCCGCGAAGGAGCATGTCCAAGGCCTGGAGTATAAAAGTGAAGCCCTTGAAGGAGATCTTCGGTCGTGTTCAGTTCAACTCCGACATGCTACTGTGGATCCGGGGGCAGCGGCGCCCAAGCCACCTGCCGCTTCTGGGGACGAGCCCATAACGAAGGCTTTTTTGGAGTCGCTCTTTCTCACCTTGCGCGAGGATATACAGTCGGTAAAAAGCAAATTTGCACCCAATCTCCTTCCAGGGCCACTCACCGGTCCTATACCAAGATTTTGCGTTAATCACTCTACAGAGACTCAAACATTTCTGGCCTGTGACTGACCACCTGCGACAGCAGGGAATCTCCTACTCCTGGGGACACCCCTTTCACCTCATCTTCTGACTCAACAACAAAATCCACCAGCTTCGCTCGTTGGAGGCCCGCTTGTCGCCTATTGGGCCTGGCGCCGGCGAGCGCCGAGGAGGCTACAGGGGACGAGAGCATGAAACCTTCGACCTCCCCATCGGGCTGGACTAGGCAGACTAGGATGCAACGCCATCGGAAGCCAGCTGCTTCCGCGATAGCGCAGAGTCAACAAGTTGCCCTGGAGACTGCTGCGGAGGCCCTCGCCCGCGAGACCTCGGAGGGAACGTGAGATCCTAGCGGAGAGGCTTCTCTGGCCTCTTACTGAAGCATCCTTGCCGTGTTTGGTGGGCGGTAGGAGGTGGGGTTTTTCGTGTCCCTTTCTGCTGATTGACCATGTTCCTCACTTTGTTGTTTCTGCTGGCCGATCTGGGGCGACAGACTTTGTTTTTTTGCTGGGTGTGGGCTGTTGGGGTGAGGGGGGAGGGAGTTGATCGGGCTGGGTCATGTGGCACTCGTCTTCTAGGGCACCGAGCCTTGGGATTCTGACTTTGTCGTTTGCACGGCAGAGTGCCGGGGTGGGGGGGTGGGGGGCGGGGGGGGGGGTTTGGTGTTCCTTTTTTTTGAAATCCCGTGCCTTTACTACACAGCTATTCTCCTCTTCCTCCAAGAAAACTGCGGGGGTGGCGATATTGGTGTCTAGTACATTTCGGAGTAGGGTGCTTCAGCGGGAGGCGGAGATAAGGGGGGGCTTGCTGGCCTATCGGTTCCTGGTGGCGGACCAGGCCCTGGTGATGGGCTCTGTATAGGCCTCCAACGAGGGGCAGGAGGGGTTTCTCCATAGAGCGCTATCGGCAGCCACTGCCACGGCCAACACTGAGCGACACCTACTTTTGGGGGGTGACCTTAACCTAGTTTTCCACAACCTGACTGATCGCTCCTGCCAAAGATCGGGCCAAGTGGGAGCGATCTCCAAGTCTGGCCTGGCACACCTCCGGGAACTAGGCCTTATTGACCTGTGGAGGCACCTACACCCACACAGCAAGGCCTACACTTACTATTCAGGGGCCCACAAAACTAATGCCAGGCTGGACTCCTTCCTCTGCTCCTCCTCATTGGTGACACTAGCAATGGACTCCGACATTTTGCCCGCATCATTATCAGACCACTCCCCAGTGGTGGCTACCTTATCGCTTCCCGCTGCGCCGGCACCGCAGCAACACTGGTGCCTTCGGGAGTCCCTCCTACATCTTCCGTCGACGGTGGACCGGATAAAGACGGCCATCACACAATTTTTAGCTCATAATGTCACCGCCGAGACCTCGCTGGCAACGCAGTGGTCCGCCCTTAAGGCCGTCCTGCGGGGAGAATTTATCTCCATCTCTGCTGCTAATATTAAAGAACGAGCGCTGAAACGGGCGGAGATCTCGCAACGGGTAACCGAATAAATGCACCAGCGCACCGGGGCGACTCGGGCTTGGCACCAACTGTGCATAGAGCGGAAACTGTTGGCCGCTCTAGACCAGGACAAGCCAGAATACGCGGCTCTTTGCCTCCGTCATGCCTACTTTTCCGGAGGGGATAGATGCGGTCGCCTTTTAGCGAATAAGCTGCGTGAGCAACACCAGAGACCAGGGCTACAGGCCATTCGCACTGTCCGGGGCGACCTGGTGTCGGACGACGTGGCCATAGAAGAGGCTTTCCGAGCGTTCTACGAGTCCCTTTATGCCGGTGACTCGCTTGACCCACGTTCTAGTCAGGTATACCTGGAGGGCGCAACCCTTCCCTCCTTGAATCCCACACAGGCAGTGCTTAAAATGGGGAAATCCCCCGGTCCGGACGGGTACTCGGCAGCCTTTTATAAAACTTGTTGCAATCAGGTGGCCCCCCCTGCTGCGGGATCTTTTTAATTCTTATTCGCTCTTTACATGGAGCCGTTAGCTCAGAGGATTCGGCATCACGCTCTTATTGCGGGAATTAAATTCGGGGGGGATGTTCATAAGATTAGTCTATACGCCGACGATATTTTACTTTCCCTCACCGACCCTGTCCAATCTCTTCGAGCTCTTTTTATTGAGCTGCACAGTTTCGCATAGGCCTCCGGGTTTAAGATCAATGCAGATAAATCGATTGCCCTAAATATCTCCCGGTTGGATTCGACCCTCGCCTCCATTCAGGAGGAGCATCCCGTGCAGTGGTCTACCACCACGGTCCCTATCTGGGTGTCCTTCTGGGCCCCACCATCCCAGCCACAGTTGAGGCGAATTACGCCAAGCTTCGCACACAACTCCGTGGGGAACTACGGAGATGGAAGCACCACTCCCTATCCTGGCTGGGGAGGATCGCGGCCACCAAAATGTCACTTCTCACCCAGATACTGTATCTGTTTCAGACCCTCCCCCTATGCCCTCCGGCAGGCTGAATTCAGCAGACGCAGTCTGAATTGGCTTGTTTCATTTGGCAGGGCCGAAAACCACGTTTCAAGCAGACGATTGCTGTTCTCCCGCCTGAGCATGGTGGGGTCGGGGTGCCTGACCTGCAACTTTACTTCTACGCGGCTCAGCTCCGTAGCCTGGTGGAGTGGCACCAATTGGAGTCTAGTAAACACTGGCTCTTTCAAGACCAGGCAGTTGCCTGCATGCCTTTACAAGGGATCCCCTTCCTCCCGAAGCACTAACGGCCACCTAATCTCTATGCATTCCATATCACCAGCACCGTCATGGAGGCTTGGGACCGGGTCGCCACCAAGCACGAGTTGACGTCCTTTCCCTCTCACTTGACCCCACTGTTTACTAACACTGATTTCACCCTGGGTTTGGACCCTAAAGCGTTCGCAGCCTGTCAGCGTTCCCCTTGCATATCCTTAGGGCACCTTTTTAATTTAGATGGTATTCTCTCGTTCCAACAAATGAGGGATGAATATGGCATTCCGAAAGGGGATAGGCTACCCTATCTACAGGTGCGACACTGGGCTCTTCCCCCGCAGGTTCGGCCCGGAGCACAACGCCACCTCACCTCTTACGAGAAGTGGCTGGTCACGCGCTCTTCTGATAAAAAATTAATTTCTGACCTATACCAACACCTCCTTGTTGCGAATACCCACACTTACAATGCCGGCAGGCTCGGGTGGGAACGCGAGCTGGGGAGAGCTCTCACACAAAGAATGGCGTGGCATATATTACAGGGCCCGACACTCAGCCTACCATGCAGGACTCACCGAAACATTGACTAAAATAGCCACCTATTGGTACCATACACCAGAGCGCCTCCACCAATTCGACTCCCGCATTAATGACTGCTGCTGGAGAAGGTGTGGGGAACTAGGCACACTAGAACACCTACTTTGGAGCTATGATCGGCTTCACACCTATTGGAATACAACCCTTGATGACATTGACTCCCATTTGGACATCCAGCTCCCGCGTTTCCCAGCATATATACTTCTAGGGCTGCCCAACTCCTTGATGTACCCTCTGAAATCATGGCGGGGTCGCCTCATTATAACTTAAACCAAGAAGGGAGGTAGAGCTGTTCGTTGGATTTGTGCTCCACTATGATATTTAAATAAACAAAGGAAATCCAACATCAAGATGGGGGAAAAGGAGAGTGTTCAATGGATATTGAAGCACTCAGTGTTTGATAAAATACCCCTCACACACCAAAAGGCCCCTTGGTGTCATGCTTCATCGGGATGCGGCGTGCTGCGACCTACGGATACGCGGGAGCACTTTCAAGTTGGCTATGTGTGGTGTAACAGTGTGTGGGGTATGTGTTTAAGGTGAGTAGGGAATGTGGTGAAGGAAATTAAAAAGTACCTGGCGCTAGAGTGAAAAAATTCTTTATTCTGAACTCTGGCTGGTACTATTAAAAAACAAGTGCAGGGCGAGATCAAATCTGTTGTGTTAATGAACAGGATCTCTGGTGTGCTGTGTTGTCGACATGTTTCGGAGACAAGCTCCTTCTTCAGGACAGGGGCACAAACTCCCTTCCCTACTCATGTCTTCTTCTACAAAAAATTATGTAATTTTTACAAAAAAGTGAGATTTTTGTATGAATAGGCTAAGTGTGCCTACAGCGGTCTGCTACAAGTGCAATGACTTGTGAAGCCTGGTTGGTGGGCTTCATGAACAGAACGTTGGGGTGCTGCTCCAATGGCTATAGGGTCTGGACACTCTGATCGCCGCCTTACCCCTAACGCTGCTCCGCTGGTATGGTCGCCTCATTGCCATCGCTCTAGGGGCGGCCACACAAAACATCTTAGCGCACTGGAGACCCCCACAGGCCCCCCCTCACACAGGTTGGTTACACCGGTTGTGGATGGTGCTCGGCATGGAGAAGTTATCTCTCGTGCTAGCAGGCAGAGGAGAGGAATTTCCTGAGCTGTGGCGGCCTTTTTTGACTTTGCTCACAGGGGAGTTTCGGGAATTGAGCTGTCCCCGATATTTGCGACTTCTGCGCTTGGCCGATACTCCAATCCCTGAGCAGAGTAGGCCCACACGCTTGCGGAAGGCCAACACCCGCTAAACTTTTTCGCTACTTCTTCCCTGTTTTTCTCTTTTGATTTATGGACAGGGGGGGTGGATGGGGTGGGGGGTTTGGTTGGGTTATTTTTCTGGTGGTATACATGGATCAGTATTGTTGACCAGCTCCTAGCAATTACTTGGTAAAATTATCTTTGCGGACATGGCGCGGGGGAGGAGCGGTGACGTGAGGCCAGCGGCGGTAGGAGCAGCGGAGAGGCGGACATGGCGCGGGGGAGGAGCGGCGGCGGACAGGCGGTGAGGAGCAGAGCGGCGGAGCGGAGAAATGAGGACCGGCGGCTGAGGCGCGAGGAGCGGTGAAATGAGGACCTGCGGCTCAGGTAAGGCTCCAGGGACAATGTCGGGCCAGGCAGGGGACGGGAAATTACTAAAACAATGATCGGGGTCGGGGCAGGCGGGGGACGGGGCAGAGGCACGGGCTGCTGGCGGGGCGGGCGGGGGCACGGGCTGCTGGGCAATGTCGGGGCAGGCGGGGGTAGGGGAAGCCTAAATGCTCCCGGACAAGGTCGGGATGGGCTGCTAGTTTATTTTATGTTTCATACCTATGGTTTACATAGCAAACCCAGATGTGTTTTTTGATAACTTGTAGGTTCTGAACTTTTTTCAATTTTATCCAACACTTTGTGCCATAGGATCTTTGTTTTTACAGTCAGATTTTAACTAAATTGAAATGGTAACCAACTTAAAATGTCTTGAAATGAAATTGGTAAACTTTTTTTATGAACAGTCAATGTTTATATAATTTTGCTATTTTATTTTTATGCTGCCTTATTGATTATTGTAATGTATTTCGTCTGCCCATTTATGGTTTTTATTCAAAGACCGAATAAAGTTGTTTGATGAGGATGATGATGAAATTACAGAGCTCAAGACCCTGTTCTGAGACAAGCCAGGGAAAAGGTTAGCGTGGAGTGTGGTGGTTCTAAATCTGCCATTTTTCCCAACTTGACATTAGTAGTTCAAGAGGCCTAGAAGGGTTAGAATGCTGAAAAGAAAAAAGATAAGATAAGATAGACTATACAATATAACACCCTACAAAGTTGAAAATAATGCAGCAAGGGAAGGTTCATATTTGTTCAGGCCCAGTACAGGCAACAACATTTTACATAAGAGAAAAGTCCATGCCTTGACGCCCTCGCAAGATGAACAAAGAGCAGGCAAAGCCCAACTCAACGACTACTTACAATATTATTAAGTGATAAGGATGTTATCTGGGCAACAAAAGATGTATAATAATAACAATGAACCTGACACTACAAACTTTGAATTGTGGAGTATGTGGTAGGATTACGGTCAATTGTACATTAAATATCAAATAATTTTGACAAGCCTGTAATACAAGTCTGATCACCATCTGGCCTGGATAGTTTCCGAGCCTAGAGCTACAGGGTACTATTTTGGAACAGCTGTTTCGTGTGTGTGGAAATTAACCCCAGCTGTTTCTGTAAATGTAGTTGTGGATGGGAATGTTATACTAGAGGTTTAGCGGTCAGTGTGGGTGGAGGTCGAGATGGAGGGGGGGTTGATTGCAGACTTGTATGTTGTATACTATTGATAACTTCATTAACTGGTATATATACTATTTCTATGCATAAGGATCATACACATTGAAATATAACGAAAGCTGCTAGTGGTAAAATGCTTTACAAAATGTTTAAAATGTTTACATAGGTAGGCATGAGAATATAGCATTGCTGGAGGAACACAGTTTTAGGAAGTACTGTTGTGCTGGCAAATAGAGTGCACATCAGACTACTACAGGCCTGGTCCACAAGTCAGCTGTCCATGAGTTTAATGCAGAAACACACAGAATACTTCACTTGAACTGCCAGCTCTGTTGGGCATTGACTCCCCCACAATAATAATTGAGTAGGCTACAATAAATACAGCAGCTTTCATAAATGGGCAGCTCAACTTTACCTGCTGTTTTGAACTGACCATTGTATTACCTTCCTTTCATGTCTGAAACATTCAGACCAAGCACTGACACTACAGAACTGACCTTTAAAAAGTCTGGCGTGCCCTGTTCTGGAGAAACCCTGGGTTTTTTGCCAATTAGGGTAGAAACATTGACAATCAACAGAAAATGATTTTTTGCATACAACTTGCGGAGTCTGTATGACCTGTGGAATACGACTCATTCCAAACGATTTTACATTTAGTTTGCGGTCAACTTTTTTTACACTTTTTATACGTATTCACTGAAGCAGTTTTTTCATGTTGCACGAACCATAAGCACTATTATTGTACTTATGTATGTAGTATATACACCTAGATGCTCAAAACATTTGCAAAATTATGTTTTCGTTATCTGGTCCTCTTAGGCTACTTGGTGTTAATTTGATATACAGCATTGGCTGCTGCAGTACAGATGTAAACAGGCAATGGATACGACTATAACACAAAATATCAAAGATTAACCTGCAAGTTTTTTTTAGTCTGAATGATTCCCTAGGAACCATTGTTCATATATAGTTGTTGAGATAAGTGACAGAGATTCAAGTAGTGGTGTGTAAACCTACACCATACTCATTAGTACTCACAAAGAGGCATGTAGTGTTCAAATGGGGTAAGTGATTATGCACTCAAAGTACGAGACTGGTTGAATGACTTGATGTATAGTGAGATACCTGACCAGCACACTATGGGCCTTTGAGATGATAAGCATTGTTAAAAATATTAATACACTGCAGATTAATGTACAAGGAAAACTAGAAAAATTACAGTTCCTGAAAGGGAACTGGAAAGGAAAGTATCACCTGAATTGTATGGCTGGTGTCCTCGCCATGTGAGATATATTAACTGTACACAAACTAAACATATACATAATGCATTGGGTATGACTGACTGTAATTGTAGTTGGCAGGTATCTGAATTTTTTTGTAATAACTTGAACAAAAATTATAACTTGAACTTAGCGCAATAGACAGAGGTTAAATACTCAAGTGAAACTGGCGTTATTCTAGACTAAGTATTAACTTACTTTTCCTGGTAATTTTTATTTGATAAGGAATCTTTCATGATAAACAACTCATTTTTATAATAAACCTTTTTTATAATAAAAAACATTCTCTGCAATCTAAATTGTCCAAAAACATATTTCTTTGATACACATCTCAATATAGTCTTTCTTCCACTACATTATGCAATGCATTTCATGGGGTTCCAACAAAAATAATTATTAAAATCCAATTAAAATTCAGTACCCATACAGAATCAGTATTGATTTTACCCGTTCTTGAGATGTCTGATAGCGAAGATGCAGAGCTGTGGGATCCCAATCAACCGCAATGCAGGCATTTCCAATAGAAGCCCGGTCCTCAGTGCAATCAATTTTACAGCCTCTGCAAAATCTAAATCAAAAGCAGACAAAATACCAAGTGAAACATTAATGTTGGTTGAAAAGAACAAGTAACTAACCTATGGTAATGCTCTTTCTGGTGTATACTCTAACCGCGGATTCCTCACCTTTAGAATATTCCCAGGCGGCAGACTGAATTTTGAAATTTTCACAGCAATGCATCTGCGTGCCAGTAGGCGTACCAGGCATCTATGCTTTGGTTTCATTCCACCTCCAAAGTGATGGAGTGGAGCTGCATATAAGCACCACCCCTGTACACCAGCATCCATTTCTTGCTTAAATCTTTGAGCACCCTCATACATGGAGCACAACACAACAATCAGTACCAGTGAACAGATCTCCACATTGGGATCTTTTTAGATGTTAAAAAGAGACGACTCAACAGAACAGGGGGATGGTGGTGGGGGGGGGGGAGAAGAAAATGCAGTTAGATACTGAGTAGCCAACAGGAAGTGTCAGAGGGTAAGTAACTTGTTTATCTGGTATATATTACTGACCACAGATTCCTCACCTTTCAAATAGATAACAAAGCAGTACCTCCCCAAGGAGAAGGGTCTGTGGAGTGTGCTCAGACCAAAATGTCTTGCTGTACCAAACGGAAAACATTTTCTGCCCGTCGGACCTGGTTGTCAAGGCAGTAATACTTTCTTAACATGTGCACTTAGCCCACAATAAAGCCTAACTGATGTCCAGGCCAGGAACTCTGCACAGCAATGCAGTGATAGCCTAAGCACTGGAGGACTCTTAGACCTTCCAGAGGCCACATTTAGCCAATGCATAGCAGATCTTAATGCAAACAACTATTCACCTTGACAGAGTCCTTTTTTGCACTGCCTTGGCTTTCTTTGCCCCAAAAATCCCATCAAAAAAAGGATAATTTACCTATTGGTCTTTGATGCTACCAATGTAAAAGCATAAACTCTCTTGGGATCCAGTTGATGAAGGCTTCTCTCCTCTTTTGGGGGTGAAGCAGGGCAAAAAACACTGGAAGAGTGAAAGACTGTCCAACGTGAAAAGGAGTCACGACTTTCAACAAGAAGGCTGTCCAGGTCCCCAGCACTAGTTTGTCTGGAAAAATGGAGGACTAGGGCAGTTGCAGCAACCGTGCCTGGAGTTAACTCATGCAACGGTCTGAAGTGATTGCAATGAGGAAGACAATCAGAAGAAACAACAAGCAGCTGTACATCAGCTCAAAGCGAGCACACATAAGTAATGTCAGGACCAAGTTATGTTCCCACTATGGCATTGTAAACTGTTTGGGAGGGAATACTTTTTAAACCTTTACTAAACCACATCATGACAGGTGATCTGAGTATGGACAGTTGGTCTGGCAAACGCAAAAAAGCTGAAAAGGCTAACAAATTCCCTTTAATAGTGCCCAACTGCAATACCTTGCTAGATCAAAGACAGACTGAAAATAAAACATCCAACAGGTTAGCTTGTAAGGGGGTCTGTGTTTGGGACTCCACACCAGGCCACAACACTGCCAGTATGCCAGGCACAGATAGACTTTGTAGATGGATGAATGGCAGCAAGGATGACATCCACAATCTCAAGTGAATATAGTCAACTAGATCTCCACACATGGAAGTGTAGCTTGCTTAAGTTCTGTGCAAAACCCTACTCTGCTGCGCCAGAAGATTCTCCCGAAGCAGTACGCTGATCAGAGGACCAATGTTCATGCCAAAAGTTTCAGGTAGCAGATTCTCCCAGCCCAATCTAAAGCCACTACAATGATTTGGGCTCAGTTGTTCCTGATCTTCTTCAGAACTCGAGGCAGAAAAGGCAGAGGCAGAAAGCGTACAGAAATCTCATGCTTCTTTCTAGAAGGTAAAAGTCTCAAAGACGGAACTTTCTTTGGAATCTCAACTCACAGAACTTTGAACACTGCATGTTCTCAATGGTGAAAATGATCCCCATTGTCAGCCTCCATTTGTGATCCAGTCGTTGACGTCAGCTGAGTTCAGCCAACCCAATGTTTAAAGATCCTGCTGGTGGGTTCACAATCAGAGAAGTACCCTGATGACACAGCCAACTCCACAGGGGCCGTGCGCTTTGGCCCAGGATGCTGGACCCCGCTCCACCCTGCTTGTTGCAGTATCATGTGGCAGTGGTGTTGCCCATGAGACCCTGCATTAGCCTCCCCTTGATGGACAACAGGGAGGCCTTCAGCACTAGACGATTGTCCTCCCCCCCCACAGAACGATCTGGACCTTGTACTCAAAATTACCCAGATGGCCTTGTCACCACCATCAGCTCTGAGTGGAATAAGTAGGCAGGTCTGTTGTTGGACTAATTGCAGATGAGCAGGCACCACTGATGATCTTGTGCAGTCTCCTCCAAACCTGGAAAGAATCTATCAGTTTCCTTCTCACTCAGAGGTCAGATTCCACTGTAAAGTTTACATGCCTCCGAACTGCTCTCACCCAGGATTGAGGTTGAAACATCAGGATCATCAGCTGAATGTCCTGGACTCGCTATGAAGGAGAAAAGCCCTAAACACCATCATATTCAAGACAGCAGCTTTGAAAGAAAGTCCCTGTCAAGAGTATCATGCAACTTTGGCGAAATGATCGGGAACCCCAACAATGTCATGAGGTTTGCTGATGTCTGGAGGTGGACCAGACTGACTGTGACAAACCTGCCTTGAATACCAAGTCGTCGAGGTACGTGAAAACTCGTATCATCCTGGGAAAATGTCAGATCCTGCTTCCCACCAGATAGGTGTGCGCCGCTAAGGGCAAACTAAAGTGGCTTGGAGGTTTTTGCCACAGGAGAGGTGGACTAAGAAGAATGGTGCCCTTGGCCTGCTAGATCCCTAATACCGGCTACAAAAGGACTGGGACGAGAGCTGTGCAGGTGAAGGGGACAGGCACAGCCGGTTCACCAACAACCTCAATGGAAATGAAGCACATGAAGCACTTTCTTCTGTTGGAAACTTAATAGATCAACAATGCCGTATTGGGGGGAGGGGGTAGTATCAAGCCCTCTGACCTCTTGCACATCCAGAAACAGTATTCATCATCATGAAGGGAAAAATCATCCATATCACAAACACGGTCATCTTTTCAGGAGGTAAACTTTGTCCAACTCAGAATCAAAATAATAATGGAGCCTCTGAGGACGGCTCTGTGGCTATGCTGTATTGGTGTCTGAAGCAGGGTGTATAGGAACTGGGTGCACTGCAGTAGATTATGAGCATGACTTCAATTGTTGTCAAGATGGATGCAATTTGGGGGTCGGTACAAAAACACCCTCTGGAGCCGATGTCGGATACATAATAAAAGTCGGCACCAAAGTCACTGTGGAACCCCATGCGGGATGGAGAGGCATGGACAGCCGACTGGTCTTCCAGTGGTAACCCGCCAAAAGGCCTCTGCGTATCCTTGGGGGCAAAAGGCCCCCCCAGAGGGAGCAGGATGAGTGCTAAAATATGCAGCATGTCCTCCTTATAGGCCTTGATCTACTGTGTCATCGTCAATGGCTCAGGAAACTCGGGAGCATTTTTCAGGAAAGGATTTGCAGCGAGACCAACTGGCACCTCATGCCCTTGTGACTCTTCTTTTGATAGATACTTGCGGGATGGGGTAAAGTACCACTTTGCTCTCTTGTGCTCCCTCTTCCACGAAGACTTCTACTTACTTTACAATTTCAACTACGAAGAAGATCTGTCCGGAATTGTCCTTAACTGTGGGAGCAGATGCATGCTCTCGATCTGGAGTGGGATCAGGCCTTATGCAAGGTCTGTGATTTCTTCCGATGTCTGTCGACAAACAGTTTAGCTTCATGATCCTAGATCGAATTCGGGTGCATGAGGGTACACTCTTCACACGAATTGGAGTTGTGCCCTAAGCCCAGACACCAAAGGTGACCCTCATGTGGGTCAGTCACTGACAACTGGCTTGAACCTTGCAGTTTTAGGTGGGGACATTGTTCCCTGGCAAAATGCTTTTTTTTTTAAATTAATGAAAATTAGAATAGCAGTCCGGATCCGCACAAGAAGGTCCGGAAAGAAAGGAACTGATGTGGAATATATGCACCCCTGCTCCATCACATCTGGGTCAGATCAACACCAATGCAGAGATGTGCGACACGCATGAGTAATGCTATGGAAATTGACATATTTCCAGTGTGGCGCCTGGCGATAATTCTAAAGGTGAGGAACCTGGGGACAGACGTACCCAGAGAAAGTTAATGTACCCCATTTTTCTACAAATAATGGTACAGGTGTTGAATAAAATTAATAAGGTTTGAATAGGGTGTTATTTATGCTTAAAAGAAACCACTCAAAACAATAATAGCCATCTGAAAGTGCAGACAGGTTGGTAAAAAGCCTAAGCAACATAGGAAATGACCTAGGTCAGTTGTGAATTGGACAGGCGAATGACTGTTTAGCAAGATGCAAAGCCCGTAAAGTGGTGGACTATGCAATTAATGTTCCCATTATAGGCATGTAGCTAGTAACTAAGTGTTTAAAATTCATGAGGAAGCCATGTAGGAGGGCAGGCAATTTTTCACATTACAAGCATTATGCAGAACTGACAAGATATGTTAAATAGTTTAACTTAGGGGCGGATCCTTCAAAGAAATAAGAATGATGAAAAGGCAGATCATCATATTAAATAATCCTAGGCCATGGAGGTATGTGACTGGAGTTGGTAAACTAAGTTACCTTTGAAAATCTTAAAATGCTAAATGCTTCTCTGGAATTAAATCAGATGTAGGTGCAGATCAACTTTTTGCTTCATTTTTGTCGCTACAGACGGTCTTAGATTAACAAATTAGAGGGTGTCCGTTTGTGTGTGGGTGTCACAATTTACAACATTAACATTGCAAATCACCTATTAAGAGCAGGGGCTTTACTCCTAGCAAAAGTGGTTTAACTAATGTGACCTAGCATTTTCAAATGGCACTCGATCATTGGGATTTCTTAGTGAACTGGCAATGTTTACACAGAGGATGTTAAAATGAGAGGACGTTCATGAATTTGTAAAGGCTACAACATGACAGAGGAGGGACTCAATGACCATTAATCTTTATTCATTTTTGCAACAGGCGTATTAAAAAAAAATCAAACAGATTTACTTCTTTGAAGACCACTATATAAACTGAGATTCCGATAACTAAAATTTGTAAGCTATTCCCAGTTCACAAACTACACAAAGCTAAATCTCTGAGAAGATATTGGTGATGTATGCCTTTTAAATTTTCTACTCAAGGGAAGGAAACCAAAACATACATGAGGTACAAGGTAAAAACACATTCAATGTGTATCTATTGAAAAGAAACTTACCTGTACCATGGACACCAAGCACAAGAATTGCCGTCCTTCTGCACAACGCGTAAGGTAAATGGATACTGGTATCCCATGCTGTCATCACTGAAACACAGGACCAACACCGCAAAGAGACATTAGCATGGTCCAAATTTCAGTAGAATATTTCTAGATTTTCAATCATTAAAATTATCCAATGCTATATTATGTCAATGTTGTGCTAATATTCTTACCAGACAATGGTTTGATATGAATGAAAATAAGGAACACACTATTCATTTCACAGGTCGGCCAGGTATTCTGAAAATACCTATTTATTTTACTAATATTATTTGCAGTGTATAAAGTATCCTAAATGAGATAAGGTTCTATGACGTGTTTTAAAACTAACTTTAAGCAACAATACTGCACCAAACGCATGATGCGACTTTCTTGGCTACTCTTCTACAAATGCTGAATGCTGCCTGAAAAGGTCAGCCTTGATGCTAAAATAAATAATGCCAATTACTGATGTTGGGCCTAGACATTAGAGTCGTCCCATTTAAAAAATTCTCTCAAAATGCTACAGCCATTTCAAACTAGCGCTAAATATATTGCACCTTTAAATTACATACATGCACAGCCTTAAATTATGGTTAGTGCATCTGCTGGTACCTTACAAAAAGCAGTGTCAATCTGATTCATTCTAAGACCCCCAGGAAAGAAAGTTAATTTATTGCTGGAATATAAGCCAGCTCAAATTCATGGTACATCTTTAGCATGGCAAGAAGCCAAAGAATGAATCAAATGGATGGATAGAATGAATCACTGAACAAATCAGGCAAGTTGAAGAGTCATGTATGTTAAGGAATTTATGATGAGAAACCAACTCTCCTAATTTAAGAATCCAGTGAGCCCATATTTTCTAGCAGTTAGTTATATTCATTACTGCCTTCAGCACTGCAAGAATGATGACACATAAATGTAGGACAAGATCACGAGAAAACAAAATATGGGTACCACAAGAGCAGGATACTCACCAGTCCTGGGCATGGTTACTTGCTTCTTGGGGAGGAAGAGGGCTAGCTAGCCGGGAGACCTGGATCCACACAGCATCATACAAATCCTTCTTCTGGGTACTTACAGTGCAAGGGACAATCAAAGGCATTCCAAAAAGGCTGGGACGATTTTTCTGAGCCGATAAGAAATACAGTTCGGTCCGCATCTAATTAGAAATAAAGATATGGACATTGAGGAGGTGGCAACATATTATCAAGAACTACTGCAGAGAATAAACTGTTATTGGTGAGCTAACTACAGAGGCCTCCTAACATATGATGCAATTTAATGCCTGTGATCTGTTTTTGTGAGTCATCTTTTTGAGTTTGAAAGGATCTCGCCATAAGCAGGTTAAATTGTAATTGAGGACATTAGTCCTCACATGAAGCATTCCACAGGATTTCTCATGAATATGCTACTGCATCAAAAGCAATGTGAAAAGATTGAGTAAGGATCATTGGATTACATAGTCAATATATTTCAATAATGGTCTTAAAACCATTAGATATATATTAATGATATAAGTAAGACCTAATAAATCTTAGCGAATTCCATAACAGCAGTTTCAGGTTGAAACTTGGAGTGCTCTAGGTTCTTGGCATGCACAACATAGGATGAAGGAGGAAAGTATTTTTTGAATGAAAGATTTCTTTCACCCTCAGCAATCTGGCAAATAAAACTATATTGTCGGTGACTAATATCATGCGATGTTCAAAAGCAACATCACATGAACCTAAAAGCCAAAAAAAACATGCAAAACAGCTCACCTCTGATCTTAAAAGGCACAATTCCCAGAGAATTGGGGCAATATTATCTTAACATACGAATTTTAAAATAATTATAAAATACATCTTGTATAAATAAGGAAATGACCACATATAAAACGTACCAGTCAATACATCACTGAGTTGGATTACCTGGAGAAGTTCTTGCACATATTGTTGAGAAAAAGAAATCATAGTATTTTCTTGTCAAATCAAGGACTCAAAAGATGGGGCCCTTTTCAAGTTTGTTTTTTAAATACCCCCACCACAAAACTCTTCATACTCACATGCACTAGCATTCTCAGACACACGCGTACGTGCGTGCTTGTGCACACACATACCCACTGTGCCAAACAAACACATGTACACAAACACGTGCGTACCGTGTCAATGTGCAATGGGAGACAACCTGTTACGATTAAAACAGGGACACACCAGTATTGCACTGTTACAGAACACTAACGCACCAGAAAGAGTACAAGTGACCTAAACTGACTGCTAGTGGGACCCACAGACCGCTTCAGATTAAGCACTTAATAGACAAATTTGGTTTAGTACAGTGAATAATGTAGTTTGAAACATTAACTAATCTGTTATTAGACAATATTTAATAATTTGACAAAAGTAATCATGACGAAACAAAACATGGTTAACCAGATGTTACAAAATTATTCAAAATTATACAGTGGCTAAGAAAGCAGAATGGGTTTTGTGTATTGACATATCCAAACTTGTGCCACAAGTTTCAAACAATGTAAAAAAAATTATCAAATAAGACAAAGGGCTACGTAATGTAGTCAATACAACCTGAGAAACGGCCATGGGTCTTGTACCCCTTTTTCGGCACCAGGGCTATTAGTACTCACTGAAGCATTGTTGAGAGATCCCATGGGAATTACACACGTAACATAACCCTATCGTGCCTCTATGGCTCAGAAGTCAATTTAAAAGGGTGCATACATATAGCCAATGGGCTGCTAAAAGGTTAGACTCAAATTAATCCATAAGCCTTAAAAGCCCTATTAAAAACTCAAATAGTGCTTGCCAGTTAAAATTACTCCGCTGTCTTCAACGTCTTGCAAATATTCACAAAGGCAACTGTACAAGAAAGAACATACTAAGATATCAGATACCTTGCTAAGCATTACAACAAACTTTGCTGTTACTACAGAACTCGATGGTACAGTGAAATAAAAACCTCTTGCTCCCGTCGCAATACCACGTGCACACTTACCATTTTTCTATGAACAGCGATTATGTATCCTATAAAAGGACTTTCCGGGTGGACTGAAACATGACTGTATAGGACTCCATTGGGGAGACTCCTCTCTGTTCCACATGGCACTACAGTGTTTGGCATTCCATTGGGTATGAGAGTAGGTCTACACACATCACCATTAGTGGAATTATGTTGAATGCCATTAGAAGATGGCACGATGCAGGTATCTGTGAATTTAAGCAAATAAAAAACAATCACTTGATAGATGAGACTTTATAAGTATTTTAAAGATAAAGGGTGATTGACACAAAGCTTTCTTTGGCTACTTTGCTTGATTTTTTTATTTTATAACACACATTTGGGTTCACCATTACTTGCATACAGTTTCAAACACAAATATACTAACATACTTTCAATAAAACAAAGTCTGAAAATATTACTGTAACAAATATCATTGTTAATTCATCTGATAATGTGGTACCTTCTGGATGTGTGTGAGAGAACGTCAGCCCATCTTATGCTCTCAAAATGTAACTGAGGCATTTTCATAAACCTTGTACTCACTCAACACTAACTATCCATGGCCATCTATCAATGAGTCTCTTTTTAGGTCAGCCAATGAGCACGGAAGAAATGTGGATGCAGAAGACTATTTAGCACTACAGTGCCAACAATTCAAATCAATATATCGCCTTAGCATGATATAGTAAATACAAATTGAGTACATGCACACCACCATTTCCAGTTCACATCTGGCCAGCAAGCAAACCCATGTCTGAACAAGCGAATGACAGCGTCTGTCTTGTCAAATTCCACTTGTACCCTGCACAAAACTAGATGTTGGCTGCATTAACTGCCAATGGTACTTAGCTCTTCAGGTCTCACTATGTACTAGAAGCAGAGACTTTCTGTGTATATCTATTGATGTTAAATATGCATTCAGCCGTTACATGTTCTTGTTTGCTGACTATTTCATTATTTATCATTAGGGGGGAAAAAAAGAAAAAAGCTGAATTTTCTGGGGAAAAGTAATCAGACAAGTCATTAATTCTATTCTGTTATACACAGGGCCAAACCTAACAAATTGTTACCTTGCTAAACAGCAAAGAACTGCCCATATTATTGATGAAAACTACTGAAAAGTACCAAAACGACTATCAATGGATACATGGGCCTGTGTGAACTTTACAAAAATTAGTTGAACATTTTAAATTACATTTATAGTATCTCCTTTTAATTTACAGTTCATTAAAGAAAATATACTCGTAGGCTCCAAATATTGTCAAATTGTTTATGTTTAGATTCTATTATTTTAGTAATGTAAATGTGTTGTGCTTTCATTAAACAATACAACACACAATCATCGTCTGTTGGGGAAAAAGTAAAGAAGAACCTGAAAGCCCAATATATTTGTGGCTCCTGTGCCTTGAATGAAGACGATATACAAAGCTGAAGTCCACTGAGAAGGTTGGATACAGACTACCGAAGACTTACAAAAAAAAAATTAAATTAAGAAATGTTCTGCCTAATAACTGTATTCCATTGGTTTGGATAGCAAATATGCTAGGAAAAAGATCAGATGAATCTTTGATATTCAAGAACATTATGGTTTGTACAAATGCTATCTCCAATAGGAAGGAACATTAACAAGTTCCAGCCCTAATACATTTTACTGATGCTACTTTTGGTTTCAAATTTAGACTCCATATACATATAACAATTCAAACTGGCGACTAGCAACAACGGTGCCAACTGCAAAAAAACGTAATAGGTGAAATGCTTGTAGTTACCTCAGCTGCTGATAATTATTTTCGGTCCCATTCCAGTTTATCATTGTTTCTCATTTTTCCATTACACCATGCTACTCGTTGAAAAAGCACTTTGACGCCTCATCGGGGGTAGTAAGAGCTTCATAAATGCAATTACAATACAATTATAGATGAGGACCAACCTTTACTGAAATCGGACTTAGTCCTGCTCCAAAGGAAACAGTCCGCAATTAACTGCCAGGCTATGTCCCCTCTAAAGGAGAACAAAAGCAACCCCAGATAAGTTTTGGCCTTGTTGGGATTACTTGTAATGCTTTGTTGCAGTCTGTAGTTGCATAGTGGACACAAAAAGGATACACTGGAATGAGGCTCAGATTAGTTACCAGTTGCTGAGATTAACTCAAGCATTCCACATGTCACATCATTGTTTTTGCAGAAGTATGGAAATAACTATCTACAAATCATCAACTTTTATTTATGCTCAAGCAGAAAGTCATGGTGCATGCAATCTACTGGGAGAACCACAGTGACAAAAGTTTTCCACTATAAAACACACCATAAAGAAAACGTGAGTGATAAACATTAACGTTTTAAATTATAAGTGCTAATGTCTCTTCAATCTACATCCTATTCAGAAAAGGAAGAAAACACATTTAGTGTTTTACCTGTTTGCACAGGGCTAGAAGCAGAAGTAGGAGAGCCTGGAACTGGTATCTCAAATGCACAAAGAAAGCCACTTGCTGATAACCGAACCTTTTGGTTGTCTTGCGGAAAGTTCTTTAGCGTAAAAGAAACAAACAAAACTATTTTATTCTTAAAATAACAATTTTCTGACATGTCAGACTATATACCAACCACTTTGTCAATCCTAGGTATTTCAATTCGGATGCGTGTGTTTAGCACAGGCAGATAAGCATTTTTATAAGAGTAACTTCAGCGTATGCAAGTGCAGCACAGTTATTCTTGGTAGCAATCTAAAACAAGCATTTGCCAGAGCAAATATGTCTGGTTTGATTGTAATACACAAAATAGGAAACAATTGGCGCCATTATTCCACAAATGTAAAATTGTAAAGCAGAAAGATTGCAGCCATTTCACACAAAATTGTTTTCTATAGCAGAATGTAAACATGCACGATACGCCCTAGCATTTCAACCAGAGGCGCTCCAAAACTACCTATTTAGAAACAGAAAAACAATGAATAAATGACACCAGGGGCATCATGGCCGAGGTGGCCAAGATGGCAGCATATCTGCTACCGGTCACCCTTCCAACATCCGGCATCATGTGTGACCTGACAGCTGCATTTTGGCGCTCCAGCTGCACTGGAGGAGGGTCCAGGTAATAGGGCTGCCAAAAGATCCGTCAGGAGTGGCTAGCCGGTACTGCGATGCCAAGGCAGGGCCCGACCGGGACACCGATCTCCACCACTAACCTAGCCTGGCCGGAGCACAGGGAGCCTGCAGTGGCAGCTCCTTGGCAATGGCGGAGGAGAGTCGCCCCACTGCTTAGCTAGCATCAATTTATTTTTCGTTTGACGGCTCTGAGCCAGTTTGTGCATGGAGGGGCGGGCCATGGGAGGTGATTATTGTATATTGTTCGATTACTTAAAATCATGACAATTTAAAAACAAAGAAAAATACGTTTCATCTTAATGCAACAAAAAATTTAATTTTTTTAACAAAATGCAATAGTATGTATGAATAATTATTGTTATTATTATTTTCACACAAGAAGCAGCTAAAAATATGTCTAAAAACGTAATGACATTATTGGTGAGTGTAAATCCCGCCCCGACTTTCAGTAAAACATACAAGGGCTCCACCAGTAAGAGTCTTGGAATTAAATAGGGGACGGGGGGGGGGGGGGGGGGGTGGGTGGTTCCAGACCAGTCATGAAACTGAAGATTGTGGCGATGGTTCCTGCAAACCTACGGAGTTAAGTTTCTTTGCAATTTGGAAAACAAATGTTGCATACGTAACATTTAGCATTGTGTTGTTGGTGTTCATTGCTGAATTGATGGCTTGTCGGCATGATCCAACGCCGTGCTTGATCCATTCACCTCGCAACAACCGCCTTCTATCCTTGAGAAATGCTGGGCAAACACACACCACATGCTCAATTGATTCCGTGTAATGACCACGGCCCCTACAATTAGTGTCCTCATTTGAACGACGCCATGCAGGCAAGTGTTTTAAAAATGGCCATCCGCCCATCCTCAGGGCCATAAATCTTTTCTTCCAAACAGCTGCATAGGTGCTTGAAAGATATGGGGCCTCTGATCTGAGTTTGAGCTCAGTGATTATCGACCAGGCATGTTTTCGTTTAGACAATTGTGCCCTGTCCTGATGGAAAGACCTGAGGCGAACACTTCTTTTAATGAACAATTTAAGTGCCTGCTGGGGTGGATTGGTTCCCCAATAATCCTTGGCATCGAGCAATTTCAAAGAGTGGTCAAGGAAACATTGATGTTTTTGACTGGGGTGACCTGCTGATATTTCTTGCTACAACTTGGTCTCCAGGCTTCCTTCCCTTGAATTACGCAGTCTGTGGCACAACTTGATGAATGCACCTGCACCAACGCCCTCATGATTCAGAAGGCCGAGCTCGAGCCTGATCTGAGAAGCCGGGGAAGCCGATTTCGGAAGGTGCCAGACTTGTTTGTAAATTCTGGTTGTTGTTTTATTCAGCATTGACGAGTCGCTCCCCAACATTATATCTTTGCCGTAGGTTAAATAGTTTGTAACCTTTGCCTTCATAACTGTCAGGAGGGGGGATAAGCTTGGGCCAAATAACTGCGCCGAAACTTTCATCATTGCTGCTTCAAGGGACAATTCTTTTGCTTTGACTGCTTCTTTCTGTTTTACAAAAGAGCCCTTGGAATCCATGTGAATACCCAGATATTTATATGATGTCAGTTTCAATTTTTTTGCCATCAAAAAACCACCCACCGGTTTGCGGCTTCCGATTGCCGAAGGTGATAGCTTTCGTTTTTGAGAGATTTAATTCCAGAGCATTACTTGATGTAAAGGAAAGCAGCTGGTCAAGAAGTCTTTGTAAACCGACCCTTGTGTGGCTGAATAAGACAAGATCGTCTGCATAAAGCAAGTTGCTAATTCGGGATCTACCAAGTGAGACGGGATGAGAGTTGACCTTGTCCAATAGATGGGATAAGTCAGAGATAAAGAGATTAAGCAAAAGAGGGGCCGACACACACCCTTGTTTGACTCCACAGAGAGTCGGTATTTTTCTTGAGACGTGTAACCCGTCGCCCAATTTGATGCGAATCCAGGTGTTTGAATGAAGTTGGATTATTAATTTTAACAGGACACTCGGGATTCCCCATTTTTGTAATTTGTGCCATAAAAGATCCCTAGGCACCCGGTCGAAGGCCGCTTTAAAGTCAACTAAGCAGCAGTGCAATGGCATTTTTAAGGATGCTGCTTTCTCCATAAGTATGGATAGGGCCAGTAGGTTGCTAGTAGTGCCCGATTTGGCCACGAGGCCGGTCTGATTAAATGGCAGCCGCTGAGTTTTTAGCGCCCAGGACGACAGATCTTCCAACAAGAGGCTGGCGAAATACTTGGAGCCTACGTCTAGGAGTGCTATCATCCTGTAGTTTTTAGGATCAGCTCTTCTGCCTCCTTTAAAAATTGGGTGAATTATTGCTCTTTTCCATGAATCTGGTATATCGTAGGTGTGTCGGCAATGCAAAAATAGTGGGGCCAGATGTTCAGACCAAAGCGTAGGATCAGCTTTAAACAGCGCCTGCGGGAGCCCATTAGGGCCCGGGGCCCCATCCGAGCGGGCATTGGTAATACGGCGAGTAATATTTTGTCTCATGCCTTCATAAGAAAACCAGAAGTTTGAAAGTAAAGGGTCTTACTGGAACGTCATTTCCTCTTTATTTATAAGTGAGGTAAAGTCATTGGGTATATCATTTATGATTAATGTGCCATTTCTCTTTGTGTTCCATGGTGAGGAGATGTTCAATTGATCCCTTTCTTTATTTTGATCTTGAAAGTGCTCTGTTAGAAAAAGGGCCCATTCAAGTTCACTTATGATGGTGCTGCATTGGCCGGTTGCGCCCAGTGTCCTCCTATTCACCAGTGTCCAAAAGGGTTTGGGATTGGAGTTTTTGCTGACATGGACTAGTTTCAACGTGAACTGGTCACCAGCTGTGTGTTTGTCCCTGATAACTGATATTCTCAATGCTTTCTGAGCTTGCTTGTAGACAGCGAATGCATGAACATCACCCGGGCGTTTCCTGGCGGAACGTAATGCAGCATTGCGTTTGGTCTTTAATTTTTTTGTTTCTGCTGTAATGGGGGATTGTACAGGGTATGGAGATTTGCGTACTGAAAGCGGAAATTGACTCAACAATTGCTGGACGAGGAGCTACCATATTTTAATTGGATCAATCTCACCTGTGCTCCATTCTCCTAGGAGAGATCTACATTTGTCCATTATTGCAGGGAGTAGATGATCCGTCCATTCCAGTCTTTATGGCCTCGGAACAGGGTCCCTGGCAACCAGTCCCAATCGGGCTTTACAGTGGGTTGGCTCTCTATGACAGACTCACCAGACTCTGTTAGAGAGCTGCTTCGAGCTGATCTCAATATCGAAAATGGTGGGTTTAATGATTGGATTGCAGGAACCAAGGCACTAGTCAGATTTGAGGGGTACCGAAGGTCGGTAGGTGTTACTAGATTTATACCCCAGCTGTTGAATTGCTCTGTCTGTGTTAGTACCAGGTCCTTTATTGCTTCGGTTGCCAAGGTTATCAAGGTGGTTTCAATTGATCGGTTACTGTTACTAGGTGTAAATCTAATAGATATTATGTCGCTAGATGCCAGTTTGCTTAACTCTGGAATTGATTTAAAAAGTCTGAGATTGTTCCCGCGATTTAGGATATCATGCGGGACTTGGGAAATATACTCCGGGACTAACAACAGTTTGGACTGGTTCCCTTCTTTGCAGCTTTGGCTCCCTGTTGGGACGATGGTGAGGGCTGGTGATTTTGCGGTGTTGTCTGGTCCCCAATAGTTTCCAAAAGATTTTTGCGGGGGCCTGTCTTTTTGCTGGAGAGGTTTAGGGACACTTTATTGAAGACGGTTTCGCTACTAAGGGATATAAGACTTGCTTTATTAAGGGGGATTTTACACTTGGTGGCAGGGCCCAGGGTCGTAGTTGGAATTTTTCTACGCCTTTCCTCTGCGTCGTGTGCGGGATTACCTGCGACGTGTGCTAGACACTCTGGGTTCTTCCCTGGTCTTGTCTTGCCTGCTATCGGCAGGATAGATGTACTAGCACTGGAGGTAGCCATTGGGATGTCGTTTGTGGGAGACGGGCTAGCCTGCTCTGTTTCGGGCATCTCGTTGGGTGGAGGAAGGTCTCCTTTTGGTGAGGTTTGGGGAGTAGGGTTGAGAACTTCAATTTGGTCAGACCAAGCGTTTAGTGCAGGTTGTGGATTTGTTAATGTTTTTTTATACAAAATTGATTGTTGGGACGAGGGCTGGCTGATAGTGGAACTAGTTGTACTGGGCGAGCCCGGTGGTGGGGTAGAAATGTTTTTTTTTTTTTTAAATAGTGATTTATTGTGTTTTGAGTTTCAGTTACTTGTCTGTTGCGGTTTTTCCTGAGTCTTTTTTTCTCTCGCTTACTGATCTTGTGAATATGAGCCACGGTCACTTCTTTATCGCCCCCCGAGCCACAGCTCTCGGGAGCCATATTGCTGATTGAGCATGTGCTCTTACAAGGGGTCGCTTGACTTGATTTTAAGGAGGTCGAGTTAGTTATTAAGCATTGACAGATTATGCGGTTTGCCTTGTCCATATTTTGAGGTTCAAGAGTTGGGTTGGTAGTGCCAGGGGTTGTCAGTTTGACAATTCTCGAACTTTCTGATAAGGTTAAATTCTTATCGGGTCCTTGATGGCTGTTGTTTGTTTTCTGAACGACTGGGTCAGACACCGCAGGAGAACAATAATCCTGGGATGGAATGCAGGTCTGTCCTGATAGCAGGAGTTTCTTGACTTCAGTTAGAACTGACGCGAGGAACTCAGGTAACGAGGAAAGGCTGTCAATTATTGGTGAACAGCAACATACCGCCTGCGCCAGGTGATCTTTGGATTGTGCCTTTATAATCAAGGTGTTAAGGCCCTCTAGCTTTTTGTTAATCCCATCTGTGAACACGGCCAATGTGTTTAAAAGGTCCACCTGCAGATCCAATTTATTGGAATGGTAGTTTAAGCTGAAACTGTTGATTGGAGTGTTTGCAGGAGTTGAGGCCACAGAATATTCTTGTTGTGCGAGCGACCGCTCTCCTTGGCGGACAGCCTGTTGTGATCGTCATTGAAAAAAGACAAGTCAAATGAATTTTTAATAATCGGGCTGCCTGTTGAGGGGCCCATGTAGTTGCACTGGTCAGATGGCTTTAGTATGAATTTTATGGGTGATAAAAAGTTGTTGCGTGTGGTAGGCCCAAAATGTAGTTCCCTTTGAGCAATTAATACTGGTTTACTCCCAGCAAGCTCGTCTGAGACCGTAATCATAGTCTGTGCATTTGCTGTTAACAGTGGTGGCGAGCTTGTATTAATAAAAAGGTGGTCGTCCTCCCTTAAAGGGGAATTTTGAGCGAGATCAGAGTTGGCTTTATATTGGCTGGTGGTGGTGAACAGCTCTCGGTAACATTTGGAGCTGAGTATTCGTCCTTCGTTGAAGTTCTTGAGGAAGATGTAGTTTAAGGCGGTCTGAGGCCTGACCTGTGGGGGCCATCATGAAGCATAGCCTTTACTTGACTTAACTTCTGATCTGAAGGCACAGGGGTGACTGTAGTTTCCAGCATAGTGCTGTACGGGGTATTTGGGGTAAGGCCTGGCTTTTTTGTTGCTGCAGAGTTTTTAAAGAAATCCCTCAATGTCACCCGTTTGGGGGAAGTGGCCACGCAGACTGTCATGCCTTGTTTTGTATCTGAGGATTTAGAGCTGACAGAAAGTCCTGGCCCCAACAGTGTAGGGGGAGAAGAAGTCCCGGCGGGATCAAAAGGTTAGTTGATGGTGACTGAGCATGTCCGTGAGTCACTCTGGGCTGGGGTGTGTCCAGGGAAAGTGCTTCCACTGTGGCTGAGTTATCACTTAAGGACTCTTGTCTTTTGGCTTTGGGTAGGGGTTTGGGTTGCATTTTCCTGGTTCTCCCTGACCTCATTACAAGGTTGTGGTAAGGTAGTAAGGTAGCTACTAGCGGTGCCCCTGTAAAGCCTCAGTGCCTCAATGCCCTAGCACCTCAGTGGTACCTTAGCGGTGCTTCAGGGGCACACGCTAATTAGAAACCACCCCTGCCTGGAGCAGTTACAGCGACTGGGGCAGGCTGTGATGTTGGGCACACACACACGCACTCAGTCACGGGGAACGTAAGGCTTTAGTTGGCTTGTGTTGCAGCAGATGTCAATAATGAGATCAGTCTTCCTGGCAGAATGGGCAGTTCCGTCAACAAAAGAAATTAAGTCCACTTGGCTTGACCCATCCTTGCTTTAAGCTAGCTGCTCCGTGTGCTGTTCGCTTCCGTGTGCTACTCCCATCTGCTATCAGGCCGGCGGTGCGCGTGGGACCAGCAACCGCTGCGGCTCCAGGGTGGTGCCACGGATCACAAATGCTAACAGAGCCCAGCCGCCTTGCCTTTGCCTGGCCAATATGCTGGAGGTGGAGGGCAGGGGGGTCACGGCCACAGCCACTGCCACTGCAGTAGCGAGATCTCCCTTCGCTCAGGGCTAGAGGGCCCGAGTCTTTGCTGCTGCACTGAGGGAAGTCGCCGATGGGCCAATACCTTGTCTGTTGTGCAGCCCTGCGACCGTGTCCACAGTTCCAACGCACTGTTCAGCTGCTCGTCTGAAGGAGTGAGGAGGAGGAGTGATTGTGCACTCCCTAAGTACACATATGTGTTAGGCCGGCCGTCCCACGTGCGCAATTAGGTTTCTGAATCCTGCCGGGCTGGAGAAACCTCACAGACTCCATGATCAGCACAGAGCGTCTTTCCTGCCCTCACAAGCCAATCTCGATGAGAGGATTGGATGGGAGTCTGTCCCAGGGGCTGATCGGACCCAGGAACAGGCCAGCAGGAGCCACGAGATGGGGGAGGCGGCCGTGACGCGTCAGGTAAGTTTTTATAAATGAGCATTAACCCTCCTACACCCACTAGCTCTTACCCCGCACATCCCTCACCCGCCTCACCAATCTTTGTTAGTGGCGGCTGCCACTGCTGCTCTTGCCTTGTGGGGGTGTCTGTAGTCGACCCGGGGACGCCCTCACCTCACCTCGACATCAGATGGTGAGGTCTGATGCGGAGCAGACCACACGGCAGCCCGCATGGGACCACTGCAGTGCGGCTTAAGACGACTAGTTGAGGGGATCACATGCCAGGTGGGGCCTCTGGGGGGGGTCGGGAGGGCCCTACAGATATGAGTTGGTGGCATTTTGATGGTGGTGGCTGCCCAAGGGCTGGCTCTGTGCCGCGAGGTTGGAGTGACCTGAAATTACAGTCAGTGAACCCGAGCAGAGAAGCATCCATATCTATAGACCCGATTCCGGCGGGAGAATCTCGATTTTTTTAAAGCCAAAAACGGCTTCATTTTGGTTGTCTCCTATCTGAAATTGCTTCTGATTCGTATAGGTCGATTGGGAAAATACATTCTCCCAAATATTTTTTTAAAATCTCCTACTTTACTCTTTAAAAATGTTGGAATGTATGGAGGAGTGTGCTGGACTAGCCTGGGTCTTGGCTGCACTGGATGGTGACTGCGGGGAGCCTGCTTTGGAGCTGCATGTCCTGCCTGCCCATACCCCCCTACTCCCCTCCCCCCCACACACACTCTTCTGCTGGCTGGTGAATCCCGAGGACACTGGGAACCACTGAGACTGGGCCAGGAGTGGCAATACTCCACGGCGCGGCCTCTGTGCACATGTAGATGCCTTAGGGGCTATCTGGCTGAGGAGGTTGCTCCCCCATCAGGCCCCTGAAGTTTGGCATAGTTGGCGGTGCCCCTGCTGCTGTGTGTGGGCAATGCGGTAGGAGCGGATTCCCTGGGAGTGGATTGGTGCAGCCTGCGGGAGTGTGGTGACCTGGTCAGCCAGGCACACCGCCCGTTTCTTTAGTTATTTGGAGGCCTTCGCTCGTAAGCCACTTGATGACAGGAGCACCTCACTTCCGAAGGCGGGGGATCCCCCACTCGCAGTGCTTGTGCAGACTATTGACCTGGCGAACTCCCTCCCAAGGGCTGGGCCTGGGTTGGCGCTCGAGACCAAGATAACGCTGTAGCACTGGCTGCTCGTGCTGCCTGAGGGTAAGTGGGGCAGAGGCTTGAGTGAGGTGGACACCCTCACCAATGTTGGTTTCCGTGATTCTTGGATAGGCACTATTAAGGGGTGAGACAGACAGGCCGCCACCACCGGCATCAATCAATCTAAACCAAGATGGGTCAATATACTGCATCGACCTCCACAGCTGCGGGCACCTCTGATGTCCCATTGAGGGGGCAGCCACCCCCTTCCCATCCGATTTTGCAACCCCCTTAAGGGTGATCCATGACTCAAGTCCATCTCCTCTCCCAGTCTCCCTCATCCCCCCCCCTCTATATGGTCCCGATGTCTCCCTCGACCCCTCCCTTTCTGCCGCCTTCGCTCTTCTCCTCTGTTTCTCCATCACTGTTTCTTTAATTTCTCTTAACCTCCCTGTCCCCTCATCTTACCTCCCTCCCATCTCTTTCTATTGCACCCCTATGTCTCACTCATCACTTCTCTTTCTTCTCCTCAACCTTTCTGTCTCGCACACCCTGATTTTTTTTCTGCCCCCTCTCTCCCTCAACCCACCTCTCATCTCCAATACCACCCGGCGCACCTCGGCCCCCTCTGTCTCCCTCATCTTCTATTCCCCCATCAGGTCTCCCTCACTGTCTCTCCCTGTTACTTACCCTCCTTTGCACGGTTTCTCTGCCGTCCTACCCTCTGTGACAGACTGAGCAGCAGTAGGGACAGTGCTCTCTTTCTCGCTCCCTGGAACAGGTGTAAGAGGGCTCATGTAACTATATGTGCAGGGTTAGAATGAGGACCAAAAGTGAAGTGCTCCAAATCAAGCATTTGTAATGCAATAGGGCTTGCATTTGCAAGAATTTGAGCTGTTGTCATTCTAAATAGAAAAGTCTTTTTTTGTCGTGTGTTTTGAAAACCTGCAAGCGGTGCATAAATACGCACTTTGTAGGGTTTCCGAACTAAAAGGCATTGTCATTTACAATGCCAATAGCTCAAACTGTCGTAAATGCGAGACATTTTGCATAGAAAAGGCTTGTTAAAAAAGTTCCATGGGCCTCCAGCAAGGAAGAATAGAGCACGCTGTGCATGCTGTGTGCTTCATGGAGATCACGCTGAAGAGTTGGAAGGGAAAAGACTTCTTCTAACAAGCAGACACCAAAAAGGAGCCTAATGATGAGCATTTATGTAGCACGTAAATGCTGTTCGTAGCAGGTTAAGCTGATAGATGAATTGGTCGGAGATGTTCTTACCTTGATATTGGAGCCATGAACCTCTGCCAGGAGAATCTGTTCTGGTTTTAGCCCACAGAGATCACTGAGCTGCTTTTTCAACCCTGTATACTTTTCATCCATGTTCAATCTCAGCCCATACCGGATAGGAGTGGTACCATCTAATTTAATAACTTGAAAACAAAGGAAGACATTTTGAGCAAGGACAAAGTTTAATTTATAGAACATATTTAACAAATTTTCTTAACTAATGGCTTCCACCATTTTCAGTAACTAACACACAGACTAGTGAATAATAATGCATCTATGTTTCTGATTATCGGAAAGGGGCTCAACGCCAGTGAAACTGGGGTGTTTTCACGTTCTAGGTCTCAGCGCGCTTTAAAAAGAATGAAGACCTGGTACCAAGGCACCTTGTTTTATTATGTATGTTAGTCACACTCTTATTTAGCTAAGAGTTTTCTGCCATCTAGTGAAAATCCTTTGCAAAGCAGAAAAGGGACAGCAAACCTGTTCACACGCGGGAACCATGGGTGTGTATGAATGCATGTATGAATATGCGGTTTACATGCGCGAACCTTCGGTGTGTATGAATGCCTGTATGAATATGCCGTTACACATGTGAACCTTCGGTGTGTATGAATGCGTGTATGAATATGCCGTTTAAATCGTGAACCTTCGTTGTGTATGAATATGCGGTTTACAAGTGCAAACCTTCTGTATGTATGAATATGCGGTTTGCAAACCTTCTGTGTGTACGTATGCATGTGTGGATGTGTTGTTTACAAGTGTGATTCTTCAGTGTGTATGAATGCGTGAATGAATATGCCGTTTACACATGCAAACCTTTGGTTTGTATGAATATGCTGTTTACACATGCAAACCTTTGGTGTGTACGAATGCGTGAATGAATATGCCATTTACATGTGCGAACCTTCAGTGTGTATGAATATGCGGTTTACACATGCGAACCTTCATTGTGTATGAATATGCCAATTATACGCACGAACTATTGGTCATTTACAAGCACGAACCTTCGGTGTGTTTGAATGCATGTATGAATATGCCATTTACGCACGCAAACCTTTGTTTATGCCGTTTATAGGCGTGAACCTTTGGAGTGTATGAACGTGTGAATGAATTTTCCGTCTATGCACGTGAACCTTCGGTGTTTATGAATATGCCGCTTACAAGCGAGAACCTTCGGTGTGTATGAATATGCTGTTTACAAAAGCAAACCTTCAGTGTGTATGAATATGCTGTTTACACGCACTAACCTTCGGTGTCTATGTAGCACAAGTTACTTACCTTCGGTAACGATATATTAGTATTAGATTCCTTACCTTAGAATATCCCCATGCGTCAGTCTGGATACGGAACGTTTTGCGTAGCAGTACCCCTGTGTGTCGGTAGGTGTAGTCTGCGGCTCCGTGTCCGTCGTCGGCATCGTTGACGCCGATTTGACGTCACCGGAGTACTTCGACGCCGCCCTCGCGCGGACGTCAGTTCTTATACACAGATTTTCCGCGCCAGAAACGCAGAGCCATGATAAAAACCAACACTGGTGCCATGAAAACTAGGGCCCTCAAAGGGATAAACATTAACCCTAGATATCGGTTTGCAGAAGGGGGAGGATGGGTCGGGCGGTAAGGAATCTAATACTAACTACTGTTTCTTACAGATATATCGTTACCGAAGGTAAGTAACTTGTGCATCTGTAAGAAACAGGTTAGTATTAGATTCCTTACCTTAGAATAGATACCCCAGCAATACCAACCCCGGTGGTGGGTCTGCGAACCAATGATCACACCAGAAAGTCCTGGAGAACGGAACGGCCGAAAAAGCCATCTCTCCAGACTTGGCTGTCCAGGCAGTAGTGTCTAGCAAACGTGTGCAGCAAGGCCCACGTAGCTGCCTGACAAATGTCCTGCAAGGGGACTCCCCGACCCAGGGCAGTAGTAGACGCTGTGGCCCCAGTGGAATGGGCACGCAGCCCCACAGGAGGCTCCTTTTTAGCCAGAGAATAACAAGCCTTGATGCACAAGACGACCCATCGGGAAATGGTCCGTTAGTGCACTGCCCGTCCCTTCTTCGCGCCCACGTAACCAACAAAGAGCTGGTCATCCACCCGGAACTGGCGTGTGCGATCCAGATAGTATGAGAGCACACGTTTTGGGTCCAGACGGTGAAGCCTCTCTTCCTCTTTCGAGGGATGCGGAGGCGGAAAGAAGGTGGGTAAGGTGATGGACTGCCCGATGTGGAAGGCTGTGACTATCTTGGGTAGAAAGGAGGGACGCGTCCTATAACAACTTTGTCCGGATGGACAGAAAGGAAAGGAGGTTGTGAAGAAAGAGCCTGGAGCTCACTCACCCTCCTGGCACAGGTGATGGCAACCAGGAATGCAGTCTTAAGAGTGAGAAGACGAAGAGGACAGTTATGAAGCGGCTCGAAGGGAGGGCACATCACACAAGTTAGAACAAGGTTCAAGTCCCACTGAGGCATCAAAAAAGGAACAGGGGGAAACATATGAGTGATGCCCTTCAAGAACCTATTTACAACCGGGGACTTGAACAGACAGGGCTGATCAGGTAGCCTTAAGAAGGCGGAAATGGCAGAGAGGTAACCCTTAAGAGTGCCCAGAGCAGAGCCCTACCGGGCAAGAAAAAGAAGAAAGAGGAGAACCTCAGAAAGGGGGGCAGAGAGTGGATACACAGCCTTTGCCACAAATTTGTTCCACCTGCAGGCGTATACTGATTTTGTGGAGGGACGCTAGGCTGCTAGAATTACATCGCAGACTTCAGGAGGCAAGTCAAATGGCCTCAACTGTCGCCGTTCAATCTCCATGCATGGAGATGGAGACTGGACAGGTTCAGGTGGAGGACCGTCCCCTGCTGCTGCGACAGAAGGTCCTCCTGAAGAGGCAGGCGAATCGGGGGATCGACTGACATGCTGAGTAGCTCGGGATACCAGTATCTTCGTGCCCAGTCAGGAGCCACAAGGATGACTTGGGCCCGGTCGCGCCTGATCTTCTTCAGCGCTCTGGGCAGAAGTGGTATAAGCGGAAAGGTGTACAACAGACCGCAACTCCACTCGCGATGAAAAGCGTCGCCGAGCGAGTGCCGCCTTGGAAATTCCAACGCGCAGAACTGATGACATTGCGCTTTCTCTTTGGTGGCGAATAGGTCTAACCAAGGCTCTCCCCATTGCTGAAAGAGGCATTGCGCCACGTCCGAGTTCAACGCCATTCGTGATTCATCATGCACCAACGGCTGAGTTCGTCCGCCTAGGCGTTCAGGGAACCTGCCAGGTGTTGTACCACCAGGGTCACAGCCTGATGTTCCAGCCATTGCCAGAGGTGCAGAGTCTCCTGGCACAGGGTCCACGACCCCACCCCACCCTGTTTGTTGAAGTACCACATGTCGGTGTTGTTGTCCGTGGACACCTGCACTACACTCCCCCGGACAGAGGGGAGGAATGCTTTCAGTGCAAGCCGTATCTCACGCAGCTCCAAAAGGTTGATGTGGAGCCGGGACTCCGCCGGAGACCAGAGGCATCTGATCTCCGCCTCCCCCATGTGGCCCCCCCCAGCCCAGGAAGGACGCATCGGTCACAACTACGTGCTCCGGTTGGGGTAGGGAGAGGGATCTGCCGCTGACCCAATTGCGGTCCGTGAGCCCCCACTGCAACTGTCTTGCAGTGCCCCCCGAGATCAAGACGTGGTCGGACAAGTTGCGCTGATGCTGGGCCCACTGAAACTTCAGGTCCCACTGCAGAGCCCGCATCCGCCACCTGGCATGATGCACCAGAAGGATGCAGGAGGCCATCAGCCCCAGAAGCCGCAGCGTCAACCTGACCGAGACTCGGGATAAAGGCTGAAAGATCGGAATCAGAGCCTGAATATCCCGAACCCGCTGTTCGGGAGGATAAACCTGAAACTGCGCAGAGTCTAGAACCGCTCCGATGAAGAGGAGCTTCTCAGAGGGACACAGGTGTGACTTCGGCACATTGATGGAGAACCCCAGCAGGTGCAGGAGGTCGGCCGTAGTCTGGAGGTGGCTGACGACTGTCAGGGGCGAGCCTGCCTTCATCAACCAGTCGTCTAGATAGGGGAAGGCTGACACCCCTAATCTGCGCAGATTAGCTGCGACCACCGCCATCACTTTCGTGAACACCCAAGGGGCGCTGGTAAGGCCGAAGGAGAACACGGTAAACTGAAAGTGCTCGTGGCCTACTGTAAACCGCAGGTAATGCGGGTGGGCCGGCAGGACGGGGATGTGGAAATAAGCCTCCTGCAAGTCCAACGTTACCATCCAGTCTCCAGGGTCTAGGGCAGCTAAAACCTGAGCCGAAGTGAGCATCTTGAACTTTTCCTTCCGGAGGAAGCCGTTGATGTTTCGCAGGTCCAAGATAGGGCGTAGGCCCCCTTTGCCCTTCTTGGGAACCAGAAAGTAGTGGGAGTAACAACCACACCGTCTTTCTGGCCCAGGAACGCGCTCGACGGCCCCCTTGGCCAAGAGGGCCGTAACTTCCTCTTGCAGAAGTTTCAAGTGATCCCCCGACACGCGGTAGCACTGCGGTGGCATGGCTGGAGGGGTCGCCTCGAAGGGTAGGGAGTAGCCTCTTCAGACGATTTGCAGCACCCACCTGTACGATGTGATGTTGCGCCAGTGGAGTAGGTGATGGCGAACCCTACCCCCCACTGGCGTGAAATGGACCTGAAAGCTCGGACTAGGAAGGCTTTGAGGCGGATGCTGCGGGGGTGGATGTGGACTGGCCTCGCCGTTGTCCCCTGGCACCGCCACGGCGGTTACCACGTCCGCCTCCGTGCTGGATGTTAGTCTGCGGCCCGTGGCTGGCAGGACGTGGGGGGGGTGCCCCTTCCTTGGCCACTAAAGGAGCGAAAGTCAACAGTTTGCTGGCACAGGACCGACAGGTCCAAGGACTTGGCCGTAGCTCTGCAGTCCTTAAAGCGCTCAAGCGCATTGTCTGCTTTGTCGCCAAAGAGGCGACGGCCATCAAACGGCATGTCCAGAAGGGTGTTCTGTACATCAGCCGAAAAATTGGCGGACCTCAGCCAGGTGTGGCGGCGAACCGCCACCGTCATTGCAATCGCCCTGCACTGCGAGTCCGTGGTATCCAGCCCACATCGAATGGAATACCATGCCGCATCTCACCCCTCCGCAAGGGCTTGGGCGAGTTTAACCTGGGCCTCCTCCGGGCATTGTGGCAGCACGTCCGCGACCGTGTCCCACAGAGAGTGGGTATAACGGCCCAAAAGGCAAGCGGTGTTGACCGACTGCCACCCCAAACGAAGTGACAACATCTTTTTCACGTACTGTTCATACCTTTTGGATTCCCGATCAGGGGGAGCTGTCGGGAATGCGGTCTGGGAATTAGAGGCCTGGATTACCAGGCTCTCTGGGGTGGGGTGGGTTGACAGGCAGCAAGGGTCGCCCAGGGCCAGGGGGACCTGTAGCGGGCCTGGACCAAGTGCCCAACAGAACTTCAGTTAAGGCCTCGTTGAACGTCAGTAGAGGCTCCAAAGAGCTTGTCTGCGGTTTGAGGACCTCAGTGAGGAGGTTAGTCCTCACGGCCGCGACGGGAGCTCCAGAGCCAAGGCCTTGGCTGCCCTCGTCAACACCACACTGTAGGCAGCCCCCTCCTCCGTATCCACGGTAGGAAGGGAGACAAATCCAGTATCGGGCGAAGTGTCCAAACCACTGGCCTCCCCTAGCTCACCTGCCCAGTCCAGAAAAGACTGGCACTCCCGTGCCATAGGGTCCTCAGACCCCTCCCAATCCGCCTCGCCCTCCATCTCCTGGTACTCAGCTTCAAATGATGGGGCCGGAACATAGAATATTTCACTTCTCTTGACGTCGAATGCGGCGTCGATCGATGCCGTTCCGAAGTCGGAACCGGATCGAGGGGGGGGGGGGGGGAATCGGGGACGACGTCGTCCGGGGACAGCGTCGGGGGCGACACCCTAGGCGTCTACGCCAGCAGAGGGGTCGTTAGGTCGACCAGCGGCGACCTGGATCCGACGGATACGGAGTGGCCCTGCGGCGTCGGGACCGAAGTCGCCGATGGAGCCGGGGCCGAAGCACCCGACGGCGCCGGGGCCGAAGCACCCTGCTCGCTTGGGCTCCCAGTCGAGACCGCGGGGCCCAAAGGCGCCGCGGAACCCGATCTCCTCCGCGTCGCGTTCTGCCCAGGGACCAGCGGGTATGGAGCAGGCCGCGACATCTGCGGCTCCAACGGAGCTGCGTGGGCGGTATTGCCCGAACCCCCGGACACGTCGCGTGAGCGTCGGGGGGAGTCAGAAGAGCGGTGTCACTTCTTCGACTTCTTGTGCCTCTTACCTGAGGACTTGGAGCCCGACGAGTGGTGTCGACTTGCCGAGCTGTGATGACTTCAGGCCCGCGACCGGTCCCTCGACCTCCTCCTGGATAGGGACCTCGAGCGGCGCGGGGCTGACTATCGGAGCTCGAGGCGCTTACGGAACCGCTCCCGCCTAGCTTTCGACGTCAATCAATCGAATCAATCAATCGAAGCATTTATATAGCGCACTACTCACCCGGAGGGTCTCAAGGCGCTAGGGGAGGGGGGGTCCGCTACTGCTCGAACAGCCAGGTCTTGAGCTGCTTCCTGAAGGCAAGTTGGTCCTGGGTCAGGCGGAGGTGGGTCGGGAGGGAGTTCCAAGTCTTGGCGGCCAGGTAGGAGAAGGATCTTCCTCCTGTGGTGGCTCTTCGGATGCGGGGGACGGAGGCGAGGGCGTGGCCGGTCGATCGAAGCTGGCGTGTGGGGGCGTAGAAGTTGAGGCGGCTGTTGAGGTATCCTGGGCCTTGGTTGTGTAGGGCTTTGTGTGCGTGGGCGAGGAGCCGGAAGGTGATTCTCTTGTTGACCGGGAGCCAGTGCAGATCTCTCAGGTGTCCGGAGATGTGGCTGCGTCGGGGGATGTCCAGGATGAGTCGTGCAGAGGCGTTCTGAATCCGCTGGAGTCTCTTCTGGAGTTTGGCGGTGGTTCCGGCGTAGAGGGAGTTGCCGTAGTCCAGACGGCTGGTGACTAGGGCCTGGGTGACCGTCTTCCTGGTCTCGGTGGGGATCCACCGGAAGATCTTACGTAGCATGCGCAGGATGTTGAAGCACGACGAGGAGACGGCGTTGACTTGTCTGGTCATGGAGAGGGAGGAGTCCAGGATGAAGCCCAGGTTGCGTGCGTGGTCTGTTGGTTTGGGTGCGCTGCCCAGGGCGGGGGGCCACCAGGAGTCGTCCCAGGCGGAGGGTGAAGATCCCAGGATGAGGACTTCCGTCTTGTCCGAATTCAGTTTCAGGCGGCTGTTCATCATCCACTTGGCTACGTCTGTCATCTCTTCGTGTAGGTTGGCTCTGGCGGTGGCGGGGTCGTTGGTGAGGGAGAGGATCAGCTGGGTGTCGTCGGCGTAGGAGATGATGTTGAGGTTGTGTTGGCGTGCGATGGCTGAGAGGGGGCTCATGTAGACGTTGAAGAGGGTTGGGGCTGAGCGAGGAGCCTTGGGGAACGCCGCAGATGACTTCGGTGGCTTCTGATCTGAACGGGGGGAGGCGGACTCTCTGTGTCCTTCCGGCGAGGAACGAGATGATCCATTCCAGTGCCTTCTCCTTGATTCCGACGTTGCTGAGGCGCCGCACTAGGGTACGGTGGCAGACAGTGTCGAAGGCCGCAGAGAGGTCTAGGAGGATGAGGGCCGCTGTTTCTCCGTTGTCGAGCAGGGCTCGGATGTCATCGGTGGCTGCGATCAGGGCGGTCTCGGTGCTGTAGTTGGCCCGGAAGCCGGACTGCGAGAGGTCGAGGGATCCGTTCGTCTCGAGGAAGGCGGCCAGCTGCTTGTTGACGGTCTTCTCGATGACTTTTGCAGGAAACGGGAGCAGCGAGATGGGGCGGTAGTTCGTGAGGTCGGTGGGGTCGGCTGATGGCTTCTTTAGTAGAGCGCTGAGTTCGGCGTGCTTCCAGCTCTCCGGGAACGCAGCTGTGTCGAAGGAGGTGTTGATGATGTCCCGCAGGTGGGGTGCGATGACAGCGTCGGCCCTGTTGAAGATGTGGTGAGGGCAGGGGTCGGTCGGAGATCCGGAGTGGATGGAGATCATCGTGCGGATGGTGTCTTCGGTGCTGATCGGGGTCCAGGCGCGGAGGGTGGTGGTGGGGGGCGGTGGTTCCGTCATGGCGTGCGTCGGTTGAGTGCTGAAGCTGTTGTGTATGTCCGCGATCTTGTTGTGGAAGTAGGAGGCTAGGGAGTTTCAGAGGTCTTGCGAAGGGGTGATGTAGTTGTTTCCGGAGTTGGGGTTGGAGAGCTCTTTAACGATGTTGAAGAGTTACTTGCTGTTGTGTGCGTTGTTGTCAAGTCGTTCCTTGAATGCAGTTTTCTTGGTGGCGTGGATCAGTTGGTGGTGTTTTCGGGTGGCGAGCTTGAGGGCAGTCATGTTGTTCGGTGTTGGGTCTCTGCGCCAGGCTTTCTCGAGTGCTCGGCAGTTCTTCTTGGAGCTCTTGAGTTCGTCGGTGAACCATGGGGCTTTCTTGCTGCCGGGTCTGCTAGGCGGGGTCTTCAGAGGGGCGAGGTCGTCTGCGCAGTTGCTGATCCACTTCGTGAGGTTGGTGGCCGCCTGGCTTGGGTTAGTTGCGCTAGTGGGAGGGTTCATGCTCAGGGAGGTCGCGAGCTGGTCGGCTGTGATCTTGTTCCAGCTTCTGCGTGCAACCTGTTGTTGGTGGTGGTGGATCGTGGTCCTTCTGAAGCTGAAGTGGATGCAGCTGTGGTCCGTCCAGTGGAGTCCGGTGGCGTGGCTGAAGGTGATGTCCTTGCTGGATGAGAACACGGGGTCGAGTGTGTGTCCGGCGTAGTGGGTGGGGGTGGTCACCAGCTGCTTGAGACCGAGGTTGGCGAGGTTGTCCAGCAGGGTGGTGGTGTTGCGGTCGTTGTTGTTCTCCAGGTGGAAGTTGAGGTCCCCGAGGAGGATGTAGTCAGCGGAGAGGAGGGCGTACGGGCTGATGACGTCGGCGATGTCTTCGCTGAATTGTGTGCGTGGTCCTGGGGGTCTGTAGATGAGGGTGCCTCTGAGGGTGGTCTTGGGGTTGATGTGGATCTGGAAGTGCAGGTGTTCGGCGGGTGCGAGGGTGTCGTCGGTGTTGGTCGTGATGCGGATGGTGTTCCTGTGGATGATGGCGATGCCTCCTCCTGTCTGGTTGACGCGGTCCCTCCGGATGATCTTGTAGCCGTCCGGGATGGCGATGGCGATGTCGGGCGCTGAGGAGGCGTTCATCCAGGTTTCCGTGAGGAAGGCGACGTCTGGGGCTGTGGTGTCGAGCAGGTTCCAGAGCTCGACGGCGTGTCTGTGGATGGAGCGGGTGTTGAGCAGGATGCACCTGAGGTGGTTGCTGCTGGTGCTCGGCTTGGTCGGTGCTGGTGTAGTGCAGGTCCGGATGCAGGTGAACTTGCAGGAGTGGCAGCAGAAGGGTCCGTGGGTGCGTCTCGGGGTGGCTCGACAGCAGCCCGGGATTCGGCCGGCGTTGAGTGCGTAGAGTTCGGTGGCGTTGTAGGTCCGGCGGGTGGGCTGGTGTCTGCGGGAGACAGGGGTCCTGGCACTGGGCGCGGTCCAGGCGCGGACGGGCGCAGACGGGCTTACCTTTGGTGCTCATTCGGTGCTCCCGCTGCGCGCGGTCGCTCAGGGGGCGTCATAAGTAGGGGGACGGGAGGGCGGGTCAGCTGGGTTGGCGGGAGCGGGGCGGTCAATGGGCTGGTGGTGGGCGGGGCCGCAGGGGGTCAGCGGCGGGAAAAACTGGCGGCCGTGCGGCTCAGCTGAGGCTGGGTCGCTCGGGTGCAGGGAGGGCAGCGGCGGCAGGAGCAGGCGGGCGGGAGTCCCAGCAGGAACGGCAGGAGCAGGTAGCGGCTGGAACAAGGGGGGTGACCCGGCCTACTGAAAGGCGCAGTGGTCACTCCTGAGCACACCGACGATCCCTTAAGTAGGGGGACGGGAGGGCGGGTCAGCTGGGTTGGCGGGAGCGGGGCGGCCAATGGGCTGGTGGTGGGCGGGGCCGCAGGGGGTCAGCGGCGGGAATAACTGGCGGCCGTGCGGCTCAGCTGAGGCTGGGTCGCTCGGGTGCAGGGAGGGCAGCGGCGGCAGGAGCAGGCGGGCGGGAGTCCCAGCAGGAACGGCAGGAGCAGGTAGCGGCTGGAACAAGGGGGGTGACCCGGCCTACTGAAAGGCGCAGTGGTCACTCAAGGCCCGTCAGTGGGGGCAAGACTTGTCATTGTGGTCGGCCCCTAAGCAATACAGGCACCAGCGATGGGGGTCGGTAACCGACATCAGTCGGCTGCAGTCGGCACAGGGTTTGAACCCGGGAATCCCTACCGGCACCGATGGAGTCGTTTGACTCTAAAAACAGATCAAAAGGATCGAAAAAGTTTAGTCAAAAACTGACTAATGGGTACCACTTTTTCTGGATCGGCGCGGGAAAAAGCGAGGGCGGCGTCTAAGTACTCCGGTGACGTCATCCCGGCGCCAAAGACGCAGACGACAGATGCGGAGCCGCAGACGATGCCTACCGACGCGCAGGGGTACTGCTACGCAAAACTTTCCGGATCCAGACTGACGCCTGGGGATATTCTAAGGTAAGGAATCTAATACTAACCTGTTTCTTTAGATTATGCAGTTTACACGTGCAAATCTTCAGTGTGTATGAATAGGCGATTTACACGTGCAAACCTTCAGTGTGTATGAATATGCCGTTTACACGCACGAACCTTCGGTGTGTATGAATATGCCATTTACACACACGAATCTACGGTGTGTATGAATATGCCGTTTACACTTCTGCCTGGGCCACAAAGGGGCTGTTAGTATCATTCTGCACGGTTCTTTTTTCATCTTCGTGAGCCCTTGTGGCAGCAGGGGAATCGGTGGAAACGCGTAGGCAAAGACGCCTGACCATGCCATTGAAAACGCATTCACCCCATGAGCCCCTTTGGTGACGCCAGCTTGCAAAGAATTGGCACTTCTTGTTCTGGGCTGTGGCAAACAGATCCGCTGTGGGTATTCCCCACTTGGCAAAGATGGTCAACAGCGTGTCCTGATCCAGCTCCCACTCGTGACAGGCCGTTGTTTGCCTGCTGAGAGTGTCCACTGTTGTGTTTTGATCTCCTGTAAGATGTATGGCCTTCAGTCACTCTGTGATCTATCGCCCATTTCCATATTTTCTGAGCTTCTTTTGACAGAGAGATTGAGAGATCTTGTGCCCTCCTGTTTGTTTATGTAGTGCATTGCCGTTGTGTTGTCTGTCTGCACTAACACTGATCTCCCTTCTATTCTTGGCAGGAAGGCCAACAATGCTAATCCTATTGTCCTTAATTCCAATAGGTGTATGTGAAGGTGTTGTTCCTGTCTGTTCCATCGGCCGCTGACTTGTAACTCCTGTAGTACTGCTCCCCATCCTTCGAGAGAGGCATCCGTGGTAACTACTAACAGAGCTGGTTTGGTCAGGAAGGACAGACCCACCAAGATATTGTTCCTGCGAGTCCACCACTTTACCGCCTGCAACATTGGTTGCGTGACTTTGATCTTGTCCTCGAAGGATTCCTTTGCTTGGCACCACTAAAGGTCTAGCTCTTCTTGTAACGGCAGCATTCTCAAACGACATAGGGAAATGAGTGGTATGCATGAAGACATCGTCCCCAGAAGCGATTTATATTTTCGGACTGAAGGAGACTTTCTTCTCCTGAATTCTTTGGCTAGAGAGACGAGTCCCAATTGCCTCTCTATGGATGGGAATGCCTTGTTTTGCGATGTATCTAGGATTGCACCTAGAAACCTGATCGTTCTGGCTGCAGAGATGATTTTTCCATGTTTAAGCTCAGGCCCAGATCTGCAAACAACTCCATGCAAGCCAAAGTCAAAGCGTGAGCTGCCTCCTGCGATGGTACCTTTACTAACCAGTCGTCCAGGTATGGGAATATTTGGTGTTTTTGCCTTCGGAGATAGGCTGCCACTGGCGCCAGACATTTTGTAAAACTTCTGGGTGCAGATTTGAGGCCGAATGGCAGCACTTTGAATTGGTAATGGTCTTTGGACACTGTAAAATGAAGGAACTTTCTGTGGGACAGATGGATGGGGATATGAAAATATGCATCCTGTAAATCTAGGGAGGTCATCTGATCTCCTGGGATTAAGAGCAGCAGAATATCTTGGAGGGTCACCATTCTCAATGACTGTTTTTTGAGATAGGCATTTGGGGACCGTAGGTCCAAGATCGGAAGCCACCTGATAGCATCCTTTCTGATCAAGAAGAAACGGGAATAAAATCCGTGTCCGGCACCGGTTCTATTGCTCTATTCGGAGCATTGCCAGAATCTCCCGACGCATCTGAGACAGGTGTTTTACTTCTTGATATGTAGGTGGCGTGGGAGGAGGGAAGTATAGGAATTCCAGAGTATTTCCGAATTTTATTATGTGGAGGACCCATTTGTCCGATGTTATTTTCTGCCACTGTTGTAAATAATGAGTCACTCTTCCACCCAGGGGAACATTTGACATGGTAGGAGGATAAGAACCCAGAACTTGAAAGTTGTCATTGCCTTTTATTGTTATCTTTCCCTGAACGACCTCCTCGTCCTCTGGGTGTGGACTTAGAGTAGCCCCAGAGTGTTTCTGGCCATATTGCTGCCGGTAGGCCTGCGAATAGGATGTGTATCTTCCTTGCTGGTAGCTACCTCTATACGAAGGTTGTCCTCTTCCACGGACGCCTCGAAAGGGCACCTTCCGGTAACGTACCCACGGCTTTCGCCGTATCAGTGTCCTTCTTAATACTCTGAAGAGTCTCATCCACTAGACATCCAAACAGATCCTCCCCATCAAAAGGTAGATCCAGAATCTTATTTTGGACCTCCGGTCTTAAGGCCGTGGCCCTCAGCCAATCCAGGCGCCGCAAAACTGCTGCTCCTCCTAGGGAACGAAAGGCTGTGGTAACTATGTCCATAGCACAATCGATAACTTCAGATGAAGTTCTCTCCCCTTCCTGCAGAACTTTCTTCGCGTCCTGCTTACTGTCTTCCGGAAGGAGGTCGACATATGGTGCTATATCGCACCACATCTGTCTGTTATTTCTGTCCAGGATGGCAAGGGCATTAGCTGCTCTGACAAGGAGAGCTGACATCGAGGAGAATCGTTTACCTGCATTGTCTAAACGCCGTCCCTCCCTGTCTTGAGGTGCAGAAATAGGTGCTGATGGGTTTTTAGATTTTTGTTGCGCTGCCTGCGAAATGATAGAGTCTTGTTTAGGATGGCCCAGCAAACACGCCGGAGCATCCGTGGGCGCTTTATATTTTTTGTCCAACCTCGCTAGTACCGGTGTAACCGTTGCTGGAGTTGTCATCACTTGTAACCCTTCCTTCCATACGTGGTCAATGATTGGTATGGACCTGATTGATTTTTGATAGGGCTCCTTAAAGTCATAAAGAAAACATTCTGGCTGAGTTGTTTTCATCAGCAGCTGAAATCACTTTGCAGCTCTCTCCATTAAGTTGTGGAATCCACCAATATACACTGGTGGAGAATCCGCTGGCACTTGGGTGGGTGATGGTGGAGAGGGAATTAGGTAGTCATTCCATTCTCTCTGGGGTTCCGTTAGCTCCCCTTCTTCGCGGTCCTCATCATCTGTGGTCACAGGATCCTGCTGCTGCTGGACCTGAGGTGTCTGCGGAGCAGTGTCTAGTAGGCTTTCCCTACTGCGGACTGGAGTGGTCGGATTAGAACGAGGACGTGAAGGTGGAACGTCTTGAGGGACCACTGATGGAGGAAACCTCTTCTTATACTCCGCCAACATGAATTGCAAGTCCATCATCATTGAAGATGGCATTGCGACCATCTCTTCCTGAGGCTCTTGTTGGTAGCGATAGTGTGAGAGGCCTGGCATACCCAACGAAGTTGTTGTCGTCGTCGTCAGTGCAGTAGAACCATTCCTCACCGTCCATATCGTAATCGTTGTCGGCGACCCTGTTGTCATCACCGTCGACGACGATCCCGTCGTCGGCATGGCCGTCGTCATCACCACCGTCGTCAAAGATGTCGTCGTCGATGTTACCGGCGTCGACACTGCCGTCGTCGACACTCCCCTCGACACTCCCTTCGACTCACCCGTCGACGCTGACTCTAATACAATCAATGGTAGCTTCTGTACCTCTGTGGTCGTCGCCGTAGACGATGACTTCTTCGTCGACGGCCTCGTCGACGATCCCGTCGACGATGTCGATTCTTTCACTTTATCCTCAGGAATACTAGAGGATGGCTTCTTGAATGATGCTGAAGCCAAAGGTGGTGTCTTTGAAGGCTCAGAAGAGGCTCTTTTGGATCCTTTTTCTCTCAAAGTGTGTCCTTTGCACTCCTTTACTTTTGGCTGAGGAGATTTGGAAGGACTATGCCCTGAAGACCCTTGAGTGGTCTTTTTTAGGGCCTTCTCAGGAAGGTCCCCTGAGGAATGAGCCTGAGGAGATCTTGATCTTTTTTGAGATCTCCTGGACGAAGAGGAGGATTCCTGGTCACTATCACTAGAAACCACCTCCTTTCTGGCCTTGATCTTCTGAAGCCAAATTAAAAGGCGTCCCTCACGATCTCCAAGGGTCTTGCTAGAGAAAGTGCGACATACCTTGCAATCCTTTGCTTGGTGGTCCGGATAAAGACAGTATATGCAGTCTTCATGTGGGTCATCAGTGTAGAGTCTCTTTTTAGAGCAGGTGGCACAGGCTCTAAAAAGACACTTTTTTTCTCTTTTCCAGACATTCTCAAGGATGTAGATGAGAAATAGTTTGCCATATTCTCAAATCCACAAGAAATAGAATGAAATCAAGCTTCTACAAAGTTGGATATCCATAGTTTGAGCAGAGCTCAAAGGAGACTCCCTAGCACAACGTGCCGGTAGAAAATCTGAGGGGCAGAAGGTTCTCTCAGGAGGGTTCTAGAGGGTGAGGAGCTCTGATTGGCTAAGGGAAAAGTTTGGTCCTTTTTTACATAACAAAGCAAAAGGGAAATGGGCCTAGGTCTTTTTTTTCAGTTAGTTATACTGCTAAGCTGCTAAGCATTGCTTTTTTATATACCGGAGACTCCTGTCTCGACGACGGGGAAATGATTCAGGTATGTGAATCTATGAAAGCTCCAATACTGGAGTAATATGCCGTTTACACGCACGAACCTTCGGTGTGTATGAATATGCCCTGTACATGCACGAACCTTCGGTGTGTATGAATATGCCCTTTACCCGCACAAACATTCGGTGCGTATGAATATGCCGTTTACACGCACGAACCTTCGGTGTGTATGAATATGCCCTTTACACGCACGAACCTTCGGTGTGTATAAATATGCCGTTTACATGCACGAACCTTCGGTAAGTATGATTATGCCGTTTACACGCACGAACCTTCGGTAAGTATGAATATGCCATGGTATGGGACAGAGCTCTTGAGGCGGAAAGCCGAGAGCAAGGACGCAATTTTCTAAAGATTACTTTTAAATATTGTGACTGTGATAACCTGTGATTTTACGCAATTTTAAAGATTACTTTTAAACATTGTGACTGTGATAAATGTAAATGTATTTCGATTTATATAGCGCACGAATCACCCAGGGGTCTCAAGGCGCTTGCTTAGGGAACCCGTCCTGGTATTCCCCTGTGAGATACCCCGGCAGGGTATTCACAAGGTGAAAGCCAGGCATCCCGCCGCGAGGGGCCGTAGTGGAGATTAAGCAAGCTATTGCCCAGAGTCGCAGAGTGTGACCCCATGAGTCGAGTAGGCACCGGAGCGAGAATTGTCGAGTCCGTGGAATTTTTTTGAGCCCGAGACCCGCCGAGGCGGGGAATCGAACCCTGGTCCACGGCTGATCTCAGCTTCCGGGTCTGCCGCCTCTAACCACTGAGCCACGCTTCTCCACTAGTGATTTAAAAAAAACTTCTTACCGATTGCTCCCCTGGTGATTGCCTCCCCGCGCAGCCGAGTCAGGTGCTGAAGCGGGGCGGAGGACAACCGCCGTGACCCCCCGGGCAACGCCCACTGACTTAGGCCACGCCCCCCCTCGCTATAAGTAAGCGCGCTTGTTGACCAGCGCTCGTATGGGACAGAGCTCTTGAGGCGGAAAGCCGAGAGCAAGGACGCAATTTTCTAAAGATTACTTTTAAATATTGTGACTGTGATAACCTGTGATTTTACGCAATTTTAAAGATTACTTTTAAACATTGTGACTGTGATAAACTTGTGATTTTAAAAAAACTTCTTACCGATTGCTCCCCTGGTGATTGCCTCCCCGCGCAGCCGAGTCAGGCGCTGAAGCATGGCGGAGGACAACCGCCGTGACCCCCGGGCAACGCCCACTGACTTAGGCCCCCCCCCCTCGCTATAAGTAAGCGCGCTTGTTGACCAGCGCTCGTATGGGACAGAGCTCTTGAGGCGGAAAGCCGAGAGCAAGGACGCAATTTTCTAAAGATTACTTTTAAATATTGTGACTGTGATAACCTGTGATTTTACGCAATTTTAAAGATTACTTTTAAACATTGTGACTGTGATAAACTTGCCGAGTCAGGCGCTGAAGCGGGGCGGAGGACCAACCGCCGTGACCCCCCGGGCAACGCCCACTGACTTAGGCCACGCCCCCCCCATCTGACATTTAAGAATGTGCTGCTTCCGGAGGCGCAGCGGACGGGCGCAGCGGGCGCGCCGGCGGTGCGCCGAAGGCACGCCAAAGGCAAGCCCGTCCGCGACCAGACGGGACCAGGGGCCACAACCCCTGCCCCCCACTCCACCCAGGTCAGGACATATAGCCCGTCGACCATCAAAAATATAAGGAACTCCACCACTGTACAATGTCCGCTCTCCTACCACCCAGCTGAACTTCCCACTCGTTGCACCGGCTGTAAACACCCCTTTGACACCACTGCGCCGCCAGCCACGTCCCAGCCACGTCCCAGGATTACCATATGTTTATGCTAAATTGCCGTTCCCTACCACGGCACAGCACACAAATGTTCGTATTATTAGAAGAATATAATTGTTGAAAATAGCAATGTGTATGTACATAAGCGGCGTTCATTTGTGTTCACAGTACCCCTTGTTGTAAGCAGAACGGATATCGCTAAAACACTGACTGTGTTATCCCGCTAGCATAGACCCATGCACACACGTACACGACAGCCATTTTAGGTATCATGGTCTCCTTGTTCATGATCGATCATCAGCCCCTTCCCTGACCCTGCAAGCTTCCCCCATGCACCCTGACTGCCCCCCCGCCCTCACATGTACAAGTCATGAGCACCTCCCCTCCCGCATGACTCTGTCTCTAGGGATCACACCCCACGCCTGACCAACACCTCCTTTCCTTCCATGAATACCCCTCCTCTGATGACCCCGACCTCTGAGCCTGAATGTCTGCACGGACCGCTGGTCATCCCTTAGCCCGAGGATACAGTTTATTGCCCACTACTGTATGCACTCGCCTCTCTTGAAAGGAGCCACTATTGATCATGACCACCCCACCCCCTGAGATTCGATCAGGCACACACATTCCAATGGAATCAGCAGAACACTCAGCTACGTGACAGCCCCCTCCTATTGCATGGAGGATAAGGGCCCCTACTGTAGCCACGTGTTGGAATATCTTCATACTTCACAATGTCTTGATTGTAATGAAGGATGTGTGTGTGCCTTAAACCTGTGTATAAAAGACGAAGCCTCAGAGAAACTTGTTAGAGCACCTCCCGAAGACACTATGCGAGTGTCCCAAATGACATGCTCTCCTCATGAGAAATAAACCTTTTTCCTTGTCTTCCTGCTTCCAGTGCCCGTCTCTTCATTTGGTAATTATTTACGATGGAAACTAAGAGGCGCCTTGCGCCAGCAGCCTGGGCATCCGGTTCGTTATGGGCTGACTTTTCTACATAATCCAGATGCCATCTTCCTGACCGAGACATGGCTCATGTATCATTCAGAGCCAGACATCGTCTCAGCCCTACCCCCCGGGGTTCAAATTCATAGACTAGACCGGACTAAGGGGAGAGGTGGAGGCCTGGCCATCATTCTAAAAGACAAGTATCGTTGCCGCACCATTATCGAACCTATCCCTGAGTGCGAGAGCCTAGCATTTAGCATAGACTTCACTGCGAACAGCTCCTTCTCTGGCACCTTGATATATCGCCCCCCAGACCCAGGGAAGCTGTTTCACAGATCTCTCCCAGGTATTATTGCTAATCGTATTCTAACCTCGGCTAACTACACGGTCCTAGGAGATCTTAATTTCCATTTCAACTCCCCCACAGATCTTGCTGCCGGGGAATTAACAGAGGACCTAGCAGCCCTTCAGCTGATCCAGCTGGTTAAAGCCCCCACCCATGAAAAGGGCAACCTCCTTGACCCGATATTCAGTAACTGCACTGAATTAATGGTGGGGCAACCCACCTGCCTTCCATGGTCGGACCATTTTTTAGTTCCACTTTCCTGGTCTACCCTCAAGCCCCCTTCATCGACCCCCCAACCCATAACCAAGAGAAACTGGAAAGAACTTCCCATAGAACCATGGATATCCAACCTAGAATGCTCTCCCCCACTACCCTGCACAGACCCCAACCAAGCAAATAAAAACTATGAGGGTTGGATCAGGGAGTCATTGGACACGATCCTCCCTCTATGGAAATCCATCCCCACGAGGTCGCATAAATCTGCGCCCTGGTTTTCAGACTCCTTGAGAGACCAAAAACGCCTCTGCAGGAAAAAAGAGAGAGCTTGGCGACTCGATTTTCTTCCTGGAAAAAAATCCCAATATAAAAAGGCAATCAAGGACTACAGAAATGTGGTCAGAGCGGCCCAGGCATCCTACTTCGCAGACCAAATAATGGCAGCCAAATCAAAACCTAAGGAAATTTTCCACTTAGTTAAAAAATGTATTAACGTGAACACCGCTCCCCCTGTTACAAAAACGCTAGAACAATGTAACAAACTTGCTGACTTCTTTCATAATAAAGTCACTCAGATCTACTCCGCCTTTCCGACACTAGCCAGCAATCCAGAAATACCCAATCATATTTCTCCGAGCAATCCTCCCCCCCCAGGGCAGCCAATTCTGGAACGTTTCCCTCCATTAAACCTGGACACACTGCACCAACTGGCACGTCAAGTTAAATCCGGCTCTCCCCTTGATCCTGCCCCACCAGAGATACTGCTCCAGGCAAGCCAAACCACTCTCCCCGTGGTGTTGGACCTCCTTAACGCCTCCATATCCTCTTGTACAGTACCCACTGGATGGAAGAGAGCTATGGTTCGGGCACTGTTGAAAAAACCCACCCTCAACCCAGAAGATCACTCCAGTTACCGCCCAATCTCACTACTCCCTTGGGTAAGTAAGGTGCTGGAGAAGCACATAAACACCCAGCTTGTACAATTTCTGGAAAACAACTCACTCCTCGACCCAACCCAGACAGGATTCAGGCCCAAGCACGGCACTGAAACTGCCCTGCTCGCGGTCACCGAAGAGTCACGAAAGATACTAGATCAGGGAGGATCAGTGGCAGTGATCCTCCTTGATCTAAGCGCGGCCTTCGACACGGTCAGTTATGCCACCTTGCTGAACCGTTTGTGCAACATCGGCGTCACAGGTGATGCTTTAAGATGGCTTGACTCATTCTTGAACAATAGATCCTTTCAGATCTTTGACGGGGACACAAGATCAGCCAGTAAACCCCTGAACTGCGGGGTACCGCAGGGCTCTTCACTGAGCCCTGCGTTGTTCAATGTATACATGAAGCCGTTGGCTGGGATCGTCGAACCTTATGGCATAAAAATTGTATCATATGCTGACGATACCCAGCTAGTGGTTTCACTGGCTCAAGAGGGCACCAGACATACTTCAGGAAGTCTGATGAACTGCCTAGAGGATATCAAGAAGTGGATGACATGCTCCTCCTTAAAACTTAATGGAGACAAAACCGAGCTCTTGCTCCTAGGTCCAGCATCACCAATGTCATTCACCTCCCTATGGCCTCCGTGCCTGGGCCCCCCTCCCACTCCCAAAGAAAGCGTAAAAAGCCTAGGAGTATGGCTTGACAAAAAACTCTCCTTTTCCACTCAGGCCACCAAACTATCCGCCATCTGCTTTGGCCTACTAAGAACAATAAGGAAAGTCCTCCACCTCCTCCCAATGGAAGCCAAACAAGTGGCAGTACAGGGCCTGATTCAGTCCCGGCTGGACTCAAACAACGCCCTGTATGTTGGAGCCCCCGAGACAACCCTACGAAAGCTTCAAGTGGTGCAGAATAGTGCAGCCCGCACCCTGCTACAGATTCCACGGATGCAATCTGCCAAACCCGCATTGAACAGCTTACACTGGCTCCCCGTGAGACAGAGAGTGGCATTTAAGGCACTATGCATTGCCCACCGGGCCTTCTGGAAGACAGGCCCAGCTATCACTGATAAGCTAGTCACCCAATATCATCCGAAAAGAAACCTCCGGTCCACGGAGGCCTTCCTGGCCGTAGTACCCAGAGTTAGGAGAGCTAGGACCGGAGGAAGGCTGTTCTCCTTAAACACCTCTAGGATGTGGAATTCACTCCCACTACATCTCCGGACCAATTCAAACTTGCTCTCGTTCCGCAAACAATTGAAAACCTACTTGTTTGCGAGGTCCACTGAAACCTAATCCTCCGTCACTCCCAGTTCTGTCGTCATGCTTCAGCGCTTGGACGCCCATTGGGCAGCAACCGCGCTATATAAATAACAATACAATACAATACAATACAATACATGCACGAACCTTCGATGTGTATGAATATGCCATTTACACGCACGAACCTTCGGTGTGTATGAATATGCCCTTTACACGCACAGACCTTCGGTGTGTATGAATATGCCGTTTACACGCTCAAACCTTTGGTGTGTATGAATGCATGTATAACTTTGCCGTTTATAAGAGTGAAACTTCGGTGGGTATGAATGTGTGAATAAATATGCTGTTTAAATGCGCAAACCGTCAGTGTGTATGAATATGCTGTTTACAAGAGCGAACCTTCTGTGTGTACGAATGCATGTGTGGATGGGTTGTTTACAAGCGTGTACCTTCGATGTTTATGAATGCATGTAAGAATATGCCTTTTACACGTACGAACCTTCAATGTGTATGAATATGCCGTTTACACGTGCAAACCTTTGGTGTGTATGAATATGCCGTTTACACGTGCAAACCTTCAGTGTTTATGAATGCATGTATGGGTGTGCCATTTACGAATGTATGGCTGTGCTATTTACATGTGCAAATCTGTCAGAAAGGCAACAGAGCTCAGCTCAAGGGCGAAGGCAGACACCCATAATGTGTGATTAGAAGGGGTAGCTGGTTTATGGACTCTTACTTCAACATGATGCTGTGTCTTTAAGAAGCTTGTCAACATTGACGGTAGTGCATAACACCTACAGCTGTCTGCTTCTCTGTTTAATGATCACACTGATCGTCAAAGAGTTGTGCTAGTAGTTGCATGCAGTACAGAGCGAGTCGCGTAACTCACAGTCCAGTGAAGCAGTGTCAACCACTTGCCTGGCATTGTTGGTTATGAAAGGTGCCAGGATTTAGAAAATATTGCCTGGGCACTTTAAAAGCAGTGTAATCGCCTTGCACTGCTCACCAATGTGCATCCGGCCTTTCTAGAAGGTGATAGAATGTCACACTATGATACACCAATCTTCGGCTTTCTGCTCAGACTGGAATAATGTCACAGCATTAGAAAGGTGACATTCCCTGAAACCGGTCCTGGTCCCAGGATGCTTGTTTCGGGCCCAAGGAGCACCTGGCCTGGCAGTTCGGTCTGGACTGTTCCAATGGGGCACAGGGTCAAGACTGATTTGCATGGGCACAGTGTCAAGACTGATTTGCATATGGCTGGGTCCAAACTGGTGTGGCATAGTGGGCAAAAGAAAGATGGATTTAACCCAGATCTTTTGACTAGGGGAGAATGTTTGCATTGTCAGCATTCCGTCCATCATTTGTTTGCTGTAATACAGACTGGAATAATGGGTCGGGCTGTGCTTCTAAAAATATAGCAGTCATTCTGACACCAACTAGTATTGTCTAGTAAAAAAGGCAGGCCAGCTGAAAATACTCGGATTTCACCCCCAGAAGCATGCTAGATTCTCGGGTACTTGTGAAATGCCAATACAAGTACTGCCGCCATGCTGAGAAGCCTTGGCATTGTGCCAGTATCTCTAGAAGCCCTTCTAAGAAGTGCTGTTGTTTTCTCACACTGACCACCAGTGAGACTTCAGACCCATTGCCCGTCTTAGCCCACTGTTTACTGAGTCTGCCAGCAAGCCACAATAGTTTTATCACTCACCCAACCATGCACAACTATACACAAATCTAATTTTTGTATAGTTGTGCACGGTTGGGTGAGTGATAAAACTATTGTGGCTTGCTGGCAGACTCATTAGACGGGCAATGGGTCAATACACAAAGCACCTAATTATTAACAATATGTTGTTTAACCTTGTAAGAAAGAATAACAAGTAATAATCAGCACTCACAAATTAAAATAATAAGGCTGATAATTAATCAGAGTCACATTCCAGTTCATCATTTTTGTTTCAGTACCAACAGGAACCAACAATAAGCATACCCGCCCAAAAGAGTAAGCCCAGTTCAAACTGGGAGTCTGTCTCCTGTTTTTAGGAGACTCAAGCATACTATTGTAGAATGTTCTTTAGCAGCCATCTCTGTATCAAAAACAATAGAGTCATTGTAGATTATATGTACCTTTGTTAGGCGAGCTTAGGAATCTTTACTGTTTAAGACCTCTTTAGGTATACCACAAGTTGAGTACAATGCACAAATGGAAAGCCTCCGAACAAAACAACCTCAGATGTTCAGATTCTGGCAGCCATAGAGTACGTAAAGTTCAATGCCAAACAAGTGGTATGGCCTTGGACAACACTGCGAATGTCTGGTGGTATTAAGAATTAAGTCAGGGTCTTAAAGCAACTCAAACACCACCACAAGGGTGCATGGCTCCCTACCATTGGCGCAAATATCAGAAAATCCAATCACTTGTTGACACATTCATGTGAACCTCCCTCACTTATATCGGATGCTAATGAGGCCCCAGTGTACCGGATTTCTGTTTCTGTTTCCAGCACTCTTAACTTTTCAGAATATGAACCTTGCACTGTATGTGTTCACATGTACCAAAAAACAAAAAATATACAACTGCACTCAGAGAAAAATGTTACTTGAAATTCTACCGTTTAGAGAGTGCACTTTCTCTTAAAACATGCAGCAGGTATTTCCACAAGAAGACAATCTCACCTGTAATTTCTAAGTGCATATAGCTGTCCATTGGTAGGGGCAACGAGAGAAAATTGAAAGGATCAAAGCGAACACTTATATGGCCACATGTTTTGCATTTCACTTGGGAGCGCAACTGTCCATGGAACAAATCCACCACAATAGACTTGTTTCGCCTCAAATGATTGTCCCAAGCCTGAGAAGGAAAACAAATCAGGAGTCAGATGGTTTTGAAGAGAAACGGATTTTGCAATACTGAGGTTTTCCCTAAAAAGGATCGGTTTTAGAATTGCCACTTACGTTTTTTTGTCACAACCTATGCCACCTTGCCATTCCCCGTCTCAGAGACTTAGTCAGGATTTCTAAATGACTGCATTGTAAAATTGCATGTGGCACATCAGACACTTGATCACCGTCCCTTTAAATGGTAGTCTGTCTGTGATAGCAAATTATAGTGTTGGGAGGTAAGGAATGAGCAGCAGAATTGCCGAAGAATGTGACTAACGTTTTTCAGCGCTGCACAACATTTAAATAAACTCTTTCTTAGCTATGCTACAGAACACCATTTCAAAGGGACAAGAAACAACCACCAACTTGAAACAAGTGATTCGCTTGAAACTGTTGAATCTTGAGTTTTTATTCCTTGTCACACATACACACCAACCATCACTTACCAACCTATCCGCTGCCAACAGGCAGATCCACCCACACGCACAGACCTGAATACAGATAACTAGCACTTTACAAAAATGCTAAACAAACACACTACTATTACACTCATATAAATGGGGAACGCTTTAGCAGAGTTGTATAGTGCAAAGCAGTGGCACAAAGCTAGCACGAATTTTCTATTGTACAAAGCAAAAGTAGCAAGCCTTAATTTTTGAAAAATGTAAAGAATTGCTGTGTGGCACCATGATATATGGGATTCTCTTTGGCAGCAGAAAAAGAAATCCATGTGTATTCGAAACTGATTCTTGGAATGGAAACTTAGAATTACATAAAGCTGAACACTCATTTTGTATGTTATTTAATGCTTAATGCATGTTCACTCATGACAATTACCAACTGTTGGGTAATGGGGGTTTGAATGTCTGAAAAATAAGACCTTAGATATAGCAGCATTCACACAAAAAAACAGGTTATTAGGATAGGTTTCTGCTGATTTGCTGACCGTATAAGATAAAAAGGCTCACAAATCTCTGTTATAATTCATCTCCTCAAAACTAAAATTGACGTTACCTACAAATAAAGTAATACGAGACTGTGCTCAAGCATTTTGGTACATCAAAAAGAAAAAGTTACTTCCCTTCGGTAAAATATGTCGAGTGGATATTTCTAGAGGACAGATATTTCTAGTTGATAGATATGTCATTGAGATATTTCTAATGGCTCCAAGTAACTTTTCTTCTGATGGATACTTCTACCTGCAGATTTCTTACCTCTTGAATGGATTCCTGTGCACTCCCCATCTACCGAATGGAAGGCCGTGATGGATGGATATACCAGGAGGAAATACAATACAAATCGGGCACAATGCCCACCCCTCAATGCTTCCAAAACTAGCCAATAATTCTTGGCAAAGGTGTAAGGGAATGACCAAGTGGCAACTCTGCTGATGTTACCTACCGAGAATCCAATAGACAAGGCTGAAGTTGTGGATTTGACTTTTTTAGAATGAGACCTAATGCCTTCTAGTGGATCCTTATGAGCTGTGGCATAGCACAGTTTAATGCATACAAAGATCCATCTAGATAATGTTCTTTTCTGCACTGCTTTCCCTTTCCTGTTGCCTACATAGCCTATGAAAAGCAAGTCATCTTTGTGCGGTTGATGTCTAAACTCACCACAAGCTTTGGATCAAGCATCTGCAGTCTCTCCGCCTCCTTAGCAGGGTGAAAGGGGGGTTGTGGTGGGTAGAAAGATGGAAGCACTCAGAACTGACACAGATGGAAGGTAGCCACCACCTTCAAGAGGAAAACAGCTCTGGCTCTGAAGAACTAGAGTAAAACGTGGGAGGGGGACTTTGGCGCTCAGTTCTTCCAACTCGCTAACATGCCTTGCGGAAGGAACAGCAACAAGAAAAACAGTTTTGATGGTTGAGACGTAGTAAACAACTGTGAAAGGGATGAGATTGAGCCTTTATGAAAAAATAAGAACCAGGCTTAAATCCCACAGTGGCATAACAAAAGGAGTGGGTGGAAAAATATTGGTCTGACCTTTGAGGAACCGCAAGTTGATGGGGACTTGAAAAGGAATGGTTGATCCAGCAGGCATAGGTAAGCAAACAAGGCCACTAGATACCCCCTTTTACCATACCTTCAGCACAGCCTTTTTGTGTCAAAGTAAAAACTTCAGGCACTTTCACTGAGTGAACCTAATCTTCTGTGCACCAAGTGACAAACTTATGACAGCTACAGGAGTAAAGCGATTTTGCAGAGGAGCAACAGACATATCAGATCATTTCCACCACGTCATCAGGTAGTTTAAACACAGTAAAGTGTCCCTGCTTAAGTTCCATATATGAAGGTGTAGACCCTGGAGACGAGGGGGGAGAACTCTAAACTCCAACTGGGAGATCGAGGGGAGATGTTTGTTGACATACCTCATCACAGTAGTATTGTCTGATTAGATCGGGATTGACCAGCAGTGACGGAAGAAAGCCTCGAGCACCAGGCAAATCACCCTCAGTTCGAGCAGATTAATGTGAAGGAGGCCAAAGAACTCTGATCTCCAGTTCCTAGATGAACCCCCAGCTTTAGAGTGGAGGCATCTTTCCCAACCGTGGCAACCGCAAGATGGGGTTGCCAGGATACCCCTCTGGAAAGGTTCTCCTCCTCACCCCGCCAGGCAAGCTGCGCAGCAGTGTCCCTGGAAATCACAACGGAGTCTACAAGGTGTTGCTTGAATGGTGTGCGCAGCAATGCAAGAAATGTACAGGAATTTGCTCTGAAGTTATCCAAAGTTTCTTTATTGATCAAAGTTCATAAACAGATCACAGAAAAACAGGGAATTTCAGCCTATGAGTCTACAAGGTGGCCCTCATGCCGGAATCACTGCCTGATAAGGCACCACCGGATAGACCTCATGTGTCAGCAGAAATGCGACACCAGGAGAATGCAAAAAGCCAGCTGACCTAGCAGGTGAAAGGCAGACTGGACTGGAATCTAAGCCCGACCCTGAAATCGTCAAAGCAGCGCATGAACGTCTAGCACAGTCTGCTCAGGTGGCAACACTCAGCCCAAGATGGTATTCAGTACAGCCCCATGAAAGCGGCACGGAGAGGGTTTAATGTGAGATTTAAGCACATTGATAGAAAACCTCAATTTGTGCAGCGGGGATGCAGGCAGTTGTCCCAGTAGGAAAGAAACTGTAATCCCCCCCTACCTGAGATGGGCTGCTATTGCCGCCATCACCGCTGTGAAAACTTGTAGCTCCACCATCAAACCAAAAAAAGGAAGGACTGCAAATTGGTAAGGAGTCAAGCCCACCACAAAATAAAGGTACTTCCTGTGGGACTTCAGGATGGGTATATGGAAATACACATCCTGTAAGTCAAGTAACACCATCCAGTCTCCATTAGTCTAAGTGCCAGCAGAACCTGTGCATCGGATAACATCTTGAACTGCTCTACATGGAGCAAGAGGCTCAAGAATCTGAGGTCCAGGTTTGATGAAGTATGCCATCCTTCTTTCTAACAAGGAAGTGTCAGAATATTTCATTGTTGACCAATCTACTGCTCTTGCACGAACTCCACAGCTCCCTTCTGAAGCAAGCTGCCACTTTCTGCTGGAGTGGGAGGAGATGTTCCTACTAAAGGTCTAACCGGGGAGCAGACTGTTGGAAGGTTAGGGTATGCCCCATTTGCACAATGTGAAAAATCTAGTGGTCAGAAGTTATGGCCTTCCAGGCCATGTAAAGAGAGACACCCAGCCTCACCTTTGGTCTCAAATGAACCGGCAAGCGAGAACTAGTGCTGCTTCCTTGTGGAGGCTGAGAAGAACAAGGGAGTAACTGACTGAGGGATGAAAGGCCCCTACCCTTTGCGCAACTACTTTATGACAGGATGGGGTTCAGGGGCTGTTGTTGAGCAAAATGTGCTTAGTTTTGGTAGGCCTCTCCCAAAATCCCTAGGATTCCTTCCTTTGAGGCTGCAGACCACGGAAACAGACCGTGAGAGAGCTTGAGTTAGTGTTCCTTAGCTCAATGGGCCTTCTCCTGGAATAGTGTGGTGCCTTCAAAATGGAGGTCCATCAAAGTTGAATAAACACTAAAGGAGGATCCAGATGTTCTCAGCCAGACAGGTGCCTGACAGCGACTGATATTCCCACAGACCTTGCAACCAAATCATCCATATCCATGGGGGACTGGATTTTTTGTCCAGATGCTGCTTGGTCATCACTGATGAGGTCTTGGAAGTAGACCTCAGGAAGATTAGGAATTAGTGTGCATGACATTTTATGGAGCATAATAGCAAACAAGACATAACATAACAGGTGTATTTGTAAAGCGCACGATTACCCGAAGGTGTCCTGGCGCTAAATAACATTAATCATTTTATCGACCTCAAATGGATGAAAGGCTGAGTGGAACCGCCGGGATTTGAACCTGTGACCATGAGGTCAAACATAGGCCCTGCAGTGGCTGCTTTAGTCCACTGACCCACCAGACCCAGCAAGAGGCGTTCAAAGATTTGATCACTAGGTTCTCAGCTGCAAATACTTTCTTGGCCTAAACTTGCATTTTGTTCAATTTCCTATCCTCCAGAGTAGTGGGGACATTTCCAAGAATAAGTCTGGATGAGGGCAAAGGCTGAATAGGAAAATGCTACTTACCAGTATGCATCTGTTCTTGACATGTAGAGCTTCAGATTCTTACACTGTGCATTAGATCGCCACCTGGTGTTGGGCTTGGATGATTGCATGTTGTTGTCGTCTTGGAAGAAGTCTTTGTAGTCACGAGATAGGTGACTCCTCCCTTGGACGATAGTGCGGATGGGCATCGGCTCCATCCTTAGATTGTTTTTCGCCATGATGGGAAATGATGGAGTTTGTAGAAAGAAGAAAGGATGTCCCAGCGTGTATATCTAATTAAGATAGGCCTGGAACAGATACAGGCCCCAGGGAGGTGGGAGGGTGTGTAAGAATCTGCAGCTCTACATGCCAAGAACAGATGTATACTGGTAAGTAGCATTTTCCGTTTGAGGCATATCAGCTGCAGATCTTACACTGTGCATAGATTGTACAGCAGTGTCTCCCCTTAGCGGTGGTCACCTGTATCTGTTGCAGTAGTTTGAAAAAGGGTTTTGAGGACAGCTTGGCCTCCTGCAGCTTGCTGCTTAGCTTGCACATCAACACAATATTGTTTAGTGGAGGTGTGTGTTGTAGACCATGTTGCTGCCTTGCAAATGTCTTCTAGGGGAATGTTCCCTAAGAAAGATATGGAGGCTCCTAGTTTGCGAGTGGAGTGCGCCCTAGGAGGAACTGTTAATGTACGTTTTGCTTTTTGATAGCATATCTGTATACATTTTACAATCCACTTTGCAATTCCAGCTTTAGAGATGGGGTTGCCTTTAAGTGGTGGAGAGAAAGCTATTATTATTATTATTATATCTGATTTTATAGAGCGCACAGCTACCCGTAGGTTTCCCGGCGCTTTGGACCAAGAAAAAATGCTGAAAGACGGACGGAAATGTAGGGAACAGATTATCGGGGAAACAACCAGGTTTTCACTCCTTTTCGGAATTTAAGGTAACATGTTTCAGACCGCAAAGGGATGGGGAGCGAGTTCCAAAGCGTGGGTGCCAGGTAAGAAAAGGAGCGCCCTCCAATTCTGGCACGCTTGAAACGGGGTACAGAGAATCTGCAGTGGGTGGACGATCTAAGAGTGCGCGAGGGACAATATTGTTGAACTAAGGTGGATAAATAGTGAGGGGATTTTCCAGCTTTGATACGATGCATGAAGCATAGTGCTTTGAATTTAGATCTGGACTCTATGCGCAGCCAGTGCAGGTTACGCAGGGAGGAAGAAGCAGAGGACGATCTAGGCAAATTACAAAGGAGACGGACAGCCATGTTCTGAACCACTTGGAGCTTCCGGGTGACCTCTTTGCAGGCACCCAGAAGAAGTACGTTACCGTAGTCCAGGCGAGATGTAACTAAGGCCTGGACCACTGACTTCTGTGTCTCTGGGGGAAGCATCCATGTGATTTTCCTCAACCACCTGATGATGGTAATACAGGTGGCTGAGACTTTGACCACATGATGTTTCATAGATAGCTGACTATCAAAGAGGACCCCGAGATTTCGTGCTGTATTTGCCAGGGTCGGCAGTGGTCCCATTTGCTGAGGCCAATGTTGCGGGCCCCATAGAGCAGAGTCCGGCCCAAACAGAAGAAGCTCTGTTTTATCGCCATTTAGCTTTAGTTTGTTCGTCAGCATCCAATTGGCGATATCCGTGAGTCCAGAACGAAGAGAAGAGGAGGGGGAGTGCTGATCAGAAGAGAGGGAAAAAATAATTTGAGTATCATCCGCATATGAAAAAAAGCTACAAACAATTGCTTTGTTTTGCGAAAGGATTTGGTCTTATCTATATAATAGAGGAGAGCTCTTTTAATGTCTAGTGTGTGTAGAGCTCTTTCTGCTACAGAGTCTGGGTTTTGGAAAAACACTGGTAAGTCTACAGATTGGTTTAAATGAAACCAAGTAATGACTTTTGGAAGGAATATTGGATTTGTTCTGAGAACCACTTTATTACGGTGTATTTGTAAAAATGGTTCTTGTATAGTGAAAGCTCGAACCTCACTTACTCTCCTAAGAGAGGTAATAGCTATTAGAAAAGCTGTTTTCCATGTGAGGAATTGCAGTTCACATTTGTGTAGAGGTTCAAAAGGTGGTCCCATGAGCCTTGTAAGAACAATGTTTAGGTTCCACACTGGAGAGCGTGGTAACCTAGGAGGAATGATTCTTTTTAATCCTTCCTTTAATAGCAGGCACTCTAAATAGAGACAATGTTGTCTATTTTGTAAATATGCTGCAATTGCTGCCAGATGTAGGCGTATAGATGAATATGCCAAATTACATCTTTGTAAATGTAGAAGGTAACAAATGATATTTTGGATGGAAGTATTTAGGGGATCAATTTGGTTATTGTTGCAGTAAATGGCAAATCTTTTCCATTTAGCAGCATAGCAAGCTCTTGTAGTAGGTCTCCTGGCTTCTTTAATGATATGCATACAGTCTGGTGGTAGGTTAAGATAACCAAACTCTAAGACCTCAGGAGCCAGATCGCCAGATTCAGTTGACTTGGGTCTGGATGCCTGATGTCTCCATGGTTCTGAGTTAGCAGGGATGGTGTCAGGCGTAGTTATTGGTATGGAACTAGGGATAGTTCTAGCAGAGTTGTATACCATGGTTGGCGTGCCCATGTGGGAGCTACTAAAATCAGTTTGAGCGAATGTTGTCGTAGCTTGCGCACTATTAGTGGTATTAGTGGTAGTGGCGGAAAAGCGTATGCAAATGTGCCTCACCAGTTCAACCATATCGCATTGCCCTTGGACAGCGGGTGTGGAAACCTGGTGGCGAAGGTTGGGCATTTTGCATTTTCGTGTGTGGCGAACAGATCTATGTCTGGAGGACCCCACTTGTGAAAGAATGGTTGCAGAACTTGCGGATGTAGTTCCCATTCGTGAATCTGTTCTGTCTGCCGACTTAACAGATCCGCTATCTGATTGTGAACTCCTGGAAGGTGTTCTGCTAACAGATATATGTTTTGTGGAATGGCCCATCTCCAAATGTTCTGTGCAAGCTGGGACAGCTGTAGATAGTGTCCCCCCCCCTGTTTTTGTATATAGTACATAGCTGTCATGTTGTCTGTCCGGATTAAGACAGCTTTGTTCTATACTTGTACTTGGAATGTTTTGAGTGCTAAGAATATTGCTAGCAACTCTAGGTGATTGATATGGAACGATTTTTGTTGGTTGGTCCATTGCCCTGGAGTTGTATGATGTAGGAGATGGGCTCCCCATCCTGTAAGAGATGCGTCTGCTGTAAGTACTATTTGTGGAAAAGGTTCGCGGAACGACCGCCCTTTTGTCAATTTTTTGGTGTTCCACCACTGCAGAGAGTGATGTGTGCGGCTTTCTACCAACACCAGGTCTGTTAGTTGTCCTTGAGCCTGATTCCACTGTTGTGCTAGACATTCTTGTAACGGATGCATTTGCAGTCTTGCATATGGTACAATGAAGATGCAAGATGCCATCATGCCTATTAGTCTCATGAATACTCTGGCAGGGAGAGAGTGTTGATGTTGGAACTTTGTGACTTAGGCTTGAATGCTCTGTATCCTTGCTGGACTGGGATACGCTAGAGCTGTAGACATGTTTATTGTAGCCCCTAAATATTGATGTACATGAGAGAATTAGTCTTAGTGTCCCGTCCTTTTTGGGTATTAGAAAATACAGCGAGTAAACCCCTGTTCCTTGATGTTGTAAAGGAACTATTTCTATTGCGTTCTTTTGAAGAAGTGATAGGACTTCTTGTTTGAGCAGCGTAAGATGTTCTGCAGACATTGGACGCTGCCTGGGTGGTATGTGTGGAGGGGTAGCTGTAAGTTCGAGGCAGTAGCCATACTGGATAATTTGTCCTACCCACCTGTCTGTTGTGATGGAATTCCAGACAGGTAGGACCTGTGTTAATCTTCCCCCCCTGCCCCCCCACAGGAGTGGAGTGCTGTTGGGGGAGCAGGGGGAAGTCACTGTTTTGTGGTGGAAGAGGTTTGATTATTGTTGTTACCTCTACCTCTTCCTTTATTGTTGTTGCCTCTACCGCCTCCTCTAAAACATCCTTTACTGGAGGATGCCTGTGTATTGGATTTGAAGGAAGCTGTATTGTCTGCTCCAGTTTGTTTGGAGCCTCCTCTGTAGAAGGAGCGACGAAAGGAGCCTCTAGCCTGTGTGGATTGCAAAGCTCCCATAGATTTGGCTGTATCTATATCTTTTTTCATTTTCTCAAGTGCTGTGTCTACCTCTGGTCCAAACAATTGATGTTGGTTGAGTTTGCACTTGCTGCTTAAATCCTGAAATGCGTAGCCACGCATGACGTCTAAGTAGAACACTAGTGTTTACAGCTCTAGATGCAGTGTCTGCTACATCAAGTGCACACTTGATTGAGGCATTTGAAATTAACTTGCCTTCTTGTATAAGGTCTTTTGCCTGTGCATTATATTGGTCAGGTAGATGTTGCATTAATTTTTCTAACTGATCATAATGAGCCCTGTCATATCTTGCAAGGAGGGCTTGCGTGTTAGCTATACGCCATGTATTAGTAGCTTGTGCAGCTATTCTTCTGCCTGAAGCATCTATCACCTTAGATTCTTTATCAGGGGGTGGTGCTTCAACTGACGTCTGTGAGTTTGCTCTTTTTCTAGCATTTGAGACAACTAGTGAATCTAAGGGTAGCTGTCCTTTAATGTAGGCAGGATCACCAGGAACAGGCCTGTACTTGTGCTCAATTCTAGGGTTTAGGATCCTAGCACATACAGGATCTTTAAATACCTCTGGAGCATGTTTGATGACCCCTTTGATCATAGGAAGAATTTGAACAGATCTTTGTGATTGTTCAAACGTGTCTAATAAAAAATCTTCCTCTGCCTCATCTGAATGCATGGTGACCCCATGATAAATGGCAGCCCTATTCAGCAAGTGCCCACAACCAATGTTGGCCTCTGGGGGAGAAGGTTTTGATGGATATGCCTGTGGGTCAGGAATATCTGGCACATCTTGTGAGTTTGGGTACTCCCAATCTGGATCATCAACAGGGTAGGGAAAAGGCTCATCTGGGTCTACCCCTCCCCCTATACTATACTCATCATCATTTTGAGGTGTATGTGGTGAAGAATGAGGAGGAGAGTGTTCAGGAGAATTCTGAGATGAATTGTTAGGAGGAACAGGAGATAAAGGAGAAGGAAGTATAGGAGAAGAAGGGTGCATTAGGAGATGTGGCAGAGTCCTTCTTCTTGACAGGCATTGCAGGTGTAGGTGCTGTGTCTGATTTCCTCTTCCTGTGTCGTGTAGTGAATACATGACCTGTGTTTGGGTCAATGTAGATCTTCTTTTGTAGAGGATCAGGCTGGAAAAGTTATTCTCCTTGCGGAACCTTTGCCGGTGCTGATTGTTTGGTTCCGGGCGTGGTTGCAGCTTGTCTTTAGCCTTAGGAGTTGTAACTGTGTCCTTTGGCGTAGATTTCAGCACCGAAGGTGTTGTTTCCAGAGTCGAAGGCTGTTTCGAGGGCTTGAGCGCATCGGAATCAGGCCTTGTATGTTTCGGTACCGAAGATATTGGCTTCGGAGTGGAAGCTGGTCTCGTCGGCTTCGGAGCGTCAGACACTGGCTTCATAGTATTGTCTTTGTCGACGGTTTCGGAGCTGAGACTTTTTTCGGTTTCCGTGCCGAGGGAGCTGGTGGGATCTGCACGTGCGGCTTGCTCGGTAAGGAGCTACTGGAAGGCTTGAGTATTTTTTTCGGAGCCAGGCTCGATTGCGGGGCTTTCAAAGTGTGTTTTTGGTCTCGACAGGGCCCCAGAGGCGAAGTGTTGACCTTTGCTTTCGATTTGTGTGGTGGGGATGGGGCCGGGGCAGTAGTACTCACGCGCTGACCCGATGGTATGGAGTCATGCTCTCCTGAGTCGTCTGCCTCTGATACGATTTGGAGATCGTCTGAATCTTCTTTGGGAACGAGCAGAGCTTCTTCGTCGAAGATATCCACCGGTTCCGGGGCCGATCTCTGAATGTCGTGTCGACAGGTCCTCCTATCGCGAATGGGTTTCTTGGAACGAAAGGACACACAGGCTGTGCAGCTGGATTGGTCATGTTCCGGCGATAAGCACAGGTTACACACCTCGTGATGGTCACTGTGTGGGAACTTTGCTCCACAGTTGGGGCTTCTTTTGAATGGCGTCCTTTCAATGAGGTCTAGGCCTCATGGCGTGGACAGGCCCAACAGCCCGCGTCGATGACCGGAATTGAGCTGATAGAGTCGAGACGATGTTTGTCGATATCGAAAGTAGTTTGGTGAAGTTTAAATAAGTTTTCTAGATAGATTTCTAACCGGAGCGGAAAAAGTTAATCCGAACCCAGTGGCGGAAAAAACAATCTAAGGATGGAGCCGATGCCCATGCGCACTATCGTCCAAGGGAGGAGTCACCTATCTCGTGACTACGAAGACTTCTTTCAAGACGACAACAACATGCAATCATCCGAGCCCAACACCAGTTGGCGATCTAATGCACAGTGTAAGATCTGCAGCTCATATGCCTCGAACACAAAGTTTTCTCACTAAGGGTGCTCTGACAAAAAACAAGGGATCACTCAGAGCAGGACGATATCTCCTGGCACTAGACCTATTGAAAGTAGGGGCTTGTAGCTTACACAGGGTCTAGCAGAGTCTCATCAAAATGAAGAAGTGGCTTTCATGTGTGAATAGGGGGCTGAAGAACTTTAGTGAGAATGTTAGCATTAGTTTCCACAGTCAGCAGGGGAATTTCCAGGACATCTGCACCCTTCCCTATGATGGAATGATAAAAACACTTCTATAACTATGCCACTACCTCAGCCAGGCCCTACAATTCCTGCAAAGGCTCTTGAAGATCTTCCTGTTCAGAGTCTGTACCAACAGATCATAAGGAGAGAACTGCTTTGAAATTGTCTCTTTTCCAGCAGACATTTTGACTCGCTTATCGCTTATCGATCTATGTACTGGTGACAGAGGTAGAGAACCAGAAGTGTGTTGCCCTGGAGCCAGTGTAGACACCATTGGAATTATGACAGGAGTAAGCGGTGCAGCAAATGACAAAGGTCTTGGTGGAGTCATCGTCTGTACCAAAGAGGACGTCAATAAAGAAAAGGAGTGAAAGGAGCCAAGGGAAAACCTACCAGAGTGAATTCAAATGGCAACCCTATAGTTTCCATGGAACTCAAAACGCACTCAAGAGGGACCATCGCAGAAGAGACTTCGAACATGGCACTGTGGTACGGTGCTGAATCAGAGCCAGGAAGTTCATGTATAGCTGCAGGGCTGCTGCTTTGGGCAGTGGCACTAATGAGAGAACCTCTGGCCACCTTGGTGGCAGCATTTCCCTCAGCCAGGGTGGCAATTATTGCTCTGAAGAAGAGCCCAAGCGTGGTCTTGCTGATTTAACTATCTTCTGCTTGTTTCTGTAAGTCCTCTTAATCAATCATATCACTTGTAAAGCGCACTACTCACCCATGAGGGTCTCAAGGCGCTGGGGTGGGGAATGCTGCTACTGCTCAAAAAGCCAGGTCTTGAGGAGTTTTCTGAAGGTCAGCAGGTCTTGGGTCTGCCGTAGGTGGATGGGGAGGGTGTTCCAGGTCTTGGCGGCGAGGTGGGAGAACAATCTGCCGCCTGAGGTCGCTCTTCGGAAGCAGGGGACTGTAGCGAGGGCGAGGTCGGCGGAGCGGAGCTGGAGGGTGGGGGGTGTAGAAGCTGAGTCGTCTGTTGAGGTACGTTGGTCCGGTGTTGTGGAGTGCCTTGTGTGCGTGGGTGAAAGCTTGAAGGTTATCCTCTTGTTGACCGGGAGCCAGTGCAGGTCTCTCAGGTGGGGTGTGATGTGGCTGCAGCGAGGGATGTTGAGGATCAGGCGTGCAGAGGTGTTCTGGATGCGTTGGAGCCGTCTCAGGAGTTTGGCCGAGGCTCCTGCGTAGAGGGCGTTTCCATAGTCCAACCTGCTGCTGACAAGGGCCTGGGTGACTGTTCTCCTCGTTTCAGTGGGGATCCACTTGTAGATCCTACGGAGCATTCGTTGACGGTCCTCTCGATGACCTTTGCCGGGAATGGGAGCAGGGAGATGGGCCAGAAGTTCTTGAGGTCCTTGGGGTCCACCTTGGGTTTCTTGAGTAAGGCGTTGATCTCGGCGTGCTTCCAGCTCTCCGGGAAGGTTGCTGTCTCGAAGGAGGTGTTGATGACTTTCCGGAGATGGGGTGCGATGGATGGGCTGGCTTTGTTGAAGATGTGGTGTGGGCATGGATCTGACGGAGATCCGGAGTGGATGGTGTTCATGATCTTGATGGTGTCATCGTCGTTGATGTTGGTCCAGTAGAGTAGGCGGTTGGTGCGGATGGTGGTCGTGGGGTTGGAGGTCTCAATGGTTGTTGGGGCGGTCGTGGCGTTTAAACTGTCGTGGATGTCTGTGATCATGCGGTGGAAGAAGTTGGACAGCGAGTCGCACAGGTCTTGCGAGGGTGGGACGTTGTTGGTGTTGGAGCTGAGGTTGGAGAGTTCCTTCACGATGTTGAAGAGCTCTTTGCTGTTGTGCGCGTTGTTGTCTAGGCGGTCTTTGAAGGAGGCCCTTTTAGCGGATCTGATGAGGTGATGGTGTCTGCGGGTGGCATTCTTGTGGGTGGCGTGGCTGTCTGATGTTTGTTCACGGAGCCAGATCTTCTCCAGCTTTCGGCAGGGTTGCTTGGAGGCCCGGAGGTCTTCAGTGAACCAGCTGGCTTTCTTGTTGGTATGATTGTTGGAGGGTTTCTTGATCGGGGCAAGGGTGTTGGCGCAGTCGTTGATCCACTGTCTGAGGTTGCGAGCGGTAGTGTTGGGGTCGGTATGGTCAGCGGGTGGGCTTTGGGCGAGGGTGGTGGTTAGCTGGTATTCGGTGACTTTGCTCCAGCAGCGGTGAGGCATCTGTTGGGTGCGGTGGTGCGTGGTGGGTTTCTTGAAGGTGAAGTGGATGCAGCGGTGGTCGGTCCAGTGGAGTTCGGTGGTATGGTTAAAGGAGACGTGGGGGCTTGCGGAGAAGATGGGGTCAAGCGTGTGACCGGCGGAGTGGGTGGGTGTTGTGATGAGTTGTCTGAGTCCGAGGTTGGCTAGGTTGTCGATCAGGGTGGTGGAGTTGGTGTCGTCATTGTTCTCGAGGTGGAAGTTCAGGTCCCCGAGGAGGATGTAGGCCGTGGAGGCGAGGGCGTGTGTGCTGACGAAGTCGGCGATGGAGTCGCTTAACTGTGGTCGGGGTCCGGGCGGACTGTAGATGAGGGTTCCTCTGAGGATGGTGTTGGGGTCATTGTGGATTTGGAAGTGCAGGTGTTCGGCGGTGCTGAGGGTGTCGTCGGTGTTGGTCGAGACTCTGAGAGTGTTCCTGTGGACGATGGCGATTCCTCCTCCCGCTCTGTTGGTGCGGTCCTTGCGGGGGATCTTGTAGCCTTCCGGGACGGCTATGGCTATGTCGGGTGCCGAGGCGGGGTTCAGCCAGGTCTCCGTCAGGAAGGCGACGTCTGGGGAGGTTGAGTCGAGTAGGTCCCAAAGTTCAACGGCATGTTTTCGGGCGGATCGGGTGTTGAGAAGGATGCATCTGAGGTGGTTGGGTTCTTTCTTGGTCGGCAGCATGGTGGGGCGGATGCTTGTGAAGCTGCAGTTCCGGCAGGTGAAAGCTCCGTGGGTGCGCTTCGGGGCGGCCAGGAAGCAGGTGTGTGATCGTCCGGTGTTGAGTGCGTGGAGGGTTCTGGCATCGTAGCCGTGTTGGGCGTCATGGCGTTCATGGTGTTCAGGGGTCCTGGCGCTGGGCGCGGTCCAGGCATGGGCGGGCACAGAGGGGCTTGCCGTAGGAGCGCCAGCGGCGCGGCCACGTATCGGCTTCCATATGAGGGAATTGTGGGAGGGAGGAGCAGCTGGGAGGCGGGAGCGGGGCGGCGAATGGGACTGCAGGTGGGAGGGGCTGCAGAGACGCAGCGGCGGAAAAAATGGGCGGAGGCCGCGGGAGAACTGGGCACAGGAAGGAAAAACAAGTTTAGGCGAGAAAGCAAGTACAGGCACAGGGGAATAAAAACAAGTCTGGGCAAGAAAGCAAGTACAGGCACAGGGGAATAAAAACAAGTCTGGGCAAGAAAGCAAGTTAGGCACAGGGGAAAAATACAAGATTAGGCAAAAACAATGCAGGCAGAGCCGTGCAGCAGCGTGGGGAGCGACCTGCCTGTGAGCAGGGTCATAGGTCTTATGGAAGAGCATTGACTCCAGCAATGCCAAGAACCTGAAATGCAGTCTAGATCTATGCCTGCCTCTGCTGTCATTGGCCCTGACCATAAACAGCTTGGCTCCCGCTCTTTAATGGCTTTAGGGTGTTTGCTCTGACACAACTCACAGGATTTATAGTAAAGATAAAAACTCATGCACCGTAGGCAAATATCGTGGAGGTAGGTTGGGACATTTGCCCCTCTCAAGCCTGTTAAGATTTGAACCCTGCCCTATTAAGGGGAAATTGTTGCAGCAATAGTTACGAACTTCTGAGTCGAATCAACCACTGTAACAGCGTTGGCGGTGCACTAAAAAAGAACAGACATCAGCACAATTACCTTTGAATTTCCCCAACTGTCAGACTGGATCAGAAAGATTTTCTTCGAGCAATACCCCTGCTAGACGGTAGGTGGCGTTGGTCGGCTCCACGTGACATCATCAGAGTGGTTCACGATGAAAGTGTTGTCCACATCACCTATATAGGCGCCACCCCGGCGTACTGATTTTACAATTACTTTTCACGACTTTCCACACCAGAAACGCAAAGCCACGAAGAGTACTGACATGGGTGTGTTTAAAAATTAGGGCCCTGAAAGTGAACAACCCTGACCCTAGTAACTAGTCCACAGTGCGGGGAGGATGGGTGTCTCAGTACGGCATATGCGGCTAGATGCGGCATCTACCAGATAAGAAGTTACTAAAGTTAAGTAACTTGTCTATCTGATAGAGACATCTAGCCTCAGATTCCTTAACTTTGAATAGAAGCCCAAGCAACACCATCCCCAGACGAGGGACTGCGGTCATGTTTCAGTCTAGAAAGTCTAGCAGGACTGACTGGGCAAAATGAACGTCCCTGGTGACCAGACTGTCCAGGATGCAATGCTTGATAAACGTGCGCAGTGATGCCCCCATTCCTGCCTGACAGATTTCCAGCACTCGGACTCCACGTGCTAATGCAGTGGTAGCAGCCTTAGCTCTAATTAAAGGAGCTCTTAAGCCTTCAGGAGGCTGCTTCTTTTCCAGAGTGTATCAAATCCTGATGCATAAGACTCCCCATCGGGAGATGGTCCACTTCTGCACCGTCCGACCTTTTTTTGCTTTAATGTACCCAACGAAGAGTTGGACATCCACCCGTAACTCTTTCATGCAGTCAAGGTAGAACAGCAACGCTCTTTTTGGGCCAGAGGGTAGAGTTGCTCCTCTTCTTTAGAGGGATGCGGAGGAGCCTAGAGAGTGGGCAAGGTGACAGACTGTCTCACATGAAAAGGTATTACCACTTAATCCTTAATGCTGTTACAAGGCTATCCTTAACGCTATTACAAACCTTGTGATCAGCAGCCGTGCAGTCAACGGTGCTCTGAGCCGCCATCCCAACAGCTTCCAGTCTCCACAAACGCAGCCCGGACTGTTTTCTTGGCTTTGCTGCTGTTTTCTTCTCTTTAACTGTGCTCCGCTCTCAGGAGTACAGGGTGCTGCAGGGGTCGGGAGGAAGCACTCCTGCAGTCCGCGTCTCAGCTCCGCTCCCACCATGGGCTCTCATATCTGGATGTAATTCAAAAAGGAGCCCAGGGGGATTTTAACCCCTTCCACGCTCATGACGAGCTGAGCTCGTCATGAGGTACGCCTGTCGTACGCTCATGACGAGCTGAGCTCCTCATGTAACGCGGTAATTGCAAGTCTTTAGTGCACAGCGGTAAAACGCTTAGCGCGGATGGGGTTAAGGGTACCAACGGGATAGCTCCCCCACTCAACAAGTTTCAATATCAAAGAATCCCCGTACCCTGGACACAGGTTAGCAATAGTCTAACAGGCAGCCAAACGCTCTTTCCTGGAAACAATAAACTAATCATTTGAATCCAATCTCACCCCTACTATATATTGTTGGGTGTGTTCTGTCTATGCCTAACCGTCCAAATCAAACAGTTGTTTGTGGAGAAGAGAGGAAGGTCTTAACCAGAATTCAACTCGACAATTCCCGTGATGGCTGCTTCACTGTAAACAGTACATCCAACCACATTTAACAGTCAATTACCCAAACAAAAATGTGTGATGAAAAAGAATGGCACCTCACGGGCCCTTGGCAGATGTTACCATTTTCCAGTCCCTTTCTCATCATCGGTTGCCATTCCTTCTCAAAAGAAACAGGAGAAAAGAGTGTCCAAAAGAGAAGAACCAAAAGTATTGGTAAAAAAGTCGGCTACAGGTAGTGGTATGCGATTTTAAGCTACCAGCCTTTTTATTTCTCCAGTTTACACCAAATCTATGAATAAAGTTGTGCACCTGTTCTTTTTTTTTACCAATACTATTATTGTTTCCAGGAAAGAGCGTTTGGCTGCCTGTTAGACTATTGCTAACCTGTGTTCAGGGTACGGGGATTCTCTCTCATATCTGGAGCCTTTCTCCAGCCCCATGGATGAGCCGGGCCAGCACGTGGGGCCTCTAAACACCGGCTGCTGGCTGCCGCAATTCCAGAGCGAGACACATCGGAGATGGACAGAAGCAAGGAGCAGGGCTGAGCTGGACAGTGACCCGCAGAGCGTAGGAGCCACGGCGAACGCCACACACCGCATCGGGTCCAGGAGTTGAAGCCAGCCTGTGCCGGCAGCCGTGGTAACAGTGGTCCGAATGGGACTACCCTCAACGCCCGTTCCAGGCCCGGACCAGCAATTTCCACCGGCACGCTTCAGACTCCAACAAGGAGGAGGAGGAGGTGAGACGGGTTGCTGGAGTATGGCAGCCCCTTGTTGGTCACCAGTTTTTTGCTAATACCCTACTGTAATATGTTGTGACCTGATGATTTTTAGACTGCTCACACCCTGCTGTAATAAGGAAGAGAGTGATTGCAACGGCCCTAGTTTGCCTAACAGAGAGTTCCCCGGGGCAGGAGATGCTATAGCGTGCCTCATAGGACATCGTAGAAAGGCACAGCACTCTAGTAGCATGGTAGGAAGGTCTCCAGTGCATGTTTCCATTCCATAGCCTACTTCAGTAAGTAGGATTAGGACTGAGGTACTGGAATCTAACAGACACTGACCGCTCCACACTTGATACCCTCAAGCTTTTGGATTTTCTTGTGCTCAGTATCATGGAAGAATTATTTGCATGTGCGAAATTTCCCATCAACATATAAATCCCCCTATGTCTGCACCTGGACTTGTTGCAGCATTTTTCTGCAGCGTGTTTCTTCGGTTACCTTCAAATCAGGGTGGCATGGAAGAGGCTGCAGGGATGAGTATATCATCTGTGAGTCTAATTTTTTTAGTTATACCACACCATGCCGTCACTGTACATGCTACTGTCGTGGGATCAACCTCCCTCTTTTTAGGTTGGGCCGCAATGAATCCAGTCAGTGGTGTTGGCTCCATATAGCCCATTTCCACCGATACGTGCGGCATGAAGGGGAAGTGGGTGGGGTACAGAACCAGTATACAGCAAAGTGTGCTTGTGCACATAGATAATACAGTTCTAAGTCTGGAACCTCAAAGCTTCCTTGCGCAAAAGGACGCGTTAGTATTTCCCATTTTATTCTGGGTTGTTTACCCCTCACACTAACCATGTCATCTGTGTCTTAAGGGCAATGGCCTTCAGGGGTTATAAGGCATGTTAGTAAACAGTTTGGTCAGTATTACCATTTTTATTAGCGATATTCTATCAGCCAAGGAAATAGGCATATTGATCCATCTCGTGATGGAGTCCGTCAACGCTGTTAGGGTTTTGCCATAGTTTTAGCGCAGCAGCTCGGTTTTGTCTCCGATGATCATGATTCCTAGGTACTTAATTTCGCCCAGGCACCATTCTATTGGTTGATCCAGGGGACACAGGAGAGCAATCCCAGTAAGTGGGAACAGCTGGGATTTTTCCAAATTTTTTGTATACCAGAGTATTCTCCAAAAGTGATGAACTCTCTAAATATAGGGTTTACATTTATCTGTGGATCTCTAAAATAGAGTGTGACATCATCTGCGTATAAAGACACCAGAATATGTCTAGTGGGATAACGGAGAGCGCGCTATGTGATACTACCACAATTTAGCCGCTAGTGGCTCTATGACCAGCGCAAAGAGAAGGAGAGATAGTGGACACCCCTTTCTTGTGCCTCTTGAGGTGGAAAATGGGGATGAGTATGTTCCACTTATTAGGACATGAGCTTGCGGATGGCAGTAGAGCAGCGCAATTCATGAGAGAAAACCTGAAGCCATTCCCATATGTCTTAATATTTCAAGGAGAAAATCCCATTCCACAGAATCAAATGCTTTAGAGGCATTGAGAAATACTGCTACTGCCACCACATCTGGATCCATATCTTGCATCACAGCAAAAAGAGTGCGAAGATTATGGGATGTAGCTCGTCCTGGGACGAAAACGCCCTGAATGGGTAGTACCAGAGATTCCATAAGAAGGTTTAGGGGGCATGGCCTGGTGCTGGCGAAGATGGCCGCCTAATAGAGGAGTTCCGCCAAAGCTGAGCGTTTCCCCTAAATATCTGTCACTATCCTTCACCATGTAACGCTGCAAAAGGTCCCCGCGGCTGCCGCTGCTGATCGCGGCCGGGGACACTCACTCCGGATTCGAGGAGCGCCATGTGCGAGGAGGAAGGCGTCCCTGGCCCGGCCGGTGGCGTTGTTGGAGCCTCCCGATCGGCCCGCGGCACTACTACAGTCCCCGGCCTGAGGCCTGCAAGGTGGGCGGAAACCTGCGAAAAGCCAGCGTCGGGCGGCGCTGCGGGGGCCGATACAGCGGCTTACTGTCCTTCGGCAGACGGATCCCCCTGGGGCACCCTACCATCCAGCGAGGGCCTCGCCAGAGACCGGGAGCCTCCCGACCGGCCCACGAAACTGCGAAAGTACCCGGCCTGAGGCCTGCAAGGCGGGCAGAAACCCGAGAGAAGTCAGCGTCGGGCGGCGCTGCAGGGCCCGTTACAGCGGCTTACTGTCCTTCGGAAGGCGGATCACCCTGGGGCACCCTACTATCCTGCAAGGGCCTAGCCATTGACCGGGAGCCGCCCGGGCGGCCCACGAAACTGCGCAAGTCCCCGGCTTGAGGCCTACAAGGCGGGGGAGATCCCACGAGAGTCAACATCGGGGGAAGCTGCGGGGCCTGCGGCAACGGCCCACTATCCATCGGTGAGCGGTTCACTGGGTCAGCTTATCATCATTTGAGGGCCTAGATCGAGACTGGGAGCCCTGGTGTGGTGGATTGCAAGGAGGGCGGCCTGTCGCTGGTGCGCTCCCGCGGTCAATATAGGCGCTGTGCTATGCTGGAGGCCTCCCCTGGGGACGAAATACGGAGCAGAGGCTCGATTGGCTACGGCACCTCAGGGATCACGACTGTGCCGGTTGATGCATGGACACTATTGGGCTCCTGCGTCTGGGACACGGAGGTGGAGAGGGACTGGCCACCCATATTGGAGGACCGCCGGGGCCGTATGGAACACTGGGACAGATCTACGTCCTGGCCCTAAAGGGACACGACTCCCCCCTGTAGGCACGATACCAGTGGCAAGAGTGAGCACATGAAGGGCGCAGCGTGAGAGACCTGGACACTTGCCGCCTGCCGCAACAGGGGTCCGCCGTGGGACGGTGGAGCTGAAGGCAGGCCCAGGAGGGAAAATCCTTCTGTCTCGATACTCTCTGCTAGCGCTGAGGGGCGACTGGGCCCTGGCCACACAGGGTGCAGGCAAAGCAGAAGCATGAAGCCGAAAAACGCAGCGACAGCCCAATCTAACAAGCTTGACAAATATGCAGTCCCCTTGGGACAAGCCCCGGCGGGGGCGCGACCGGAGACCAAACGGGCCCAAAGGAACCGACCTTGGCATCCATCATGACGGCGATCTAGTCCCTGGGAACCAACTTCGAGACAAAAATGGACAAAATCTCGATTGAAGTTAATCTTCTTCAGGCTGACCTCGGCAAAACCACGGAAAAAGCCAAAGCGAACGAGTCCGACATATGAGAAACTCCAGACCTCCTCGAAGACGCTAGAAAAACGCGTTAACGACCTGGTGCACCAGCACCGGCAGTTGGCCCTGAAGTTGGAGGACCAGGAAGGGAGGGCCCGAAGAAGCAACATACGCGTGGTAGGTGTGCCGGAAGGAATGGAGGGGCCCAGCGTATAACTCTTCCTTGAGGACCTTATTATCGCCCACCTGAAGCCTAAGCGCCTGTCCAACATCTTCACAATAGAGCAGGCCCACCGGGCGCCTGTCCCAAAACCCAAACCGGGTGCGCCGCCCAGGACCATCATTGCTAAACTCCTGAACTACAGGGATAGAGATGCTATCCTCCAGGCGGCGAGGCAGGTGGGCGACTTGCAACTCGAGAATGCCATTATCCGGTTCTTCCCGGATTTCACGCTACAAGTCCAAAGGGAGAGGAGCTCTTTCATAGGGGTGAAGTCGGCGCTCTGTGAACGAGGCTACAAGTATATGATGTTCTTCCCGGCCAAGCTGAAGGTCATCGCGGGTGGCAAATCACTGTTTTTCAGCGCACCGTCAGAAGTTCAAGACTGGTTGGACAGAGATTCGCTGAGGGCTCAGAGCCGAGCAGAGATGGGTGGTTGAAAAGACACGCAGGTAGCCTCGCCTAGATCCACGGCGGGGAGTTCGGAGGCGGACGCCCGGAGCCAGCGTTCCTGGAGGTCGAGGTCGACCAGCCCTAAATGGGGGACCCTCCGGGACAAGGAGGGCGACTGATGGTGGCAAGACTGTGTGAAGGACCCCGACGACCCGTAATGTATGAAATTGTAAATTTCAGTCTGAGGGCCTCTGCTCATGGGGTTTGGCGACTCTTAATGGGGGCTGCTGCACTGATTGGCGAGACACTGCACATGAATGACACTGAACACGGCTCGCCTCCATAGAAGGGTATAATTGAGTGAGGAACTGTGTTGCGTGGGGGGGTAAACGCGGGTGGGGGCTGGAGCTGGGGCCAGTGCACACTTCCCCTACAGAAGTTTTTTCGGGAGGGGGAGGTTTCCTCACTTCTGGGTTTGGACTGGGCGAATAGATGGGGGTACTCGGTGGCGATCCATGCCTGCTTTACTTCGGGCTACCGGGGAGTAGGAATCCTTACCCGCCGGACCTTTCCTTTACTAATTGATCACACTGATTTCGACCCTCTGGGGCACTTTGCGGCGGCCTCGGGGAGGTGGGAGGGGCGCAGGCTCAACCTTGTCAGCACATACATTCCTCCAGGCCTACAAACCCAATTGTTTCAGGACCTGGGCAAGCTTCTCCTTTCCCTTCCGGAGGGGCAATTACTGATAGGAGGGGACTTCAATGCGGTAGTCTCGGGGGACTCGGACAGACAGCCTGGAGGCGTTCGGCCTCCTGGACCTTTGGCGTCTCCAGCACCAGTCGCACAAACAATTTACTTTCTTTTCGGGCCCGCACCGCTTCTTTTCACGCATAGATTACATCCTAGCGCCAATGCACTAAGGCACTGCCATTCAGGAGGTCACACACCTAGCCAGGGGCATCTCGGACCACTCACCGGTGTGGGCTCACCTCACTGTCGGTAATCAGAGAGAGGGTTGCGTGGCGCCGATCAACGCCTGGTACCTCTGCAACGAAGAGACAAAAAAGCTGCTCACTCTCTCAATTGACCAGTACTTTGAGGACAACGAGGGCACGGCGGAATCCTCAGCGGTATTGTGGGAGGCCTTTAAAACCGTGCTCAGGGGGGAAGCCCTCTCGGCGATTGCTGGCCGTCGTAAAGAGCGGGAGGCGCAAATGCTGACTGTCGAATCCGATCTCCTGGACTTGGAAAGTGAGGCACAAGCTGGGGGCGATCCAGAACTTGTGCATAAAATGGAGATCAAGGCGGCGGAGTATAAGGCCCTTGCGACTGACGCCGCGAAGACGCTGGCGAGAGATAGGGAAGGCAGGATCTATGATCAAGGGGACAAGGCAGGCAAGCTCCTAGCCTGGTTAGACAAAAAAACAACAGGGAAATAGGGTTGTCGCTGAGCTACGCACTGAGTCGGGAGCCAGTATCACGGAGCCCCGTGAGATCGTCCAAGAGTTTGCAAGGCATTACCAGGAAGTCTACAGTGGAGGGTCTGACCGGCCGGAGGAAGACTCAATTGACCTGTTGACTGATATCGGGCTCCCTTCCCTCTCTGACACTGAGCGGGACACCCCAGAGAAGCCTCTTACTGTCGAGGAGCTATGTGGGGCCATACGCGGTCTCCGCCTGGGGAAAGCTCTCGGTCCCAACGGTCTCCCGATAGAGCTTTACAAGCTTAAACCCGACAGCATCAGCTCGCACCTCAAGCGGATGTTTGAGGAGAGCAGTGACAGGGGAATACTGCCAAAAGATCAACAAATTGCTACAATTGTGGCTATCCCTAAGGAAGGAAAGCCAAGAGACTTGTGTGCCTCCTACAGGCCAATATCTCTGCTAAATGCCGAACCAAAGATTCTGGCCAAGGTCCTTGCCAATAGGCTTAAACCAGTCCTGAACACATTGATCCATCCGGACCAGTCGGGCTTTATGCCCCACCGCAACACGGCGCTCAATCTGCGCCGTCTCCACGGAGTATTGGGACGTTGCCATACATCACAGGAAGATGCGGTGGTGGTGTCGTTGGACGCTGCAATGGTGTTCGACACGCTCGAATGGCCATATATGATGGCGGTCCTACGGAAATTGGGATTTGGCCCAAATTTTATCAGTTGGGTTCGTCTCCTTTACTCTGAGCCTTTGGCCCGGGTCACAGTCAATAACAAGTTCTCTGAGCCCTTCACCCTAGGCAGGGGGACACGTCTCACTGAAGCCACTTGCGGCCTGGATCAAGCAAGACCCCTCGCTGAGGGGACTTAGATGGGCTGATGGGCGGGAGGACAAAATTTCACAATACGCGGATGACATCCTGCTATACTTGACAAACCCTCATAGTGGCCTTGGATATTTTTACCAGTTTCGGGAGGAACTTTGGGTACAATATCAACTGGGGAAAGTCCCTCCTCTATGTCCTTCATGGAGCCCCCTCCGACTCTCCTGCGTGACTGCTCAATCAGGATATCCACAGAAGGTTTTAAGTACTTGGGCATCTTTGTCTCCAAAGAGAAGGCCGTTAGATACGAAAAAAACGTACTGCTGCCCCTACAACGGTTTAAAAGAGACTCTACCACCAGGAAGAAGCTCCCGCTCTCTCTGCTGGGCCGGGCAGCGCTCTTCAAAATGATGGCGCTGCCACGCTTCCTTTACGCTCTTCAAAACCACCCGGACCTAGTTCCGCAGGCCTACTTTACTGCTATTGAAGCAGCGCAGAGACCTGCTATGGACTGGTACCCCCCGTATAGCCTTACAGAAATTCACATTAGGGTGGTTTGACGAGGGTATGGCACTCCCAGACACACGGAAATATTACTGGGCTGCACACCTCTCGGCCATAAACCAGGGCACTTACTGTGATGGGAACGACCCCGGATACGGGATGGACCAATGGCTCCTCCCGGGCAGGAATTTTGAGGCTGCGCTTTATTCCAAACCAGGCAGATTCTCTCTCACTGGACCCACGCAACATTCTGTCCAGCTATGGCATATTGCCCAGCGTAAACTGGGCTGGGCAGATACCCTCACGATGGCTACTCCGCTATGGATCTCAGAGCGACTGGGCAAGCTAGGCCGCACTAAAGGGTTCCACAATTGGGACCTAATTGGAATTTCTCACGTTAAAGACTTGTGGGGCCCTAACGGTGTTGTACACTTTGACTCACTCCAGAATATCTATGATTTGGCACCAACTGAATATTTCAGATACCTACAGGTTCGACACTCCCTTCAAACCCACATCCCGGCGGGGACCCAGCCTCCAGAGACCTCCCCCCTAGAAGACAGACTGTTAGATGGCCACCGCCCAGAACATGCCATTTCCCTCACATACAAGAAGCTCATTAACCATTCCCCTGACCCACTGGTCACTCCTAAGAGGAAATGGGAGGCGGATGGCCTAGAGATAGATGATGAGGAGTGGAGAGGCGCACTAGCATCCCCCAAGGAGATAGCAATATTAGCCAGGCTCAGATTGATCCAGTTGAAGATACTCCATCGCGTCTACGTATCAGGGACCAGGTTAATGCTGATGGGCCGCAGTGGGGATGGTCTCTGCAGAAGGGGGTGTGGAGAGATGGGAACCTTCTTCCACATACTGTGGGAATGCCCTGTGTTGTTGGCCTATTGGAAATGGGTGCACGACTGTATGCAAGAGGTGTGGGGGGTGGAACTGCGGGTGGAGGCGAAGAGAAGCCTTTTGAACATCTGGGAGCCCACTGATCTGCCATCGAGGGGGAGACTCTGGTGACCCTGGGATTGGCAATCGCGAAACGCAATATTGCTAGGCTGTGGGGGGCAGGGACGCCTCCAACTCTAAATTCCTGGAAAAAGAATATGGATTGGTGCATGCTCCAAGAAAGGACAGTGTACGTGGCTCGAGGCTGCCACCGGAAATGGGTGGCGGTGTGGACCAACTGGAATGATTATCGAGGTACCCTGTGTGAACCCCCTTGTATCATGCCCATTGACGACCTAACTACACTGTAAACTGTTGCTATACAAATGCTGCTTCGTAATGCCTGATGATTGTTCCTAACAATAGTTCAGGAAGCACACAATAAATCACAAATTTAGAAAGAACCAGTGCATTTCTTTTTCTAATAATAAGAAAATAGGAAAAAGGAAGAAAAAGTGAGGGGAAATAAAGGGTTGTGGGGATGGAGTGCAAGAATTTATTTAGAAAAATATAAAAAATGAAAAACTATCATTCACCAAATTTAAGAAAATATCACAAAATTTATTATAAAATGGTGCGCTCAATAAATATTTGCTGGTTTATAAAATTGCAAACCATATATACAAAAAACCAGACAAGTGGCAAACACAATTCGTTTTCTAAAAAGAAGGGATACAACATATACAATGATTATGTGCCCTCTAAAGTTCATCAGCCACAAAAGCGTCAACGGCGTTTCAACCGCTGTCTGAAGTTGCGGTCATCATCAGGACAACAACAATTGAAATGAGCGATAACAAATCTATGTAGGAATTGCCGGACCAAATGTGCCCACAGGCTCTCGATGTGATCACAAATCAATTGCGATAGTTAATTAGTAGTCAATTGCTCGAAATTAGCGTAAGATCTTCTTGTCAAAAAACGTCTAATGCCAAGGAGACTCAATCGTCCATCCAAGTAGCACTAGGACAGTGTAATGAGTGATAAGTCTGTAAGCCCGTGTATTTTCCATCCAAACGCCGCAAGGGTCCAGGACAGGTCGTAATGCCTGTCACTGAACAATGGATGTGTCTAATGTGTTTTCCAATGATGTTTGTGTAACAAATGTATTCCTGATGGTGCTGACCTCCCCTTATGTTTGATGAAATAAAAAAGAATAAAAAAAAAAAAAAAAGAAGGTTTAGTCTATTGGATAACACTTTGGCCAAAATGTATGCATCACAATTACTTAGGGACAGTGGCTTATATGACTCACATTTGTTTGCAGGTTTTACCAATTTCAACGAAGAGGTAATAACTACTTTCCGCATAGAACGGGGAGGATACCGAGCTTTCAAGCCGCATTGTAAAGCTGATTGAGTATGGGAACAAAACTTTCCATTTTATAGATTTCGGTCGGGAAGCTGTCTGGGCCTGGAGCCTGTCCAGATCTCATATTGCTGTATGGATCTCATCTTCTTCTAATGGGGCAGACAAGAATTCTCTTTGGGCATTCCCCAGCCACCCCAGGGCAATGTCTTCTGGCTATGGGGCACGAGTAATCAGCTATTGCCTCAGAGTCGTATATAGGGAGGAGTAATGGGCTGTAAATGTTTGGAGGAGGCCTGGTGCCTCGTGTGTCTTTATGTGTCGCTCCAGAGGTCTCCTGTATCTCCAGTAAATAGTTGGCGAAGCAAGGCTTATGGATTTGATCTGTTAAGACCTTTACTGGTCATTCCCATTCCGAGGTGTCAGTGTATTCAGGCATTTTATCTCTAAGGTCTGCTTGTTTGTTGCCACTAGGGGTGGAATTCATTTCCTGTTCCAATCTTTTGAGTTTCTAGTCGTTTGAGTGTAGTGTATATATTTCTCAACACTCCACCCACTTTGGCAATGCAATACCCCCATATAGTGGCTTTGAATACTTCCCATACAGTAAATATACGAGTGACTGAACCTATATTGCTCTGAAAAAAATCCTGGATATTTTGCAGTTTCCGCTTCAGTTCTTCGCCGCATGGGCATACCGGCCTGCAAGCGTACTTCAGGTGATACCTGGCCCACGCACGTTGTGTTGTGCGCGTAGGCCGATCTTGGTGATCGTGGAATCCTCAGGCTCAGTTATCACCTAAGCCAGCAGCGTCGCTATCATCCTCGGTGTGCTGCACCCGTGGCGTGTACCATGCGTGCTGTTTCTTTCGGTCTTGGCAATACAGGGAGCATTAAATTAGCCCATTATATTCCCCACAGTCTGAAGAGAGCAGGGTGCATTGTGACCAAACATAATCTAGAGCTCAGGAAGGATTTTAATGGATTTTGTTTCCTGGGCAGCCGGAGCCTCACAGCAGTGAGGCTGTCTTGCGTGCGTGCTCTTTAGTGCCCCCGACCATGTGATACTCCATCAGTAACTTAATTAAAATCTTTCACCAGTTTCACCATGGACGCTGTCTCGGCTGAATGTTGAGAAATGCTTAGACTCTAACCAGGGCCGAATAATATGTAACACAGCAAGTATAAATATAATTAATGAAGTGATGTCATCTCAGCAGCTTAGGCCTCCAGACAGTACCCTCGATCCAATCGTACAAGTTACTTACCTTCAGTAACGATGTATCAGGTGGAGACGATTCTAGCCGCAGATTCCTTAACGGAAAAAACCCCACAGCATAGGTCAAGAACATAAAGGACCTGTGGGAGCACCACAGACGGCTTAACAATCAGACAAAAAATACACAGATGGTCCAACCCGAAGACCTATACGGCTACATTAACAGCCAAAAAACACACCACAAAAGCTAAAGGGCTGTACTAGCAGCCAACAGTATAGAGGGGCCAACCTAAGGAGCCACACAGAACGCACAGACAGGCCAACCGAAACACTAGGCCCACAGAGAAAGGTGGGATAAACGCCTCCTATAAGACACCTGAGGACCAACAAGCCGAAGCTTACGGAGGGGGAGGAGGAGGAGGACGGAGCCCGCAAGGAGTCGTTGAATGGTGGAGTCCGCGTGGGTGTTAATTAAAAGAACCCCATCAAAAGGCAGGTTAACAAGACGCAGCCTAATATTCTCCGGAAAAACGCCATCCCGCAACTGAGCATTGCGGCGGAGAGCCACAGAATTTGCCATAGCGCGGCTGAGAGAATCAGAAACATCCAAGGCCGAACGGAGAATAAATGCAGCTAATTCCCGACCATCCAGCACATGGTGCCGCAGATCAGCGCAGACACCTTCATGTGAGGAGCGAGACAACAGGGACTCGGCGGAATCCCATAGACTGAAGGTAGCCCTGGCCAACACACAAAGTGTGTTGAGTGCTCGAAAAGCAGCACTAGTGGAAGCAAATAGGTTAAGCCCCAAGGAGTCCAACCACTGGGCCTCCCGTGATGGAGGGAGCAACACTGAAGGCAAGGAAGGAAAAGCAGTCTGCAGGAGAGGACCCAGAGTAGAAGGGTGGAAAGAAAGGCAGACTGGATCATGCGGAGCAGGACAGTGGCGTTGGAGTAGCGGCTGAGGCACCGGATCTCCCGTGGCAGGATGCCCCCAGGCCCCCAGAAGAGAGTTGTGGAGCGAGGCTTCAAATGGAAGCAGCAGCTCCCCTCCACCAGAGCCCTGGTGGAGAACCTCCAACAAATGGTCTGGGTTGCCCATTTGCTAAATACCAGCGGCCGTGGAAATGGCCCGGACAAAGGCTACACTCGCCTCCGTAGGGCGTCACGGGGGAGAGCGCAATTCCTCCGTGGGTGAAGGCTGCAAACTAAGCGCCCCATCCATGAGTCCAGCTGGAGGAAGAAACAGCCAACCCCTGTAGGATGGAAGATCCATGGACGAGTGGGGGCCTTAGGGGTCTCTGGAAAAGGTGGAGAAGCCTGCGGGGCAACTAAGAGAGAGTTGTGGAAAAGAGGGTCCAGGGGCTGTAGCCGCAGAGACGGCGTAGAGCCCTTCCTGGAGGATACCAGGGAAAAAGTGGTGACCAGTCTCCGGTGAAGAGGAGACAAGGAGATGACAAACCTCCGGAGAGGAAGGGACCTCTGGAGACGGGTCGGCGACCCCAAGACGGGACAGTGCTGTGGAATAGGCCATAGGCCCCCAGAGGTGCTGAGTTGACCACCACCACGGACTTCCTAGGAGAATGGGGCGAGGTCGGAGCTGGAGAGGCTAATGAACGGCGCCGAAAAGGTGCCAGCTCCACCTCCAACAAGGCAGCCACCTGCGTAGAGGACCGAGAGGGACTCAGGGAGGCGCCCCGGGTCCCGGCCACCACCCGCGGCGCTGCTATGGCCGAGGAGGAAAGGGGTTGGTGCCGGAAAGGCGTCGGCTCGGCCTCCGGTAAGGCAGCCGCCTACCCAGAGGACCAAGGGGAACTCGGGGACGAACCGTGAGTCTCTGCGAACCCCTGCGACACTACAGGGAACACCACGGGGATTTGCGGCGAGGCAGGGACGCCGTGGTTCGACGAGGGGAACCCTGTAGGGCCGCACCTCAACGACACCACACCCCCAAAACTTGAAGCCGAACTTGTCGTGCTGGGGTCGAATCTGCCAACGAGTCCGCGGAAGGCCCCGCGCATGGCAGGGGATCCGCGGATGTCTCAGGAAGAGGAGGGGGGCCCAAAAAAGCCTGCAGAACCGTAGTGTAGGCCTTCATTTGGGCCCTAGTCGCCATGACGCCAGGAAACAGCGCAAAGGGTGGCGACGGACGAGGGTGCATGTCCTGAGGGGATCCCGCGCCCTCTACAGAACAAGGACAAGGCCTCGGAGACGAGCTGCAGGACTTACCAATGGGCGAGCGACACCTGTGGGGCCTCGGTGAAGGACGATGGCGCAGTCGGAATCAGCGGCTTCTGGCTTCCGAGGTAAGGGACGGACGCTGTGACGAGACCGATCTGGATAAGCAGGCTGAAAGCAATTTCATCCAGCGCTCCCGCTGGGTCTTTGGCTTGAGATGCTGACAAACATCGCAGTCCGTAGAATCATGGTGCTCGCCCAAACACCACATACAAATAGGGTGAGGATCTGTCGCCGACATCTGACGCGTACAAGAAGTACATGTCTTGAAACCCGAAGGCATTCGCACACTGTTCCTCAACTCAAAAGCGTTAAAAGAAGACCTGAAAACAGGGCAAGGGAACACAATCCGGATCCGCATTGCACACGGAAAAGAAGGAAACTGATGTCAGCGCGCCGGGGTGGGACTTATGGGACCTCGCTGATGTCACGTACACGGACAACATCAGGGTGGAGTCACATTGTGCCGTCCCCCGGCGCGCAGAGATGCTGTGGCAAAAAGTTTTCCGGCTCAAGTCTAACGCCTGGGGATAATTCTACGTTAAGGAGTCTGCGGATAGTAGTCTCTATCAGATAAGCACTTCAAGCAAATTCTTATTTCCACTACTAACAACCTACAAAAAAGGGAATCTGTACATAATTTTTCTCTCAAAGCTACAAAGGTTTCAGGATGGGATGATATTTCCCAAAAAATGAGCCAATTAATCAGAAGGCAATTTATTACTTTCTCAAGTACAGGAAAAGCTGAAATTGCCAGCTTGAAGAAAAAACTGAAGAGACTTATAAGGCAAAAACAGAGCTATTTCAGACAAACATAGCACGGATCTACATATGGCAGCCACTAAAAGGAATACTAAACAATGTTGGCACTTGATTGCCAAAGGAACAGGAAGACTTAAATCCATAAGAGCGACGCGGGAATCAGAGTAGGAAAGCTACCTTCTAGAACTCTATAAATCCAATATAGAGCACTCCGGTTGCAGGCAAATATCCGATTTGAGTTCTGTTGATTAGACTGTACAATTTATATCCTTTCCCTCAGGAAAATAAAACGAGCTCTATATCAAGAAGGCGAAAACTTCAGCAGCCATGGGTCTTGCAAAGTTATCTGGTGAAGTGAGGCGCATTTCTGCCACCCTTTTTCCGACATTGTTATGCCACTGCTAAAATTCCTTACTCATGGGCTGGGAGTATCATTGCTCCAATATTGAAAAAGGGTCCTGATTTAACCAGCAAATCGCACTTTTGGATGCCACAGGGAAAATATTTGCTGCAAGAATTTTTGAGCATCTAAGAGAATGATCTTTCTCCAAGAGCATTATCCCGAAGTTTCAAGCGGGCTTTCGGCCCAATAATTCTGCAATTGATAATATAGGTATTCTACAGTCAATAATTGATAAGTATGTTCTATCAAAATCACAAGTAATATACTGTCTAGTTGTCGATTTCTCGACAGATTTTGATAGGGTCAACAGACCGTCGCTCTGGAAGAAACAAAAGCAAACAGGGACTTCAGTCTCACTTTTTAGGCTAATTGTAGCTTACATATGTTAACATGCTGTTAAGTTCAGATGGGATGTGGCAAAGGCCTGACTTATAAGATCTCCATTCAGAATGGTTTAAAACAGGGTTGTCTATTAGCTCCCCTCCTTTCCTAACTCTATATAAGCGATCTACCAGTGATTTTCCAAAAAGGTAGCTTTAGAAAATATACACGTGTTAATGTATGCTGATGATGTGGTTCTTTTTGATCTTACCCCATTGGGCTTACAGAGAAATACAGATACCCTTACAAAATACTCAGAAACAAACCACCTAAAAGTGAATATTTATAAGACCAAGATAGTCCCATTTAGGGGTCGGAAACACCATATCCAATATGAATGGAAATTAGGCAATAAAACAATTGAGGTGGAAAAAGCATATACATATCTTGGGAGGGTCTTTTCGCAAACCCTAGAAGTCCACTCTCACCTACATAAGATGAATTAAAAAGCAGTGGCACATACAAATGCATTAAGGAAATTTTACTGTTACGCAACAAGCACTTTCAAGCTCTTTTAGAAGTTTATAGGGCAACAATTCCTCCAACTATAACCTAGCTACCGAGTATATCCACATAGCTAGATGAAGTGTTCTGAATAATGCTGAAGGCAAATTACTACGGCAACTAATCCTATTGAGCCAGGATGTTCCAGTACAGATCATGCGCTTAGAACTTGTCATAGTAAGTGCATTCTCAATAGCTCTAGCCAATATAATCAGATGGGCTTTCAACCTATTACATGCAGAAGAAGGCTCTTCACGAGCCTTATTGAAATATGAAACGTTTAAGTTAGGGAAAAAACATGATACCTTTCAAACAAATCTCAAGGCACCCTTTGAGTATTTTCAATGTACTGAAACTATCCTTCAATCCTGGTTTCCAGCACACCTGAAGCATTCTTGAAAAATAGGACTCCCCGATTAAGTTACGAGTTTGATAAGGCGCATTGCCTTCAACTTTCTCATTATAAATCTCTCACCTCTACTATTGAGTTTAAGATCTCTAAAAAATACATAAGATTTACTTTGGAGCACAGTATCAGGAGACATATCATACTACGTTTAGGTATACTCCCTCTAAAAGCTCAAAGAAGAAGTTGGAGTAACCAAGATGAAGATAGAAGGGTTTGCGATAAATGCTATGATGGAACTCAGGACTTGATACATGTCTTTCTTAAGTTTATGTTCCAATAAGGAGGTAGTGAGGCTAGGAATCGTTTTATAGAACCAATTGTTTTAAGATATAACCTCTCCTATATTACTGATCTCATTGCTTTTTTTAAATGCCCACCAAATGAATTTTTTTGTCATAAACTGTACAAGTTTATTAATTCTATTTTTTTCATGTTCTAAAATGAGCTTTTTTAATGTGTATAGAATATTTTTTTATAAAGTGAGGAAATTATGTATAATTGTTGATCTCGTAAGATATCTAAAACAATACAACATTTAATTGAAATTGTATTACCACTTTCGGCAGGAAAAAAGCACCAATTTGTCAGGGAATATCGTCAGAAAGGAAGGTTTGAATGATATGCCTGCAGCTCGCTCACCCTCCTGGAATATCTAATTGCCACTAAAAAGGCAGTTTTTATTGTGAGCAGCCAGAGTGGGCAATTATGCAGAGGCTCAAAAGGAACACACATAAGGAAGTTGAGAACCAAATGAAGGTCCCACCGAGGCATAATGAAGGGGGAAGGTGCAAGGCCTTTGAGGAATCTATGAACTATGGGTGACTCCTATAAGGAGGGTTGGTCTGGCAGCCTCAGGAAAGTAAACAAAACAGACAAATACCCTTGCAGGGTGCCCAGAGCAGAGCCCGGCTGGCCAAGGATCAAAATAAACAATAACACATCAGGAAGGGAAGCAGAGAGAGGGTCGATAGACATCTCTGTACCACATATTAACATTTCTTCCACCGGCAGGCATATACCGTCGTAGTGGAGTCCAGAATAACATTACAAACTTCGAGAGAAAGGCTGTCAACTACCGCCTCTCATTCTCCACACAAGAAGTCGTAGAGTTAACAGGTTCAGTTGGAGGACCCTCCCTGCTGCTACAATAGAAGATCCTCCCGAAGGGGCAGCCTGTTCAGAGTATTGATATATTGATAGCGCCCGAATCCCCAATACAGCGCCCGAATCCCCAATTGGGAGCAGTGCGGCTGGAAAGAGTATCCACGTTTGAATATCTCGGCGTGACGCTCAACGAAAATATGACCTGGGTGACCCATCAGAGCAGGGCTAACCTTAAATTAGTTCAAATTACCGGGGGCATATCCCGGATGATGACCGGTTCGACTTATCGCCCACTGGGGGCCCTAATCCAGATATATAAGGCCCAGGCCAGGGGGGCGATTCTGTACGGGGCTGAATTGTGGGGTCACATCCCATGTCGGAACCTGTCTTCTACGGAAAATAGGTTTATAAGACAAATAACCGCACTTCCCCCTAGCACCCCACTCCTTCCTCTGAGGCTCGATCTAGGGATACGGCCACTTGCCGACGAGATAAGTTTAAGACCCATTGCCTTCTGGCGTAGGCTATGGAGTGGCGATGATCTCGCCGACTATAGGGCGGAATTGGCCGAACTATTAAAGCACCCCAAGGCGCTCAGTATTCCCTGGGTCAAAAATATCCAGTCAATTTGCACTGATCTGGGGCTTCCTGAATTGTGGACTGAACCAGCAAATGCAGCACCAGGAATCTCTAAAAGATCCCTGGCGATCCTGTACCACGAACACAAAAGGACAAGGGCCTTAGCTACCCAGATAGAGGGGTCCCTTTCTTCCATATTCCTGCAAACCAAGGATCTTTACAGATTTGAGAAGGCTCTCGATCCCATATATCCGATACTTACCAGAAAGTTATTTCTCCAGTGGAGATACGGTACATTGCCTTTCCGGTCCTTTTCAAGCACTTGGTCACAAGTCTCTTCCACTAAGTACTGTCCTCTTTGCGTTGATAAAGAGGAAAATGATCTGCATGTGGTCTTCTTCTGCCCAGCCTACAAGGCAGCCAGAAAGTATTGGCTGCTTCCCTTGATCAAGAATCTGGGTGGCAGGGAATACACACCTATGTACAGGATTTTAAAATCCGATGTTTCTGGCCCTACCGTTTTTGCACTTTCCAAATTCTTTACGAATGTTTGGCATACGCGTAATTGTCTTTTAAAAAATGCTGGGTAGACTTTAGAACCGCTTCAATTTTTAAATATAATTGTTTTTATTGTGTGTGTTGATCTTAAAATCTTGTATTGATGTTTTACGAAATTTGACAGATTCATGTGATTTTATTGTATGTATATCTTTTATGACCTAATGGTCGAAATAAAGATTGGAAAAAAAAAAAAAATGGATACTCATTTGCAGAAGCTCGGTGTACCAGAGTCTCCATCCCCAGTCTGGAGCGACAAGGATGACCTGGGTCCGATCGTTCCTGATTTTCTTGAGAACTGTGGGCAGGAATGGTATGGGAGGAAAGGCATACAGGAGGCCAGAGCTCCACTCAAGATGAAAAGCATCTCTGAGCGAGAGCCGCCTTGGAAATTCCAGCATACAAAACTGCTGTCATTGCGTGTTCTCTGCGGAGGCAAACAGATCTAACCCAGGTTCTCCCCACTGCTGAAAGAGAACTTTTGCCACCTCTGTATGGAGACGCCACTCGTGTGCCGCTAGGAATCGATGGCTGAGTTCATCCATCCTGATGTTCAGAAAACCTGACAGGTGTTGAAACACCGGGGATATGTATTGCTGTTCCAGCCATGTCCAGAGACGCAGGGCCTCTTGACCCCACTCTGCTCTGTTTGTAGCAGTACCACATGGTGGTGGTGTTGTCGGTGAACACTTGAACTAGCCTTCCTTTGATGGAGGGTAGAAATGCTTACAATGCCAATCAGATCACCCGAAGCTCCAACATGTTGATGTAGAGTCGATATTCCACCAGTGACCAGAGTCCTTTGATCTCCTTCTCTCCCAGATGGCCAGTCCATCCCAGAAGTGGTGCATTTGTCACTACAGTGAGATCTGGTTGGGGAAGGGAGAGGGGTCTGCCTCTGACCCAATCACGATTCGTCGTCCACAACTGCAGGTCTTATGAAGTTTCCTCCGAGATCTGGACCATGTCAGAGACAGAGTCTGCATGTGCCATCTGGCATGTGTCACTAGCAGGGTGCAGGAGGTCATGAGGCCCAGCAGCCTCAGAGTCGTTCTCACCGAAATCCAGGATAGAGGCTGAAACAGCAGTATCAAAACCTAAATATCCTGGATGCGCCACTCGGGAGGATAGACCCAAAACTGCACTGTGTCCAGAAGAGCGACGATGAAAGGGAGCGTCTGAGAGAGAGTCAGATGTGACTTTGGCATATTAATGGTGGACCCCAGCGAATGCAGGAGGACCACCGTAGTCTGGAGGTGGGAGATGACAGCTGGGAGAAAGCCTGCCTTCAACAGCCAGTCGGGATAGGGGAAGACTGCCCCCCCCAGCCTCCGATCTCCGCAGATAAGCTGCAACCACCATCATCTTGGCCCTGTTGGGCCGGTCGGTACTGGAATTGGTGCTGGTCGACTTGGTACCAGCACCACGTCGTCTGGGATGAGAAAAGGGCGGGTGTACCCGATGGGCGCTAGCAGGACCAGGAACCTTGGTATCGGAAACAGCGTTCGGAAAGGTCACATTAGCACAACCGGTGCCCGTCCTCATACATGACCTGATCTAGCGGGGGACATTGGTGTTGGGGCCAGAGCCGCCGACTCAGAAGCCGATGGACTCCTGATGCCATGCCAGAGGGGTCAGGTCGCTCACAAATGAGGCACATGACCTCATAAAATACTTCAAACTCAGCTGGGGTCACTCCAGCCATGGAAAATTTGGGAGGGGTGGAGCGACGTAGGTGCAGATTCCGGAGGACGAGGACTTGAACACAGAGACTCCTCTGTGGCGTCATCCAACCGACAGGGAGAAGTCGTACCATGCTTCGAATTCTTGTGACTCTTACCTTAGTGTCCTGATGATCGTGAGTGGCACAAAGAGGACTTGGGACACCTGGAGCAGGTCTGGGACCATCCTCACGATCGAGACCTCCAAAGAGACTAATGCGGCATTGCATGCCGGGCCGCAAGCAGCTTTAGGGACTGCTTCCTCCATGCCTTAGGAGCCAAAGCCTGGCAGTCAGAGCACAACTCAGAGTTGTGGTCATGGTCCAGACACCACAAACCAACCAAATGCAGGTGCGTCACCGACATGGCGCGGTGACAGGCACCACACAGCTTGAATTCTGAAGTCTTCCTAGACATGATTTGTAGACACAGTGGAAAAAAGGGGTCAACAAAGAGTTGAAAAATCTTCTTAATAAGTGAGGGTAGCTCTGGGGCGTGGCCTGGTGCTCGGCAAGATGGCTGTACTGTAGTGTTGCTCTCTCGGCCTCCGAACGACATCCTTCATTTATCCTACCTTCTGCTAGGCCATCCGCTGTGCTACTCAGAGAGACTTTGATGTTGACGCCGAGCCTGACCTGAGGAGGTGTTTTGTGTCCTGGTGAGAGGGATGGGGAGAGATCTAGAGCGTGGGAGGTGCCCCGGCCTCATGGAAATGGTGGCGGAGTGAGTGAGGGAGACTTGCTTTTCCGTACCCTCCACCTACCTGGAACTACGCTCCTGGTAAACGTGGGGCGCACCGGGGCGCAGCGAAGATCAAAGGGTTTGAGGAGGTGCCTCGGTGTTGTTTGTGCAGCAGACTGAGACCGCACCAGCAGCTGCAAACATAAGCGAGAGGCCCGTGCAGAGAGCTGGGTCGCTGGAGGTACGCAAGCGGCTGGCGTTGGGCTGGAGAGCAGGCCGCGAGTAGGCCCTGCGATTGGAAATCAGGACAGCTGCCGGGGGATTCGCATTGCGGCTCCTCGCAGCCTTTGACCCTCCTCCCCCCTTTCTTTGATATCACCGGAACCTCCGCTGACAGGGCCCTGTGCCCGAATAGGCTGCCCACACCCGCATTGGCTGCATGAGGTGAGCTCCAAGGTGACACTTGCGTGGTGTGGTGAGCCGCCATTAAGTACAGTGGAGTTGGATTGGCAGCGGGAGCACCGTTGTTTGGCATTTGGACGCGCGTTCCATCGGCACGTGGTGATTCTTGTGCCTCCTCATCACGGGACTGTGTGTATGTGCCCCCCCTGTGCCGTTATATTTGGACTGTAATCTGTGGACCTCTGTGTTCGTGGTCTGCCTGTTTTTTTGAGCAGCCAGCCGGACTGGTCAAGTGGGATACAAAGCCATCGGGTATAGTCTGACCAAAAGAGTGCCCACATTGCACTGAAGGATTAATCCCAGTTGACGGGCATATCTCTAGATTCTACCTGCTGCTTTGCAACATATGTCACCTGGAACTAGCACTATTAAAGCACTGAAGGGGGCACTGCTGCGGGCCGTGATATTATTGAACTGATTCTCATTCGGCATCCAGAACTCTCAGTGTACATATGGCAGACCGCATAGGTTGTCATTGTCTTATCCCGAGGCGCCACACACTTGCTGAGGGTGGCACGCACCATGGGTAAGCCGGAAAAGAACCAACCACGCCTCACTTTTGAACGACGCAAGGGCGGCAAATCTATACAAAATGCGGCCTCAGACCGGAGGCCACATCACAGGGCCCTACAGCACTTGAGAAGTCGCTTGCTGCCATTCAGGCCAGTCTAAAAGCCATAGATGGGACAATTGAGGCCCTTAATGGCTCGATGGACCATTTCTCAGTGAAGCTGGATGAGCAAGCTGCGCGCATCTGCAAAGCGGATCAGCGCATTACAGATGCGGAAGATGGATTACAACAGGTGGCTGCGAAGACTTCGGATATCTTGAAACTCCTAGCGGTGATACAAGCAAAGAATGAGGACATTGAAGTGTGCTCAAGGCGCAACAACATTTGCGTTTTGGGCCTTCCTGAATCGACCAATGTGGGGCGTTTGGAGGACTATATGGAGGCAATGATACACGAAGTCTGTGGCACAGACAACATATCACCTTTATTTGCTATGGAGCGGGCCCACCGATTCCTGGCGGCGCGTCCGCCGCCTGGCGCTCCACCGAGGCGCCTATCATTGCTAGACTGCTTAACTTCAGGGATCGTGATACTATCTTGAGAGTGACTCGACAGAAGGGCATGATAACCTATCAAAATAATGTCTTGTCATTCTGTCCGGATTTTACAGCAAGCGTACAGGCGGCCAGGAAGGAGTTTCAAAACGTCAAGAAGATGCTGATTAAAGAACAGATTCCCTATGCCATGCTCTATTCAGCGAGGCTGCGCATTGGGGAGGCAGACGGCGGCAAAATCTTCACGAATCCCAAGCAAGCGATGGAACATGTCAGATCTCTACAACGTCGGCGGAAATCACCAGACCACACATCGGACATTGATGAATGAACAGTAGGATGGGCTGGTCCCAGTGTTAATGGGTGCTCCAGTCCGCAGGATCTTTTGTTTGGGCAGGTTGGGTAAAGACTTTGGTGAGTTTGATAGTAACTATGCCATGTACATACATATGACACTCGCTTGGGGCAGCTACTGCTACTAGATGAAACTATATGCTGTGACTAGTGGGTTAAAATGGTGGTTTGCTGAGCACTGTGTGGTCACATGGTTAGAGTGGACACGGTCTCTTCACCTAATGTCCTACAAAAAGTTGTTTCCTGTGAAACTTATTGGATGGTCATCGCGGTGGGTTGGGTTATCATATTGGTGGCCCCCTCCCTATTAGAGCTGGGAGTGGACTTTGCCGCTACGTCCCCCGATGGGCATTCCCCACCAGATACACCGTTTCCTCTTGTTTCTGTTGGGTTGGGAGTTACATATGGGTCAGGTCTTTGGCAAATTGGGACTGCTGAAGTGGGAGGGTGGGATTGTTTAATTTTTTTCAGTCACGGGTACCACGATTGGAAGTGTAATGATGCATTGGTTTGGCTTGCATACATGTCTATGTGCTTTAAAACAGTTACCCGCAATCACTGTCATATTTCCTGTCATAGATGACAGGAGCATTGTACAAGTGCATAACTTGGAATGTCCGAGGGCTGAATACACCTAAGAAGACGAGGCAAGTGCTGGCACAGCTGGATTGACACAAGGTGTAGATTGCTCTTTTACAAGAGACCCACTTGAGTAAATATACAGAGGGCAATGTGGCGCGCAGATGGGCGACCTACCGTTTAGCCCCATCCTACTCCACTTATGCGAGGGGGTCCTTATTCTTATTAAGAGGGATGTCTCATTTTAGCCTCTACAGACCTGCGTGGACATGGAGGGCCGATGGGCTATGGTGCACGATAAACTTGGGACGGTGCTGGTGACAATCGTTAATATATATGGTCCTGTGGTGGATGATGGGGCGCCTTTCTTGCAACTGTTTAATGTACTGCGCACTTGGCCGGAGGCTGCGATTATATGTAGGGGTGACCTCAACACACATCTTAATCCACTCGTGGATAAATCTAACCCGGCTGGGGCGCACACGGTGAAAGTTGCGCAGTGCACACGTGATTTCATGGTGGAGATGGGCCTGTTAGACGCTTGGCGGCAGCTAAATGAGGGTGTTATGGAGGGTACGCACATCATCCCTGCTTTTAATAGTTGGTCACAACTAGATTACTGGCTACTCAGTGGGGAAGCTAATGGGTGGGTGGAGCCCACTCCCGAGAACTCTATCAGACCATAATCCGGTTGTCCTTGACATAACTATACCTGCAAAACCGCACCGACCATTCACTTGGCGTTTCCGAGCTGACACACTGCTAGATCCGGTGTATGCTGAGACTATTAGGAATGCTATGGGACGCTTTTAAGGTGACGATTAGAGGGGTGGGTTTAAGCACCTCGGCGGGAATCCTTAGAGGACAATTGGGTAAACTTGAGGAAAAGCTAGGGGACCTAGAGACTCGATACAATACTGCACCTTCGACTGAAACGCTGGGCCAAATTCATGAACACATGGAGGAATAGAACTCATTAGCGACCACGGAAGTGAAATATTTATCCAAACGGTATGTGGCTAGAACTTATGGCGAGGGTGGCAGGCCGGGCAGGGTCTTGGCTAACCGACTACGCGACAGGACGGATAATCCCCCGATTGATCATATAGTCGATGAATCTGGTGAAGCTCATCATTCCCGACAGGGTATTGTGGAGTAATTTGGGTCCTTTTACGCATCTATATATACGTCCCGGGGGGGCATGCCTGAGTCGGCTATGAATGAGTACTTAGACGATACAGCGTGTGCATGGTTGTCAGATGTACACAGGAAATACTTGAGTCTACCCATAGATGAAGAGGATTTCAAAGAGACCATTTTCTCTCTGCCAAACAATAAGGCTCCGGGGCCGGATGGTCTGACAGAGGAGTTTTATAAGGCGTTTGCTGATCTGCTTATACCACATATATTGGAAATGTATGCAGAGGCCCACGATAGGGGGTATCGCCCCCCATCCTTGAGGCAGGCCTTGATTATCACCTTGTTGAAAAAAGATAAACATCCATCACGGTGAGACTCTTATCGCCCATTGTCTTTGATCAATCTGGATGCAAAAGCGTTTGACTCTATTGAGCGGAAATACATGATATACATCCTGAATAGGATGGAATTCCCCCGTTTTTGTTCGCTGGATTCAGGTCCTGTATACCGATGCATCCGCGAGAGTTAGGGTGGGCGGGCTCATATCAGAGCCGATTAGCATAGAACGCGGGACTAGGCAAGGATGCCCCCTTCCCTCTTTCCTTTTGCTATAGTGTTGGAACCACTAGTGTGCAAGATCAGGCAAACTCATAGGACTGCTGCGTTGAATTTTACTAATAGGCCGGTTGGAATCTCTCTCTACGTGGACGACATGGTCCTTTATGTCCGCGAACTGCAGCATTTTTTATCCCCGATTATACAGAAATAGATTAGATTTGGTCTCTTCTCAGGTCTTCAAATAAATTGGGAGAAATCTGTTCTCATTCCCTTAACGTCCGCCACGATCTCGCCCCAAGTGGAATGTCCATTAGTATGGACTGCAGAACCAGTCAAATATTTAGGGGTATGGATACATCGGGACCCCGAGGTCGTGATCAGGGAGAATTATGGTTGTGCATACACAGCGCTGGTGCAGCAGATCGATCGCTGGGTCTGCTTGCTGCTATTCCTGGCAGATCGCATTGCGGTTATAAAGATGATTGTCCTTCCCAAGTTTTATACCTGTTCTGCAACATTCCTATTAAACTGACAAAACATTTTTTTAAGACCGTCCAGACTCAACTGCTGTGCTTAGTATGGGAGAATAAACAGCCGAGGATTAGCTGGAACACATTGACATTGGCATATGAGAAGGGGGGGATTTAATGTTCCAGATTATTATGTGTACTACCTATGTGGACAGGCTCAATATGCATACTTTTGGTTCAGGTATCACGACTTTATTCTTCATGTGGCTGTGGAAGAGGGGGACGCGCATCCTCTACAACTGAAAAGCATTGTCACCCATACTAATAGACAGACACCTAAGTCAGAGATAAACACGTTAGATAAAACAATCTCGGCATGGCAAGAGATTGGGAGACTGGCCCATAACCTTCCCCTGTATGCTCCAGCATTACCCATTGAGGGACATGCTGCCTTGTCGGGGGCTAGAGAGAGAGACAGGCCCCATTACAGCACTTAGAGAGGCTGGTCTCACACTCATGAGTGATTTGTACCCGGAAGGTAAATACATTTCGGGGGAAGACTTAGGTTATATACAAAATCCCACGCCACTTTTTCAGTACACCTGCTGCAGGCTTAGACGGGCAGTAAGGGACCATTACACTAATTTTCCTGATGAACCGGAAGCGGTACAGGCGCTTCAAATGCTAATAGTGGCTCCATCTATAAAGAAGCTGCTCACAAGGTTATATAGGACAGTGCAGGAGGAGACGATCCATGGGGTAGACAGAAGTATGGAACGTTGGAATGCTGTAGTGGACCCCCTGGTCACTGACATAGTGTGGGAGCAGATTTGTACTCTAACAGGGAGGCTGACGTCCAATAGTAACTTACGAATCATTCATTTCAAGTATCTACATCAGATATACCACACCCCTGACTAGCTACATAAGATGGGAATTAGAGATACGAGTTGCTGTACGAGGTATGGGCAAGGCGGGGCTGACTTTCTTCATCTTGCGTGGACGTGTAGGCTGGTACACCAATCGTGGGAGGAGGTCGTTACTCTTCTACACACCATTACAGGCCAGGTGGTTAACTGTACGCCATAGGAATGTTTACTTGGCCATGTGCCTGGATTAAAAGCTGCGGTGGGGCGATTTGGGAGGGTGGCTCTTGTGTTGGCAAAGAGGCGGGTACTCTTTACGTGGGACAGTAGATTATACGGTCACAAAAGATGTGTGTAGTATTGCACCTGAGAACTATATGGGATCATAGAACATAGAGAAATCTACCGTGGCTGAAAAACTCCCATCAGACCACCAATGTGGCGGAATATCATCACATGGGATACGTATGATGAATCCAAAGCTTGTCCATCCTTTCACGTGATGGTACAAAGATGGACTGTCATGATGAATATCTAGCCACAGTATATTTCAAAGATAAGTACTGATGGAGTGCAGTGCTCTGTGAAAAGATGTGAATGGTAAAGAAAAATGTTAAAATTGACTACCAGAACAGAAAATATGTTTATTGTGTACTCTTCCAGTGTCAAAATTAAAATTCCGCCCAATAGTAAGACATTATAACTATATGGGGGCGTTGTGCAGAGTGGTCGACATGTTTCGGCTATGTGGATAAAACTTATCCAGCTTTCTTCAGGACCGTGATTATATAGCAACTGCAAGCAAAGTTTCTTTTATATAAGAAAAGACGATATCAAATCAGAATATTCCTACCAGCAACTTGGGTCCCCAATGTAAACAGGTGGAAAATGAAATTATTCGTCCCCTCCTACATGGAAGAAAGTGAATGGAATACATAGTGTAAAATAATGTTCACAGTGATCCGCAAGTTACACAAGAAAACAATACAAACAAACACACCATTAAACAAAAGCAAAACATTTTTTGTCTCAATATCGTGCATACAATGTTTGTTCTGCATATATACATGACTATTGGTCAAAGGATAATATGGTTGAAACCATGTTCCTACTTACCCAGCATTATGTGGGAAGTCGCCACACCTCACCCGGCACCAGCTCGGGAAAAAGTGGGGCCCCGCTCTATTAAGAATGGAAGAATTTGTGTAAGTATAGGCCGCAACCAAAATATTTTTAAATCGCGACGAGTGCTCAGTTTGTAGCAAGCTTCCAGAAAAGGATTCTTAAAAAAATCACCAATCGCTCTCAGAAGGGCACCCCGCCAGTCCAAATGACGGACAGTTACTGGTATGGAATGGACTTAAAATTAAGGACCTCAGGAAAGGAGGTTTCAACATACAGCTTATCACAGCTCTTTATTATTAATATGGCGAGGTTAGTAAAAACCCACCCCCCACTGACTCAAGTTGACCAAAAGTTCGCAGCGCTCACCTGTCCGTCGGTACCCCACGCCGTCGTCCGAGTAGGAGTGGAGGTACCGCCCGGACAGGAAGCGCGCCTTTTTATAGACCGGTGAATTGGTTAATGAACCACACCGGTGCACAGTTTGAGTCAAAGGTAGGCGTCTCTGCCCGAAGTCAGACCGAAGCACCATTGGTTGAAGCCAATTCCGCTTCGCGGTTTGTGCGCAGATAGAAATAAACACAAGACGCTAAACATACGCGCATGCGTGTCATGAGATGTTTGTGCACGCATGCGCACAATGCTGTATCATAGCGCCAATCTGTTTAAGGGGTCGCTAAACATACGCGCATGCGTGCTAAGTGTTGTTTAGTACGTGCATGCGTACAGTGCTATTTTCGTAGTGCCGATTCGTTAAAGGAATTCACATACTAATGAATAAATATGCGCACAGATGGGTGTGAACTCCACTACATCGGATAAAGCACTAAAGTAGATATCTACAGTAAGGACCAGAATTTACCATAGGCTGGCACGCATAATTTAGACTATGACATGGACAGGGCCCACGTAACCCAACTGTAAACATTAAGAAATATGTAAAATACATTAACGCGATATATGAAGAGATGTCAATGGACCGAGGGACCAAGGTGAGTTTAGACCTCAGATCCACATTTTATGAACCACAGTCTAATGAGGCCTCAGGCAAGGCAAGACCGTATACATATAGATCTATACCTATAATGTTAAAGTGTTGACCATACTATTTCATCATTCAATCCCCTGCTATCACTTTTAAGGGAAAAAATCAATTTTTGTTCTTTCAGGAACAAAAATCTGGAGACGTCACTGATATGGGGTGGGATAAATGGATGTTCTAAAATCACCCACCTTAGATCTTCTGCAGAGTGTTTCAGATTCAGGAAGTGTTCAGTCAGTCGTGTCGATCGTTTGTGACAGCGGATAGTGCTTTTATGCTCACTAATCCTTATTTTGATTTTCCTGGTAGTGTAACCAATGTATCTCAAGGAACAGGGGCATGTGATCATATATATGGCTTTATCAGTGTTACAATTCGTGTGTTTCTTTAAGAGCCACGTCCTGCCTGTTCCAAGGTCGACTCTATCTGTTTTGACTGCCTGAGGACAGACACTGCACAAGCCACATGGAAAGTGGCCCTGTACAGGTGGAAGGTCCCAAAGGATTGTTGGTCTGTCTCTTTCTTGAAGTCTCGGTCTGGTATGTACCAGGCTATCACGCAAACTGGGTGCTCTCTTAAAAGAGAAAAGAGGCAAAGGAATATTCATGTCAGTAATATTCAAAATACTTCAATGTTTGCGGATAGTCTGTTGGATTTTATTTGAATGAATACTGTACCAGTAACTGTCTGTCATTTGGACTGGCGGGGTGCCCTTCTGAGAGCGATTGGTGATTTTTTTAAGAATCCTTTTCTGGAAGCTTTCTACAAACTGAGCACTCGTCGCGATTTAAAAATCTTTTGGTTGCGGCCTATACTTACACAAATTCTTCCATTCTCAATAGAGCGGGGCCCCACTTTTTCCCGAGCTGGTGCCGGGTGAGGTGTGGCGACTTCCCACATAATGCTGGGTAAGTAGGAACATGGTTTCAACCATATTATCCTTTGACCAATAGTCATGTATATATGCAGAACAAACATTGTCTGCACGATATTGAGACAAACATTTTTTTGCTCTTGTTTAATGGTGTGTTTGTTTGTATTGTTTTCTTGTGTAACTTGCGGATCACTGTGAACATTATTTTACACTATGTATTCCATTTACTTTCTTCCATGTAGGAGGGGACGAATAATTTCATTTTCCACCTGTTTACATTGGGGACCCAAGTTGCTGGTAGGAATATTCTGATTTGATATAGTCTTTTCTTATATAAAAGAAACTTTGCTTGCAGTTGCTATATAATCACGGTCCTGAAGAAAGCTGGATACGTTTTATCCACATAGCCGAAACATGTCGACCACTCTGCACTACGCCCCCATATAGTTATAATGTCTTACTATTGGGCGGAATTTTAATTTTGACACTGGAAGAGTACACAATAAACATATTTTCTGTTCTGGTAGTCAATTTTAACATTTTTCTTTACCATTCACATCTTTTCACAGAGCACTGCACTCCATCAGTACTTATCTTTGAAATATACTGTGGCTAGATATTCATCATGATAGTCCATCTTTGTACCATCACGTGAAAGGATGGACAAGCTTTGGATTCATCATACGTATCCCATGTGATGATATTCCGCCACATTGGTGGTCTGATGGGAGTTTTTCAGCCACGGTAGATTTCTCTATGTTCTATGATCCCATATAGTTCTCAGGTGCAATACTACACACATCTTTTGTGACCGTATATCTCTTGTTTATTGTTTAACGTATATTGGGTTTGAGATTACAGGGTCATTAAATTAACCCATCTAGACCCCCCCCACCTTTCCTTTTTTTCTAGTATTTAGAGCAACTTCGGTTGCGGGTCTTTTCCACGAATCAAGGTCAATATCCTTGGTTTTTTCCATTTTTTGCTCTCCCTTTTGACTCCTATTTGGGCACCCTTCGCTTGACCATGGCAGACTTTGCGGGTCTGGCATTTGATGACGAGTTTCTAAACTCGATCCTTGCTGAAAATCCTTGCATTTTGGACACTCTACCAGAGACCACTAATTTGGCTAGAGACGACTGGCTCACGTTACTCAATTTAAAGAAATCACATTCGCGAATCACAGTCCATGGACTCATTATGGCAGAATACTTGCGGGGTAAATGTGCCCCCACAGGCTTGATCGTAACTAATGTACCCAGACTTTTTCTTACTGACAAAGATTTTTTGCGTGATTGGTCCATGATAGCGTGGCGATGTACACAAGATTGGCTACTCTTGATTATCAGCTCTGCTAAAAGAGTAGCTGACACCATTCTAATCGAGATACAAACATTGGAAGGCCAAATTAAGACTACATGTAACACATTATTCAAGAAGCGTTTGGATGAGACAAACAAAACAAATAAAGACTATAAGGATAATATACTGTCTAGCAAGATTGACAAGTTTAAAAAAGATCTGGCCCGTTTCTCACTGGTTAAGATTTATCCATACACCAGTGATGATTATGTGGCACCCTCATTCAATAACAAAGGTAAACGATATGGGTCTAATTACTCAACTTCAGGGTCGGATTCCAGCGACTCATATATTTTCAACTCCACTGGTGGTCCATCCCGGGGAGGGGGACAACCACAGCGGTTTTTTAGAAGAGGGAACAGACAGAGGGGTGGAACACAGGGCAACTATCCGGGCAATTATCAGAACCCTGCCCCGTGGTGGCCTCCTGGCCCTTACGGTTTCCAACCACCCCCCTTTGCTCAACAGATGAATCCCTTTATACAGCACCCACAGTTCTTTCCTGACCCGTCTTTTTTAGGACGTGGCCGAGGACAAAATCGCGGAAAGAGAAGAGGGCAACAAACAGTTCAGTGGGAGGCGGACCCCACGTTTCCCAATACACGGAGCAGGAAGGCAGCACTACAGAGCACCAGTGCGGAGACGAGCTGAACCTAGTTGTGAATTTAAGCTCGCGGACTCTAACACCAACAGAACTTACCGTCCTTGAGAAAGGACTTGGCTTTGTGCCAACATACAAAGGCGACCCTTTCCAGATGCGAATTGAACTAGAAAAATTCTTTAGGAAAGTACGCCTCCATTTCTTTTTCAAAAACAGAACTGATGCTGAGAAGACTACTGTGGACGAAATTGTGAATACCGGACTCCGTCCAAAATCAACGTTTACCCCTCTGGCCCACCAGGTCCCCTCACAAGTGACCACCTTCGAACATGCAGTCACTCACGACGTGATGGGACTACATGATGAAGTTCTGAATAATTTTAACAACCTCCCCAAGAGGGAAAAGAATGCACTCATTGACTTGTCTAAAGATCCGTCAATTATAATTAAACCGGCGGACAAGGGAGGGGCCACAGTCTTTCTTGATATGGTCCAGTATCGTCAAGAATGTCTTAGACAATTGGATAACACTCAATTCTACCGGAGATTAACTGAAGATCCTACACCACGATTACTCACAACTATTAGAACTTTAGTTGATGAAGGCGATGCAGAGGGATGGATAACACCTCATGAGGCTAGATTTTTGGTAATGCAGAATCCGGTCATACCGGGTTTTTACTGTCTCCCAAAAATCCACAAAGCCACTAGACCTCCGCCAGGGCGCCCGATCATATCAGGGATAGGATCACTCATGGAGCCTCTTTCCACGTTTGTGGATTTTTTTCTCAGACCTTTAGTGAAGGAGATGCCCACATATTTGCAGGACACAGCCGATGTCCTTAGATTGCTACCCGAGAAAGAATTCAATCCCGAGACTGACCTTTTGGCTAGTTTCGACGTTGAGTCATTGTATACTTGTATACCGCAGGAAGAAACATTAGAAACCATCAGTCAACTACTATCCCTGCGAGATTTGGACAGTATCACTCCAGTAAGATTTATTCTTGAATGTGCTAGAATAGCCATGAAGGAAAATTTCTTTAAATTTGAGGATCAGTTCTTCCTTCAGATCCCTGGAACCTCCATGGGGAGTGTTTTTGCTCCGAGCCTCGCCAACCTCTATGTCCACCAATTCGAACAGGATCACGTCCTCAACCACAGCAACCCATTTATACACCAAGTGTTGCTGTGGAAGAGGTATATCGATGATATTCTGGTGGTCTGGCGAGGCTCGGAAGCTGAGATCCAATCTTTCCACCAATGGCTTAATCTTCAAAATCAATACTTGAATTTTACTTTGGAGTTCAGCCATGAGAAACTACCCTTCTTGGATGTGTCCATCTTTCCAGAAGCTGGGAAGTTGGGATGTGAGCTCTATACCAAGCCCATGGCTAGAAACTCCCTTCTCGTGTTTAACAGCCATCACCCACGCTCCCTACGGGCCAACCTACCGTTGGGACAGTTCTTGCGTGTTCGTAGGAACTGCTCATCCTCTGAACTCTTTGAGAAGCATGCTACTAAGCTTTCGCAACAACTTCAGGAAAGACATTATCCAAGAACTTTGGTCAAGAAAGCCTGGAAACGAGCCTCCAATAACAATCGGGAGGCACTCTTGGAAAAGAGACCAGCCAAACCACTGTTAGAAAGGCTGACGTTTGTCAGTACGTTCAGTATTCATTCAAATAAAATCCAACAGACTATCCGCAAACATTGGAGTATTTTGAATATTACTGACATGAATATTCCTTTGCCTCTTTTCTCTTTTAAGAGAGCACCCAGTTTGCGTGATAGCCTGGTACATACCAGACCGAGACTTCAAGAAAGAGACAAACCAACAATCCTTTGGGACCTTCCACCTGTACAGGGCCACTTTCCATGTGGCTCGTGCAGTGTCTGTCCTCAGGCAGTCAAAACAGATAGAGTCGACCTTGGAACAGGCAGGACGTGGCTCTTAAAGAAACACACGAATTGTAACACTGATAAAGCCATATATATGATCACATGCCCCTGTTCCTTGAGATACATTGGTTACACTACCAGGAAAATCATAATAAGGATTAGTGAGCATAAAAGCACTATTCGCTGTCACAAACGATCAACACGACTGACTGAACACTTCCTGAATCTGAAACACTCTGCAGAAGATCTAAGGTGGGTGATTTTAGAACATCCATTTATCCCACCCCATATCAGTGACATCTCCAGATTTTTGTTCCTGAAAGAACAAAAATTGATTTTTTCCCTTAAAAGTGATAGCAGGGGATTGAATGATGAAATAGTATGGTCAACACTTTAACATTATAGGTATAGATCTATATGTATACGATCTTGCCTTGCCTGAGGCCTCATTAGACTGTGGTTCATAAAATGTGGATCTGAGGTCTAAACTCACCTTGGTCCCTCGGTCCATTGACATCTCTTCATATATCGCGTTAATGTATTTTACATATTTCTTAATGTTTACAGTTGGGTTACGTGGGCCCTGTCCATGTCATAGTCTAAATTATGCGTGCCAGCCTATGGTAAATTCTGGTCCTTACTGTAGATATCTACTTTAGTGCTTTATCCGATGTAGTGGAGTTCACACCCATCTGTGCGCATATTTATTCATTAGTATGTGAATTCCTTTAACGAATCGGCACTACGAAAATAGCACTGTACGCATGCACGTACTAAACAACACTTAGCGCGTATGTTTAGCGACCCCTTAAACAGATCGGCGCTATGATACAGCATTGTGCGCATGCGTGCACAAACATCTCATGACACGCATGCACGTATGTTTAGCGTCTTGTGTTTATTTCTATCTGCGCACAAACCGCGAAGCGGAATTGGCTTCAACCAATGGCGCTTCGGTCTGACTTCGGGCAGAGACGCCTACCTTTGACTCAAACTGTGCACCGGTATGGTTCATTAACCAATTCACCGGTCTATAAAAAGGCGCGCTTCCTGTCCGGGCGGTACCTCCACTCCTACTCGGACGACGGCGTGGGGTGCCGACGGACAGGTGAGCGCTGCAAACTTTTGGTCAACTTGAGTCAGTGGGGGGTGGGTTTTTACTAACCTCGCCATATTAATAATAAAGAGCTGTGATAAGCTGTATGTTGAAACCTCCTTTCCTGAGGTCCTTAATTTTAAGTCCATTCCATACCAGTAACTGTCCGTCATTTGGACTGGCGGGGTGCCCTTCTGAGACCGATTGGTGATTTTTTTTAAGAATCCTTTTCTGGAAGCTTGCTACAAACTGAGCACTCGTCGCGATTTAAAAATCTTTTGGTTGCGGCCTATACTTACACAAATTCTTCCATTCTTAATAGAGCGGGGCCCCACTTTTTCCCGAGCTGGTGCCGGGTGAGATGTGGCGACTTCACACATAATGCTGGGTAAGTAGGAAAATGGTTTCAACCATATTATCCTTTGACCAATAGTCATGTATATATGCAGAACAAACATTGTCTGCACGATATTGAGACAAAAATTTTTTTGCTCTTGTTTAATGGTGTGTTTGTTTGTATTGTTTTCTTGTGTAACTTGCGGATCACTGTGAACATTATTTTACACTATGTATTCCATTCACTTTCTTCCATGTAGGAGGGGACGAATAATTTCATTTTCCACCTGTTTACATTGGGGACCCAAGTTGCTGGTAGGAATATTCTGATTTGATATCGTCTTTTCTTATATAAAAGAAACTTTGATTGCAGTTGCTATATAATCACGGTCCTGAAGAAAGCTGGATACGTTTTATCCACATAGCCGAAACATGTCGACCACTCTGCACTACGCCCCCATATAGTTATAATGTCTTACTATTGGGCGGAATTTTAATTTTGACACTGGAAGAGTACACAATAAACATATTTTCTGTTCTGGTAGTCAATTTTAACATTTTTCTTTACCATTCACATCTTTTCACAGAGCACTGCACTCCATCAGTACTTATCTTTGAAATATACTGTGGCTAGATATTCATCATGACAGTCCATCTTTGTACCATCACGTGAAAGGATGGACAAGCTTTGGATTCATCATACGTATCCCATGTGATGATATTCCGCCACATTGGTGGTCTGATGGGAGTTTTTCAGCCACGGTAGATTTCTCTATGTTCTATGATCCCATATAGTTCTCAGGTGCAATACTACACACATCTTTTGTGACCGTATATCTCTTGTTTATTGTTTAACGTATATTGGGTTTGAGATTACAGGGTCATAAAATTAACCCATCTAGACCCCCCCCCACTTTTCCTTTTTTTCTAACAGTAGATTATACCCCAAAACTGATATGTGGATCAAGGACATGGTATACCGTCGTGAACAGCTGGGAATTATACACTGAGGAACTGTCAGCGACCTCCCGACCTAGTGATATCTGGGCTCCTCTACGGGAATATCTATTGGCTCATGAGCAGACTGATGGGTAGTTTGTTGATGGACAAAGAACCAACTGGGGCCTCAATGTACCCGGACTATGCATATGTGAGATAGGGTGGGACTGTGTTATAGACATGTAGGTTAATCACTGATCACAAAGGGGTACCTGTGTTTTTTTTGTCTTACTGCGTGCTATCCTGGGACATGGTTATGTTGTTTCTTTCTTTTTCTCTGTAATTTAATGTGTGTCAATGCATTGGTTCTTGGATGATGTATATGCTATGTGGCATTGAAAACACTCAATAAAAAATAAAAAAAATAAAAGTGAGGGTAGGTTTCTTCACAGATCAGCGCTTGACTGACGTGAAAAGAAAAAACTGACATCAGCGTGCCAAAGTGGCACCTATATTGATGACACGGACTTAACTTCCAGCGCAGATGATACTGATAACGTGACGCAGAGCCGACTGACTCCACCTACCAGAGTGCAGGGGTATTTCTCGAAGAAATATTTTCCGGATCCAGTCTGACGCCTGGGAAATTAAATGGTAAGGAATCTGCGGCTAGAGGTCTCTATCGAATTGATATTTCCGAAAGTCAGATAATGACTGTACACTGACTGACAAGGTGGATAGCGGAACATTGCTCTTAAATGTCACTTTACAGTCCAGAGATCCAGTTTCGACCTTTCTGCATCCAAAATGCGATTAGAGACGGGTTGAAGGTGTTTGCCCTCCTAATTTGTAGCAGATAAAACCTGCAGCAAATCAAGTGTGAAAACTTTACACAATTCTGTTTTTGGCACCTTGGAATAAGGCAAAACAATAATAATTTTCTTGTTATTCCACATTTTGAAGTCTACTGCTCAAAACTGCATGCCCGATAATCACTGCATCTCATGCTAATGGAAATTAGCAGGTGCATAATTTGCACCCACAGATGTAATAAGTCCATACTTGTTTTTTTTGCCTATGCACATTCATGAACACAATTTAATTTCCAATCAAGTTGCTAAATTTACATTTATATCATCAACATGCAGACGTACTGATTAAGGTACAACATAAGTACACTTTGGCCATTGTTTCTGTTAAACCAAACATCTACAACATGCACCAGGTTTATTTGACATTCAGGGTTATAAATGGACTGCTGGGTCTGTGCTTGTTTCTTCCAGTTCTTTATTAATGTAAGATGCTATTGTAACTATTTGAGTTATATTGGAAAGCACACTCCTACTTCACAATGCCTGAAAGCTACATAAAACGGTAGCCTATAAAATCCTTAAGGGATCTCCTGCTCTGATCCTTTCTAACCTTCTGTCCCGCTATGCTCCGGTCCGTTCTTTAAGATCTTCGGACCTAGAACTTGCGGTCGTCCCCCGCTTTAAGCGCTGTCGGGCTGGCGGCTGCTCATTTCAAGTACGTGCTGCGGTTTTCTGGAATTCCCTTCCCCTTGAAATCCGTGCCCTCAGGGACTTGCTCTCTTTTCGCCGAGCTGTAAAAACTTTTTTGTTTCTGTAGTTCTCTCCCTTCTTACTCTGTCCAGTTGTGTTGTGTAGCTACCTTGTCGGGCGCCAGGACGCTCCTTTGCTGGAGCATCTGTGCGCATAATAAATGAGCCTAACATAACATAACATAACAAATATAGACAGATTAAAAATTAGACTAGGTAATGGGGTCATGTGAAGAATGCCTTTTACAACAACATTATTTAAAAACCTGAAATAAAACGAATTTCTTGCAACTAATTATTTTTTTTATTCCTACTCTGGAGAAAAGTCTCATACATTTTTAACAAATGGATATCACAATGCCATCTAATGTTTAGCTACAACTTTGACTGTTCAACTAATCCCTTTGGTACCAAGGAATACCAACCTCTGCTGCAACCTCCCAGTCAGGGCGCCCATCACTGTCCTTCAGCTCGACATAGGGCTTATCGTGAACTCTGTTCAAGTCCTCGTGAAGGCCATCCAACAAAAAAGCTAAAAGTTCCTGAGAGTCTTGTTGCTGAAAGCCATTAAATCGGGGAGCATATTTCGCTATTGTCCACTGTAAAATAGAGAATTTGTACAGTTTTATGGCAACGTGCAATGAAACAAATACAAACACATCTTTATTTACTGAAAGCAGTGCGCTTGGGATAATACAAAATATTTTCCATATGTAGATATAATTAATGGTAAGTAAAGTGAGCCAACTTAATAGGAAGAAGAAAGGCATTTTAAATGTGACTGTAATGCAGAAACAAAGACTATAATACTTAAAAATAGATCCTATTCAATGTCGGTGATAAAGCTTCAAAGTAAGGCAATATATTAATATGTGAACAAATAAAAAAGATAAAGGGCACAGGAAAAGTGAGGAAGTGTACATAGTTTTAATGTACACAGCAATTACGTATGGCATTGATAAATTATCTTCAGTAGCTAAAACAGTTATAAAAAACAAAATCTAGTTATACATTCAACTATACAAACATTAGTCAATGATGACACAAGTTGAAAAGCAGTTTGCTAGTAAAGGCTTAAATGGTAGAAAGTATATTTTGCCAGCAGGTAATTGTTAGAATAGCAACAAATATACCTTACCCGTAGTTTTAACGGAGCAACATTTTTCTGTGTGCCACTCCACAGCTCCTGAACTAAATCCCCATAACATTTGGCCATATGTCCTTTCATGCCAATTGGATTTGCCCTAGATTTGATACAAAGTGAATAAATAAACTTCTATTCAGATTTGTAACATGATTTGCACTAAGAGGAGGAAAAACTATTACAGTGCTAAGAACTTTCAAGGTGAGCTTGGCTCTTTTTATATTGTGCATAAAAGAAGAACGTTAATCGAATGTTCTTCAACTGCAAGAAAACACTCAGTGGGATATGCTAAGGACTGAGGACAAACATTCTTGTGTATATCATTAACAACTTAAATTCATATCTGTAATGTACCATTATATCATGAACTAAAATGCACAGTCCAGTGATATAGAAAAGGAAGAGACTAAAGGCAAAACACTTGCTTCATGTAGTTTTTATGGCGCATACTTCAAATTCCTGAACTACTAGACCACAGAATTGGTAAGTGAGGCCAATTCAGTATGAAAGCTTGCAATGAAAGATTTTTACCAGCAATATTCTTTTGCAGTTGCTCAGCGTTCCATCAGTAGTATGTAGCAAAGTTGGAATAAAACATTTATGCTGTGGCCTTATAGAACATGTTATTTATCTTCAGTAAAGCAGTTTCTGGTGGATACTCTACCCACTGCAGAATTCTCATGTTTAGAATATCCCCAGGTGCCAGACTGGATCCGGAAGATGTAAATAGCACTGCCCTCACATGCCGTTAGGTGGCGTTGTGCAGCTTCACGCCGATTTCATTCAGTCCTGAAGTAAAGATGGAGTTGCAAATAAGTGCCATCCCAGTCCTTTGATGCTTCTTTCTTGATTGTGCCTGTGCCCTCAGACACGGAACCCAACAATAATCAGCGGTACCAATGCACATATCTCTAATTGGAACCTTCTTAGATGAAAACAGAGACCATTCCAAAGAAAAAGGTGAAAGGAGGGTGCTGTGGAATCTGCATTTAGATAGAGTATAAACCAGGACTAGCGTTACCAAAGGTAAGTCATTTATTCTTCTGTAGGATACTTCTAAGCACAAATTCTTCATCTTTAGAATAGATACAAAACCAGTAGCCCTCAAAGTGATGGCTCTGTTGATAGTTTCACATTCACCAAATAGACAAAGTGCACTTCCCGTCGTACAGGAATGCCATGGCAATATTACTTCAAGGATGTGAGCACCGATGCCAGCAACACAGCCTGACATATCAACAAAAGGCACTCCACGTACCAAAGAAGAAGCAGCACCTTTGGCCATGGTGAAATGTGCCCTCACTCTTTCTGAAGACTGCTTCTTGTCTATGGTGTTTCAGATTTTAATACAGAGGACTATCCACCTCAAAAAAGCCTTTTTATGCACTGCCTTGCCTCTCTGCGCCTCACAGAAACGCACACAAACAGATTGTTCACTAGTTGGTCTTTGGCGGGCTTGATGTAGAAGCTCAAGGCTCGCTTGGGGTCCATCTAATGGAATCTCTCCTCCTACTTCAAGAGGTGAGGCGAGACAGAGCAAAGAAAGTTAAGAGAGAGATGGATTGGCCAATGTCAAAAGGAGTTGCAATGTTTGCCAGAAAGGCCACCTCTGTACTCATGACCACTTTATCTGAGGAAAAAGGTGGTGCAAGGTGGCTGAACCAATATTGCTTAGAATTCACTCATTTGACAAGCAGAAGTTTCTGCAACCAAGGATACATTGTAGAGAGCAAGGAGACATATTGAGGAACTGTGCATCTGTTCGAAGAAGTGCATATGAGAAAGTGAGGACCACATTAAGATACCATTGTAGCATCACTTGGAGGGGTTTGGGTGGAGCGAGAGGGGTAAACAGGTGCCAAACATTTTAGAAATGTCATCACTACAGGTGATTTGAACAAGGACAGCTGATCTGACAAAAATAAAAAGACCAGCCATATAACCTTTAATGGTGCAGACTGTTTTATCTGTGGCCTAGCAACGGTTTGCTATCAACAAGACACCCAACAGTTTGGCTTGCCTTTATTGCGTGAGCCACACCAGACCACAAACTTGTCCCAGCACCCAGCATAGACACACTTTGTAGAGGGACACCTGACAGCAATGAAGACGTCCACAATTTTGGAAGGAAGACCGAATACCTTTAACTGGCGTCACCAAAACACCATGCATGGAGGTGCACATTGCGCAGGTTTGGGTGCAAACCCTGACTTGCTGCTGCACCAGGAGATCCTAAGGGCAGCCTGATGGAAGGACAGATGCTAATGTCCAGAAGTTCCAGGTACCACACTCTCCTTTCCTAATCCGGAGCCACTGGATGCCTTGGGCCCATTTGTTCCTGATCTTCAGAACCTGGGGCAGGAGGTGTAGAGGCGGAAAGGCATATAGGGGTCCTATGCTCTACTCTATAAGGAATGAGTCTTTGAGGGAGCACTCTAGAAAACTCCAGTGCGTCAAAGTTTTGACAATGTGACTACTCAACTTTGGTGAAAAGATCTAGTCAGGTTACTCCCCACTGCAGGAAGACGCCCCTTGCCATCTTTGTAAGTAACTACCATTCAAGATCTGCAGTTGCTGGTGGTTCAGTTAATCTGCCCTGGTGTCAAAGATCCAACTAAGTGGTTCATGAGTAAAGAAATGTCCTGACACTCCATCCAGCTACAAAGAGGAGGTGCCTCTTAGCACAGGACCTAGGACCCCACCCTGCCCTACTTGTTTCAGCACCACATGGATGCTGTGTTGATTGTAAGAACCTGCACAAACCTTCCCTTGATGGATGGTAGGAAGGCTTGCAGTGTCAGGGGAACGGCCCACCACTTCAACAGGTAGAAATGAGACAGGTCTTTACCGGAGACAAGAGTCCTCTGATCTCCACTTCTCCCATATTATCTCCCCATCCCAGCAATGATGCATCAGTCACTGCCGATGCTCTGTGTGAGGCAAGGAGAAGGGTCTAACTCTGGTCCAATTGTGACTGAGCAGCTACCACTGCAGGCCATTTACAGTCTTCTCCGAAACTTGGAGGGAATCCATATATTCCGCTGGTGCTCGTCTCACTGAGACTTCAGGTTCCACTGCACAGCCTTCATATGCCACTTGGCATAGTTAACGAACAGGATGCCAAGAAGCCTCCGAGCCACCTTCAATGAAACCCAAGGACTGAGGCTGAAACATTGAGATCATAGCCGGAATGTCCTGAACTTGTGATATAAGGAAGGTCCAGAACTGCACCATATCCAGGATGGCTCCAATGAAAGGTAGTGAGTCAGGTGTGATTTTGGCACATTGATTTTCGAAAGCTTGAGAGAAGTGGCAGTCCAAGGAAGGCGTCCAGAAATTAGGTAGAGACCTGGAATAAGATTAATTTGTTTAACTTCTAATTATTGAAGAGGCGAATTTCTACTGTATACAATTTTATATGAAATGGCTGCTCAATAGAGCCCCGGTTTCTTTGCACAAAATGAATCCCCAGATATTGGAATGCTGTTTCAGTTGCTCAACGGAGGGTGAGGGGAATTAGACACATTATCTGGAGTTGTACCAGTTCTGGTTTCAGATTCAGGAACACTGTCTGCATACATTAGAGATTGAACATTCAATTCATGAGCAAAAAAGTTGTTTTGGGTTATTCACCCGATGCCAATATAGAACTACTGCAGAAGAAATGGTTATTTGTAATTGCCCTAATTGTAGGATTGATAATTCTTCAAAACTGGCAGTCGGAAGTGATCTCTACTTTATAACAGTGGCGGTCTAAAATGTTAAAAATAAAGGGGTTAGAATATTGTTAAGCTCTAAGATCTGGAATACAGCATACACAACTCCTATTGTTAGTTTTGCCATGTTTTTTAGACGCACACGGGTGTTGCACACCAGATGATAACTAAGGGAGTGGCCAAATGGGTTTTGAGAAGGTAGGAGAGTGTGATGGAAAATGACAGGAACTGACAATGCTCTTCCTGAGCTCGAACATGGGAGACTGGTGTTCCTGGTATTTCTGGGTTCGATATATATTAAATGTAGAAAAACCCAACACCTTTTTCCATTTTATGGAATCGCTCAGTTACATCCAGAAGATATTTTGTTTAACTACTAGCAGTCCAACTGAGGTATGTAATTTTGGAGGACAAATAACAGATAAAAGAAGAGCAACAGTATGTCATTGGTTGATGATTTAGAGTGCCCACTGCTCTGAGTGATGTGTGTTTACTGCTGGTCAAAGAATAACAGTCTTCCTTCTACCAAAGATGCTTACTCTAAAATCTTCAGAGGAGTTTTTCCCTCTGCCAAAATGTGACCTTCACTTTGGAGAGGTGGCTTGAATGCTGATAGCTGTAAATGCAGCTTTAAATTCGGACCAAAATCCATGCTGCTTTTCTAATCCTTTCCTTTGGATAAATGCTTAGAAAAAAATTTAATAGGCTGAAAGAAACTCTATTTCTGAGACATACTGGTTACTGAGCTCCAACATTCTGTTTTAATCATCAACATACGAGGTGGTGGAAATGTCGAAGTCTTTGTATCAAAAGGGCAACTTCATACCACAGGAATTCATGGCCTGTCTTAAATTAGTTCACTTCTTTTCTTTCAGTCAAAAGTCAACAAGTAATGTTGGGACACTCCTAATCTTCGCCAAGTAACATTATATGTGGGATTCCCCTGGGTTTATGAATTTCCACTTACCTTTTCAATATTTATGTGAGACTGCTACCAGCTAGTTTACGTAAGCTCTCATTATAAAGATACCAGTCTCCTTCAGCATTTTCTAACAGCAGTCTAATTATGGATGAGCCTGCACAGGCACACTCTGAACATTGCTAAGATCAAAATTCTCATTACCAAATCTGATCAGACAGTGTGACAATCTACTTTTTGGCCAACTAACCTTTGCTCTTGCCCACAAACCTTGTGCAAGTTCTATCTCAGATGTCTTCCAACTATCCTTTCCCATTTAGCGCCGAGAAGCAGTCGGCTGGCAGGGATAACTGAGTCTACATTGGAATCACTGCAACAGTATATGCTTAAGTATGGCATTTTCACGTATTCTTTGGTTACAGGTTATTGAAAACCAAAGCACCCAACAGGCTGTGGGTGCACCTTGCTTAAGCCCAATAACCTTCTTACGGAAATCACATCACTGGCTTTCCATTCAACAGCAAGGTTTTCAAACTTCTCTGTGTAGTAGTTAGTCTGTGGTAAGACACTGCTTTTGCTTTTTTTTTTTTTTATCTTCAACCGTCTGCAGTGAACTTGTCCAAAAAACCTTTGGTCACAAAAGATGATTCTCTTACATGTCATCAGGAACTGAAAGGCCTATGCAGGGAGCTGATAGTCTCTATCTTGGTGTCCCGGACAAGTTGACTAAAATTAAAGTGATCAAAATTGTTGTAGCCTGCTTGATTTTTGACATTCCGCATAGAGTGCCCATTCTCCACTACCTGCAGGAGTTACACTGGCTACCTGTTAAAATAAGGATTTGCTTTAATGCTCTTACAATCCTTCATCGAGCTGTTTATCACTGCGTTCTCAGTATCTGATTACAAGAACTAAACACTATTTTCCTTCCAGGCTACAGCACTCCAGTCTTTCATGGTGATGGCTGGGGCGAATGGACTCGGCACCCTCTCTTATTTCATTCGATACCTTATGAGCCTTCCTTGGGTAAAGCTTTAAAAACCTATCACTGCTAAGTTAAGTAGCTAAGTCGCCATACCTTTCCTTTTTCTGAGCAATTAGCGACAGGGCACTCCAGGAGCAGCTGTGCGTTTTAAAAATCCTCTCATTCATTCAATCTCAGTCTGTCACCCAACCTTAAGGAACAAGCTTAAAAAAAATTTGGTTCATTTCAAACCACTCTACCTTCATGAGTCTTTTAAAACATTGCTATTCTGTTAATTGCAGTTCCCGCTTCCTGATTGCTCCTTTACAAATAGCGTGCTTTAACAAGCTAAACAAAGGACAAAGCTATTATTTTGGCATAATGTTAAACTGAATGGAGGATGGCCACAACTAAGTATGACTTCATGAACTTTCTGAAAGGTTTTTCTTATGCATTTCATAGGAGGCTGCTCTGCAGGTTAATGAGGCAGAAATTCTCCAAATATGTCTAATTTTTCCCAAAAGCTGTAGATTACAAGTGGCCCTAACAGAAAATCAATGTATTTGCCAAAACAGAAGGAAGCAAGTTTTACGGTCTTGATTCTCCCACATCTTAGCCCCCCTTTGCCAAAATTAAGATAAAGGACACTGAGAATCCTTACGTCAAAGCAGACTATGTGGGTAATTTATGCTTGACCACATAGGGATCGTCATAGGGAAATATTCAAATATTTTGATGCTGATTGCTTGGAATGTCAAAGCACACATCGATGAAGACTTTGCTTAGTAAGGGCTGGGCAAAAATAAGTGTCAACATTTCAAAAATGCTCTAAGGAAGCAGGAAGAAGCAAAAACAAGGCCATCATAGCTTTAAACATTCCTGAATGAAAATTCGTAGATAGAAGAATTTAAATATGGAACATTCAAATCCCTGCACTTTCTGCTTCTTCTGAAAGTACAGAAAAATATAATCTTCCACAATGCATGGTATATGAATCCTAAAAAATTCTGTTATCCTAGGGACAGTACCAGTAGCAGGATCTGGTATAAATGAACAAGTTAATTCCCTTCAATAAAGATTTTTCTAGTGGATGCACTATCTAACCAGTTTCCTCACCGTGTGAATATTCGACAGGAACCTGAATGAATGCAGATACTTAAAAGCTGTACTATTACGGGATGGTAGGTTGAGCCGAGCGGCTCCGCACTGACGTCATTCCACTCAGGACGTGACAAGTGGCACCTATAAGCACTATCCATGCAGGCGGATGATGCTTTCTAGCCTGTCCGCACCCTCAGATACAGAGCCCAACGGCAAAGTAGCAGAGACCAGAGTACAGACCTCAAGATTAGGACCTTTTCAGATGGATAAAGAGTTCAGTTCACATAACGGTGCAGAAGCTCAAAAGAGGTGCACATCAAAAAATGTGAGGACTAAGTTCAAGTCCCACTGCGACATCACAAAAGGTTTTGGTGGAAATAACAATTTAAAACCTTTAAACAATCTCATCACAGGTGATTTAAATAAAGAGGGCTACATCAGCAACTGCAAAAAAGACAAAAGATCCGATAAGTAGCCCTTAACCGGCAGGGACAGAACAAACAACAAAACTTTAAACAATTTCACTTGTAATGGATCCATTTGGCGGGTGCCAATCTACAAGTACAGTACCATGCCCTGCTGCTGCAACAGAAGATCCTCCCGAAGGAGCAGCTTGACCGGAGTACACATGGTTATGCCCAGGTAATCTGGGTACCACACTCTCATGGCTCAATCCGGGATAAATAGGTTGACCAGGACCTGCTCAAGTCTGATCTTCTTCAGAACCTGGGACAGGACAGGTAGTGGCAGACAGGCATACAGGAATTACCAAGCTCCACTCTAGAAAATATGCATGTCAGAAAGAGGTCTGCTTTCAAAACTCCAAAGCACAAAACTGCAGACACTATGCATTCTCTGTGGTGACAGAAAAATCAAGCCAGGAATTTACCCATTGCTGGAAAAAGGTCTTGTGCCACATCCGGGTGTAACTGACATTCATATTCCACTAAGCTACACAGTTAAATGTGTCCACTCTGGAGATCCAGTCAGGTGGTTTACCACCAGAGAACATCCTTGGTGGTCCAGCCACTTCAAGAGTCACAGAGCATCCTGACACAGGACCCAAGACCTCACCTCGATGCTTGTTACAGTGCTACGTGACAGTGGTGTTATCCGTGAGCACCGTCCTCAGAGGGTGTTATGTTATGTCATGTTATGGAGTCTTGTATAGCGCATGGCTACCCCAGCAACGGGGCGTCCCAGCGCTTGCGGACATGCCTAAAGCTAGTACGACAGAAAGTGTGCTAGATGGACGCAAACAGCCAGGTTTTTATAAGTTTTCGGAATTGCAGGTGATTTGAAGTGGCCCGAGCTTTTGGGGGGATAGAATTCCACAGCTTAGGGGCCAGATACCTGAAGGAGCGGCCACCGGCTCTACTCCTCCGAATCCGGACAGTGCGAGCTAGAAAAAGGTCCGCTGAGGGAAGTGCGCGCGTGAGAGTATAAAAGGAACAAAGTCCCTGCAGAGTTGTGGGGCCAGCGCTATACAAGATTTTATGAGTAAGGCAGAGGGTCTTGAATTAAATGTGTTGCTGTATCGGCAGCCAATGCAGTCGGAGAAAGGGGGACGTGTGACAGGTTTTGGGTAGGGCAAACAGAACGCGAGCAGCAGCGTTCTGTGCTCTTTGCATCCTATTTATCACAGTCATGTTGGAGCCTAACATAAGGGCATTACAATAATCCAGGTGAGATAAGACTAATGCCTGGACTATAATCTGGCGGGTAGGGGGCTCAAAGAAACCCAAAATGGGTTTGAGAGAGCGAAGACGCCCGTAGCAAGTACCTGCCCCTTTTTTTGCATGAGACTCCAGAATGAGTGAGTTATCAAGCATCACCCCCAAATTTTTTACTGACTCCTTGGGTATGGGAGCTGGTCCCAGCGCAGGAGGCCACCAGTGCTCGCCCATGTCTGCGTGCCATTGCCGATTAGAAGTACCTCTGTTTTGGAGGAGTTTAACTGAAGACAGTTGTTAGATAACCACCTTGATATAGCCAGGATATCTTCTTGGAATTTAATTTGGTCCACCACATTGTTATTTGAAAAGTTGAAAATGAGTTGCGTGTCGTCCGCATATGATATTAGCTGGATCTTACGTTCCCGGGCCATCAAGGCCAGGGGGCGGATGTACACATTAAACAATGTGGGACTGAGCGCAGACCCCCTGAGGCACCCCACATTCAAGAGGGAGCCTGCTGGATGAATACGAGGGGCGTGCACCTGGAAGGAACGGTCAGATAGAAATGACGCGAACCAATCCAGGGCCGTTTCCCTGACTCCGATCTCCCACAGTCTCTCAAGTAGTATCTTGTGGGAGACCGTGTCAAAAGCCGCACTCAAGGGTGGATAGGAAGACCTTCAAATCTAAGCGAATCTCCAACAACCCCAACAAATTGATGAGGATTTGAGTCTCTGCTAGAAACCATAGGCCTCTGATCTCCACATCTCCCAGCTAGCCTCCTCAAACCAGTAGTGAGGTATCCATGACCACTGCAAGTTCCGGGTGAGATAATTAGAGGACTCTCCCACTGACCCAATCGCAGTCAAATAGCCACCACTGGAAGTCTTTTGCAGTCTCGTCCTAAATCTGTGTACAGCCTGACAGATTCCCCTGATGCTGTGTTCACTGTGATTTGAGGTTGAAATGCAGTGACCACATGTGCCACCTTGTAGGTCTGACCAGAAGGATGTAGGAAGCAAACAACAACTGCAGACCACAAAGTCATCCACGTTGAGATCCAGGACAAAGGCTGAAACATCGGTATCACAACCTGAATGTCCTGGACTCTTTGCTTTGGAGGAAATGCACAACATTGTACCACAACCAGAATAGCTCCAATGAAATAGAGCATCAGTGAATGAGTAAGGTGTGACTTTGGCATGTTGATAGTGAACCGCAATTATGTTAAGTGATGTGCTGTCGCTTGGAGGTGGTTGGTAACTGGCTGGTGTGAGAATGCTTCAACAGCCAATTGTCTATGTAAGAAAAGACTGACAGTCTTGACTTCCTGATGTGTGCTGTCAGCACTGCCAATACTTTCTTGAATATCTAAGAAGCACTGGTGAGACCAAAAGAGAGCACTGTGAACTGAAAATGTTCTTGGCCCACTGCTAACCTCTGGTAGCCGCAGTGGGCCTACAGGAGGGGAGTATGGAAATAAGCATCCTGTAGGTCCAATGCCACCATCCACTCTCCTGGGTCTGGTGTTTATTTTTTGTGGATTTCAGTGGTGTTTTCTCAGTGTTTTCAGTGTGTTTATTCAGCTACCTAACCCCTAGAATAGGCAAAGAAGGGTTTCCATTGTTTTTTGCTATGACTGCTGTCCAGCACATATTTATTTTAACTGAAAATCAGTGCAGGGTATGTAGTATCTTCCCATTGACAATGTGTCCAATTAACCTATGTTAGGCTGTTTTAAACATACAAAGTCTATGCGTTGTACTCACATCTCATTACCGCTCACACTAACTCAGTCAGGACCTCTGTCTGGTTTACAGGACATTTAATGGATTAAAAAAGCAGAAGTGGTGTATTCAAATATTCTAATAAACACATTCCTGGACAGAGTTGGGGGATCATGCACCCACTCTTTATTGAATAGGATGACAAGGTAGTGGTGAGCAACTCTGTCATCAACATAGTACCTTGTGAACCCTTTACAATGTGGATTACATTAGATCAATTTGCAAACCTGAATCCTATCACACCTGAAATGTGAAGCTTTAAGTCTGCTCGACATTGCCTTTCGGCACTCTTTGTCTGACTATAGTAAGGTAGCGCTGCTATTGTGTTGATATTCATAGCTGCCAAGTGTCCCCATGGCAAATGACTCACTTTAAGTCATTCCTGACCTTTTAATAAGCATCACATTGTATTCTGGGAGCATCAGAGAGGAATATGTGGTTAGACAGAGTATCCACCAGAAAGATTGTTACCAAAGGTAAGTAATTTGTTTTTCGGATCGATACTTCTAATTTCTGTTTCTTTATCTTGTGACTAGATACATTAATACCTGCAATTTTGCTGTTACCAATGTAACCATGGGCTCAAAACCCAGCCAGTAAAGTGCAGTTGGGTAAAAAGCCAGATTAGATCAAGGCATCACACATAAAAATTTACATTTTGCAGCTATGAACTGTATTAGTATGTGGAGAGTCTTGTGTAATGTTTTCAATCCCATGTGCATGTTTGAAAGCACTGTTTCCACAGGTATCTTGTAGTACACCTTGCTTTGAAATGTGATTTTAGTATTTCCTGATTCTCTACAGTGTACAACATAATTAGATTAGATCTAAAACATATGTCTAACCCCTACAATCCAAGCACACAAAACTGAAGGAAACAAAGGGAAGAAGAAACAAGATTGTAGTGATATCCCTAAACACCCAAACACAAACAGAATAATCTTAGACCAGTCTTTCTTGTTGCAAGCAAATATAATAAAGTTACATTGTGTTGTCCGTTCAGAAAGAAATAAAGCAGACTCATTCTCTCTCACTTTTCTTTCTTTGATTAGCATTTTATTTGTGGTGTTTATCAGTGTTTAGATGTTTACACTGAGGAAGGCTATTTCCCTTTCGATGAGGGTTTATTAGTTATAGAACTAGTATGAGCTCGACATCTGATCACTAAACTAGTGCCCATGGCACGATCCATGCAAATCCTCTGTGTCCTGTCTAGCTCTCAATATGTACTCGGCTGCATCCAGACCACCATGGATTGTCTGTACAAATGCATTTCTGAATTTTTCAGGACGGCTGGTCATATCCCAGAGAGCATGTAGACAGCAAGCAAGCACTGCAGAATACAAAAAAGTGGTGGATGGACTGCTTGAATTAATCTCAGCCACTGGTAATTACTCGGTATCACATTCCAGCCCATCATTATTTTGAAGACCATGAACCTAGCCATATGCAAACCAGCCTTGACCCTGCACCAATTGAAACAGTCCAGCCTGAACTGCTAGGCCAGGTCCTCTCTGAATTGGAACACAAGCAACAGAAGACCGGTTTGGCCCTGATTAGCACATGGCTGGATCCAAAATGAGGTGCTAGGGTGGCCAAAAGAACAACTGGTTGGAATGCTACTCTATGTGATTGCCAATGGTTAGATATATAGCAAGCATTCCTCCCATTACCTTTTGCATGTTTGATGTACCGTCCGAAGTGGCAAGGGTATGTATGCCGAGAGGTGGGTCCAGTACTCATTGTGCCACTGGAACCAAGCCACATCCAACTGACGAGCCCCAATGAGGGCGAAAGGGGTCATGAGCTGCTTATGCTCTAGTTCAGGGGGACCACGATGGGCAGTTCAGACTGGACTGTTCCTATTGGGGCAGAGTCAAGACTGATTTGCATATTTCGGGGTCTAAACTGGGGTGGCATGATCAACAAAAGAACAATGGGTTGGAATGCTACCAGAGCGACTGCCAGTGGCTTGAATTACTAAAAGCATTCCTCCCATTACCTTTTGTGTGTCTGATGTATAGCACAATAGAGGTCACACCCTATTCAGGAACCTCAATGCCAAACTGGCAGATGAGAAATCAAATGTGTCAATGCTCTGTCTGGCAGTACTGTGGGACACACATAGTTGCCTGCTGGTGGAAGCCTGAACCACCAAGCCCCCCGGGGTCAGGTTCTGAGTCAGAAAGGATGGATCCCTAGGAGTCGGCCAATGATGTCTTGCTACAGGTCGACTCACTGGCAAAGATGAGCACAATTTAGACATGGTAGCCATCAATGTCACTATCAGGGCCTCAATTAAAAGACATTAAGGACTCTTATGAACAGTCCCCACTGTAAGACCTCAGCTAATAGATTTGCTTTGGTTTCAACCATGGGCAACTGAATGCTTAGCACTCCTTAAGCTCTGTGGACTACCATCGTAAAAGTGCACTCCCTCTACAGGGGGTCAGAATGGAGAGTTCAGTTCTGCCTCAGGGGGAAGTATCCAGTCCACTAGCATTTTAGGAGTCTACAAACAAGCCACCGTACTCCTCCTCCTCCTCCTCCTCCTCCTCCTCCTCCTCCTCCTCATCATCATCATCATCATCATGAGGAATGTTCTGAAACCTCTAGACAACACACCTGAATCAGATCCTAATACGGCCTCGGACTCTTTGGAAGGATGGGCAAATAGTTCAGGAAATGCCTTGAAATATTCTCAGACCAGAGGTTGGACTTTTTGTTTTCTCAGAACCAGACATCTCTGTGATCAAGCAGAAGAAAGGTTTCAAAACTTGCAGAGGGGTCAGATCCGCAATTGGTGTGCCTCTCGAGCCAAGATGATAGCTAGAGTGGCTGGGACAGAAGTGACCTTTGGCATAGGTGTTGTAGTATGTGGCAACATCAGCTGGGTAGAGGCCTGATAGGGACAGTAAGCACCAGGGTAGGCCTTGCTGGAAGAAGTCAGACTGGGGGCCTCGGTCGACCCTCGAGCCCATAGGCTATTCATAGGGACCCAAACTGGCCCGAAACAGCTGCAGCATAACCTCCTTGAAGGCGTTCATTTGCAGTGGGGTCAACAATGGCCCAGGAAATTCCAAGTGTATTACAACCAGTTTACAAAAAGGCTCCAGGTCAGATGATTGCGGTGGAGTTAGGTTCGCTAAGCAGCGACTGTTTGACATATCTCTCGAAATGAATTGACAAAAAAAAAAGACAAATCCCATTTGGAGTTATTAAGCTTATGATGTACAGCTTCACCTTGTGCTCCCTGAAGGAATTTGGGTTTATAAGGGAACATTTGTCAGAGGACTTCAAGGCACACCAGGACCCTAGATACAACAGACATGTTGTGAGGGGCCGTGACCGACATTGGTTTCCTGCAGCTGTGGCATGGTTATTTGACTCTTATGAGCCTCATCAACCTTAGACTACTCTGGGATTCTTCAACAGAGTCCAGATGCAGGAGCACCCCTCTGAATCACCCTTAAAATATGGTCTGGCTTGAAAAGTTATCCATTACCACAGAACCCTGAGTTTTATGACTTTGGTCCTCTTCCTTATGAGGTACTTAAAGATGGGTGTGCACTGAGATTTCCTCTCCTGATTAGACAATAAAGAGCTCCAAAATGGCTTATCTGTACCAATGGGTGTTGCCACAATAATTTTCTACCCGTTTCCAAATCCTTCTTCTTGATATGTTACTATTCGTCTTGCTACAAAGTCCAGAGTCTTTTTCAACACAATACAGATCCTCTGTGACTTCAGATGAATTCCAGCACAGAAAAAGATAAACACACTGGATGAAAGTTCCCCATACAAGGCACTTCGCCTTAATGAGGGTCTAACACTGAAAACTGCATGCTGCCTCCAGTGCTCAACTTGAAATCCACCACAAAGAGCAAGTGCATCAAAGGGATAAAGTTGTTTGGAGACCAACTGAATAAAACATCTGAAAACATGCCTTCTGTATGAAGGAGAAACCGCAAACAAAGGGTCACCATACAAATAAGACTTCGGACTAGAGAAGCAAATAAAGGCTCTCAATATAATAAGTGGAAAAAAAGACAAGAACTTGTTGTGGCAATTGGCAATGGGCAGAGCTCAGATGTGTGAAGAAATGCTCATGGGTGGAGGCAGGGGGAGAGAAGTAAATAGTTCTTTCAGTGTTTTTTTGATACACACATCTAGCCAAGATAGCACCAAGATTATGTCCAACCACTAGCTGGGAGGCAGGGTAAGCCGTATGACAGAGGGAGAGAACAAAGACAGGAGAGTTGAAAAGAATGTGTGCAGTTAATTACATAACACTCATTAAGAGTGAACAACAATTAGACACAGAGAGGAAAAAGATGGTATGAGGGCCTAGAACAACTATACAGAAATAAAAATCTTATGGTTATTCACTGGTAACCAATTATAAACATGTAATGGCTGTGCTTAAAATACCAGAAACAGGGGCGTGGCCAGTAGAGCGTCAAAATGGCGTTGGCACTTTAGAAGTGCTCCAGACCCCTCCGTCATCCGCTCCTTTATCCGCCACTATCAGTGACCATGAAGTTCAGTTTTTGGCCCTGGACAGCGTCTACGCCTTGAATTCATGAGAGGAACTTACCGGGTGGCGTTGTGATGCTCTTGTCAGACTTGTGGAGCAACCCGCCACGTGACATCTCCAAAATGGTGGCAGGCTCCGGTAATCTGCTCCTGCCTGAGGTGCTGCGCTGCAGTAAGAGGCCCGGGAACTGAGACTCCTGAGTGATATATCGGTGACAGATTCATCGCGCACCCGTGAGCATGGTGAAGGTGAGGGGCCTGTGGTGGTGGCCTGCCGCTGTAGTCAGATTGGGCTCCTGAGGCACTTTGAGGAATTGAGGACCGGCTGTTGATCGTGCGGTGAGAAGAGGGGATGAGAGAGACTGATTGGCTGCCCCGGGACACCAAAGGTAGCCACCTATGAGGGCGTCCACCCTTAGTGCCATAGGATGGCACAGACCCTGAGCGGTCTAGTGGTTGGGGGGATTAGAGGTCCCCCCGTGATGTCACTTCCTGTGTCTTGGGGGAGGGGGTAGTGACTATATAGCCCAGGGGGGGGAGGGTCAAGCGCCCTCTTTGTTCCTGGCCGCTGCTCGCGCTGACCCTCGCCCTCCCCTGCCTGGACCCTGAGCGGGTGACTGCCCGTTGCTGTTTTTTTTTTTTTAAGGTAATGAGGCTGGTTGTTGTGTGCAGGGTTATGGGGGTTCGTCTTGGGGTGGACAGTCTGGATGGGTCTACAGGGGAGGGGGACCATTCCGGGGGGTCGTGGGTTTCAGGTCTCGGAGCCCCTTTACTTTCTCCCGGACAGCTTGCTTGCCGCATGTCTCTCCTGCGGCTGGGAGAGTGTGTGTTTATACGTGGCGCGTTAGGCTGCTGGGGCGGCTGGTTATGCAGCCCCCGTGAGGGTGCCTAGGGTCCGGGGTGGGGGCTGTGAGGTGTGGCGGGCGGGAGGTTCATCGTTGTCCTGGGTCGGAGCCTTCCTCCCCCTCCTCTGAGTTCACATAGAGTTTTGCTTGTTGCATTGTTGTCAGCGCCTTCTGCGGGGCCTCCCTCGGCCTGTCCAGCTTTGCGGGGCCTCACAGTGCTTACCTCATTGCTGGCTCTGCTCGCGCCAGCCCCGGGCCTCTGTCCCTTAGTGGGGGTGGTCGGAGGGTTAGCGGGATGCAGGGACGGCATGGACCTGGGGCTTCCTGCTCCCTACCTCGGCTCGGTTGGGGGGGGGGGCCTCTGCGGTCGGGCCCGTGGGGCCTTTTTCCCTCCTGCCTGGTCTGCATGCTGTTTCGCACGTTTCTATATGCCCACCCTGCCTGTTGCAACGTTTTGCTGCGGTGTGCTGGCTATTCTGCAGCATTTGCATTTTAACTGTCTCCTTGATAAGTGAGCGATGTGTTTCGGACGGGTATCTGGGAGAACCTGCACGGACATTCTCCTCGCGCAGGCGCAGTCGCTCGCACATGCGCGTTGTGCGACCTTGTTACCCCCCCATCCCTCCTCGCAGCTAACCTCAGCGGCGGGGAGGGTCATTGCACTATGAAGTAGGCGTTTGTTTTCTTTTGCCTTCGGTATGCTGCAGAGCCACTCGAGGGCTCCATTGCCCGAGCAGTAGCACTAAGGTGGAATTCTATTCACGTGAACAATCTACAGTAGCACACGTTAATTCGCTTTAAGTATATTTTAAAGCGGGACAGCAAATTTTATGCATTCACGGAACTTGAGTTGCATCAGTACAACGATGATGCAGGAGGTGTGGGGGGATTTGACGTTTTTATTTTGTCTTTCTGCAGGACAGCTGGATGAGAAGAGCGGCTCACGCTAGGATAGACTCTAACTATGAGTTTGAGGCATTGATGATGCATACGTGGGGTCAAGAATATTCTGGGTTATGAGGAGGGGGGGGGCCTTGGGGGAATTTAATTTGTTTGTTTTGTATTACTGCAGGGCAGCTGCAACAGAGAAGGTCGACGCACGCTATATAGCCCACACACGATGTGGCTCAGGAATTGCTATGTACTAATTAGAACAAGCTAGCGTTTCATTTAATTTTAACTTTACCTGGAAGGCAAGTTGGGGGGGTGCAGGCATTATTTGGCAGCAGACTACTTAGGGGATCAGTGTCGTGTATGTGGATATGTCTTACAGAACTTCAGCGATAGGACAGTATTCAGCTGTTAGATCACGTGCTAGGCACTAATTTACTTTAAAACATGTCGCGAACTAGTGCGTGAGTCTGCTGCCTCTGCTCGCTCCGGTCACTGACTCCTTGACGTGGGACCCGACATTTTATTTCATTGCCTGTGTTGCTTCACTCTAGGGCCTGCTAATTTTGTTGTTCTATTCCTGCAATGTTCTGCTTGTGTTGCTTCAACTTTATGGCCTGTTACTTTTGTTCGTTTATTCTGTAACAGTTCTCTCATGAAACGTAAGTGTTTATATTGTTCATATATTGTTTATATTGGCGCAAACCAATAGCGGCGGTGGCATTCCAGCACCCTTGGGCTGCGGTGTCTAGTGGGGGACGGATTAGTGAGCCAATCCGGCCGCTCCATCCCTTTAGGCGGCAGAGCATTAGTGACCCTCTTGTAGTTCCACGATGTGCCCGTATTGTCAGTTGATGTGAGAGAACTGGGTTTGAGTCGTGTAGTGACTCTCCACATCCCGCTGCAGCTCGCAAGCATGTACTCAAAATTAATTTTGTCTATTATAGTGTAGTCTTTTGTTCAAAGAGGGCAGAGCGCTTCACAATAGGAACAGACCTGATACATGAGAGCATTATCACTGAACACATTACTAAAGTAAACGCTATGTTACATAAGCCGCTACCAAACTACATCACAAGGGGATAAGTGACAGGGGTACTGGTAACTAAGTACAAATAGAGGTAAATTACAGCGACACATGGCAGACGGTCAAAACACATGAACGAACGCTACGTAGGCGACGGTGGCACTTATGCAAGTACCGGAAGCAAACACATCGTTAAAGGTGGCATACAGTGTGTTACATGAGAAAGGTAATATGTGCATGTTACAAACGTGTACCAAGCACAGGTAGTAAGAATATACTGCAATAAATGACAGACTCTCAAACTACATGAACACACTGGGCAGACACTTCCATAGTCAAATTGAAATATAGTGTCATTAATGAAAGGTCTGCCTTCAGATATTGGAGAGGGCATGAAGTAAAGTGAGACGTGTCTTTATAGGAGAATACTTTGAGGTCAGTTTGGAAGGCCCGTGAGGAGGATGTGTTTTTGGGAAGAATTGTAAGGGGACGAGTTAAGAAGTTACTCTGTATCACATACAGCCATGCAATGTGTATAGCATAACTTTCGATTAGATGGGTTAATAACTGATGGTTAGTATCATCATTGATCAGTTTAGGAGTGCATTATTGGTGGTGTCGGAAATATGCCTCCATCCATCATTTCTGGCAGGATGTGCTGAGGCTATGGCATTATTGCTATCAAGGAATCTAAGTTAACCGGGAACAGTGTGGGACCACATGGATGTATTTGCTTTGCATATGGTTATTAGTGCATGAATTCTTTACATCTTGAAGCCGAACTCTTGGGGAGCAAACATAGATTTAACCTATCAGTAAAGTGTTATATGACGGATCTATGATTCAAGTGTAGAGGCTCGCCGCCGATTAGGCTGTTAATTATTAAACAGAGGTGATAGGATCCTGGTTTGCAGGTCTCTGCAGCTCCATGCTCCTGGCGTTGGTTAGCACGGACTTTGCCGGAGGGGTCAGAACACGTAACAGGGGGACAGAACTGACACTACCATAGGTGATCTCAGTAACAAAGCAAACGCAAAGTTACGCGAAGCGATGTGACAACATGAGAGGACAGTAGAAGAGGTCTAATCTGGGCACTACAGGAGGAGAATGGGTCATGTGTGCTAATTTCTATGGCATAAATAGTACAAGTGAGGTATATGTACTATCTTGGCAGACAGTCAAACATAAGAACAAACGTTATGTAGGCATTGGTGCAACTCGTGCTAGCGCCGGAACAAAACAGACTATAACAGGTAGCAAGATGTGTGTTACCAGAGATTGGTGACGGGTGCATGCGTCAACCGAGGACCATACTAGGTTAAAGGCCTGTACTGCTATAATGGGCAGACTCTCAAGGCATCAATACTTGGGAAGACACCTCCAGAGGCAAGGGTAGGATTATTTCGTTACTGAAAGGTTTCCCTTCAAATAATAGAGAGGACAACTTTAATTTTGGAAGTGTGCAGGTAATGCGGACAAATTAGTGCTCGTAACTTCCAACTGGCCTGGGTAGCGTGTGAGGCATTGAGGGCCATGTCTCATTGCTGAGAATGCAGATTGTGGATCGGGGATGTGTGCTTTTGATGAATGTTTTCTGTATCTAATGCAGGGACCGCGCTGGAGAACTGCCCTACCCACATGGGGGGCCACTGGAATTATCAACAGGTATAATGATCATAATGATCATAGCACACTGGGGGCAGTGTGCTAGGGTCTGTGACTCCCAGGTTCTCCCTAGTTGTCAATACTATCCGTGGTGTGGGACGCGCGCTGGTTACACTCATGTAAGTATTACATTAATAGTTCACTGGGAGCCGGGACATATTAGGTAGCCCTGTGCAGTATTTGGATGTTCTCTCTTACGGTTCAGTCTGGACAATGTGTTTTACGGCGCAATACTTGGGGTGCTCTCTCTGGGTGCAGTGGCATAACATTGACTAATCATGCATTTCATGGGACAGATAATAGGAAATGTATTTTCATTTAAACAACTGGTTGATTTGGGCATATCATGCATCTTATGTGCATTAATGGATTGCTGGGCCGTTTGTTCTCTAATAATTTTATTAGCAGTTTGAACAACTGAGGCCCCATCCACTGAGGGACGGGTGAGTGTTCAGATACCTGTAGCACATTGGAAAACCCCATGCTAGGACTACTCCCTTGGCACAGGCTGATCAGTTCAGAATGGTGTAATCTTGTTTGCGTCCACGATACCCCCAGTTATTGTTTAACAACATTAAGCAATGACCAAACAGCAACAAAGACTTTTTCCTGTCGGGCCACAGCTCCCAGGTGACTGGACAAGTAACCTCATGGGTAGAATGGTAGAAGAATGGTCGGGTCCTCATTGTGGGATACATGGAGGACTTCTCTTAAAATCTCCGGTCTCACAGGGCCAGGCAGTTTTGACTGACTGGGTAATTTTGTGATACCCAGTAGGTCTAAGTAAGGGTGTAAGGCCACATGCTAGACAGGGGACACCATGCCAGTGGCAGTGGTGTTGTTTACCTGATAGGGGCTTGTTGGTTGCTGGTCAGCCAGCTGTACAGAATAGGAATAGACTGGGGGATGGCGCACGAGGTGGACACCTGCAAAGCACAGTTAGCAGTTAGTTGTGAAGTTCATGGTCATCACTGTCACAGTTCCCTGTCCGGAGGGCGGCAAGTGAGAAGGAAGTTTGGTTGCGTGCCAGCTGGGCGGTGCGGAGGAAGAGAGCAGACTTGTCCTTACTTGTCCTTACCTGAGCCGAGGGGGGGGCGGTGATTGCAATGGTAGTGCAATAAGTCCCTGGCGTCAAAGAGAGGTGGATAGTGTCGCCCAACAACATGAGAGTAGCCTGAAGCATAGGGGAACTTGTTTCATCAGGCTTGTGTGCTTTGAGGTAGACGGGGTTCTTTTACCCGAAGTTGATATGACGATATTTGGTTGATATAGTGGAAGCACTAGGAGCAGCAGGTTGTACTAATAGGAAGCTAGTAGGTGGGGGGACTCTGGGGTGGCGGCGGCCACACCCAGAGCCATGGCGGAGTTACAGGGCGATCCAATGCAGAAAGGTACAGAGGGGTACCCTCTACAGGAGCACCGGTGGGTGCAAGAGCAGAATTATCCCCAGGGAGATCCACGCTGGGTTGGACCCTGGAGGAGTGACGGCACCCCGTTAGTCCTTCGGGCGGTTGTGGACCTGAGCAACCGGGGGTTGCCAACGCTCCGCCCCCCAAGAGGGAGGGGCAGAGTAATGGGCGAACGAGAGGTTCGCCGGGGGAGGGGATAAACCGTCCCCCCCAAAACTGACAATGCCCCTACGGGTAACACCGCGGGGGTTATGGCTCATCAGGTGGGCAGGTCGCAAGAGGCGACCTGCTCTGGATCGACCCGTAAGATAACCCAACATGGTGGCATAATGTATATGCTAATAAAACTGCAACAACTTTCTCCATCAAACTTGTGTTGTGTCGGTTATTGGTGGAGGGGTGTGTTGTATGAAGAAAGGTCTGGGGTTGGGCCGATATTGGCACTATGTCCCGCTCCTGCTGGTGGATGTTACTGCCGAAGTCCAAGCCGCATATTGCGTGAGTGTTGGGCCCGGACTGCTGCTGGAGATTTCAGGGCCCTGTATCGTAGCACCTCTCCGTTGGTGGCATTGCGCTGGGGACAGCGACTACAGTTGGCCCGTGGGACTGGACCGGCCGCTGGGCCCTGGAGGTCTGCCTTTGCTGACCTGACGCAGCCGGCAGGAAGAGGTGAGTAGCTGGGAGGCGCCCTACGGCGGACCTGCGGCGCCGCCCGATTGCTGACGCTCAGCAGCCTGAGAGAAGACGGAGTGGTTCGGCCGTCAGATCGGGCAGCATAGAGTTGAAGTGGCCGCTGAACTGTGCCTCTTGGTAACCATGTGGCGCACCTGAAGATTACCTGAGCGTGGGTTCCCGATCTCCGGGAGGGTCCTCACCGCGTGGGGCATTCTCCTAGCCTATCCTGCATAGAACATCCCCCCCTCCCCCCCTTCATCGGCATTGAGCCCTGGGATACCTGCAGCTTTCACTCCCGCTGTTGCTAGAAGAGTGGTGAATCACACGCTCTCCGGACCGGGGCCTGCCATCTGCCCAGGGGCAGTGCCGTCTTAAGTGCGAGCGCCCCGAGAGACGTGGAGCCTGGGCTGCGCTAGCTGGATGGAGGACTGCTGAAGAGGATCTCCACCGCTTAGTCGCTCCTTCTCCTTGTAGTCCCTCATGTACGCGTTGCTCTGCGAATAGGGCCCCCCTGGGTGGGTTGCCTCTGGCTCCTGTTCATTTCTGGGGCCCTCTCAGCTCTGCTGTTTGCGGGGGTTGGGGTCTCATCGCTGATTAATCCCTGGCTGTGGACACTGCAGCGGGCGGCCCTCAGTGATTCAGTCTGTCGCGGGCGATAGCGGCCGTCCACCCCGGGGCCCTCTCATGGACTGGGGCCCTGGACTCCCCATGCACTGTGGGCCCTACATGCAGGGCGGCTGGCTGCGGATCTGTGGACTCTGTAGGTGAGGTTATCATCGGTGCCTTGTGGAGGACTGCTGGGAGTGTGGCGGCTGGGCCGGTGCAGCATCCTTGGGCACCTTGAACCGGTGGTGGACACGTGCGGAGGCTGCCCGATTCCCGTTTGCTCGGTGGGGTTTGAAGCAGGTGCTGCTGCTAAGTGTCCCTGCTGGCGGTTGGTGGGGGGCATGCTACGAGCTCCTGTGCCTGGAAGTAGAAGTAAGGAGTGAGGCGCAGGGCGCCGGGGTTTGGGTGGAGGTTTCGACCGTCAATTGGGTGGCAGGCGGGTGTGAGGGAGCCCTGGTCACCGCAGCTTCCTTTGGGTCATCCCGTCTCCTTCCCCTCCCAAACACTCCTTGCGCACTTCCTAAGTCCTGCGGTTGCGGCGATCTGACCTGCCTGGACCGGGCGCTGCCCAGTGACGCACAGAGGTGGTTGTCAGTTATAAACCCCTGCGCAGCTGTCACTTATCGGATGAGCACTTGGGGTGAGCTGGAGTGGGGACTGGCCTGAGAGTCGTTGATATCCTGGTCCTCATTGGGGTCAGAGCATGGGCAGAACGGATAGATCCGCGAAGATCCCTGCCACCCAGACCAAAATGGACCGCTTCGCCACCCCGGCGGAGGGGGGTGGGGGGGGGGGGGGGGGCGGGGGCACAGGGTGCTCCTCCGTCCGAGGAGCTGGCCACCATCCTCCAGGCCATCCACGCATCCCAGACCTCGGTGGAGGGCAAAATCGCCGAGGTAAGGGTGGACATGACTCTCATTAGGTAGGACCTCCGTAACGCAAATGCCGGATTAAAGAAACTGAGTCTAGGATCTCCTCGGTGGAGGATGACTTGCAGCAACTTAAGGGACAGATGACACGTCTTTAGTCACACACACGGAGTTGCACCGACGGGCGGAGGATGGCGAAAATAGGTCGAGGCGCAACAACCTCCGCCTGGTGGGCTTTTCGGAGGGAGCGGAGCAGGGGCGAGCGGTGGACATCCTGGAGCGATGGTTGCGATCGTGAGTCCCTGAAAGGCTCTCTCCCCTTGGTTTGCGATTGAACGGGCCCATCGGTCCTTGGCCCACAAGCCACTGCCGGGGGCTCTTTCTCGCCTGCTAATCATGCGGGTCCTTAACTTCAAAGATCGCAACAGCATCCTGGCTGAGGCCCACAAGCAACAACGGCTCCTGTATGAAAACTGCACCATCATGATCTTTCCGGATTATACCAGCGACGTTCAGGGTCAGAGGCGCTCCTTCGGAGAGGTCAAGCAAATGTTGAGGGCACTCAATATTCAATATCGGCTCCTCTTCCCGGCTCGCTTGTGGGTGATATTTGGGCACATGGCTCTGCTCTTTGACAATCCGACGGAGGCTTGGGCCTGGGCGACGGAAGAGTGTCGTCTGCGGGTTGAGGGCCAAGCCATGGACGAAAGAGAGGAGGGGGCGGTCCAGGTCAATCCGCTCCCTCCGCTCCTCAGCCTCCCCGTAATCGTTCCCGTAGGCACCGTGATCGGTGGCGGGCCCGATCGGACTCCCCGTCGGGTCACACACGACAGGCTGAGGAAGGAGCATCCAATGGGAGGCACTCAGGTTCATCTGGTTGGCAGGACGATGGAGGTGAAGCTCTCCGGCCCCCGTGGCTGACCTTCCAGACACAGACCTCTCCTGTAGCCCGACGCTGCTGAAAGACCCTGCATGAGCCGTTCTCTGCCCGCCGGGCCTTGCTCTGCGGCCGGAGGCGGCGTGCTGTCCCTGATCTGTTCCCAAATTCTTGTTGATGGTCATCATTAAGCATCCGCTCATGAGGAGGGGTCCTCCACGATTCCCGATTCCCAGGCGTTTTAGTTTGATTGTTCACCCGGTATACTGGGTGCTGTTGTTGATTGGGGGGGAGGAGGGGGGGCGACAGATGTTTCTGTTCCTGAAGTGTAGGGTGGGGGTGGATTTGGGATGGTTTAGTCCAGTATGTTGTTTTGTTGTGTTTTGTTTCCTATTTCAGCCATCACTGATTGATATGAATCACTGGTGGGGCGGGTGGGTGTGTTCCCGTACTATGTGCGCACATGCACCACCATGGGCGCTCCAGCGCCGCTGTACACTCCATGCCACACGCTCCGCCCAGACCAAGACCACACTACCATGACAGATAACACCTCCCCTAAGGGATCCCTCCACATCATGTCGTGGAATGTCAACGGTCTGTTGAACCGTCACAAACGTACCGCGGTTTTAAGATATGCACAACGTCTCCATAGACATCCTCATGCTCCAAGAAACCCACCTTTTGGGTAACTGTAGTCCCTTCCTGGCTCGGTATGGCATTCCGGCTTCTCCAGAGGCTTCCGTAGGGTGGGATCCTTCTAAGGCGGACATTGCCCTTTGTTCTTTCTCAAGTGGTGCACAATCCCCAGGGCTCGTTTGTGGCGGTATGTGGGACATTGTCTGGTACGCCCCTAACTCTCGCGTCAATATATTTCTCTCCCTCCTTGCTTGCGACCACTCTGGCGCACACAGCTTCCGTCCTACATGACATGCCTGCAGGCAGCATGATCATTGCGGGTGATTTTAACGCAGTCTTAGCTCCAGCCCTTGATACATAGGGCCCCCCCCTCGACGGCCCTGGTGGCGAACGCGAAACACTTTCGGAGGTGGTCTGAGTCCCTGGGGCTTTGCGATGCGTGGGGCACGTGGCACCCACATACTGTCCAATTCACGCACACATCTGCGGCACATCACACCCAGGCCCGCATAGAAGCGATGTTTGTCCCCGCGCTTGACTACTCAATGATAGTAGATGTTTGTATCCTCCCCAGGGGCATTTCTGACCACTTCCCGATAACTCTTAGTACCGGGGCTCCCCCCCTGCAGCCCGCCAAACATGGAGGATGAATGCCTGGTTCCTACAGGACAAAGAGTTTAAGAAAGAGGTTGGGAGGGAACTTAGCCGTTACTTTGACTCCAACCAGGGGTCGGTGGCATCCCCGGACATCCTGTGGGAGGCAGGGAAGGCGACTGTTAGGGGCTTTGCAAAACGGCAGCTTAAACTCCGGAGGCAAGCGCAGCTGCAGGAAATTACTGCCAAAGAAGCGCAGGCGCTTCGTTTGGAATGGCTTTTATCCACATCGGATGATGCCTCTCAGGCTCGTCAAGTGGCCCTTATTAGGGGCGACATCAAGCAATTGTCCTTGGATGCGGTCAAGTTCCTCTGGCGGTCCTCGGTGGCCAGAGTCTATGGCTGGGGGGACAAGAATGGGACGATACTGCACAGGCTGGCCACGGGCGAACCGTATCATTCCGGAGGTGGTTGACGCAAATGGAGTGGTGCACCGGGATCCCATGGCTATGGCAAATACATTTGCCACGTTCTATCGGAGATTGTGCACGGCACGGAACCCCGGGATGAGCGTCGCTGCACTCCTTGACTGGGGCGGGGTGCGCCTTCCCACGTTGGAACAGGCGGCCCAGAAGGACCTGGAGCACCCATCTCCTCACAAGAGATTGAGGAGGCAGTCAATCTGGTCTCACCGGGTAAGACCCCGGGGCCGGGAATATTATGCGGCCTACCGAGGCACCCTGATCACCCACCTCGCAAACTTGTTTAAAGAAGCTGTGGACCAAGGATCATTTCCGCCAGAAACGGACATCACCACCATCGTGGTCATGCCAAAATCCCAGTCTCCCTCCCGATTATGTGCTGAATACGCCCCATAGCCCTCCTTAATACCGAAATCAAGCTCTACGCCACCATTCTGGCCCAGCGCCTAAAACCCTATTTAGCCTCATTGGTACACCCGGATCAGTGCGGATTCATGTCGCAGCGGGGGACCCGCCACTGCCTCCGAAGATTGCAGTCGGCCCTGGCACACCGGCACCTGATTACCCCTTACTTGGCACTCCTGTCCATAGACTTTGAAAAAGCCTTCGATTCAGTGGACTGGGGGTACCTACAGGGTGTGTTGATTTGGGCCCCTCTTTTGTTCTCTGGTCCGAGTCCTCTACGCCCACCCGAGAGCACGAGTCCTGGTCAACGGGGTGCTATCGGAAGCCTTTCCCATCGCCAGGGGCACTAGGCAGGGTTGTCCCCTTTCTCCTTTACTATGTGCCCTGGTGATAGAACCCATGGTGTCCCTGGTGCGGTTGGGAGTGGCCGCATATGGACACGGACAAGATAGCGTTGTACGCGGATGACGTGCTGGTCTTCCTGTTCGACCTCTCCTCACAGTGCTTCAGAATCTTGCAGGACTTCGAGCGGGCATCAGGACTGCGGCTTAGCTCCGGAAAGTCTGTGCTAGTCCCCTTCCATCTTTCTAGAGAGTGCTTCGAGTGGCAGTCCACCATTCCGATTCATAGGCTGTCCTTTAAGTATCTGGGGATCTGGATCACCCTTCTGCCCGAACTGGGCTGGTCCCTCAACGTGGCCCCCTTCGTTAAGAAGGCTAAAGAGGATCTCCTCAAATGGACGGCGCTGCCCCTGAACCCCCTGGGGAGAGTAGCTCTCTTTAAAATGATGATCCTCCCCAGGTTCCTCTACGTCCTCCAGAACACCCCCTTCTGTTATTCCAATTTCTGGTTCAAGGAGCTGGACACTCTGATCACTAAGTTTCTCTGGAGCGGTGGAAGGGCCCGGGTGGCTTTGTCTGCCTCTCGGATTACCTCTTACGACAGTGGCATGGGATTGACGCACCTATACCTGTACTTTCTGGCGGTGCGCCTATTAGTAATACACGATTGGTTTTATGGGGGCTGGTCAGACCCTGCCTATAGGCTTGAATTGAGCGAACTAGGGATAACAGGCGCCCAGGCTATGTTATATGGGGAACCCATTCCAAGTCGGCTTCCTGAAGTGATGCGATCAGTGTTGTTGGCATGGCAGGCTTCGCTCCGACACACAGGGTGGTCGGGGAAACTGACCCAATGCACCCCCCTCTGGCAGAGGGCCTGGCTTCGTAAGGTCAGCGGGTTGAGGGGTTTTAAACCTTAGGACTTCATTGGTATCTCCCAATTAAGGGATGTGTGGGCGAGAGGCCAGATGTTGTCCTTCCAAGAGCTCCAAATCCGTTACTCCCTGCATTTCTCTCAACACTATACCTGCATTTGCGACATGCCCTCCTCACACATATCACGGGCGACCCAAGGCTCCCTGAATACGGCCCCATTGAGGCTCAGACACTGATGGGTGACTTGGGGAGGTTCCCGAATTGATCGCACTCTAGTTAATAACACCCCCACATCACTGGACAAGTTGAGGGATCAATGGGTGGTATGGGTGGGCCCCCTAGACGATGCGGACTGGCGCGATGCCCTTATGGCCCCCAGAACAGTTACTGTCTCTGCCAAACTCAAGTGTTTAGCATTAACACCTTCCTATGAAGGCCAAGCTTCATTAAATATGCTCCTACAGACACTAGTATTGCTGATACCTGTCTCAGTGATACATATGTTTCGCTGATTTTGGACTTTAACTGTTACCTCAGCTTAAAGCTAGTGATGGCCCCTCTATTTCGATCTAAAGTACACCTTCAATAGAGCATTAACACAAAGCAGTAGGAGCTTTAGGTCTAATAATACTGTCATAGGGAAACGCATAAACAGGTTGCCCTTGTGTGTGGCACACAAAGGAACCTGAAAAAAACAAAAATGCATGAGGATTGTGTAATGCTCCAAATACCCAGGAGAGATAGTATAATCATAAGCATACTTCACTATTCACTGTTTTGACTTTTTGACTACACATCTCTAACAACCCCGTTTGATCTCCTGTCAACACATTTAATCAAACAACTTCCATGGACCTGTAAGACCCCTCTTTTACCATACAAGTTTCCATGTACATCTAAAATTATCAAGGAAACTAAGATATGTGCTGATTGGAACACTATTCCTCACTTTGAATTAGGCACATCACTGACATTTCCAGGAAACAGATGCACATTGAGGATTTATCAGGTGAATAAACATCTACTCTAAGTGAGCTCCATACCTAATTTGTAAGTTTCAGTGGGACTCTACATTCTTTAAGAGTCCTTTTGTTTAATTCCTTTGTGCCCATTTCATTCCCACACTACCTCATATGCTTTGCTGTCACTCCCTTGTGACTACCTTCATAGAAGACAGAGGAACTGACCATGGTTTCCCTGCTGGCAAATGCTTCTTCAGATGTGTCTGTAGTATGGTACCAGCAGAGAACTTACCTACAAGGAATGTTTAGTGGTGGACATGCTGCCTACACTTTATAATGTGAGATACCGGACAATTATTTTCACCACAAATCTATAGTAAAACACAAAGTCATGCATGGATGACTATTAATAGCTACAAAACACTCACCCTAAAAACCTATTTCAGCTTGGGGTATGCACGGTCCATAAAAGAAAGATTTCTCAAACACCGGCTAGGAAAGTTGCCATCCATCCTACATCTACCACCATGGCAGAAGGGGAACGCTACAACGAATTGTTGTCTATGCAAAAAGGGAATGGAGGACATGGCACACTTGATTTGCGCCTGTATGCATTTAAAGCGAGAAAGGGTCAGATTATTCAAATCAGAATTTCATGCCTGTGGGATTCGCACATGACAGCAAACAGTAATAGCGTGCTTCAACTCCCAATGATCTGCAACTAAATTGCAAATTAGTGAAGTTATTAACCATTGTAGACAATAAAATGGGAGAAACAAGGACATTGGGGACCCTCACGGTCAGCGGGGAAGGAAGAACTATGCAACCCAAGGCCAATTAGAACAAGACGTTTCTATTACCTTTTACCATTCAAATTCACATTTTTAACCTTCAACGTTTTACTTATTTATAAAAATTGATCTGAGTATGACATTTGAGCTTTTTATAAAGAATTTGCAAAAGGTTTCCATTAATCAAATAACTACTAGAGTAAAACAAGAGGTACTTAAATATTAGAAAGCCTATTCAAATCTTTCAGTTAAAGTTTCACTAAAAAGGCGGCTACTACTATGAAGATTTCCTTTCATATTCTATCCTGAATCACTATGCAAGCGTAGGACAAGGCAAGCGTTTTTAACCTTTTTGGTTTGAAGTGTGAAGTTTCAGAGTAGCCAAGCCACTGTTTCAGGGATAAATCAGCACATTTTAAACATTTGCTATCATCATCTGCTAATCTTAAAAATACATAGCCCTCTCGATTACCTGTTGAGTTCATAAAGATGTCTTCCAGAGATGAAATACTGTGTCAGTGGTTGTGTGTTACTCACACACTGGATGCTAGAGTTCATGAAGCATGTGTTGCCCAGGTTACTGAGACCCGTTGCACCCTTTTCTGTTGGGACTAGAACACAAAAACGCACATTTAAGTACATCTGTAAGCATACATTTGTCTATATTAACCTTCCTAAAAAATAGACAAATAAGTTACTTACCTTTGGGAACAATATATCTGTAAGAGACATATATTAGTTATGGATTCCTTACCTTAGAATTACACCCAGGTGTCAGACTGGAGCCGGAGAATTTTTCTACAGCAGTACCCCTGCGCGTCGGTAGGTGGCGTCGGTCGACTCCATGTTCGTCGTTGGCGTTGTGATCACCGGAATGACGTTGCAGTGTCTACTTAGACGCCATCCCTGCGCGCTGATGTCAGTTCTTTACACGACAATCGACACCAGAAGCCTAGAGCCATGCAAGACACTGACCACTGGTGAACAAAACTAGGGCCCTGAAAGGATGTCCCTTACCCTAGAAGTCAGTTCGCAGAACCGGGAGGATGGGTTAGGCGGTAAGGAATCCATAACTAATATACGTGTCTTACAGATATATTGTTATCAAAGGTAAGTAACTTGTTCATATGAAAGAGACTATTAGTTATGGATTGCTTACCTTAGAATAAATACCCCAGCAATACCAACCTCGGAGGTGGGTCTGAGTACTAAGTTCATACCAGCAAGCCCTGGAGAACTGAACGGCCAAAGAAGCCGCCTCTACGGACTTGGCTGTCCAGGCAGTAATGTTTGGTGAACGTGTGCAATGAAGCCCACGTGGCTGCCTGGCAGATGTCATGAAGGGGGACTCCACGTCCCAAAGCAGTAGTGGCAGCTGCCGCCCTGGTGGAGTGGGCGTTCAGCGTACTGGAGGTTCCTTTTTCGCTAAAGAATAACTAATTTTGATGCAAAGAACGACCTATCGAGAGATTATCCGCTTTTACACGGCCGACCTTTCTAGGCGCCCACGTAGCCAACAAAGAGCTGATCATCCACCCAGAATTATTTTGTGCGATCTAGATAGAATGAAAGCGTACATTTTGGATCCAGACGGTGGAGCCTCTACTCTTTAGAAGGATGCGGGGGCAGGAAGAAGGTGGGCAAAGTGATGGTGTGTCCTATGTGGAAAGAGGTAACCACTTTGGGAAGAAAAGAAGGTTGAGTTTGAAGGACAACCTTGTCCGGATGACTAGCCAGGAAAATGGGTTTGGAAGAAAGAGCCTGAAGCTCACTCACCCTGCGAGCTGAGGTGATGGAAAACAAAGGCAGTTTTGAGTGTCAAATGTTTGAGAGGACAGTTATGTAGCAGCTCGAAAGGAGCTCACATAAGGTAGGTCAGAATAAGATTCAAGTCCCACTGGGGCATTACGAAAGGAATAGGAGGAAACATGTTGGTAATGCCCTTAAGGAAACGATTTACAATTGGGTTGATAAAAGGTTGATCTGGAAGGCAAAGAAAGGCTGAAATGGACAAAAGATAGCCCTTGAGAGTGCCCAGAGCAGAGGAAAAAATGAAAAGTAAAATCTCTGAAAGAGGGGCAGAAAGTGATCCACAGCCTTTGCTGTGCACCATGCCACAAATTTGTTCCATCTGCACGCATACACTGTTTTGTTGGAGGGATGCCTGGCTGCCAAGATAACATTACAGACTTCGGGAGGAAGGTTGAAACCTGTAAACTGTTGCCGCTCAATCTCCACGCAAGGAGGTGGAGGCTGGACAGGTTCGGGTGGAGGACCGTCCTCTGCTGCTGCGACAGAAGATCCTCCTGAAGAGGCAGTCTGATCGGAGGATAGATGGCCATGTTCAAGAGCTCGGGATACCAGATCCTTAGTGCCCAGTCCGGAGCCACAAGAATGACTTGGGCCCGGTCGCACTTGATCTTCTTCCGCACTCTGGGTAGAAGTGGTAGAGGCGGAAAGGCGTATAGTAGACTGCAACTCCACTTGTGACGAAAAGCGTCGCAGAGCGAGTGCCGCCTTGGAAATTCCAACTATGAACTGCTGACATTGCGCATTCTCTTTGGTGGCGAATAGTTCTAACCAAGGCTCCCCCCACTGCTGAAAGAGACCTTGCACCACCTCCGAGTGAAGTTGGCCTTCGTGATCCATCATGCCCCAGTGGCTGAGTTCGTCTGCCCTGGTGTTCAGAGAACCTGCCAGGTGTTGAACCACCAGGGACATACCCTGACGTTCCAGCCACATATAAAGGCGAAGAGCCTCTTGACATAGGGTCCACGCCCAAACCCCACCCGCCCTATTTGTTGCAGTACCACATGACAGCAATCAAAGAGCATGTCCAAAAGTGTTGATTGGACATCACCCGAGAAGCTAGTGGACCACAGCTGAGCGTTGCATTGCAGGGCAACCAACGTTGAAATTGTCCTGCCTAGTGAGTCGACGGGGTCCAGTCCACATCGTATGGCGAATTTGGCTGCATCTCTCCCTAACAACACGGGAGAGTACGGCCCGGGCCTCCTCCGGGCACTGTGGCAGCACCAGAATGGGAGCAACTGCCCAAGTAACATGTGGTGTTCACCGAGTGCAGTCCTAAGCTGGCGGAAGAAAACATCTTCTTCCCAAAATTTTCCAGCTTCTTGGATTCCCTATTAGGTGGAACAGTAGGGAAGGCGTCCTTGGAAGTCAAGGCCTGGACCACCTCTCGGGGGTAGGGTGTTGGGAGAGGAAAATGGGTTCGCCCGGGGCCGGGCGGTGGCGTTGGGCAATCATCTTATCCCCAGGAGCACCTGTGCTGGGCTTGGACCAAGTGCCCTAGAAGGATGTCCGTGAGGGTCTCATTGAACGGCAGTAGGGGCTCTAAAGAGGCCGCTGCCGGTTGACGCACCTCGGTCAGGAGGTTAGTTCTAACCGGCACCGTAGGAAGCTCAAGGTTCAAGTCCTCAGCTGCCCAATGCAACGAACGAGTTACTTACCTTCAGTAACGATGTATCTGGCAGAACACATTCTAGCCCCAGATTCTTTAACTTACAATATCCCCAGGCATCAGACTGGACCCGGAGAATCTTCAGCAGTACCACTGCGCTCCGGGAGATGGAGTCGCATGGCTCTGTCCTGACGTCGTCCATGGATATGACGTCAATGGAGACATGCAAGTCCCTCATGGTGCGCAGACGTCAGTTTTCTACTGTGAAGCTTTTCTGCACCAAAACGCGGAGCCACTACCAAAACCGGAAGAGTGTGCTAAAAAAGATGAAAAATCTTCGAAACAACAAGGACAAGAAATCATAGCATGATGAGACACATCACCATGTATATCATTGAAAGAGTACTTATACTGTAAGGGACTGAAGGGGAAAAGGAAATCACATATCCAGAACCAGTGCATAATAGAAGAAATTCCCAACTTCTGCCAGAAGAAGTTAAACCGAGCACAGGGTCCCATGGATCTGCAAGAGATAAAGTCCCAGAGAAGGTACAAGACAGTATGACAGAATCAGAGCATACAAACGGAGCATGCACAACCGTCAAAATGTCATGCGAAGTGACAGGTGTCACCATGCAGAGATACACAGAACCAGGACTACCAGGAGATACATGTATGTGGAAGACAGGGATACACAGAAGCAGACCATGTGGACAGTGAGAACTACACCACACATAGGCAAAAAGCCCAATGAAATGTAGCAGCAACAGCACATATGCGTCAGCAAAAAGAGACGGGCGTATCACCAGGTAGGAAACCGGCCAACCTTACCCAGAGGTACAATGGTTAATGGATACTGGCCAGATCGGCAAACACGAAAGACTCTCTCCCATGAGGGAGGGAGAGAGAGAGAGATATAAAAAGGGTTCTGGGACAAAAACCCCAGATACCACAACAAGGAAAAACCGAGTATATTTGCCCTCTAGATGCGTGTATATCCCATGACATATATATACATGTTAAACCACACTCCTTTACATAACCAGAAGTCGAGCACACACAGGTCCTGCCATCATTTGCTATTTATTAAAATCATCGGCATGACGCATTTCGTCTTCCTGACTCTTCAGATGCTGCCAATACAAGTCAACACTGTCCACACCCACTTTAAAGTACACTGCCTGCTACGATTGGTTGAGGCACTGCTAGCGCTCACGAGGGGGTAGTATATGAACCCGGAAATCCAAGTCCGTGTGGAGCAGGCACACAATGTAATATTTGAAAATATAAATATATGTATATATATATATATATAAATATATATGTGTATATATATATATATATATATACACACACACACACATATTTAGGCAAGGGGAACTCGAAGAGCATGCCCTACATAATATAGGAGGCCGCACAATTGGTACCAACAGCACCGATGTAAACCATAACAAGATATAACACATGTCAAGACACTTCATAAGCAACATCCTCCTCCCCGTTGGGGAAGGAACCCTGGGTGCCCGCGTGACAGGCAGAGATATCGACCAACACATTAACAAGAAATGAGTTAGTAATACGCATACATAGATAGAAGGAACCCTGGTCGCCTGCGTGACAGGCAGAGATATCGACCAACACATTAACGAGAAATGAGTTAGTAATACGCATACATAGATAGTCAGAGAAATGTACACAGAACCATATACTGCAGAAATGGCAAGGAGTATCCTGAAGAAGAATAGTACCACTGATAACAGCAGCAGGGGCCAGGAACAGGAGTACCTGAGCCCCTGCGTGGCAAGGAGCAGAGGGACAAGAGCCCCTGCCTGAGAAAAGCATAGGGAAAAGGGGCACGAGGCAACGTGCAGTAGTGACGTGTCAAGCTTAGACTCTACTGCCCATAGGCAAAACCCAGCCAGGGTCTGAGCTGCGAGAGAAGACATAAGCACGTCCCAACACCAGAGAATGAAGAGTAGACTATATCACAAGTATAGAACGCAGCCAAAACAATGGCGCAAGGTGTATCAGAGGCATCCAGTGTGTACTCACATATCGTGTCCGCACAGATGACGGAAAAAAACTTCTCCGGAGCGGAACAAGACTACATGCCCACAAGGGACACTTGCCCACCGCTAAGACAGCCAATTTAGGCAAAAAGAGCACAGCGAAAAGTTGAAAGAACATGCCGGGGGTGAGTCCAGGTGTGACAGAAACCCCAAAATACTCTGAACAAGTCTGCATCCATAGAGGCAGAAGAGTACTACGGACCAACCGCAGACCACAACTCATAAACCCTAGGAAAGAGCCACGCCAATCTTGTGGGTCTCACCAGAGGGGATGTCCTACAACAGTAGGAAGAGTGACAAAGTGAGAGCCTACAGTATGAACTATAGGACAATTACCCAGAGGGATAGAAGATAACCATCCTAAGAAGACTCATTGGGAGCCTTTAAAGAGCAGCTATACAATAGCCAACAAATACTCCACATAGGGTATGTGTTATCCCCATAAAAGCCAGGGACACGTCTTGAGACTAGCTCATAGATAGAGGACTCAAAAAGAAATGCAGAAACAGCGGGTTCACTGTACCAAATAAGGGCAAAAACAGGTGATTAGCTGTACAGTCTGTCTGGAAAATAACATCCTGAACCCATAGACGGATTTCAGAAAAAATAGTGACAACACTGCAACCAAAGTAAAAGTCTGCAACAAGGACTAAAACCCACAGGATTTATGGAAACCCAGACATGAGACATTGGACCGCTGAGTCAGAATTACTGTCAAAAAGGGTGATCCCATCAAAGGGCAAATTCCAAAGACTCTGCTGAACATTTGCAGGAAAACTGCCATCGCGTAGCCAGGCATGGCGACGCAGAGCAACTGACCTGGTCATAGCCCGACCGACAGAGTCAGTGGTGTCCATGGCCAACCAAATGGAAAACTGAGCCAGTTCCCTGCTATCACGAAGCAGCCGGTCCAGGTCAGCCCGAGGCCCTTCCGGAAGAGAGGTGGAAGGAGATGCTCGACAGAGTCCCAAAGGGTAAAAGTAGCCCGTGCAAACACGCAAGACGTGTTCAAGTACTGAAGGGCCGAGCTGGTGGACGCAAAGAAATGGCGGCCACACGGCTCCAACCAATGAGACTCCCTAATGGGAGGAAGTAACTAAGGAGGAGAGGAAGGTAGCGAGACTGAGGCTGCCTGGACTACCAGCCCTTGAACCCTAGGATGGAGGGACAAACTGGAGCCAGGCGATGACGATGTGCAACATTACGACCCACAGGGTCTCCTGATGAGGGTCTTGCCCAAGTCCCAAGAAGAATGTCATAATGACTCGCCAAAAGGCAGTGAGGGCTCCACCTCCACAGCGCACTGGTGGAGTAGATCCAACAGGGGATCAGAAGGCAGAGACTGAGGGAGGCTGCATCTGTAAGAAATCCAAAGCTTTACAAACTGCTCTCGCAAACGCTGCACTAGCCTCTGTGGCCATTCTAGAGGGCAGTAATAAGCCATCTGTAGAGGACGGTTGTAGGCTAACCCATCCATCAAAAGGCAGATGTTCTGCAGCCCAAGTACGACCAAAGGCCTGCCAGTGCCCAATGGGTACCTGCTCCGAGAAGCATCGAAACAACCCTGGGGGTGGTGAAACCTCAGGGGCCACTCCCGCAAAGAATCGGGCCATGGCCCGACAGTCGGAGCATGACTTTGGGTCGTGGTTGCACTCCAGACACCAGAGGCACACTAGATGTGGGTCGGTCACCAACATCAGCTTGTGGCAGGAGCAACAAGGCTTGAAGCCGGTCTGCCGATGTGACATCCCTGTGCACAAGGAGTCATACGACTCGAAAAAGATGTCTACAGAAGTAAAAATATAAATTTTAAAAAAAGTGACTTGTGTTACCGCTCTCCCCGGATCTGCACTGGCTCGGGCTTCTAAGTAGATACCGCTATGTTATTCCAGTGATCACGACGCCAACGATGAATATGGAGTTGACCAATGCCACCTACCGACGTGCAGGGGTACTGCTGAAGAAAAATTCTCTGGATCCAGTCTGACACCTGGGGGTAATTCTAAGGTAAGGAATCCATAACTAATAGTATCTTTCAGATATACAAACTATGCATTTGAAGAAAGTTAACATTCTAATCCCAATCACATAGTACAACACATTGCTTATACTTATTTGCTAACTGCTAATTAAATCTTACAGCATTTTGTGGACCATTAGTAAATAAATAGGTATTGAAGGATAAAAGACCCAACCCTGCACAAATATAAGGATAGTTATAGCTAAAGTAGGCAGAGGATCCAGGTTTTAACCTTTGTGGAAACAATACTTACAGTCATTACCCACAATGTATCTCCATTTCACCTTAAGTTGCTAACAAGAGCCTGTGTGAAGCACGTTGCATGGCCCCACTAGAACTTTATAACAATGACATCATACGGTTTCTGTACTACACCCCGGCAGTATACTGTCAACATGCCTCCTTCACAGGTGTCAAAAGCAAGCTCCGCACTCTGAGCATTAAATACTCACTTCTCTTCCCAGCTAGGCTTCGAGTGGTTGCTGCGCACAAATCACATTTCTTTGAGGACCATTTGGAGGCATGGGTCTGGGCAGAAGGCAAACAGCCACTGACAGATCATCATACTGAGAGAGCAATGCAAGATCTAAGTGGAGGTGCGGGCGATCTACCTAGAGATCAGCCGACGCCGCTGATAGCAGCGCTGCACCCTCAGAACTTCAGAATGACAACGACCAGTGATTAGCCTCCGAAATAGCAGCGTCCCTTGGCAATTATAGCTCTCCGCACCCTTCGGAAATAATTGAATCTAGGAGCGACAATGAGTCACTGGTATCACATGCTTCTCTCACGAGTTTAATGGGCCCGTAAGATGTCACGCCTCAAACTGCTGACGACTTGTGATGACTCCTGAACATGATGTTTCTAGGTATCGTTGAGAGATGCCTAAACCCAGATGTAAGAGTTACTTACTTTCGGTAACGATGTATCTGGTAGAGACGATTCTAGCCGCAGATTCCTTAACGTAGAATTATCCCAGGCATGAAAATGGGTCCCGAATTTTTTTTGACACAGCAACCCAGCGCGCCGGTGGGTGGGGGGAGGGGCATCACGCGACTCCCCTGTGGCGTTGTCCGCGTACGTGACATCAGCGAGGTCACATAAGTCCCTCCCCGGCGTGCCTACGTCAGTTTTCTTCGGAGAACTTTTCTGCGCCACAACGCGGAGCCATCAGACAAAACTGTGGGAGTATGGGAACAGTGTGCAAAAGAGCAGAAAAATTGGAAAAAGGAATGGTGACAAACACCACCATAAGGAGCAGTGCCAACACTGCAGTACCCAAAGGCAGGGAAAAGAACAAAGAACAGAGCACGGCCCTGATCAGCCACCCTGCCAGTACGTAGACAGCCCCCCCCCCCCCCCTGGAGACAAGGAACATATGTAACAAGCATTTACAATGCAATGGTTTCGCCTTTGGAAAAGTTAGAGTTATTGGCATTGCTCATGACATTTCTTTTTTTTTTACTTATAAATAAATGGCATTGTTATTTATATTGCCAACAGCTCTCACAGCCCACACAGCTCTCTCAGCCCACACAGCCCACAGCCGACACAGCCCACACAGCTCTCAGCCCAACACAGCCCACACAGCTCTCAGCCCAACACAGCCCACACAGCTCTCAGCCCAACACAGCCCACACAGCTCTCAGCCCAACACAGCTCTCAGCTCTCTCAGCCCACACAGCTCTCAGCTCTCTCAGCCCTCACAGCCCACACAGCCCACACAGCCCACACAGCCCACACAGCCCTCTCAGCCCTCACAGCCCTCACAGCTCTCAGCCCAACACAGCTCTCAGCCCAACACAGCTCACAGCCCTCACAGCCCTGACAGCCCTCACAGCCCTCACAGCCCACACAGCCCTCACAGCCCTCACAGCCCACACAGCCCACACAGCCCACACAGCCCACACAGCCCACACAGCTCTCACAGCCCACACAGCTCTCACAGCCCACACAGCTCTCACAGCCCACACAGCTCTCACAGCTCTCACAGCCCACACAGCTCTCACAGCCCACACAGCTCTCACAGCCCTCACAGCCCTCACAGCCCACACAGCTCTCACAGCCCACACAGCTCTCACAGCCCACACAGCTCTCACAGCCATCCGCCCACACAGCTGTCACAGCACAGCAGTTGTTCTCAGTGCAAGTGTGCACTGAAGCAGGTACTGTAGTAGAATTGGCCTATACCATGTACTGCACTGTGACATTTACACAGCACTTCATCCCCGGGCTGTGGAGCGCTCTGATTTGCACGGAGATCCTAGGTGCAAAGGTTTAAGATGGCGCGGGTTCGAGCGTGACCAGTGCCTGTGATGCTGGGTGACGCGTGTGAGGTCTGGAGATGGGGACTCTGCGCAAGCGCAGATCGGCCCTCTTACGTGGCTGGTTATAATATACTACTTTGCACAAGCGCAGACATGCCCTGCCTCTTACATGGCTGCGCAGCCAAGTTTTAATGTGCTCCATTTTTTTTTTTGCTGTTTGCAAAGTCCTCTTATTCCTGCTGGCACGGAGTGGTGCATCTTCGGCGTTTCACCCTGTGCGAGATTTGTTGAAGGAAGGAACAGATAGGAGAGGGGCTGCTCCATGACACTGTGGTTTCCTTGACAGTGGTTGCTCACTTTTTTTTGCTGGGGGAACGAACAGACAGGCTGACATTGCAGCACGCACACAGAAAGACGGACCTTAGACACTGCAGGCACACAGACAGACAGAGACTGCAGGCACACAGATAGACGGACACTGGAGGCACACAGACAGACAGACGGACCTCGGACACTGCAGACACACAGACAGGCTGACATTGCACGCACACAGACAGACGGACACTGCAGGCACACACACAGACAGACGGACCACGGACACTGCAGGCAGGCAGACAGCCGATCACCGCAGGCACACAGATAGACGGACATTGCAATCAGACAGATGGACACTGCAGGCGCACAGACAGCGGGACACTACAGGCACACAGACAGACGGACACTACAGGCACACAGACAGACGGACACTACAGGCACACAGACAGACGGACACTACAGGCACACAGACAGACGGACACTACAGGCACACAGACAGACGGACACTACAGGCACACAGACAGACGGACACTACAGGCACACAGACAGACGGACACTACAGGCACACAGACAGACGGACACTACAGGCACACAGACAGACGGACACTACTGTTTTCAACCTTAGCTCTGTGGTTATTAAAGCTTGCGGTGTCAGTGCTGAGGGATGGTCGAGTCCTTGGCGATGTGGGGAAAATAAAGTACCTATAAAGCATATCATGAACGGTGCATGACTCATAAGTGCAATTAAACAATATCTTAGGCGGACTACTACAACTGATGTCCAATCACATGCTGTGCTTCTGACAACCAACATGTGTGCGTAGCCGGAGCAACTCTATGTAGTACCCCTGATGATCACAGAAGGTCTCGCAGCAGATGGGCTATCAAGCCAGACCTAAAAAGGGGGTAAACGTACAGGAATCTCCTAGGTCATGTACTTTTACTTTCATTGTTCAATAGTGAATGGAGCGTAATGACGAAGTAAGCAATATATCCGGGTAAAATGTATCACAAATGGAGATTTATTACTAGAAGTCGACACAAAGAGGGGTAGTTACAAGCAGAAATTCAGTCCATAGCTGTCTTCATATAGAGCAAGATGTCCAATGCAGACGGCTGAAAGGAACTGACCACAGCACGTATCAAGCCATACCTGCGCATATCGATGTGGCACAAGAAGTGGGTTGTACGAAGTAAGTCCACTGGCAATAAACCCCCACCAGGAACACGTTGACAGCAGTTCAGCACTACTTCTTCGCTCTTCCAGCTGACTGGTAGAATATACTGCACATTACTTCACAGACACTATAGACACAGTCAGCAGACACTAGATACACAGCATACAGGGCACACCCCTCCCTCTGTCCAACAAGCACAAGTAGGCATCCTTATTTACCACACTCACAAAGCAAACCATGGTGAGAAGCATGTGACAGCCCCATCCTGCCCACGGTTTATACCTAGCATGGAAAACAAACACAATACACACACAAATACACCACAAACACAATGTAGCCAAAACAATCATCATGGGACTACGTAGCTTGCTCATGAATTGCACACCCTCTGCAATGGTGCACGTGACCCACAGCCTGTCTATTAACTACAACTAGTCCAAGCAAATCATGCTGTGATCCATTGACTGTCCATGATTCAACCACAACATGGTGCAATGCAACACATGGGACCCACAGTCTGCCCATGACTTAAATACAGTAAACACATGACACAAGCAAGCCCACGACTTATACACAAACATAACACGATGTAAGCGACTACACAGTCTGTTTACATGTTGCTCACAGTTTGACTTAAGAAAAAAAAACACAACTAGCCTGTTCAAGACGTAAACTTAACATGCAGCACATGATCCAAAACTGAATATGTGACGTGAAGATACACATGAAACGAGCCCATGACCAAGCCTGACTAACAGCGAGAACTTGCAGCTCCCCAACATGCATGCCAAAGGTACCCGATAAAATCATTGTGGTATCATTTGTGCAAATTCAAGCTAACACGCATAGAAAACGCAGACAGTAAACTTCTATTTTGTGCTTCATGCTCTGAGCACCCAGCAAACAAAATATATATACCCTCACTTTAATACAGAGGAAGTTATGAAAGCGACATCGATCACAAGGCCCTGCGAGGCGGGGCAGCCCCCGCAGCCCGCGGGGTGGCAGGCTGCCTGCTTTCCCTCTCAGTTCAAAATCAGGAAATTATAGCGTCAGTAGCGGAGGGGGGACAGGAAAGGAACCACTCACCTGGACTTCCTCGGCTGGCCGGCCCTCCGCTCCTGTCCGGTTAGCCCCCCACCCTCGCCCGCTTCTTCCTCCTTCCAAGTGAGGCGGCCGGGGTGGCAGCGCTGCAGGCCAGTCCCGCCTCGCTTCACCCGGGTGCTGCGGGAGTTCCTCTCTGGGCTCCCAGTCTGCTGTCACCCGGCCGGGAGCAGCGCAGACTTCCAGCGCTCGCCGTGGCTCCTCTTCTCGCGCTGGGCGGCGGGGGGGGCGGGCACTTCCGGCCGGCCGCGCTGGGATTGGCCGGCCGGCTGAAGAAACCCGCGGGCGGGACGGGATACCAATATTTGTTTGTGAGGACACGGGGGGGCGGGAGAGGACGAGGGGGGCGGGCGGGAGAGGACGAGGGGGCGGGAGAGGACGAGGGGGGCGGGCGGGAGAGGACGAGGGGGCGGGAGAGGACGAGGGGGGCGGGAAAGGACACGGACGTCGGGAGGGAGGAGGGAACAGCAAACACGGCCCGGCCGGACCAGACACGGGGGCGTTCCCGGCGTCGCGTGACGTCGGCAAAAGGAAAAGAATCTCGGGAACGCCCCCGTGTCTGGTCCGGCATTGATGGACAGGCCCCTCGTCCAATGGCTAGGCTCCATTTATGGAGCCAGCCAATGAATGACGAGGGCCGACCCAAAGCCACACTACAGTTCTCATAAGATTTCTCCTGCGCAAAAGCTGCTTGCGCAGCTTTTTGCAGTCGAAACCTAAAAATGTCATGACAACATGTAGCAGGACTACAACCACAACCAAGAACAAATAGGGAGAACCAGTCCAAGACAAACAAGGAACAACAAACCTCCAAGACAACCCCATCACAGAGTGTGACAACCCCACAAAGGAACAAAGGGCAGAGGCACAAACAAAATACCCCAACCTAGAGGATAGCAGAAGGGCCAGCACCCCTAGTAATAAAGGGGAGAGGGAGGGGAGGTGGTAGATTGAAGGTAAGCCCCAATCCTGGAGCAACCAGAGCAGAAGGGCACAGAAGTACCAATAAACCCATCCTCCAATGTGCCAAAAGGTGGAGGAAAGGAACAAGAAACAGGACGATCATCCCGTCAAAAAGAGCAAAAGAATGCCCTCGCAGAATACATAGCCACCCACCGGAAGGTGAGTGCAGAAGACCAAGCCAAAGGTCCTCGCAGAACGAGGAGGAAGGGCGGGCCGTGAAGGTATCTGCAGCTAGAATCGTCTCCACCAGATATATCATTACTGAAGGTAAGTAACTCGTACATCCAATAGAGACTACTAGCCACAGATTCCTCAACGTAGAATAGATACCCTAGCCATATCCATGGGGAAGGAGGGTCTGCGAGAGGACCCCATCAGCCTGGACATAACAGAGGGTCCCACAGGGGACGAGTCCAACAGACAGGGCGAGGGAGGGACAGGCAGTCTGCAAAAGGGGGCTTCTGCCAGAGGGGTGGAGGGAAAGACACACCGGGTCACGCGGTGCTGTAAGGTGCCGGTGCAGAAGGTGTTGGGGCACCGGATCCCCCATGGCGGGGTGTCCCCATCAGAGAAGAATGGAGCGAACCCTCAAAGGGAAGCAGCAGCTCCCTACCACCAGAGGCCTGGTGGAGGGCATCCAGAAGATGATCCGCGGGGAAATAGGCAGCCGGATCACCCATGCGCAAAATTCCCACAGCCATGGAAATAGCGCAAGCGAAGGCAGCACCTGCCTCCGTAGGGCCCCCGCGGTGGGTAAAGCAGGTCCTCCGTAGGCGACGGCTGCAAGTTATAGCGGCCGTCCCCAAAGCCAGCTGGAGTGGGGAAGGGCCAGGTCCGGAAAAGAGGAAGAGGGACCTTAGGAGTGGCTCCTCCAGCGAAGACCGCGGCAACGACGAGAAGCTGTCCTTTGATGAGGTCCGGGAAAAAGCCAAGACGTGGCGGCCCGTCTCCAGGGAGGACGACACCAGCAGGCGCCGAACCTCCTGTCTGGTGCCGTAGAGTCCACAACCTGAGGCAGGACGTCGTCGTCATCCAGCGCCAGAGGAGACGCCGGACTAGTCTCCGCCACATTACACGGTGCAGGAGACTGGGGCTGGGACGGGGCCTACTCGATCCCTGACGAGGCAGCCACCTGTGTGGAGGGACAAGAGGAACCCGGGGAGGGACAAGGGTCCCCCGCCAGCCTCGACCCATGACGGGACGAGAGGGGTCCGCGACTCCTGTGGCGCTGCCAGTACCAGCAGCTACCGGCGCCGTAGCGGCGTTGCCTCAGCCTCAGACAAGATCGCTGCCTGTCCAAAGGGCCGAGAGGGGCTCGGGGATGCGACCTGAGCCCCGGCGACCTCCTGCAACTCCAGAGGGACTCCTGCAGGAGTTTGAGGCTAAGCAGAGGTGCTGTGGTCCGAAGGAGGAACCCCCGAAGGGCAGCACCCCAAAGGCACCACATCCTCCGAACCTGGATCCGAACCAGTCAGCGCCGGGGCCGGAGCCGCCGGCGATGCCGCGGAGGGCCCCGTACACTGCAAGGGATCCGCTGACGTACTCTTTGAGAAGGAGCAGCATTGGGCGTTCCGCTTAGGGACCAATACCTTTGGACTCAATGACGATATCCCGTGGAATCAATTTAGTTAGGGGTTCACCCCAACATTTTTGCATTTACCTTGGGTTATGTAGAGCACCCGTAACTGTTTTTTTCAGTGGTTTTGAATAATATGCCAACCTAGCACAAGTTTATATCACTGCGGCATACCCATGTGGTTTGTTGCCCCCCGCACCTTTATGTCTCTATGTCTTTTTGCCTTGACCCGGCATTATCTGTCGCTAGGCAAACAACACTAGTGTTTTTCTCCATACGTACTAGCTAGTGGCAGGAGTATAATTTCCAGTTTTCTCAGTTTTCAGCCCAATTTTTTCTATTTTCTGGTGTCTCTCAGCACTTATATTCGCACACACATGCAGTGCTGTTCCTTGTGCTATATAAAACTCACTGTAACGCCTGCAGGCGAAAGAGTATTATTGTTGATGCTCCTCAAAACACGGGCACCCTCTGTGAGGATTGCTGTGGTCATCACTGTGCTTGCGCATAACCCACAAAATTCAATGTCTGTCAGTTTGCATGGGCACTATAACGCCTCACTCCTCTCTACTGCGCAACGCGCTGAAATCATAACAACCACATACCGCCAGGGTGCATGAGCACTTCCCAACGCGCCGGTGCATGAGAAGCACCGTGCCGCGAATTGAACAGACACAGAATGCACCACGATTTCCCACGCAGACCGGAAATACCTTTCAAGGTATTCGGCATCACTGGACTAACTCGGAATTTTTCCGAATTATCCAATTAATGGGGGTACTTAAGCCTGTCCCTCCGCGCTCCTCATTGAACTAGGAGCCGCGGATGGGACGGTTGGAGAGAGGGAATCTTCTTGTTTTGTAAGTACGGCATAGCCGAGGCAGCAAGCTCGAACCTACAACTGGATTCCATAATGCTACTACAAAGACTGTATGTTTTTTTTTTGCCTCAAAACTGTAGGATGCTATTAAGCACCTGTTCCTTCCGTTTTTCAGGCTCATGTCGCTATTCAATTTTTTAGGTCACTATCTAACCATGCTGGATGTTTAAACTGAAGTACCACATGTGTTTTCTTTCCCTTGTGTTCTTCTTTTTCATTCCAGGTCCTCATTTTAGGTACTTTTCATTCTAGGTCCTCATTGTAGGCATTTTATGAGAGAAATTGAGTTGAATGGGCACATTTAGCATATTACCTATCAATATTTATAGTACAGGTAACTTAACCTATTCCTAGACGTGAGTAAAGTTGGGATCTGTGCACCCGTCCTGAAGAAGAAGCCTTGCTTCAAAACAGGTCGACGCACAAGTGAGGTATTGTACATTAAATAGAATAATACCTCCACCACACCCCTTTTAATAATACCAGCATGGAGGCAGAATAAAAGTCTTTTCAGCCCTCACGTGCCAGGTATTTTTTCACACTCACATGTTCACTCACTCCTGACCCCACTACTCACACGGTACCCAATACCCTCACGCACCACACATAGAGTTTACAACAGTGCTCCCGAATAGTCGCTGGTTTGTAGCACGCTGCATTCCGTAGAGGGATGCGAAGACCCCTATGATGAAGCTTGACACCAAGGGCCATTTTGGTGTGTGAGGGGTATTTAAAGAACACAGTGTGTTCCCCACCATCGTAGGGACCATACCTAATACTTTTTTCCGTGGATTCTCTTTGTTTATGTATACTGCGACTGGGGAGACCGAATCCACACCCTCTCCACTCCCTTTTTGTTTATGTTCCCCCAAGCACCACATGCAAATGAGGTGAGGGTCCGTCGCCGACATCAGGCGTCCACAAGACGAGCACGTCTTAAAGCCTGAAGGCATCCGTACACTGTTCCCACAAACATACGCAAAAGCGAAAGGGAAAGGCCTAAACAGGCCCGGAGCATGAACCGGATCCGCGTTGCACGTGGAAAAGGAAAAAACTGACGTAGGCACGCCGGGGCGGGACTTATGTGACCTCGCTGACGTCACGTACGTGGACAACGCCAGGGCGGAGTCGCGTGATGCCATCCCCCCGGCGCAAAGTGTTGCTGTGGCAAAAAAAAATCCGGATCCAGTCTCACGCCCGGTGATAATTCTACATTAAGGAATCTACGGCTAGTAGTCTATCAGATTCCTGATGATCCTGCCCTTGTCCCCTAGTGGAGAGGGTGCCTTGGGCCCATAATATTCTTGCTGGTTAGCTTGCAGCTTTTACATTGGGCTCAATCATTGGTTATCACCTATTTCAGATGGCTGCCCCACTTGCAATGCATTGTCTTAAAGTGCCCTTTCCTAAACTCCGACTACATAGGCCCCTATGGCTATTTGCACTAAGATCTGCACTAGCCTAACCCCACGCAACATGGTCTACATTGGTAACATACAGTTTAAATTGGGGGAGGGGGGTTGCCCTCTGTTCTTTGTATTCTTGTTAATATTTTTTGTTAACGTATCATCTTCGCAGACTTCTCCAAAATAAATCCCTCACATTAGTGGGGACTCTCTGTCGCAGCAGCACACTACAGACAGTTTTTCACACTTCTGTGCCACCCCTCACTTACAGCATTTTAGCAATGCTGACTTCTGACTATAATTTCCTCACATGGAAATATTAGAGATGTGCTTAGCAAGTAAACACTAGCCAGTTTACTCCTACCATAAGCGCAGAGTTACACAAATTCTGCTCCTGCAGGAGACAGACTTGACTGAGCCAGAGATAGTCCACCTGCAGAGACTACAGGGAGGCCAGGGTTTATCTACCAATTATTTAGATGATTATTGCAGAGCTTTAATCTGGGTATGGGCTGGAGTTTCATTCCTGCCATGTACAACTGTCTTGGACAGGGAGAGGAGATACACCCTGGTAAAGGGAAGCCTAAATTGCAGAATGCTGCAATTAGGTAGCATATATGCCCCTAACTCAGAATAAGCTGCTTTATGAGATAATTTATGTGTGGTGTTGGCATAGTGGGCCAATGTTCCTTGGGCACTTGGCAAGGACCTTAATAATGTATTGAGCACCTGCATGGACAGGTCATTCCTTCCTCTCCCTCAAGCACCAACCACATATAATGCTAAATGCTTGGCTCGCTGGTTGCACCAATAGTCACCGGAAGCTATCTGGTATCGCCTCCATGATGATATAAGAGTAGACACATGAATAAATGAATAAGAATAACTTTATAAAGTGCAACATTCACCCCAAAAGGCATCTCAGCCTGAAAATCAGTACTAGGGCTGAGAGAAATGTCCTGGGGACACCGTATTTATCCAATTTCCCATTTGATCTTAAAGGCCCCAATGTAATGGCCTGCTTCCTCATTCTCAAGGAACGAGTGGAGCCAGGCCAAAGCACGATCATGAATACCTATGTCAGCAAGCCGTTGAAGAAGGCTACCGTGACGAATGTGTTGCAGGATGTCAACATATCTACGAGGATCAACACAGCATGTTTTTCCACTGCCTAACAAACTTTAGAGATTCTGAAACTTCGAGAAGTGCCAACTCTGTACAATGCTGGGGTCTAAAGTCTACTTGAGAACAATGAAGAATGTTTTGAGTTTCCAAGAAAATGACCAATTGGATAGTCGCCAGTTTTTCCCAATATTTTTGCTGGTACTTTTTAAGGAGCTAGGTCTATAACTGGACAAGATCTTAAGATCTCAGTTAGGTTTGTTTAGCAATGACTTGACCATGGCTAACTTAATTTGTCCGGTACAGTAGCTCAGCAAAGAGATAGGCTGAGTGAGGCTTTCAGAGTTAGAATTATGATCTCAACATGATCCAGCCGTTTTACTCTCCTCCCCAAAAATTGCGCTCATGACTTGACAGAATTGTCTGCACCACCTCAATAGGTCGCTTTTTACACACACTGCCTACTAGGGCAAGGCGGTTTCTGATCGTAATACTTTGGTCGCACAGCTCAGGCAGGGTGAGTCACGTCTCCCCATTTCAACCCTCCTTTCTGGAGGATGTGGTATTCCGTACAACTATACACAAAAACTGCAAAAGTGCTGGTGGCTCAGGGAGCACTAGACGCAAACCTAGGTGCTAGAGAGGAGTCCTTGCTCAGGCTGGAGACCCAGTCGATTGGGGAGGCTGCACACCAACAGGTTCTTTTGGCTGCACATACAAAGCACTATGAGCTGCTTGAGTGACCATGCCATGTCAACTTAATGGTGCATGCACTGAAGACGCAGGTGAAAGCCGTCAAATCTGTGACCCTTTTCTTGTGGCTTATAAAGAAGGAATCACCCCCATCACTCCATCCCTTCGGCTTACTCAAGGTACATACACACATACCCAGGCAGATATACATGGCACCCATGTAGACCACAACAACCTTCTAGGTTGCTACACAACCTTTTCTTTAGGAGGGGATGTTAGATTTTTTGTCTGATATGTCACTGCCTCGTGTCACTCTAGAACAGGCTCACAATTTTGGTCTTGCTATCTCTGTAGCTGAAATAAAGGAAGCTGTAAGGTCCCTGGCCACCAACAAAACTCCAGTTCCAGGTGGACTCCCAATGGAGGTCTACTACACTTTTTTGCACTTTTTTTCCAGTGACTGGCATCGTTATATGAAGCTACTGTGGCGGACGGCCTCCCACGGCATCTTTGGAAGAGGCCCTACTTACCTGTGTCCCAAAGCTAGGCAAGGAACTATCAGATCTATCCTCACAGGTCACTGACAATCCCGAACACAGACTATAAAATCTTAAGAATATCAGAAGAGCATTTGTTACCATTCATTCCACAGCTGGTGCAGCTTGATCAAAATGGCACTGTACCTGGCAGAAAACCTCCACTCAATATTCAAGGGCTCTTGCTGATTATAGAGGCCAGTCTGTGAGTTTGGCCCTGGGCGGCATTCATGGTCATAGAGCTCGACAAAGCATTTGATTCACTAAGTTGGCCCTATATTTTCCAGTTGATGAAGAACTAGGGTCGGGGCAGAGGCTTTATTGCTATAGTTCACCTATTATATACCATGCTATTGGCATGGGTCCACATGGGCAGGCTTCTGTCAAAGCTGCAAGGAATCCACAGGGGCACTAAACAGAGCTGTCCATTGTGCCCCATCCTTTTTGCCTTAAAAGGGTAGCCAATGGCTTCTTCGTCAGGTCACAAAAGTGCTCGCTGGGGAATACCACTTGGGGACAGAATCCACTCTTATGCCCTATATGTGAAGAATAATTTGTTACATGTTCATGAAGCGGCAGTAGTTCACGCTGGCATTGCTATCACCCTGAACACCTTACCTGAAATCTCAGGCATCCTCCTTAATTGGAGGAAATCTGGTCTTTTTAGTCTCTGAGCTGGAGCAGAGAAATTAGAACTTGATGCAAGCAGAGGGATACTCATGTCAATCCTGCACATTCTGATATATTGGAGTTTGTATAGATCGTGATGAAAGTGACTTGTTTGATGAAAACCTATCCAGAACTGTGACAGAGATCCGAGGCCAGATCGCATTCTTGAAAACTGTTACTCATTCAGTCATGGGAAAAATAACCATTTGCAAAGTGGTTGGACTCCTGTGCTTATTATACTACTTTTCTGCTCTCCCTCTCAAGCTGCTGGTTTCATTTTTTGGCACACCAGACTCTTTGTTGTTGGATCTAATTTGGTGCAATGTCCATCACAGGGTGGCATTGTCCAAGTTAAGCCTGCCTACACATAGGGTATGGCTGGGAGCTCCCATTTACGAACAATATTACTTAGCAATGGTTAAGGCGCTGGTTTGCTGACCACCATCTTGATGATAGCGCCTCTCCTTAACCCCCCCTGGCACTTGGTACGTATATTATGATTTTTCCAATCCTTACACTTGTTTAGAGTGACCGACTACTACTTCTGTAAAACCCTATGCAATATGGCACCAAATCTCATTAATGCTCCTGTCATCCATCTTTTGGGCTTCCCACAAAACAGAGGCTGTTTAACAACTGTCAGTTTGCAATACTGGCACAAACCGGGCTTTACAACCTTTTGGGACCTATTTCAGGATTTGGCTTTAATGCCTTTTGCTGAGCTGGGAGATCCGAACAACATTCATAGAGGACACTTTCTGACCTATCATATGCTGACCTGTATTCCGAGACACCACTGGAAAACCACAGCAGTTGAGACGTCAACTCATACCATGATGCAATACATCCACGTTATGGGCAACAGGAGGCTGCTAATTACCTATTTTTAAGCTACTGGAGAACACATCCTAATTACTTTTACCAGCATCCACGTCAAATGGGAGATGGAGTTAAGGAAGTCCCTTCCCGATAAGGCAATAGCATTCTAGCTTAACCTCTTACAGTTTACCAGAAAGTGAGGTTCAAGCTCTTCCAAGACTATTTTTTTTGTTTAACTTTTTTATTGGTATTTAGCATTCCATGTTACAAATGATGATACTGTTATTTGAAAACAACATGCATTTGCAGGAAGTTGAACAGTGACAATAGATACATTACGGCATATTAAAAACATTGAACATGGCACAGTAGAGTATTCTGGGTGCTACCCAAGCTCTTCCAATACTTTATGTTATATAGGGTGTTATCTATTACTATCTATGAATTCTTTCCTGGGGCGTGCACTTGCAGCCCCTAGTGCCTTCTTCCTGACGCTGATCTACGTCACAAGCTGTGGTCTTCCCACTTACTATCAATTACTGGTCAGCACTGATCGCACAACTTGCACATACTACAGAAACAAACATTACCCAGTTGGTAAGTATGTGTCTTGTGGTTGTATCTGCATACCATAAACAATAAAACTAACTCAATTTATTGATTTTGCATTGATCCTGGCTAAACATGCAATAACATGCTGTTGGAAGGCCCCCGTCCCCCGGTTGTAGCATGGCAACAGTCACTACTAGCATGGGCAACAGTGAAGGGTAACCTTCAGTAAACTGTGGAAGCCAGAGGCCTCTAGAAGCACCCTCTATCCGTGGAAGGGTACCACCCTGGTGCTCCACTCCAAGCAGCAATCGAGGAGAACTCTTTTCCCCCCTTAAGTGGGATACCACTTACAATACATTTGGGTTGACCTGCTTTTGATGTTATGTTGAGCTGACATTACTCCAACCTCTCACAGCCCCTTGCTTTGCACCTCCTACATTTATTTAGAGTGGCACTGTTTCCCCTCCCACGACAAACATCAACAGTAACTAACCTAGTACTTACATGGGTATTCGTGGAAGCGCACATTGCTTGACTACAACTGCTCCTTCACTGTATTTGATGCTTTAATCAGGCATGAAGTAGTGGATGTAATTACTCACACAGCCTGCTGCTCACGTTTTACCACAGTTGTCCCCCCACTTAATAGCAGTATTCAAAGGAGCCATTGATAATACTAAGGGGGACGCTTTCCTGCCAGACCCTATCGACGGAGGCATTGTGGAACTGACGGCGTGGGTGTAACATACCCCTGTTTCTCGCCAGGACCGGCTCGACTTCTCGCCGCACCCGCTCCGCGGGTGCCGCTTCGAGTTGGTGTGAGGCAGCGGGCTCCAAGGCGGCTCCCAAGGCGGACCGGGTAAGAGGCTCAGCGGGGCTGCGAGCGTGCAGGGACTCCAGTGACCAGGAGTCCCTGCGAGACCGGGTCACAGCTGACGGTCCGCTCTCCCTGCTGGCCCGCCCCCCGCCCCCTGCACCTGGTAAAAGGAGCACTCTACCTGCTATCTTTGGGACGCTTTCCTGCCAGACCCTATCGACGGAGGCATTGTGGAACTGACGGCGTGGGTGTAACATACCCCTGTTTCTCGCCAGGACCGGCTCGACTTCTCGCCGCACCCGCTCCGCGGGTGCCGCTTCGAGTTGGTGTGAGGCAGCGGGCTCCAAGGCGGCTCCCAAGGCGGACCGGGTAAGAGGCTCAGCGGGGCTGCGAGCGTGCAGGGACTCCAGTGACCAGGAGTCCCTGCGAGACCGGGTCACAGCTGACGGTCCGCTCTCCCTGCTGGCCCGCCCCCCGCCCCCTGCACCTGGTAAAAGGAGCACTCTACCTGCTATCCTTGGGACGCTTTCCTGCCAGACCCTATCGACGGAGGCATTGTGGAACTGACGGCGTGGGTGTAACATACCCCTGTTTCTCGCCAGGACCGGCTCGACTTCTCGCCGCACCCGCTCCGCGGGTGCCGCTTCGAGTTGGTGTGAGGCAGCGGGCTCCAAGGCGGCTCCCAAGGCGGACCGGGTAAGAGGCTCAGCGGGGCTGCGAGCGTGCAGGGACTCCAGTGACCAGGAGTCCCTGCGAGACCGGGTCACAGCTGACGGTCCGCTCTCCCTGCTGGCCCGCCCCCCGCCCCCTGCACCTGGTAAAAGGAGCACTCTACCTGCTATCTTTGGGACGCTTTCCTGCCAGACCCTATCGACGGAGGCATTGTGGAACTGACGGCGTGGGTGTAACATACCCCTGTTTCTCGCCAGGACCGGCTCGACTTCTCGCCGCACCCGCTCCGCGGGTGCCGCTTCGAGTTGGTGTGAGGCAGCGGGCTCCAAGGCGGCTCCCAAGGCGGACCGGGTAAGAGGCTCAGCGGGGCTGCGAGCGTGCAGGGACTCCAGTGACCAGGAGTCCCTGCGAGACCGGGTCACAGCTGACGGTCCGCTCTCCCTGCTGGCCCGCCCCCCGCCCCCTGCACCTGGTAAAAGGAGCACTCTACCTGCTATCTTTGGGACGCTTTCCTGCCAGACCCTATCGACGGAGGCATTGTGGAACTGACGGCGTGGGTGTAACATACCCCTGTTTCTCGCCAGGACCGGCTCGACTTCTCGCCGCACCCGCTCCGCGGGTGCCGCTTCGAGTTGGTGTGAGGCAGCGGGCTCCAAGGCGGCTCCCAAGGCGGACCGGGTAAGAGGCTCAGCGGGGCTGCGAGCGTGCAGGGACTCCAGTGACCAGGAGTCCCTGCGAGACCGGGTCACAGCTGACGGTCCGCTCTCCCTGCTGGCCCGCCCCCCGCCCCCTGCACCTGGTAAAAGGAGCACTCTACCTGCTATCCTTGGGACGCTTTCCTGCCAGACCCTATCGACGGAGGCATTGTGGAACTGACGGCGTGGGTGTAACATACCCCTGTTTCTCGCCAGGACCGGCTCGACTTCTCGCCGCACCCGCTCCACGGGTGCCGCTTCGAGTTGGTGTGAGGCAGCGGGCTCCAAGGCGGCTCCCAAGGCGGACCGGGTAAGAGGCTCAGCGGGGCTGCGAGCGTGCAGGGACTCCAGTGACCAGGAGTCCCTGCGAGACCGGGTCACAGCTGACGGTCCGCTCTCCCTGCTGGCCCGCCCCCCGCCCCCTGCACCTGGTAAAAGGAGCACTCTACCTGCTATCTTTGGGACGCTTTCCTGCCAGACCCTATCGACGGAGGCATTGTGGAACTGACGGCGTGGGTGTAACATACCCCTGTTTCTCGCCAGGACCGGCTCGACTTCTCGCCGCACCCGCTCCGCGGGTGCCGCTTCGAGTTGGTGTGAGGCAGCGGGCTCCAAGGCGGCTCCCAAGGCGGACCGGGTAAGAGGCTCAGCGGGGCTGCGAGCGTGCAGGGACTCCAGTGACCAGGAGTCCCTGCGAGACCGGGTCACAGCTGACGGTCCGCTCTCCCTGCTGGCCCGCCCCCCGCCCCTCACGCCCCCTATATAACAGACGTAATCTCCCGCAGCGCGGGACGCAGCTCGGGGCGAAGAGCGGGCAAAGAGCGGGCCGTTTGAGGCCGTTCGAGGACGGCAGCGGACGGCCCTGGCCCACCCCCCCTGCTATTCCTACCCCACTTGTTGCTCTTGGGGTAAGCTGGGCCAGTTAAAGAGAGCTAACCCACCTAGTAGTCTGTGAGAGGGCCCCAACACAATACAACACTATAGTAAGTATTATGAGCACCAGGATGACTCGTAGCAAGGCCGCCAATAGGGGTTCACAAGTCAGCGGCCCGATGGATGACTTCATCACCCGCACTAACATAGCCATTGATGAAGAAATATCCAAACTCCAAACCCGGGTATCCCTAGAACTGGCAGCCGCACGTAGGCTGTCTGAGGTAATGGCTCACTCGAAAAAATCCTCTCTAGGCCATATAGCCTTTGCTGTCACCCCTGCTCGCCCTGTTCGCCCAGATAGTATTGTTATTCAGGCCGACCTCCACCATCCCCCGACCACTCCTTCTTTCATTCCCCCTTTAGAGCAAACACGCACTGTAGAAGACCCAAGTTTCCCTGTACTTTCCCATCTTCAGCCCTCCACCCTTAACTTTCCTGCCCAAGAAACTTTAACCACCTCTTGTGCTTCCAGCACACATTCTAAAAGGAAGCGCCAATCACGCTCAGCCTACTCCCGCAAAAAGGCTAAAGTGGCAGGCTCCCAACATCTTACAATGGCTAATACCCAGGTATGTATTGCCTTACCCGAGGGCCCTATAATCCCACAGCCAGCATGCCAAATAATGGGTGACGGCTTAGCTACTACCACACCAGAGGTTGAGGGGTTGCAGTTACAGTACCAGGGACCAAATAATAAAGAATTTATAGACCAAGTTTGGGAAACACTAAAAAAACTTCTTTCACCACTCGACTTAAGACTATCTAGAATAGAAAACAATTTACTCGAGATGGAAAAGAGCATTATCGCTCTGGCCACTCTTGGCCTAAGAACTCTTGAAAACCAGGGCGTGTCTTTATCTGACCCACAATTGCCAGCTCCTGCTGTACAAATTGAGCAGTACCCCGTGCCAGCACCTGCTGCTTCCAGGCCTGTTCCCAAGCCAAGGACGGTGGCTGTGGATCAAATTTCTACGACCGCTAAATCCCAGGCTCTACAGCCGCAGGTCCCCGCACGGATTCCGAAGCCACAAAATACAACTTAAAATCTGGCCCCACCTACCGCTAAATCCCAGGCTCTACAGCCGCAGGTTCCCGCACGGATTCCGAAGCCACAAAATACAACTTCAAATCTGGCCCCACCTACTAGACTTCATCATACTGAAACCCAGGGCCACCGTTCAAAAGAAAATTTCAGAGGTGGCTATATTGATCTCCCTCCTGAGGCCAATGAGTATGTAGTTGTGTTGACAGGCGTCCCTGTCCTTGGCACTGACCAACACGAAAATCATTGGTCTTTGATAAATAAAATAATGCACTGGCTCAACGTCCATAGGCCGGCTTCTAATGGGAGGAGAAGCCGGGTAATGATGGTCCGCAGAATACCTTGGGTGGGACCAACAAAGAAATCCAAACATGGGGACTGTGTAGTTGTAACTTTTGACGACCCACATACAGCACGCCACATCTGGTCTTGGCCAACCAGTGAAGAATCACTTGTTATCCCGAGGCCGCTATCTTATTTTTACCCCCCACGCCAAGAATACACCCAGGCGGTCAATTGGTCCTTGGTGCAGCACCCTCCACGGAACATCCATCCTACGAGGCCAACGGACACCTTTTCACATTGGAATGGCCTCTTAACCTATAATAGTTTTGGAGGCCTGGAGGAGGTCGACTGACTTTTTGTGCCCACTATCACTCCACAAGTAGGAAAAGCTTTGTCCTCCACGGTTCCGGAACCATCTGGAAACCAGACTTACAGCCCTCAAAATAATGTTGGCGTACTTTTGCCTCAATCGCCACGTGTCCTGGATCTGCCCAAAACGGCTACTTCAGACTGTACAGGGATGAAACTACGGCCAGACCCCCACTCTCTAACCGTATCTCCTCCCGTTCAGCTCAATCAACTGGAGAGCGAACAGCCTGGTAGTGCTGGCCCCATCGAATCATATCGGACTAAGATCTCCTTAATACCAACTATTCAGGATGAAGAAAAATCTCTTTTTTCTTTGCACGTTCCTAAAATCCTTCCACCCGGCGATTCCCCATTGAAGATTTTAAACTGGAACGTGGCTGGCCTTGAACGTAACCTTGATAATCCGGAATGGAACACCTTCCTGGCACCCTATGACATCTGTTTGCTTCAGGAAACATGGTGCCAGGAACCTAGACACAGAGTGGGTTTTTCGACCTTTTATGTCCCGGCTGTACACCAACAAGGTTCCAAAGGACGCCCGTCAGGTGGTCTTCATATCTGGATTAATATAGCTCTTGACTTCAGCGTCCTCCAAAGAATTACTGAATCTCCCGACCTCCAATGGCTAACGCTCCAACATAAAGGGGGACGGAAGCTAGAACTGTTTAACATCTATCTAAGGGACAGCAGGAACGGAGGATCTTCAACCTTATCAGGTCTAAACAACATCTTGGCTGGCTGCAACGCTGAGTCTCTCATCCTGCTGGCAGGCGATTTTAATTGTTGTTTTGAGCCTCTAGCTGTAGAAGATATCCTGGACACTAACGAGGAGGACAACAGGAGGGGAATCCCCATCTTGAATCTTGACCCGATCCCGAAATGGTCACAACGGGCGATCGACATAAACGCTCTCTGTATGGAGCATAACCTAAGAATACTAAGCGATCATCATTGTCACATGGGGCATTATTTGTGTGTCACCTTTATCTAGCTATATAACTGTTGGTAAACACAGTCACCCTGATAACAATGCCATTCATTGGAGTACAAATATAATGATGTAAAAGTGGTCAAAAATGAAATACAGAGATATTAGAACAAATGATATGCTACAATATCATTTCAATGCGATTTTCTGATTCAATAAAGCCGCAATACCATTGGCACAAACATTTAAAAGTATGTGAAGGAAATCAGCCAATGGTTTGTTCCTGAAGAACAAGTTACCTACCTTCGGTAACACATTATCTGGTAGAGACTCTATCCAGCTGCACATTCCTTACCTTTGAATTTCCCAATATGAATGTCAGCAGCCCTACATGCCAAGAACAGATGCATACTGGTAAGTAGCATTTTCCGTTCGAGGCATGTGGGCTGCTGAATTCATATCTTAGCATAGACTGTATAGCAGTATCTCCTCTAGCGGTGGTCACCTGTACCAGCTGCAGCAGTCTGAAAAAGAGTTTTAAGGACAGCCTGGCCTACAGCAGCTTGCTGCTTTGTTTGCACGTGTACACAATAGTGTTAAGTGAAAGTGTGTATGGTAGACCATGTAGCTGCCCTACATATGTCTTCAAGATGAATATTCCCTAGGAAAGCCATGGAGGCCCCCATTTTACGCGAAGAGTGTGCTTTTGGGGGAACTGTTAGAGTGCGTTTAGCTTTTTGATAGCATATTTGAATGCATTTAACCATCCATCTGGCTATTCCTGATTTTGAGATGGGATTACCTTTATGTTGTGGGGCAAAAGCAACAAACAGTTGCTTTGTTTTCCTAAATGATGTAGTCCTGTCAACATAATATAGCAGAGCTCTCCTTACATCTAGTGTGTGTAGGGCTCTTTAAGCCACTGACTGTGGGTTTTGAAAGAAAAGTGGCAATTCTATGGATTGATTGATATGGAAAGTGGATATGACTTTTGGCATGAACTTAGGGTTAGTCCGAAGTACTACCTTATTTGCATGTATTTGCATGAAAGGTTCTTGAATGGTTAGTGCCTGTAGCTCACTCACTCGCCTGAGGGAGGTAATGGCAATAAAAAATGCCACCTTCCTTGTTAGAAATTGTAATTCGCATGAATGGAGTGGTCCGAAAGGAGGTCCCATAAGTTTGGTAAGTACTATATTTAAGTTCCAGACTGGTGAAGGTGGGTGCTTTGGAGGTATTATCCTTTTAAGACCTTCCATAAAAGCTTTGATTGGGGGTACTCTAAACAGGGACAGGTGTTGTCTGTTCTGGAGATATGCTGCTATAGCAGCAAGATGTAGCCTTATGGAGGAGTATGCTAGATTGCATCTCTGGAGATGCAAGAGGTAACAGATAATGTTTTGGATGGAAGCATCTAATGGATTGATTTGGTTATTATTGCAATAAATTACAAATCTTTTCCATTTAGCTGCATAGCATGCTCTAGTAGTTGGCCGTCTTGCCTCCTTGATAATGTTCATGCAATCAGGAGGCAAGTTAAGGTATCCGAACGCTAAGACTTCAGGAGCCAGATCGCTAGGTTCATCTGATTGGGATCTGGGGGCCTGATTTCTCCATGGTTCTGAGTTAAAAGATGGGGCGAGAGGCGCATTCTTTGGTGGGGAACTACTGAAAGTTCTAGGAACGTTGTGAACCATGGCTGTCTTGCCCATGTGGGAGCAACCAGGATCATTGTGAGTGACTGCTGGCGTAGTTTGCGTGCCACCAGCGGAATTAGTGGGGCTGGTGGAAAAGCGTACGCAAATCTGCCTGACCAGTTCATCCATATCGCATTGCGCTGTGACAACGGATGTGGGACCCTGGCGGCAAAGTAGTGGCATTTTGAGTTTTCATTTGTGGCAAACAGATCGATCTCTGGATGCCCCCATTCTTGGAAGAATGGTTGGAGAGCTTGAGGGTGAATCTCCCATTCGTGTAGCTGTTGGCTGTGTCTGCTTAACAGATCTGCTATTTGATTGTCTTTCCCTGGAAGGTGTTCTGCTAGGACAAAAATGTTTTTGGGAATTGCCCACCTCCATATGCTCTGTGCTAGGTGAGACAGCTGTGGAGAGTGTGTCCCTCCTTGTTTCTGGATGTAATACATGGTTGTCATGTTGTCTGTCCGGATCAACACCGCCTTGTTGTACAAGTATTTCTGGAATGCTTTCAGTGCCAGACATATTGCTAGCAACTCCAAGTGGTTGATATGCAGTGTCTTTTGTTTGATTGTCCAGAGCCCTTGGACTGTGTATTGAAGTAAGTGGGCTCCCCAACCTGTCAGTGATGTGTCCGCTGTTAGTACTACTTGTGGAACCGGCTCTTGGAACAGTCGCCCCTTGGAAAGGTTTTGTGGGTTCCACCACTGCAGAGAGTTGTAAGAGCGACTGTCTACCAACACTAGGTCTTTTAGTTGTCCTTGAGCTTGGTTCCACTGCCGTGCTAGGCATTCTTGCAAAGGACGCATTTGAAGTCGGGAATGAGGGACAATGAATATGCAGGAGGCCATCATGCCTATGAGCTGCATGAACACTTGAGCTGGCAAAGAGTGTTGTGGCTGAAACTTTTGAATGAGAGTCTGCATGTTGGCTATCCTGGCAGGATTTGGATATGCCTTTGCTACTGAGGTATCTATTGTAGCTCCCAGATATTGCTGTAGATGTGATTTTTGGTAATTTATGGAAAAACCCAGACTGTGCAGCAGCTGGAGTGTTTGAGACATATGGCTTGCACACTGCGCATACGAGTTGGCCTTTATGAGCCAATCGTCGAGGTATGGAAACACGTGGATGTTTTGACTTCTGAGGTGTGCTGCTACTACCTCTAGACATTTTGTGAAAACCCTTGGTGCTGTAGTCACCCCGAAGGGGAGAAGTTTGAATTGATAATGTTGACCCTCTATTTTGAACCTGAGGTATTTCCTGTCAGCTGGATGTACAGGTATGTGAAAATATGCATCTTTGAGGTCTAATATAGCCAGGAAGTCGCCTTGCTGGAGTAACGAGTACTTGTTGTAGAGTAATCATATGGAAATGCTCTGAGAGTATGTATTGATTTAGCGGTTTGAGGTCTAGTATAGGTCTGAGGGATCCATACTTTTTGGGAATTAGGAAGTATAGAGAGTATACCCCTGTTCCCTGGTGTTGAAAAGGGACTGGTTCTATTGCTCCCTTTTGTAGCATGGACGCGACCTCTTGTTGTAACAGTGTGATGTGTTCTTTGGACATAGGACGGTGTTTGGGTGGTATGTTGGGAGGAGTAGAAGTGAGTTCCAGGCAATAACCATACTGGATAATTTGTCTCACCCACCTGTCTGTGGTAATGGAGTTCCAGACTGGTAGGATTTGTTTGATTCTGCCTCCGACTGGTGCTGGATGGTCTGGAGGGAGTGTGATGAAGTCACTGTTTGGCAGCAGTGGAGGCTCTGGTGTTATTGCCGCCACGTCCCCTGCCCTTGTTATTGTTGCCCCTATAACCTCCTCTGTTGGAGCCTTTATTAAAGGAACTTTGGGTGTTGCTTTTGTATGTAGAGGAAGTTTGTGATGTGTTGCCTCTTGCGGAGCCTCTGTAGGAGGAGCGACAAAAGGAACCTCTATGTTGTTGAAACTGAAGTGCGCCCATAGACTTAGCAGTTTCGGTATCTTTTTTCATTATGTCTAAGATGGTTTCTACTGCAGGGCCAAACAGGAAGTCTTGGTTAACTGGTTGGTTGAGGATGGTGGATTGCACCTCGTTTTTAAAACCAGAGATGTGTAGCCACGCATGTCTGCATAGTAATACGCTAGTATTAATGGACCTGGCTGATGTGTCAGCTGCGTCAAGTGCACATTTAATGGAAGCATTGGTTATAAATTTGCCTTCCTGTATGAGGTCGTCCGCCTGAGATTTAAAAGGTTCTGGCAGGTGTTGCAGTAAACCTTCCAGTTGATCGTAATGTGCTCTTTCATAGCGTGCTAGTAGAGCTTATGTGTTTGCAATCCTCCATGAATTAGCAGCCTGTGAGGCTACTCTTTTGCCTGAGGCTTCTAATATCTTAGACTCTTTGTCAGGGGGGGAGCATCTCCTGTGGTTTGTGAGTTAGCTCTCTTTCAAGAGTTTGCTACTACTAGTGAGTCTAAAGGCAACTGGGATTTAATATAAGTAGGGACTGCAGGGGCAGCTTTATATTTCTTCTCAATCCTGGGATTGAGTACACGTACTCTGGCTGGATCTTTGAATATGTCTGGCGTGTGTTTTAGTACCCCTTTTAACATAGGAGGAGTCCTGACATTCTTTTCAGAAGTAGGAAAAGTGTCAAATAGAAAATCTTCTTCTATTGGGTCAGTGTGCATGTCGACATTGTGGTATTTTGCTGCCCTATCCAGCAGTTGATTAAAAACAATGGTGTTGTCAGTAGGCGATGGCTTTGTAGGGTATGGGGAGGTGTCTGGGATGGGTTGTGGGTCATATGGATCATTCTGGTCATCCCATGTGTCATCGTGTGCATCAGGATCCTCTGGTTCATTAAAATTATCCTGAGATCTACCCCCATGTTATCTCCATCATTATAATCTGAATGTGTAGGAGAGTAGGGCACAAAAGGCATATTAGGAAAGAAAGGAGGAGGAGTAAAAGGCCTTGAGGGAGATGTCCCGAAGTCTTTTTTTCTTTGGAGGAACAGGGGAAGGAGTGTCCGTGTCCAATGGTCTCTTTTTCGGTGGTAAACTGTAATGTGTCCTGTTTCAGGGTCTATATACAGTTTAGGTTGTTCCTCACTCACTGGATCAGGATGAAAGAGTTCTTCCTCAACTGTCCGTGGCTTTGGCGCCGATGTTTTTGGCTTAGTGACTTGTTTGTGAGTCTTTGGCTGTAGGGCCTTTGGTTGTGGAGCTTTTTTCGGCTCGGCTGTTGCTTTCAGGTCGGTAACCTTCCTCGGTTTGACGTCTTTTGTTGGTTTAACAGTCTTTTTAGGTTCGGCAACCTTTTTTGGCTCGACGACCTGTTTCGGATCGACCGGAGTTTTTGGTTCGATACGTTTTTTATGCTCGACTGCCTTTTTCGGCTCAATGTTTTTGGTCGAGTCAATGGGTTTTTTCGGCTCGACGGGCTTTGTAGTGTGATCCTGTTTTTGTTGATCGACACTCTTTTTAGGATCGACGGCCTTCTTTGGGTCGGGTGTTGTTTTTGGATCGACTACCCGTTTTGGTTCGAGGCTCTTCTTTGGCTCGATAGCTTTCGGCTCGAGAACTTTTTTGGGTTTGCTGACTTTCTTTGGTTCGACCCCCTTCTTCGGTTCGACGACCTTTGGTTGGACAACCTTCCTCGGTTTGACGACCTTTGGTTCAACGACCTTCTTCGGTTCGACGATCTTCGGTTCGACAACCCTCTTGGGGTCGACAACCTTCTTGGGGAGAGTGGTACTCGGTCCTGGGCTATCAGAAGGCCTGGTTTTGGGCTTCGGAGCCAAACCGGAAGGCGGGGCTTCTGAAGGAGCTTGTCGATCTCGGCTAAGGCCTTTAGGCGATGCTTCGACCGGAGCCTTATCGTTTGGGATAAGCGGTGTTGGGGGCTGGGTACTCACTTTTTGCCCCGGCGTGATCTGGTCATCGGAGTCCGACTGGTCCTCAACGGTGACGATTTCTAGATCCGAGTCCGACGCTTCTGGGAGGTCATGTTCATCATCTAAGATGTTCTCCGGTTCCGGTGACGGCCGCTGCATCTCTTGCCTAGCGGCCCGTCGATTCCGGATGGTCTTCTTCGAACGGAATTGGGCACACGCTGGGCAATTTTCTTCGTTGTGCTCCGGTGATAAGCACTTGTTGAATACTGTATGTTTGTCAGTATGCGGGAATTTGGAGTGGCATTGTGGGCACCTTTTGAACGGGCTCCTTTCCATAGACAGCAGGCCCATGTGGCGTTGAAAGGCCCAACGGACCGCGTCGACGACCGGATCGAGATGGAAAGTTTGGTCGAGTCAAGAAGTAACGAACGAGAACAATACCGTCGAAGTAGAAGGCCTTTTGGCCTTACAAAGTAGTTTAGTTTCGGTTCCGAAGTTGGAGTAGAGGAATAACATCCGAACTCAATGGCAGAAAAAAATAATCTAAGGATGGAGAAGATGCCCATGCGCACTGTAGTCCAGGGGAGGAGTCACCTATCTTGTGATACTTCGAAGACTCTTCCAGGACAACAAGGTGCAATCATCCGGACCCAACACTAGGCGGCGATCTATGCTAAGATATGAATTCGCCTGCAAGGGGATTTGTTTATTAGAAATTAATCACATTCTATAGACCTGGTTTCTTCTTGTAAACTTTGGTCTATCCAACCTAATTGGCATCTGTTAAAAATTCTTAGTGTCTTAGTATTAAAGACTCAAAAATTAATTAAGTTAGATACATTAAAGAGCTACACGGGAAATTTGTTTTGAACGAGAATTGCAAAATCTCGCGCGATCACGCCGTTTTCAGAAGAAATCGTACCGTTTACTTGGAGAGTAAAAATATCTATTCTGATTGCCAAAAAGGTGAAAAAGATTTTTCAACCTTAAGCCTGCGTAAGTCAGACAATACCAGGTTAAGGTTTCCTTTGGTGAAGACTAAGGCAGAATTTGGATTTTCCAAAAGACACCAGTTCAAGAATTCAAACAGAACTGCCCAGGGGGTCTCGTCTTTATTTTAAGATTGGTTGTCCTGAAGATGGTCTTAAGGAGTCAACAAATATAAGACAGAAATGTCGACTTTATTATCCATATCTTTTTTGGTTTTCATTAAATTTGAACAGTGACATCTCTTTTTGTAGTAACATAGGATTCGCTCTTGATAATTCTGAATAGATTGGACTGCAATACAGATGGATTAATGGATTGATTTATCTGATTCCTATACATTTGTAATTTTCTGTATGATTAATTTTTAATGCTGAACAGTACCCTATAAGAAAATAATATAAAGAATCAATTTTCTATGAAACAAATTTCCCGTGTAGCTCTTTTAATGTATCTAACTTAATTAATTTTTGAGTCTTTAATACTAAGACACTAAGAATTTTTAACAGATGCCAATTAGGTTGGATAGACCAAAGTTTACAAGAAGAAACCAGGTCTATAGTCTGTGATTAATTTCTAATAAACAAATACCCTTGCAGGCGCATTTGTTATTAACATACATTACCCAAGCTCGCAAGGGTTTATTGGGTCACCCACTTCTTTTGACTAAGATATGAATTCAGCAGCCCACATGCCTCGAACCTGACATAATCATGTGCAAAACTAGGGCCCTGAAAAGGGGAGTAACCCTTGCTCTATAATATCAGTCCCCAAAGCGGAGAGGCATGGGTGGGGCTGTAAGGAATCTGCGGCTAGATAGTCTCTACCAGATAATGCGGTACCAAAGGAAAGTAACTTGTTCATCCGATAGAGACTCCAAGCTGCAGATTCCTTACCTTTGAATCAGACACCCGAGCCATACCTTCCCGGCGGTGGGTTGCAGACTCGCATCCTAAATTAAAAAAGTCTTGCAGGACTGAACTGGCAAAATGTATGTCCCTGCGCACTTGCCCATCAAGGCAGTAATGTTTTGCGAATGTGTGCAAAGATGCCCACGTCGCTGCATTACAGATGTCTTGGACTGGGACACCCCGAGCCAAGGCCGTTGTCGCAGCCTTTCCCCTGGTGGAATGGGCTCTTAATCCCTCAGGGGGCAGCTTCTTTGCCAAGGTTTAACAAATCTTGATGCAGTGAATGACCCAGCGAGAGATGGGTCTTTCTGTACTGTCCTTTCCTTCTTTCTTCCCACATACCCCACAAAGAGCTGGTCATCCATCCGGAACTCTTTAGTGCGGTCAAGGTAGAACAACAAGGCTCTTTCTGGGTCCAGCCGGTGGAGACGCTTCTCTTTCTTAGAGGGATGCGGGGGAGCAAAGCAGGTGGCCAAAGTTATGGACTGACCCTGATGGAAAGGGGTCACAACCATTGCCAAAAAGGATGCCCTGGTGCGAAGCACCACCTTGTCCGGAAAGGACATAAGATAAGGAAGCGAACAAGTTAATGTCTGCAATTCACCCACCCTCCGGGCAGATGTAATTGCCACTAAGAAGGCTGTTTTGATGGTCAACAGCCAGAGGGGACAATTGTGCAAAGGCTCAAAGGGAGCACACATCAAATAGGTAAGGACCAAATTAAGGGCCCACGGTGGCATAACAAAGGGCGTGGTTAGAAATAAGTGAGCCAGCCCTTTTAGAAATCTATTTACAAGAGGAGACTTTAAGAGAGAGGGCTGGTCTGCAGCTGTAAAAAAGCAGAGAGAGCAGAAGGTGACCCTTGAGGGCAAGGGTCAGAATGAAAAAAAGAAAGCGAAGCAGACAGAGGACCTTTCTGAACAGTATAATACAAATTTCCGGCAACGGAAGGTGTATATTGTCTTAGTGGAGGGCCACCTGGCCACCAGAATAACATTAGAGACTTTGGGAGGAAGGTCAAAAGATATCAACTGTCGCTGCTCGATCTCCTCACATGGATGAGCAGAGTTGACAGGTCCGAGAGGAGAACCATCCCCTGCTGCTGCGACAGAAGATCCTCCTGAAAGGGCAGCCTGATCGGAGTATCAATACTCATTCTCAGAAGCTCTGGATACCAGACTCTCCTCGCCCAGTCTGGAGCCACAAGAAGGACTTGGGCCTGGTCACTCCTGATCTTCTTCAGACCCCTGGGCAGGAGTGGTATGGGCGGAAAGGCGTAAAACAGGCGTAGGCTCCACTCGCAAGGAAAAGCGTTGCCGAGCGAATGCAGCCTTGGCAACTTCAGTGCGCAGTATCGCTGACACTGCGCGTTCTCTCCGGCGGCAAACAGATCTAACCAAGGTTCTGCCCACTGCTGAAAGAGACTTTGCGCCACCTCAGACTGGGGACGCCACTCGTGATCCGCTAGGCATCGATGGCTGAGTTCGTCCGCCCTGGCATTCAGAGAACCTGCCAGGTGTTGAACCACCAGGGTTATGCCATGCTGTTCCAGCCATGTCTAGAGAGGCAGGGCTTCCCGACAAAGGGTCCACAACCCCATGCCACCCTGCTTGTTGCAGGACCACATGCCGGTGGTGTCTGTGAACACCTGCACCAACTTCCCCTTCACAGAGGGAATGAATGCTTTCAATGCCAACTGACTTGCTCGGAGCTCCAACAAATTTATGTGAAGCCCCGTTTCCGCCGGAGACCAGTGTCCCCTGATCTCCACCTCTTCCAGGTGGCCACCCCATCTCAGAAGTGACACATCTGTCAAGACTGAGATCTAGTTCGGGAAGGGAAGGAAAGGGGGGGGGGGGGGGGAGGATCGGCCACAGATTCAATCGCGGTTCGTTAATCACCACTGCAGATCTTTCGCAGTTTATTCTGAGATCTGAACCACATCGGTGAGATTTCCCTGATGCTGTGCCCATTGGGACTTCAAGTCCCACTGCAGAGCCTGCATACGCCATCTGGCGTGTCTTACCAATGGATGTAGGAGGCCATGATGCCCACCAGCCTCATAGTCAGTCTCACCGAAAACCAGGGTAGAGGCTGAAATATCGGAATAATAGCCTGAATATCCTGGACTCACTGCTCGGGAGGATAAGCCCGAAACTGCACCGTGTCCAGAAAAGCTCAGATGAAATGGAGTGTCTGAGGAGTCAGGTGTGACTTCGGCATATTTATAGAGAACCCCAGCGAATGCAGAAGGTTTGCCGTAGTCTGAAGGTGGGAGACGACAGCCTGGGGCAAGGACGCCTTCAACAGCCAGTTGTCGAGGCAGGGGAAGACTGACACCAATAACCTGCGCAGATGAACTGCGACCACCGGCATCACCTTGGTGAACACCAGAGGGGCACTTGTAAGGCCGAAGGGGAGCACAGTAAACTGACCATGCTTGTGACCTACCTTGAGCTGCAGGTTAACCCCTGTGGCCTGGCAGAATGGGAAAATGAAAATAAACGTCCTGCAGGTCCAACGCTACCATCGAGTCTTAGTCCAGGGCAGACAAGACCTGAGCCAGAGTGAGCATTTTGAATTTCTCATTTTTGAGGAAGAGATTGATGGTCTGAAGATCTAAAATGAGCTTTAGTGCTTTGTTGTTCTTTGGCATCAGAAAGTAGCGGGAATAACAGCTACTGCCTACTGGGACCCTTTCTATAGCTCCCTTGGCCAAGAAAGCTGTAACTTCCTCCTGGAGCAACTTCAAATGATCCTCCGTCAGACGTTCCTGATTTGGCAGAATAGGAGGAGGAAAAGAAAGAAAAGGTAGGGAATAAACCTCCTCGACAATCTGCAAGACCCACTTGTCCGATGTTATGGATCCCCTTTGGGGGAGAGGATGACTAATTTTCCCACCAACTGGAGTAGTATGGTCCTGCAGAATCAGCCTAGGATTGCTAGGAAACTGCGCCTGCTGGGGGCAGTGTGGTCGACAACTTCTGGCCTCCATTCAGAGATCGGAATGCACTGCGTTCTCGCACGGCTTGGGCAGTCTGTGTGGGGCGGTAGTTGGGATATGGCTGACGTGGCTGGAAACCCCTTCCGTTGCCATGAAAGGGGCAAAAGGAAGACTGGCCACGAGGGGTGGAGAAGAGGCTAAAGGATCTGGTCATAGCTCGACAGTCCTTGAACCTGACCAGGGTCGAGTCTTCCTTTTCCCCAAAAGGCAGGTTCCATCAAATGGCAAGTCCATCAATGTGGCTTGGACATTTCCAGAGAAGCCAGTTGTATGAAGCTAGGCATGGCGCCTCGGGGCCACCGCCGTTGAAATCGATCTGCCCATTCGTATCTAGGTCACTTCGTATGGTGAACTTTGCTGCATCTCTCTCATCTTTGACAGCTTGGGAGAGCTGAGCCCGGGCCTCCTCCGGGACTTGCGGCAGCACTTGCGCAACCATCTCCCAAAGGGAATGGGAGAAACGGCCCAATAAGCATGTGGTATTCACCGATCAGAATGTCAGGGAGGAGGAAGAAAACTGCTTCTTCCCAAATTAATTCAGCCTCTTAGATTCCCTATCCAGAGGGCCGGAAAGGAATGCGCCTTAGGACGTAGAGGCCTGCACCACCAAACTCTCTGGGGTGGGGTGTTCGCTGAGGAAATTTGGGTCACCCACAGCTGGGCTATGAAAGTGAGCAATCGTCCTATTCAAAAGAGCCCCTGTGCTAGGTTTGGACAATGTACCGAGAAGGACGTTGATTAGTGCCTCATTAAAGGGCAAAAGGGGTTCAGAAGTGGAAGCCCCAGTTTGAAGCACCTCAGTCAGGAGATTAGCCCTGACCTGTACTGAGGGCAGCTCTAGTCCAAGGACCTCAGCTGCCCCCTTTACCATCATGGCATAGGATGCCCCCTCCTCCATAACCATAAAGCTGCTGGTTTTGGTGTGAACAACCAAAGGGAACATGTTTCATAGCCTAGGTCTATGACTTGAAAAATAGCTGTACGTTCCTAATAGCTACAGCAGTTATAGGCAATTAAAAAAAAAAAAATTTTAAATCGGTTTCATCCCATAAGTGCATAAAATAGTTTTGAATGTTTTGTTGTTGCCAACGTATTCGGAAGACTTCCGTGGATGCATTTTCAGGGGAGACCAGGAATCTGGGAGACAGCATAGTGATTAGAAGGGCTGGAATAATTCAGATGGGAAAATGAAATCCTAAGAAATGCTGTGCTGTTTCCCCCCATCTTTATAAAATGGTACTATATAGTTGCGGAGGGAGAACAAAATCCCAAATTCTCACCCAATCATTTTCCCCCCTCAATTCTACTGACTTTCTATCCCAGGTCCCACTTGTGTTACACCATTTTTTCCTTTTTCCACAGGGGACACCCATGAAACTTCCCTTTCCAGCTCTCTGCTATTGTCACTTTCTGCTCCCCCAATCCTCTGTTTACATCTCCGCTTTTTACCTTCCTTACCACTTTTAACCAACCCTGTGCTACTGCCAAACCTGCTGCTCCATTTCATCTTCTTATATGTTTCATCTCTTTCCTTCTCTTTTCTTTCTTTAGCACTTCCCATTCCTCATTTTTTTTATTTCTTTCCAAACGCAAATCCGGTTTTTATTACAAATTGGTTACTTCTATTTCACACCTGGAGCACAATACCAGGTTGGCTTACCAGTCTTAATTTTTATTTAAAACTGGATTTGCAAATCTTGAAATTTCAACAAGTACAAGATTTATGAGACTAGGTTCACCATACTGATTTCGCCCAACTTGAAACTCAGAATTTGAGTAGCCCCGAGATGGGGTTACAAAGATTCTTACTAGCTACCTGTCTTTTAGCAGTATTTTGCTTTACTGAAAGGCAGAATGATTGATATTTTAGTATGCTAAACTACAATGAATTGTTAGAGTGAAGCCAGAAATAGATAGGAATTGAAACTACTACTGGGCAGTTCTTAGCCAAGATTAAAGGGAGGGTGTAGATTATAATAGGCACTAAACAGTGAAAGAGTATACCTGAGCCCTCAGGCTTCTGACTGAAATATTTTAATGGGACAGTAAGAATACCAAATGCAGGATGCAAACCAGGGTACCACTACCTGCATTCAGAAGCTGAACAACAAGTAAAAGGTCAGATTACTATTAAAAAAAGTATCCCCTGGGAAGGATCATTATACCCCATTCATACATTAGGGGATGCCCAAAAACTATATTTGGAATTGTAGAGGACGTAGTGGTCTGCAATAATGCTCAGGAAGCAAGACAGCAGATACAATGACATTTATATATTTCTTCAGTCCTGCCGACAAGGCACCAAAGCGCTTTCACTGTAGAGCTTACACACTACTGCCTTGAGTGCTCAGTGGAGTGAATCAAGTGCAGGTCCTCGCACCAGCTCCCTCTCGCTGCCAATAGGTCCTCTCTGCTGCTGCTTGTGAGCCACCGACCTCCCAGGCTCACCGCTGTTTCAAGACACCATCAACTTCCAGCTCACCGAATACCTAGAAGGAAATAACCTACTTGACACATACCAAGCCATCTTCCGCACCAACCACAGCACCGAGTCCTCCCTGATCGCCGCAATCGACATCATCAGAAACCCCCTTGGGCTCTCGTCCCTCGTCAACATTCTCCGCATCCGTCAGAGCCACAGCGGAGGTTGATCCTTCTACCTTGCCACCAAGTTCTGGAACAACCTCCCCCTCCACCTGCAAACTTCACCTTCAATGGTAGACTTCAATAAGGGAGTCAAGACCTGGCTCTTCGACTTAAGACCTGAGACCTCAGCGCCTGAATACCCCTAGGGGAGATTAGCCGGACACTACAAGTACTGTTTCATTGATTGATTGAACTGCCCTTGTAACATACAAAAAAGTGCCCCTGTAGGGCATTGAAAAGTGAAAGAGTATACCTGAGCCCATTCGGAATTTGTCTGAAATATTTTAGTGGGGCAGCAGGAACACCAAATGCAAGATGCAAACCAGAGTACCATTACTTGCATTTAGAAACTGAACAATAAGTAAAGGGTTAAATTATTATTTTAAAAAAAGAGTAGCACCTGGCTAGGATCAATTTACCCCATTCCTTCATTAGGGGATGCCAAACAAAAAATGAATTGGGAGTGGAAAGGATTTGTGGCATTATTTCTAAATTGTTGTGCTGCAACAGTTATGAGATGGTTAAGCAATTTTGAAACCTTTCATATGTTCTTTTACAACTTTGGGTGCTCGGTCATACTTGTTCTATGTAGAAGTACAAACTTAAAACAAATATACAATGAAAAGTAATTTAAAAAAAATATTTTATCAAAAAAAACCATGCTAAATTAACTTTAAAAGAAACCCCCCTCGATCATTTCAAACAAACCAATTAATGAAGGTTACCTTAACCCTACAAATGCACCATTTTTAAAAAATCTATGTTATAGCTCTGGTTTTACCTTTGTGTCGGTCTATTTTGCTGCTGTTTGCAATAAATGACATTTCTTCTGGCCAGCTCATATCTTTGTTCCGAACTAAAAATATAAAAAGGCACTTATATTAGTTTCAAAACTTAAAAATAAGAACCTTTACAGAAAAGGATTTTCATTAAACACATAAGATCCAGGCTTTATAAGAGCATACATTTTAAAGCAATATATTTGGCCTTGCATCTCTCCATCAGTATGAATAAGGAACGATCACTGATTATCAAACACCTGCATTGGGTCTTTGTAAAGTAATTTAGGGTGTTCAATGCCTTTTTATGTCAAATGAAAAGTCACACCTACATCCTACCTTATCCTCCCCCATTGACTGCTTCTCAAAAAAAGACGTTTGACTCCAAATTTCTGCATCTTTGCCTCCACAAAAGTGACAAAATTAAAACACACTTTCCAACTTAAAATGTACTTCTTTCTTATACATTGTGTGGTAACGTGGAGAGCATATTACAAATAATAAAAATATACATGTAATTTGGTACTGGAATCAAGCAGTAATATACGTGATTTTACTGTAGAAGACGTTTCATGCCTCTTAGGCTAGCCTAGGTATTTTGTTTAAACAGCACAAAGAAAATAAAGGCCGATGGGTAAAGATTCAAATGCAGGTACATATATGAATGGTACATACCTTCAATCACCAAGTGCTGCTCATCTTGGATTTTGAGATATTCCAGCATATGATCTTCATCATCAAGAAGCGTGAGATAATTCTGGAAGATGAAATAAGATTCACTTTAGTTCACAGACTTTGGAACTTTGACAACCCAATGCACTAGAGGCCACAAAAAGTGCACCTCCACCTAGAACAAATTCTTCACCTAGAACAAATGTGTCACCACAATTATGGACAGGTGCCTCACTTACTCTTTTTATTCACCTTTAATATCAGTCCATGATCCAGTGTTTATCTGCAGCTACGGACCAGTCGCTTTGCCCACTAGAGCTAAAATCCATCAAATACAATCTACATATACCAGTAATCAAACCCCCACTATTAGACAGTAGAATGGAGTAATGGGATGCTGTCAAAGGCACTGAAAAATGTTAAAGAATTCCCTCCCGAGGCGCTCTGAGTGATATTGCAGTAGTGTTCGTGGGTATCCAGTGCTCACGTTAGAGACCCGGTTTGAGAACATTTGTTGGCTTACCCACATCACCTTGTGTATTATTTCTGGACTACTAATTTCATTACGGAGTCACGGTTAAGTCAACTGGATCTTTACAGCCTAACTCTACACAAGAGTCAGCATCAATTGCAAGCTACAACATATTAAGCCATTTCTCTCTAACACTACAATAGAGTTACAGCACCAGCAACTCAAGAAGCATCACCCTCAAGCTACAGATCTTCTCAGACTGTAATCTTTGTCAACATATCAGCAGTAAATAAACAACAGCTATTGGACAGTTCATCTTCAACATGAGCTTTTCCAATGATCAAGTGTACTTAACTTCAGCCTCTACTATCCAAGTGAGAAATGAAACCTATTCAGTCAATACCACAACTTTAAGGAATTGCTTATACTCAAATCTGCCTCGGATACTGAGACACACCAACAATCATTTGAAGGCCTGTAATAATGCTCCAATTAATAAGCATTAAAGAGCTAAGTGTCCTATACACTCTGCAATCCATAAGGACGCCCATGGACTACGTGTTTTGAAGTAGAGCTCGGAACCGAACGTATGACACTACACTTTCTTCCTAGACCACACTGTGGTCATATTCTTTCTTTCTTTCTTTCTTTCTCTCTCTCTCTTATTCATGCTTCGGTCTGCAACAAAACATAGGAGAATGAATGCTTCTAACCTGCAAGTGCAATGTACAAAATGTAATTAAACATAACTCTAGAATCGTTCACTCACTGAAATTCGATGTTCTACAGCTCAATTCAAACAAACTGCCTCAAAAGAAGGATGGAGTCCACTGAGCAACTATTATTTTTTTCTCAGGGGTGAACATTTTTCCCTATGGTGAAAGCCCTTTCCCTTTACCGCCTTCAAATGTGGGAGTGCTCATTTCCACTTCCCATCCTGGAAGGAGAGTTACTCCGGCTCTAGGCTGCAGTAATATTCTCACCATGTTCAGCGTGTGAAGGGGTTCGATTTCAGTTAGTGAATGACGGCAAACGTATAGGACTGTGAGTGAGTGAGCTGACTGCACCATGTAACACCCATTTCCAAAGGCGTCCGAAGAGGGGGGCAAGGAGGGACGCTTGCCCCCCCCCCCCGGAGCGACCCTCCTTGCCCCCTTGCGGACGCCCATGAAAACTGTGACTTCAAGACGGGGTTCTCACTCTCTTTCCTCTCCTTTCTTTTATTTGCTTACCTGTGAAATGGATCCAAAAGATAAAGACACTTTTGCTGTTAATGTCATATTTTTCTGACATTTTAATTCCAAAGTGCAGCATTGGGAATAAAAGGCTAAAAATATGAAAAATAGATAAATAACTAAATAAAGTAAGACAGAGTGGTAGCAAACTGGGCAAACTGATTTTATTCACACTGAAACACATTAGCGCCACTTTTACAGAGTTTGCCAGTGAAGCGCTATTTTTGTTTTCTTGTCTTTGTTTTCCCTGGACTTGTAACTAGTGCACCAATCCTGGAGGTACTGCAATGTGTGGATTGGAAAACAAAATGTGTGCTGCGGCTCTGCGTCCAGGGACGTGGTCTTTTTACCCTACTGCTTACGTTTTGTAAGGATACAAGCAATGGCCATTGAAATGGGTCCATTCAGGGCCCTGTAGTCGTGTCCTTAACTTTTCAGGCAAAAGCACTCACTGATTTCTGAATAGTGAGTGCAAAAGCATTAAGGTAACCATGTTGTTCCTGCTTACATTTCCCATGGTTTGCTAAATTTTGCATTCCCCATAAGTCTTTGCTTTTTCCAGGATGTTGTTACTTTTTTTTTTTTGTAGGCCGTATATTGCTCTTGTCTAGTGCGTTAATAAAATTGAGCCGCATACAGGTGTTTATAGCGGGCAACAATTGGGTTGTAGTTGAAGACAGTGAGAGTTTTTCTCAGTGGGGCAGTACGGTGTTCAGTGGGGGAGAGGATGTGGCACTATGGTCAGAGCTGCTGAATTTGGAACTGGGAACCAGGTTCACCCTTAATAACCAGTCCACCACATCACTCTCCTGCGAGAGCACAATCACATGCTAGAACTTAGAGGGCTTCGCAACACCTTAGAAGTCCTGGTGTCTTCGCACCAGCAGGTGGACCCGAGCATGACAAGTGTAGGTTAACCTTCAAGCCTTGTCCACCACTATCCATACTGAAGTTCACCTCCAGTTTTGCAGGCAGGCCTATGAAGCAGCAAACACTAGAACAACAGTCACTGAGGTCACAGGACCCTTGAGAACGGCCGGCTCTAGGGCAGTGCAACCAGTGTGACCGCACCGGGTGCTGACTTTAGGTGGAGGCATCATGTTTGCAAGTATATTATGGTTTTAAAAACGCTTGCTGCCTCCTTCCTGGACTCCAGCAATTTTCGGCAACAATAAAAATGTCATGATGACTCTGGTGATTAATGTTCTTCCTAGAGAGAGATCAGAATTTTGTCTAGTGGAAGTTTGGACTCATGGAAAGGTGGCTAAGAGGGTTAATGTACCGGCTGCAAAGAACTTGCGCCATGCAGATCACAAAGTGCACATAATGTAAATAGGTCAGTGGCTATTGTTTTTGTCAGAGAGATCCTTTTGTTACTTGCAGTTTATAAGTTAAAATCCTAACTTAGAACAGTGAGCTATTAACTGTCATCTAAGAACTGCATACAAACTGCAAGGTATAAATTAGAGCGTTATTCCCCCCCAGTCTTTGATTATCCTAGTGTCACAAAAAGTGTTCTTTTGGACAGAAATCAATTCTGATTATTAAGGAGAACCCCCAACCATGTTATTACGTTTTAAATTCCTGGTATTGTGTTTCTCCAGACCAATCACTATAAAACTATATGGGCTACTAGTATGGTTGTTATGTGACCCCTACACCTTGTAGTCCTTAGTCTTATGTATCATTTTCTATACAGTGATTTACACACACTGTGTAATGTGATAGATGTAAAGTGCTCTGACACCCTACAACGGTATGAGTGGCGCTGTAAATCAAATTAAATGCATCTGAGAGAGTGGTTATGGAAACTTGGGGGGCACAGTTAAAGGGTGGTAGTGAGGGAATCCATGGCAGAGGTGGTCATTGGGGGGCACTAACAAACATTAATGCACAGGACACCACCAGTGCTATGGCTGGCCCTGCCCTTGCGGCCAGTCTGCCTCACCCATAGGTACCTCCATTGGCATTGTTTCAGCAGTAGTAGCTGCAACTCACCAGGGATTGGCAATGCAGGATTTGCACGCACACCAAACTAAGTTCGCAAACTTACAGTCACCCGGCTTCATTCACAAGCACTTTTAACATGTGCTGCCTGTTGTGGGGCCACTGGAATTAATTATGCAGCAAAGGATGACAACAATATGCCGTAGTGTTGACTAAATTATGCATTAAAAAAAGGCTGCAGCGTAATGCAGTATATTTTCAGATATTTTACTATTTTGACGTCTGTACACATGCTAACAGTCTCTGGAAAGATTTTGCCTTATTAGTACCAGTGTAACATACAAACTCAGCAGTGAGAAAGGTGACCAGTCAACCTTTACAATAGGTCATCCACTCCGCAGCAACACAAGTCACATTTTATATTAACTTTTGATACGTTTGAGCTACAAACAATTTATTAGTTTAAATGGTCAGATCATGCAGCAGATCTTGCATTATGAGGCAAATATGGCAGAGCCATAATTTTAGAGAAAACATTTGCAAACTAGGATATTTTGCCATTCATGTTTGAACTGCTGTTCTGGAAAAAGAGAGTAGTGCTGATGACAGAAACGTCATGGCTCGGAGACAAATGGTTTGTGTTTCCACATTTTACCGTATTTGGTACAGTCTGTGATTAGAAGCATATCCCACTTTGTGAATATATTTTAATGTCAATAACTCATTATAACCGCCCTTTGATTCTCCACCCACTGTTCCCCCTACTTTTTTTCCCCCACTTCGATCACTGTGTAAGACTCAGCATCCCTGGACCTGTGATGTGCCGCCGCTGCGGGCGCCGCATGTGCCACACATTTACGGTGCCGGGCTTCCGCATAAGGGAGCTGGCCATTATTGTATCCCTAAACGTGGGCACGTTGTCAGTTTGACATTCACTACACGTAGAAGGACTCTAAGTTTCTTTTAAAAAATATAGCTAACATTTGGGCCTATACATTTTATTTTGTATAAGTGTAAAATTTAGCACTGCCTGGGGAATTCTAGTAAAGGGAGCACCCATTGGCGAATCACTAGCATTTGTGATTGCTGCATTATTTATTACTAACTTTGACGTTGTGCTTTAACTTTGGATAAAAGTTATCATGAATTCTAGCACCAAGAAGCCAATATTGGTAAATATGTGTGCTACAAATAATCCCTAACATACACTGTGCATACAGCATATTTAATTGGTGCTTTAATCATAGGCTGTTTTAAAGTATTCTGATGAAAACCGAATCGTGCTGAAAACAGCCTTGATTGGTGTTGGATCGAGGGCCCGGAAGTCTGCACACCTAGAAGACAGAGATAAAGCACCTTGTCAGAAAGTTTAGCGTTTTTCCTACAGGTGGTGTTTGTTGGCCTGTGGCAGGGTCAGTTACATGTCCTGGACTCCTGGCATTTAATTGAGTCTATCCCAGTTCTGCGCCCCAGTGTTTCTTATGCCCCCACCTGGCACACATCATGTCGGAGGATGGTGATGACGTTAACATTTTGCCCCCCCCCCCCCTGGAAAAATTTCTGCAGACGCCCATTTCTCACCCCTTGCAAGGTAGTTAATAGTGCATATTTCTACGTACTTGTGGCGGAGAAATCTGCATTAGTAAATCCATTTATGCATGCTAGGAATCCTTTTGTGAAATCCTGACAGGGGTAAATAGGGTATTTTCGGCAGTAGACACAGGTTTACATTAAACACGTTTGTGAATAGAGGCCTTATGCTTAAAAAGGGCTCTGAGTATTCGGTTAAGCAAAGGTTACCTACATTGAGGGGAATGATCTCAAATGATAGACTCCTCTAAACTGCGCACTGAAAGAGTGACACCACCTCATAGTAAGGAAGGCACAATTTCACTCAGGGTGTTCCTCGTGACACGTATATCAGTGAAATCTTGGTACATTTTGTCTTGTGGCATGTGCTCTTTTAAAGAATGGTAAATTAAGTTCAGCGTGGCAAACCACTGAATACTTTAAAATATGTATATTTAAATCTGAATAAGTAAACAGTGTGGTTAAAGTTGATAAAATCATAAGTTAATAATAAAGATCAAGAACCGGTGCATAAATAAAAAGACTCAACCGCTAGGAAAATCAGTCATGTGGGAAACTGAAAGCAATCAACATTCGAAGGAAGCAACACCACCATGTTGAGCATAGTCTATCTAAGTATTCTATTTAAAAGAATTATTCGTTTTTAAATCGGAGAAGCAGGAAATGAATGGCATTATTTTTCATCTGGCAATCAAATCATTTTCAGAAATCTGGAAAAGTAATGCACAAATATGCGTTAGTCAATGGAAATGGTGACACTCTGCTAAAGATGTCAGACCTGGTTAAATAATTGTTGTTGTCCTCTGCGGAGAGCAATGTAATAGTTGAATGTAAACCGCACCATTATACTTCTGAGCAGAGGGTGCACAAAGAACATGTGTCCAAGCAGCTATTTGGACTTCACAAAGCTCCCCCTAAACGAGAGCACCCCCACTTTCACATCCGTGCCCCATGACAGTTGAACCCAGATACTGCCCGATGCCAAACGTACATACTGGCTAAGACTAGGATTCCTATAGTGAGAGCCAACAAACATGTCTTACTCAAAATATGAATGATTACAATAATACTAAAATGTCTTTTTCCACGTGTAAGCCGGGCAAAAAGCGTCATAAAGAGGAGTGACAACTGCTTTCATTTCCACAGCAGAAAAGAGCGGGGGAGAAACCTGGGGAAATGCAGGTAAACACTTCTGCGGCAAAGAGATGAGGACAGGGTCTTTGACACAGGGCAGCAGAGGAGGCAGAGAAACAGAATCAAGGTTAAGGTGTTTGTGTGAAGGCGGTTAAAGCGGGATCACAGAGTGTAGCCAGAAAAGAAACCTCGATTTTCTTGAATTTTACGTTTTGCTCTTTCGATAACGCATTGTTTTGTCTTCACATAAAACATTTGAAAAAACATATGTTTTAAGGAGTTGCATCCAGACATCTTAATTACACAAAGACAGATATCACATATTGAATGAATTCCCAGAGGATAGAATCCAGCAATGAACAGCTATTATTTAATACACTAAAGGGATACGTCAAAAAATGAAGTTACCTCACTATTATACAACCAGAGTCGCATGTCTTCTTCTTTTATCCGCAGCCTCTGGGACAGGTACTCGTGAATAACTTTAATAGTCTGCATGCGACTAAAGCAGCCGGTGTATGCCAACACTCGCTTCAAGGGAGCATTTGGAGAAGGCACATTGCCTGCATCAAGAAGAAAGTCACGTTATTCATATGTAACCAGCAGATCTTAAGGGAGTGTCATGTAAATATCTGCAGTAAAGCAAACCTACACCACAGAAGTGGGATAGTAAGTGCAATCTTCAATAACATGGAAGTCTTCACACAGCTGTGCCTATCCCCAGAGTAGTTTCCTTTCTCCAATGTCAAAGATCACTCATCAAACAGAATTCAAGTTTAGTGGCCTACTCTGGTAATACCGTTCTCACGTTTAAAGTGGGAAGCGAAGTGTTATTCCAGGGAAAAATGGTAGCACATATTTTCATTAAAAAAATGTGGCCGAACATAATACAATATGTGTTCCACCCAGTTGCAGGGAAGCGTACCAATGCACCCACAATGCTCAACCGTTTTGCACCTAATGCTAGATCATAAACAAGAGTCCACATGGCTATGCCATAGTAGATAAGCGCACATTTCAAGAAATTAAATGATAACAACACTTCTGACTCTCGGCTGGCATTAATACTGTAGCGCAGTACACTCTTTGGCTTTCTTTGCTAGTAGACTTTTGAAAGCTGGAAATCTTGATGAGGGCTTCTCATTTACAGCACACATCAACTCTAGGTCCTCTTCCTGTTTTCAAAGATCATTGGCACCTCTCTGCTCTTCCGCACTAATTACGGTGACAGTGTTTACTTAGTCATCTCTGAATCTGCACTTCGGAAATTGAGTGGATCCAAAATTGTGAGGCAAGAAAAGCTTGTCTGCAACGTTTGACTACATGTCAGTGGACTGGGCAGCACTTAAATAGCTGCCTGTGAATCAGAGTCAGTTTAGAAATCCATTTTTGCTCTAGCGTGCTGGTTTCTTTTTTATAAAACATTTAGGTTTCTGTGCTCAGTCAAGTTCTCTTTTCTCAGCAGATACAGGATTATTTATTGTTGAGATCCCTGTATTTATATTTTTTATTTTCCCAAACGCATGGTATTTTTTCCTCTTGCAAACCGTTTACATTAATTTTATGAATTATGTTGAGCTTACCTTTGATTGTAATCATTTATAAGCATTTTTTCCAGGTACAACACCCATTCAAAGAAAAAGGTACGTACCTTCGATAAACGTGTTTGAGATGAACACTACACCTTCCACCAGTTGCCTTATATTAAGACTATCGCCTGGCACCAGGATAAATACTAGAACATGTTCTCAAGCAGTGGCTCCTCAGCACCATATGTGGGTGCTTCCATACACACCCGCATCTATTCCTTGTATATTATCGGCACCCAAATGAAACCTGTGGAGGCGAGCTTAAACATAGTAGACCATACTACAATGTGAATAATTAGTCTCTACCTTGGAACCGCATTAAGAACCTCACTCACTAAGACTGGGAGGGTGGTGAAGAATTGGCAACAACATATAGTATTTACCAGAAAGAGTGTTACAGACGGTAAGTAACTTTTTCTTCTGATGAATACTTCTTCCAGCAGATTTTTCCTCTTAAAATGAAGTCCCAAGGTAGTACTCACTGGGAGGTGGGACTGAGTAGAGCTGATGCAACATGGCCAGTGCTAAGTATTCATTACTCCATGCCTGAGCTGATGATTGTCAAAGGTATGTAGAAAAGACCAAGTGGCCAGCCTGCATGTATCCGTCACCAGGATGACCGAGGTGAGAGGCGTAGAAGCTTCCATGGCCATCATAAAATGAGCATGAATGTCAGCCGAGGTTCTTTCTTAGCCAAGGCATAACTGATCTTCATACAAATACAAAGAGTGTCCCAATGTGTGAATGTAAGCTTGCTCACCACTCTGCTTTTTTTGGATCTAGCGAAACCAAACAAAATCTGATCATCCACCTGTTGTGACCTCTTCCGATCAACACAATGGGCAACAACTCACACAAGGTCCAGCCTGTGCCACCGTTCATCCTCCTTAGAAGGATGAGGAATGGGGAATGGGTAAGAAATATGGATTGGTGATAGGGAGGCCCATGTGGAAAGTGGACACAACTTTAGTCAGAAAGAATGGACAAGTGCAGAGGACCAGCTTGTTTGGATAGCATACAATAAACATATGCAAGACTAACTGGGCCTGCAACACAAGGCTCATGCGGGCCAAAGTGCTTATCACTATAATTACATTCTTGATGATTTGAAGGTGAATAGAAAATCTATGAACTAGTTCAAACAGTACTGCCAAAAGAATAGCCAGCACTAAGTGTATATCTCACTGCAGGACAATAAAAGGCTTGGGAGGAAATGTACACCTAGAAACATGACACTAGAGGTGACTTGAAGAAAGAAGTCTGGTCAGGAAGACATAAATGGAGAAAAAGCAGACAAATAGCTTTCTATGGCAGAGACTGCCAAACCCTGCTGAGCCAGGGAAAGCTTAAGCACAGGATTTCAGACAGGTGAGCCTCAAAAGAGTTGCCTGCAGCTTGGCACCAAGAAAAAAATGTGTTCCAGTGACATATATAGAAAGACTTAATGGCTAGTATCTGAGCATTTAAGATGATATCCACTAGCGTTAGCGGTAAAGTGAAGACCTCTAACTGGCAAAGCTCAAACTCCTTTAGTGATGAAAGATAATGAGTTTGAGGACTGGGGTGGGGGATCCAACTATCCTGCAGGCAAAGTATATCTATCTGGGCTGAGGGGGCATATAAGAGTTAAAATCCTTACTTCCAAAAGATAAACGTACCAAAATCCTCCTTGCCAAAGCAAATAAGCATTTACAAAGCACCATCATCTCATACGTTCTGTTGAACTTAGAAACGTAGGTGAATGGGAGTGCATGTATAGAGCTGCCTTGTGACCAATTCACATAGAATGGGATCCTTGAAACATATGGATTGTATCCTAAATGTCCTAGATCCTCTGAAGCAGAGGAAAAGTCTTCGTACAGGTCCTATGCAGGACTGGGTAATTGAAAGTCCACCTCAAAGCGGATATAAATGGAGCTTCTGTTAATAGACATATAATCCCAGGAGATGAAGAAAAGTCAGAATGCATTCAAGAATGTGCCCAAGGCCTGACCAGAACCAGATACCCTTTTGAATGTAAAGGAGTTAGGCCCATAGAACTGTGGGGCTGGCTGGACCATATAAATCATATATCACATGAAAAAATGCCACCCCACCTTACTTTTGAACTCTTACTGATAAGCAACACATAAATCTTAGTTAGACATGTGCGGTATATTTATTTACCTCTTTTTTAAATATTTTTGGAAGACAATCTTTAGTCATATGTCAGAGTAAAAAACACAACATATATAATATATATACACAACAATTTGACAATTAAACAAAAGAAAAGAAACCACTACTACATAAACAATGCAAGTTACTATATACAATCACTATACACAACAACACATATAATTCTACTACCACTCGTTCCAAAGGGCAAGTGACAATCCCTTGCCTACATAGCCATAAATGAATTGAATTGAATGGAACAATAGTGGAAAAACACAGTTAGAAGGAGATATCAAGCCTCATTATTTCTGTGATTCAATAATTATTATTAAAGGGTTTTTAAACTCCTTCTTTGCCGACGCGTTTCGAACTCCATACAGCTGTTATGGGTTCTCTTCAGGGCCTTGTCACTTCCATCTGTATGTGTGTAAGGAAAAAGAGCACTCTTTTAGTGTCTGTTCCTATAGCCTCATATTAACATTCCGCTTGTGCCTTCTTAAAGGTCCATATTACCTTCACTGTAGCCAGTTGGGGTGTTCCTATCTCTGTGGTTGGATTTAGCGAGCTGCAATCTAGGGGACATGTAAAGATCCCATTTAGTCTCAGCTCCCACTGGTCAACCCACAGTTACTTTCAACAATAACACTGCAAGACATACCTTCAGTATCGTTTTGGGGTCCGGCCTGGGGCGTCTCCCTATGGTGCGGGGTTGTTTAGACCTACGGAGGACGCAAGAGCCAGTTAACACTAGGGGACATGGGTGGAGCGATCACTCCTAGTCGTTATCCCTTATCCCTGTCTCATGTAAGTACCTTATGGCGCACCCCGCTTGCTTCGGGGACGGTTTCAATTTCCGCCTCGCTGGAGATGTATGTCACCGTGCGCACAGCGCACTTGAGTCTGTGTAATGCCTCCGGTAGCAATTATGTCCCCCTCGCTCGTGATCTTAATCTTGCGCTCTGTCTCCGGGCGCTGTTCGGGGAAGAAGTAGAAAAAGCAGGTTTTAGTTGTCCTGCGTGCGAGTCAGGCGGTGAAAGCGTCTCTGCGCCCTCGTCCCAACTTACCCTGTTTGGCAGCAGCCTTCGCTCGTCAGTTCTCCGGTAACTGTGGAGTGCGACGGCTGGAGTGTCTGGTTGTTTTGAACGGTCACATGATACTTTGCCTTCTGGGATTTGTAGTTTTTTGTGTTTAGGAGATGAAGAAAAGCTTTTGTGGAGCCCCACGTTGCTCTTCTTATTACAGTCTTGTCACCTCTGACAGGGCATTCAACCCGTTCTGAGTACTATTAAATTTCAAGATGAGGTACGCCTCTTTTCTGAGGAGTGTATCCTCAATGTCAATGGGACACTTGTTACTTGGTTGCACCACAGTACATAACACGGTCCATTTGAAATCCGTCTCACTATGGTTTGAATCAATGAAGTGTTGGACCATAGGAGCGCTTATGACCTTTTTCTTAATCCTGGACCTGTGTTGGGTGATTCGACTGTTCACCTGCTGCGTCGTTTTCCCAATGTATATTTTTTGGCAGGCGCACACCACTGCATAAACCACATTACGTGTCCTGCAGTTCGAAAAGCCAGTGTTTTTACATTTCACTCCCCTGTGCTCAAACCCTGATCCTTCAATTGTGGAGTCACACGATATACAGTTTCCACACTTGTGGTGCCCCTCTATCGGTTTGAGCCCCCATTTCGAGAGTAAATCGCTCTTTGGTTTGGGTGTTAAAACGTCAGCTCTTATTACACATTGGCCAATGCTCCTGTTTTTCTTATAAGCGAACAAAGGTCGCGGAAATGAGCAGTCCAGTTCCTCTAACAGGTGCCAATTTTTAAGGACAATTTGCCGTATTTTATGGGTGTCTGGTCCAAAGGTCGTGACACAGACCAACCTGTCCATGTCTTGTTTCATTTTTCTTTCAAGTAAGCACTCCCTAGGTGTGTAATGTGCCCTTTTCTTGGAGTGACTTAATAGTTTCTTGGGGTACCCACGACTCTTCATTTCCTCACAAAATCTAGTTGCGTGTTTCTCGTACTCGGGCATTTCAGAACAGTTTCTTCGTATTCGTAGAAGCTGCCCATAGGGCAAATTATCCTTCAGGCTTCTAGGATGTGCGCTACGGTGGTGCAAGATCGTGTTTTTATCCGTTTTCTTCCGAAATAGAGAAGACACCAAATGCCCATCAGAGCATTTTATTTCGATGTCTAAGAATGTCATTCTGTCATTACTGGACTCCAATGAGAACTTAATATCTCGGTGCCTCTCGTTGATCCATAGGTGAAAGTCCATCAACTCGGAGTGGCTCCCCTGCCACAGGAGCCACACGTCGTCGATGTACCTTACCCATTGCTTGATATGTCTACTGTAAGGGTTATTGGAGTAAATGAATCTATTTTCGTACTCCGCCATATACAGTATGGCCATCTCCGGCGCATAGGGACAGCCCATGGCCGTACCCTTGATCTGCATGTAAAACTTGTCATTAAACCTGAAATAGTTCTTTTTTAATGTTATTTCGGCTAATTGCAAAATAAACGAGGTGGGGACTTGGTGCGGCCTAACTCTCTTTTCAAGATAGAGTTCGAGAACCTCCAATGCCTCGTCTTGAGGAATTTGGGTGTACAATGACGTAACGTCCATTGCCACCATCAGATCCGTACTTGGATCAAATTGTGTTCCCTCAATTTTTAGGAGAAAGTCGGTGGTGTCTTTCAAATATGATTGGACACCACTGACAAAAGGCTTAAAAAAAAAGTCTATATATTTTGAATGGGATTCCAAACAAGACTCGCACCCCGAGACAATTGGTCGTCCTGGGGGTTCCTCCGGATTCTTGTGAATCTTGGGCAGAAAGTATAGTATGGGCGTTCTTGGGTATTTCTTTATCAAGAATTCACTTTCTTTTTGCCCCACAAAACCACCATCTACACCACTTTTTATGATCTCACTGATTTGTCCTTGAATCGCCCGGCCGGGGTCTTCAGGGAGTTCCCTGTACCATTCAGTATTCGTCACCTGCGTTGCCCCTTCTTTAAGATATTTTTCTTTGGACCAAATCACCACAGCTCCACCCTTATCTGCAGGTTTGATAACGACCGTAGGGTCGTCTTTCAAATTTTTTATGGCAATACGTTGGCCTCTCGTGATGTTCTGTTTAACATATTTCTTGCCTTTCTCCAATTTGTTAATAGACGAAAGCATGATCTGTTCAAATGCCACAACTTGCTTGGGAATATTATGATAGGGGATAAAGGTGGACTTGTTCCTCAGGCCTGTCACTTCTGTATTGGTGACAGGTGGTTGATTTGCAAAGAATGCCCTTAAGCGGATTTTCCTGCAAAAGGCAATCGTATCCAGCTTAAGTCTGGTAAAATCCGTGTTTTGGCTGGGGACAAATTTCAAGCCCAGATTGAGGACAGATTCCTCATCTCTGGTGAGTACCTTTGAGGAAAGGTTTACTACTGAGGATGGTGTTGGTTCTATGACTTGTAAAAATTTCTGCGGGTGCGCATTTCCCATTGGGGTTTGAACCGAGGTTTTGGCTGTTGGCCCTTCTCTAAAAAAGGCCCCTTCTTGTTTGGATTATTCCCTCTGTCCTCTGCCCCTGATGAATTTGAGGAAGAGGATGTATCAGAGAAGGTTTTAAATCTATTTTTCGATCGTCCCTGAAAGTTATATAGGGCTCCACGTGACTCCGTCTGGGTGTAATAATCCTCCTTGAGGAATGGGTAGGCCTTTTCTAATGTGAACGCCTTTGAGTCCCTCTCGTATTGAGCAGATTTGGAATTGATGGTTATGTCTTTAAATGTTTGGATGTCTTTCTCAATTTTTTCGAGCAGTGTTTTTGCATCGGTAACCGCTGGGCTTTCCTGGAGGCTCTTTGTGAGAACCTCAATTTCCTCTAGTTCCTTGGCACACAGTCTCTGCGCTGTCTCAATGGTGTGGACCATTAGGTCCCGGCTACACTTGGTATTGATGCAACTGAAACCCTTTTTATATTCACTGTCCTCCGTAAATATTACAGGGACATTTTTGACCTGAAGGCCCCATGGGATGGTTCCACCCCTTAGGTGTTTCAGGAGAAAATGTCCATGAAGTTCCGTGCGGATCTGTTTTTTCTTTAGTCTTATAAGTTTATCCGACTCGTTTTGTTGTTGAGCGGAGGAGCTCAATGTTATGTTACCAAAAGCGGATGAGGCTATTAAATTCTGAATGTGTGATTCAGAAAAAGACAGTGTATCTTTCTCCGACATTCCCTCGGACGGACCCAAGGGTCCCTCCGCGTTTCTTATTATCAATGGTTTAGGGGCACAATTTACAATCCCCGTTTTCTACTCTCGCGAGTGTTCACCCGCCCTTAACTTTTGAATGTAAAGGAGTTAGGCCCATAGAACTGTGGGGCTGGCTGGACCATATAAATCATATATCACATGAAAAAATGCCACCCCACCTTACTTTTGAACTCTTACTGATAAGCAACACATAAATCTTAGTTAGACATGTGCGGTATATTTATTTACCTCTTTTTTAAATATTTTTGGAAGACAATCTTTAGTCATATGTCAGAGTAAAAAACACAACATATATAATATATATACACAACAATTTGACAATTAAACAAAAGAAAATAAACCACTACTACATAAACAATGCAAGTTACTATATACAATCACTATACACAACAACACATATAATTCTACTACCACTCGTTCCAAAGGGCAAGTGACAATCCCTTGCCTACATAGCCATAAATGAATTGAATTGAATGGAACAATAGTGGAAAAACACAGTTAGAAGGAGATATCAAGCCTCATTATTTCTGTGATTCAATAATTATTATTAAAGGGTTTTTAAACTCCTTCTTTGCCGACGCGTTTCGAACTCCATACAGCTGTTATGGGTTCTCTTCAGGGCCTTGTCACTTCCATCTGTATGTGTGTAAGGAAAAAGAGCACTCTTTTAGTGTCTGTTCCTATAGCCTCATATTAACATATTAACAACATGTGTTGTTGTGTATAGTGATTGTATATAGTAACTTGCATTGTTTATGTAGTAGTGGTTTCTTTTCTTTTGTTTAATTGTCAAATTGTTGTGTATATATATTATATATGTTGTGTTTTTTACTCTGACATATGACTAAAGATTGTCTTCCAAAAATATTTAAAAAAGAGGTAAATAAATATACCGCACATGTCTAACTAAGATTTATGTGTTGCTTATCAGTAAGAGTTCAAAAGTAAGGTGGGGTGGCATTTTTTCATGTGATATATGATTTATATGGTCCAGCCAGCCCCACAGTTCTATGGGCCTAACTCCTTTACATTCAAAAGTTAAGGGCGGGTGAACACTCGCGAGAGTAGAAAACGGGGATTGTAAATTGTGCCCCTAAACCATTGATAATAAGAAACGCGGAGGGACCCTTGGGTCCGTCCGAGGGAATGTCGGAGAAAGATACACTGTCTTTTTCTGAATCACACATTCAGAATTTAATAGCCTCATCCGCTTTTGGTAACATAACATTGAGCTCCTCCGCTCAACAACAGAACGAGTCGGATAAACTTATAAGACTAAAGAAAAAACAGATCCGCACGGAACTTCATGGACATTTTCTCCTGAAACACCTAAGGGGTGGAACCATCCCATGGGGCCTTCAGGTCAAAAATGTCCCTGTAATATTTACGGAGGACAGTGAATATAAAAAGGGTTTCAGTTGCATCAATACCAAGTGTAGCCGGGACCTAATGGTCCACACCATTGAGACAGCGCAGAGACTGTGTGCCAAGGAACTAGAGGAAATTGAGGTTCTCACAAAGAGCCTCCAGGAAAGCCCAGCGGTTACCGATGCAAAAACACTGCTCGAAAAAATTGAGAAAGACATCCAAACATTTAAAGACATAACCATCAATTCCAAATCTGCTCAATACGAGAGGGACTCAAAGGCGTTCACATTAGAAAAGGCCTACCCATTCCTCAAGGAGGATTATTACACCCAGACGGAGTCACGTGGAGCCCTATATAACTTTCAGGGACGATCGAAAAATAGATTTAAAACCTTCTCTGATACATCCTCTTCCTCAAATTCATCAGGGGCAGAGGACAGAGGGAATAATCCAAACAAGAAGGGGCCTTTTTTAGAGAAGGGCCAACAGCCAAAACCTCGGTTCAAACCCCAATGGGAAATGCGCACCCGCAGAAATTTTTACAAGTCATAGAACCAACACCATCCTCAGTAGTAAACCTTTCCTCAAAGGTACTCACCAGAGATGAGGAATCTGTCCTCAATCTGGGCTTGAAATTTGTCCCCAGCCAAAACACGGATTTTACCAGACTTAAGCTGGATACGATTGCCTTTTGCAGGAAAATCCGCTTAAGGGCATTCTTTGCAAATCAACCACCTGTCACCAATACAGAAGTGACAGGCCTGAGGAACAAGTCCACCTTTATCCCCTATCATAATATTCCCAAGCAAGTTGTGGCATTTGAACAGATCATGCTTTCGTCTATTAACAAATTGGAGAAAGGCAAGAAATATGCTAAACAGAACATCACGAGAGGCCAACGTATTGCCATAAAAAATTTGAAAGACGACCCTACGGTCGTTATCAAACCTGCAGATAAGGGTGGAGCTGTGGTGATTTGGTCCAAAGAAAAATATCTTAAAGAAGGGGCAACGCAGGTGACGAATACTGAATGGTACAGGGAACTCCCTGAAGACCCCGGCCGGGTGATTCAAGGACAAATCAGTGAGATCATAAAAAGTGGTGTAGATGGTGGTTTTGTGGGGCAAAAAGAAAGTGAATTCTTGATAAAGAAATACCCAAGAACGCCCATACTATACTTTCTGCCCAAGATTCACAAGAATCCGGAGGAACCCCCAGTACGACCAATTGTCTCGGGGTGCGAGTCTTGTTTGGAATCCCTTTCAAAATATATAGACTTTTTTTTTAAGCCTTTTGTCAGTGGTGTCCAATCATATTTGAAAGACACCACCGACTTTCTCCTAAAAATTGAGGGAACACAATTTGATCCAAGTACGGATCTGATGGTGACAATGGACGTTACGTCATTGTACACCCAAATTCCTCAAGACGAGGCATTGGAGGTTCTCGAACTCTATCTTGAAAAGAGAGTTAGGCCGCACCAAGTCCCCACCTCGTTTATTTTGCAATTAGCCGAAATAACATTAAAAAAGAACTATTTCAGGTTTAATGACAAGTTTTACATGCAGATCAAGGGTACGGCCATGGGTTGTCCCTATGCGCCGGAGATGGCCATACTGTATATGGCGGAGTACGAAAATAGATTCATTTACTCCAATAACCCTTACAGTAGACATATCAAGCAATGGGTAAGGTACATCGACGACGTGTGGCTCCTGTGGCAGGGGAGCCACTCCGAGTTGATGGACTTTCACCTATGGATCAACGAGAGGCACCGAGATATTAAGTTCTCATTGGAGTCCAGTAATGACAGAATGACATTCTTAGACATCGAAATAAAATGCTCTGATGGGCATTTGGTGTCTTCTCTATTTCGGAAGAAAACGGATAAAAACACGATCTTGCACCACCGTAGCGCACATCCTAGAAGCCTGAAGGATAATTTGCCCTATGGGCAGCTTCTACGAATACGAAGAAACTGTTCTGAAATGCCCGAGTACGAGAAACACGCAACTAGATTTTGTGAGGAAATGAAGAGTCGTGGGTACCCCAAGAAACTATTAAGTCACTCCAAGAAAAGGGCACATTACACACCTAGGGAGTGCTTACTTGAAAGAAAAATGAAACAAGACATGGACAGGTTGGTCTGTGTCACGACCTTTGGACCAGACACCCATAAAATACGGCAAATTGTCCTTAAAAATTGGCACCTGTTAGAGGAACTGGACTGCTCATTTCCGCGACCTTTGTTCGCTTATAAGAAAAACAGGAGCATTGGCCAATGTGTAATAAGAGCTGACGTTTTAACACCCAAACCAAAGAGCGATTTACTCTCGAAATGGGGGCTCAAACCGATAGAGGGGCACCACAAGTGTGGAAACTGTATATCGTGTGACTCCACAATTGAAGGATCAGGGTTTGAGCACAGGGGAGTGAAATGTAAAAACACTGGCTTTTCGAACTGCAGGACACGTAATGTGGTTTATGCAGTGGTGTGCGCCTGCCAAAAAATATACATTGGGAAAACGACGCAGCAGGTGAACAGTCGAATCACCCAACACAGGTCCAGGATTAAGAAAAAGGTCATAAGCGCTCCTATGGTCCAACACTTCATTGATTCAAACCATAGTGAGACGGATTTCAAATGGACCGTGTTATGTACTGTGGTGCAACCAAGTAACAAGTGTCCCATTGACATTGAGGATACACTCCTCAGAAAAGAGGCGTACCTCATCTTGAAATTTAATAGTACTCAGAACGGGTTGAATGCCCTGTCAGAGGTGACAAGACTGTAATAAGAAGAGCAACGTGGGGCTCCACAAAAGCTTTTCTTCATCTCCTAAACACAAAAAACTACAAATCCCAGAAGGCAAAGTATCATGTGACCGTTCAAAACAACCAGACACTCCAGCCGTCGCCCTCCACAGTTACCGGAGAACTGACGAGCGAAGGCTGCTGCCAAACAGGGTAAGTTGGGACGGGGGCGCAGAGACGCTTTCACCGCCTGACTCGCACGCAGGACAACTAAAACCTGCTTTTTCTACTTCTTCCCCGAACAGCGCCCGGAGACAGAGCGCAAGATTAAGATCACGAGCGAGGGGGACATAATTGCTACCGGAGGCATTACACAGACTCAAGTGCGCTGTGCGCACGGTGACATACATCTCCAGCGAGGCGGAAATTGAAACCGTCCCCGAAGCAAGCGGGGTGCGCCATAAGGTACTTACATGAGACAGGGATAAGGGATAACGACTAGGAGTGATCGCTCCACCCATGTCCCCTAGTGTTAACTGGCTCTTGCGTCCTCCGTAGGTCTAAACAACCCCGCACCATAGGGAGACGCCCCAGGCCGGACCCCAAAACGATACTGAAGGTATGTCTTGCAGTGTTATTGTTGAAAGTAACTGTGGGTTGACCAGTGGGAGCTGAGACTAAATGGGATCTTTACATGTCCCCTAGATTGCAGCTTGCTAAATCCAACCACAGAGATAGGAACACCCCAACTGGCTACAGTGAAGGTAATATGGACCTTTAAGAAGGCACAAGCGGAATGTTAATATGAGGCTATAGGAACAGACACTAAAAGAGTGCTCTTTTTCCTTACACACATACAGATGGAAGTGACAAGGCCCTGAAGAGAACCCATAACAGCTGTATGGAGTTCGAAACGCGTCGGCAAAGAAGGAGTTTAAAAACCCTTTAATAATAATTATTGAATCACAGAAATAATGAGGCTTGATATCTCCTTCTAACTGTGTTTTTCCACTATTGTTCCATTCAATTCAATTCATTTATGGCTATGTAGGCAAGGGATTGTCACTTGCCCTTTGGAACGAGTGGTAGTAGAATTATATGTGTTGTTGTGTATAGTGATTGTATATAGTAACTTGCATTGTTTATGTAGTAGTGGTTTCTTTTCTTTTGTTTAATTGTCAAATTGTTGTGTATATATATTATATATGTTGTGTTTTTTACTCTGACATATGACTAAAGATTGTCTTCCAAAAATATTTAAAAAAGAGGTAAATAAATATACCGCACATGTCTAACTAAGATTTATGTGTTGCTTATCAGTAAGAGTTCAAAAGTAAGGTGGGGTGGCATTTTTTCATGTGATACAGAACCAGATACCCAGCAGTGACAATTCAGTTGCCCAAGTACAGAAATACTTGGGACTCCTGACCTCCTGATTTAAGTTGCCATCACAGCCAGCACTTTGGTAAAGACTTGCGTGCAGCAGTGAGGCCAAGGGGTAGCAAATTGGTACTACAGGGACACTTTTTGAAGCAGAGGCAATACCTGTGAATAGGTAAGCATAGTAGATGGAATTACATGTCCTTGACATCCAGGGACACTATCCAGTATTGCACATCTAATGGCAGACTAGGGAACAGCTTTTTTAATATGTTTTAGTGCAGAAAGAAATCAAAGCGTCTCAAGTTCAGATTGGGTCTGTGGCACCTGTGCGTTTTAGGATTGTCAACTAAGCAGCAAATGAGACACACTCCCCACCCCCATTCTGATACAGAAGCTGAACGGAGGCCAAATCAAACCTGCTCAGAGGTGGCAAATTCAGTGAAAGAAACAGAGTGGAGCTGGTGCTCTTGTTCTAGTCCCTTTAATGCCCATTCCCAGAAAAATGGTGGGAAGAGAAAATTCAGATATGGGCTGTCTGCAAGGGTTGCTGTTGCCAGGAGGATCAGCCTATGGAAAAACCATGAAATCCACTAAAGCGGAAGTAGTGTTAGTTGATATGCCTTTGCAGCAGAGGTCAGCCTCATTGGGCATGCTGTAGTAAAGCTATTTTCATGTGTTCAGGGAGGCTAATAGCCAGCTCTGCCGCTTCACACCATGCATAAACGTAATGATCTAGAAGGCAGGTGGCATAACGGAGCCAAAAGTCAGACTTTTCAGAAACTTTGTCCCCATGGAGTCAAGTCATCCAGTCAGGATGTGCCGTTGGAAAGACACCTGGATTTAGTATCATCCATGACTGTGGACTAATGGGGCCAAAAAAGGCTTTTCCAAGACAGCTGTCACCACTTTAGTAGAACTTTTGTAAAATGGTAAAGGTGGCTCTGGGGTAAGTGAAGAAATTAGCTGGAACTCAAGTTCACCAACACTGATATCTTTTATATATTCACATGCTTGAAACATTTTACATAGTAGGAGTGGAAATCCCCGGTACAATAACTTAGCAATAAACAGTGTACAAATATACAGTATATAGTGTAAAAAGGCTGTAGGACTGAAACGTAATAGTTTTAGTAGTACATCAATCTCATTTGAAAGAACCCAAACGTGAGCCAGTGAGGTGGAGGTTTTAGCTAACCTACTCCCCCTATAGGCCTCTGTAGCTTAGATTTAAAAGCAGAAGTGTGAGATTAAATATGAAGAGCCTCTGCCCGGGGAGGAGGGAAGGTCACATGTGAATATTTAAAACATAACCAAGTTTGACAACTGGAGTTACAGGTAAGTAACTTATTTCTTCTCTAGTACTGGAACTTTTATATATTCACATGCTTCAATCACAATAGCAAGCAGTATACATTATAAAATGCAACAAAGCGGGAAGGATGCTCACCTTTAATGAAACTGGTTTCTCACAGATGCTTCTCCCACTGCTGCGTCAACTTCTGCATCCATGTCTAGGCAGTAGTGCCTTGTGAACGTATGCCTGCTCCTCCAGGTGGCTGAATGGCAGGTGTCCTTCGAGGACACCTCAACATAGTTGAAGTCATGCCCCTGGTAGAATGCACCCGGGCTTTTTCAAGGAAATGACGCTTGGCTTTGCCATGATAGAAAGCGATACAGGTGGAGAGCCAATGAGCCATCCCCTGTTTGGACAGGGCTCGACCTTTTCGTATTTGACTAAACAAAAAAAACAGCTACTTGGATATGCGTATGTCCTTTGTCTTCTCTACATTGCATTTGAGGCATCTATGCAAATCCAAAGAATGTAACGATCTTTCTGCTGTTGAAAATGGGTTTGGAAAGAAAGACCTACGAATGACAGACTAATTTAGATGAAAGTCAGTTGGAATCTTTGGAATCAATTTAGGGTTGGTTCTGAGAATTAGCTTATCTTCCATGAACTGTAGAAAAGGTTCCGTGATGGTAAATGCTTCAATCTCTCCCACTCTCCTGGTGTATGGTAGAACTAGGATGAGTACTGTTTTTCCAAGAGACAAGTGTATAGTCTTTATGTATAAGCTCAAAACGAGGTAACATCAGCTGACTGATGACTGTATTAAGTTCCCTTGGAACTGGGGGCTGTCAAAGAGGTGGAAATGCTCTGAAGATCCCTTTTATAGACAAAGTATCAGCTCTTCAAAATCTTCAGATTGCGACTAAAGAATATTTGAGTCCTCTCTTGGCTAATGTAATAAATAAGGAAGAATCTCTCCATGTCTGTAAAGTATCCTGGGATGCACATTCAGAGGAATGGCTTGACGAGCTGATAACTGTAGTAGCTCGCTATACCAATATTGGCGAGGTCACACCAGAGCAATGAGGATTAGAGTCCAATGGTCTATATTCACCCTCTTCAGCACCCTGGGGATCAGAGGGAAAGAAGGAAAGGTGTAGACAAATATCTTGACCACTTAATCGAAACAGCATAGTCCATCGTCCATGGATGCCAAAACCTGCTTGCAAGCATGGGCATTTCTTATTGTTCAGAGTGGCAAACACATCAATTGTGGGGTGACCCCACTGATTAAAAAAAAATGTAATTACCTGTTTCTGTACTAGTTCCCACTCATGGCAATCTGACATTTGCCAAATGAGTACATCCTCTTGATCATTCTGGCAGCCTGGCAGATGTTCCATAGCGATGTCTATCCTGTGAGAAATGGCCAAGTTCCACAGGGGTTGGACTGTGTGCCTCCTTGCTTGACTACTTAGAACAAAGATGTTCTGCTGTCTGTTCTGACTAGGAGTTGTTAACCTGCCAATTTAGGGGGAGGAACACTTGTAAACATAGTCGTACGGCACAGAGTTCCAACACATTGATGTGGAGCCTCTTCTCTGCAACTGACCAGAGGCGACTAGTAGAAAGTTCTTGCAGGCGAGCTCCCCATCCGCCCATGGATGCATCCGTAGTGCGTATTATCCATTCTGTTATCGGCAGAAAAGAATGTGCTGCATTTAGGTTTGCTGGGATCGTCCACCACATTAAAGGTAGCTTCAAGCGCCTTGTGACACAGACCATATCTTTCCATGAGTCTTTTTTCTTTTTCCACTGTAAATACAGTACTTTCTGGAAAGGTCTTGTATAAAGCCTGCAAAATGGAATGAGGCCTATACATGATGCTACCGGGCCCAACAGGGACTAGTATTATCTCACTGTGACTGACTGTTTTGCAGCAAGTCTTTTCCACTGGTTGCATTTTTCTCACCCTTTCCGCCAATGAACAAGCAATTTCCAACTGTGTTATCGCTTGTAGAAATGTGATCTTTGTCTGAGGTTCCAACTATGATTTTACTCTGTTCATAGTGAGGACCAATCTCCAGAAGAGACTGCCGCAGACATTCGTAGAAGCCTTTGCGCCTTCCCTACATGGTGCTTTAGCAAGTCATTTGTGCAGGTATGGAAAAACCTGGTGGTGATCGACTGACAAAGGAGGCAACTGCGGAGAGACATTTGGGAAATATTCAAGACACTGATTTGAGTCCAAAAGGAAGCACTTTGAACTGGTAGTGATGCCCAACTACTGAGAAATGAAGGTACTTTGTGTTTTCGATGAATGGGTATGTGGAAGTATGCATCCCAAATGTACAGGGAGGCCATAAAATTACCTTCCTGCATCTTTAGGAGGACCTCTGGTAAAGTAATCATCCCAAATGACTGTTTCTTTACTTGTTCAGCTGCCTCAGATCCAGAATTGGTCTCCATTGACCAGTCGTCTTCTTGATTAGGAAGAACCTGGAATAAAACCTTTGGTTCCTTTGTGATTTCAAGATCATTTCTATGGCTTCTTTGAAGATAAGCACGAGAATTTCCAATTGAAGCACCAAGTGAAGAGGATTTTCCTTTTCTGGTGGACAAAATGGGGTCTCTGGATGAACTCTGCAGAGTGACCGGATTGTACCCATTTGTCTGATGCTATGTTCTTACATGCAGGAGCAAAAATGTAAATTCTCAACCACAACTTCTGAGAACGAGATGGAGAATGGGATAAAAGCTAGGAGTCAAACTCTCTTCTGATTGTCATTGTTTTATGCCTGTGAGGAACCTCTCTTCATTCCTGAAGACTTGCTGCAAGAGTTTCTTTGATTCCGATTGAAGAGGTATCCTTGATTGTATCCAGATTGGCTTTGAGGATAATATGAATGTCCCTGACCTCCATATTAATTAAATCCTACTCTGAAATTTTGGAAGTTAGAAATTCCAGATCTACGATACAGCAAAAGTCTTAATGCCTTTGCGGTGACAGTGCCAGTTTTCACTCTTGCAACTCCTCATCTACATGCTTGCCAAAGAGAGCGAGGCCATCGAAAGGGATATCAAGAATCTTGGATTAGGTGTCAGTATGGGAGCCTGTAGACTTGAACTAGCATAGCCTTCTTAGTGCAGTACCTCTTGCCAGTTAGCCAGGCTCGTTCTAGGGACACCACGCCACAAACACATGACCCAGCACCGACAAAGCCTCCACTGGCTCCCTGTCGAGAAGAGGGTCACCTTCAAACTCCTCACCCACGCCTAGCAGCCAAAAGATGGAACGAGCTTCGGGTCAACATCAGGCGCTCCCAAACCCTCCACACGTTCAGGAAGGACCTCAAGACCTGGCTCTTCAACTGACCTGGAGCAGCCTCCCCACCTCCCCCCCAGCGCCTTGAGACCCTCACGGGTGAGTAGCGTGCTCTATAAACCACTGATTGATTGATTGATTGAGTTAGAGAAAACCTGTGCTGGAGGCTTACCCTGCTGGGTCAATACTGAGGAGGTAAGCTCCCCTTCTTAACGATAGCTCTAGCCACTTCCCTGTTTTCTCAACTGTAGGAAGGCAGGATCCTTCTAGCATGGTTACCCCCACTTTCTGCCTGGCATCACTGTGTTTTTAACTTAGTCTGACTGGGATCCTGCTAATCACGACCCCAGTCACTGTGCTTTCTCCCTAATATGGCCATGGTAAGTACTCTAGTACATCCACAATTGGCTACTTGTCTACCCTTGTTAGTCCCTAGTATAACAAGGTATCCAGGGCATAGGTACACCAAAGGTCTCCCATGGGCTGCAGCATGTATTATGCCACCCATGGGAATCCACTCAAACTGTGAATACAGGCCGTTCATTCCAGCCTGTGTGAGTTGGTGCTTGCACCTCTCATGACAGATAAAAGTTTCCTTATGTCGGAGTTCACTACACTTAAAACCTATGTCACCCCTATAGTAGGCTCTTTAGCCATGAGGGCAGGGTGCTTGGTAATAAGTGTGAGGGTGCCCCTGCTTGAGCAGGACACACCTACAAAGCCTGGAGTTGATTATCCAGGATTTGTACGCGTGGTCAGCCATTTTAATACATATAGTGGACATCAGTCATTACGAGATGTCTAACTATATAGTGGCTACACCGAACCCTGTCAAGTTTGGAATCATACCCAAACACTAATTCCAGTGTTGGAAGTATGATCCCAAGTCCTGGGGGCTCCCGATAACAGCCTCTCAGGGCCTGACAGCAAGCTTGTGCTGCTGCAGACCGCCGACCACAGACACAATTCTTCCCTCCTGTTGCTGAACCAAGCTCGAGCAGGTGAGTGTAGAACAATAGTTTTCTTGTCACAGGCCTCTCTGTCCACTCCCTCCTCTGAGAGGGACTCCTGAGTTGTTCCAACTCTTCCCACAGGGTACTTATCTGTGAGTAGATCCACGGATTCGTCGTGGGGCACGACTCAAGACTGAAGCCATGTCACTCTTTGACTGTTTGGACACTTGGACTTCCCCTCAAACCAAGGAAGACTCCTGTTGCTCCTGGTCTCCTTGTACTGCAAGTCTTCTTCATCGTCTGTGTCTGTGTTTCTTCCAGGATCTTCACCAGACCTGTGGGCATCAAGGACACTCGAAGTATTCGCCCTTGAAGTGAAGGTGTCACACCCCTGCATCTGCAGGCATCGCAACAAAGCTGACCGGTCTGCTGCTCCTGTCGTCCTACAGGCTTCCTGAGGCTCAGCAACGTAGGTAGTCGTTCTGTAACTACTTCGAGGGCTGACCTGTCCTCTCTGCAGTTTTGAGGCCAATATCCATAGTCGAGACCGAACCCCTGTGCACCACATCGACTTGCTGTTGCCATGGATTATTGTTTCTGCGCCCCAGAGATCTTCGGGCTACAAGAGGCTCCGGCTTCTAGCATCTCTTCCCTTCAAGCTCAGCGTCCTCACCGCATCCTCTGCGCCATGGGCCTTCGTTCTTGGTGAGATGCTCAATGTCCTCTTGAGACTCCTGTGCCTTCGGCTGTGGGTCCTTCTGAGGGCCTTCTCCTACTTCAGTGGACTCCCCTGCTTGCTCGGGGCCTTGTCTGACTCTCCTGCTGTTGGTGAGTCCCTTAGACCTTGCTAGTCCCAACGTTACTGTTTCGTTCTCCAAGCCAGTTGCGACTACTAAGACTTATTGCTGCTCAAGCCAGACACCGACCACCTAGTCACGGATATCCAGCGTGTGACAGCTCGTGCAAGGCTCCTGGTCTTCCTCAGCTTCGGTTGGTCCTCACAGCTGCAGCGACAAGGTCACTGTCAATTCCTCTGAACCTCCCAACATCTGTGGACATTGCTCCTTCGTGCATCCTGGTCACTCCTGAGTGGCATAGACCCTGTTCCCTCTGCTTGTAGGTTCTTCACTTCCAGAATCCAACCTTGGAGTCCACCAGACTTCTTCACCTTCTTCTCTAGAGGCACTTTTCTCCAAGTCTTCCACTGTCATCTATTGAGGTTTCCGAAGTCTCTTCACCGATATGCACCAGGATTCCCTGGTGTAGGTAACTTGGGTCATGGGGCATCTCCAACCTTCCGTCCTCCAAGGGAATTCTTCGGGGTCCTCTTGGAAGGGTCCTTCTTCTGCAAAACTGCCACAGTGACTTCTATGTTGACTTTCATTGGTCACGTGGCTGTGTTGCCACTCTGCACACAGCCTCTGTGATGTTACAGGGTACTTACCTTGGGTGGTTCTTTGTGTTCCTGACTCCTATGGGTCTTCTGGTCCCAGTCCCGGTCTCGTCTGCAATTTGCATTCCACTTTCTTAGTATATGGTTTGGTCTCCCCCTGGCGACCGCTGAATTTTGTGCCACCTGCCTCATTGCATTTGAAGTATTTTGGTGTATTGTGTCGATATCTACAGGTAGGAGATATACCAATGTATTACTGAGTGTTGAGTAATAAATAGAAGTATATTTATATAAACACTGTGTGGTTCTATTTCATTTGATTGACACCCTAAGATTAAACTGGCAATAAAGTTGCTTAACACACCTTTAAGATAAGCTTGAAGGCTGCTTTCCACAGCTACCACTTTGAAAGCTTTCAAAGATTATCAAATACCACTAAAATCACCATGAGGGCTGCCTGGATTAGGGCAAGGTACATCACTGAAATAAGTGTTCACCCTATACTAAGCCAGCCTCCTACATTCAGGAATAACTTTCAGCAAAGGAGCAATGTTATGCCACATCTAGTGATCATACCTAGAATTACCAGGGCATTGGCCATCTTAATTGAGGTTGCTGCCATAGACAAACATTTTTGACCTATATTATCAATGTGTTTGATATCCTTGTCTGGAGAACCAGATGAAGGCATTGATGAGGTTTTGCTTCCTTTTGAGATGCTGCAGAAATGACTGAATACGGTTTTTAATGGCCAGTGAGACATGCCAGCGCAGTATCCGGACCCTCATACTTTTTCTCCAGACAACGTATCACTGCTGGAACTGTAGCCGGTAACTCTATTAATTTTAAACGTTCCGAGTAGACAATCATGAATGGGTATGGCTGTAACAGACTTTCCAGATTGCTCTTTAAAGTCATTTTAAAAAACAAGGTTGATCTACAGACGCCATTGATAGGTTGAATTTCTTGGCAACTCTTTCTATTAATGAATTAAATTTAGAGATATCATCTGTAGAATCCTGTGAATTCGTTCAATCATCATTTAAACTTGAACAATTAATTTCCCTCTGTTATCACCTTGTCCTCCGTTGCCTTGTGGAAGTTCATCATCCTCCTCATCCATATCTGAATATACAGAACCATTAGGGTTAACATTATCCATGTGCTCTCTGAACAGATCTAGAAGATGGTTATCTTGGCCGTAGCGGAGGAGGTAATAACGATTGACGAGGAGGCAAAGCCAGTAAAAGAGCAGATGGAAGTGGTGGCAGAATGGGTGTAGCAGGTAACACCATTTTAGGATTATTGCTGATTGCTGTGGTAGTAACTTAGTGAAAGTATCCATCATCTGTTGCAACTTGGTTAAAAAGGCCATGGTCACCTGAACCATATCTGGTGTATTATATCTTGGTGTTCTCTCTCTCATATCAATTTGAGTAGTTTGAGACATATAACCTTGTTAAAAAACAAATTAGTTGTAGGTCTCATCATTCTCCATCAATTTGAGCTGGAGGTAAATTTGACACCTTTAATAGTGAAAAAAACATCTTCTCTGAAGTTTACTGTTGACAGCGTGGTCATCAACAGTCTCGTCAAGGGTGATTTCGCCATTGATGGCATGACTGTTGACAACGGAATGGTCGGTGTCGACAAAGTTCTTAGCGGCGACAACGGTGTAGATGTCAGCGGATGTAATCCCGTCACTGACGATGTTTCCTTTGAAGGGAAGTCTTATGAGAATTTTTTTTACATCTCTGTAGGTTGACCCCGTTTATAGTGTTTAGAGCTATGCTCATTCTGCAAACTACCATAAGAGATTGCTGAAAGTCCTGCACCAAATAAATAAAGCTCAGGAAATTGTACAAGTGTCCTCTTGTGTGCTGCCTTCGTGAAAGCGCAAGGAGGGGCACTTGTCACTGAATCATCCCCTGAAGATGAGGACATCTCCTTTAGAAGGAGAATAATTCTCTTTATCCATACGGAATAATGCCAACCTCCTTTCTCTGTCCTTAAGAGTTTTAGTTGGAAGAAGTCTTACAAATATCGTACTGTGATGTCTTATGAATTGGATGAAAAAGTTACTTACCTTTGGTAATGCCTTATCTGATACAGACTATCTAGCCGCATATTCCTTACCTTATAATTATTCCCAGGCATCAGACTGGATCCAGAAATGTTTAGTGAGCAGTACCCTTGTGCTTGGTAAGTGGTGTCATTGATGTCAGAAGTGACATGTACATTGCCAATATAGGCACCACCCCAGCGCGCTGACTTACGTTTCTTCTCGTGACTTTCCACACCTGGAGCGCAGAGCCACAAAGAACACTGATCACTGGTGTGGAAAACTAAGACCCTGAAAGGGAAATAGCCTTGATGACCCTAGAAATGTTTCACGGCAAGGATGGGTGGGTCGTTAGGTAATATGAGACTAGATAGAGTCAACACCAGATAAGGCTTTACCAAAGGTTAGCATCTTGTTCATCTGATAGAGACTACTAGCCACAGATTCCTTACCTTAAACTAGATACCCAAGCAATACCTAGCCAAAGGCTGGTCTGCAAAACAGTTTCACACTGAAAAATCGTGCAGGAACGAACAGGCAAAGTGCCAGTCCTGAAGGACCTAACTATCTAGGCAGTACTGCTTGGTGAAAGTTTGCAGAGAAGCCCACGTTGCTACCTGGCAGGTGGCCAGGACTGGTACTCCGTGCGCTAAAGCAGTGGTCGCAGCCTTAGCTCTGGTGGAATGAGAATGCAAACACTCAGTGGGTTGCTTCTTGTCATTTTCACAGCAGGTTTTAACACATAGCACGGTCCATCTAGAGATGGTCGATTTCTGCACAACCTTCCTCTTCTTGGCTCCAACATAACCTATGAGTAGTTGGTCATCCATCCAAAATTATTTTGTGCAGTCTAGGTACAACGACAATGCTCTTTTTGGGAGCAGTTGATGGAGCCCCTTGTCTACCTTAGAGGGATATGGCAGAGTATAAAAAGTAGGCAGGGTGATGGAATAGCCTACATTATAGGGAGTGACAACTTTTGGCAGAAAATAAGCTATAGTGCAAAGAACCAGCTTGTTTGGGAAGATGTTGAGGCACGGAGTCTTAGATAACAAAGGCTGGAGCTCACTGACCCTCTGGGTAGATGTTATGATCACTAGGAAGGCTGCATTAATGGTAAGGAGCCTGAGAGGACAGTTGTGTAGATTATCATACGAGCCACATCAGAAATATGAGTAAGAGATTGAGGTACCACTGAGGCATGATAAAGGGTAAAGGTGGGAATATATATTGGAGACCTTTCAAAAACCTATTTACAACAGGGAATTTGAACTGGGACGGCTAATAAGGCAACCGCAGAAAGGCTGAGATGGCAGAAAGATAGCCCTTTAAGGTGCCCAAAGCAGAGTCCTGCTGGGCAGGAGAAAGAATAAATAGAAGAACCTGAGAAATGGAAGCAGAAAGAGTATCTACTTCCTTTTCTGCACACCATGCCATGCTATAAAATGCTCCAGTGGCTGGCGTATACCGTGTTGGTGGAGGCACTCCTTGCTGCCAAGATAACCTTGCAGACATCGAGCTCAAGGCAGAAAGCTGTTAACTATCACCACTCAATTTCTACGCATGAAAGCGGAGCATTGACAGGTTCAGGTGGGGAAACCTCCCATGCTGCTGTGACCGAAGATCCTCCCGAAGAGGCAGCCTGATCGGAGTACCAAAGGCCATGTTGAACAGCTGGGGATAATAAATCCAGTACGGAGCCACAAGGATGTTTTGGGCCCGGTCGCTCCTGATCTTCTCGAGAACTCCGGGTAGGAATGGTATGGGCAGAAAGGCGTACAGGAGGCCTGAGTTCCACTTAAGACAAAGAGTGTCTCAGAGCAAGAGCTGTCTTGAAAACTCCTGCATACAAAAGTGCTGACTGCGCGTTCTCGGTGGTGGCGAATAGATCTAACCAAGGTTCTCCCCACTGCTGAAAGAGGCCTTGCACCACCTCTGGATGGAGACGCCATTCGTGATCCACTAGGAATCTTCAACTGAGTTTGTCTTCCCTGATGTTCAGAGAGCCCGCCAGGTGTTGAACCACCAGGGAAATGCCTCTCTCTTCAAGTCATGTCCATAGGCACAGGCCCTCCTGGCAAACGGTCCATGACCCCACCAGCCCCGTTTGTTGTAGTACCACATGGCGGTTGTGTTGTCCGTAAACCCCTGCACTTGATTGAAGGTAGGAAGGCTTTCAAAGTGAGCCGGATTGCTCTGAGCTCCAGCAGGTTGATATGGAGTCCAGATTCTGCCAGAGACCAGAGGCCTCTGATCTCCACCCCTTCCAGATGGCCGTCCCATACCAGTAGTGGTGCAGCTCACACTACTGTCATATCTGGTTGGGCAAGGGAGAGGAGTCCGCCGGTGACCAATTCTTAACCACCACTGCAGATCTTTTGCAGTTCCCTCCGAATTCTGGACCATGTCTGTGAGATTCCCCTGATGCTGCGCCCACCGGAACGTCAGGTCCCACTGCAGAGCCCACATATGCCAGCGGCCTTGTGTTACAAGTAGGATTCAGGAGGCCATGCAGCACAGCAGTCTCAGTCGCACCAAAACCCAGGATAGAGTCTGAAACATCGGATCATAGCCTGAAATACATGGACTCACCGTTTGGGCGAGTAAGCCCAAAAATGCACAGTGTCCAGATCACCTCGGATAAAAGCAAGAGTCTGATAGGGAGTCAGGTGTGACTTTGGCATGTTGATAGTGACCCCAAGCGAGTGCAGGAGGTCCCAGTTGTCTGGAGGTGGGAGACTACTACCTGGGGCGATCCCGCCTTCAACAGCCAGTAATAGAGACAGGGGTGGACTGGTTTCCCTGATCTCCGCAGATAAGATGCAACCACCGCCATCACCTTAATGAACACCGAGGGTTGCTGAAAAGGCCAAAAGGGAGCACAGCAAATTAATAGTGCTCAAGGCCCAGTGTGAACCACAGGTAATGCCTGTAGCCAGGCAAGACAAGTCCAACGCTACCAACCAGACTCCTGGGTTGAGCCAGACAGAACTTGAGCATCTGAGAGTATTTAGAATTTTTCCTTTCTCAGGAAGAAATTGAGAGGATGCATGCCTTTGATAGGACTAAGGCTTCTATCCTTTTAGGGCACCTGAAAGTAGTGGGAATAACAGCCACAACCTATGTCTGGCATCAGCACCCTCTCTATGGCTTTCTTGGCCAAGAGAACCACCACTTCCTAGTGGACTGAGAATGGTCCTCCGACAGCCTGCCGCAAGAGGGTTGAATGGGTGGCGGGGTAGTCACAAAGGTGAGAGAGTAGCCCCATCAGACAATCTGGAGAACCCAGTGGTCTGATGTTCGACCTCCAGTGGTGAAGGTGACGGCGCAGCCTGCCTCCCACTGGTTGCCCACGATGGTTCGGAGGGCAGAACTAAAGAGGCTTGGAATCTGCGGCTGTCGGAGGGTGCTGGACTGGTTGGACTTCGGTCTGCCTGGCCTACGGAGTCTGGGGGTACCGTGTCCCAGCTACGCAAAGGCTGGGGGGCTTGCGTGCTATGTTGGCTAGGAGGGTAAAGATGCAGCTGGAAGCCCCTTCTTTGGCCACGAAAGGAATGAAAGGCAGACTGAGGTCGACGGGGGTCATGGAGAGGCCCAAGGAGCTGGCCGTAGCTATGCTATCCTTGAAGCGCTTCTGCGCAGAGTACGCCTGGTCTCCGAAAAGACGGAAGCTAGCAAAAGGAATGTCCATAAGCGAAGCTTGCACAACACCTAGAAAGCCAGTTATCAACTAGGCATGGCGCTGTAAGGACATTGACAAAGGAACTACTCTGCCTAATGAGTCGTTCATGTGCAGCCCACATCTGATCATGAATTTGGCTGCATCTCTCCCATCTGCCATAGCCGGGGGGAGTATGGCTGAGGCCTCATCCGGAACCATGGGTAGCACCTACGCAACGTAATCCCACCAGCCTAAAACCCATGCTGAGTTCACAGACCACAGTGCCAGGCTGGTGGAAGAAAATATCTCCTTGCCTAAGGTGTCCAACCTCTTGGATTCCCTAGCCAACGGGGTGATAGGAGCTGGAGCAGGGTTTTCCGGGGTAGGGTGTTGCCTGAGTAAATATGGGCCCACTGGGGTGGGGAAATGACGGTGGGCAATTGTCTTGTTCACAGGAGCCCCAGTGCTAAGCTTGGACCAAGTCCTAAATAGGACATCCATAAGGACTTCATTAAAAGGGAGAAGCGATTCTGAGGGGGTCACTCCCCGCCTGAAGCACCTCTGTCAAGAAGTCAGTCTTGACTAACACTGAGGGCAGCCTGAGGGCCAGAACTCGGCTGCCCTTCTCACCATCATAGCAAAGGAGGCTCCCTCCTTCATAGCCATGGTAGAAGAAGAGACCATGCCAGTATCTGGGGAGGTGTCCAGTTCACTGGCGTCTGACAGTTCCACACACCAGTCTTTGTTGTGGGTCTAGGAGCAGATATTCTTCACGGTCCAGTGGCCCCTACCAATCTTTCCCAAGTCCTAGCTGTGGAAACAGAGCTCAGGCTTTGGTCTGGAGAGCAAGGTGCCAGTCAGTGCTGGAGTCGGGCAATGCCCCTCCGGCTCCGTATCGGTGTCTGGGATGAGAATGGGGATGGAGGTGCTGGGAGCGGCGACATACAGACGGACTTTGGGGCAGGTCGAGGTAGTACAACTGGCATCACTCCAGATCCATGTGTGGATTCAAGGGGCCTGACTGGCACCGAGGTGAACCCACCAGCCGGGAACCAGTAGGGGCCACTCCCAAACATGCAGGGCCCAAAGGTGCACCAGCAAGTGCTGGGCGCCGAAATATGAGGTGCTTGACCTCATAACATTTGCAGAGTTGGGCTGGGGTTGCTTAGGCTCCAGGGAACTTAGGGAGGCGCAGAGCCGGCCCAGGTGCAGGCTCAACCACAGAGCCAGGCTTTGAATGATGACAATCCCTAGTCTCATTGAATTACTTTGACGAACGGGGTGAAGTCTAAGATATCTCCGACGACTTACTCTCTTTCTTCTTGTGGAACTTACCCAAATGCCCAGACAACTTGGACTGCAACGAACATCGATGGCTCTTTAACTGATCCTGGGACCTTCCTCTCAACTGGGATCGAGACCGTCCTCACACGTTGAGCGGCAAGGAGCTTGAAGGACTGCTCCCCAAAGCCTCAGGGTGCATGGCACAGCATTCTACGCAGGTCTTTGTGTCGTGACATTTGTCGGTGGCAGGTGCCGCAGGGCTTTAAGCCAGCTTTCCTAGTGGACATCCCAACCACACCAGGATAAAGATCTAAAAACAAATTCAACAAAAATCAAAAAAGGTCAGTAAAAAAGTGGCTGAAGGCGTAGTTCTCTCCAGATCTGCGTTGACTGGAGCATAAAGAAAAGATCTGATGTCAGCACGCTGGGTCGCCTAGGTAGGCACCGCAGACCTCAATTCCGGCACAGATGATAGCGCAGATCCTATCAGAGCTGGACAACGTCACCTACCGGCGCATAGGGGTAGGGGTACTGCTCCAGCAACATTTCCGGTCCCAGCCTGACACCTGGGGATAATTCGAAGCTAAAGAATCTGCGGCAAGAAGTGCCTATCACATCAAGGCAATAAATACAAGATAACCTGTGTAAATCTTCTTGTTACCACAAGATGAACAAGGATTAAATCGAGATGACTTCTCTCTGTCAATCATGGTGACAGTTAGTTGTCAGAACAAAAGATCACAATAGTGCAGAAAATAGTAATCTTCCCTAAAAACACACAGTACCCAGGGTGCTGAAGATAGGGCTCGTTCAAACCCAGGGTAGACCAAAATAGTAACAATTTCAGGTTTACTGAAGCGTCAGAGCAGAGCTCTGCCAGGGGACTCCCTCACACAAGACTTGCAGTAGAAATCTGAGCTATTGTGGCCTCTAGGAGGAGCTGAAGAGCATAAGCGTCCACCTCATTGGTTCATGTTTGGTATCTTTTAAATGAGGTGGATGTGCTACTAAAGAGGCCATGTTGTTTCATGCCAATGGCCTTTTTACACTGCATACTGGTACACTGCATATTGTTACACTATTTACTGACGATGGGGAATTTTCCAAGCATGTGAATATATAAAAGATCCAATTTTGAAGAATTCAGTTTTTGGATGTCCGTAAGAAGGTTGCACTTTGATTCAGCACACAGAAGGGGCAACATTAGCACTGTACAGACCACAGCCATGAACATGAAAACTTCATCAGACATTAGGTCCGAAAGATGAAGGAAATTTACTTCAGGGGTGTTATTAAGGTCATTGGCATTTTGAATATCCATTAGAAATCATCATTTGTGTGAAAAGGAGGGAGGATATTACATGCCTCCGTATCATTCTTTTCCACGCACATCTGAATCCAAGCAGATTTCTTCCATGTGTACAAACCTCTCAGTTCTGGGGAGAGGATCAGCAAAGGAGGCCTTCAACTTTTCATAAGCCACCCAAATAATCTTTTATGGCTGAGGTGACAACAAAGGCAGTGTTAGAGATCACCTTGTAATCTGTGATGAAAACAAGTGTACCTGCTCACTTTGCCACTGGATTCAAGATAGCCTGGCTGATGAGGGTTATGAACCCGAAATCGGTCCCAGGATGCTTGTTTCCGGTCCAGGGAAGATATGGCTTGGCAGTTCAGGCTGGACTGTACCCATGAGGCACAGGGTCAGACTGATTTGCACATTGCCATGTCTGAACTGGGGTGGTGGAGTGAGCTAAAGAATGATGATGGATTAAACCCAGATCAGTTGACTGGGTGTGAGTGTTTGATTTGCTCAAATGCTCCGTCCTTTAGTATTGAAAACAAGTGCACTGGCCCCTTGGGCAGAGATGACTGCCGCAGAATTGATGTGGAGGATGGCGCCTGTAGAGGCATAAAGTCAGTTGTGTCGTGGTCAGAGCTAACAGAATTGAAAGCCTAAAGGTTCTGGGCCCACCCCTGGCAGCCATAAGTGGCTTTGGGGGATTAGGGGCAACCCTGAAGATATCGACCATGGCCTGCTGAAATGCCACAACCTGTGACTGGTCGACAAAAGGAGACAGAAACTCTGGTTTGAGGTTATTTTAAGAACCAGAATCAATATTGAGAAGGATGGCGAAGAGACTGGCACTAATGGCTTTCTCAACGTTTCCATAAGTGGGACCGTTTCATCGAAAAAGAAGAGGTCTTCTACTTTTTATGGTATTTTTTATACTTTATGCAGGACGACACATTGGAGGATCATTCCCTGTCAGTACATTTACCGGAGGAAGAGAATATGGACTGCTAGGGGTGTCCTTAGCCAGAAATAGTTTGGTTTCCTGCTCCCGGATGGCTTTCAATTGGATGGAAGTACAGGAGTACAGGAGATTATGTTCAAGCCCCAGACACCACTTGCAGGCCCCGGGACACCAGTGGGAAAAATACTTTAACCCTTACAGTTGTGGCCCAGTAGGCCCTGCTTGCCCCATGGACCGCTGATTGGAGTCTGATAATTAGTCCTCCTGGGGATTCGTCCCCCTATGAATATCCCTAGCTGCCAGATCCATGAAATTTCCCTCAAGTGGTTGCTCCTAGTGCCTCAGGTGGTGACGCCCAAATCCATTTTTGGCTCCTCCTGTCTAGAAAGGGATGAAACTTGCTTATACATGGTTGACCCGCCATGCTGGCTTCAGTTCCCATTTTTCAGTGAAGCACCAGTGCAGTCTCGGAGCTCTTTGGTGTCCAGGAAATTCTTCAAAATTAACCAGGCTTCTGCAGGAGAATGAGTCAAATTCACTTCCTGAAGTCTCAGAGTTTAAGCCTTGTTGACTACGTCGAAGGATAATTTCTCTGTCAGACAACCATAACATCTGCATGTGGTCTGATGCTTGACCATAATCTCTGATCCAACGACACCACTAGCAGAGCTGCAATTAAGCATCTGCTTGTGGGGCACACAGGCTGCTAGCAGGAACATACTTAAGCTTCAGTCAGGCCTACCCCATGGGCACACTGCTCCAGCGTGGTTAGGATGAGAATGAATGAGGACCGTCACGCTGACTGAACCGCAAGTCCTTTGGTCTACTTTCCTAGTGAGTTTGTCAGATGGATGATAGGCCAGAGTCAGTTACAGAAGTCCCTTCCATAATCCTCTCCTCCAGCAGGGTTGGCGCTTCTTTCCCTCTTTCATAGGCAGGATATCTTGGCACCAAGGATGTCCAGTAATTCCTCCTTTAGAACAGACTCCTGGCAATGTTCCCTCAACTCTGGGAAGTTGGCTGTCTGTGAGACACCAACCCTCAGCGGAGTAGTTGTCCCCAACTACTCAGCGGAGTACCACCTCCTAGGTAGAAGAGACCACAAATAGGAATAACGGTGGGTCTTGTGCTCCCATCATCATTCTGCTTTTATAGATGAAGAATGAGTGTTCCAGGTCTGCTTCCTTGTAACCAGTTTTGGTCAGTTCCCCTTTGATGTGTTCTTGGCAGGCCATTTTCAAGGCATGGGCTCTGTCTGAAAAAATGCTCTGCCCAGCAAGAGAGTCTCCAGGTAGAGTTTCCACCACCAAAGTACAAAGAGAATAAAAGTGGGTACACCCAGCTTTTATGCCCCCTCTTCACAGAGATCAGGAAGAGAGACGTGAATTGGTGCCCCTTCAAAGGGCCCCTTTCCCCAACCGCAGATACTGAATGCTCCACTCTGTACGCTCTGCCATCTAACTATGAGCAGCCGTAGTCAGAGTCATTTACAGACCAATGTATCAAGGGCGGCTTTGGCCATTCTATGGAAAGCCTATCCCTGCTTTTCTCATCATAGTGTCTTGCGCTTTCCCCTCCCATCTAACAGATGCCAACATCACACATATGCTGTCAGGAGAAAGAAACATTTCCTCCATCTAGGACTCTGGACCAGGCAGCTGGCTTCCAAAATGGAACTTGTAGACCTGTATCACTTGTACACGGCATACACTCACGTCTAGCACACACGCACAACACACACGGCCCCCCCTGGTCCCCCTAAGCGCCTTAAGACACTCATAGGTGAGTAGTTGTGCTTTACAAACCTTGATTGATTGACTGAAGAATTTCATACATCACTTTTTGTACGCTCTCATTGGTGAAACAGGTGAAGTGGCACTAGGGCATAGGACTGTGAAGGGACCACTGCATCACAATTATGACTGCCTTACAACAAGCAAAAGACACACAGATGATGGATGGAATGCAGAGCAAATCAAACATTCACCCCAGTCAAAAGATCTGGGTTAAATTAATCATTCTTTTGCTCACATGCCACCCCAGCCATATGCAAATCAGTCTTGACCCTGTGCCTCATGGGAACAGTCCATCCCTGGACCGGAAACAAGCATCCGGGGACCGGTTTCAGGGCATCATCCCTCATCAGCCAGGCTAGCTTGAATCCAGTGGCACTGTGAGCCCGGGACCCATGTCTTGGCATACCCGGCGCACTTAAGGTGAGAAAGCAAAAGACACACAGATTATGGACAGATAGCAGAGCAAATCAAACATTCACCCTCGGTCAAAAGATCTGAGTTAAATCCATTGTTCTTTTGCTCACCAGTGGCTTTGAAATTATCTCATAAGGCCCACCCACTGGGCTCAGCTCTACCACTCATGTTCCTCTAAGTCTTTTAATAAAGTTTTGGCGGGAGGCCCGACTGCAAAATATTTGGAGGTGGGCGGGTTCAAAGCAAAAAAGTTTGGAGACCTCTGCTCTAAAAGCAATACACTCCTATGCTTTCAATGGAAGGCTGAATATGGCTAGACATTTCAAAATCTAGGATGCTGTGTCACAGAGAATTAACAGTCAGAGTATATCATTTTGGAAAGGGTATGTTGGGATATATGTGGGTACATTTTATTATATCATAAATGAATAAAAACTATGTGGCTGATTTAGGTCATGGCAGGTCCACGACACAGTGTGCTTTTTTGGCAGTCTGTCCGCCCACCTACCAGGCGGTAAGCCCGCCTGATTTAGATGCTGGAGTGTAATGGCCGAGAAGTCCTGCCAAGACTTCGATCTCTGCCACTTCAGCAGGGTAGGCTGCAGCAGGCGGAGGAAGGACTCCAGCCAGAAATCCTGCCTCTATATCTGGTTCTGGCTAGTTTCAAAGGGAATTCCGACGGGAATAACTCCTACTTAGAGTTGGCGAAAAGGGACAAAAAGGGGTGAAAACTCAGATTTTTTCAGGGTGCAGGCTGCAATTTTTTTACTGTTCACCTTCGTCAAGGTATCTCCTGTCTTAGTGCACCTTGACCACAATGGATCAGCACCTCGTTTTGACGGACTCTAAGGTTAGTGTACTTGGTGTGTATGGGTATACAATGCATAGCGTGTGTATTTTGGCGGGTGCAGTGCAGAATGTTCCACATGGGGTCACTACATGTAACCTACAAACACAACAAATATGTGTTATACGTAAAAAATAAAATGACACTTACCTGTCTTCCAACCGCCACTGTCACCCCCCTGTCTTCACCTTGGACCATAGACCACCGCCAGCCCAATGGGAACATCCAAATTGGCTTGGCAATGGAGGGTGGGTTGCCAACACAGAAGACAGACACAGTCTTCTGTGTATCGCGTTTACATTTAAATACAGGCTGGTGGTTTAGACCGCCAAGATCTAAATCAGGCCCTATGCTTCGTTCTGGCACTTCAAAAAGGTTTCAAATATGCAATAGCAAAATATATATTTTGTATTTCAAATTTCCATTAGCTTCTATTCCCGCAGCGCAGTGACATTTGCTTGCTCACTTTGGTGCTGCCTCCAGACAGAGGATTTTCTATATGCATTTTCTCCAGTAAAACATACTGTATCAGATAGGAAATGCTTCTCATGTGACACACACACTTGTCCGTTGTACACCCATATACTTGTGAACAAGCCACAAACCTTTTATAAGCACTTGCATGGTTTTTTGTGCCAGTCAGAAAAACTCCTTCAAGTCCTTTTGAAAAACTATACTGTGAAATACATTATTTGTCCCATTTTTTTCAAAACTATTTTTGGGAGGGAAGTGAAAGGTGTGAGAAAAACGCCTTCGCGCCTAACTATGCCCTCCCAGACAGTGTGTGGCTGGAAGGATCTTTTCTGGCAGTGCAGTTAGCGGCCTGTCTAGCCTTGGGATAGTGTTAATTCCAATAACATTCTAATTGAAATAGTACACCAGCCTCAAATTTGACACTCTTTTGTGGCATAAGCAGGGAGGGTGCGACAATCATCTGTAATCCAGGTATGGATTAGTATATACTGTCAATAACAAGGGAAGCTTTCCTATAGTGCTAGAACGTTAGTAAATAATGCAAGTGGCATGGTCAGGTGGAATGCAAGTATTGAGTTCAGTCCCAGGAGCCATTCCCTCAAACCACAAACCCAAAATCCGATAGACAGGACGTCTACCCCGGTCCCCAAATCCAAAGCACTGATGTGTTGAACCTTACAGAGTTTGCAGTAAGAGGAAAAGACCCAGAGGCACTCTGGATCTAGAGATACATACTGGGGAAGATACACAGCTTAGCTACTAGATAGGAGAAAGCCTCAGTATTCCTTATGATGTAAGCATGACAGGCAAAAATAGATATCCTTGCTCTTACAGGGGAGATTTCTCCAGTATTGTCTGTGCATAGCTGTACTGTCAGCAACTTGAAGTAACAGTTTTCAGTCTTCCCACTAGAATTTGAAAGTGGCATTAAATGAAGAAGAGAGAGCCAAGACATAGAACTTTAGTGGCCTAGCATACGGCAACATTAAAGCAAAATATAGCAGTTTTCTGTGAATATATATATATATTCTGAAATGTTCTTAGTAGAAAGTGACTAACATCACATGCACTAAACAAAAAATGAAAACGGCTTGAACTGGCTAGAAAGTAAATAATAGAGATGGGGCTTTTACATATTATAAATTTAAGACCTATTTCCACAACAATTGGCAATAATGACGAAAAAGAAAGGTAAACTATTAACATTTTACTTGCAGCAAAGCTACCATAAATTGTCCCCTTCAACACACCAAAAAGCCTTTTTTTCCAATTACGGATGGCGATTAGTTGTAAGATTACAGCAAGAAAGCATAATTTGCAAATGTGTAACCCAAGTGATTACTGATTGAACAAATTAGTGCAAAGCAAAAACAAAAAGCCAAATTAAAAACAAATCTAGAGTATATGTAAAACATATTTCTTTGAATTAGAGGCTTTGGAATTGTGCAGACAGTGACTCACATGATACAGAGCCTGCTGCAACATAACTGGCCTTGGCAGCTCATGCCCCAAGCATGCAGTTACTGACTATCCAAAGAATAAATGATTGAAGCAGACTTTTGCCAATTGGTAAACACAGCAAAGATCCAAGATATGCACAAGATTTTTAAGAAAGCTTAGTTATATATTCAGCATATAATATATATAATGACTTAGTTTGCAGATGACTGTGCAACTAGAGCACCTTTAAGAGAAAAGTTTCAATAGTAAAGCAAAATGCATTATTTGCGTTTCTTTTTACTAACATATTACCCTTTTTTATGCATCTACATATTTATTTATTTTAAATCAGAAAATGCATAAGAATTCTTTACTGAAATCCATATTACCCGATCAAACCACTTTCTAAGATGAATGTTCTTTTAGTTTTAGCAGGTACAACAGAAACATGCCTACTGTAGAAGCAAATTCTCATACCATAATCTGCAGACAGTTTATAGATGTGGACATTTTACAGCGGAAGTCCGAGACTTGCTAAAAAGCTGTTGTCACTATTCATAGACACTTGTTACCTGATTGATATTTCAATTTATTAAAACTATTTGAAACTTGGGGACAAAAATATATGTGATGTCTTCTAAGTAGTTATTAGATACTTTCACAGAGCCTTGAATGAAAGATTAAATCAGAGAGAGTGACATTCTCAATCATTCAGAGAGGTGTGCATATTATTTTAAGCTCTAATATGTTTGTGTATTTTGATCTTACATCTACTATGGTGATTTACTTTGTACATATATGGAGTATTATTGTGTTTTTACATTATGATCATTGAATAGCATCAACATTTTGCTGATCAAATTGGCTTTGTTTCAGTGGTTTGAAACACTCTGGTGTCTGGTTTTGTTTCTGCACTTGTGCATGATCTTGGATTTAAATTTCCCTCCAGTTTCACCGATTACCAATACTGTAGTCAACAGAGATGATTGGGTAGAAGCAACATAGCGGCAAACTGCCCCATGCATGATGCTGTGCAATTCCATTCTTGCTGCATTCTTACATTACCTCGAGGTAAATGCTGAGGAAACATTCTCAGGCTCATCATACCCATATTCACCCAGATGTTAGACTGCTGCTGTCTGGTTGCAGGCTGCTGCCTCAAGAACAGTAGGTACCGGGGAAACAGCTCCAGTTCTGCCAGATTCGTTTTGCTGTTTTTGATGACCTAGAAAGGATTAAACGAAATTGGGTAGCTTGCTTGTAGATGAAAGAATATTGAGTTATCAGCTTTGTATAAGTCTCAGGAAAAAATAGGCTGCATTTCAGTTGTGGTCAAGTCAAAATTCTTTATTTTCAAGAAATAAATTCATACAGAAATATTGCACATTACCCAATTCATTGACATACACAATTACACATCATAAAATCACCGGTACATAGCACTGATCTGAATCAATTTGACCGAAATGTGCCACCAGACTAAGATGAATACAAAACAGTATACAAATTAAAATATCTTCTTGCTAAAAACTATTAACTAGTCAGCAGCCCATTATTCCAAACAATTTAAAATATTTGAAAGTGCAGCAGATTGACCAGCAGCGTGCAACTCATTTCGTCAACAAGAGAGCATTATAAGCTGTGCTGTGCAGAACCAAATTATCGCAATCCACACAGGTCTAATTTAGTCTAGCCTCGCTAACAAAACCACATTTCCCATATCAAGACCAATGTCATAATGAAGGCATCCTCCTAATCTAGTCTGCAACAGCCTTGTAATTTAAGAAATATCCCGTCGACCCTTAACAAGTATTGACGCAGGTCTGAGACACTGAGAGGAAGAAGACCTGCCATTATACGTTATAATTTTGTGCAGATATTGGCCAATAGCAATGGCTGCCTCCTGGAATCTAATGCCACATATCAAGTTGAAGCCCATTTCCCTCAACCATATCCCATATTTTTTTTTAAACGAGCTGGAGAATCATCTACCTTTCCTCAAGGAAAAATACACAATTCATCAATAGGTGGATCACGGAGTACTTTCTATCCCGCTTACATGGGCACTAACCACAGTTCTCTATGTATTTTTTCAGCCCTGCCATCCGCCATCCAGGGTCGATTCAAACCCTCAGCCACAGAATTAATTTAGCAGAAACCTATCTGGGATTTTATATAAAAATGGGAAAAGGTCCTTGCACTCCTGAGAAATTTGGAAGGGAATAAGTAAGCTCTTGTTCTGGAAATGCTGAAGGTTGCCTCCACAGACCATCGTCTAAGAGGTCCCATTTTGGACTGATTGGTAATGCCTCACCTGCTTTGTGGTGCATATCAAGGACTCCTGGGTGCTTCAAATTTAAGGACACATGGTTCAACCTTACCGGTTGATGAGTGACTTTATCTCAGGTAGAACGGACACTGATACATTTGTCACCGGTGACTCCAATATTAGTCAAAAAGTAAAAGGGCAAGGCTCTTGCATATGCCAGCAGTATAATTGAATAATAAAAAGTTCTCCGTGGAACTATACCCAGGAACAAAATGTCACGTGTCAGGAGGGCTATAAAATAGTGGAAATCCAGAAAGGTACAGAAATTAAACAAGTGACACAATTCAAGAATGCAATATCTACAGTTCTGAAGTATTTAAAAGGATTGAAAGACCAAATGACCAAACTGTGAAGGAAATAGAAAAGCACAATGACATCCTTAATTCAATCTGCCACAAGAACTATCAAAGTTGATCCCAGTTTTGCTTGATAAGAAATTCATAGTAAATTGAAGGGCAATACTATGCAATGCAAATCCAATGTTTTGCTGAATGATTTTGTACTATAAATGCATTAATATAGGATCACATTCACAACAGGGTGGCAAAATGCACTCTTTTATCCAAACACTCAGTCACGCTAGACCGTGAGGGAGAGTGGTTAGTTGCAAGAGTATTAAAGCTTGGCTTCACTTCACATTCAATGTTATAGTTGTTTAAGTGGTCTCTATAAGATCCAACATGTGGTGATAGCAGAGAAGCCCACAGCATACACTTGGTACAGGCAGTCGAGGTAGATGCTCAATATAATTCTGCTCGAGTAACAAGACAGCATGCATTGCACACAGCCAGCCACAGAAGACAACCTCAATATTGAAGTTCACCCACTGGCCTGAAAAGAAGGAGACTCAGCTATAGTAAACGCTCCTTAGAAAACTGTTGGGGTGACAGAGGAGTGTCCCACAGGCAACCAGAGTAAATATTTGACAGTGTCTACCCATGAGAAAGTGGAGAGGAATGCAGTGGCATGTATTGGTAACCAACTGAGGTTTAGCCCCATGGCATGGACTAGATACAGGCAGTCACTTAAAATGATCTAAAGAGAAAATTTTAGAAGTGACTGAGTGTAATCTACAAGCACACACATGAGAAATTAAACTATATTAAATCCCTCTAGATTCCACCCTGTATTGGCTCACAATGGGACAAACAATTGCAAGAAGTTTCATGTTGAAGTAATCTACCCCTGGCTCAGCACCCAAACTTATCAGCGACGCTGGAAAAAAACAGTCTGACACTCCTCGCAAAAGTGGGTATAACTAACAATGGGAGACTTTTACCCCAATGGCACCTTTATAACTCCAGATGACCCAACATATATAAGTAACCACACAATGCTATTTAGATTTGCTTATCATAGGTTGCGAGCAGCTGTGAGGGTCCACTATTCCACCTATCCAGCTGAACCCCCCCATATTGGAATCACTACAAACATTAATCGCAACTCCAAGTGACACTAATATAGTAGCACAACTCTACAAAAAGATACAGATGGAAATTGGTATGAACACAAACAAAGCCCGGGAAAAATGGAATGTACTACTGGAGACCCCATTGAATGATGACGATTGGAAATCGTGCTGTGCACTCACTGCACTATTTACACCCAATGGGAATCTTCATATTACCCATTATAAATATCTACACCAAGCCTATCATACTCCAATTAAACTATATAAATATGGGTTACGTGCCAATGCACACTGCAAAAGATGCAAACTAGATCAGGCTGACTTTGCACACTTAGCTTGGATCTGTGTTAAAATCAGACAATACTGGGGCAAAGTGAACGGTTTATTAGAAGAAATATTGATGTGCAAATTAAAATGTACACCGCAATTGTGTTTCTTGGGCCACCAAATACCTCTGAAATCCATTAAGCAAAAACTAACTGCGATAATGCTACTATTGGCAAAACGAAGAGTAGCAAAGCACTGGGGCAGAAAACAAACACCTACTGCAGAGCGATGTATAAAAGATGCTGTCTATTGTAGAGATAACTTTTTGCTATATGCTGAGGAACTGCCTACGGCTGCTAAACCATCTAACTTTTGGGAACCTCTAGCTATCTATTTGCAACAAAATCCTGATTTATTTAAAAAGTCTCCTTAATGAATGAAAATGTACTGTCACTGTTACACTATTATGATGTACAGAAGATCTATTGGTTTACACTAGACATCATATTGAATGTTAACAATGATGGTAATTTACCCGATATGTGTATTATATAATCTTATGAATGCATTGTACCAACTTAGAAGATAATAAAAAATAAAAAGTTTCATGTTGAAGTAATGGCCTTAATGCCACTAATGACACTAACACTGTTTCATCAAGATCTGACAGTGCCAGACTTATTTAAGACTTCACTTGCTAGGGTCCACCCCGGATAGAATGTAGAAGTAGCCCACTGCACACAATGGTTAAAGGCAGCCAGAAAAAAATGCCATAAAGTGTCCACCCATGAGCAACAGAGCAGCACCAAGCTCTACACTGGTTACAGACAGAATAAATGGCCAAAGAGTCAACCCATGAGTAATATAGGCACAGTATATGGTGTACCTTCATTACAAGCAGTCAAGATAAATATCCTCTGCACTCACCCAGGAGTGACAGAGAAGCAGCCAATAGGGTGCACCAGTTTATTTATTTTATTTATTTAATTTATATGGCGCGTTATAACCACAGGGGTCTCTAAGCGCTGTCTGTCCAGATTTACGTGATAAGATGTTACATTCACTTGAAACCAGCTGTGCACCTAAGATCTGCACCATGCTTGCTTAAACAATACAGTTTTTAGTTTTTTCCTGAAGGAAAGTAGATTACTTTCCTTCCTGAGCTCTGGATCCAGTTTGTTCCAAAAAGCTGGGAGCGTGTTGGAAAACGCACGGCCCCCCACCGTGGTCAATTTGAAGCGGGATTGGGACAGAAGAGTGGCGTCCGACGAACGCAAAGTCCTACCCGGTGTGTAGGGGGATAATCGGGATTTCAGGTATTTTGGTGCTTTGCCATACCGAGCCTTGTGAGCGATACACAGTCCTTTGAAGACAGTTCTCTGACGAATTGGGAGCCAGTGCAGCTCCTGCATCAGAGGAGAGGCATGAGCAGTCCTGGGTTTTTTGAATATCAGCCTAGCAGCATCATTCATCACTCCCTGTAATTTGTCCAGCAGCCGCTGTGGCAAACCTAAATATAAGGAGTTCCCGTAGTCCAGCCTTGCCAAAATTGTGGCTGAAACCACGTGTTTCAGAGTTGGGAATGAGAGTAGGGCAGAGATCTTCCTTAGTTGTCTTAGAAGGCCTATACAGGTGCCCACTACGGTGGTAACTTGTTTTTCCATGGACAATTTATTATCCACGTATAGGCCTAAGCTTTTAACTGCGACTGCCGGTTTTGGTGGTGCGCCCAGCTCTTTAGGCCAGAATTTCTCGCTCCAAGGGTTACCCGAGGTGGAAATGGGCAACACTTCCGTCTTATCCAGAGAGTTCTCGGACATCCAATTGACTGTAGTTTTCAGTATGTCCTGTAGCCTAGTGGATGCTCCCGGACCATCATCCAACCGGATGATTATCTGGGTGTCATCGGCATAGTTATACACTAGGCAATCCATCCTGTTCAGGAGGGCAATCAGTGGCTGCAGGTAGATGTTGAAGAGTAGGGGTGACAAGGCAGAGCCCTGTGGAACCCCACAGGTGATCGGGGCAGGGGTGGAAAGTAGGTCACCCAGCTGCACTCGTTGTGTCCTACCCTGCAAAAATGATGTAAGCCATGCATGTGCTGTACCCATGACGCCAAAGGATCTCAACCGCGACAGAAGCTGTTTGTGACACACGGTATCAAACGCCGCGGAGAGATCCAATAGTATCAGGGCGCTCGGTGTTTTTACATCGGCCCGCGTTCTTAGCTCATCTAGAATGGATAACATAACTAGTTCCGTGCTATGATTAGCACGGAACCCTGCCTGATTGGTCTCCAGCAGGTTGTTATTCTCTAGATGGTCCGATAGTAGAGCTAACACATGCTGCTCAACCACTTTAGCCAAAAAAGGCAACTGAGAGATGGGCCGGAAATTTTGCAGACATTTTGTGTCTGCACCAGGTTTCTTCAGTAAGGGGATCAGGCGAGCCTCCTTAAAAGCTAGAGGGATCTGTCCTGTGCGAAGAGAAGTGTTCAATAGATGCAGGACCTCTTCCTCTATTCCTGGCATTGCCACCTTGAGTATGTCTGGAGGGCAAGGGTCCACCAAGGAACCCGATTTAACTCGGCCTATGATTTTAAGTAATTCCTGTTTGGAGATAGGGGAGAACTCAACTAATGGTGGGATGTTTAACGGGGCAATAAGGTCCGGTAGGCGAGGACATTCGAGGGGTGCAGTTTCCGCAATTTCGTCCAAGATATCGGATATCTTTTTTACGAAGAAGTCTTGAAACCTCTGACAGTCCTCCTGAGTGAACTCGGGCCTTTGCTCTTTGTTCACCCTGAGCTCCGCCAGGACCCGAAAAATTTCTTTTTGCGGATTTCTTGCAGCAGCTATTCTTTCCTCGAAGAAGACAGCCTTTCTAGATTGTATGGCTAGTTTATACTGGGCTAAGGATGAGACATATTCTTGTTTGGAGATGGCGTCATATTTTTTACGCCAAGCCCGTTCTTTCTTCCTCACCCCACGTTTCATCTCCCTTAGGGAGTCATTATACCAAGGCGCCCCAGCTCCTCTCGCCACCTTCTTCATCCTGCGAAGAGGTGCCACCACATCAATGGCACTCCCCAGTTTATGCTGGAGGTGTCCACATAGAGCATCAACGTTGACATCCTGCTCTTTTGCTGAAGGGTGGTGTTCTAAGAGGTGAACCAATTTTTCCCCATCAAGATTTCTCCATTTGCGGGCCGTTATCCAGCCCTCCCCAGGTTTGGACAGGGGGCCCCTCAGTATGAGTCTACCCTTTATTAGAGAATGGTCAGACCAGGCACAGGGGAAAATTTCCGTAGTGCCCTGGACTGGCATGGTGGTCCAGACTAAGTCGAGCACATGACCTTTCTCATGTGTCGGTCCCTTGACCTGTTGAGTGAGACCTAAGGAGGAAACCGCCTCCTCAATCTGTAATGCTTGGCCTTCTTTGGGGGATTTTTCCCAATGATAATTGAAGTCCCCTAAGATCACCATTTTGTCATATCTTGTGCACAGGTCCTGGACCAATCTTAAGAAGAGAGTGGGGAAATCTGGCGACGCCCAGGGTGGCCGATATACCACCAAGAACACCACACAGACCGCTCCCCTCCTGAGCTTAACCCCCATAACCTCTGCTCCTCCAAGGGTTACAGAGAGGAACCTATCGGCACGGAGGCATGACTGATATAAAAGGGCTACTCCTCCTCCTCTCTTGGCTCCCTCCCTATTAAAATAAATAGCCAAATAGTTATCTGGAAGAGCCGCCACCAAATCCGGCGCTGAGCAATCCTCCAACCATGTTTCAGTGAGTGCGAGGACGTCTAACTCCCCGTCTTCCAGAAGTGTGAAAACCTCCAACCTATGGCTCTGCAAAGAGCGGGTATTCAATAGACCGTAGCTCAGGGTATGTATATTGGAAGAGCGCTGTCGCCCACTAATACTCCTGGGTGAGATCAGCAGGCCCTCGCAACCCAGCCGATATATAGTACCCGGCTCCAGATGGGATCTACCCAGGTTAAGCTGCAATAAGTCACCCCTTGAGTAGACCACAGTTACTGGCTACAAGACAAAAATGCCCTAAATGGTCCAACCAGGAGCAACAGAGTAGCAGCACACTACCTGTGTTGGTTACAGGCAACCAGAATAACAGACAAAGTCGCAGCACATGGCGTGCACTGGTTACAGGCAGTGAAATCAATGTGCCCCAAAACCATACGTGTTACTGTGAAGCGATCTAAAGGGCACATATTACAGGAATACTCAAAATGGACAAATGCAGACCTAAGGATGTCAATGAGAGGTCTGCAACTCTTCTTTGCCATCATGAGAAAAAAAATAAACAATTCATTTAAAATAAAACCGCATCAATCCAATTGGCAGGAGTAAGGTTAGTGCAGACTCCGCACATACCAACTCAACAGAACAACTTAGAGATCTAAAAGATTGATGCCAGAACTTTCACCTGAACAACTCATTACAGATTGCATGTGAGGCAAGAAAATATAAGAGATCATCGCAGCCACCGACGACATCCGGACCCTGCTCGACAAGGGGGAAACAGTGGCCCTCATCCTCCTGGACCTCTTTGCTGCGTTCGACACGGTCTGCCACCGCACCCTAGTCCAGCGCCTCAGCAACATCGGTATCCAAGAGAAGGCACTGGAGTGGATCATCTCGTTCCTCGCCGGAAGAACACAAAGAGTCCGCCTCCCCCCGTTTTGCTCCGAGGCCACCGAAGTCATCTGCGGCGTCCCGCAAGGATCTTCACTCAGCCCCACCCTCTTCAACATCTACATGAAACCTCTCGCAGCCATCGCACGCCAGCACAACCTCAACATCATCTCTTACGCCGTCGACACCCAGCTGATCCTCTCCCTCACCAGAGACCCCGACACCGCCAGAACCTGCCTACACGAAGGGATGAAAGACGTCGCCGAGTGGATGAAGGACAGCCGCCTGAAACTGAACTCGGACAAGACGGAAGTCCTCATCCTGGGATCTTCGCCCTCCGCCTGGGACGACTCCTGGTGGCCCCCAGCCCTGGGCACCGCACCCAAGCCAACCGACCAAGCACGCAACCTGGGCTTCATCCTGGACCCCTCCCTCTCGATGACCAGACAAGTCAACGCCGTCTCCTCATCGTGCTTCAACACCCTGCGTATGCTTCGCAAGATCTTCCGCTGGATCCCGACCGAGACCAGGAAGATTGTCACCCAGGCACTCGTCACCAGCCGACTGGACTACGGAAACGCCCTCTACGCCGGAACCACAGCCAAGCTACAGAAAAGACTCCAGCGCATCCAGAACGCATCCGCCCGACTCATCCTGGATGTCCCCCGACGCAGCCACATCTCCAGCCACCTGAGGAACCTGCACTGGCTCCCCGTCGACAAGAGGATCACGTTCCGGCTCCTCACCCACGCACACAAGTCTCTCCACGACCTGGGCTCCAAGTACCTCAACGACCGCCTGACCTTCTACACGCCCACCCGCCAGCTACGGTCCACCAGCCTCGCCCTCGCAGCCGTACCACCCATCCGAAGAGCCACCGCCGGAGGAAGATCCTTCTCTTACCTGGCTGCCAAGACTTGGAACTCCCTCCCCATCCACCTTCGGCTGACCCAGGACCATCTCGCCTTCAGGAAACAACTCAAGACCTGGCTGTTCGAGCAGTAGCATACCCCTCCCCCCAAGCGCCTTGAGACCCTCCCGGGTGAGTAGTGCGCTATACAAATGGCATGATTGATTGATTGATTGATTGAGATTAACCTGAGAACCAAAGTCTCCTTTCAGTAAAGGTTAATTTAGGACAGACTAGTCCCTTACTCTTTGTAGTACAGTGTATAGAAATTAGGTATCAAAGAAGCAGACAAGAAATTCGATTGTAAGGTTCTTTATGGCTGCTTTGAACACTCACCTCTTGAATTTTGCTCAACTGAGAACTTTACTGAACTTCAGAACTTACCTGAGGTAGGTGGACAAGTTATATACCTTCTGTTACACCTTATCTGGTAGAGACATGAGCTATCCGCGGATTACTTACCATCGAATTTCCCAGGCGTCAGACTGGATCCGGAAGATTTTGCTTCAAGTGATAACCTTGGGCGCAGGTAGGTAGCGTTGGTCGGCTCCGCGTGACGTCATTGGCGTCGTCTCTGCCGTGGCGATGTCCGCGTCACTTACAAAGGCGCCACTTCAGTGTGCTGATGTCAGCTATTTTCCACGGCAGAAGCGCGGAGCTATTGGCATTGGTGGGTTCTGAACAACTAGGGCCCTGAAAGGGAACAGACCTGACCCTAAATATGTGTCCGCAGAGTGGGAAGGATTAGTGCGTCGGTAAGGAATCTGCTGCTTGATCTCGTCTCTACCAGATAAGGCATTATCGAAGGTAAGTAACTTCTGATAGAGACATCTAGCCTGCAGATTCCTTACCTTTGAATAGATACCCAAGCAATACCATTCTCGGAGGAGGGACTACGGACAAGTTTTGACCAGGAATCCCTGCAGGACAGAGCGGCCAAAAAGGCTGTCCTTGCGGACTTGGCTCTACAGGCAGTAGTGCTTGGTGAACGTGTGCAGTGATGCCCACAATGCTGCCTGAGAATTGTCGAGGACTGGCACTCCACAATGCAATGCCGTGGTAGCAGCCCTAACTCTGGTAGTATGACCCCTTGAGCCTTCAGGAGGCTGCTTTTTTGCCAGAACGTAGCAGATTTTAATGCAAAAAGATGACCCATGGAGAGACCATCCTTTTCTGCACCACAAGACTCTTCTTCACTCCCATGTACCCCACGAAGATTTGGTCATCTACCAGCCACTCTATTGTGCGGTCAAGGTAGAACTTAAATGCTCTTTTTAGGTCCAGACGGTGGAGTTGATCCTCTTCTTTAGACGGGTGCGGATGAGTGTACAAATTGGGAAAGGTGACAGATTGCCCCATGTGGAATGGTGTTAATACGTTTGGTAAGAAAGAGGCCCTAGAGCGAAGCACCAACTTATAAGGGAAGATGGTCAGGTATGGAAGCTTAGATTACAGTCTGCAATTCGCTCACCCTCCTGGCAGACGTTATTGCCACTAAAAAGACTGTTTTGATGGTAAGCAGCCGGAGGGGGCAGTTGTGAAGAGGTTCGAATGGAGCACACAAGGAAGATGAGAACAAAATTAAGGTCCCACTGAAGCATGATGAATAAGGCAGGGGGAAACATGTACAGGCCCCTTAAGAAATCTGTTTAAAATATGGCATTTAAATAAAGATTGTTGGTCTGGCAGCCTCAAGAATGCAGACAGGGCCAAAGATACCCTTTTGAGAGTGCCCAGAGAAGCGCCCTACATGGCAAGGGTCAAAATAAAGGGGGCGTGGCTTGGATGCCGAAGGGACTGGCAGCGTGAGCCCGGAGCTCCGCGCCCGATCCCCGCGAACATCCTGAAAACGGGGGCGTTCTCCCACGTTAACAACACTGCCGAGGCGCTACTCCTCGTCAGAGGGGCGGGGGCACCCCGGGAATCATCGGGGGTGCCTCTCCGCCAGCAAACAAAACTGTAAGAAGGGCCGCCTGGCCAGGAGATGGGGCGACCCAAGATGGCGGTGGAGGCTGCGACCGGAGACTGCGAGCGCTGACGAGCCGACCGGGGGAGGCCTGACGGGGAACCGGATCTGGGGAGTGAAGCGGAGCTACGGAAGGTGTCCCTGGGTCTGCGCTGCGAACTGTGAACGCCTACCCCAGCGGCGAGGCTCGCACTGACGGCAAGCTTGCAGACGCGGAACCCCACAAGATGGCGGCCGCAGCGCGAACTGGCCATTGAAGGAGATCCTAGGGCCTGCCGCGACCGAGACGATTCGCGGGGACTCCCCTATAGCGGTGGCTAGCCTGACTGCCATTGGGCTGCGAGGAGGCTGACCTGTCTTCCCTGCCCGCTGGATGCACCCACGAGTACGAGGATCGGAGTGCTGTGCACCGGCAGATGAAGAGGTGAGCGTCGGGGGAGCGGAAGGCTGGCTAGGTGGAGGGAAGCTCCGGGTCGGCAGAGGGGGGCCGCGGAGTGAAAAAGGAGCATCGGCACCCAGACCACGAGAAGAAGTGCAGACCGCCACGAGAGGTGGGAAGCGCCTCGGCTTCCGACGGCAGGCTGCCTGGACGGGGGGCTGCGAGCAACTGCACATAGGAGCTGTCTGACTCCCATTGCTCTGGGGAGGACGGCCGTGGCTTGGCGCCTGCTGGGCACAGCGGGAGAAGTGGATGGGCCCTAACAGATACCACGTGTGCAGATCGCGATAGCAAGGCCCCCACGCGGAAAGCGATCGGGAAGGGGGGACGCAGCGCATCTTTGAACTGGAAAGAGCTGGGACCCGTGCTGCAGAGTGGACGCACCCCTGGTGAATACGGCTGGCCGAGGGGAGTGGAGGGTCGCAGTAGAAGGAATGGTGAGCCCTGCTGTGCTACAGGGCGACTGCTGTCGGGGGGCCTATTGAGGCGCTGAAGTCCGAGCTGGGAAATTCAGGGCACTACTGGGAGGAGCCCTGTGCCCCTGACCCTTGAGAGTGGTGCGAGAAGTGAAGTAGGAGCAGGGGCGGCTGCGTTCCGGGGAGCTACCGCACCACTGAGGCTACCTGACCCGGATGTGCTGACTCGGTGAGTGGACCGCAGCCGCGCTGCAGCTCCGGATTGGGAGAACACCGGCCCGGGGAGGACGCTGAGCGCTCACCCCTGCGGGGGTTGCCCGAGACCCGTTGGGGCTGGAGGACGACACGAGCGGCTGGCGTGGAGGTATGATGGGGAAACCCAGGGGCAAGCAAGAGGGAGCCACCGGCTCTGAGCCGCCGGAAAGTGTTATGCCGGGCCCTGCGGATCTGCAGCAGCTCCAGGACCGCATTCTGGAGGCAATAGCGGCAACGAAGGAGGCACTACAGCAGGACATTGCGCAGGTGGCAACGGGGCTGGGGATCCTCCGTGCGGACCACGCTAAACTGAAAGACAGAGTCAAAGACACGGAGACTGCCTTGCAGGAGCTGGTCCCGGCTCATAAATCGGCGTAGGGGAAGCTGGCGGACGCACTGGACAGGATACAAGCGCTTGAAAGACTAGCAGAGGACGCCGAAAGTCGCAGCAGGCGCAACAACGTCCGCCTGGTGGGCCTGCCGGAAAAGAAGGAGGGTGGAGATATGGTCGGATACTTGGACGATTAGTTCCGTTCGGTAGTGGGTCCTGAGGGACTATCTCCCTTCTTCACTCTGAAGCGGGCGCACCAGGTCCCGGCCAGACCTCCCAAGCCGGGCCTCTCCCCCCCCGACCGGTGGTGATCAAGTTGCTGCATTATAGGGACAGCGACTTGCGGCTCCAGAGGGCCAGGGATGCGGGCCAATTTCAAGTGGACAATTGTAACGTGACACTGTTCCCTGATTACACTATGGAGACCCAGAAACTGCGTGCTTCTTTCTTATCCATCAAACGAGAGCTAAGAGCCGAAGGTATCCGATACTCCCCACTTTTTCCGGCGAAGCTTAGAGTAGTAGTGGATGACAAAACACACTTTTCCCCCACATCGGCCGACACCTGGACGTGGTGGGAGACGTATAAAGCTGGAACGGACGGAGCGAGATTCAGGGAGGAGGAGCGCTGCCGGCCGCCGGAGCGCAGGTCAAAGAGGCTCCGCGGGCGCAGACGAGGATCTCGAAAACCCACGGGGTCTCAGACGGATGAAGAGAGGAGGGCGGCACTGCAGGCAGTGGTGGATCTGGCGGGAACTGATGCGGCCTGCATGCCCCGAGGCACGGACTCGCAAGCCATCGCCACGGGATCCGAAACAGACCTGTCTGATGTTAACAGCGCTAAGGGACCGATAGTAACACCGCAGACATCGGATGAAATTGTGGGACCCTGAAGCGGACGCTGGTCGAGGGAGCCACTGGTGGTAACTGGGGGGGGCCTTTTTCCCTAAACAGACACATACTGTATAGCAAACCTGAAGGGGAGGACTGCATGCAATCATGAGGGGATTACAGGGCTGGGGGATGGGACTGTAGTAACCGCCTTCAGGCCCAAGTTACACCCTATTAGCCCCTAAGGCTACCGCGGTGTCGACTGCGGTTTAGAGAGAAGTTGAACTGTTTGCTTCTGGAGTTTGGATGGGAACTGATGCTTTGAAATTGGGACCTGTTCTGGGGGCGAGGGAGAGGAGGGCAGTTGGGGATGCTTTCCGTGGGAGTTTAACTGGGGCTGTTCGGGGTGGGAAATGCGAAAAAGAGGAGAGAACCCTCCTGAAGTTCTGTTGGGTAGAAACCGCCGCCTGCGCTGGGGCCCGTAACTGTACTGCACTGCACTGACCCACAATGGGGATATGGCTAGTTCAGGAACTTTGGGATGTATGACCTGGAATGTGAGAGGGCTGCACACTATGGTGCGAAGGCATAGGGTTCACGCTTATCTGGTTCAGGGAGGAATCCACATAGCGTTCCTACAGGAAACACACCTGACGAAACAGGAGGGGGTGGCGCTGCAGCGTAGATGGAGGGCAGGTGTTTAATACCACGTACTCCGCATATGCAAGGGGCGTACTAGTCTGGGTCAGAGCAGGCACTCCATTCCAAGTGATCAGGCAAATTGCAGACCCTGAAGGCCGCTACGTAGCTGTGGAGGGCAAACTTAGAGGCCGAGACATAGTCTTATGTAGCGTGTATGCACCCAACACTGATCAATTATTTTACTTAACGAGACTTTTTGGTGCGCTTGCGACATACTTAGCGGGCCCTAATATGCTGGGAGGGGACTTTCCGTGATGGATGTAGACTTGGATAGATCCCACCCACCGCTCAGAGATTTCCCGGTGCACTGACTGGTAAAGGGCAGGCTTAACTGGCAGGAGAGGTGGGAATTATTAGACGCTTGGCGAGCACAACATCCGACTGCGCGGGACTACTCATATTTTTCTAGTTTACATGACCTCCATGTCGGACTCAACACGATTTTGTGCTCCCCACTAGTGCTGCCGGCCGTTGCGCGCACTGAGTACCTTACCCGCACGCTCGCTGACCATAACCCCATGTTACTGACGCTAGACTGGATGACTGAGATATCGTGGGTCCCAACCTGGCAACTACGCCCGGACGCGCTAGACGACCCACTACTCAGAGGCGCTCGAGGAAGGGATCACGCATTATTTTGCTGAGAATGAGGGCACTACCGCATCCAGAGCGATGGAGTGGAATGCCTTCAAGGTAGTAATCCGAGGACGATGTATAGGAAAATTTGCAGGGGTACGCAGGACTCTGTTGGACGACCTTGCTAAGGCGGAGAAACGGCTGCGCGAGGCGGAAATGGCACGGCCAGGCCACCTGGAGCTCCAAGAAGTTGTTAGTGCAGCCAGGGAGGCAGTAGCAGGCGAGGTGGAACGCCTCCGCAGTTTCGACCACAAGGCCTACCTGCTGCGGGCGCATGCGTAAGGGGACAAGGCGGGGACCCTCCTAGCATGGTTAGCTAACCCTGACAAGCGCAGTCCCCCGATCCTAGCGCTGGAGGAGGAGGGAGGTGATACACTCTACACCCAGAAAGAGATATTGAACAGCTTCCACAGCTACTATGAAACTCTAGATAGCAGCACTTTGGAGAGCCAGGACTGTGCCATTGACACTTTTCTCGGGGGGCTCCAACTACCGCAATTGGACCAAGAGCAGGCTGATGCCTTGGGCAGGGATGTCGATGTAGGGGAAATCAGGAGCGCGGTGAAAAAAATGGCCCGCAATAAAACCCCGGGCCTAGACGGCCTGCCCATAGAATTTTACAGTAAATATCTAGACCTGCTCGCCCCGCGCCTCCAAATAGTGTACAATGAGGCCAAGATCATTGGTCGGTTGCCCCGATCCATGTGTGAGGCTCTCGTAATTCCCTTTCTGAAACCGGGTAGGGAGAGCAGTAGTCCGGCTTCTTATTGGCCTTTATCTATGCTGACCACCGACTACAAAATTTTAAGCACCATATTGGCGACCAGGCTGCTGCTGTACATGACTGAATTAGTCCATACTGACCAGTCTGGATTTATCCCCACGCGCAATACTACCATGAATATTCGGAGACTCATAGGCCTACTGGATGATCCACTTCCGGAAACCCGGATGCCTTTGGTATTATCGAACAAGTTACTTACCTTCGGTAACGATATATCTGTAAGAAACAGTAGTTAGTATTAGATTCCTTACCTTAGAATAACCCCAGGCGTCAGTCTGGATCCGGAAACTTTTGCGTAGCAGTACCCCTGCGCGTCGGTAGGCGTCGTCTGCAGGCGTCCCCTGCGGCTCCGCGTCGTCGGCGTCGTGCGCCGTGATGACGTCGCTGGAGTATATAGACGCCGCCTCCGCGCGCTGACGTCAGTTCTTTGCACACAGCTTATCCGCGCCAGAACACGCAGAGCCATGTGAGAACTAACACTGGTGCCATTTGAAACTAGGGCCCTGAAAGGGATGTCCTTAACCCTAGGTATCAGTTCGCAGAACGGGGAGGACGGGTGGGGCGGTAAGGAATCTAATACTAACTACTGTTTCTTACAGATATATCGTTACCGAAGGTAAGTAACTTGTTCATCTGAAAGAAACAGGTTAGTATTAGATTCCTTACCTTAGAATAGATACCCCAGCAATACCAACCCCGGTGGTGGGTCTGCGAACCAATACAACCTACACCAGAAAGTCCTGGAGGACCGAACGGCCAAAGAAGCCATCCCTCCGGACTTGACTGTCCAGGCAGTAGTGCCTCGCAAAGGTGTGCAGCGAGGCCCACGTAGCCGCCTGGCAAATGTCCTGCAAAGGGACTCCCCGGCCCAAGGCAGTAGTAGCCGCCGTAGCCCGAGTGGAATGGGCCCTCAGCCCAACAGGAGGCTCCTTCCGAGCCAAAGAGTAGCATGCTTTGATGCACAGGACGACCCACCGAGAGATGGTTCGTTTCTGTACCGCCCTTCCCTTCTTCTCACCCACGTAGCCAACAAACAGTTGGTCATCCACCCGGAACTGGCGTGTGCGATCCATGTAAAATGAAAGCGCACGTTTTGGGTCCAGACGATGGAGCCGCTCTTCATCCTTTGAAGGATGCGGAGGCGGGAAGAAGGAAGGCAAGGTGATGGACTGCCCAATGTGAAAAGCAGAGACTACCTTGGGCAGGAAAGAAGGTCTAGTCCGAAGAACCACCTTGTCAGGATGAACAGACAAGAAAGGAGGTTTAATAGAAAGGGCCTGGAGCTCACTCACTCTCCTGGCAGAGGTGATGGCAACCAGGAAGGCCGTCTTTAAAGTGAGAAGACGGAGAGGACAGGAATGAAGAGGCTCAAAGGGAGCACACATCAGGAAAGTCAGAACCAGGTTCAAGTCCCACTGAGGCATCACGAACGGAGCAGGTGGATACATGTGCGTGATGCCTTTCAAGAATCGTAATACAATAGGGGACTTGAATAAAGATGGCTGATCAGGTAGCCTTAAGAAGGCGGAAAGGGCAGAAAGATAGCCCTTGATAGTGCCCAGAGCAGAGCCCTGCTGGGCAAGGGAAAGAAGGAAGAGGAGAACCTCAGACAGAGGGGCAGAAAGGGGGTCCACAGCCTTTGCTGTGCACCATGCCACAAATCTGTTCCACCGGCAGGCGTATACCGACTTTGTGGAGGGACGCCTGGCTGCCAGAATAACATCACAGACTTCAGGAGGCAAGTCAAATGGCCTCAACTGTCGCCGCTCAATCCCCAAGCATGGAGGTGGAGACTGGACAGGTTCGGGTGGAGGACCGTCCCCTGCTGCTGCGACAGAAGGTCCTCCTGAAGGGGCAGGCGGATCGAGGGACCGACTGTCATGCTGAGTAGCTCGGGATACCAGTACCTTCGAGCCCAGTCCGGAGCCACAAGGATAACTTGGGCCCGGTCGCGCCTGATCTTCTTCAGCACTCTGGGCAGAAGTGGTATAGGCGGAAAGGCGTACAACAGACCGCAACTCCACTCGCGCCGAAAGGCGTCGCCGAGCGAGTGCCGTCTTGGAAACTCCAACGCGCAGAACTGATGACATTGCGCGTTCTCTTCTGTGGCGAATAGATCTAACCAAGGCTCTCCCCATTGCTGAAAGAGGCCTTTCGCCACGTCCGAGTTCAGACGCCATTCGTGATCCACCGAGCACCGACGGCTGAGTTCGTCCGCCCTGGCGTTCAGAGAACCTGCCAGGTGTTGAACCGTCAGAGTCACGCCCTGACGTTCCAGCCATTGCCAGAGACGCAGAGCCTCCTGGCAAAGGGTCCACGACCCCACACCGCCCTGTTTGTTGCAGTACCACATGGCGGTGGTGTTGTCCGTGAACACCTGCACTACACTCCCGTTGACAAAGGGGAGGAATGCCTTCAGTGCTAGGCGAATCGCCCGTAGCTCCAACATGTTGATATGGAGCCGGGACTCCGCCGGAGACCAGATGCCTCTGATCTCCGCCTCTCCCAAGTGGCCACCCCAGCCCTGGAGGGACGCGTCCGTCACAACCACGTGCTCCGGTTGGGGAAGGGAGAGGGATCTGCCTCTGACCCAATCGCGGTCCGTAAGCCACCACTGCAACTGTCTCGCAGTGCCCTCCGAGATCAGGACATGGTCGGATAGGTTGCCCTGATGCTGGGCCCACTGAAACTTCAGGTCCCACTGCAGAGCCCGCATCCGCCACCTGGCGTGATGCACCAGTAGGATGCAGGAGGCCATCAGCCCCAGAAGCCGCAGCGTCAACCTGACCGAAACCCGGGATAACGGCTGAAAGATGGGAATCAGAGCCTGAATATCCCAGACCCGCCGTTCCGGGGGATAAACCCGAAACTGCGCCGAGTCGAGAACCGCTCCGATGAAAAGGAGCTTTTGAGAGGGACACAGGTGTGATTTCGGCACATTGATGGAAAACCCCAGCTCGTGCAGGAGGTCTGCCGTCATCTGAAGGTGGTGGACGACTGTCTGGGGCGAGCCCGCCTTCAACAACCAGTCGTCGAGGTAGGGGAAGACTGACACCCCTAACCGGCGCAGATGAGCTGCGACCACCGCCATCACTTTCGTGAACACCCGTGGGGCGCTGGTAAGGCCGAAGGGGAGCACGATAAACTGAAAGTGCTCGTGGCCTACCGTGAACCGCAGGTAACGCCGGTGGGCCGGCAGGACGGGGATGTGAAAATACGCATCCTGCAAGTCCAACGCTACCATCCAGTCTTGTGGGTCTAGAGCAGCCAAGACCTGAGCCAAAGTCAACATCTTGAACTTCTCCTTCCGGAGGAAGCCGTTGACGTTCCGTAGGTCCAAGATAGGACGCAGGCCTCCTTTGTCCTTCTTGGGCACCAGAAAGTAGTGGGAGTAGCAACCACACCCTACTTCTGGCCCAGGAACGCGCTCGATGGCCCCCTTGGCCAAGAGGGCCGTAACTTCCTCCTGCAGAAGTGTCAAGTGGTCCCCCGACACACGGTGGTTCTGCGGTGGCATGGCTGGAGGAGTGGACTCGAAGGGGAGGGCATAGCCCCTTCGGACAAGCTGCAGCACCCACCTGTCCGATGTTATCGCGCGCCAGCGGGAGTGGTGATGGCGAACCCTGCCACCCACTGGCGTCACGTGAGCCCGAAAGCTCGGACTAGGAAGGCTTGGACGCAGCAGCGGAGGGAGGCGTGGACTGACCACGCCGCTGGCCTCTACCGCCACCACGGCGGAAATCACGGCCGCCACCGCGCTGGGGAGCGCTCTGCGTCGCGTGGCTGGCAGCACGTGTGGGACCTCCCCTCCCTTGGCCACGAAAGGGCCGAAACGAACCCGTCTGCTGGCGCTGGGTCGAAAGACCCAAGGACTTGGCCGTGACCCTGGAGTCCTTGAAGCGCTCCAGCGCGTGGTCCGCTTTGTCACCAAACAGGCGACTGCCATCAAATGGCATGTCCATGAGTGAATTTTGGACATCTGGCGAGAAGTTGGCAGATCTCAGCCAAGCATGGCGACGAATCGCCACCGTTGTGGACATCGCCCGACCCAGCGAGTCGGTCGTGTCAAGACCACAACGGATCGAGTACCGCGCCGCATCCCGGCCTTCAACTAAGGCCCGGGTGAGCTTGTCCCGCACCTCCTGGGGGCATTGCGGCAGACACTCCTCGACCGTATCCCACAGGGAGTGGGTGTAGCGGCCCAAGAGGCACGCGGTATTACAAGACCGCAGTCCAGCGCTCAAAGAGGAAAAGACCTTTTTACCAAATTGGTCATACCGCTTTGATTCCCGATCGGGCGGAGCCGACGGAAATGCGGACTGCGAAGTGGAGGCCTGGATCACCAGACTCTCCGGGGAGGGATGGGTGGATAAAAAGGCAGGGTCGTCCGAGCATGGACGGTGACGCCTTGCAACATTCCGGTCAACCGGCGCACCAGAAGCGGGCCTGGACCAGGTGCCCAAAAGGACATCCGTCAGGGCCTCATTAAACGGCAGCAGAGGCTCCTGGGGGCATGACTGCGGTTTAAACACTTCGGTCAGAATGTTCGGTTTGACCTTCGCAACGGGGAGCTCAAGGTGCAAGGCCTTGGCAGCCCTCATCTGGACCACCGAATAGGCAGCACCTGCCTCAGACGCCACAGGGGACGGGGAGACAAACCCAGGGTTGGGCGACTCGTCCAGGCCACTGGCATCACCCAGATCACCTACCCAGTCCACATCATACTGGCAGGCACGGGATAGAGGGTCCTCAGACCCCTCCCAACCCTCTCCATACTCATCCTCATCATACCCATATTCTGGGTCGACGATATAGACATCGGGGTCAACGGGCCCCATCGGCGTCGGATCCGGCGTCGGCCGACGCCGGTCCGACTCCGCGTCCGGAGTCGGGGAGGAAATGGGGGTGGCGCCGCGCGGCGTCGGTGCCGGGGACCCGACGCCGGCCGGAGCCGACGGCGGAGTCGCTGCACCACGCGGGGGCGGTACCACGGGTAGGCCCACAGGAACCGACGCCGGAGAGGCCGGGAGACCAGCCCGCGACGAACCAGAGGGAACCGCCGGGGCCGGAGCCACCGGCGGCGTCGGGGCAGGAGCACCCGAACCACTCGGGCCCCCAGACGGGACCGACGGGCCCGCAGGCGCCGTAGGCCCCGCCGGAGGAGACCTCGCCCTCATAGCAATGAGGAAGGCCTCGATCTCCTCACGCGACGCGCCTTCCCCAGGGACCGACGGGTATGGGGTAGACGGCGTCGGCGACCCACGCGGGGCCGCGGGGGTGGGGTCACCCAAGCCCCCGGCCGCATCACGCGGGCGGCGGGGGGAGTCGGGGGTGCGATGGCGACGCCCCGACTTCTTGTGCTTACCTGACGAACCGGAGGAATGGTGGCGACTCCCGGAGCGCCCATGGCGGCTCCGCGATCGTTCCCTCGACCGCTCCCTCGACCTCCGACCGGACCGGGACCGCTCTCGACGCGGGGCCGACACCCGGAGCTCGAGAAGCTTGCGGGACCGCTCCCGCCTAGCTTTTCCAGTCAAGGCCCGACAGTCGACGCAGGACTCCACGTCGTGGTCCGCGCCCAGACACCGGAGGCAGAGTCGATGGTGGTCGGTGACCGACATCATGCGGTCGCACTCGTCGCAACTCTTAAATCCAGGCATCCTACCGGCACCGTAGAAAGATTTAGTTTTTACAAACACTTGGTCAAAAGACCGGAGTACTGCTCTTCGGATCTGCGCTAACTGGCGGGGAAAAAAGAAGAACTGACGTCAGCGCGCGGAGGCGGCGTCTATATACTCCAGCGACGTCATCACGGCGCACGACGCCGACGACGCGGAGCCGCAGGGGACGCCTGCAGACGACGCCTACCGACGCGCAGGGGTACTGCTACGCAAAAGTTTCCGGATCCAGACTGACGCCTGGGGTTATTCTAAGGTAAGGAATCTAATACTAACCTGTTTCTTTCAGATTGTAGATATAGAGAAGGCATTCGATAGCTTGGAGTGGGAGTACCTGTATAAGGTCATGGTGCGATTCGGCATTGGTGACAGCTATATCTGTTGGACGAGGGTGCTGTATGCATCGGCGGTGGCGAGGATACGAGTGGGCCCCCTCATTTCGCACCAATACCCGGTGGGACGGGGCACCCGGCAAGGCAGCTCCCTATCCCCACTGCTGTTTGCCCTGGCAATAGAACCCTTAGCAGCTGAAATCAGAACGGGTAATCACTATGGAGGCATAGCTAGCAGGAGGGGGACACAGTTCATCTCGCTTTACGCAGATGACCTCCTCCTATTCCTCGAAAACGCAGAGGAAGCATTGAAAGGCGCGGAGAGACTGCTATCACTCTTTGGCAGGCTCTCAGGGCTGAAAGTCAATTGGTCCAAGACTTGCCTGTTCCCTCTGTGGCAGGGAGTAGCGCGGCCCGACAACTGTCCGTCACTCAAATGGGAGTCCACCTGCCTGAAATATCTCGGAGTACATGTGTATCACACAGCGGCGGACATACTGGAGGGCAACGTGGGCCGCTGTCTCCGGGCATTGAAGGGAAGTATGTCCTTCTGGTCCACCCTACCACTGTCGGTTACGGGCCGCATTTCATTATTAAAAATGATTATGTTACCAACCACGCCTTCTCTACTACTTTCGGACGCTCCCAGTGTGGATACTCGGATCTGTCTTTAAGCAAATAAAATCGCAAGTGATATCGTTTATCTGGGGCGCGGGCAGGCGTAGAATTGCGCTAGCTACGCTTACGCGCCCCAAGGATGAAGGGGGACTAGCAGTCCCTGATTTCGAGCTCTACTATTTGGCCGCACAATTACAGAGCTTCACGCAGGATGCAGCGAGGGTGTTCCGAGGCCCAGACCAAGAGAGAGATATGGGCGTTCCACGCCATGTCCTGGCCTATATCACACTGCAGCAAAAGCTTTCCCTAAGGGACTTGTCCCTAGAGGAACAAACGTTCAGGCTCTGCTGGAACCGGTCACAGCGTTGTGAGGGCGTGGGTCATCCGTATGCGCCCGAGATGCCGCTGGGGATGGTGACGGCGCTCCCCCACGGCGGAGACTGGTCGAGGCTACAGATTTGGGAAGACGCAGGGATACAAATGCTTGGTGACCTGTACGAAGATGGTGTGTTACTGCCGTATCAGGCGCTCCAAGATCGCTTCGACCTACCAAGGGGGGGATACCTGTTGCATGCTGCGGTGACCAGAGCCATGCAGGCACATTGGAAGGAGGGACTATCGGAACCCAAGACATCCATGGCGTGCCAGTATGCCATGATGGCAGCAGGCACCTATAAAGCTGTGACATGCCTCTACTCTAGGATGCTCCGGGAGACCCTACAACCGCTGTCGGTGTTGAAAGCCAAATGGGAAACGGACCTTGATAAGGAAATCCCCGACACGACGTGGACACAGATAGTGCGGCGAGCGCGAAAAAGCACTAGGAATGCACGCTTCCAGCTAATACACTTTTATGTCCTCCATAGGGCTTATCTAACACCTGGTAAAAACGGGAATTATTTCGGAGTGCATGACGCAGCATGCCCCAGATGTACTGCGGAGCGGGTGGAATTGGGCCACATGTTATGGGACTGCTCACACCTACGGGAATACTGGCAAGGGATTGGAGAGACACTCAATGACTTAACAGACAGAGGCTTGGAGTATGAAAAAGCCGTTAGCATACTGCACTGATTCCCCCACACACCAAAAAATAAGATCACCAGTAAATTTATAGATATGGGACTTCTCTTGGCTAAAAGAGAAATAACGAGGAACTGGAAAGCGAGAACGGGCCCCACATACAAGCGATGGGAGACTGAATTCCTGAAATGGGCAGCATGTGAGAGCACGCTCAGGTACCAACAGGCTCGCCGAACAGCGAATGACAAGGAGCTAGAGGCGGCAACCGCATGGGAGGCGCTCGTGCAGGCCTTACGCGACAGCGCAACCCCAGATAGGGAGAGCACTCCCAGCGACGACGAGGCGGCCCCTGATCACATGCAGGATACAAATACCACTTAGACATTTATCGATTCCTCAATACACTCATGAAGGCAGGCTAACAGCGGGCTCAGGCGTAGGGGGGCGTGACCTAAGGGGTGGTGGGTGGGGAGGGGGGGAGTTGGAAGTTGTATAGATGTGGGGGGGTGGAGATTGAGAGGGGGACAAAAATAAAAGCGGACGAGGTACTCCCAGGTGCTACGGCTGCACCTAGCACTGAGTTGCTGCGATTTGAGAAACGTTGCACAACGCCGCCCGACCTCCGGGTTGTGGGCTTACAGGCTGTGTTAAACGGGAAACAGAGGTTGCGGGGAGCTGACAGCAGGGAAAAGATGAATAACTGCTTGAACCCTGTATTTCATAAGTCTGCAATAAAAACTGTTTTTAAAAAAAACGGTCAAAATAAAGAGAAGGATTTCAGAGAGGGAAGCAAAAAGAGGATCAATCTATGTTTCTGTACAATATTTTACAAATATGTGCCACTAGACAGCATACACGGTCTTGGTACAGGGACGCCTGGCTGCCAAAATAACATTACAGAGTTCGGGAGGAAGGTTGAATGCTGTCAACTGCCGCTACTCAATCTCCAAACAAAAAGGCATAGAGTTGACAGGTTTGGGTGGAGGACCCACCCTGTGCTGCTGTGACAGAAGATGCTCCTGGTCAGAGATCAGTTGGAGAAGCTCATGATACCAGACTATCCGTGCCCAGTTTGGGACTACAAGAATGACTTGGGCCCAGTCGGACCTGATCTTCTTGAACACTATGAACAGGAGTGGTATTGGCAGAAATGCGAACAGGAGGCCTGAGCTCCATTTGAGACTAAAGTCACAAAAGATATAAAAAACTACAAGAAAGAAACACATATCCATATTTATTGGAAGATAATTTTACTAACCCACAAAACACACACAGAAAACAAACTGCCACCTGGGGCCGTTTTAAGAACCGACAACCAGTGACATTCTCTGATTCATCTGCAGAATCTGATTCATCAGACACAAGTGCAGGGCTAAGCACCTCAAACAACACTAATTTGTTAGGGAGAGGCCAACCCTTTCAAACAGACAGAGGGAGGGGGAAACCACAATACAACTTCCCACCAGGGGAACGCCAGACACGGCGGAAGTTTTATCAATGGGGTTACCAGTACTAACCAACCAAGGATCAGGGGACCCTGATTCTACCCCCACTTCTGAACTGATCCCCATTTTCAATCTCTCAGCCCATCAACTAGCCTCTACGGAAATGTCTTTACTCAACAAAGGAATATCCTTTGTACTCACTGAGAAACCCAATTGGTTTGATATAACCACCGAAAACTTCCAATTCTTTAGAAAGTTAAGACTGAAGTCCTTCTTCCTTAACAAGTATTCCCCACCTAACAATGATACAACGGGACTATGCCCCAAATCTACCTTCAGATCACGCACTAGCTCACTGCCACATGAAGTTCTGGCCTTCGAAAACCAGGTACTTAAACACCTGCAGAAGCTGAGAGACCAACATGACTTTATCCCCTACAACATCAGCATAGAAGAAAAAAACAGTCTTCTGAGACTTAAAAGTATGGACAATATTGTCATCAAGCCCTGTGATAAAGGGGGCGGGATTGTCATACAAGATAAAGTAGTATACGACAATGAGATTATGCGACAAATCAACAACCCCACCCATTATGAACCATTAAGACAGAACCCTCTCACAGAGATAAAAAATCTGATCCAGACCACTACCAAAGAAGCTGAAGAACTTTGGTACATCAGCCACAAAGAATTCCTCTTCCTCAATAATAAGAACCAGAGAACACCGGTGATATACACACTTTCCAAGGTCCACAAAAATCAAACCAACCCTCCAGGCAGGCCCATTCTTTGTGGCTGTGACTCAATTCTAGAACCATTGGGTCGATCTATCGATTTTTTCATTCATGATCTAGTTTCTGACACCGTGGCCTACGTTAAGCACACTACCCACTTTATCAACCTGGTTGAGTGTGAACAATTCGACCCCATGGAAGAAATACTTATCACACTTGACATCGAATCAATTTACACTAACATCCCAAAAGATAGAGGTACCGCAGTTATTGCTACCCATCTTAATGACAGGCCCAGACCTCACAAAGTGCCTACGGAATTCATCATCTCACAGTTGGACATAGCACTAGGCCAAAACTACTTCATGTTCCACGACAAGTTCTATAAACAACGGAAAGGTACTTCAATGGGGGCAGTTTTCACCCCCAATTTTGCCATACTCTTTGTAGACAACATAGGACCTCATGTAGGTAAATAGTATTTACCGATTCGTAAATACCGAATTTTACCGATTCGGTATTTACGAAACGGTAAATGCTTTGTAGCTAAAAAAAAAATCGGTAAAAATTACTGAATCGTTAAGATTCGGTATTTACCAAATCGGTAAATAACGATTCGGTAAAAGGGGGAAAACATTGAAGGGTGGCAAGGTGTCACTTTGACACCCTGTTGCACCCCTCAATTGTTTATGGGTGCACATGTTGCAGACATACATGCCCTAAGGGAATGTATGTCTGCAACATGGCACTGAAGCAATTTGCATTAAATTGCTTTTTTTTCCTTCGTTATTTACCACCAACTTGTAGTTGGTGGTAAATAACGAATCCTAACATGGGATAAGCACTCATTTAAGTGCTCCCTACATTAGGAATTCGGTAATTTACCGAATCGGTATTTAAGAAATCGCTAATTTACCGATTCCTTAAATTACAGATTCGGTAAATTACCGAATCCTTAATTTCGGCCCCCTACATAGGAAAAGCCCATTACCGGTCGGTAACGGCCGAATTTCGTTAATTTCGGCCGTTACCAACCGGTAATAAGCCACCTACATCTGGCCCATAGAGAAGACACTGATCCTCAACCAAGTCAACCCCCACCGCAGTAAAATCAGGAGCTGGCATTGATACATCGATGATGTTTTTATGATCTGGCACGGTACCTCTAGTGAATTTGACACCTTTGGCACATGGTTAAACACTTGCCAACCGGACCTTAAATTCACCTATGACTCTAGCAACACGCAGATTAACTATTTGGACATCTCAGTCAAACCCAATGAGGGAGGGTTGTACACAACTTTGTATAAAAAGCCTACGGAACGTAATACTCTTCTGCACTACAAGAGTGCACACCCCCGTGCCCTTAGAGATAGTCTCCCATTTGGACTATTTTTTAGGATACGGAGAAATTGCCAAATGAAAGAAGACTACCTGAAGGAGGCAGTCCTACTCTTTGACAAACTTATTAGGAGATGTTACCCCAGACGATTGGTAAAAAGATCAATGAAGCGGGCTTGGTATTCTCACAGGTAATTCCTACTAGAAGCCAGGCCCAAAAAGACTATGTCACGCGTTCCATGCGTCACCACATTTTGCCCTGCCAACAACAAGATAACTAAAATAATAAAGAGACACTGGCCCTGATTATGTTCCTCAACAACTCCAACGAGGCCCTACTGTTCTCTTTCAAACGTGGGCGTAACATTTGGGAGCACTTAGTGCGAGCACACGCACCTTCCAAAAATGAAAACACGATCCATGCATGTCTTGGTCTACCCCCTGTATCAGGTCACTTTAAATGTGGAAATTGTGTTGCATGCCCTCTCACCAACAACACAAAAACATTTGAATATGGCATGAATGTTCACAAACTAAAGTTTTTCTCCAACTGCAACTCCACTAATGTGATCTATTATATAAAATGCCCTTGCGGCCTCATTTATGTGGACCAAACCACTAAAAAAGTGAAAGCAAGAATCAGCCAGCACAAAAGTAGAATACGCTGTCAGGTTGCCAACGCACCTATGGTGGAACATTTCATTGAAAAGGGCCACTCTGAACAAGTGCTGCGCTGGCAAGTGATTGACATTATACGCCCCAATGCAATAGGAGGGGACCCTCAAATTATTCTTAACAGATTGGAATGCAAGTGGATGTTCCTCTGCCGATCCACTGAGAAAGGACTTAAAACTCTTGAAGAATGGAACATAATCCTGTGAACACTGTCGTGTTTGAACTCTAATCTCATAGTAGCCGCTACTCACATTCTTGAAGAATGGAACATAATACTGTGAACACTGTCATGGTTGAACTATAATCCAATATGAGCTGATACTCACACTATGCATCTTTAACCCAAGCAGTGATTAACTACGTAATGACTCATTTCCCTTATGCTTTTGTCTAAATTGTAATTTTCTTTCGTGATTGGTTTTAATTGTTTTTTTGTGTGTTTTCTTATCCTATGTATAATCAGGGATCATTAGGTGTCCTCTCTAATCCTAGGCGCCAATCACAAAATGGTGTCTATGTAAGCCTCTGGCGCACGCTACACGCGCCCGTCCTTACACGCATGCGCTACTCATACACGCATCACTCCTTAAACTCTCCTTCCCCCTAAGCAGAAGGAGATACGGATTCACTCCGCTGATGGTTCCGGATCACTCGGTCCACTCCGCAGACTTGAGCTAAAAATTCCAAGTAAGTAGTTACTGCCACACCAGCGCCTTTCTCATACCCGTGACCCTGCCCCAGGTAGCCACCTATTTCCAACTTTTTCACCCCTAGACTAACGTCTCTAGACGCCCTGATGAGCGGCTCCAACCCGAAGTAACACAGGCTTCTGAACTTGCTCTTCGCCCCATGTGGGCCTTCTAAGTAAGTGTCCTTAGGGCATTCATGCTTCACCACACATCTGGTAAATAAATTACCCTCACACTAGAGCTCCTACACCCCTCCCTTTTTCCCTTAGATCACCGATACCCCAAAGGCAGTTATCTGATGTCTGCACCGAATTCCTTGAAATCTATTGAGCCACGTGCAATCTCAAATAGTAAGTCCCCCTTACTTTCTGCACTAACCAGAGCAGGGCCGGTTCTAGTATTTGCGAGGCCCTGGGCTAAAAGGGAACGTGCGAGGCCCCCTCTAATTTAGATAAGTGGCCCCTTGCAGGAGACCATTCAGAGACAGTGCAGGAGGCCCATTGTCCAGCATTTTTGTGCCCCCACAGTTTTAACTTTTACTCCACAAGCATATCTCACACCTTCAATCCAATAGGTGTGAGAATTGATTGTGGTCTAAAAGTTAAAACTGTGGGGGCGCCAAAATGCTGGACAATGGGCCCCCCACAGTGTCTGTGAATGGTCTCCTTGCAATTGAGGGAGCGTCTCCCTCCCATATGCCTCCGGACACCATCCCTGAGAGGCCAGGGGAGGGGGTCCCCTCCAATGGATCTTAATTGCAAGGTGACACCTTGCTGCCAGGGAAACAACAGGACACACCACCAGTGCTGGGCCCCATGCTGGTGGGCTGAGTGCGAGGCCCTGTGCAGCCGCCCACGCTGCCCATGCCTAGCGCCGGCCCTGAACCAGAGATAGTGTTAGTCGGTGCAATGCTGCAACTAATAGCTCACCCCTATTTTTTAGAAACCGGCCTGTGATCCTTCACAACGCTTCCGGACGCAAGCCCCTTCCCGGGCACGCTGAACCATACTTTTCAGTAAGCTGGCTTTATCCTTGGCGCGCCGCTTTTCCTGTTAATTGTACAAGAATTCTTATCACTTCTGTAACGTCTGCATGTTTAGAACTCATCACCGTTCACTGCCACTTTCCCACCACACGCTTCAGGTTCAAAGTGTTCTTGCTAATAGCCTCACCTTGGTGAACCAATAGCGCTATGCTCTAAGCCGGCATTACTCCTGGTAAATAGCCTCTCAATAGAGAACAGTTTTCCTGTAATTATGATGGAGAACTTTTTACGGCTATCAAGCCTTGTGCGTAGGACTCATCACCGCCTGTAATTTGTTGCCATACTCATAACGCGCATCCTTCTTTTTAATTAGAAATTGACAGTGTACTTGACTTAATGTATGTACAGCCTCATGGCCCAAGGTTCTAAAAATATTTTCTCCTTCTGTAGATTCTAATTGCTCACATGTTCACGTCCTGATGATGATCTCAATAGTTTGAGATCTAAACGCCGTCGACCTCCTAAAAAAAAAACTCCATTATCACTTTCATTTTCTTGCGGAGTTTTGATAATTACTGTTGTTGATCAATGCGATGTAAATTTTAAAATGTCACCTACACACCTTCACTTCACGAACTCCCATGTCCTAAGTGAGCACTACAAATACTACTTAAATACAGGATATTCCATTTATGCAGATAATAAATGTGTTGTCATTTCAAACAAAACGTTGTGTCCATATATATCAAATAACCTAGTCCTCCCAGGACTTTCGTGAATTTGTACGTTTGATTCAATATATTCTTTAACTATTTGTAGCCCAGGCTACCAGAGGACCCTTCGGGCCTCCTAGGCCATTGTTTATTTCAACCTACCATTTGAGACTAATAGCATTTCCGAGTGAGTACTGCCTTAGAAACTCTAGTGCGCAAAACTGATGACATTGCACGCTCTCAGCAGAGACAAACATATCTAGCCAAGACGCTACCCAGTGCTGAAAGAGACCTTGCACCACCTCTGGATAGAGATGCTATTCGTGATCCGCTAGGAACCGATGGCTGCGTTTGTCCGCCCTAGTGTTCAGAGAAGCTGCCTGGTGTTGAACCACCAGGAAAATGCCCTGCTGTGCCAATCACATCCAGAAACGTAGGGCATCTTGACAAAGGGTCCACAAACCAACCCTGCCCTATTTATTGCTGTTCCACATGGTGGTGGTGTTGTCCGTGAACACTCGAGTGAGCTTTCCTTGACTTAAAGTAAGACTTTCAATGTCAAGCGACTCGCTTGGAACTCCAGCAAGTTGTTGTGGAGTCCGTATTCTGCCGGAGACCAGAGTTCTCGGCTCTCATCCTCTTCCAGATGGCCCAATTTCAGAAGTGACACGTCTGTCACTTCTGTATGGTCTGGTTAAGGAAGGGAGAGGGGTCTGTCTCTGACCCAATCACGGTCTGTTAGCCACCACTGTAGGTCCTGTGCAGTTCCCTCCAAGATCTGGACCATGTCAGAGAAATTCCTCTGATGCTGCACCCACTAGAATTCAAGTCCCACTGCAGAGCCTGCATATGCCCACTGGCTTGTGTCACTAGCAGAAAATCCAGGCTAGAGGCTGAAACCTCGTTATCACAGCCTGAATAACCTGGGACTTTGGCGGGAGAGGCTCGAAACTGCTCTGTATCCAGAAAAGCTTTGATGAAAAGTGGCTTTGGTACGTTGACAGAGAACCCCAAAGAGTGAACACATCTTCAACAGCCAGTCGTCGAGATCGAGGTACATTGGCAACCCTGATCTGCGCAGATGAGCTGCGACCACTGCCATCACCTTGGTGAACACCCGAGGGGCTCTGATGAGGCCAAAGGGGAGCACGGTGAACTAAAAGTACCCGTGACCTACCTTAAACCTCAGGTCATCCAATGGGCAGGCAGGACAGGAATGTGAAAATAGGAGTCCTGCAGTCCAAAGCTACCATGCAGTCTCCTGGGTCCAGGGCAGACAAGGCCTGAGCTAGAGTGAGCATCTTGACCTTTGCCTTTTTGAAAGAATATTTGAGGGCTTGCAGATCTGGGAGAGGGCACAGGCCCTTTTCCTTCTTCAGGACCATGAAAGTAGCGAGAATAGCAATCACAGCCTACTTCTGGCGCCGGAACCCTCTCTCATGACTTCCTCCTGAAGCCAAGCCAGGTGATCCTCCGTCAGCCGCTCGTAAGCTGGAGGCATAGAGGGAGGGGTAGTTTTGAAGGGGAGTAAGTAGCCCCTTTGGACTATCTGAAGAGCCTGCCTGTCCTACGTGATGTTTTGCGAATGGCAAACTTTGATGCATCTCTCCCGTCTGATACCACTTTGAAGAGAATAGATTGGGCCTCCTCCAGGACTTGTGGCAGCACTTACTCAACCGCTAACCACAAGGAGTGGGAATAACGGCCCAATAGGCATGCGGTGTTCACTGACCGCGATGCAAGGCTGGCAGAAGAAAAGATTTTCTTACCCCAACTATCCAGCCTCTTGGATTCCTGTGGTGATCTCATTTTTATCTCAAGTGCAGATCTTCAAGAATTTGCATGCTCTGTTTTTATTCTACAATGTCTCTCATTCAAGTGCAGGTCCACTTTTCAGTGATTTGCACACTTTTCACATTTCATTGCAGATCAATTTTTCGGTGATTTGCACACTTGATCGTATGCAAATTTATCAGCGATTTGCACACATTAATTTTCTGACACAAGGTCAGTTTTTTCTGTGACGTGCACACAATATTTTTTTTCTTTTCCTCAAGTGCAGATTTTGACTATTCAACAGTTTACTTCAGTGCATATTTACATTTCAGTGATTTGCACACTTTAAATTTGTTTTTTTTTCTTCATCAGTGATTTGTTCATTTTACCATAAAAATATATGCAGAGCATTTCACCTCCAGCACCTTTCCTGCAAGAACCAGGTGAACCCATACTAGAATGGAAATTGTGGATTCGTTCATTTAATGCTTATTGATGCTACGAAATTCAAACCTCATAGGAAAAAAGGTCTGATGTACTATCACTTAGAAGTTGAAGGGCAAAATATTTTTGACCATTTATCGGACTACCCTGATATAGATTAAACTGATCTTGATGAGTAAGGAGTAGTTTCTGTCCTGTAACTCCAGTTCTGTAGTAGGGGTATCTCTGTTATAGTCATAATCTAGTGAATAGTCCCGCCCATGTGCGAGGACCCCGGCAATCAAAAATAATCTCTTAAATTGTCAAAAAATTGCAGAACTGCAAAGACACTTAAGAGAAAATTTAAAGACAAATAATGCAGCCTATATTCACAGGCTACACTGTCCAGTACTTCAACTAGAAATTCCACCAAAAATCCACAAACAGCAAAGCCTGTCCAGATTTCCCTTGCTTTTACTGCAAAACCCCTCAGAATGATAGAGAGGAAGGCCTGGACAGACAAGCCCCATAGGCTGCCATTATGTGGTTTAAATAGGATACTGTGCCTTTAAGAGAATCTTCCAGAACTTTCTCCCAGTATCCCAGAATGCATAGCAGGTCCAACTTACTTTCAGTTCTTTTTGAAGGCGTAACACGCCCAGACCTGTCGCATTCCGTAAAGGAACATTTTCTCTCTCTCTCCACCGGGGAGGCGGGAGGACGCTTATGACTATAACAGAGATACCCCTACTACAGAACTGGAGTTACAGGACAGAAACTACTCCTTCTGTAGTAGGGGATCTCTGTGTATAGTCATAATCTAGTGAATAGAATGGCAAGCCCATCCCCACACCAAAGCGGCGGTGGATAAGAGAGAATTAACACCACTATTGTGCGAACAGATTTCGCAGCCAAGCCTGTCCAACTTGAGCATCTGCCCTGGCATCAGTGTCCAGGCAGTAATGCTTAGCAAAGGTATGAACCGACTTCCAAGTGGCCGCCTTGCATATTTCTGCAATCGGAACATTACGGAGCAAGGCTGTCGTGGCAGCTTTGCCCCTGGTGGAATGAGCCTTAGGCTTACCCCCTAAGGTCTTATCAGCTTTTTGGTAACATAGCTGTATGCAGGACACAATCCACCTAGAGATAGACTGCTTAGAGGTCGCAAGACCCGTCCTGACTGATCCATAATTGACAAACAATTGGTCAGACCTACGAATATCTTTGGTCTTATCAAGATAAAATTTCAACACCCTCCTAACATCCAGGGAATGTAAGGACCTCTCCGCTGGAGATGAAGGATTCTGAAAAAACGTAGGCAAAGTTATGGTCTGGTTAACATGAAAATCAGAAATAACCTTGGGAAGAAATTTAGGGCGAGTACGCATAACAACCTTAGCAGCATGAAATACAGTATAAGGTTCTTGGCAACACAGCGCCTGAATTTCACTCACCCTGCGGGCCGATGTAATGGCCACGAGGGACGCCGCCTTCCAGGACAGGTGCTGCAACGAAGCCTTATGAATAGGTTCAAAAGGCTCCTTCATCAATCTGGACAGCACCACGTTCAATTCCCATGAAGGCGAAGGAAGCCTGACAGGAGGGAACACTTTCTTCAAGCCTTCCAAAAAATCTTTGATCACAGGGATCTGGAAGAAGGAAGTCTGTGAAGGGCATTTCCTGTAGGCAGTCAAAGCAGCAAGATGAACCTTAATAGAGTGGACATTAAGGCCAGACTGCGCCAACTGTAGAAGATAAGTAAGGATGACTTCTTCCTTGCATGTCGTAGGGTCATAGTTCTTAGACTGACACCAGATACAAAATCTCTTCCACTTGTAAGCATAGGAAGTCCTAGTGGAAGGTCTCTTAGACTCCTTCAGTATGTCCATACAATCTGCAGGAAGATTCAGATGACCATACTGTACTAACTCAGGAGCCATGCTGCCAAACTCAACGACGAGAGGTTGGGGTGCAACATCAGCCCCCCGAACTTCGTGAGAAGGTCCGGCCTGCACGGCAGCCGAATATGAGGAAGTAGAGACCGGTGAAGCAGGTCCGTGTACCACCACTGTCTGGGCCATTCCGGGGCAATCAGTATCAACCGAGCCCTGGACTGGGACAACTTGATGGGAACCGTCGGAATCAGGGGAATGGGTGGCAAAGCGTACAGAAAGCTGTTCGACCAGTCGATCCATAACGCGTTCCCCAGCGTCCCTGGCTGGTAGTACCTGGAGGCGAAGTCTCGGCATTTGCTGTTTTCGGCGGTGGCGAACAGATCTACGTCTGGAGTTCCCCACCTTGCGAAGACTTCTCCTAGTACTTCGTCGTTTATGACCCATTCGTGGTTTTCCTGAATCAGTCTGCTCAGTGCGTCTGCCTGAACATTCTGCACACCTGGCAGATGGGTAGCCGTTATCGTCAGTCCTCGAGCCAGAAGCCAGCGCCAGATCGCCTGTGCCTCCTGCGACAGGATGCGTGACCTCGATCCTCCCTGCTTGTTGAGGTAATACATTGTGGTCGTATTGTCCGTTTGCACAAGTAGAGAGTCGGTCCGGAAGGACGGATGAAAAGCCTTCAGTGCCAAGTGAACAGCTCTGAGTTCCAGGAAATTGATGTGGTACGTGGACTCCATCGGTGACCACGTCCCTTGAATCTGTAGGTCTCCGGAATGCGCTCCCCAGCCCTGGAGAGAAGCATCCGTCACGACAACCTGAATGGGAATGTCCTTGTGGAAGGGAACCCCTCTGAGGAGATTCTCCGCTGAGCACCACCACTTCAGAGACTGAAGAGCATGTAGAGACAGTCGTATCTTGTCGTCCCAAGATCCTCTCCTCTGGTCCCACTGATCTTCCAAGCACTCCTGCAGCGGTCTCATGTGCAGCCGCGCATGTGGCGTCAGGAAGATGCAAGAGGCCATCGATCCCAGTAGAGAAGACACCGTCCTCGCTGTCGTGGATGGAGCGGCCATGAGAGCCTGAGCCTTCCGAAGCAGTGATAATCGTCGCTCCTCCGAAGGAGACACGCTTGCTGACAGCGTATCGATGGAGGCTCCCAAGTACTGAATGCACTGGACTGGAGTCGGAACCGACTTGGTCATGTTGATGTGCAACCCCAGCCTGTTCAATAGAAGCACGTCTTCTGGAAGTGTGCTTGCGCTTCCGTTAAGGAGGAGCCCTTGATCAACCAGTCGTCCAGGTACGGGTAGACAAACACCTTGTTCTTCCTTAGGTGTGCTGCTACCACAGCCATGCACTTTGAGAATGTTCTCGGCGCAGACTTCAGTCCGAATGGCAGTACTGTGTATTGATAGTGATTGGCGCCGACGTGGAACCGCAGGAACTTCCTGTGTTTGTGTGCAATGGGCACATGGAAGAAAGCATCCTGGAGGTCGATGGCACACAGCCAGTCTCCCCGTTGCAGCTGAGGATAAATCTGATGCAACGACAGCATGCAAAACTTTTCTCTGCAAATCCACTTGTTTGCTTGTCGCAAATCCAGAATGGGCCTGAACTCGTTCTTGTCCTTTTTTCGAACCAGAAAGAACCGGGAGTACAGACCTCTTCCTCTTTGAGACAGAGGTACGACTTTGATCCCCCTTTTCCTTAACAGGATATCGGCCTCCGCCTGGAGCTCTCGCAGCTGATACTGTGAGCCGGCCGGAGGAATCGATAGGGGAGGGCTGATGAACCGAAGACTGTATCCATTGCAAACAATATTCAGCACCCACTTGTCCTGAGTAATTTTTCTCCACTCTGCCAGAAAAGATTGAATGCTTCCCCCCACCGGAGCGGGTAACAGTTGACGGGGAAGTAAGTGCTCAGGGCCTAGACCCGGCCTGGCCCTTAGTCGCTGGTGCCGACTGATGGCCTCCTCTGCCCTTCTGGCGTTTCTGGAATGGTCTTCTGAACTGCTGCTGTTGTTGTTGCTGCTGTTGTCCAGAAGATTGGCCACGCCCTCTGCCTTGACCACCGAACCGCCGTTGGAACGGGCGGTACGTCTTCTTGGTCTCCTTGGGCTTCTCCAAGCCCACCGCCGTGAGCGTTTCAGCTTCCGCCTTCATGCGGGCCATCTCATCGTCCGCATGCTTCCCGAACAGGGTTTCGCCAGAGAATGGCAGATTAGCAACCCTCTGCTGAGCGTCCGGTTTCAGAGACGTAAGGCGGAGCCATGCATGTCGTCACTGGTTTATTCCGTGGCAGAAACCATGCGCAGCCAGAAGAGAAGAGTCAGCTGCAGCGCTGATGATTTGGTTCGACACCAACATCCCTTCGTTAAGCACCTCCTGGAAGTCTTCCCGCTTGTCCCGCGGAAGAAGTTCCACAAATTGTTGAAGCGATTCCCAGAGGGCTCTGTCATACCGACCCAACAAGGCAGTGGCACTAGCTGCCTTCATTGAGGTCGCTGAGGTCCCACAAACTCTTCTACCAGAGGAATCCAACCACCTTGATTCCTTGTCTGGCGGAACTGTGGAGGAAGGCGTGGTGGCATGTTGTTTGCGCGCCGCTATCACAATCACCGAGTCTGGAGGAGGCTCCAGCCTCAGAAAGGCCGGGTCCGAGTCAGGAGCCCGGTATTTCTTCTGTAGCCTGGAAGGTGCTGCCTTAGTCACTGCTGGCGTGAGGAAGAGGTCCAGGGCCGGTTCTTCCAGGCCCGGCACCAGTGGTAGTAACGGCCGAGACAAATGCTTCTGGTGGAGCGTCTCGAAGATGACTGAAGTCTTCGGAGTGGGCACCGTCAGAGTAATGCCCAATTTCGCCGCACCCTGTAGCAGCACGTCCTGGAAGGACACCAGATCGTCGACCGGTGAAACCCTCGTGTCCGGTGAATCCGACAAGGTCGGGGAGTAGTCCCTGGTCCCAGATGACCTGGTCCGTGACCGAGACCTGTGTCTCCTGTGGCGCCGTCTAGATCGGGTCGAAGACCTGTGACGCGAACGGTCCCTTCTCCCGGAGCGGGAGCGCGATCACCCATCGCGTGGGCGCTCCACCGGTTTCCGCAGAGGAGTCTTCCGCGGCCTCTCCTGGGGTTTTGGGGTAGGCGTACCCTTAGGAGGTGTCGGAAGCAGAGGCAGGGACACCGACCTCGGTGGTCTATGAGGAGGGAAAGGCGGCAGAGGCTGCCCCGCCGGAGAAGGCGGAGGCATGGAGGGGAGCGGCGGCTTAACCGGAGGAGCCTCCTTCGGTAGAGGAGGAGGGGTCACAGGCCTGGTAGGCGTATATACCACCGAGTACCCCGTGCCCGATGACTTCTTGGAGGAAGGGGCCTTTGATCCAGACCCTCCAGAGCGTGAACGACGCCTCTTACGTCCTCCATCAGATCCAGCGTGACTTTTGGCGCCAGAATCCCTCCTGCGCCTCTTAGAGGAAGTTGAGATCCTAGGCGACGCCGATCTCTTCCTGCTCGACATCGAGCGTCGTTTTTCAGGCGTGGAACGGCGATCCCTTGCCTCTGGCGTCGAACGCCGTCTCCTCGACGTCGAGTGTCTCTTCCTCGACGTCGATCGTCGCCCCCTCGACGACGAGCGGTCAGATCTCGACGGCGAGCGTCGACCCTTCTTCCTTGATGACCGCTTCCTCGCGGTCCTCGACGCCGAGGAGCCCCTCGACGTCGAACTGGTCGACGGCGACCGGCGGTGTCGCCTCGACGGCGAGCGCCGGTGTCTGCGTCGACGGCGATGCCTCGACGTCGACGACGCCGTCGGCGGTGACTTCGACGGCGGCCTGGCCAGGCCTCTCGACGTCGATCTTCCACGCTGTCTCGACCCGGAGCCCCGGGGAGAAGGGGAACACACCGTCGTCATCCCTCTCGACGTCGTCGTCGATGCTATCGACGTCGTCGTCGATGCTATCGACGTCGACGGAGACCGGGACCTTTTGCTGGTCTTCCTGCCTCTGGGGAGCCCCCCAGAGGCCTCAGCAGGGGCAGAGGGAGCCTTCCCAGCCTGCCCAGACCCACCTGCAGCCTGCAGACGCCTCTCTTCTAGGCCTTGGAGCCTAATCTTCTGTCTTTCCCTCAGGGTCCTTGTAGAAAAGGCCTGGCAGATGTCACAATCCTCAGGGACATGTTCAGCAGGGAGGCAAATAATGCAGACGTCGTGTGGATCAGTCTTGGCCTTCTTCCTTCCACATGCTGGGCACTTGTTGAACAAAGCAGGCATTTTAGATCCCTAAAAGCCTGAACAAACACACACAGAAGTGAAAGGCAACACCAAGAATCAAATGAGAACACTTTAAAAACCAAAAAGTGTCAAAAAAATCCAATAAACCCTTGACAAAGGGGGAGCTCAATGCACAGGGTCCTGTAAGCAGGAGCCGGAAAAAAGAACAAAGTAAGTTGGACCTGCTATGCATTCTGGGATACTGGGAGAAAGTTCTGGAAGATTCTCTTAAAGGCACAGTATCCTATTTAAACCACATAATGGCAGCCTATGGGGCTTGTCTGTCCAGGCCTTCCTCTCTATCATTCTGAGGGGTTTTGCAGTAAAAGCAAGGGAAATCTGGACAGGCTTTGCTGTTTGTGGATTTTTGGTGGAATTTCTAGTTGGAAGTACTGGACAGTGTAGCCTGTGAATATAGGCTGCATTATTTGTCTTTAAATTTTCTCTTAAGTGTCTTTGCAGTTCTGCAATTTTTTGACAATTTAAGAGATTATTTTTGATTGCCGGGGTCCTCGCACATGGGCTGGACTATTCACTAGATTATGACTATACACAGAGATCCCCTACTACAGAACTTGCTACTGCCCAATTGGATAAATATTTTTCAAAGTCCAAAAACATTGCTGTTCATAGGTTTCAATTCTTTACACGAGTTCAGAAACCTGCGGAAAGCATGGACTCTTATGTTACTGCTTTAAAAGTACTAGCAGCAACTTGTGAGTTTTAAGATTTTATGTCACAGTTGATAAGGGATCAACTTGCAGTTAGATGCAACTCCAAGAAAATACGAGAGCGTCTTCTTACGTGTAAAAACACATCCTTAGATAAAGCTGTTGATATAGCTAAAAGTACTGAGGGTTCATGTTAGGATGTGAACTTTTTGGAAGATTCACTCAGCAAAACTACCATCTTAGGTGCTGTTATCAATAAACCTTCTAATTCTGATAAAAGTGACATAAAAATAAAACTGTTTTTAAATCTACATCTCAAACTACACATCCATTTTCTCAAACTCGCAAAATCATTTGTTTTAGGTGTGGTTCACCTTACCATGTTTACAATTTCAAATATTGTCCTGCCCTTGGACAACAATGTAAAAAATGTGGAAAGGTGGGTCACTTTTCCAAAACGTACAGAGGTGGAAGGTTTAACAATGGAGGTAGATTTAACAACGCTAATCCTGTCCGTTGTGTAGTAAATGATGACCATGACACTGATGACCACAATTGTGATACTCTAGTAAAAGAGTTATCATTAGGTGTCAGATGTATCAAACAAGACCAAATTTCCTCCATTCCTGACCCAGAAATTGAGGTTTGGATTAATGGCATCTCCATTATGCTCCTAGTAGATACTGGAGCTCGTATCACTATTATCGATCATATCAAATACACACAATTTTGGAGTTCACAGCATTTACTGTCTCCGGATGTCATGACTGTAGCCATTGAGGGCAGTAAAGTGAATTTGATAGGCTATTTTTGGTCATCTATTAAACTACTACATTCCTCTATAAGTGGAAAGATTTACGTAGCACGCAAAGGCATTAATGTCTTAGGCCTTATTCATCAAGCTGAGTTTAACTTAACTATTAGACCTGGTTCAAAAAATCCCACTACTATTGAAAAACATGATGTTAAATCTGTTACTAATATTGACCCTGACTAGGAAAATAAATTTCCTGAAGTTTTTCAAAACAAATTAGGAAAAATTTCAAATTTTGTGTATTATGTTAAAGTTAAACAAGATGTTAGGAAAGAACTATCAGATATGCTGCCTGAAATGCAAGGCATTATCGAAAAAGTAGAAGGTACATTATGGCTTTCTCCCATAGTCTTGGCCAAGAAAAAGACAGGTGAACTGAGAATGTGTGTTGACTTAAGAAGTGTCAATGAGGCTATCTGGGTAGATAATTTTCCCTTACCCAGAATTGAAGATTTAATGACAAAAATTGGACAATACAATAGGTTTACTAAGCTAGATCTCAGATCTGCCTACCATCAGGTGGAATTGGACAAGGCTTCGCGTCATCTCACTGCCTATGTCACACCTGATGGCACTTTCAGTTTTGTAGGATGCCTTTTCGCATAGCTTCAGTAGCAGCTGTCTTTCAATGACCAATGTCTGAAATGTTTTTTGGTATTTCTCAAGTAGCTGTTTTCCAAGACGATATTCTACTATTCACTAAATGTGAGTCTGAACATGACCTTCTAATAACAAAAGTTCTGAGTATACTTCTATCTAGGGGAGCCACATTGAGAAGAGACAAATGCATCTTTAAAGCTAAAGAGGTTGAGTATCTAGGACACGTTTTTTCAAACCAAGGGATCAAACCTAAGCCTCGTCTTGTCAAGAGTATAACAGATGCACCAGCTCCCAAAAACAAAGAACAGTTACTTTCCTTCCTAGGCATGTGTGAATTTTACGCCAAATTTGTGAACAATTTTGCTAATCTAACAGAATGTTTTAGGCCTCTGTTAAAGAAAAATGCAAAATTTATATGGTCAGAGTCTTGTGAACACTTTTTTAAGGAAATTAAAGAAAGAACTATGAATGTTCCTGCTTTGCAGCCTTTTCTTGAAGGCAGAACCACTATTGTAACATTTCGATGCCTGTGAGTACGGTCTTGGAGCTGTTCTCACCCAAATAGATAATGGATGTGAATTCACTATTGGATTGGCATTCCAGGACTCTGAGACCCACCGAACGCAATTATTGTGTAATCGAAAAAGAACTCCTAGCCTGCGTTTGCAGTGTAGAAAAATGTTAAAGCTTATGTTTGGGGTAGATCTTTTATACTTAAAACTGATCATTGTCCTTTGGTAAATATACTCTCTGGCAAGAACATCAAATGTACCACAGCTCGTATTTCAAGATTAGAAGCTAAACCCCTAGAATTCACTTTTTCTATTCACTACATTCCCAGTGGGAAAAATGCCAGTGCAGACTGTCTTTCTAGACTCCCCATTGATGAACCTGAAAATCAAGAATGGGAAACTGAAATAGAAGAGTGTTTTATTGCATACAGAGGAGAGGCTTTTTTTTGTGAAAAAGACTGGATCTCTGCCATTCATTCTGATCCCATCCTTGACAAGGTTATCACATTTATAAATTCTGGCTGGTCTAAAGAAACTGTGTTGCAACGTGAAATTCAAATATTTTGGAAGGTTTTGGATGAACTGTCTCTTGAAGGTGACATTTTAGTCCGTGGAGATAAATTAGTAGCTCCTTTTTGTTTTCATCAACGTTTAATTAGCTTAGCACATGGGGGCCATCTGGGTTCCACTTTGACCAAGAAAAAGATCAGAGACAAATTTTGGTGACCTCGCATGAATTCTGAAGTCGAAGAATTTGTGTCCAACTGTGCTAAATGCAAACTCAGTGACAAGGTTTTAATTACTATATCTCAAACTCAATCAATCAATCCCTGTCCCGGGAAACCTTGGCAATGCATTGAGGTTGACTTCTTAGGTCTCTATCAAATTCTTCCCAACTACATGAGATATTTTATTGTAATGGTTGATTATCTCTCTCGATGGGTCGAAGTTGAAGCAATTTCTGAACCCACTACTAAAAAAACAATTGAATGCTTTCAAAGAGTGTTTTCAAGAGAAGGCCTCCCTGGTGAGATTCTTACTGATAATGGAGTTCAATTTACGTCATCTGAAATGTCTTCATTTTTGAAAATTGTACTATATAACATCTTAGAACACCTCTTTACCATCCTCAAAGCAATGGTAAAGTTGAACCCTTTAACAAAGTACTTGTAGAATGTATTCAATCATCTATCAAAAGCAAATCTTGTGTTGCTAAGTCCATTCAAGAGCTAGTTTGGTCTCACCGTACCACTCCACATTCTGTGACTGGGAAATCTCCTTTCGAACTGATGAGAGGTAGAAAATCCACCACTGAACTTTTTCCTTTTTTCCTATTTTTTTCAAAAAGATGGAACTGCGAATGGATGGTGGAAATCTCCTGAATTTAATTCTAATCTTGCAAATTTAAAGAGATCTGTAAAAAGAATTCTAGCTTAAAGAAAGAATGTAGATTGAAAATCGGTGATTGGGTACGTGTAAGGAATCCAATTCTTGTTGGAAAAGGTTTATCCAAATTTAAAAAATCCTGTTCAAGTTTGTGAATTAGGAAGAAATTCTGTTGAACTCTCTGATGGAAATTGGTGGGGCATGTCTCATAAAGCACTTGTTCCCCGCCATGACATATCTGGCAACACTGTGACTGTCTGTCAAAAGATGTCCAAAGAGTAATGTGGCCATCAGAAAAAGTTCTCGCATTCCTGTACGACTTAGAAGATGGAATGATTTTGTTTGACTTTAATCTTTATTTATTTTTTACTCTGTCTTTCTCTACTTTACTCTATTTCTCCCTATTTTTATTTTTATCATTGGGGAGGGGATATGGGTACTATATTTAGAATTATTTTACCTTCATACTTTGTTCTGTAAAAAGGGAGATGTGTGGTGATGTAAGTCTTTGTATTAGAATATCCAGATCTCAGAATGTGTAATGAGGTCACTGAGCTCTGCATTCCGAGTATTAGCAGTTGCTCCAGTGCCCCTTCATGAAGAGACGTGTCTCAATCAATAAACCTGCGAAAACCTTCATTAACTGCGTGTGCCCATCATTATTAGAATTCCCTGTCTGGGGGTGCGGAAGGGAATGCACCTTTTGAGGTAGAGGCTTGTACCACCAAGCTCTCAGGGTAGAGTGGATGGTGAGGACATTTAGGCCACCTGGTGCAGGTCGATGATGCGGGGGGCAATTTTCCTTTTCACTGGAGCCCCTTTGCTGGGCTTGGGCCAGGTTCCCAGAAGGACATCAGTCAAGGCCTTGTTGAATAGCATTTGAAGCTCCCTCCACCATAGCCACGGTAGGGGAGAGAGCACACCAGTATCTGGAGAGGTATCCAGTCCACTGACCTCACCAAATTCCTCATACCAGTCCATTACATATTCAGGCTGGTCTTGCAAAGGGCCCAGCAACCCCTCCAAATCTTCTTCCATTCCTAGACATTCAAAATAAGGCTATGGAATCGGCATCAGTAGACGCTGAATCGGCATCAGTAAGCACTAATGCGGTTCTGGGTTGCCGGGGATAGGAATGGGGCTGGCACCGGTGGTGTGAGGAGTCTTGGCGTACGGGGAGGTCGCAATGGCACATCCGGTGTCTGTCTAAATCCATTATCGGATCCATGGGAGGTCACCAAAGTCATATGCAACTGCTATCAAACTAAGAGGGGTTGAAACCTTTGGCCCTACCAATTTACAAAAATAATTCTTTCTCTACAGGGTTCAAAGCGGGTGAGCTCAATGCAGACTGTACACTTCCAGCATATACGCTATATCTAGCGCAAGTCCTTCCATCCATCCATTATGCCTCATAGCCCAGGTTACCATGCAGTATTCAGTCATAAGATCAGAACCCCACTTTTTGTGACGAGACATTCAGATAATTTGGCAGCAACTGCCTTGAATTTCACCATTGCCTCCATTTAGGTTTTTCCATTTCATAATCTTTCAATGCACCATCATCTGTTACTGCACTGATAAGATACACTAAAAGATATAAGAAAGCTATTTATTTCTGATTGTGCATTTACCCAAAGAACTCCTCATAAATATAGGAGTTACAACTGCTGAAATATTCAATAAAAAAAATCTGAAAGAAAATAAAAATCTCAATTGTCCTGGTACCAGCTCTTCTAAAGAGGTTACAACCATTTCTTCTACAAAGTGACTTCAGATAATGTACAATCCATCATACTCGCTCTTCTGGGCGGCATTAACCCTTCTCCATGGCCTCCCCTAAACTAACAGGCACAAAAGCACACAGCAGAAAAAGGACATGATGAACACACTGAATAAATACATAATTTGCAAGTCAGCCTGAGCACAGCAAGTGATGAAATTGTAAGCGTTCTATTACCTATATTTTGCAGCATGGCTATTGTGAGAAGTTGGCCTGATGTGCAGTGTTCACTATTCTAGTGATCACTATATATCAGTCCAAACAACCCTTATTGATGATTGGTTGTAAGTCAACCTTATAGACCAGCTATCCTAGTAGCATGGATACGAGCAGTCTAAGGCTAAGACTCTAGAGGGCGTGTTAAGCCAGCTGTTTTACCATCACATTACCCCTTGAACACCCAGTGAAAGGACACCACACAAGTGTTATGAAAATAAACAATGTATTTATTAGAATCACAACAACCCTGTACTCTTTATGAGGACAGGGTGCTAAGCACACAACAAAACTCTTATGAAAATACTTAAGTTAGCACGTTATACACAAATGCCCGAGGGGCACGAAAAACCATATACTTTAAAAGTGGAATGCGAAATTACTAGCAGGTAAGTACAGTACTAATAGGCTTTGGAATCGCTAGGACTTGACTATGGAATCGTTAGATTACTTCTAGGAGACCTAGGGGACTCGGGTGCAGAGTGTGCACTCTCACGCGGGATGCGGGACAAAGTCTATGGAAGCTAGTAAAGGCAAAGTTAGTGTTCACGGGCGAACCCGACCTGGTAGGAAGAAAACGACAGTGGATCCTGACCCTTGGATAGTGAGGCTATGCTGGGACACCGAAGTGCCGAAGTTACCTAGCCCAGGGGCTGCAGCTGCATAGGTCTGAAAAGACGTCGGGAATCTCGTTGCCGGACCAGGAGCCTGAAAGAAGGAAGTTGCTGGCAGGCGACCAGTGAAGAAAAGTTCGATGGATCCAAGCCTGGATCAAGGAAGAAGGAAACCTGAAAGCAGAGGGGACCAAGTTCTTGAATCACTAGCCAGTGATTAAGTGGGCACCAGGATGGCACCGGGCGAAGTCACCGCCGTCAGGTGAGTGGGCGCTGCTGGGCTCTGCAGTCTCTCGGACCAGGAGGCGTTGTCGGCGACCAGGATGGAGGTGCGAGCTGTCCCACGAAGGTTCTTGCTGTCGACGTCGCTGGACCCAGGTTTGGGCAACAAGTCTTGGCAAATGCAAGGCCCACGCGGTGGACCTAAAATGGCGTCTTAGCCGGACCAGGAGGGTCCAGAGTACTTCTCCGATGGAGGGAAGCAAGGGCCAGTCTGGAGCAACCAGACCAGCAGCAGTGTTGTCGTCGGGCGTCGTTCGGAAGGCCACAAGCCAGCGGGCTAGTAGCCAAACAACGCGGTGAGCAGCAGAAAGCAGAAGGGCCCCACGCCGATCGTGGAGATGCTGGGGGGCTGCTCTTCGGTGCTGGAGCTGCTCAGGGTGGGGGCTTCTCGGACCCCAAAGCACTCACCAGGAAATTACTCGGTGGGCTTGCTGTGCAGAAGTCGTGCAGTCTTGGCGATGGCCGGTCTCTCGAGGTCTCGTCGCACCCACGGTTCTCAGCTGTGCTGTAGAGGTGGGTAGAGGTCAGAGGTGCCAGGGAAGCCGGGTCTCGTCGAGCTGGGCAGTCGGATTCCGGAGGAAGGACGTGCAGCAGACCGCAGTATTCTTGGATGGTGCCTGCGGATGCAGGGTGACTACTCCTTAGCCACAAGGGAGAATCTTGAGGAAGAAATCGTGAAGTCCTTTCGTGGAAAGTGGTATCTTGATTCCAAAGATGATCTGATTTGGAAGGGGGCCAGTCTCTACCTTTATCTTGGAAAAGGGGGCTGGCACGCGACTAAGTCCTGCCCTAGGGGTGGGACCAGGAGGGGGGTGGTTACACCCACTTCCTTGGCGGGCTTTTCCCCAGCACAGGGTCTGGAGTGTCCCTGGAACTGGTTTAAGCCAGCCTATGCACAGTGAGCACCGGGGTGCCACGTGCAGTCACCTTCCTCTGAAGCCCTGCCTACCTACAATACACAAAACCCTGTCTGGGACGGTGCTGGCACCGCCCCTGGCAGGAAACCCTTTGTCCTTATCTCCTGCTCTGGGAGGACTCCCAGCAGCAGGAGGGCAGACTTGTGTCTCGGTGGCAGCATCCATCTTGTGGATGCTAAGGCTCTGTCTGACTTTTAACCGGGTTATAGGTTACATGCATGTCGTGTCCCTCTAGAAGGGTGGAATGCTAACCCCGTCGCCAGAATTGGCGAGGGGTTAGTATTCCAATTCGTATGACACCTTACTCGACATGTTTTGATAAAGCGATACCAGAGTTGGCATATAACCGCGAGGATTATAATGCACTTAAGAGTATATGGTATGCGATATCATGGAAACGGCTAAGGGATGGATCCCGAAAGCCGCAGACAGGCTCAGCTCATGCCAGAGCACCATCTCACACGATTCTAAGCACTCTGCCTTCAGGATTGTTAAGGCCTGCCATAGGAGTGACTGATAGGAGATCTGTGTGTCCATTTTAGGGTTAGATATAGGTATACTATATCTAAAGCAAAGGGTGAGTACACCACCTTGCCCCAGCTGTCGTGCAGCCAGTTGTGTCAGTTTAGTTAGTCAGCCCAGGGGTGGCATAATACATGCTTCAGCCCCTGGGAGACTTCTGGGTACACCTCAGCCCTGGGTACAGGGACTTGGAGAGGGCCCAGTGCCAATTCAGTACCTGAGTACAATTTGGATAGAGAGAACAGCTAGGCTGTGGGTCTGATTAGCAGGCCCACAGCCAGGGAAAGTCGTAAACCAGTGCAGCAAAAAGCAAAAATCGGGGTGATCATAGGATTGCAGACCCTACTCTCCTACATGACCCCCCCCCCAAACTTTGGGACAATAAACTAACCTTGACCAGGTGAGTCTTCTTGCTCTAAGTGGAAATACCTGGAGAGCCCATCAGCATTGCTGTGATCAGTACCAGGTCTATGCTCCACTGTAAAATCCATCCCCTGTAGGGAAATGGACCACCTAAGCAGTTTGGGGTTTTCACCCTTCATCTGATTTAGCCACAAGAGGGGCTTATGGTCTGTCTGAATGGTGAAGTGAGTGCCAAACAAGTAGGCCCTCAGCTTCTTCAGGGCCCAGACCACAGCAAAGGCCTCCCTCTCAATAGCTGACCAATTTTTCTCTCTGGGTGTCAACCTTCTACTAATGAAAGCAATAGGCTGATCATTACCATCAAAATTCAGTTGAGACAGAACAGCCCCCACACCCAACTCAGGAGCATCTGTTTGGACAATGAATGGATTGGAGTAATCTGGACTCTTTAGGATAGGTGCTGTGCACATGGCCTGCTTTAGGTCATTGAATGCTTTCTGACAGCTTGCTGTCCACTGAACTTTCTTTGGCATCTTCTTGCTTGTCAGGTCATTAAGAGGGGTCACTATGGACCCATAATTTCTGACAAACTTCCTATAGTACCCAGTCAGGCCCAAGAAAGCTCGAACCTGAGTCTGGGTGATTGGAGGAGTCCAGTCCTTGATGGCCTGTATCTTACTCTCCAGTGGCTGAACCTGGCCTCCACCTACGAGGTGGCCCAGGTATACAACCTGTGTCTGCCCTATCTGGCACTTTGTGGCCTTGATAGTGAGGCCTGCCTTTTGCAGAGCCTCTAACACTTTCCTCAGGTGGACCAGGTGATCCTCCCAGGTGGAGCTAAAGACAGCAATATCATCAAGATAAGCTGCACAGAAGTCATCCAGCCCAGTGAGGACTTGATTCACCAACCTTTGGAAGGTGGCAGGTGCATTTTTCAAACCAAAGGGCATTACCACAAACTGATAATGCCCACCAGGGGTAGAAAATGCTGTCTTGGGTTTGGCCTCCTCAGCTAACCTGATTTGCCAATACCCAGCTGTCAAATCAAATGTACTTAAGAATTTGGCAAAAGCCAATTTATCTATAAGTTCATCTGCTCTTGGAATTGGGTGGGCATCAGTCTTAGTGACTGCATTGAGGCCTCTGTAGTCTACGCAAAACCTCATCTCTCTCTTACCACCCTGGGTGTGAGGTTTTGGCACTAGAACTACTGGGCTAGCCCAAGGGCTATCTGAGGGCTCAATGACTCCCAGCTCCAACATTTTCTGCACTTCAGTTTTGATGCAGTCTCTAACATGATCAGGCTGTCTGTAGATTTTACTCTTGACAGGCAGACTGTCTCCAGTGTCAACATCATGGGTACACCAATCAGTTTGGCTGGGTGTCAGAGAGAACATATGTCTGTAGGATTGCAGAACTTGCCTGCAATCCTGTTGCTGATGTTCAGTGAGGCTGCCACAAAAGACAACACCATCAACTGATCCATCATCAGGATTCTGAGTGAGCAGGTCTGGGAGAGGGTCACTCTCTTCCTCCTGTCCCTCATCTGTGGCCATGAGCAAGCTCATGTCCTTCCTGTCAACATATGCCTTGAGCCTGTTAACATGGAGCACTCTGAGAGGGCTCCTGGGAGTTCCAAGGTCCACCAAGTAGGTAACCTCTCCCTTTTGCTCAATGATGGTGTGGGGCCCAGACCATTTGTCTTTCAGAGCTGCTGGGGCCACTGGCTCCAGCACCCACACCTTCTGTCCTGGCTGGTACACAGTCAGAACAGCCTTTTGGTCATGCCAAGCTTTTTGAAGTTCCTGGCTGGCCTCAAGGTTTTTAGATGCCTTTTCCATGTACTCAGCCATCCTGGAGCGGAGACCAAGTACATAGTCCACTATGTTGGTTGCAGGCTTTTTGAGAGGTCTCTCCCATCCTTCCTTCACCAAACACAGGGGTCCTCTCACAGGATGCCCATACAGAAGCTCAAAAGGGATGTAGCCAACCCCCTTCTGTGGGACCTCTCTGTAAGCAAACAAGAGGCAGGGGATCAGGACATCCCATCTTCTCCTAACAGTTTCAGGTAGCCCATGAATCATCCCTTTGAGGGTCCTGTTGAATCTCTCAACAAGCCCATTGCATTGTGGATGATAGGGTGTGGTGAACTTGTAGTTCACACCACACTCCTTCCACATGGCAGTCAGATATCCTGACATGAAGTTTGTACCTCTGTCAGAAACGACCTCCTTAGGGAAACCCACTCTGGAGAACACTCCAACTAGGGCTCTTGCCACTACAGGTGCTGTAGTGGTCCTAAGGGGAATAGCCTCAGGATACCTGGTGGCATGATCCACCACCACCAGTATAAACTTGTGCCCTGATGCTGTCTGGGGTTCCATTGGACCAACAATGTCAATCCCCACTCTTTCAAAGGGAACCCCCACCACAGGTAGTGGTATGAGGGGGGCCTTTGTTGTGCCACCTGACTTACCACTGGCTTGGCAAGTGACACAGGAGCGACAAAACTCCTTGGTATTCTCATTCATATGGGGCCAGTGAAAGTGTGAGACAAGCCTGTCCCAAGTCTTTGTCTGACCTAAGTGACCTGCAAGGGGAATCTCATGGGCCAAGGTGAGAAGGAAACCTCTCAGAGACAAGGGGATGACCAGCCTCCTGGTTGCACCAGGCTTGGGGTCTCTTGACTCAGAGTACAGGAGTCCATCTTCCCAGTATACCCTGTGGGCACCTGTGGCATTCCCTGCAGCCTCAGCAGCAGCCTGCTGTCTGAGGGGTTCAAGGGAAGGGCAGCTCAACTGTTCCTTCCCCAGGTCTGCTCTGGAGGGTCCCCCTGAGCCCAGAAACTCAACTTGATCAAGTTCAAGCTCTTTAGGCTCAGTTTCCCTCAGTTCTCTCAGATCAGCCTCCTCAGAGACTTGATCCTCAACCTGGGGTAAGGGGGAAGGCAAAGCCTTACCCTTACTGCTCTTCAACTTGGAAGGTGTCTGGTCCATAATTTCAGGATCCAGCACCTGTTCAGTGGGGCATTTTCTGGCCTGTGACCTAGTCACAGCAAGCACATGTGCTGGCAAGCCTAACATTTCCATGTGAGTCCTCTGCTCCACTTCTGACCATTGTGATGACTCCAAATCATTGCCCAACAAACAATCAACTGGGAGGTCTGAACTGACTACAACTTTCTTTTGTCCCTTCACTCCACCCCAGGAGAAAGCCATAATTGCCACACTATGACTAGTAGTGACATTGCTGGCATTGGTCACCAGGAAATCAGTACCTGGCATGATCTGTCCAGGGTCCACAAAGTTAGGTGTCACCATGGTGACACTGGCACAAGTGTCCCTATAGGCCTGAGCCATTTTGCCATTTATCAAAGGTGTCTGCCTGTATTTGCCCAAAGTATTGGGACTTATTTCAGGGGACATATCCATATCCCCTGTACAGACAAGGACAGCCTGAGTGAGTGTGCCAACTAAGTTGTCAGACCCCTCAGTACCCAAGGTTAACCCAACTAATGCCTTGGGAGGTACACTACCACTACTGACTGTACTAGGGGGTGCAGTTGCCTTAGGGGCTGTAGTGGCAGGAGTTTGTCCTCCTCTTTTGGTGCACTCACTAAACCAGTGAGATTTACTTTTACAGTACTGGCACCACCTTTTTGACTGGCCTTCTTGAGTCTTCTTCTTCTGGGAAGCCTGACCCCCACCCTCTTTGGTTTGTTGGGGACCTGGTGAAGACTTCTGGTCATTTTGCTCATTCTTAACATTACCCTTCTGGTCTGCTTTCTTCTGACCACCCTGGTTCTGGTTCTGGTTCTGCTTGATCCTTGTCCTGACCCATTTGTCTGCCTTCTTTCCCAATTCTTGGGGAGAGGTCAGATCTGAATCAACAAGGTGCTGGTGCAACAACTGGTTCTGACAATTGTTTAAAATTTGTTCTCTCATCATTAGATTATACAATCCTGTGTAATCTGTAACCTTGCTACCCAGCAACCAGCCCTCCAAAGCCTTAGTGGCACAATCCACAAAGTCAGACCAGTCCTGAGACTGAGTTTTCTGGGTGTCTCTGAACAGCAACCTGTACTGCTCAGTGGTTAATCCAAACCCATCAACCAGTGTATTCTTCAGGACCTGGTAATTGTTAGCATCCTCTACTCTTGTAGTGAGGAGCTTATCTCTACCTTTACCATCAAAGGAGAGCCACAGTATAGCTGCCCACTGACTCTGGGGAATGCACTGCACAGTGCAGGCCCTCTCCAGAGCAGCCATCCATTTCTGGATATCATCCCCTTGCTTAAAGGGGGGCACTATCTTAGTCAGGTGTTTAGTATCTAAACCCTTCTCTCTATCTCTTGGGAGATTGCTGCCACCAGTGGGAGCTAACCCACTCATCTGCTGCTCTCTTGCCAGGGCAAGCTTCTCTTTGGCCAGGGCAATTTCTTCCCTTTCAATCCTCAGTTCAGCTTGTCTCATCCTAGCTTCATGCTCCCTTCTCTGAGGGGAAGTAAATCTCCTCTGTGGAGGATTCCTTCTCCCCTGAGAAGAGGCATTAGAGTGCAGAGATCTATTGGAGTCCCTAGAAAGAGATCTATCTCTCCTAACTCCAAGGTTAGGCCCACTTCGGGTTAGTACTGGGGGTCCCCCAGATCCCAGCCCAAGTAAGTCTAAGTTGGCCCTGGTTAGCCTTCTGACTACCTCAAGACCTTTGTCTACCTCATCCCCAGAGAGTTCCTCCTGATCCTCCTCCTCCTCAATTGCATTGGCAATGTTGGGGAGGTCTGGATCCCCAGAGGTACCCTCTAAGGCTGGCATATTCCCATCTAGCTGAGAAAGCTTTCTGGCATCATATGTCTCTAAGAGACCTATCAGAAAGGGAATGGTGGGGTTAGACCCCTGCTTCAGTTTTCTGGAGACACAGATCTGTCTCATCTCCTGGAAACTGAGAGCTGCATATCTTGAAGTGACCTGTGGAGGGTCAACACTGACCAGGGGAGTCTCAGTAGAATCTCCCTGGGTAGACATGCTTTTCTAGTGAGGTGTAAGTGGTGCACTTACCTACACTATATGTTTGCCTACTGATCCCTTGCTAGAGTTGTAGTTTAGGGTGTGCTAGGCCCTAGGAGCTACAACAGCTGGTTCAGTAGAACTCAGAGTATTCTAAGCTAAGTTATATGTACCTTTAGTACTTATGTGATCTTTCACAAGATATTCTTAGGGCGTGTGTGGTAAAACAACAGCAAGCTCAAATCCCACCGCTGCCACCAATGTGAGAAGTTGGCCTGATGTGCAGTGTTCACTATTCTAGTGATCACTATATATCAGTCCAAACAACCCTTATTGATGATTGGTTGTAAGTCAACCTTATAGACCAGCTATCCTAGTAGCATGGATACGAGCAGTCTAAGGCCAAGACTCTAGAGGGCGTGATAAAGCCAGCTGTTTTACCATCACATTACCCCTTGAACACCCAGTGAAAGGACACCACACAAGTGTTATGAAAATAAACAATGTATTTATTAGAATCACAACAACCCTGTACTCTTTATGAGGACAGGGTGCTAAGCACACAACAAAACTCTTATGAAAATACTTAAGTTAGCACGTTATACACAAATGCCCGAGGGGCACGAAAAACCATATACTTTAAAAGTGGAATGCGAAATTACTAGCAGGTAAGTACAGTACTAATAGGCTTTGGAATCGCTAGGACTTGACTATAGAATCGTTAGATTACTTCTAGGAGACCTAGGGGACTCGGGTGCAGAGTGTGCACTCTCACGCGGGATGCGGGACAAAGTCTATGGAAGCTAGTAAAGGCAAAGTTAGTGTTCACGGGCGAACCCGACCTGGTAGGAAGAAAACGACAGTGGATCCTGACCCTTGGATAGTGAGGCTATGCTGGGACACCGAAGTGCCGAAGTTACCTAGCCCAGGGGCTGCAGCTGCATAGGTCTGAAAAGACGTCGGGAATCTCGTTGCCGGACCAGGAGCCTGGAAGAAGGAAGTTGCTGGCAGGCGACCAGTGAAGAAAAGTTCGATGGATCCAAGCCTGGATCAAGGAAGAAGGAAACCTGAAAGCAGAGGGGACCAAGTTCTTGAATCACTAGCCAGTGATTAAGTGGGCACCAGGATGGCACCGGGCGAAGTCACCGCCGTCAGGTGAGTGGGCGCTGCTGGGCTCTGCAGTCTCTCGGACCAGGAGGCGTTGTCGGCGACCAGGATGGAGGTGCGAGCTGTCCCACGAAGGTTCTTGCTGTCGACGTCGCTGGACCCAGGTTTGGGCAACAAGTCTTGGCAAATGCAAGGCCCACGCGGTGGACCTAAAATGGCGTCTTAGCCGGACCAGGAGGGTCCAGAGTACTTCTCCGATGGAGGGAAGCAAGGGCCAGTCTGGAGCAACCAGACCAGCAGCAGTGTTGTCGTCGGGCGTCGTTCGGAAGGCCACAAGCCAGCGGGCTAGTAGCCAAACAACGCGGTGAGCAGCAGAAAGCAGAAGGGCCCCACGCCGATCGTGGAGATGCTGGGGGGCTGCTCTTCGGTGCTGGAGCTGCTCAGGGTGGAGGCTTCTCGGACCCCAAAGCACTCACCAGGAAATTACTCGGTGGGCTTGCTGTGCAGAAGTCGTGCAGTCTTGGCGATGGCCGGTCCCTCGAGGTCTCGTCGCACCCACGGTTCTCAGCTGTGCTGTAGAGGTGGGTAGAGGTCAGAGGTGCCAGGGAAGCCGGGTCTCGTCGAGCTGGGCAGTCGGATTCCGGAGGAAGGACGTGCAGCAGACCGCAGTGTTCTTGGATGGTGCCTGCGGATGCAGGGTGACTACTCCTTAGCCACAAGGGAGAATCTTGAGGAAGAAATCGTGAAGTCCTTTCGTGGAAAGTGGTATCTTGATTCCAAAGATGATCTGATTTGGAAGGGGGCCAGTCTCTACCTTTATCTTGGAAAAGGGGGCTGGCACGCGACTAAGTCCTGCCCTAGGGGTGGGACCAGGAGGGGGGTGGTTACACCCACTTCCTTGGCGGGCTTTTCCCCAGCACAGGGTCCGGAGTGTCCCTGGAACTGGTTTAAACCAGCCTATGCACAGTGAGCACCGGGGTGCCACGTGCAGTCACCTTCCTCTGAAGCCCTGCCTACCTACAATACACAAAACCCTGTCTGGGACGGTGCTGGCACCGCCCCTGGCAGGAAACCCTTTGTCCTTATCTCCTGCTCTGGGAGGACTCCCAGCAGCAGGAGGGCAGACTTGTGTCTCGGTGGCAGCATCCATCTTGTGGATGCTAAGGCTCTGTCTGACTTTTAACCGGGTTATAGGTTACATGCATGTCGTGTCCCTCTAGAAGGGTGGAATGCTAACCCCGTCGCCAGAATTGGCGAGGGGTTAGTATTCCAATTCGTATGACACCTTACTCGACATGTTTTGATAAAGCGATACCAGAGTTGGCATATAACCGCGAGGATTATAATGCACTTAAGAGTATATGGTATGCGATATCATGGAAACGGCTAAGGGATGGATCCCGAAAGCCGCAGACAGGCTCAGCTCATGCCAGAGCACCATCTCACACGATTCTAAGCACTCTGCCTTCAGGATTGTTAAGGCCTGCCATAGGAGTGACTGATAGGAGATCTGTGTGTCCATTTTAGGGTTAGATATAGGTATACTATATCTAAAGCAAAGGGTGAGTACACCACCTTGCCCCAGCTGTCGTGCAGCCAGTTGTGTCAGTTTAGTTAGTCAGCCCAGGGGTGGCATAATACATGCTTCAGCCCCTGGGAGACTTCTGGGTACACCTCAGCCCTGGGTACAGGGACTTGGAGAGGGCCCAGTGCCAATTCAGTACCTGAGTACAATTTGGATAGAGAGAACAGCTAGGCTGTGGGTCTGATTAGCAGGCCCACAGCCAGGGAAAGTCGTAAACCAGTGCAGCAAAAAGCAAAAATCTGGGTGATCATAGGATTGCAGACCCTACTCTCCTACAGCTATTAATATATAGGAAAAGTTCTGCTGCCTTGCTTTGCTTTCTTTAACACTTATTGGTCTCCATTCTGATAGTGCCCTGGCTGTGGGTGTGCCAAGAGCCACTATAGATGACGAGTTTGTCTGCAAGATGAGTGGGGGTGTTGGTCATTATTGCTTTGCAAATGATGCAGCTGGTTTTGAAGATGGTGTGCACCAAATGAAACAATGGAGATCCCTCAGGAAGAGGTGATATAATCATTTCTTCAGGTCCTGGATGAGACGGGCTGTGGCACATAGGATGCCCTTGGGGGACAATGTGGAATCTGGGAAGCCATGGAGAAAGGATGCTGCCACCCAGATGTGAGAGTATAATGTATTGCTCAGAAGTTCTGAAATCACTTTCTAGAAGAAACGGGTTGAACCTCTTTAGAAGAGAGCTGCAACCAGGCCATCTGATTTTTCAGCAGTATGCTCCCTAGCATGAGGTTGGTATCTAGAACGAATCCAGGTGACATGGAATATGGTGAAAACTGGGATTAGTAGCTGCCAAGGTTTATGGCACTGAGCTAGGTTTATACGTTGTCTGTCTTATTGTTCTTGGAAAATAACAGGAATTATGTCTTTGTGGGTTGAGCTTCAGGTAGGCGCGGAACTGGATGAGGTGTAGGCTGTCTTTGGGGGATTAGATGTTCAAATACATTTTCATACATGCTGATTACAGAAGTAAAATATTTGTTTACACAAGCAGAAGGTTTGTATGTGCAATTATCCCTTCAGGTAGAATCCTGTTAAGTGCCTCACAGCTTGCATACGATTATTAAACTTGAAACAAAAAAGCTGTCCATTCATCCAATAGTCACCATATCGAGAAATCTAGTGACAAAGTCCTATTGGGATCTATCTAACCTCTGTTTTTTCTATTCCACATTAGATGGATAGACAGAAGCAGATAACAAAATGAATTGGTTAAGAAGAAATTCAGTCTCTATCCTAAGACGAAATAAGGGCTTTATATTTTGTCATGTTGCCTTTTGAAAAGAGCATGTATGGCAAATCCAGAGATAAGTCCTGTAATTCGCTCGAGTGTTTTCCACCAGGAAAGCGCAGGACACTTGACATTAGAACAATGCAATGTGTTGCAACATGAGTAGCTTCTCACACGTTCTAGGTAATGTATATGTGTTCTTTACTCATCATTAACAAGCTGCTGCACAGACAAAGGACTTGCTCTGTCCCCCCTAGAATGTTGTTGTAGAGCAGCAGGTACAGAATTATATATTTCTATAAGAATGTCTCGCAAGGACTTTAAAAGGGAGGTTCATCAATTGAGCCAATACCTGGAAGAGAGTCAACTGAACAAGAACATATAAACATTTTAAAATGAAGACACAAGTGGAATTTAAAAATCAAAGTACTACCAGGCTTTCTTAGAAGCATGCAAAGGGCTGGCAAATAACCTCTAAACGTTGACATGTGCAAACCTTTGTTATGAAGTTGCAAAGCAGAATTCAGTGCCTTGGAAACATGTTTCCGGCTATCCCATCTAGTAACATCATCCATCTATATTTATTGACAATCTGGTGCTCTTAAATCTAGCTTTGAAAATAACAGAGCATCATATAAGATAGATGTGTCTTAGAAGGCAAATATGAAAATGTGGGAGGCAAATATGAAAATGTGGCAGTCCAGGTGTGGGTGCAATAGACAACCCCTTCCCGGCAATAGAAATGATTGGAAGACTGACATTGTCCACCCTGAAAAGCCGAAGAACTATGTACCAGATGTTTCTAAGACAATTTGGAGCCATTCAGTCATAATCTCATTTTATTTTAATTGTTTGAAAGCAAACAAGAGAGCCTCCTCTTCAGAATATTATTAGACTAAGACAGGTGTTTTGTGTTCTTGTTAGCTGAAAAGAGAGCCACTGGTTATTAGCCCCACATCTCAAAATGTTTTGCAACCATATTAAGATTAAGACTATTCTTATGAAGACATCTGAAGCTTTGTTAGAGCAATTGCCTGTACAATGCTTTGCCCTGCATCCAATGAAAAAGTTACTTACCTTCAGTATCGTTCTTTCTGATGTATACTCTATATGGCTGCAGGTTTCACCCATGCTGAATATCCCCAGGCAGAGACAAGAAAACTGACTAACTTGATGCAGTGCAACAATCTAAAATAGAATCTTATTTGTAATAACGTATGACCACCCTTCAGAACACGGTGGTAGGTGGGGTCTGTGAGCAATCTGCAGGTAAACTATTCACAGGAAAGATCATTACTGATGGTAAGTAACTTTTTCTTGCGATGGTTACTTCCACATGCAGATTTCTCATCTATTGAATACATTCCAAAGTAGTATCACTCCCATGTGGTGGACCCGAAGAAGTGATGAAACAAGAAAGAACAAATGCATCAAGTCTGCAAATTGACCATCACTTCCCAACTCAGAATCCAAGCAATAATACTTCACAAAGGTGTCAAGAGAAGTCTGTGTCGCCGCACAACATATCTCAGCCAAGGGGAACATCCTTTGTGAGCTCTGATGTAAAAGAAACTTTGTTAAGGTGGTGTTCGCATGGATTTCCTCTGGCATGGTGTTCTTGACAAGAGTGTAGCTCATCTTTAAACACCAAATTATCCAGCGAGATTGTCCTGCCTTTCTTGTAACCTGCATACCACACAAAGAGCTGGTTGTCGACCTGATTCTCTTTGGTGCAGTCAATATAAAAACTGTCTGCTCTCCTTGGGTCAAGCATCTGTAATCTCTCTTGCTCCTTGGTGGGGTAGGCAGAGGGTAAAAGGTAGGAAGGGTAACACATCGCCCTAGATGGCTAGAGATCCTCACCTTTGTAAGGATGGAAAGCTGTTTTAGTTCTCAAGGCTCGTTTGTCCAGAAAGATACATGTGAATGGCAGACAGACACTCAGTGCTCGCAACTCACTGATGCACCTTACTGAAGGAAAAGTCTTGGATTGTAACAGTCTTAACTGGCAGCTGTGATGGGGCTCAAAAGGAGGATCCAACAAAAATGTCAACAACCAGATTTAAATCATATAGAGCATAACAGAGGGAGTTGGTGGAAACATAATTATCAGTTCCTTCAGGAACCCGATCATAATTGGCGACTTGAAAAAGGATGACTCTCTGACTGGAGAGAAGGTACAGTCAGAGAGATATACGTATCGGGAGTACAAGAACCAGCTCAGGAGGTCTACATACCACTCCCGTTTTGGCCAGTCTGGGGCAATGAGAATGGTCTAGCTCCAGCCTTAGAGAGACTTCCTCAGAACCCCAAAATCAGGGGTATGGAATGAAACACAAAATGAAGCGGAAAATCCCCCCTGAACAAAAAAAAATTGCCTGTAGTTCAAGCAGGCTGACGTGGAGCACCTCTTCCTCTGGGGTCAAATGTCCTGTGATCCTTAGCTTCTGTTGAAGTGCCCTTCCCTCCAACCCCTCAACATGGCGGCTTCTGATACTACTGTGGTCATTGGCAGGTGGTGTTGAAAGGACATCCCGTGAGAAAGGTGCTCCACCACGGAACGCCAGCTGAGGTCAGTTACATTGTCCCAGGAGATTATAATGGAGTCCAACAGATCTCCCTCATGCTGGAGCCATTACAACTGAAGGCACCTCTGGACAGCCCTCATGTGCCAGTATACACATGTGACTAGGAGTATGCAGGATGCCAACAGACCTAACAGGCGAAGAACCTTGAAGGACTGGAACTTGAGCTCCCTCCAAAAAAAAATCTGAATTGTATCCGAATATCCCAGATCCTCTGAGGAGGAGGGAAGACTGTAACGGATGTTGTGTACAGTACAGTACCAATGAACAGGAGGCACAAAGAGGGCTATAGTTGACACTTCATCACTTTGATAGAGAAGCACAAATTAAACAGCAAGGTTGTCGTTGCCAGCAAGAAATGTGGCACTATTTGTGGCAAGTAAGCCTTGAATAGCAAGTTGACCAGGTACAGAAATAAGGAGATTCGTGACCTTCTCAGAGGAACCGTACCCACCATGATCAGCATGGTGAAGACCCAAAATGTAAATCTAAATAGGAAGAGTGCAAACTGGCAGTGAGTGGATCTTGCAGTATGACCTCAGGACTGATATGTGGAAATATTAATTCTCCATGTTGAAGGACACCATCCAGCCTTCCACTTCCAGTGACTGAAGAATGTGAGCCAGGAAATGCATATTAACCATCTCTGTCTGAATTCTAGGATCTGACTTATGACAATGTTTGGTTCTAAAATGAAGACTGACTTAGTTCAAATTGATTAAGTCATTCTGGTGCAGAGATGCGATTGTCATGTAGCCCACTGAAAAATGAAAGGAAAAGATAGGTCATAGTTCTTACTCATAGTTTAAACCAACCTGTAACCAGAGTTTAAACACAAGAAGTTTTTTATTGGTCAGCGAGGAAAATTCTACAGTTTAGGAACCTGAAACTCCTACTTGAATCAGATTTCATGAGATCTAAATGTGAGAAGATCTGGGGCGGTCACAAATATATAGGTGCACTTATCAGATGGGAAAGAGGACCAAGTCCTCTGTATGAACCCCTAGCTTTTGTAGCTAGAGAAACAGATCCAGAAAGGGTAGAGATGCTGCCAAGATACTGCACTGGATGATTTTTGAAATACTGCCAAAGGGAGACAGAGAAGCCTACATCATTCACAAGCACATGTTTGTTCTCATTTGAATAAAGCATTGTGAGTTAAGGGACCTGAGAAAATGAGCATTTTATGAAAGTGGCAGAATCATTATTATAGAATGAGATACCCTGAATGAGAAGTTCATACCTGCATACCATAATCTGCGATTGAGTGTGCCTTAGTTGCTACAGTGCTTATCTTGCATTGCTAATCATTACTGATCAATATTAACATCAGATTAGGAAGTAGAACAGAGACTAGTTAGGATAAGTTTGTCATCTTAAGTAACACATTTGCCCCGTGGTGCCATCCTTCCGGAACAAGTCATAAAATGGTTTTGGAACGCCTGCAGTTCCTTTGAGAGCAAATTACTAAACGATCTGTAATATGTAATACACTGTTTCCAGAAAAAATATCACAATCTACCGGCACTTCAATATTTTTGATTTAACAGTTTTTGCGGAAAACAAGTAGCATTACCACTTGGAAATTAATTCCACCAAGTAAAGATCAGACTGAATAATGCACTAGGATACATTTTATTGTTTGAACAACTCCTGCTTTGAAGGCTTCCCTTGCAGCTTAACAACAACTGCCTTTTCCACTATGTCTGGGTTAAATTATAAATAATCCAATAAAATTCCCTAATTTCCAGTTGTGATTAATTCACAGAACTTCTCATCAAGTCTTGCAAGACACCAGCGGAAGACTGAGAAGAAAATGTCTTTCTGCAAGGCATTTCTGTGTGAACCAAACTAGCCTCCTCCTGTCAACTCACAAAACCCCTACATGTTCTGCCATGGCTACTCCCAAAAGTCAGAAAGGTGGAATTCTATTTCCATCCGTTTGTATCACACAACAACATTGAAACACGGTGGTTAGGACGTAGCTAACTTTCCCAACTCAGTGTCACTTACAATGAACAAACATGACTTCCCCCCAAACTGCAAAAATGGTGGATTTACAAAACGGATGGGCCGATCAGAATTGGGCCGATCCAAATAGGGAGACTTATTTGAAAACAGTAAGCATGGAGACCCATACAGATTAAGCGTGGACGAAATTCTAATTATGCTGGAAAAAACGTATTAACTTCACATGAATCTTCTGGTGCAAAATTACTGAAAATTGTGTGAATACGTCCGTTTGCGTAGTTATGAGCAATGCGGCACAAAAATCCTACAGCGGAAACACAGAACAACAATCGTAGCAAGCACAAGCAGTTCCTGATTGCTGCTGTTCTTTGTCGGTTGCATTTAGCATTATTTACTTAGACCTAAATGCATCATCTGGTACATTTTGAGCTAAAAGAAATAGCTAAATGCTGGGGTGAGCTCCGAGCGTAATTCTACCTACATTTTTGTATTTTCTGTAATTTTGAGAATTTACCCTATTGCAAATTACGTGAGTAAGATATAATCAAATAGCCCATTGGGCAGGACCATGGGAAAGAAGGAATACAGTGACCAAAAACCTGATTGTTACTCAAGACATAACAATGGTATATTGACTCTCGGACAACCTACAATATTCTTTAAATTCTTCATATGCAACTGTGAGAGAAACTGAATTAGGCACAACTATCACTGAAGAATCTTGTATGGTGAAGTCCTGGGAGGCTACAGGATTGATATGCTCCCAATATAAAGAAAATTAATATAAAGTCTTGATGCAATGGTATCTGAAAACCATAAGACTCTATATGATGTTCACCACCCCTTTCGAATTTACTGGCAGGGATGAGGGAAAGGAGCAGAAAGACATATGTGGAGTTCATGCAATGAGATGCATATCTGTCTCAATTCAGAACCATAATACAGATCGACTAGACACTTTGACTCTTGAGGTACAGGACACAATTCAGAGTAACTATTCTTAGTGTGTGGAACTTCTTACTCATGATCTTAAAACGAGGCTCACCATTACACATTAATGGAAATTAACACCATCATCCCAGGTATGTGGAGGGCCAAATTAAGGTTCACTTAGGCAATGGAAATACTGACAGCAATGGTGCAGGATAGAACAGACCGAGCTTTACAAAATGTAGGTTTTTGATTTCCCTATACAAAAGATTGTTGTCAGAGTGGGCCCAAGCTACATTTCAACGATATTGCAAAGATCAGATAAATGGCAACCTAGTTCATCTTCGGAACCCCATCATTGGATAAAGGGATGTATTTTTTGAACTTACATCTGGGTAACATCTGGCGGGAACATCCTGCTTTTTTATTCTCTGTGTTGAGAGAGAATGGTGCTTGATAACAACTTTACTAATAATAAAACCACATGATATGCATGGTTGTTAATACCAATGTTTATAAGTATCAATGTAAAATAATTAATTGTAATGCATTTGTCTCTGTGCCTCAAAATTCTTACATAAAATGTGAAAGAAAGTTTAGAAACAGAAATTCTTAAACGTGATATATATATATATATATATATATATATATATATATATATATATATATACACATATATATTGTCCAAACAAATGCCCTTGAGCTCTGAGAGAGCACACTACGAAGTTCTGACCATCCGGTCTGTTGGCCTCTCTGCTGCCCGCCTGACTGCTTGGCATAATTATCCTTCCATCCCCGATGCGTTTCGAGGCCAATATGCCTCTTAATCATGGGTAGTTCAAACAGCACCATAGATGACTCGCCACTCTCATTCAACTTAACTTTATTACTTTTTTTCGTTGTATTTCGCCGTCCTCAGTGGGCGTGGCTCACTCTGCTCACCACGGAGCATGATGGTGCTAGTAGTCCAAAGAGGGTGAGTATTTCGTTAAGACCTGTAGTAGGTTCCATGCCTGTGTTTCAATTAAGACATTTTAACAATCCTTAAGTAGGATGCACGCCAGTCCTGCGAGCTTGCATTGTAGTAGTATGTTGTATGTTGTAATTGTAATTCGCATTTATATTTAGAGTTTTCAGATTCTGAGGCAGCTCATTTCAAGACTACAGTCATGCATCTAATGCTGTTACTCTCAAACTGACCTACTTAATTTTGCCAAAGAGTCTGCATATAATAGGCACGTTTCTGTATTCTTCAATTTAATTTTTGCTAGGAACTGCATCAAGCTTTCCCTTGAGTGTTGCTATATTTAGGGGCCCCTTCCTCCAAATAAGAGGCACTCGTTGTGGCTTTCCGTCTTCTCTCTGCCCTTCATGACTTATCTGTCTGAGGATCGGTCTCAACAGACAGAGAAGTCATGGTCTGACCTGTGTTATACAGTTAAGAAACGGTGTTTCAGATTCATTTGGGATTCACCATTTTTGGCTAGTGTTCACAGGCTCTGCAGTATACATGCTTTTTTAACCGAAACATTTGTGACACTATTTTCCAAACCAAACCACGAAATATACAAAAGAAGGGGAAAAACATTTCTGGAAAAATCAGATTCAAAACTACCAAATAGATTTCCATTAACTAAAGTGAATAAACGAAGTTCAACTAAGCACAGGCTTCATGAAAAGTTTTGAGTTATTATGTTTGGCAGTTATACTGCATTAGGGAGAAGAACTCCTGTAGAACTCTAAATGGGAAATGCAACTTTTGTGTACCACCGTTATAATTCTCTCCCCATTGCCCTACGTGCATAAACGTTCAGAAGGTTATTAAAAGCATGTACAGATGTTATTAAAATTTCCTGCAGCTCATCAACCTAGGCCAATATCATTAGCAACCTAAGAAAACTGTTCCTATGGACTTCCCAGCTTTAACTAGAGAGTTATTATCCCAAATCTACCATACATATTTATATTTAGATAACAATGTATATCTCATGCCGGGTAATAGTGCTTTTGCAGCTTTCTAACTGAAAGGGTGAACACTCATTTAGGGTGCACTAGTGACAGACAGACAATAATAGAGATAGACAGCCAGACATAGATAAAAAAGAATTGTACAATTAAAAACATAAAAAAATTAATGTAAAAATATCAAAAGTGCTTACAAAAATGTTTTTTTTTAAAGACACTCAGTACTTACTGGCCGCGGTAGAGAGAGGTTTGCCCCATACCAGTGGTAAAGTGCTCGCCATACAGGTTCTGGTACAATTTCATAATCTCTCCCTCGAACTAACTGGGGTGTTCGTTTTAATCTTCCACCTTCAAGTGTTAATGACGTGGCCTAATAAAAATAAAACAAAGCACAGAGATTGGTATAAACACATACAACAGTTTCACCTCAAACTAATTTCTATATATAACTCTGCAACACACTTCCCCCACCTGGGATTTCCACAAAAGGTCCAAGCCACTATCTCTCTTGCACTGTCTAAGCTTGATAACGCCAACTGCCTCTACCGCGGATCATCTTTATCAACTATGAAAAGATTACAATGGAATCGGAACTCTGCTGCCAAACTACTCCTACATGTTAAGCCATAAGCCCACATCTCCCCTGCCTTGAGGGCCCTACATTGGTTACCAGTTGCCAGAAGTTCCACATTCAAGCTGCTTTGTATCACTCAAAAAAGCAATACTTGGAACAGGATCGCTTTTCATCAGGAATAAAATCACCAAATACATTCAACAAACGAACCTCCTTTCTGGTTTGGCACCTCGCCTCAAAATCACATCATACAAAAAACCAAACATAGGTGGCACTTCTTTCTCTGTTCAAGCAGCCAGACTTTGGCATTCATTAACCCCAAACATAAGATTAACAGATAACTATTTTAGCTTCAGAAGACTACTTAAGAGTTGACTCTTGCCTTTGTAACCACCATACTCAAACAAAAATGTACAGCATATCCCTGTATATATAACCATGTCATTTGATTATATGCAAGTATGTACGTGTGTTTTTTATATAAATATATATAATATACACTTATGTATCCGTATATTTATTACTTTACTCCTACTGTAAAAAAAAGTTGACTCTCTCCAATGTACTACCCTATATTTCACCCTATACCTCTCTCGACATATCCTCTACCTCTACGCTCTGACTCATCACAAACCCCATTCTACTACTAGGATCTCCAAAATGACCCCTTCTAGACTCTTCCCTCCTCTATACCTCTTTGGATCACCCTCAAACCTCATTTTAATACTATGATCTCCCGAACAAAGCTTCTAAATTCTTGCCTCACCTATCCTTCCTTTGACTCATCCCAAAAATCATTTTGCTACTATGATCTCCCGAATCCCTTTCTAGAGATTCTTCGCTCCTCCAACTCTCCTTATACTCATGATAAACCTCTTCCTACTACTATGATCTCCCAATAAACACTTTCTAGTTTCTTCCCTCTTTTATTCCCCATTATCCTTTTCAATCCAACTAACAGACTTACATGATCACTGCTCATATTAACTCAAATTTCACTATACTAATTCACCACTAATACTTTTTAGGCTCCAGAGTAGCATGATACTTGCCGAAAAGCTATTCAACGCTTCGCCAAGTGTTTTTAACACTATATAAATATAATTACAATACAATCGGTGTGTGTGTATATATTATATACATAAATTTATATTACATTAGGGACTATTTCATAATTCTACCTAAAATGTGGCACAAGTTATCATCTACAAAGTACCTACTTTCAAAGATAATCAACATGTTCCAATAGTAGCATCCTTTGATATGAATTTTCATTGCAGGCTGCCCCAGATTAAATTAATATAGTCCATCTCTAAGCAAATACATTCAAACTACATACTATATAAAGTTAATATATCTTTCAAGTGGTTTGGGGATTTTTTTTATGTGGTCGAAGCCTGTATAAAGAAGAAAATACCTTTACCATATTAAGGCGCCCCAGATTATCTTAATATAGGCTATTCCCCAAAAAAATACATCCACTATACACTTATCTTTCAAATAACCGTAAAATATTCTGGAGCAGTACAACCATGTCTCACAAACGAAGGGATTGCAAAACAAACCCAATAAAGAAAAGATGGTAAAACCTTCAAAGTTTTACGATTTTAGAAAAATATATTTAAAGATGAAAAAGAAAATAATATGTGTGTTCCAGTACATCCACTCTCTGCCAAGCACACATAAAATAGACAAACCACATGGCATATGCATGCCATAATGCATTAAAATTAGGCAGTAAACAGAGCTGCAAAGCAATTACTGAGTAGGTTGACAAATGATGCTTACTAATGTAGGTTACTGTAACATCTTTGTATGAAAAATAGCCTTAAATATTTGTAACCTGTACAGAGAAAACAACATACAATAAATGTGAACTTGATGTACACTTACCTTCACTGGTTCCTGTGTTACTAATGGCTGGTTGTCAATTGCACCAGGTTTATGGGGGTTAAGCTGAAGTAAAATATTTCCGCTGGATCCTAACAAACATTGGTTATTATTATCTGAAGAATTGTGCTGTCTTGCAAAACACATATCTGCTGCAGGGGTGCTTGAGTAAAGAAAGCCTATTAAGAGAGTAAAAAGCAACGTTTTATAAATTACATAAATCTTCAAACAAATATGTATTAAAAGACGCTGGGTGTTCCCCCTGTTCTGCAGCAAATACATCAAATCAAATACATTTTGTTTAAACCACTAACACGTGAGAGGCTGTGGTCATGGTAACCCCAAAGCAGCCAAAACATTAAGAAGACATCTGTATATGTTGTATGTGTTCCCTGTTCATCGAGCAAAACTAAAGAACAATTGCAAAAAACAATTCAATGATAGCCAGGACACTATGAGTTTACTGCAGCTAAGGTTATTTATGTAGTGCAGAAAGATTTCAGGAGGGAATACTTTCACCAGGATAGAATCCAAAACTGTCCATATAAACTGAACCTGTTTGAATGGTAGCAAGGAGAATCTACGGTCTTTGACAAAGAACCAAAAAATTAAATAATGTCATAAGCATCAGGGCCAGGGCCGACTTTGGCACCTCTCTTGATGCTGTTCAGCAATAAGGCAATAAGTCAGGTACGTAAAGCTGTCAGCAGACCCAATATTGTTTAATAAATCAACTTTTAATAAACAAATAAGTAGAAACAATAGCAGATGAATAAAATTACATTGGGAGACTAGCACAGACATTATCATTACATTTAAAAAAATGATCAATTTCACTTCTAACTAAAATTGAAAGTGATAGAATCTTCCTTCATTAAAAAAAACATTCAAATGTTGTGAACATTTTATTGTCATATGGGTCTGTAAATCCCCAATTAATGTGAACATGTTTCCATATTTCCAAGGGTTAGCAGTTCTAACATTCAATCTTCACTTTAAAAGCTCAAGCAGAATTTCCACATTCTCAGAATAAACTTCTTCTGATAGTTCCAATGTATAAGCTCTTTTAAGATCTATAGGATCTTAACTATACAAACAATCCTTAATAGGGAAGATCCATTTAGATTAATTTCTAGCATTCAATTTATTCAAAATCTGGGCAACACTCCTACAATCACTTAACACATAACACAACCAGTACCAGGCAGATTTACACAGTGCCCAACCTGGTGGCATCATATTCTAGTTATAAGAATCATATGATACAAAAATCATAGAGATTAATATAAAACAATATATTAATGACTCCAACATGAATGACCTAATATCAAATTGATAAAGGACCCCAATATGGACAGGGGTTCAATAAAGCCTATACATGTTTTTTTTGTCATATAACATTTTTATTGAATCAAGTTGCCATACCACTATATTCTCATATAACTATCCCATAGTTTATTAACTGGACTCCATTCACTTCTCCACTCGTCTACTATATCCTTATCTCTATCATGATCAACCAACAGAAACTTCTAGATCAAAGAGACTGGATGAAAGTTGGCTGTAATCAAGTAAAAAAGGCTGGGTGCAATAAGTAAGCCCACTGGTATCAAGCATTGTTGAGATTGAAATGTATAAGAAATTTGTTTGTATCTGCCTTTTCTGTCTTTAACAGTTTGTACTTAAGTAGCAAGCACTCAAAGCCAACTAACTTATTTTCTAACTGCACCTGCCTAATCTTGAAGATACCTCTTGCTATCTATGATTTTGACTCACTGATTGGTTTAGAATTTTATAAACATGGAATGTACACTGTCCAGGCACTAATTTCCAGAATGAATGTTCATTTCGAAATGTGTTATTAGGGGTTCTCCACCGCAAAGTCTCTGGTCTGACCTAAATATTTGTCCCCTTTTCTAAGAAGCAATGTCCCCAACCCTTAATTGTGGATGATACCATAAGAGGTTTCAGCAATCGTTCTAATTTTTTTTTCTTTGGTCAATAACAGGCTTAATGGTAGAGTGTGGATGCACTGTCATTTCAATTTGGACCAACTAGGATTGTATATTAAATTAGTGAAACAAGAAATGCCGAACTCTTTACAACCTAGACGTGTGCTATTCGAACATATGCCATAGGACACTTACTTACAGAACTGCTCCTCACTAGAATACAGGGTACTGTCTCAACCTCTGACCAAGAAAGTTGTTTCTTTGATACACATGATAGTGACGAATAATCGACTGAGTGGCATATGCATGTGAAATGGACAATACTGCATCATAAGACACTATACCCTATCCAGTATTAGAAGTTGTAATTAGACGTGGCATCTCACTGGTACAAATCAAGACCTTGAAAGGTGTTTATTACACTTGTTATCAAATGAAAAGGTTTGGTAAAGTTGATTCAGACTTATGCGTTAGGAGATGTGGGAAAATGTTTCTGCCATATTCTCTGGCTGCACCCAAGATTAGGCCCCTTCTGGGAGGGTATGAGAAACTGCATATTTGTGTTAGGGGACACCCTCTGGAGGCTAGTGCAAAACTTATAATTCTAGGTGTGTGGAATGAGGTGACCAAAGCAAAATATCAAAGACTTTTCTTTCTTCTGGCTTAAAGTCGACAAGAAAGGATGAGGCAAGACTGGGGATCTCCAGAACCAGCCATGGTAAATGCATGGAAGTAACCACGGACTGGTATATAACTGCATACAGGGTTGTCTATGAAGGGAGGAAAAGCCCAACGACAGTGGCCATTGGGCCATATAAAAAGGGTTGAAAGAGAACACTACATAGAACAATAGGACTACGACCACTGACCCCATTTCCCTAGAGTGTAAAAAAGGTAAATATTTGGCTGAATATTAGATATGTTAAAATGAGGTACTCAAGTCACAGATACATTATTGGCTATGGTACAGTGGATTGAATTACTCCATTGCTTTGTGCTGCATGTCTTACATGCACATTGCCCTTATACAAGCCATTATTCGCATAATCACTCAGAGCACAAGCCACTGTGAAACTAGAAATTGTTGTTAATTTGAAGTTTAAAGTATGCATAAGAAATAAACAAAATATGGGCAAAGTGGTGAAACCAGTTAAAATAGGCTTGCCTAGTAAATGTATTCTGAGAACTTTTAAGATTTGGAAAACAAAGGACGCCACATGGGGTTTTCTAAAAAGTATGCATTATGGTACTTCATGTGGCGGTCTCCCAATCCATAAACCACGTGAAAACGTAACATGTTTATCATTAAATATAGCAGGAAAACATTAAAGAAATAACAATCTAACTAGAAAGTAACATATACTTCAACAACCATATTTAAAACATTTATGTTGGTTGACGGTGTCAGATTTAAAGATGCCCAGCTACCACAACCTGATTCTACCACTTCTAATAGTCAAAACAATGAGTAGGTTACAGTATGAAAGAAAAGTTGCTAGTGAAATTGATAACCAAGTATTTCAAACCTTATGATGTCCACTTCATATTCTCCATTTCAATGTAATCTTTACTGCAAATACGAGTCAGTAGCAAAACCTTATTTTCCCAGTTTATCTTACAATCTGGCACAGGATGGAATCTATTCTTCAATTAAAATAAAGGATCACACATTATAACAGGATCCAAACTAAACAAGGAGGAAGTTTGATTTCAATATTGGCACATCTAAGCCCTTTAATGCTTGAATTTTAACAGATGGCAAATGCTAAATGCTCCATTGCTAAGGGCAGGAATCTTGGGTCAATATCCAAGTGGCAGCACTAAGACCAAATGTTATTATACTATAATGTAGGTTGATATATTTCCATATGCTCAAAAAACACATTTTAAGCAGCTGTTCAATAATTCTATTGAATAGAGCCAGTGGTCTTTTATGATCAAGTTGAAGAAGTTGAGAATAAATTAACATCTTGAACCAATGCCAGGCAGAAACCAGTATATATTTTAGAATCGTCCTCCCTTCTGCTTTGCTAGAAAATTTTAATAGTAGCATTCCTGCTCCCGTTCTGATGGCGGGGCTAGCTTGACCACTCCTAGAAGGAAAATTATCTGTACTTCATTTGCTACAGAAGGACTAGGGATGCCTAAGGATGCAGAGGTGTCCAATGGTTTGAGAAAACTACAAGCAGAGTAACTGTTTCTGCCTTCTGTATACCAATGTTCCTAATCAACTGCAGTGGCACTGGTACCTCAATTTACAGCCATATGAATGCCCTGGATGTTATAGAATGGCAACACGGGGTTGGGTAAAGGTCTTTATCAAAGGCGGTAACAATTAGAATCCGGGTCAGTGCTTCCCACACTCAAGAACCAGACGATAGATCCACAGGGTTAATAGCAATTCTTGAAGCTCCAGCTTCAGCAGGCGTGATCAGCAGATGATTCTGTAACAGTGCTTTTTGGCACAGTACTGTCATATAGCTGCTGTATATCTTTATAATGTGTTAAGTTAGCATAGGCTCATTAAATGTTTAAACGCCATTTTTTCCTTTTGCTGCTTCTGCACACGACACTTAATTGTTGATTTAGCTTTCAACCTAGTAGTTCGTTGTGGTTTACTTGAGAATAATATGTTATTACTCTGATATCAGCTTTGCTTAATAAACTATGTCTGCACATAGAGTGCTGAAGCCTCAGGAACAACACGATACAGAATTGTTATGAGGTCTGATCTTCGCGCCTTTATAGACATAACATAAGTGCAGCTTCTGCCAACTTTGGGCTTGAGGCGGGTTTTTATATTGCTTTGCTTGAGGCACAAACACACTTGACGCTGTTCGCATGCAGAGAGAGCTGGTGTATGCTGACGTGATCCCTTCATTCTAGGACACTGAGGTATGGGCCCGCCCTAATTCAACCCAAAGAGACCTTCTTAGCTATTAATATAATATGCGAGTTAGGGAGGGTGAGAAATAAGTGTTGTTAACCCTTATTAATTTACAGCATGGTAACATGCTGTCACCGTTCGCTTTCTATGGACTAGTAACTATGCTTGTAGCTTTGTTGTTGATAATATGTTTACTTGTATTATCTAAGATACTGCGCCTGAGAAGACGGCATTAGTAAATAAACATTTCAAATGCTCACGTGTTCTTCTTTACTCCATGTTCTGGTTTGAAATGATTGTATAACGAAAGAGTGCTCATGTGTTCCACGTAACCTGAGGTTGGTGAGTACATGTTCTGGTTTGTCTAAACATTGGGAGTTGGTTATGACCAATGAGACACTGTAGCTAGCTCGGTAAGGGGTTTGTTGGGTACTGAGGTGAGTTTTGGGTCACCCTAATTCGCTGAGGTTCCAATCCTCTGTGCACAGTTCTGTGGGAGAACAGAAACCCTGCTACATGGCGCCCTAACTCGCATATTATATTAATAGCTAAGAAGGTCTCTTTGGGTTGAATTAGGGCAGGCCCATACCTCAGTGTCCTAGAATGAAGGGATCACATCAGCATACACCAGCTCTCTCTGCATGCGAACAGCATCAAGTGTGTTTGTGCCTCAAGCAAAGCAATATAAAAACCCGCCTCAAGCCCAAAGTTGGCAGAAGCTGCACTTATGTTATGTCTATAAAGGCGCGAAGATCAGACCTCATAACAATTCTGTATCGTGTTGTTCCTGAGGCTTCAGCACTCTATGTGCAGACATAGTTTATTAAGCAAAGCTGATATCAGAGTAATAACATATTATTCTCAAGTAAACCACAACGAACTACTAGGTTGAAAGCTAAATCAACAATTAAGTGTTGTGTGCAGAAGCAGCAAAAGGAAAAAATGGCGTTTAAACATTTAATGAGCCTATGCTAACTTAACACATTATAAAGATATACAGCAGCTATATGACATCTGGCAAAACTAAATGATGATGTAGATTTAAATGATTTCATAAAAGGCCCGGCTAGTGGTAGGTCAAAAAGTTGGATATATGCTGTCTACAATGAAATCTGGAAAACATCACAGATTGAGGCAGCAACACGCCTTAGGGCTATAGATCAAGCAAATCTAGAGAAAGTCCTTGCAGTGGTAGACAATAGTATTAACATGCTTTCTTCACGCATTTACACTTTAGATAACATTGTGTCTTCTGTAGTGGATATTGTGCATGATGAGGTATCTGTTTTGTACCATGGTCAGAATCAATTACGTTCTATCATGCAATTTGCATTGACCCTGCAAACGCTTAAATCTGGCAAGGTGCCATGGGGCTACATGAACGTGTCCTCTCTCTTTGCACCCTTTAATTTGACTGACAAACAACGCTTGCTTTCTATGCGAGATGCTTCTTTTTCTATGTTACATATTGAGAAATTGGAATCCTTGCCTTTTTCTGTGGCAGAAGCCTCAGCTGCAACGTGGCTTATCCACGGTCTGTTAACATTACCTTTTGCTTTGTATAAATTTACTAACTGTATGAAATATGTTGCCATAGGTCGCTATGAGCCTTTGGGTAGTGGTTTTCTCCATGAAGTATGGTCCCTTCCTTTCACTTATAGATGTTTGAGGGACGGCCAAGAAGTTTATCTAAATGGGGAGGAATGTACAGAAACTCCAGATCATTCGTTAATGTGTAGACACATACAATTACACGGTTCTTGCAACCAGGACCGACCAAACTTGGCCTGTGTTTTAAAAGGCACTCCTGTACCATCAATTACCCCGACTTTTACCTTGTTAGGGAACGGAAGTTATTTACTTTTGAATAATGAAGATTGTTGCGGGTTAATTAAGGGTGTAGCTTATGTGGTAACAGTAAGTGAGCGTGTCGTTTGCTGCAGAAATGTCCTGTACCCACCCACACATGAGAATAGGCAGGTTTCCATTTGGCCACGCATACCAACCTTGAAGGCAGAGTTCAACGGCATGACTAGACTGAGGGCTCTATTGTCCCAGAAAGAAGTGGCCTTGAGTTCGGCTCGGGAAACTTTCGTGCTTCACATAGCTAACACACGGACCGAGGTTCAGGCCCTTTTAAATACTGATTTACCGTTGCATTTTGGCGAAATGATACATTCTATCTTTAACGCGTCCTCGACATCTGGGCTAGCGCATTTTTTTAAAGCAGTTAGCAGCGGCCTTTTGACTTCATTTGAAAAAATATTTGGAGTAATCCCTAGTTTCTTTCATTCCATTTTCTCGAGTCTGTTTGGTGGATTCCCAGTTTTACTGGCACTAGCGGCAGGCGTCCTAGTTGTTCTCTGCTTCCTTAAATATGGATGCCCCACATGTGGAAGAAGCGGCCCAGCCTCTGCTGCCGCTGTTTCGCAACCGAATGCTTGAATATTTTGGCACACTGCCGCTTGCGATTTTAAGCACGGCATATGGATTATCGTTTCGATTTTCCTACTTCACCTGTGTCCAGCCTGTGTTTCACTGCCTGAGCTGTGATTTTGATTGGGCCATTGATTTGTGTCTCTGCGGACCAGTTTCTCCTGGCGTCGATTTTAATCAGCTGATGAGTCCTATCACTACTCACGAGTTGGTTTGTTCTGACGAAAGGATTATGGCCATAGCAGCGGTGCATGGACTAATGGGTCCCTGGGATATATTCTCGGCAGCGCAGGATTTCTTGGAACTGAGCTTTCTGGAGAACCCACCAAGTTGTCCTCTGATGGTAATAGAGGCTCCGATACTTGGGGAACACGTATGTTCTTTTCCACTTTTGAATTGGATGGCTGAACTGTTTTCTGATGAAGACTGTGATTTCATGCTGGAGGCTGTTGCTGCATATTTTGCTTATACGGTCTTGTCCTAAAAACTTTTCCATGGTTTATTTCCGGCCATTTGACTTTCAGCTTGCATATTTTGCGATTTTTAGTACATTGATCAATTTCCCAGACCTATTGACTTGAGCAAAATATTAGAATTTTTTAAAGTATTTTCATGGCTCGCAGTTCTTGAACTCTGCTTTCATGAAGTTGCCCTTATCTTATCTTATCCGTCCTCGGATCATGGGGGGGTGTCATATAGCTGCTGTATATCTTTATAATGTGTTAAGTTAGCATAGGCTCATTAAATGTTTAAACGCCATTTTTTCCTTTTGCTGCTTCTGCACACGACACTTAATTGTTGATTTAGCTTTCAACCTAGTAGTTCATTGTGGTTTACTTGAGAATAATATGTTATTACTCTGATATCAGCTTTGCTTAATAAACTATGTCTGCACATAGAGTGCTGAAGCCTCAGGAACAACACGATACAGAATTGTTATGAGGTCTGATCTTCGCGCCTTATAGACATAACATAAGTGCAGCTTCTGCCAACTTTGGGCTTGAGGCGGGTTTTTATATTGCTTTGCTTGAGGCACAAACATACTTGATGCTGTTCGCATGCAGAGAGAGCTGGTGTATGCTGATGTGATCCCTTCATTCTAGGACACTGAGGTATGGGCCCGCCCTAATTCAACCCAAAGAGACCTTCTTAGCTATTAATATAATATGCGAGTTAGGGAGGGTGAGAAATAAGTGTTGTTAACCCTTATTAATTTACAGCATGGTAACATGCTGTCACCGTTCGCTTTCTATGGACTAGTAACTATGCTTGTAGCTTTGTTGTTGATAATATGTTTACTTGTATTATCTAAGATACTGTGCCTGAGAAGACGGCATTAGTAAATAAACATTTCAAATGCTCACGTGTTCTTCTTTACTCCATGTTCTGGTTTGAAATGATTGTATAACGAAAGAGTGCTCATGTGTTCCACGTAACCTGAGGTTGGTGAGTTCATGTTCTGGTTTGTCTAAACATTGGGAGTTGGTTATGACCAATGAGACACTGTAGCTAGCTCGGTAAGGTGTTTGTTGGGTACTGAGGTGAGTTTTGGGTCACCCTAATTCGCTGAGGTTCCAATCCTCTGTGCACAGTTCTGTGGGAGAACAGAAACCCTGCTACAGTACTCTTGCCCAGTGCAGGCCCTAGAGTATTTTCAACTGCACTGGCTGTATCAGAGAATAGTGGGAGCTAGTTCGCTACAGGATGTTGCTGAATTGGAGCACATTTTCATTAGCCTCTAGTCCTCCCTCAGAAGGAGTCGGAGTGGAGGATAACGTACAACATAGAGGAAGACTTTGCACCCGACTCAAGGGAGGAGAAGTAAGCGGGGTTCAGCCACTCTGGGTCCATATCTTCAAGGTCCAATAGAGCAGACAAATACGACCTGTAGATTATAGTGTCTACTCCCCATAAGCATGAGAGTCCAAAACAAAATGGGTCTTGAGAAACAGGTGCTGTAAGAGTCTTTAAAGAGCAACCAAGCTGCATCAAAGAAAACAGTGAGAGTAGCTGCTCCTCCAAGTGCTGGATATACATGGAGGATAGTGAAGTCCAAAGCAGGTTATTCAGACATTATGTGAGTGAGCTGCTGCAAACAGTCAGTGGCACAATGTGTGCCACTAACTGTTTGCGACTCTTGACTCCAGCAGGTAGGATCTCCCCCTCCGCCTGTGTCTCCCTGTCCCAGCTGCCGCTGCCGAGGAAGTTCGAGGCCCTCCACCACCCGCAGGCTACCACCTGCGCCTCATCCCTGGTGGCCAGTGGTAGGCCGTAGGTAGGTTTGTTCATACTCCGCTTTATTGCTATTCTTGTATTGCCTGTATTTTCATTGTTGTGTCTGTGACTGCTGTTGTCTGTCTTCCCCTGCTGCCAGTACGTGATCCGTGCCCCTTTTTCTTCCCTCTGTTCCCCTCGCTGTCCCCGTGCTCTCTCTGCCCGGTCTTTCCTTCTGTACCCCTCGCTGGCCTCGTGTCTCTGCCCGGTTTTCCCTTCTGTTCCCCTCGCTGCCCCCGTGTCTCTGCCCAGTTTTCCCTTCTGGTCTCCTCGCTGCCCCCGTGCCTCTCTGCCCGTTCTGCCTTCTGTTCTTAGCTGCCCCTGTGTTCAGTATTTTGCCTCTGTGTCACTCGTTTTTCCGGTATTTCTGTCCCCTTTTGCCTTCTGTTCCCCTCGTTTTTTTGTGCCCGTCTGCATTCTGTGCCACTCGTTTTTCCCCTAGTTTTTGTGCCCCTTTTGCCTTCTGTTCCACTCATTTTTTGTGCCTTTCTGCCTTCTGTGCCACTCGTTTTTCCCTTGTTTGTATGCCCCTTTTGCCTTCTGTCCCACTCTTTTTTTGTGCCCTTCTGCCCTCTGTTCCAGTCGTTTTTTGTGCCATTCTGCCCTCTGTGCAACTCGTTTTTCCCTTGTTTTTGTGCCCCTTTTACCTTCTGTTCCACTCGTTCTTTTGTGCCCTTCTGCGCCACTTGTTTTTCCCTTGTTTCTGTGCCCCTTTTGCCTTCTGTTCCACTCGTTTTTTGTGCCCTTTTGCCTTCTATGCCACTCGTTTTCCCCTCGATTTTGTGCCCCTTTTTCCTTCAGTTACCTTCGTTGTCCCTCACCGCCCTCGCCGCTGGCACGCCAAAAGCGTGCCTAAGGCAAGCCCGTCTGCGTCCGCCGCGCCCAGCGCCTGAACCCCTGGCCCCCGCACACGCCACGACGACCACTGCCACTACGACACCAGCACTCTGCACGATCTCAACCCCGGACGAGCCACACCTGCTTCAAGGCCGCCCCGAAACGCACACACGGCCCCTTCACCTGCCGGAACTGCAGCTACAGCAGCCTCAGAGCCGACAAACCACCCGCCAAGAAAGACCTCAACCACCTCCGATGCATACTACTGAACACCCGCTCCGCACGCAAGCATGCCATCGAGCTCTGGGACCTGCTCGACACAACATCCCCGGATGTCGCCTTCCTGACAGAGACCTGGTTTAGCGACTCCTCCGCACCCGACATCGCCATAGCCAACCCAGACGGCTACAAGATCACCCGCAGAGACCGCACCAACGGAGTCGGAGGAGGAATCGCCATCGTCCACAAGAACAGCATCAGGGTCACTAGCACCGACAACACATGCATTTCCAGATCCACACAGACCCTAACTCCACCCTCAGAGGCACCCTCGTCTACCGACTCCCCGGACCCTGCCCCCAGTTAAGCGACTCCATAGCCGACTTGATCAGCACACGTCCTGACCTCCACCGACTACATTCTCCTCGGAGACCTGAACTTTCACCTTGAGAACAACAACAGCTCTACAACCCTGATCGACAACCTAGCCAACCTCGGACTGGAGCAACTCGTCACAACGCCTACCCACTCTGCAGGCCACATGCTCGACCCCGTCTTCTCCTCAAGCCCGCACGTCTCCGTCAGCCACACCCCCGAACTCCTCTGGACCGACCACCGCTGTATCCACTTCGCCTTCCAGAAACCCACCACACACCACCGCACCCAACCGATCCCCTCCCGCTGCTGGAGCAAAATCACCGAAGACCAACTAAACACAAACCTCGCTCTCAGTCCACCCTCCAACACCGACGACGCTGCCCACAGCCTCAGACGTTGGATCGAGGACTGCGCCAACACCCTCGCCCCACGGAAGAAACCCCCCCCACAGAGACACCAGCAAGAGGGCCAGCTGGTTCACCCCAGAACTCCTAGCCTCCAAGCAAGCCTGCTGGAAACTAGAGCAGAAATGGCACAGTGAACAAACCCTGGACAGCCACGCAGCACACAAGGTCGCCATCCGCAACCACCACCACCTCATCAGGGCGTCCAAGAGGACCTCCTTCAAAGACCACCTCGACAAAAAACGCACACAATAGCAAGGAGCTCTTCAACATTGTGAAGGAACTCTCCAACACCAACGACATCCGGCCTTTGCAAGCCCTGTGCGACTCCCTCGCCACCTTCTTCCACTGCAAGATAGCAGACATCCACGACAGCTTCAACACCCAGACAGCCCCAATAGACAGCAACACAACAGACCCTCTGCACACCATGGACCACGGCCCCCTGCTATCCTGGGCCAGCGTGAGCATTGATGACACCATCAAGACCATGCGCACAATCCACTCCGGTTCTCCGTCAGACCCATTCTCGCACCACGTCTTCAACAGAGCAAGCAGCTCCATCGCACCCCACCTACGCAACGTCATCAATCTCTCCCTCGAGACCGCGACCTTCCCAGAGATCTGGAAACACGCTGAGATAAACGCCCTACTCAAAAAACCTAAGGCCGACCCAAGAGACCTCAAGAACTTCTGGCCCATCTCTCTGCTCCCCTTCCCGGCCAAGGTCATCGAGAAAACCGTCAAAAGACAGCTAACCTGATACCTCGAAGAAAACAAATCCTGGACCCTTCCCAGTCAGGGTTCCGCAGCAACCACAGCACCGCCCTCATCCCCGCTACCGATGACATCAGGACCCTGCTGGACAACGGCGAGACCGCAGCACTCATCCTCCTAGACCTCTCTGCCGCCTTCGACACCGTCTGCTACCGCACACTACACGCACGCCTCCACGCCGCAGAGATCCAAGACAAGGCTCTAGATTGGACCACCTCCTTCCTCTCCGGCAGAACCCAGATCATCCGCCTCCCCCCATTCAGTTCCAAAGCTTCCGAGATTATCTGTGGCGTACCCCAGGGATCCTCCCTCAGCCCAACGCTGTTCAACATTTACATGGCCCCGCTCGCACACGTAGCGCAACCTCAACATAATCTCCTACGCCGAAGACACTCAGCTGACCCTCTCCCTCACCAAGGTCCCCATCACCGCCAAAGCCAACCTCCCCAAAGGAATGAAGGCTGTCGCCGACATGATGAAGACCAGCCGTCTGAAGCTGAACTCGGACAAGACGGAGGTCCTCATCCTCGGCTCCAACCCTTCAGCATGGGACGACTCCTGGTGGCCGACGGCATGAGGGCAGCCCTGACACCCACCAACCACGCACGCAACCTGGGAATCATCCTCGACTCAACACTTTCAATGACCAAGCACGTCAACGCCGTCTCCTCCTCCTGCTGCTTCAACACCCTCCGCATACTCCACAAGATCTACAGATGGATCCCCGACAGATACAAGAAAGACAGTCACCCAGGCCCTCGTCAGCAGCAGACTCGACTTCGGAAACGCCCTCTCCGCGGGAGTCCCGACCAAGCTCATCAAACAACGCATCCAAAACGCCTCGGCACGACTGATCCTCGACGTACCACGCCACGCCACATCACCCCCCACCTGAGAAACCTGGACTGGCTCCCGAGGATATCCTTCAAGCTCCTCACCCACGCACACAAGGCACTCCTCAAGACTGGCCCAGCCTACCTCAACAGACGGCTCTCCTTCTACATCCCCAACCTCCAGCTACGCTACGCCGACCTCTCACTCGCCACCGTCCCGCACATCCGAAGAACAACCACCGGTGGGAGATCCTTCTCCCACCTCGCCGCCAAGACATGGAACACCCTCCTACTGAGCCTACGACAGACCCAATACCTGCTGACCTTCAGGAGGATACTCAAGACCTGGCTGTTCGATCAGTAGCGCCCCACCCCCTCAGCACCTTGAGACCCTCGCGGGTATGTAGTGCGCTTTACAAATGATTGATTGATTGTTTGGCCTTAAAAAAAAAAAAAAGAGAGAGAAGGTGCAGATGGAGGGAAGTATGGAACATAACATATCCAGTAAAAATAAGAGCACAAGGATTATCCGGGGCAAGGTGGTAATAAGTGAAACAGAACTAGTGAAGTGACCCATACATGCTGGGTAGAAGGAATACTAGTGTGCAAACAATGCATGTTTGCATAGCAGGTGCATAATGCCTTGAATTAAAGATCAGAAAGCAGTTTGCTGGTCTGGACACTAGGTGGCATGGTGCCCACAATTTAACAATGAGAAAGAACTAGGGCAAACAGAAATATAGGCAGAACGTGCTAAGGTGCCAGCTAAAAGAAGCAGTAACTATTTAATCACTGAGAATGTTTGAGATAATAGTTAGGGCTCCCATTCACAAAGCTTCACAAAGCTTCATAGTAAAACAATACACTTAATTTATATTTGCTAACTTGTATAAAAATAATCTATGGTTTTGTACTGTACCACAATCTGCTTGTGAACATCTCGAATAGACACAAAACTCACTATTGTAGGGGGGCATGGCTTAGCGCCCGGTGTGGATGGCAGCTCCGACGTGAGTGCTCCATGCCGGCCGGGTGATTCGCCAGCTTTAGCTTTTCACCGGTGCTCTTCAAGAGAAGAATGCATCACCGGAGAGTGAGGGGAACGTCGCCACACTAAGCCCAGTCTTCTTTCGGTGATTTTCAGCGTTTTTCTGACGCGTCACCCAGCAGCCGCGGCTTCATGACGGCCGCGACCGCCATTTTGTGCTCAGAACGCGCGTCTAGCGTGCTGCTCTCTCCTGATCCTGCTGCCCTCCTGCGCTGACCCTGTTCTCTCGGACTGCTCATGGTGAGATAATATTTGACTATTTCGGCTGTTGCTGTCATTAGCCCTGTTTTCTCAGCTTCTGCAAGTGTCGCCCACAGATAATACGATTTTAGCGGCCATTTTACCCTCACCTGACACTCTCCTCACTTGTGTCACCTGTGGAAGCAACTTATGCAGGCTCTTTGATATAGTTCATTCATCTCTCCTGCACTCTGTGATTTCTGGATTACCTTCATGCCTACAGTTCCTCACACTACATGGGCCTTTTCCTTGCTGCGCATTTACCTCAGGATGCCTTCAATTATTATGATGTCGTGACTTTTCTTTTTCTTCCACTGGATGACTCCCTTTCTACAGTGCGCCATCTTGCTATCCCTCATCTCAACTGACATTTTGCGCTTTGCTTCCTTGCATGAGGGCTTCATAGCTTGACTGTCTGGACATTGCTATACGACCCTGTGTGAATCTTTGATATTCTTATGTCGCTCTGAAGTGTCTTTCTTTGGATATTTTGGCTTCTCTCCTGCGTGCTCCTGCTGACTGTGTTGTCCTTCCGTCCACTTATCGATTTTCACAAGAACGGAGCGTTCCAAGTGCTAGTTTTTTTTTCTCTCTCTCTGGAGGTGATCCTCATCTTATGGATAGGGGTGCAACTGGTCGTGCTTCCAAGACTCCACGACGCATCTTCATTAAAAACTCAAAAGTGTTTTCTGCGCTGGCCCATTTGGAAGCCTCTCAGGCGTCTGCTGTCCATATGTCGCAGTCTAATGCGGAACATCCTGTTCAATCCTCAGGAAAGGCTACAACGAAGCGCCTTAAAAAGGATCCTCCATCACCGACGGGCTCTTCCTCAGCTGTATCTAAGGAGTTGTTGCTGGAGGAGATAAGTGCTCTTCGACCTTTCATGGAGGAAACCAACACCAAGTTACAGGTCTTAACTGATAATTGGTCACAGATGGATGTAAGAGTTACGACGGTGGAGCGCAGTATCTCTTCTCTCCAGGAGTCATCCTCCAAGGTTACGCATATGCAGTCGCAGATTTCTTCTCTCCAGAAGCAGGTCGAGGAGCTTGAAAACCATAATCGACGCAACAACCTACGCATTTACGGCCTGGCGGAGAATTGTGAGGGGAGCGACCCCATTGCTTTCTTCAAATCTTTTCTCCCTAAGCTCCTTCACTTACCTGAAAGTACTGTGCTTAACATCCAGCGGGCACACAGGCTTGGTCGCATCTCTTCATCTGCTTCCGCCTCTTCAAGACCAAGAGGCGTCATCATGTATTTCCTGGAATATACTGATCTTCTTAAAGTCCTCTCAGCAGACCGCGCTTCTCCCCGCCTCACATGGTCAGGATCCACCCTCTTCTTCGCGCAGGATTATGCTAGAGCTACAGCCAGCCGTCGTAAAGTTTTTTTGGATATGAGACCAGAGCTTCGTTCCATTGGCACCAGATATGGCCTTTTTCATCCCTGTCTCTTCAGAGTCACTCATAACAATAAGACGACGACTTATGATGATCCTGTTCGCCTTCGGAGCTTCCTAAATTCCTGTCAAACATCTGACAAGGACCTTTCCAGCTCCTCATCTGCTTTCCCTCCATGACTTTCCTGAGTTGCTGTTGCTCTTTAATTGATTCGCACAGTTCATGTTGACTTTGACTTTGTTCATGCTTGTCATGCTAATTTTTCTTCTCCTTATATGAACTTCCTTGTTTCTGTTCCCTCATATTTATATGACCTGTTCATACGTTTTTCATCCTTGTTTGGTACCATATTTTCATTGTTTCGTCTCGATGTTTTCCTCTCCTCATGTCTTTTGGGTTTTTTTTCCCACAGAATCCACAGTTCATTGTGTGCTGTTCCCCCGGCCTGGTGGTCCGCTCGCACTGGTTGTTTTGCCTCCTCCAGTCGGCGCTACCCCCTCAGTTTTCTTGTTTGTTCTCCTTCTTGATTGTCCTCCCCTGGTTCCACCCCTCGTAAGTATGTTTTCCTTCCTCCCCTTAATGTTTGCTATTCCCTTTTTTCCCTTAATCCTGCTTCTTTCCCAATTTCTACTCTGTTCAAAGGTGTCTCCTTTTCCTTGCTTTCATCAACTTTTTTGCCCTTTCTCTCTTCATGTCTTTTTATCTGTCACTTGTATTTTTCTCCTTTGTCTATTTATTCAACTGGTTTTCTTTTTTAACCTACACTTTTTCTCTCTCCTCATATTCTTTCCTCTCCCTTTTCCCTCTCCTTTTTTCTTATGATCTTTTATTCATTGATTTACATATGTTTTGGACCTTGATCTTTTTTCTCTTAGACCATCTTTCTTCATTTTTTCTTACACTTTTACTACTTATCTCGTTAATCCATTTGCAATTCCTCTTTTCTATTTTATACCTCTTGTCACATTCATTATCCTCTTTTCTCTAAACTACTCTTCTCTCTCTTGCCTGTTTTCTCCTCTGGGCTCTTTTTTTGCTTCTCTTTTTTTTGCTATTCTCAATTTATCTTTTATATTAGGTCGTTAAAAATAGTTACATGGAATGTTAAGGGCATTAATTCTCCAATCAAAAGACAGAGAATTTTATCTCACCTTGCTCGTTTAAGTGTTGATGTTGCATTTTTGCAAGAAACTCATTTGTCTGATGAAGAATCTGTTAAACTAAAAAGAGGATGAGCGGGTGAAGTTTACTATTCCCAGGGCGATGGTAAACGTAATGGAGTGGCTATATTGTGTCACAAAACTTTATCCCATTCGTTGCTTGCTCAGGAGTCAGATGCTAAAGATCGTTGGACATATGTTAAACTGTCTATTAAGGGTGTTCCAATCTCCTTTCTTAATGTTTACGCCCCCACTGGTGGTGACCCCGCTTTCTGGCATACGTTCTCCCATCATATCACCAGATTTATTGATGACAACTTCATCCTAGCGGGGGATTGTAATCAGCCCATTGATCCCTTCCTGGATAGACACTCTAAAGTTCATTACATTCCCAATAAGTCCCATAAACTTTTCTCCCAAGCCATTTCCCAACATAAGCTCACTGATGCCTGGCGCCTGTGTAATCCAGATGCGCGAGAATTTACTTTTTATTCTCCATGCCATCATTCCCAATCCCGGATTGATTACATTTTTGTCACTCATAATATTGCCCAAACTCTTACTCATGCCGAGATTGGCCCGATTCTACTCTCAGATCACGCCCTCACTGTAGTTCAGCTTGACATCCTTCCTAAATCAGCTGGACCCAAGCGTTGGCGCTTCAATAATACCCTTCTCTTGGATCCCAAGTTCACTACCTCCTTTATTGAATTTTCGGATGAGTATTTTTTGTTCAATGATACCCCTTCTATTCCCAAGCATACCATTTGGGATGCTTTCAAAGCTACAGCGAGAGATTTTATAATTGGCTATGTGGAAAAGAAACGGAAAACTGCTCGCAAATTCACGGCCGCTCTTCTCCTTGATATTAAGAAATTGGAGCACTCTTATTTCACCTCTCACTCGCAAGACAGTTTAACAGCCCTGATTAATGCCAAAATGAAATTTAACAAGAAATCTACGGAAGATGCTTCTTTATATTTATTGAAATCAAGTGCAAAGTTTTATGGGGGCCAAAATAAGGCTGGGAAGGTTTTAGCTTATTACTTGAAAGTTGAGCATAACAAATTAAATATTGAATCCATCTATGATACACACTCTGTTCTTAAACATAAGGATACGGATATTCTCACTGAATTCTCTGCTTTCTACAAAACCCTGGACTCTTCTGAAACCCAACCCTCCTCTCAGTCCTTAGACTGCTTTTTCTCCAACATACAGAAACCAGCCCACTTCCCTCTTGACCTCTCTCACTTAGAGCTTGATATTTCTCAACAAGAATTACTTACAGCACTCCAGAATCTCAAAAAAGATAAAGCCCCTGGGCCGGATGGCTTTACTGTTGAATTCTTCCTTCATTTTTCGAAACTTCTCATCCCCAAACTACACTCCCTCATAGATACTTTCCTCACTTTAGGTGCCTCCTCAGGTTCTTTTTCTGACGCCCACATTTGTCTGATACCCAAGGAAGGGAAAGACGCTCAATATTGCAAAATTTATAGACCAATCTCTTTGGTTAATATTGATTATAAAATATTTGCCAAATCTCTTGCAGCACGTCTTGACCTTCTTCTCCAAGACCTCCTGGGTGAGGAACAATCAGGTTTCGTCAAGGGTCGTTTCATCACTGACAACACTAGACTTTTATTTAATGTTTTATCCAAGTCTCGTCACCTACCCCATCCCCTTGCGGCGATTGCCCTAGATGCTGAGAAAGCATTTGATAGGGTTGAATGGACCTATCTTTTTCATACCCTTCATTGGTTTGGTTTTGGTTCTAAATTTATTTCTCTGATTTCTTTACTGTATTCTAATCCCCGTGCAGCGGTTTGTGCCAATGGCCAAGTTTCTTCCTTTTTTAATTTGGGGAGAGGTGTCCGTCAAGGTTGCCCCCTATCTCCTTTTCTTTTAATTTAGCTTTAGAACCCTTTTTATATAAACCCCGTCGGAATCCTAATATTCAAGGTTTTCAAATATCAGAATCCCAAGTCAAGCTGGCCGCTTATGCGGACGATATCCTTCTCTTTATTTCTAATCCTACTGATTCTATTCCTGCCTTCCTTGCTGAAGTGAATGATTATTCCCGAATATCTGGCTACAAACTTAACAACGATAAGTGTGAGATCTTACCCTTGACGAAGTTCACATTTAAACCTGATTTCACTGCCTCTAATTTCACATGGAATTCCTCTCATATTAAATATCTTGGTCTACATGTTACCCCTTCTATTTCAGACACTGTTTCCCTTTGTCTATCTAAATGTACTCAAAAATTGGTGGACTTAATGTCCAGGTGGCACCCTCTTTACTTATCCTGGTGGGGTCGTCTCGACACTATTAAAATGATGCTGTCCCCCATAGTCCTCTATACTATTTCTAATATTCCTTCTAAATTTTTTAAAAAGATTAGCTCCATTTTGATGTCCTTTCTTTGGAATAAAAAAAAACCTAGAATGTCCCTTGCTTGATTGATTCGCCCTAAATCGGAAGGCGGAGTCAATTTCCCAGATTTCCCTGCTTACCATAAAGCGTTTTTATTACGACAAGCTTCCTTCTGGTTGGAAGACCCCAGCTCTCCTTGTCCTTTATGGGCTAAATTTGAGCGCCGCCTTCTTTCTCCTTTTTCTTTTGCTGAATATCTCTCTTTCTCACGTAAACCCTCTTCCATTCCTACTCCCATTCACAAATTCACTATTAAACTGCTCTTATCTTCTTCTCCCACCTCCCCAATGACTATTGCTGATTTTCTTTTCGCTACCATTTGGCATAATACCGCCCTACTTATTCGTAACAAACCCTTCTTTTGGAAGGCGTGGGGTCGAAGAGTGCTGATATGGATCTCCCAACTTTTCTCTCAATCTTCCTTCATACCTTTCACTACTCTTCGTTCCCTCTATGGTTTACCTACCTCCTTTACCCACAACTACCTCTTACTTAAAGAAGCCGCACTGACAACCTATGCTCGCCTTTCTCAGTTGCATTCCTCTCCTATCTCTCCCACCCCCATCTCATCAATCCACTCCTTTTTACGCACTACTCCCAAGGCTTCCTTCATTTACAAATACCTTCATACTAATGACTCTGTTAGGCCTAAATCTAAAGTGGAGGAATGCTGGGAACACGATCTCACCGCGTCCTGGCCAGTTTCTTTATGGGACAAGATATAGAATAAGATCCGCAAATCCTCGAGAGCGGCGACTCTAACACAGTCCCTGTTCTTTATCTATAACAGGCTTCTCTACACACCCTTTGACCTTCATAAACGCTTTCCAAACACTCCTCATACATGCTGGTCTTGCTACTCCCCACAGGCGACTTTGTTTCACATGTTGTTCTTATGTACATCTGTTCATGATTTTTGGTTACAGGTTTGGGCTCAAATTAATGTGATTTTTCATACGTGTATTCCTTTCTCTCATACTAACGTTTTTTTAGGCAGTCTCTCCCCTTGTTGGGACAATGTTGAACTAAAGCCTCAGATTATTGATTTATTGCTAGCTGCTGCATTTCAACAGATCACGGCCAATTGGAAGAACTTTTCCAACATCTCCTTTAAGGCGTGGTGGTTTAACGTTCGCCATAATCACAGACTAGATACTGCTTTTGTTTTCCCGGCTCATATGGCTGCAAAACGTATGGACTTATGGTTCCCTATCACGCTTTACTTAGATGTTTGTGCCAATCGTTTGTTTCGCCCACTGCCTTCGCAGCAAGAAGTCCCTAAACCTCCTTAAATGCTAATTACATTCCTTCTTTTCTTTATTGTACCATTTTCATGCTCCTCCTACGTACTTCCATGTTTATAGGACTAATGTTTTTCTTTCCCCCTTTTTTTTTTTTTTTTTAGCTCTATTGCCCGGATTTTCCTCTTATTACTATTTATAACTTTATTGCTCGCATTGTTTACCACAGTTCTCAATATTTTATACTTTTTCTGTATTTTGTATTGACACCTTGTTTTCCTTTTTATATCAAATAAACTTTTTCTTGAACTTAAAAACTCACTATTGTAATTTAATCTAGCAGCACAAAAGAAACAAATATATCAAATTCAATCACAGGGACTTCAATGATGGCAAACCCAAACCTAGACTATTACCAAGGTTACGTACCAAATAAAACATGTTTCAGGAACACACAGAGGCAGTGTAATGATGATTTGATAATGAATTTGAGCAGGAGTCAATTTGAAGTGAAAATTTTAAGATCCATGAAGGGCAGAATGGAAAACTATATGAAAGAGTCAAATGAAGAGCCAGGTTGCAAAATGCTATATGGAAGTATGTATGTTGACACACAGATGACACACATTGCCATCTTCTATAGGAGTCAATATAGATATAATATGTGTCCATAGACCACGTACAGTTAGAGGAGGAGATGAAAATAGCATGACACGTGTTACAGTTATGATGAGATTTATCTGGAGGTTCTAACACAAATGGTTTTAATTTCTTTTCATTTCAGCCTTTTCTGTGTGACTTTCTTTACATTCCCATTGAACAATCTAATTTCCAACATGATTGTGGTTACGTGTTGATGCTAGATTCCAGCGTGGTTCCAAATGTAAGAGTTTTGTACACCAGTAGGTCAAATAACCTAGACTGCAGTCAAGGATGCTTATTTCCTAAAATGACAGATTGCTCCAACGTTGTCTTAAACAATGCTGTCACTTATCCTCCTCCAGAGTCCGATCAGCCTTTGCTACCGGAGTCTTCAAGTCTAAAGTGTCCTGAACCTGCAAAAACAAGAACGGCTGGCTGACACAATGGTTGAAGGGCTTTGCCATAATCTTATCTAATCTCCCATAGTTAATTATAGCTGGATACCTTTCCCTTTTAGCCTTCTTTCGATACATAGCTGCCCCGGTTTGATAGTTCCACTGCATGATGGGGAGCATTATCTGGCTTTTTTAGCTTTAAGACCTACTGAAGAAATAGACTAAATGCCTGTTTAACAACCCTGTTACTTCGTGACATCTTCTGGCCAAGAGTGCGGAAACTGAGTGCAGGCAGAGCTTGACTGTGTGAGGTGGAGAAACCGCTATCCTATCAACAATAACACACGTGATAGGACCTGCACTAAATGACATAGACCATTACACTACCACCTCCCAGCTACTATAGGAGGAAACATCAACATTCATTATACAGACTTCTTTCTAATGCTTGCCTAGCACAATGTGGTATGCTGCCTGACATCACACTCTATCTGTGGGTGTATCACCCATAGACTCTTCTGCTTACAGGTTGCTCTAGCAGAGCTTACCAGTACCCACTCAGTTTTTATTACAACACATAACATGCGCATCATACTATGAATAGTAGGGGCACAATATTAGTGGACCTTATTGTTAAGTGGGATCCTTGTCCACACCATTAATTATGGCAGAGCTATTTGACCAATCTCATCAAGCTCAGTAAATCTATTTTTCTTTCTTCCATTTTTTTTTTTTGTCTCCATTAGGTTTGGGTTTTGAGTACACGAATAATAGGTGTCTCGGACGCAGAGACGTCTTATTTGACCTGACGATAGGTAAAGTGGGATTATAGGGTGTCTTTTCCCTGAGTCCTATTAATTATCACTCTATGCACACGGTCCTGATGTAGCACACAGGGATCCACTAGGGGCCAACAGGTTACGCAAAACATGTCAACCATCATTCACCTTTAGTACACCACACACTTTTCTTACGGTTTGGGAGTGGCTGGAACACACTGGTGCCTCCCTTTATTTAGTCAAGGGGAGTCTCAAAAGCCCACTACTTTTTAACTTACCTAAAGGACCCGACATTAAACTTATCTGGGTACCGATAGGTAATTTTAACTTCACTTGCACTGATTCACTTGGCTCACATACCCACATGCACAAGTGTGGCACCGCCTAAAAAGATCTCCATCAAAGAGCCCTCCTGAAGGGCCCGTGAGGGACTGAAGCGCCACCCCTTAGAGGAGCATTGCCAAATGATTACACTTTATACTTTCAAGGGTGTGTGAGGGCACAAGAGTCAACAGGAGGTTCATCCCCACTTCAAGCACACTCAACCGTTATTTGGATACATTCACAAGTCACTCAGAAACATAAATTGGTTGTAGAGTCCTTGTTTTCTTCTTTCTTAGGAACTGTTACCACTTTGTGGTAGGAAAAACATGCAGTGCAGATGGGTCCGCTTGAAGGCTCCAATGTCCCACAATGCTGTGAAGCCACTTTGGCACACACCGTTAAGGACAGAACAAACAGATAAGGACAGAGGAACAGACATGGCAGGTTATAGATGTACCTAGCGCTGCTAAGGTGAAACTCCCTGGTATACTTCCATGCTCTCCTGTCATACAAATGAAACAGGAGGCATAAATAGTTCTTTCTAAGGAACAGGGTAAATGCAAGGTGGATTGGGAATGGGCCCAAGGTACATGTCATCGTGCGGGGGTATATTTCTGCTAGGTTTGAGGACAATGCACAAAGTGAATCACGCTTTAACTGTTGGACTCAGTAGAGATTCCTAGCAGAACTAGAACCGCAGTATCCAGTTGAGAAGGGAGACACAAGGGCAAAGGGAGAGGTTTAAGGGATTGTTGGGAAAAATAAGTGCTAACAAAGAAGAAAACTACTTTGGTAAGGGACAATAGACCATCAGAAAACGACAGGGTACGTGGTAGCAGATTTTGCCTTACAAAGGAAATGCTTTTTTGCAGTGTCCTTTTGTAAAGTCACTGATGGACTGGCTGAGTGCCCCAACAAAACTGAAAATCGATAATGAAACTTTAAAACATGGTAATTCAGTACTGGCACAAACTCTCAAGTAAAACATGCCAGGCATAGCAACTAACACTACCCTTCACAGGACGCCTGGTAGATGAGTCACTGAGTTTCAAGTACGAGTTTTTACTAAGGATTTGAGTACTAGGTGTAAAACTGTTACTATGACTGCAGTTGCACATAGACCCTGTAATGCTACATTGTGTATGCTCCCTACTCCAAATCAAGAAGACATTAGAAAGACCCTGGAGGTGGGGCAGAGGTTTCAGAAGGCAAGATGGAATACAAACAGTTCTAGACGGATGAATGGGGAAGCGTATAGGGACTGATGGGCAGGTTTGAAGTGTCTAAATGTGATCAAAGGGAGAGTAAGACAATATATGCATTAGCTTTGATCAAATATATTGGCTGAATTATGTAGGAAAAAGTTCTAGAGCAACCCTGTAGATGCATCCAGGAATATCACAGCTCAAAATGCTAGGCTATGCTAAAGAATGTGTAAAGCACATGGCAACCCAGAGGCATCACAGGGCTAGTTAGGAGAGGCACCATACAGGACGTGGAAAAAGGCCTGGGAATCAAAATCTATTAAAAAAGCTCGGTTTTAAGAGCTTTTCAAAAGTGTAACATTGTCTATAGCTCGGATGGCCAAGAGGAGAGAATTCCAGAGCTTAGCTACATTAAAACTAAAGGACCGTCCTCCACTTCTAGCTCTTTTGATAGCGAGGATTGTAGCCAAGTGTAGATTTAAAGATCAGAGTGACATATTAGAGACGTAGGGGGTAACAAGATGGCATGAGATAGGCGGACTTTGACCATGTATACATGTGGGAAATGCACAAGGACTTTAATTATATTCTTTGGGCAAGGGGAAGGCAGTTAAGGTCCATTACTCCCTGTCTGGCTCACTGAGACCTGGGAATTCCAAGTAACGTGTGTGCAGCCTCATTTTGCACAACTTGTAGTTTTCATGTGACACCCTTGAGAGACCCAAGATAAGGTGAATTGCTACAATCCAGATGAGGGAGAACAAGAGCCTTAACCACCACCCATTTTGAGGTCTGGTGGAGCAAGGGCAGAATCGTGTGCAACACATGCAACAGTCCCAAACTGGCCGAGATTTTGGTGGCCTGGGCTTCCATTGTCAGGATGTCTGCAGATCACAGTCCCAAACATTTTATAACAGCCTTACGGCGGGGTGGGCCAAGGCCAGTAGGCAGCCCAGGACTTGATGGATGGAGAAATTGTTCTGGAGGATCATTACTTCTGTTTTGGCTCAGTTGAGCTTAAGATGGGATTTATTCATCCAACTTGCTACTTGCTCCAGACAAGGTACTAGGGTGGATGGTATGGGATCAGTCTGGGATAAGAGAGGAAAAACTGCTGGGTGTCATCCGCATAGGAGACTATGGAGATCTATAAATATCCCAAAGGGAGCTACAATACTCACCAGTAGTTGCAGGTATACGTCGAATAATGCAAGACTAAGTGAGGAACTTTGCGGGACCCCACAGGTAAGGGACAACATTTCTGAAGAGCAATCTTTTTTGAAGCGCTTAAATGTTAGTTTCTTCAAGCAGGAACCAATCCAATCCAGGGCTTTTCCTGCAACTCTGGCCATATCGACCCTTTCTAGAAGTGTAGTGTGGTCAACAGTGTTAAAGGCTGCACTGAGATCCAAGAGTACAATGGCCACTGTACCCCTTGATCAAGTCTTCTTTTAGCATCCTCCTCCACAGTCAAGATGGTAGTCTCAGTACTGTGCTTAGGTTGGAAGTCAGTTTCCTTGTGGTGCAGGAAGGAACTTGTCTCCAGGAAGTTGGACAGGCATCTGTTCACATATTTTTCTGACACTTTACTTAAACCTGGTAAGAGGGAATGAAAGTTCCCTAAACAGGATGGATCAAGGTTGAGTTTCTTTAAGATGACTATGACCATTGCCTGTTTCTAGGGTTGGGGCACCGTATCAGTTTTGAAGGAGAGGTTAACGATGTCTAACAGAATGGGAAAAATGATTTTAGGCTCAAGGGCAAGAATTCTGAGAGGTGCCGGGTCAAAGGCTGAACATGATTACAGGTAAGCGATTAAGTAGAATTGATATGGCAAAGACAGCTGAGATGCAGAGGTAAAAATATTAGTATTTTGAAAGTTTCATAAATGGCAGGAGGTGGTGATATTAAGAGATTTGTGATAAAACTATTTCAAGAAAGTTTGCTTACAGTTCTATAAACCTTGACTACAAATATGAGAGTACACAAAACAGTGGAAAACTATCAGATATATACAGTGAAGAAACAAACATTAGCAGCCAAATTAAGATTCAAAACTCTATCAACACAAGGCACATATATTTCAAAATGATCAGATGCATGAAGTGAGAAAAGTTAAGCAATGAAAGCTTGGTAAAAGAACGGAAGATATGAAGAAGCTAGCAGCTACTTTTGAGATGTGGTGTTATAAGAATAAGATGAACAATTTGTTTAGTTCAAGGAAGTGGAGAAACTGTTACAAATTAAAGAAAGATCATTATAGTGGGCTCAAGTTGGCATAGGGCAAAATGGATAGGAGCACTTTCGGTGGGGGCAAGTTACGGGAAATATATCCTAATGGGGCATCTTTGCATTACAATCTGAGTAAATGGTTACTTTGCTTTTTTGGAAGGATATCTGAATTAGATCAGAGATTATGAGTTAGGCAATAAGGTTTCTTTCACAGAATCAAATTGATTTGCAAAGAAAAGTTAGAAGAAGATGTAGAAGACTGTTTTCTTGGGTAAGTGATTTAAAAATGTGACATGTTCCACTCAATTTTGTAACATAAGGGCAGCGGCAATCTTGATCACAGTACCTCGTGAGTCAGAGTTGTTTGAGAGCAAACCATATGATTAATAGAGGTGGGTAAGAGATTCAATAAAAATGAATCAGGAAAAGTACACAGTGTACTCATTTGTGGTCCCAATGTAGACGATCATGGTATACTATTATGGAAATAGTTATATTTGCCCATCCACCTTTCTGACCATGCAGAGGGTAACCATTACACATAAATCTCAGCAATTCTTCTTTGGCATTTCCAATATGTGTATAAAGATATTTGGATGCGGGTAGTTAAAAAATTATTGAATAGTTTATACCTGCTGCAGGTAACGCATGGACAACAAATCAATTTAAAGCATCCCATATCTAAGAAAGAAGTTCATGACAACATTTTTTCAAAAAGCAAAATTTCGAACCCATATGGCCTCCCGTCAGAAGTGTTTAAAAATGTTATTGATGATGGTGTTTACACAGGAAGGACATGGCTTGGCAGTTCGGACTGGACTGTTCCAATTGGGGCAGGATCAAGACTCATTTGCATATAGTGGTCCAAACTGAGGTGGCATGGTGTGCAAAATAACAATGGATTGGGAGGCAACCACAGTAATTACCAGTGGCTGAGATGAATTCAAGCATTCCATCCAGCACATTTTGTGTAGTTTAATATGTCGCCCTAAGTGGTATAGGTATGCCCAGACATTGGTCCTGTGCACACTGTGTCACTGGAACCATGCAATACCCGGCTGATGAGCCCATAACAAGGGCGAAACCGGTCCTGGGTTGCCTGTATTCCGGTTCAGGAAGGACCTCGCTTGGCTGGACTGTTCCCTTTGGGACAGGGTCGAGGCTGATTTGCATATAGATGGGTCTAAACTGAGATGGCATGGTGTGCAAAATAACGATGGAATGGATGCAGCCCCAAGTTATTACCAGTGGCTGAGATTAATTCAAGCATTCCATCCATCACTTTTTGTATACTTAAATGTTTCTTCACTGTAGAAAAAGGATATAGCTGAGCATCCAATTCATTAATTCAAGCCAATATACATATTAAATGGGACCTGGCAATAATTTCCTATTGCTAGGGGAAAGAGACAGATGTGTCCATTGTATCCTATTTTATTTGATCTATATATTAAACCCTCAGCACAAAATTTAAGATTACATCCTGAAGCAATTCTAGGGTAGGTGAACAAGTTAGCACTATGTGCAAACAATCTATTAGTGTGTAGGTCTGACCCTGCTTGGACCATTTCACATGTAAATGAGACTGGGGATGAGTTTGGTCAGATCTGGGCTATTTGGTGAATAAAAACAAGTCAAGTTATCATTTGGATTTTGTGTCTTCCCAAGAGGTGTAAGAAATATGATATGCAGGGGTTTAGATCACAAAACACTTAAACATATTGGTGTCTGTTTACACTGATAACATAAGTGGAAAACTGATCAGCTAATCAAAAGTTTGAGTTAATATGATGTAGCTGTCTACTCCCCACAATTTACATGTTGTATTTGAAACAACATAAACCAAACAATTAGAAAGGAGGGTCCAAGGGCAAATTTAACGACTGACTAGGTACACGCCCCAAAATCATATATCAATACACTAAAGAGTACCTAGGAGTCAAACAACAGATTAGTCATTCACCATGGACAACAAACTTAACACCATACAGAAAACACAAGTGGGAACAAACCATGCACAACTTAGTGTGATAGTGGATAGTCGCCGAGTTAGGACTCAAGGGCATATGGAAAGATTTCCATCAGACGCCACGCTGTACTGCCCTCTTTTTCATCATTTGGGTCCTCCTTGCCCAGGAGACATAACAGGACAGCCGGTCAGTAGTTACCGTGACCGTATGTAAATGAAGAAAGTGTTGTTGGAGGGAAGTGTTGTACAGATTTATCAGTGTTAATATGGCGACTGATGGAAATCTTTCCATATGCCCTTGAGTCCTAACTCGGCGACTATCCACTATCACACTAAGTTGTGCATGGTTTGTTCCCACTTGTGTTTTCTGTATGGTGTTAAGTTCGTTGTCCATGGTGAATGACTAATCTGTTGTTTGACTCCTAGGTACTCTTTAGTGTATTGGTATTTGAAACAACCCCAATGTTAGAGTAAGGAAGCCACTGCACAGATCAGGGGAAGTTTAATATATTGATCTGGACTTCAAAGAGAACACATCTCTCTAGGAAAAAGTTGAGATAATTAAGGAAAGGGAGACTTGGACTGCCAGATCTACAAATATATTGTTGGGATATAGAGGTAAACAAAATGTCAGGACAACAATGGACTTTTGGTAATATTTTCTCTGGTAGAGACTTTCCAAATCGCATATTTCTAACCGTGTGAATTTCCCACAGGCACCAGACTGGATTAGGAGAATTTTGCTAAGAATTTTCTAAGGCGGCTCTGCCACAGATCAGTCCAGCACCGGATGTGAAAGTTTTACTGACTAATATAATTTATAATTTAGGCTGTCAGCAGTTTGAAGACATACTTGCCCTCTTTTTTTTCCGCTACAAGTACTTTTTATTTAGCATTCATCACAAATAATGTACCATTGCATTATGCTGGAGTCGGTTACATAGTTAACCCGAATGTACATAATGCTCAAAATCTTTTACATAATACTAATTTATTCAATACCTGCAACCTCGCATGACTTTTATCCCTTTCCCTTCCATCTTAATAGAGCTCATTTATGTTCTCTGAGTCTACACTTAACCTCTTTTTGAAGAATTGATAGCTTTGACAAATAATTTGTTTCCTATAGAACCCTTGTTGGTGATGTCGGTCAGTACCTGAGTCAAGGTGGATGGAATTGCGACAAAAGAAGTTACTTTTGGTAACAATATTTCTTACCAGTAGCTCTCTAGCACCACCATGTAGCACAACATGGCTCCAGGCATGACACAGCCAGTCCAGGAAGTGATGGCACATGATGTAATGGGGTAATGTGCTTACTATTTCCACATAAAACAGATGCATACAGAGAGGAATGAGCTTAACACCAGCAGAATAGAGAACAACAGAAGTAATAAGATAAATATATTGGAATGTGAATGACACTACTTCAGAAGGGGAGAACAGAGAGCAATGAGGAAATCTGGGGGAATACATAGAATCTACCACAAATCTCATTACAGAAGTAACTTTTGGGTAGATACCTCATTGTATAAAAGAGTCCCAAAGCAGCCAGTGCAGAGTAATACTAATTAGCCAAGTGAATCATGATGTACAGCTCTAGCAAAGAATTCATCACTCCCTGACTGGAAAAGTAAGCAAGGAAGACCAAGTGGCAGCCTGAAAAATATTAGCCACAGGGATACTCCTGGCCAGAGCAGTAGATTCCACCTTGGCCCTTGAGGAGTGCAAATGGATGCCAACTGGAGGTTTTGTCATACCAAGGTAACACTTATCCTAAAACAGAGTGATCCAAAGTGAAATAGTAAGCTTTACCAATCTTACAACCTGCAATTCTCATGCTCTATCGGCCAAAGTAGTTGCAATCAGAAAAAGAGTATTGAGAGATAAACTACTGTCCACCAGTTCAAATGGGGATTCCAAGATAAATTTCAGAACCACATTTAATCTCCAGTGTGCAACAAAGGGTGTGGGGAGAAACATAGACATTAAAGTTTTCAAGATCCAATAATGTCACCTGAACAAAAAAGGCTAGTCAAAGTAAGCAAGAAGGCAGACAACACAAACCGGTACCTTTTTACAGAAAAGACTGTCAAACCCTCCTGAGTGAGGGAAAGCACAATTTGCAGAATATCTGACAGGCAGTAGCAGGTCAACTGGCTAGGTTCCAAACAGGCAGAATGATTATCAGTACCTCTGGTGCAAGGTTGAAAGCCTCTAAATGGAACATCTCAATCTCTGTATGCGCAGCATCAGAGGAATGGGACAGGATCCAACCACCTAACTGCAAAGCAGATCTGCTCTGTTGGGAAGGGGAGCTAAGTGCTTAGTTCCAAAAGATCAGTGCATTAAAACCTTCTTGCCCAGTTCAAGGTGACGGGAAACAGCTCTGTGCAATCATATTACATTGAAAGGGGGACTCACGAGATGAGCGGAGTAGCAAGAAACAATTAAGTATCTCTTCTGACCAGTTCAAGTGGAAGAACTCTCAGAGAGAACCATGCAGGTGGGTAGTGCTGGGTGCAGAACATAAACTTTTTCTAAAACCAAGGGGGAAAGTCAATAAAGACAAGTCCTAGTAAAGAGAAGACCATGCATGTCACATCAGGTTGAGTTCCCATAGATCCTCACGTTTAAAGTTCCTGTCAAATAAGTTGCCATTGAGAAACAATCTCACTTCAGAATTCACTGCCATAACTGCAAAGCGTCCAGGCACTGGTCTAGAAACCCACTTGGCCCCATTAGGTGGGGTAGTTAATGGTGTTAACGTTATCAGAGACAACTTGCAGAACATGGCCTGAGACATGGGGTAGAAGCGGCCTTCAGGGCAAGGTGGGCGACTCATAGCTTCAGCACACTGATGTGTGTTTGCTTTTATGCCAGGGACCAAAGATCTCACACCGTCATCTCTTTTGATAACAAGGCTAGTAGTTCCACCTCCAAGATTTAAGTGTGGCCTCGGGGGCATTTCCTGACAGTAGTGAATTTTGAAGAGAGTAGACCATAAAGGAGAGGATGTAACCTTTGCAGACAAACGGGACCACTTAGCGACTATGGTCATGGACTCGTAAAGGGTCAGGAAACAGAAGCCTCTTCCACTCAACTGGACATTGATGGTGGAAGGAGGACAATCATAGTGTCTTTGTGACTGCGGAACCAACAGTTGTGGCAGGGAATTGGAGCTGTTGCCACCATTGACCCTTTGGTACACCTCTCATACAAAAGTAGGGGAAGAACTGCTGCAGAGATTTACTGGCTGCAAAGGTTGTCATTGCTAGAAAAAGTTGACCTCTTGTAAAGAAGCAAAAAATGCAACACAGCTGATGAAACTGTTCAGCCGGGGAGACCATCTGCAGGGACTGTATTGTAGTGCAGCTGTTCGTGAAGGGCTGCATGGAGGAGTCTACTTTTACAATGAAAAGTCTCTTGCCTTCAAATAGCATATCTATTAGAGCAGCTCATACAGTGCCCGAAAATCCTTTGGAGTGCATCCATGCATGCTTGTGCAAGGCAGATGGAGTAGCAACAGAGCGGGTTGCACTATAAGCTGAGTGTAGTCCTCAGAATTAGATTTGAAGCATCAAGACCATCTTTAATCAACTCAGAGAACTTACCACTCATGTGGTCTGAGAGACTAACTGTAGCCAGTTACACCACATCTCACAAGGTGTGGGGTACACCAAGCGAGAAGGCATGTGGCATTGGTAGAGGCAAACGCGGTGTGCCTCGATGGAACCAAGGAGTTTGGACTCACGGTCCCAAAGGACTGAAGAGAAAGCACTGGGTTTCAGTTTCGCTGAAGACACCTGAAACACTGAGCTCTCTGACGAGGAATGGGAGTAAAAGAATTGCAGGTCAAATGTGAACTGCCAGGCCCAAAACATGTTTCCCGCATGCAGACAGCACCACTTCAAGCAGTTCCCTGATGTAGGACAGAAGAGAGATTCTAGAGAGGCAGAAGATGGTTGCTAGATTTTGGTGAGAATATTGGATTTAGGTTCCACGGATGGCCGAGGGGCAACTTAAGAACCACTGCTGCTTTAAACACAATATCTGTGAACAAATAAACTTCCTCCGAAAGAGTGCCTCGAGGATAGACAATATGCACTTCTGGGCCCATATCAAGGTCGCTGTCATTTTAAAGATCCTGTAAAGTCTAGCTTCTGTATGATAAGGAGAGAAGAAGTTATCAGCCTCGGATACATTCCCCTCAGAGCCTCGTAAATCTATGTTGGGGATATCAAGCACATGTGAATCTAAGCCAAAGTGTTTTCCATGTGTTTGAATCTCTGGGCTCTGAGTAGTGGTTCCCACATGTGGAAAAACACTAGGCTCTGGATTGAGGTTTGGAAAAAGCTAGTAATCAATGGAAACCTTGACCTACCTTCTCTCCACATATCTGAAGTATTTTCTCTCATTTTGAAGGAAGATGCATTGGAGAGCGCAGCTCCAAGAACAGCACGCGAGACATTATAGAAGGTGGAGCCGATAGAAGTTGTGCCAGCGTCATAGTTGGCTTTGTCTGATGTGACGCCATAGCCTGTGAAGAAGCAGAGTCTGCAGCATCTGCGCTAGAGCTGCTAGACTCAGGCTCACCTTTGGATCCCTGAAGAGATCCAACGTAGTCGAGCAAAAATCTTTAACCTCAGATGGATAGGCGAGGACTGACCGTTATCACAATTCATCAGAGTCAGGAGGATCAGTTCAGATGAAACTCAGGGTAAATCAGATATTGAGGATTTATTTCACCAATACAGAATGAGAGGTTATCCACAAATGGCGTTAGATGTGGCAAAACAAAAAGCTTGTGATCTAGACCGATCATATCTTTTAAAAAAACAGTCAAACCAACATCAGCAAGGGAAGTGTGTGTTTTAAAAACCTCCACTGCAGCATCAGCAATAAAACGCAGCTTTCAGAAACGTTGGGTAATTAGCATGATTTCAAACAAGTCTTTATGGCAAGTCCTATTTTTGCTTACTCAAGGTCAAAAAATATCAAGGAGCTATTAAAAAAGACGAGTGCAACACATTTAGACACTGCCAATCAGGGCATGCACAAATGTCACAACTGCGTCACTGTAGGAATGTGATCGTAGGTGATAATTTTGCGCATCCACATACAGCAAAAAGGATTAAATTAAAATACACTGCAGATTGTAACACCAATATGGTAGTATATGCCATAAAATGTCAATGTGGGCTAATGTACGTTGCACGTACCACCAGGAAAGTTAAGGTTAGAATGACCGAACACAAAAGCATGATTCGAACTACTAATATTAAGTCATGTCTAGCTTTGCACTGGGGGGAGAAGAAGCATACCATACCGCAGGTACGTTTTACTATACTGGAGAGGGTGTCAGTATTACCACATGTTGATGTTGCCAGGCATTTGGCACAAAGATAAACCTTTTGGATACGTTTTTTAAAGAGACTGACTACTTTTGGATTGCATAACAAAATTGAATTGACTTCATGTTTATTAAGAACACATCGATGTGATTATGGTTACCCATTGATATCTCTACGAATATGTAACTGCAGATTTTGATTGGTAAAAAGTTTTTGTTGTTGGAATGAGATATTGCTGTCCTGGCTCAACAATTGATGCGAAGCTCGCAGAATGGTCATATAGAATTGAATTACATGAGACACTCGTAGGTATATTAGTAATTACTTTGCATGATTTTGCACACATCACACATTGTTAATTAGGTTATTTTTTCGTAATGGACGTCATCGAAATATTTCAGTTACATGATAGCATAAACCAGTAACTTGCAATTCTGCTGTGAGTCTTGGTTAAAACCAAAACTATTCACTCATCCTAGCCATATGAAAAGGGGGGGCCCTCGGCCCCCCCCGCACGCATGGCGGCGCGGCGACCGTGTCCCCCTCTTTCCCCATTGTTGTCGCTCGGTGGTGGGGGCGGGCCCTGAGGGGCACGACCCACCACCGATTGGCCGGCGGCCTCCCTGACCCGGATACCAGGTAGAAGGTCCGGGTCAGGGGGGGCGGGCTACAGGAAGGGCGGGCCGGTGGGGGGGGGCGTGCCCCCCCCGCCTGGCCGCTTGGAGAATAAAGAGGTGGGGAGCGCCCAGGAGACCCCCTTGTCCCTGGACGCTCCCTCACTGCACGGTGTGCCCCGCGCTCGGGGCTTCTTTGTTTCTTTTGTCCCCTCTCCAGGTTCGCGGTCTCCGAAGTACAGGCAGCCGGTGCATGCAGTGCGGGAATGTCGACAACGTGGAGCGTTCGTCGCGGCGGTCAACTGTGGCCGATGGTTTCGCCCTACGGAACAAGCTTCACTCATTAGAGCTGAATGTCGCCTCGTTTGCGATGGGGAAATTGCCCAAAGCTGTGGGTGAAGTTGCTTTCAGGTCTCCGGTCCGAGGGGGAGCATCAGCGTCGTCACGGAGGAGCCATGCTCGAAGATACAGGAACATTGTACAGTTAAGTTGGGCACACTGTATAGCACAGTATAATATAATGCTGCCATGCTCAGTAGTTTTTTTTTTTTGTGTGCGGTGAGCTGATATTTGCTATTGGCGAGGGCTGAATTCCATGGCGCACGTTTGTTGTCTTGGGCACATACCGGGAGGGTTGTTACTATACGAGTGCCTGGGTCGTGCGGTGAAGGCGCCGCTAAAGCTTCCCCATGTGTTTAAATACCGATATACGAGTGCACAAGGCTACCTTCCTTATCCTTGCTGTGGGAATTCATGCTGTTCGAGCGTAATTTAAACTCTCGATTTACTGCCTTTTTGTTTACCGTTGCCTTACTGTTTTGAGCCGCGTGTGTAGAGTGGGACATATGTGGAGGGGAGGGAGCCGGAGGAATGTCCGCTCACTTCATCTAATTTAGGCGGCAATGGGGTGTGTTTTGTAAGGTCGGAGCAGCGATATCAAATGTACTTTAAAATGCACGTGTTTTCGTTACCTTACCTTTAATGTTTTCACTGCTGGTGTCGCCCATGGGGGTCAGGGGAGAGCGTCATTATAGCCCCACGAGGAGCATACCAACAATTTTGCCTTGCTAGTGTTATGGACGGGGATTCACCAGGACATAAAAAATGAATGCATCCCCTCAACCATGTCGTTAATACGGGCATCCGGTCACCACATCCTTTTGTTGCCACACTAACATCGGCGCTTGCCGGTGAGTACGGGTATAAATGCTCCAGTGTGGCTGAAATCGCAGGAGCTGGCCAGGTTAGAGATTGTACAGTAATGGCGTGTAGGCACCGGTCAAAACACGGAAAGCAACGTTTTTCCGTGTGCATTGATTGTGCTTTATGGATAAGGACCCGTGTTGAAGGAAGATTGAGAGAAGCAAAGAAATCAATGCTAGCGGGCGATGCTCTCAGATAGGAATACTCTAATTCTAAGTGCTCTGCCAGGGTTAAATGATATAATCGAAAATAGGATCTTTTTTTTTATTTTTTTTATTTGTCACCTACCAGGGAATAATTTGAGATATTTATACGGCGGTAATTACAGTGGGAAAGTGACGAGGTTGCGAGTTCGCGCCTCAGCTGGAGCATGATTAGTGGCTTTTATACAACAAAGCAGGCTGTTTCAGAGCCAGGCCGCGTGTTTCTCTTCCCCAGCTGGACCGTGTTTCCCTCACGCTTGCTGTTACACTTTTTTCATTCTCTAATTACTAAATATGCTCCGTGACCTGGATCATCTGTACCAGACGGCCCGGGCAATGGTGCCTGTCAAAGAATGTCACTGCCCAGCGAGCTTCTGATCCATTAATGTAGCATAGTGAAGCGCACTTGCAGATGTTTTTTGATTCCAAGGACACTTTCAGAAATAATTCCCCCCTTCTCAGACCCTGACAGGAAGTTCTTTATTCATTGTACATTTGGGCACTTATGTATAATTCTGCTTGGTGGGGAGCGCATCATGTGCTTGCTGTGTTTGAAAGGGTGTTCATTTCGCATGCGTTGTTTTGATTATCTGGCTTGCTATTTTCCGCCAGGAAGTTCAGTTCGTTAGTCATCAAAGATTTGTCAGATTTATGTAATTTTGCTAAGACAGTCTGTTCATGCTACATTTTGTTTACTCTTTTCCTGCAACAGTTTTATCATGTAACGTAACGGGTTCTATGGTACAGTGCTCTGACACCTTCGGGAAAAACCCGCGCTTTATAACAATGCATTAAATAAAATGATATAGAATTAGTCGTACATCGTGGGTATTCACAAACACACTGCGCTGGATTTCTAGACTTGTCTGCGTATGTTGCATACATCTACGGAGGATGTGCGCGCAGAAGGAGTGCCATTAAATTCAAAGCTGTTTGCACTGTAGGGTGACCAGGTGTCCCCGTTTAGCCAGGACGGTCCCTGTTTTTTAACCAGCCGTCCCAGCAGATTTCAAGAAATTTAGCTCATGTCCCAGTTTGTAGAGAGGGTCGACAAAAAACGGTGGGAGGTGTTTTCTATATTTTACAAAGAAGGGATAGTTAGCAGTTGTTTCAAGAAAGGAATTTAATTAACAGACAAACTACTGGGTTTAAACATTGCATTTTAATTAGGTTCTTACTGCCTGTTCTGTAATTCTCAGCTGAGGAGCATTCTCATTGCTTGAAAGTACAATTGTAGTCCTTCTTCTAATTTTTTGAAATGTCCCCGTTTGGCTTTAAAAATTCTGGTCACCCTAGTTTGCAGGGACGTACAAAACCAAAATGTAGGGAGCTGCAATATCACAGGTGTGAATTCGGTACACACGCTCAAATACTGTGACACATTTGGTGTAAACAGAACATAGATGCACATGGGTAGTGGGCACACACGGACTGTGACAGTCCAGAATTGGGAATAGTGCACGGTAATGATTGTAGTTTACCTTGTGGACTAATGTTCTGTAGACTGCAGGCACCGGCCAGGAGTCTCAGTGCAAAGCAATGAGCGAGGCCACATAGGGCCCAGCTCGTTTATATCTTACAGGACCCAGCTTTTCTCTCCACCGCTGTCACGGTGCTTTCAGTGTTTGGCGGCAGTCCTCATAAAGCGCTTCTCGACAAGATAAAAAATGTAAGGTTTCCCCAAAAATTTTTGCTCTGTGCAGAATTGCACATTATACCGTTTCCTACAACTAAGTGTTGATATTGACAAACATGCTGATCTTGAACTGTTGATACTGATAGTATTACTCCGACATTGTTTTCCCAGGTCTGTGCACAGGTTCCATCTCATTAGTCGGGCCGTAACACTTCAATATAGCAATAAGCAACAGCTAGGTCCTTTGACGGCAAGGCAACATCTATTGCTGCATTTTTGTAACTTCTGAACGGTTTGAGCTAGACACACTTTGTTTTGTAAAATTCCTGGGCTTCTTTATTGTCCTCCAGGCACTTGCCTGCTTATTTATCTTACGCAAGGAACAGCCATGGACATAAGTCAAATTTTGACACTCTAGAATTACAATGATTGGTGTCTGCTGAGGTGATAGTTATAACAATCGTGGAACCATTCACGAATAAGGTATACCCCCTTCTCTTGGGGTCCTCCTGGGGATTAACGCACAGCTAAGGGTAGGGCTTGACGAGACTGTGAAAGCCAGTTTCCCAGGTCCAACATTCCTTTGCAAGCCAAAGCAGAAAGCCATGCAAGGGACTTATTTCATTGTGAGGTAATCAACATCTGAGGCGCTGTTCACTATTCAAGGGGGGACATTGCACCAGTCCAAACGACCCTTCATGATAGGTTAAAGTCAACCTTATTAGAAAGCTATCCTAGTGGTAGCTGTATCGCGTGCAGCCTTCAGGCTAAGTCTTGAAGGAATGTAGAGCAGCTTGTTTTTACCAGTCTATAATGTCATGAATGAGTAAATGGAAAGAGAACAGGTGTATAACAGATATATGTATTTGTTCTAAACACATCCCCTTAGTTCCTCTACGAGGCTAAAGGCAAGACATTACAGTCAGTAAATTTATTTAACACACAAGTAAATTGGCACAATATACGTTGAGCCTATGATGAGATTAGAGGCGAACAATTACAGTCTGTAAACCTATATAGCACACAGTAATTTAGCACCAGACGGTTGAGCTCTAGGGGTGTACCAAAGCCATATATCAGTAAAGTGGTAGGGGAACCACAAATGGCATAGAGACAGGGCCTAGAGCCTGTAGAAAGATTACTTGGGGTCCTGATAATCCGACACACCCTGCTGTCACACCTAGAAGGTGCCCAAGAGCCTAGTTGCGGCATCACATAGTTCTAGGGATGCGTGTATTCATGTACGGTTGCCTAGGATGATATCTACCAGAGGCCAAAGTGGCGAGCGTAGAAGGCCCTTGGGCCAGCTTACAGCCTGGCATAGTTAGGGCTGTGCTAATGCTTTTAGCCCTAGATGCTGCACTGGCAAACAGACTGGCCTTTTCAAACCTAGACCCTATGGCCTAAAGGCGTGGGTGGACAATAAGGAATAGGAGGTGATGTCCTGGCTACAGCAGAATTTTTAGTAGCCATAAATGTGCCATGGCACTGCCACTGGGTCACTGTACTGCACACGGGATATTGTGGCACTACCACTGGGTCACTGTACTGCGCACGGGATATTATTCCTAATAAAGGTCATTCTACAGGGCACTCTCCGTAACACTAATTCAGTCACACTACATGGGACACAAACTGAGGCTATGCTTAACACTTACAGTCGGAAGTGTCAATGAGTATGCAGCTGGCGCTAATCGTATCTAAAACGTAGCAAGTGATGGCAATGTAAGACTAGCACGTGAAAAGCAGTTATCGCCAGAAACACTAATGGTTTGTGTTTATCTTTTCCATTTATGTATGGCCGGGTCCATGGTGGATATCTGGAGTGCTCCACATCACAACAGCTGCAACAGGTGGACAGCCCAAGGGATGCTTACGTCAATCACGGCTGGGTCCATGCTGGATATCTGAGGAGTGCTCCACACCGCAACATCAGCAGCGGGTGGACGTCAAAAGGGAAGCATACGTCGAGAAAGAGGACACCCAAGGGCCCAAGTAGTGCTGGCAGGTGTAAGTGCTACCCATTCCCTAAGGTGGAAGTGGGAATTGTCACCCAGGTTTTCTTGGTTTTTTCCTGGTTCTTGCAGTTTCTCAAACCTGTGACGCAGGGGAGGAACTCATCACTAGAAGTGGAGGAGCTACAATGTCCCAGCACAAGCAAAAGGCTGGACGCGGGACAGGGAAGATCTGGTTTGGGGGTCTGTGCCTTGGTCAGTTCAGGAACTTCTTTCAGGGACTCTTAGCTCAGCAGCCCGACCCCCCCGTCAGTGGTGATACTTCACCTAGGGGGGAATGACTTGGCCAAACTTGGAAGGCGAATACTCAGTGATGAGTTCATCTCCACTGCGGGTGGGTCTTCAGGACTTGCCCGGGTGGCACAGTAGTAGGGTCTCAACTTATCCAGGGGCTTTTAGCGCGCCGGCAATCCCCCCCGTCAGTGGTGATACTTCACCTGGGGGTGAATGATTTGGCCAACATGGGGAGGCGCATTCTGATTGAGGAGATTATCTCAACTGCGGGGTGGATGGCCAGGACCTGCCCGGGTTGCACGGTAGTATGGTCGCAACTCATACCTCGATTACAGTGGCGGGGGGGGACTCGGTCAGGGCGTTGAATCACTCGGTAAAGAGGATCAACACACGGTTGGACAAGTTGTTTCGAGCCCCCCTGTTGCAGACTATACCTCATGGGTGTATCTGGGGCGACCGGTATTACTTGAGGGACGGGGTTCACTTGAATGAAGCAGGGAATGTCTTGTGGTCTGACAATATCTGGGCCTGGTTGGAGGGATTTGCGAATAGGAGCGATCCTTAGGTAGGGGCTAGAGGGGGGAGGCCAGATCGTCGGTTAACAATGCTGGCCTGTGGCGGTAAGATCATTATCGGTGAGCACATATTTGAGGTCTGAGGGGGCGGGCATCATCCTATGGAGGTTCCCGCCCAGGGGGAGGGGCCTGCGGGCCACTCCTAGAACTCCAGGGGCAAGGTAATTGATGCTGCAAAGGAGCGCGGGTAGGAGTAGTTCACGCTTTCCTTAGGCTGGTAGCCACCCCGCGCGCGTGGACTCATGACGTCACCGGATGGCGCAGAGTAAGGGCCCTCCTTTAGTGGGTAAATGGAGTTCAGGGCGTAGACCGGGCAATTCCCGGGGTAACACTGCGCATGCGCACGTCTCTAGGGGAGGCGCAGCTTGTAGGACCTGACACCGGTAGTGACCTTGCCATATGGCCAGAAATGTACAAAAATCAAGATGAGGATGTTAGACTCGGTTAGGAAACAACATGTATTAGAGTTTTTGTTAAGGTCAGGCTCTCAAACTTGTTGCAAAAAATTTGTATCTAATGTCCTGCTGATTTTTGTATAAATCGTTGATCATGCAATTAAAACCTTTTTTAATTTCATATCTTAATAAATACGGCCGGGCGACTAGCGCCCGCCTTCCAAAAAGTAAAGAAGTCTCGTGTCCACGTTTCTGGGTGTTGGGTGCCGGTTTGGGGGGGAGGCGGCAGCTAGTCGCTGACCATGTGAGTCTCTTCTCTATTTTTATTGTGGTCACTGCAGCAAACTAACAGTTTGCTTTCAGCCTTAGATACCTAGAGTTATGTTATAGTTGTCGGATGGACATGATACTAGTCTATTCTCAGTGCGGCCACTGAATATAAACAACAGTCTGGTTTTCATTATTTTTATTATTTATTTAGACACCTTTTGTCTGTGTGTACGAGGCTGGGTGGATGTTTCCACTCCAGCATTTACGTTTTGAACTAGCGGTAGCACAGAGTCCGTTTTCCATTTTCATGGTTTGACTTTTCCGTCAAGACATAACACGTGGGACTAAATAGCGTGGGGCTGGTCTCCAGGTTTACTTTGAGTACGCAGGAAAGAGAAGCTTCCGTTCAGCGGGGATAATTTTTTGAACATCTATGACATTAGTAAATCGGGCCATTTCACATTAGATTCGAGTCCGTGTGGCAAGATTTAGATTAAAGTATCATTTCTTTCCTTTGCAGTTGAACGCAGGGGTCACCATAGGTAAAATCATAGGAATGCAGAGAGAGAGAACCTGCAGGAATAGCAAGTAGGTTACTTGACAGTCACCCCCCCCCCAGGGTTAATTCCTATTATCGTGGTTTGCTATAGGATGGTACATTTGAATATAACCCATGTTTTATTAATTACTTTTTCAGTCTGCGCATAGTACTCATTTTATCCAGACTTTGTATATCATTTGATTTTTTCAGCTTATGTGAAGGTGAGCATTCTGTGTGAGTGGTAGGTTTAAGGTAGCATGGGTTATGCGGTTATACTCAGTAGGTTGGTTCACTTTTGCTTTCACACCATTTTCTCATGGGAGTTGGATCTTGACACTGGGTTGCAGTACTGCAGATATCTTCACTTAAATAGAGTGTCTTTGCAGTGTTCATTATGCGTGATTTGGATCACTTGGGGTGATGAGCAGGATAAACATGTACACATATAATTTTTTTCTTTGTGTGATGGGACCATTGGTGCTGTCTGACACTCCTTCTGTTAATCTTTATTGATACTATTGTGCTTTCAAAACAGAAGCGAATTTGTCTGAAAACATTGTATTATATTATATTATTTGCAGTATTCCCCTGATGAAGGTGTTGCACCGAAATGCATTGGGAAATGTAAATACTTTGCTTTGAGCAACTAAGAAATGAAAGAATGATCAAGAGAATAAACAAGAAAATATCGACTATCATCGATCTGTTATTCACATGTTATTTCTTTGTAATTTTTTGTAATTTTTTTAAAAAACCTTGGGTTAAGAATTAGCTCTGAAGAGGAGGAGGAAGAAGAAGAAGAAAGATTTATGAAATAGCACCACTAAGTCGCCAAACAGTGTTGATGCTGGATTATGTCTGAAAATGAGAAAAAGAGTTCTCCGTTCTATGGTGTGGGTTGCGCTTCGTGAGAAGATCCTTTAGAGCTAGTCCAACATACGGTCTGCAAAGCAAAATGTGGCTTCCAGAGTCTTTTCCAAGGCTTTCCTGTACATTTTGTACAAAAACATTAGCCTTGGCTTGCTCCATTAGCCAAAGAAAGAAGACTATACCTTCATGCATGGTTCACACATGGTTCATGCACCACCTGGTGCAGATTTACATCAGTAGCAGTAGAAATAATTAACACCAGGAGGTCGTGCCAGGTCTTGGCTGCAAAGAGCGTCCTCCACAACTGGTCTTCTTGATACAAGGGAGGTTAAATCGTGCCTGGGATGCAGATCGAAGGTATTTGGTGAGTTTGTAGACGTTGAGGCGGTGGTTGAGGTAAGCTGGACTTGTGCTTTGGAGGGCTTTGTAGGAGTGGGTGAGTACGTAGAACTTACATCTTTGCTGGACTGGGAGCCAGTGGAGATTGTTGAGGAGACGGCGTTGATCTGTCAGCTTGTGGAGAGATTGGTGGAACAAGCAGAAACTGGAGGACACTGGTGAGCTAGATGCCCAGAGATCCTTGTAAAATTATACAGCTTGTGGAGAGATTGGTGGAACAAGCAGAAACTGGAGGACACTGGTGAGCTAGATGCCCTGAGATCCTTGTAAAATTATACAGCGTATTGCTTTTATAACAACTATTTGGAGACTAATATAGAGTCTATAAAGGAGTATGAGAAAAAGGATATTGAGCAAAAAGATAAATACTTTATCCATTAGATGCGGTCTTCTGCAAGCATCCAAAGATAATCGTTATTGATAATGGAATGTCTTTTGAGTCATCTTGGGAAAAATGTTCATTTAGATTTGCGATCCAGATAAGGTTCTCAAGGGATGCTATAATCTCAAACAAAGGAAAAACAGTGATAGGCGATGTGCAAGAATGCTAGTAGACAGAAAGGTACAAAACTACTTGTCAGCTCTTGGAAAATATGAACTAGTGAACGAACAATGTTTTAGCATTTACTGCCTCATCACATTGATTTGGCATAATTATCCAGAAAATGTGTGCTGACTGTGTGCGTGCTAACTGTGGTGCAGTCAAGGGTGTTTTTGTACATGATCGTGAGTTCTCCGCCTGGTTTGTGGGTTCGGTCCCGGTGTATGATTTAGTAGGAGGGCAAGATCGTTGGGGCAATATGTAGATAGAAACAGTAGTGCTATGAATTGGAAAGGATTCCCCGTGAAAGAAAGATGTGCCAGTTTGTTGAACATGTGTATAATAAACCATAGAACAAAAGCATGAACATGTTTCCAGCGTCTGCAATTAGTATTTTTTCATTTGCTATTTTGGTGAATGTGAAAAAATGCAAAACGACCCAATATGAAAATACGGCAAGAAGAAATTACGCTTTACTTACTACTACCAGTTGTCTCAGAGGCTTCTGATGCACTAGATATATTATCTGAAAATCTTTCTTCTGGAGAGTTGAAAAAACTCGAAACCCCCATTCTTTCTTCACCTTGTTCCACAGATGGAGCGCCAACTGAATTCTTGTCCCCAGATAAGAAAGATGCAGGCTCTATCACAACAGGTTTAGAATCCTAGAACCACAAAACATTAAAAAAATGAATACAGCTCTTATGTGGGCAGTGAGAAAACACTGTTAAATATTGCTCTGACATTCTCCTAGAATTAAAAGTTATTCACCTCTATAATGGATCGCTTTACATTATATACACTTTTCAATCGCTTTTCAATAGTTCCACAGTACATATCAGATTCCCCAGTAAATCAAACCGCTTTACTGCCTATCGTTGAAGCACTGTCAGTGATAAAAAAACAACATATGTGCAGAGAAGTACACGTCACCCTTCAATGAATCCATTATTCCCATAGTCCCTGGCTAAAGTATCCTTTTTACCTGCTCGGACTTACAAAGGTCCGAGGAAGGCAGGGTGGTATCCTTCAGATATGAAAAGACGTGTTGAAACAAAAATATGCTTTTGGTTTGCTGCAGATCCAATTGAAACTGCCTTATGACAAGCCCAAAGCTAGAAATCTGCAAAGTGCATTAAGTCTCCGATTTCACTTGTACACTGCAGAGATTTAAACACATTAATCTGAGCCTTGCACATCAGCAGAGGAGTCAAGATGCGTATCTTAATAGCAACACACTGCGTCAGTGAGCCCCTTCAAGAAATGCATCACCATTCGAATAACGAAGGTTGGTCTGCGAAACTTAGAAAGGCCAAAAGAGCCAACAAATAACCCTTTATGGTGCCCACTACAAAGCCTTGCTATTCCAGTGATGCAACAAATATCGTTGTTGTAATACTTTATTCGAAAAATATCTCATAAAAGTACAAGCATACAAAAATACATAAGACAATATATCAAGTATTACAATTTCATTCCTTTTAAGATCATAGCTAAAAACAATTTAAGAAATAAAGGGGGGGAGATTATTAAAAGATCCTATCTTAAAGTGGGTCTGGACAGGTATTAGGTAGCAGCTTGGACCTGATAAACCAGGCGCTTGACAGATATTTAGCAACCCCACAAACAATATGCATAGGAGAGGTGTTGGTTAAAATAATACGCAAAGCTGACCTGTGTTCCCTAACTCCTAATTCCCTACATACAGGTTTCAACCATTTTGCTCTGGCCTGCTTGTAAGCAATACATGCAAACAAAAAGTGGCCAAGGGATTCTTCCGGGCATGAACAACCTGGGCATTTTAAGTCAAGCTCCCTCCTGACCTTCCACCCTTCCTTGAATTTATTGAGGGGGAGGGTACCGTATCTTAACTTCAAGAACAGGGTTCTGTCGCGAGGGGTCTGAATGAAATCCAAAAATGGCTCTAATTTTCTGAGGGGCTTGTGTTCAAGGAAGTTATTAGTCAGGGGTCCCCAGTTTGGGTTCTGTAGTTCCTTGGCCTCTATCCACTCCCAGTATAGTCTTTTAACGGTTTGTTTGGATGGGGGGGGTTGTGAGGCCCAGGACTCACCCAAACCTATAGACTCCACCAGCTTCCTTAAGTTATTAAGCCATTTTATTTTGTTGGATAAATTCAGACTAATTAGCTCATCCAATGCTAGAGCATAATTTGCCAATTCAGGGGTCCTTCTGAGACGCACCCAAAATAATAAGGGGCGAATTTGGACTAAGTCAGAGATTGATCTTTTACCCATGTCGAAGAATAGTGGTTTCAAAGGAGTCGAGGGGGGAAGCGAGACTATATCTCTCATGAATTTATTCTCTGCAACTACCAATTCCTTAGTGTTCTCCGCGCCCCATAGTTCAGAGCCATAAACTGCAGAAGCTAAAGCTTTCCCCTCAAAAAACTGCCAGGGCGGGGGCTATTGGTCTACTGATAGAGAGGCGCTGGTTCTTTAAAATCGCTCCAGAGACCCTTTTAAGATTTAAAACCATTTTAGATAAATGGGAGTCCCATCTCATATTATTGCAGAGCCTGACCCCGAGGTAGTCAAATTCATTCACCACCTCTAAAGGGGTTCCGTCCAGAGAGAGATTAAACCTCCTAAGCTTTCTGTTAGCGGACAATACCATCAGCTTCGTTTTTGTGGTATTAACCGTTAACCCACGGTCTTTATAAAAAACACTGAAGCGGTTGAGCAGTTTTTGCAAACCCGTAGGGGTTTTGGACATCAGGAGGGTATCGTCTGCAAAGAGGAGTGTAGGTGTTTTCTCGACGGCAAGGACGGGGGCATCCGCAGGGTCCTCCCTCAAATGGTCCACCACCCCATTTATAAAGAGGGAGAACAGTTTCGGAGCCATCACACATCCCTGCCTCACCCCTCTATTGACTGGTACCCTCCCTGTCAATTGGCCCTGGGTCCCCCAGCGAATCCTTGCATAATTATCTTCGTGGAGTTTGATAATGAACTGCAACAGATAACCTGGGAATCCCATGTCGAGTAAGACCACCCAAAGTTTGGCACGTGGAATAACATCGAATGCTGTTTTCAAGTCTATGAAAGCCAGGTATAAACTACCCTTGGTGATTGACACTGACTTCCAATAGACTGCACAGAACCGAAAGACCTGGTCCATTGCGCCTACATTACGCCTAAACCACGCCTGAAAGTGGGATAAAATATTATCATTTATAAGCCATGACTCTGTTCGGTTTATAATGACCCTACCAACTACCTTTTGGATGGTATCTATTAAACGTATTGGTCTGTAGTTGGCAGGGTCCTCTCTTTCACCTTTCTTGTGTATGGTGATAACCTCCGCGCCCTTCCAGGATTCAGGGACAGGATGACCATGCTGGATTAAGTTCATTATGCATGCTATGAAGTCTGCCCACAGTTTAGGATCGTGCAGTAGCAAGTCCCCAGGCAAGCCATCTGGGCCAGCTGCCTTCCCTGGTAATATTTTTGAAATGGCATCCTGAACTTCTCGCTGGGAAAATGGCTCTTCCTTGGTACCTGTCTTCATGGAGGGCATGCTTTGGAGTTCAATAGCTGGAGATAATATTTGACCTTTAACACTATCCTCACAGTATAATTTTAAAAAATGGGAGTACCATTATTGTTCCGTGATATGATTTAAAATTGGCTCTACCCCCCCTTCTATCAAGTGCATTAATCAATTTCCAGAAGATAATAGAGTTTTTTCCACAAGCTGCGGCCTTAAGCTGCTGCCAGTGCTCCTCCTCCCAATCTTTTTTTAGCTGATATTATACTTCTGCGGTACTCCTGTCTGGCTAATCGGACTGCTATAGGATCCTTACTTTTTATAGCTAGGGAGATAGCTTTCCTTTTTTTCCTACAGTTTGCCGTGTACCAGGGGTTGCTCTTAAGGGATTCTTGATTGGACGTAGAAATCCTCTGGGACCTCTTGCAAAAAAATTCACCTAATTTGTCTGTTAGATTTTTATAGGAGACTAGCAGGTTAGGTCCAAGAGGGTTAGGTGATACTAGAAACACGGCTGCAAGACTACGGGTTTCAGCTAAAACTAGCTTTTTAATACTATTTAGTTTCTCCTCTTCGCATTTGACCACATTCCATTTTAATTTCCGATTACAATTAGTGGGGAAAACCTCTTTAGTAATCAACTCTGGATTTCCACTTGTGCCGATCCCATTTGCCCAGTGGATTTCCATACATAATGGATTATGATCACTGTCTGATGATTGCCTAACCTCCATATCAACTAGGCCTGACCATGATTGTGTGTCCAGAAGGATGTAATCAATACGAGATGGGCAGCCTAACCTATTATAGGTCATTGCTCCATCGCGATCTGAAGCAGTCCGTCCATTAAGAGCCCGTAAGTTATGTTCTAAGGTCAGAGCGTTTAGCTGAATTGCTCTGGCTGTCCATTTCTTAATTGGTGCAAGCAATAAGGGGAGTATGATCTGTCTCCAATCCTCTGTGTTAAAACCCATTACCTCTTCGTCATCCAGGGGTTCAAAGGTACAGTTAAAATCCCCCCCTACTAAAATTTTGGGTCTAGGTGGAAGATCTGATAACCTCCTATCTAGCAGCTCTATTGTTGGCGAGACTAGACCACCCTGAGGGCCTCTAGCATAAACACAAAACAGTTCAAGAGTAGTACCCCCAGGCTGACTCTTAAGAGAGATATGCAGAATATCATCACAATCAATTTTATGGGTGGTAACGACACAATTTAAGTTAACCTTTACCCAAATGAGCAGGCCACCAGACGGGCGACCTTTCCCCACCGTGACTGCAGGAATAAAAAAGGTTGAGTATCCATTTTTATATTGCGGGGACAGGCACCAGGTTTCTTGGAACATACATATGTGAAAGGTGTTAATAAAATCGTTCCAATCGGGATTAACAAGGTTTTTTTTTAATCCCGCTATGTTCCATGACAGGATATTAATGGAAATAGGGGCTAGGGGTGGTTCCTTGATTTTAACTGGAGTACTGGGTTCCATTTCTCCTAAACCAAGACTAGTTATGCCCAGGCTGGCTATACCATCCATAGTGAGTTTAGATCATTCCCCAGGGGTGACTAACACCTCCCTCTTTCCAGTTCGTCCCGAAGACTGGGAGGTAGTCAATCAACTCCCTACAGTCCACTGTAACGATTATAGCAGGGGATTGGATAATTGAGATTAGAACCATGCCATTCCCCATTAAACTGGTTACCACCAATGGTGGGCCTCCCTGCTCCTCTTTGTACTGTATTCCAACCTCCGTCATCACCCCCATCCCATTTAAAAGTGTTCTGGTCCCTTTGGGGCTCGTACCTCATCCCTCCTCTTCCATAGTTGGATCCCCTCAGCCAACTCCACCTATTGTCATAATGTTCCGGGGACATATGGAAATATGACAGAGGTTTAACCGTGATCGCAGAGTTGTTGTTGCATGCGGACCCAGAGCAAATATGCTCCACCAATCTCGGGTCTTCAAATGTAACAACAACACAGTCTCCCTGTAAGTTTTTCTTTTTCTCTCCTACCCATGGAGCTCTCTCGACCATAAGCATTTTGTTATTAAAATTGGGGGGGAGAAGGAAAATTTCTATCTAACCAGTGGCATACTTTGTTTTTGAGAGCCCAGAAAGGTTCAGAAGTGGTTGGTACTAACTCCGGGACGGCTGTTAAAACTATCACGTAGGGACAGGCGTCAGGTGGTAAACTAATGTTCCGTCGTTACTTAGGTTTCTCAAAGTGAGATGGAGGGATTTTAGGGGCTAAAGTGGTGGAGCCAGCTAATTCCAGGGGTTTAATTGGAGCATTGGTGGCTAGCTGGTTGGAACAAACTTTATTGCCCTTATGGGTTGGGGTTTTAAGAGGGCAGGGCTTAGGGATAGAATTGTCCCCTACAGTTTGAGTCTTAGCCAAGGGCGGAAGATTACAAGTAGTAGCCGGTACTTTGGGAACCCTTTGGACATGATTTTTCTCCTGGGGTTTTAGTTCCTGGACGAGGGCCTGAAGCTGGTGTTCTATACCCTGAAGTCTAATCTCCAGGGGCGAAAGTAGAGACCTAATAAGGTCGGATAGAGAACTTAAGAGTGGAGCATTCAGGTCCTCCAAGTCTTCTGAAGATTCTTCAAGGCTACTATTATCAAGGATGCTGACCAGACTATTGTTTGAAACTGTATCATCTGGGATGCCCATTGGTAGGGGGTTGGATACGTACTGAGCCCTTTCTCTCCCTGTGGTGGATCCCGAGGAAACCCTCCCCTCCTCGGTGCTGCCACTGGCACAAGCCACATCAGTGGAAGAACCCACCATGTCTTGGGTGGCTTTATTTCCACCATGAACCTGGAGGGTTGTATGTTTAGATTTTAAAACTGCACCTTCCACTATGCCCCTTTCGGTGTGGGTGTTCTCACTGTGGATAATGGCTGGTACGGATATTAAGTTGTTAACAAAAGAGGTCGATGTTAGAGATGTTAAGGAGGGCATAGGCGATGGGTCCAAAAGAGTTGAGTGGGACCCAATAGTAGTGTGAATCACAGCATCAACCTCAGTGGGGAGTAGAACGGAATTGCTCAAGGTTTTAGTTGGGGTACGTGCAGAGGCTATATTACCTAATGACGACCTTTTAGGATGCGCCAGATCTTGTGAAACCCTTCTTTCCATGAGGACTATTCCCTGATCAATTAGGGAGTTGGTACGGAGAATAAAATTATCCAGTGTGCCTGTTAATATTTTGGTTTTATTTTTTGCACCTGCCGCAGCCTGGCTACGGGTTTCACGGGAAGACATGGCTTTTAAAAGAAAGGCGGTAGGCAATAAGAAACACAGTCAGGGTGCTAACCAGATAGAAACGAGTAAACAAGAAACTCGGCGTTACTAGGCGCCACAGTAAGTACCGACTAACACAGCAAGTATACCATAAGGCTATGAAAGGTCCAAAACAGAATTATGGCGAAATACTTGCCATTGGGCGAGCTTTAAATAACGAAACCCTCAAGGGACCTGGCCCAGTCCAGTCTCTGCAGTCCTCGGAGGGCCTCAGAGGGCCCGCCCTTGTCCCGGGCTTCTCCCGGCGTGCTCCCGCGCAGCGGAGATATTGACCTGTGAAATATAGGGGGAGGTGACAGGAGGGGGGCGGGGCAAGCAGGGAGAGCGGCCCAGGTGTTGCGGGTCACGCTGTCAGGGACTCCAGGGAGATGGAGTCCCTGGACACACCGCTCGCAGCCCTGCTGCACCAGCCACACAGACCAAAACAGTTCAGGATAACCCAGTCCCTCCTCCTCAGTCCTTGCTCACAACAGGGGTCCGGCGAGATGTGGGATGTGCAGGGACAGCACCCAGCCAACAGCAGCGAACCAGACCTTGACCGACCAGCAGGTATGCAGAAACAGAGTCCCGGGGAGGGTTAGGCGGCGTTGCTTTTTGATCCTGTCGATGGGGGGCGGGGCAAGCAGGGAGAGCGGCCCAGGTGTTGCGGGTCAGGCTGTCAGGGACTCCTGGGAGATGGAGTCCCTGGACACACCGCTCGCAGCCCTGCTGCAACAGCCACACAGCCCAAAACAGTTCAGGATAACCCAGTCCCTCCTCCTCAGTCCTTGCTCACAACAGGAGCCGCGAAGCGCGAGATTTGGGATGTGCAGGGACAGCACCCAGCCAACAGCAGCGAACCAGACCTTGATCGACCAGCAGGTATGCAGAAACAGAGTCCCGGGGAGGGTTAGGTGGCGTTGCTTTTTGATCCTGTCGATGGGGGGCGGGGCAAGCAGGGAGAGGGGGGGCCCAGGTGTTGCGGGTCAGGCTGTCAGGGACTCCTGGGAGATGGCGTCCCTGGACACACCGCTCGCAGCCCTGCTGCACCAGCCACACAGCCCAAAAGAGTTCAGGATAACCCAGTCCCTCCTCCTCAGTCCTTGCTCACAACAGGAGCCGCGAAGCGGGACCCGCGAAGACATGGCTTTTAAAGGAAAGGCGGTAGGCAATAAGAAACACAGTCAGGGTGCTAACCAGATAGAAACGAGTAAACAAGAAACTCGGCGTTACTAGGCGCCACAGTAAGTACCGACTAACACAGCAAGTATACCATAAGGCTATGAAAGGTCCAAAACAGAATTATGGCGAAATACTTGCCATTGGGCGAGCTTTAAATAACGAAACCCTCAATGGACCTGGCCCAGTCCAGTCTCTGCAGTCCTCGGAGGGCCTCAGAGGGCCCGCCCTTGTCCCGGGCTTCTCCCGGCGCGCTCCCGCGCAGCGGAGATATTGACCTGTGAAATATAGGGGGAGGTGACAGGAGGGGGCGGGGCAAGCACGGAGAGCGGCCCAGGTGTTGCGGGTCAGGCTGTCAGGGACTCCTGGGAGATGGAGTCCCTGGACACACCGCTCGCAGCCCTGCTGCACCAGCCACACAGCCCAAAACAGTTAAGGATAACCCAGTCCCTCCTCCTCAGTCCTTGCTCACAACAGGAGCCGCGAAGCAGGACCCGCGAAGAGGGTCCGGCGAGATGTGGGATGTGCAGGGACAGCACCCAGCCAACAGCAGCGAACCAGACCTTGATCGACCAGCAGGTATGCAGAAACAGAGTCCGGGGAGGGTTAGGTGGCGTTGCTTTTTGATCCTGTCGATGGGGGGCGGGGCAAGCAGGGAGAGCGGCCCAGGTGTTGCTGGTCAGGCCGTCAGGGACTCCTGGGAGATGGAGTCCCTGGACACACCGCTCGCAGCCCTGCTGCACCAGCCACACAGCCCAAAACAGTTCAGGATGACCCAGTCCCTCCTCCTCAGTCCTTGCTCACAACAGGAGCCGCGAAGCGGGTCTGGCGAGATGTGGGATGTGCAGGGACAGCACCCAGCGAACAGCAGCGAACCAGACCTTGATCGACCAGCAGGTATGCAGAAACAGAGTCCCGGGGAGGGTTAGGTGGCGTTGCTTTTTGATCCTGTCGATGGGGGGCGGGGCAAGCTGGGAGAGCGGCCCAGGTGTTGCGGGTCAGGCTGTCAGGGACTCCTGGGAGATGGAGTCCCTGGACACACCTCTCGCAGCCCTGCTGCACCAGCCACACAGCCCAAAACAGTTCAGGATAACCCAGTCCCTCCTCCTCAGCCCTTGCTCACAACAGGAGCCGCGAAGCGGGTCCGGCGAGATGTGGGATGTGCAGGGACAGCCCCCAGCCAACAGCAGCAAACCAGATCTTGATCGACCAGCAGGTATGCAGAAACAGAGTCCCGGGGAGGGTTAGGTGGCGTTGCTTTTTGATCCTGTCGATGGGGGGGCGGGGCAAGCAGGGAGAGCGGCCCAGGTGTTGCGGGTCAGGCCGTCAGGGACTCCTGGGAGATGGAGTACCTGGACACACCGCTCGCAGCCCTGCTGCAACAGCCACACAGCCCAAAACAGTTCAGGATAACCCAGTCCCTCCTCCTCAGTCCTTGCTCACAACAGGAGCCGCGAAGCGAGACCCGCGAAGCGGGTCGGGCGAGATGTGGGATGTGCAGGGACAGCACCCAGCCAACAGCAGCGAACCAGACCTTGATCGACGCAGAAACAGAGTCCCGGGGAGGGTTAGGTGGCGTTGCTTTTTGATCCTGTCGATGGGGGGCGGGGAAAGCAGGGAGAGCGGCCCAGGTGTTGCGGGTCAGGCTGTCAGGGACTCCTGGGAGATGGAGTCCCTGGACACACCGCTCGCAACCCTCCTGCACCAGCCACACAGCCCAAAACAGTTCCGGATAACCCAGTCCCTCCTCCTCAGTCCTTGCTCACAACAGGAGTCCGGCGAGATGTGGGATGTGCAGGGACAGCACCCAGCCAACAGCAGCGAACCAGACCTTGATCGACCAGCAGGTATGCAGAAACAGAGTCCCGGGGAGGGTTAGGTGGCGTTGCTTTTTGATCCTGTCGATGGGGGGCGGGGCAAGCAGGGAGAGCGGCCCAGGTGTTGCGGGTCAGGCTGTCAGGGACTCCTGGGAGATGGAGTCCCTGGACACACGGCTCGCAGCCCTGCTGCACCAGCCACACAGCCCAAAACAGTTCAGGATAACCCAGTCCTTCCTCCTCAGTCCTTGCTCACAACAGGAGCCTCGAAGCGGGACCCGCGAAGACATGGCTTTTAAAGGAAAGGCAGTAGGCAATAAGAAACACAGTCAGGGTGCTAACCAGATAGAAACGAGTAAACAAGAAACTCGGCGTTACTAGGCGCCACAGTAAGTACCGACTAACACAGCAAGTATACCATAAGGCTATGAAAGGTCCAAAACAGAATTATGGCGAAATACTTGCCATTGGGCGAGCTTTAAATAACGAAACCCTCAAGGGACCTGGCCCAGTCCAGTCTCTGCAGTCCTCAGAGGGCCCGCCCTTGTCCCGGGCTTCTCCCGGCGCGCTCCCGCGCAGCGGAGATATTGACCTGTGAAATATAGGGGGAGGTGACAGGAGGGGTGCGGGGCAAGCAGGGAGAGCGGCCCAGGTGTTGCGGGTCAGGCTGTCAGGGACTCCTGGGAGATGGAGTCCCTGGACACACCGCTCGCAGCCCTGCTGCACCAGCCACACAGCCCAAAACAGTTCAGGATAACCCAGTCCCTCCTCCTCAGTCCTTGCTCACAACAGGGGTCCGGCGAGATGTGGGATGTGCAGGGACAGCACCCAGCCAACAGCAGCGAACCAGACCTTGATCGACCAGCAAGTATGCAGAAACATCAGTCAGTTTAGCCTGAAGAGGATCAACGTGATAGTGTCCACAATCTTGAGGTGGAAACTCGAGTATGCAGTAATCATGACTTTGTGGTTTCTTGGATGTGGCAAAAAGATTTAGAGAATGCGCCTCAAAACTTAAACTACCTCCAGATTCATTGTTTGTCAGATGACATCTGCAGAGCTTGTATGCCATGGTACTCAGCTAGCCGATCAAATGCAGCGCTTCCTAGTACAGGGCCTGTGACCAAAGCAAACACAAGAAAATGATGGACGGAGCGCTGAAACTTTTCAGACACTCACCCCCATTCACAGATCTGGGTTGAACCAGTCATTGTTCTTTAGCTCACTTTGCCACTCCAGTTCAGACCCAGCTATATGCAAAGCAGTCATGACCATCTGCCTCATGGGACCCCCACACTGCCCTGCTTATTGCAGTACCACATAGTGCATGTGTGATCCATCAAGGCCTGAACTGGTTTCCTTTTGATAAGTTAAGCCAACCACATGGAGCAAAGCTCCAGAAAGTTGATGTATACTTCTGCGTCACCAGTGAGTGGCCACCCTAATCTTCATCTCTACCAGATGACTGGTAGAGCCCAGAAACAGTGACTATTACTATCAGTTCCAGAGGAGGTAGGGCGAACGTCCTACTGTAGGTCAGGCTGGTGCTTGAATATCGACAACAAGCATTAGCATAGTAAATAGGTCTCACCTTTGGGACCTTGTAAGTGTTTATCCAGAGACATTGGCTTTGCCAATGTCTTTAAGCTATGTAGTAGAGCATAGTGGCTGCTGTGCAGCATGTTGAAAAGTTATAATAAAAAAGTGCTATAAGCATTTTTGTTACCTTGTATATAAACCAAGACGACAACGGGAGAGTGGAAGTTAGGAAATAGTACCTGTACTGCAACACGAGCAGCGGACCGACACTAGGGGAGAATCAGATCAGATGCCAGATTCCAGAATCCAAGGGCAGACTGAGGTGATGCTGTGTGATGCCGAGGTGGTGGTGGTGTACTAATGCGTAGGTGATGCTGAGTGATACTGAGGTGGTGCTGAGTCATGCTGAGGTGCTGCTGAGTCATGCTGAGGTGGTGGTGCTGCTGAGCTGGTGCTCAGATGGTGCTGAATCATGCTGCAATGGTTCTGAGGTGGGGCGGCGCTGGTTCTGAGGTGGGGCGGCGCTGGTTCTGAGGTGGGGCGGCGCTGGTTCTGAGGTGGGGCGGCACTGGGTCTGAGGTGGGGCGGCGCTGGTTCTGAGGTGGGGCGGCGCTGGTTCTGAGGTGGGGCGGCGCTGGTTCTGAGGTGGGGCGGCGCTGGTTCTGAGGTGGGGCGGCGCTGGTTCTGAGGTGGGGCGGCGCTGGGTCTGAGGTGGGGCGGCGCTGGGTCTGAGGTGGGGCGGCGCTGGTTCTGAGGTGGGGCGGGGCTGGTTCTGAGGTGGGGCTGCCCTGGTGCTGAGGTGGGGCTGCGCTGGTGCTGAGGTGGGGCTGCGCTGGTGGTGGTGCACTGATACGGAGCTGGTGCTGTGCTGCTGTTCAATGCATGTTAAAGTGCTGTTTCATAAATCTACAAAAAAAAGGAACACTTTTGGTGTTACCACAGTTGTAGCAACTTGTGTGGTACTAACCTGCGTAGTAACAACTACGCTGTAAAGGCTGCATACCCATCACACAATTTGAACTTGTGGTTAAGGTAGGATAACAAGGTAGAGTGGGGCTTGTGAAAATCGCTGGCACTCTGAGGGATAAGAGTCAGTTTCTGAGCAGATGATACCACCTCATGAGGATTGGGTACAATACCAGACGGTTCACCCACTGCCTGTGTCTAACCTGAAGCACACACCCGACTTCGAGTGGTTATGGCTACCACTCAGCAGCGCACTAAATAAAGCATGTCTCTAACTAGTGGGTGATGGCTCAAGATCCTTTTAAGAAACAGAGGCACATCTCTGAAGCAGTACTATTCCCCACATTTAAGAAGGGGTATACAGGTTACTCATTTCCTGAACATGGATGCGATCTTCAAGATTTGTGCACAGCCGAAAGTAAAAAGTGATAAAGACAGTTAGCATAAAATAGTTGCAACATTCAAAAAAGTGGACTATGAACTAAACAGATTTGGAAAAGGTAACACTGATTGAGACCAAGTACTGTTAGAAACTCATTGCGTCTATATCCATACCTCTTGACTACTTTGAATGTTAAAATATTTGCAAAGTACTTACATATTTGACATATTCCTTCCACTGATGCCACCACTGCATTGAAATGAGAAACCAGTTGTGGCCCGGCTGCAGGCCGTATCTGCTTTCCCGTTCTAACCAACCCCTACAAAGAAAACACAGGAAATTACATTGTTGCACTTCAAGAAAATTAAATTGTTGTTAATCTTTGTCATTTATATATTTAAGAGCAATAATGTTTCTATGAATCTCAAAGACAAATCTCTTCTATTGGGCAAAAATAAAACCAATCTTTCTTCATCAAAATCCATGTAAATTTTACTGATGAAACGTCAAACCAAATGAATTTACAATTTTAACCACAACGATTCGTAACAAGCTTCTCAGATGGTACTTCCGACCTCTCTGAGATTCGTCCTTTGTGGGTCAGTCTCTCCAAAAGTATTTAATAGGGCCATTAGTGGATTAAATCAAAAATTAAATATTAGTTAAATTTAACAATAAAAAGCCCATAAATGTCAATTACATTTCGAGGCTCATAAAAAAGAAACACATTATGGTCTTGAAACAAAGCCAATGCATGTTCAGCCATATACTACATTCGACTCTACTACATTAAAAATCATGTATGGAAGATAAATAGGTAACAGGACAGAAAAGGCTATGCCTCAGCCATAAATAAATAAATATATCTAACAGCAAGGAGAGTTCTCAATGTTTCGTTATTTAATGAACCTGCACATACATCACAAGTGTCTTTCCACTACAATAGATAATAGGCCACGGTTTCACCGTTTCGAAACGATGTAAATACCAATACCCAATTTAATATGTCACCCTCAGAAGGAAGCAAGGCCTTACCAAGAGTCCAGCTCGTCAACAGAGAGCGCCTAACTCTGAGCCATGACGGCACCCATAGGTCCGCAGAGAAACACTGGGGTATATTACCAAGCTATAGCGATAATTATCGCTAAGCTTGGTTAGCGGGCATTAAAATATCGCCGCGCTCCGACGATTTTTACCGCTGAGATACCTTGATATTATCAAGCTTTATCTCAAAAGCGGTAAAAATCGTGGGAAATGCATGAATATAGCTGTAAAATCAGCGATATCCATGCATTATCATGACAATGCTCTTAGCCATGTTATCCACCTTTCATTGGATAACATGGCTAAGAACTGCTCTGGGCAGGCGTTAGCTTTTGGAGATAATCACGCTTAGCGCGATTATTTCCAAAAGTTGGTAATAGGGGATAGCGATGTTAGCGACTGTTTCCAGTCGCGAACATCTTGGCAGGGCGATAAAATTATCGCCGCTTTAGCGGGAATTTTTCCCGCTAAAGTGGCGATAAAGCCCTTGGTAATATGCCCCACTATTCTGACAATCACAGCTCCTTAAACGCTGCATGTGAGGGCATTGCAGGGCAGCAGAAGCTGCATATGCGCTGTACATATATTACCCACAATCCCTCGGGCATTGATTTAAATGGGAAAAAATAAGTGCAGGTACTCATGAAAATGAGCTAGAGGTGTTGAGAGGGAGCGGGGCTAGGGGCGGGGCTTAAGGCAAGACATAATGATACTTCATGACCAGCCACGGTCGGTAGCGGGAGTACCTGCCGGGCGGTGAGGTGGGGAGGGACAGAGTGGGGGGTAGTAATCTATGGATTATGGAGCTTTACAGGTAAGTAAACATATTAATAAATAAAACAAATTTTGTTGCGTGCACTGCATCGCATTTGGGGTTGCAGTGCATGCAACGAAATTTGTTTTATTTATTAATTTGTTTACTTACCTGTAAAGCTCCGTAATCCATAGATTACTACCCCCCCCCACCCTGCCCCTCCCCCTCCCCACCCAGCAGGTACTCCCACTCAGAGGCGCAACTAGAGCCACATTTCGTGGGGGGGTAAGAAAACATTTCGGGGGGCTGAAACTTTAAGCAATAGGCAGAGTGGAGCTGCAGGGGCTCTTGAAAGGGGTGAAACAACATCAAAGCCTCATTAACATGCACATGGTCTTTTAAAAACCTGTAAAGTGCTCGGGTGCAGCAGTGTGTGTGCCCGGCAGCCGTCTGAGCCCGGGCTGCTACACACGACGGTGGGGAGGGGGGGTGCTGAAGCCCCTTGATTCCAATGGGTGTTGCGCGCCTGCTCCCACTACCGACCGCGGCTGTTCACGACTTCTATATTAGTTGCAACACTCACCAAAAACACATGAGAAATGTGTTTACATAAACAAAGCAAGTTAACTCATTACACAAAATGAAAGAGAAATGCTATAATATGTTAACATTTCCTTTTTTTGCAATAGATGCACCTTCTTAATGCCATACTGTTAATTGCTGTTTGGTACAAAACCATATATTTTGCAGCACATGAGTAGGAAGAAACTGAAAATATCCCCATGTCGCACCAAAACTCTTATGGCACCAAGCAAATGAAGCACATCATCATGACTCTCCTCAGAAGATATCTCTTGTCTCTTCCATAGATCGATCCATTCATCCTTTCATCCTACCATTTACCTGCTGATGTCCACCATTTAACCGTTACATTCTGTCGTCTATTCTGTCTTTCATCCATCATTCAGTTTTCACCATTCCGTCTGTCCACCCTTCATATTCAAACCTAGCCATCCATCCATCCATCTCCAAACCTATCCATTCATCCTTTCACTCATCCATCTCTTTATCCACCCTTTTGCTTATTTATTAATCCTTTCACTTATCTATCCATCAACCCTTTCACTCCTTTATTCCATCCACCCTTTCACTCAATCCCTCCTTTCACTCATCCATCATCCACCCTTTCATCCATCCTCCCTCCCTTTCATTCATCCATTCAATCTTTCACTTATCCACCCTTTATCCGCCCTTTTATCCAATAATCCCCCCTTTCACCCAGCTATCCATGCTTTCACTCACTCATCCATCCATTAATTCATCCAGCCAACCATCCATCCATAACATTTACACTATCAATACAACGTTCATTGTCGCATCAGGTTTTCCATGAAAGTTGTGACTCGTATCATGCTCTTTTTGCCCACTCCCTCACAGAAACCTCTGTCATCTGACACTTGTTTGTACAAATGTGCAGGATAGTGTGACTGTGATTGACAGCACAGGGCCTGAACAGACCCTAATCTGTCAAGCACAGCGTGATTGTGAGCACCCGGACATTATTCAAATGAGCCCTGCTGAATAGCTCAGCAGGGGCTCAGATGGGGGCTGGAGAAGCGGCGCCTTGGCTGCCAGACACACGTTCTACTCCGGCTCACCAGCATAGGCAATGAGCCTTACTTTTCATGAGTACCGGTACTCAGAGTGACAAATCTGAAATGTGCCGGTACTCAGTACCGGCCCATTTAAAGCACTGCCCTCGGGTGAATCCTGGTCTTTCATTGCGATGCCACGACCAGGGGCGGCCTTAGGCATGTGCAAGCTGTGCACCTGCACAGGGCCACCAAACCCCAGGCGCCACCACGCCAATATATATCCTTAATATAATAATCCTCTAAGGATAGATACATATTTGCGTGATGGCCCCTGGCAGGGATTTGGCGGCCTCCGGCTCTGTTCCACTTCAAACACCCTGACCCCCCCCTCTTCACTGCACTCCATGCTCTGCCCTGCCCGGACCCCCTCTTCTGGGGGCCCCCTACCTACACTCCCTGTCCAGGGCTGTCATGAGCCTAGAGCCGCCTCAGACTGCCGAGATCAAGGGAGGAGCTACGCGCCGGTGCTGTGAGCCGCGCTGGAAGCCGCTGCGAGCTGCAGCCCCCTTAGCCCTGAAAATTGAACAGAGCCGAGCCGAGCTTGGCCTGGCTAAGTTTATCGTGTCGTTGTCAAGCCTCCGCGTAGCCAGCTCCCACTACCTGGCTGCCGCACTGCCGCATCACTGCTATCTGCTGGTCGACGGCCGCCCTTCCCTGATGGCTGCTGCTCCAGTCTTCAACCGCCGCATCTCTGCCCCTATCGCCTTGCACCGCTTTGTTGAGGTCGGCGGCGGCTGGCAGTTGGAGGAGCGGGCGGCTTCTTTGTGCACAGCAGGAGCAGACAGGCCAGGAGGTAAACCACAGCGCCGCAGCGCTTTTGTTGTTGGGACAGTGAAGTGCGGCGGTGGCAGGGGGAAGGACGACAGGGAAAAGGAGCCCAAGGAGTCCCTAGAACTTTGAGGTTTTTGACTCCAGTCCACAGTTTTCTGGTTCCTGTGAGCCAGCCCGCTTGTCGACGAGCCCAGCAGAGCGAGGTGTGCCGGAGGTGTTGTAGGCAGCTCCGCAGCGCTGATCGGGACTGGAACGGCGGGGGGTTGGGACCGGCTGAGCCGGAGAAGCCGAGGGGCTTGCCAGCCTGCCCTCCTGCCCGCTCTCAGCGAACGGCTGTCCTCGACCGCTGGCTCTCCCTTGGCCGCCCCGTCCCGTGCCCAGACTGGTGGCGGCGAGAGTGGCTGGAGTCGCCTAGCGGGAGCCCGGGAGCCAGGAAAATCCAGAGGCAGCGGCATTGGGGAGACAAGCAGCACCATAGAAACATCCCCCACTGCCTCGCATCACCCCGAACCAGGGGCCGCGCTGCAAGGAGCCACGGTGAGGAGAGAAGCAGGTGAGGCAGTTTCACCGTAGGCATTGAAGCTGTCGCTCCCAGGGCCACGGAGAAAGAGACCATTTGACTCCGGGCAACCTAAGCGCCGAGCTCCAAGCCCCATGCTCCAAAGCACCGTTCTCCGTCATCTAAACTGCAGCAAGCCCTCCCCCCGAGCCCCCTTAAGCAATCTATTCCAGTAGCGGTGAATAGGGTGGCAAGGGTGGGAGCTGGGGGCGTGTGCTCTGCAAAGGAGAAGGAGTAGGGGAAGGAGGATCGAGGCGGGGAGATAGACGTAGGCGACACAGCCAGCGCGTACACCCCACCACCGGGTGTTCGCAGCAGTGGTGGTACGGCTAAGACCATCTGGGGACGAAAGTAAACGCCTCAAGCCCTCAAATCCTCCAGCCCACCAATCCTACAACCTGCTACAGAGCCCCCCAAATCCTCGAGAAAACTGTATCAGGGTTCCGCATAAATGAGATCAGGAACAGTCTGTCAGGTAGCGACAAAAAAAAAACCAGGAAAAAAAGGGAAAAAAAATTAAAAAACCAAACTTAAAACATCAAAAGAGGGGGACTCCCTAACCAATAATACACTAAACGGAGCGGGCCAAAGGGAGAGGCTGATTTCAGCACCCAGCCCAATATTAAAGACAAAGTCAAGCCCGAATAATCAAACATGGATTTGAAAATTATCTTTTCTAAAAGATCCAATGGCGGCAAATTACGCTCCCTCAAAAGAAACCTCCATGCTACCAAGCCCAATGCAGCCTGACAAACCACAAGCCTCTGTCCCGGGTACCGCTGCAATTTCTGCCATCGCATCACAGCATGAATCATTGTCAGAGAAAAAGTTCATACAGGTGCTAGGAAATCAGTGACAGTAACAGCTCAGGTGCATCAGATTGCACCCGAAACTCCAGTCATAACCCTCATTCCAAAAACTGAAGCGACTGCTGAATGTCTCAATGTGATTGGAATAAAAACAATTACAATGGGAGAATTAGCGGAACCAACTGAGTCTGAGACCTCCATGGGGGAAAACAGAGATCGTGAAAAACTCAACTGCAGCTTTGAAGGAGCAAAAGGTGCATTGAAGGGACCAACATCCGCCGCAAATCTCACGGTCAGCAAACCACCCCCCGGTCCCAAGGAAGAGTGCCGAACAAACACAAGATGGACCAAGGAGGAAAAAAGCAATCCAATTAATTCCGCAGTAAACGCAGTGCCAAAGGAAGCAGTGGGTAGTAAATCTTTCTCTAATATGTGTGACGCTAATCTGATTGAAATCCTGGAATCACTAGAAGGGAACGGACAGGAAAATGAACCACTAACCCCCAGCTCAAGGAAAAGAACACCACAAAGGAGATCCAAATTGGTTTCATCTACTCCCCTAAGCCCACAGGGCGAACAAGATATCCAGTACACAGATCTAGCGGAGGCTTGTCATAGCCCCATAACAATCAAGCAACCAACTCTTTCCTCACCAATAACCATCTCCTCTGAAAGCGGGTCAAGCACTGGGTCGGTGGCCCCGGCGCAGTACATTGAAGACAACTCCAACATGCAATGGGCTCAAACACTGATCCATACCCTTGAACAATCTATAAAGGTTTTACATTTTCAGTCAGACAAAATGGACGTTCAAATTGATCTTATAAATCTTATCGCCAGTCACATCTCTGGCGTAAATAGCAAATTAGATTTAATAACATCATTATTAACTAAAAGAGAAACTTTGGATCAGCAAAGAGACAAAAACAATCAATTATCCTCCTGCTGCTGCAGCCCCATAATTGAGAAACTGGCAACCCTTCCGGAAATTTTAAAAGACGTTCTAGGGCCAGCAAAACAATCTTATAATAGCAAGTGGCACATAAGACCCCAAAAATATGGCGATGAAGAGGCAAGTGCAAATCGCACCAAAGCTAAAACCGAAGGAACAAATGATACCAACGAAGTATTAGCTGAAACAGAATTCAAGGCACAACTAAATCTAAGCGACCCCCAACCTGTGGCCCCTCATTTACCAGTAGGGGTGGGAATCAAACCCACAAAACTGGAAAGAAAGCGCGTGAGGAAGGACCGGCTCAAATACAATAAACAGTCCCGCCCCACCCCGGATAAAAGTTTTCCACTTTTTACAGTAAAAACACCAAGGGAAAAGAAAAAATACTTCCCCCCCGCCCCCCGCCCCCCGCGGCAAACCCTGCAAGTGACCAATCCCAATCCATTCAGCCCTCCATCTCAAAGCAACAGGGCCCCAGCCATGCCGCTAAATTTCACACTTCTCCCCAACTCAATCAAGGGGTCGGAACCTTACCTTTAGAGGACAAAGTCACTCAAAAAGCATCCCCGGCAGCGCAACAACAAAGAAGAAAAACACCATCTAATAATGAACAGGGTGAAGAAGAAAGTAGAAAAATTTGGTACACAGTGAGCAATAGAAGTCCAGGGAGCTGCAATGGTGCGAGTATACAACAATGTGTTTTTCAACACATAGCAACAAACAAGGGGTCAGATTTACAAAAGCACAATCCTCCCTTAGTGAATATGTTGGAGGCTCCAACTCCATTCAACTCCCAAAACCTCCCCAAATTTATCGCTGTAACAATAAGGGGAAAGGATCGCCACTGCAAGCTCTTTAACCATGAAACTGTATCGTTCTTCATGCAACAGCACATAATCCTGCTCCAGGAAACCTGGAACCTGGGTGCAAGCCCAATTCCAGGTTTTATAGACTATCACTGCCTGGCAGAAAGACATTCAAGCTATGGTCATCCGAGAGGGGGCCTATCAACTTTTATCACACAAAAATTGAATTGGGCAACGGAAGAACTAGACACGGGGGCCAACTGAATCCAAGCGACCAAGGTAAGAGGCAAGGAATCAAGACAACTCCTATTAATCAACGTTTATATCCATCCGGAGAGAAAAAAACAGAAGGGAAAACATCTAACCCTAACAAAGTTATTAACATCATTGCAGAGAAGCCACGCGCATTGCCAAATAGTGATTTCAGGCGATTTTAACAGTAACCTTTTATATTCAAGTCTATTTTATTTTGAACACAGCGATAAGCCTACAACCTCGTATCGAGGCCGGCCGCGTAAGATGCAGTTCTTTGAGTGTGGCGCCAGAGCGGCCGGGAGAACAAACTTTAACACAGCGCCTTGCCTACAACCCTCTCAGGAGGGCCGGCCGCATGGCTTGCAGATGTAGTGTCGAAGCTTTTGCGGCAGGCAGGAGGGTATCCGCGTTAGTAAGTAGGATATGTAAAGGGCAGATAGCCCGTCTGTCTCTAACTGCCCAACGGGGCGTAACCGTCTCAGAGAGAAACAAGTGCCATAGTGGCAAGTAGGAAGAAAGAGAGTGGGAAAGACAGAGAATCCTAAGTGGGGACATGGAGGGGGGGGGAACAGAATATCAGGTACAGGCGGTATGGTGAAGGGCAGCTGGTGCGGGGGCGTGTGTGTCTGTAGTCGCAGTTGCGTTGCGCATGGAGGTCAAGGATGCAGCCTGGCCGGATCTCTAGGGACAAGCGCGTCTTCGAAGAGGTGCAGAGTGCGGAGCCTAGTGGGCATGTATCACGCATATTCTATAGAGCAGAGGTGTCGCACTAAAGGTTCCCATACCGCCTTGAAGCGCGTAGCCTGCGCCTGCAGCCGCGCTGTAAGGAGCTCCATCGCAAGGACCTGCCAAAGGCGCACAAACCAAGAAGCTATGGGTGGCGCCTCCATTCGCTTCCAGTACAATGCAATGAGCTGCTTGGCGGCACCCAGCATTTGGAGCGTGAGGATCCAGTCGCCGCGGGTAAGCGCCTTGAGCGCGGCAGGGTGTATGCCAAGCAGGATCGTGTTCACTTCTTCGGGCAGAGGGAACCCCAGCACCCCCTTGATATGGCTAAGCACCTCCTGCCAGAAAACAGCAAGGGTCGGACACGTCCACCAGATATGCACAAAGTCACCAGTCGCAGATTTACACCTCCAGCACATCGGGGAAGCATTGGGGAACATCTGACTAAGGCGAAGAGGGGTGTAGTACCATTGTGTAAGTAGCTTGTAGGCATTTTCCCTCTGTGGGATGCTGCGGTAAATCTTGGGTATATCCCGCCATAATCTGCTCCACTGGGAGGGGCCGATGTCTGTGCCCGATGTTGATTGCCAGTTCCTCTGATAAGGGTGCGCTGGCGCCAAGGTAGGGTGCTGCAGTATGCTATATATTTGGGAGATCAGCCTCTTCAGGCCCCCGAGGGAGCGCGCCAGCTTCTCAAAGGGCGTGTGTGCTCGAGTAGCTGCTTGGTACATTTCGTCACTGGTAGTCCAGTGGCGTAGCTGTATATGTTGAAGGCTAGCCTGTGGCGGCACTCGGAATTCCTCCCTGCAGTCTTTCCAAGTTTTAGGCATGCCCTCAAGGAAGAGATCTCCAGCTACTCTACAGTCCCCTTGGGTCCATTTATCAAACGCCCGAGTCCGCTGGGCCGGGTGGAACTGCGGGTTCCCAGCTATCGGGGTGTGCGGGGACGGAAACAAGGTCACACCTCTTGTCACTGCTATGCTGTCCCAGATATCTAGCACCGTTCTCGTGGGGATTGCAAGGTACGCACTTCTGGAGCGTGCCGCCCGCGGGAGCCAGGGTAGGTCCCATATGGTACGGCCCGTGACCGCTCGGTCCATATGAAACCAGTGTTTATCACTTTCGCGTGCGCCCCATTCCACCATGAAGCGGAGGTGCGCCGCCCAGTAATAGTGCACCAAGTTGGGGCATGCCAGGCCTCCTCTGTCTCTTGGCTCCATGAGGACCTTTTGCGAGAACCGGGGGCGCTTCCCTCCCCAGATAAAGGAGGTGATCTCGCGCTGGAGGCTCCGAATAAAGTGCAGAGGAATAGGGGTGGGCAGGCATTGGAACACATATAGGATGCGAGGGAGGATCGACATCTTGACTGCGTTGAGGCGCCCCAGCCAGGATAGCATCAGAGGTTTCCACTTCCTAAGATCCTCCAGCACTGCTTTGCGGCATTCCGTCCAGTTCACCGAAGACCAGGAGTCCAAATGCGGAGTAAGGGCGAGGCCCAAATATCTAATGTGGCTCTCCGCCCATTGATAGGGCACAGCCTCTTTTAGGTAGAGGACGTCCTCGGTAGACACAGTGAGGTTGAGCGCCCAAGACTTAGTATGGTTTATTTTGAGGCCCGACGCCCGTTCATATAGGCAGAGGACGTCGTGGACTGCCGGCAGAGATGTCCGAGGGTGTGCGAGAGTGAGGATCAGGTCGTCCGCGAAGAGCGCCACCTTATTGACCCTCCCCCCAAGGGCTATCCCATGTATTCTGGGGTCCCGTCTGATCAACGCCGCTAGGGGTTCCACTGCCAGGGCAAACAGGAGTGGCGAGAGCGGACATCCCTGCCTCGTGCCTCGGTGGATCGCCAGTGGTGGTGTTAACTGGCCATTTACCCTGATCCTGGCCTGTGGTCCCAGATACGGGGCCATGACGCTCGCTATCATTTTGGGGCCAAGGCCCATCTTCCGGAGGACCTCCTTTAAGAAGGACCAGTCCACCCGGTCGAAAGCCTTCTCCGCGTCGAGCGAGAGAAGGCACGCGGGGATATCCCAATGTCGCGCCTTGCCCACCAGGTGGGCCAGCCTGCGCACGTCGTCGGCCCCCTGTCGATCTCGGATGAACCCCACTTGATCCGGATTCACCAACCCCGGCATGTATGGGTCTAGTCGCTTGGCCAAGATCTTGGTGTAGATCTTCATGTCAGTGTTTAAGAGGGCGATAGGCCGATAGGAGGCACATAGCGCAGGGTCCTTCCCTGGCTTTGGTATTAGCGCGATCTCCGCCATTCCCATGTCGGAGGACGGCCCCACCACGTCCGAGAAGGAGCTGTACAGTCTCAGCAGCTGAGGGCGAAGCTGGGTTTGGAAGACTCGGTAGAAGGATAGCGGCAAGCCGTCAGGTCCCGGGGTTTTCCCCATGGGAAGATCTTTGAGAGCCAAAGAAATCTCGTCTTCTAGAATGGGCTCTTCCAGCTCCGCTGTTTGGGGTGGCGACAGGGGGGTCCCCTCGAAGTCAGCGAGGACGGACGCCCGCGCCTCCGCCGATGTAGGTTCCTCCGCGTATAGGGAAGTATAGTAGGCCACAAAGGCGTCCTGTTTGGCTCGCTCAGTGACAGTACACGTGCCATCATGATGCCGTATAGTAGCGATATGAGCTCTGGCTGCCCGTGCCCTCAGCCGTCCCGCCAGCTGTCTCCCCACTTTATCCCCCCCTTCGTAGTATTTTTGTTTCAACGCAAGAAGGGAATGTTCGGCCTTGTTAGTGCGTATGAGGCGAAGCTGCCCCCTGAGATTGGCCAGCTTCCGTCTGGATGCCAGCGAGGGCCGCTCTCTGTCCTGCGCCTCCGCCTGTTTGATCTCACTTGCTAACTCAGCCTCCAGCTTGTATGCCGCCCTTCTCCTCACAATCGCCAGAGAGGTGATGTGCCCCCGTATGGTGGCCTTAAAGGCATCCCACACCACCTGAAATGGCGTCTCCGGAATATCATTGAGGGCGAAGTACGAGTCTATGGCTTCCCGAATGCTGTCAACGTCTTCCGGGTCTCGAAGGACGCTCGGCGGGAGAGTCCAGCGTCGCTCCCGAGGGGCGCATGCCATCGGATCCTGCAACTGCAGTTCCACATGTGCGTGATCCGATATCGAGATATCGGAGATGGTAACCTTCAGCGTGTCCCGCGCCAGGTCGAGAGATGTGAAGAGGTAGTCAATGCGCGAGTACGTTCGGTGGGAATGCGAGTAGAAGGTATAGTCACGGATTCCTGGGTTGTGGTATCTCCACGCATCCACTAGCCCTAAGTCCGTAATCTGGTCTTTCAGTGCGGCCGACATTGCACCCGCACCGCTAAAGGCTGTGTCCCCACGATCCACTTCAGGGTCCCACACTAAATTGAAGTCCCCGCCTAAGATTGTGCGCGGCGCGTCAGACTGAAACTGTTCCCGTAGAAGTGCCTGAAGAAACTTATCTTGCGACTGGTTGGGTGCATATACATTGCCGAGGGTGTACTGTGCTCCTCCCATCTGTACCGTGGCCCGGAGGAAGCGTCCGTCACCACTCTTGTAGGGCTTTGTGGATCCCTGTCTAATGCCAGCTCTGCATAAAATAGCCACCCCCGCCGTTTTAGTGTCAGCCGATGCCCAGAACTGTGTGGGGTACCTGGGATGTGTCATGCGTCCAGTGTCTCCCCTCAGGAGGTGCGTCTCCTGAAGAAAGACAATGTCAGGGGAGTGTTGAAGGAGGTAGCGCCACACTTGGTTCCGCTTGTTGGGGGAGTTAAGTCCTTTGACATTAAGGGTCAAGAGTTTGAGAGGTGCGGGGATAGTCATCGCCATGTCACTAAGGGGAGTAAGGCCGCCTCAACACCCAGCATCCCCCACCCCATCATGCAAGGGGGGTTCGCTTCTCCCACCCACCGCAAACGCGCAAGCACCCCCAGCAGCCCCCAGCTCGCCACAGCACACAACTGGAAAGAGAGCCAGGTAAAGGGAAAGGTCGAGTAAGAAGTAGGAAGAATAGAGCAGGCAAGAAAGAGGAGAACACAGAAGAAGTATAGAACCACAACAGGCCAACGTGGCCGTATTACAATGTCCCAGGTTCCGGGCATCCTCTACCCGAGGGTTTGGATGTACTCAGGAATGTCACTTCCTAGGGGACAAAGTGGGGGGTGTCTTCGTCAGAGAGATGAGTCTCAGTTACCCCGAGGTCCGCCTACCCCGCTGCTCGGGGTTGATTCGGGGGCAAGTAGCGTGGAGGCAGTGTAGGGAGAGTCTCATCATAGTAAGCGGTTCAGCAATGCTAGGCCCCAACCCGTAAGACACCTTGCCCGGGCCACTCGGCCGTCAAGAGCAGACTGAAGTTGCGTCTACGGGAGAATAGCTGCGTGCCATTGCCGTCTAGAATAATCACTGTCCCATCGATGTCCCGGTGTGGCCACCCAACGCGCCTTGTCGGTCCAACTCAGAGGTGCATAGCAATGATGAGAGCGGGACCAATCACGGAGTGCGGGGCTCCAAGGTTCGATCCTCGCAGTCGTGTTCAAGGGAGCGGATGTGGTCTATGACGTCCTGCTTTGCCTGAGACATGGAGCCTGCGTCCATCGGGGGAGATCGGCGGCGTCGATTCACTGTGGTCCACTCTGGCCGGGTCGGGGGCCTCTCCGGGCGGTTGCTGCGAGTGGGACTGCGTTCCGGGGATTCCGAGAGCTTAAGCAGCTCCCCCGCCTCGTTGTAAGAGCGGATGGCTTTGCGTTTACCTTCCCAGCGAAAGATGAGAGCAAAGGGATTTCCCCACTGGTAGGGGATCTCGAGGGCCCTCAGCTTCTCTGTCACTGGGCGAAAGACCTTCCGTCTGTGTAACGTGTTAGGGGCCAAGTCCTGGAATATTTGGATCTTGTGGGCGCCATGCCGCAGGTCCTGCTTGTCCCTTGCCGCTTTCAAGATGGCCTCCTTTTCTGTGAAATAGTGCACTCGGGTGATGATGTCTGGAAGGAGGCCCGTCTTGCCTCCCGCTCCGAAGATTCGGTGAGCCCGGTCCAGAAGCGGTAGGGGGGCTTCCTTGTTGCCCCTCACCTCGTGCAGGAGCTGTGCCACGTAGGCCATGGTGTCCGTCCCTTCTTCTCCGAGTGGCACACCCCGGATGCGGAGATTGTTGCGGCGTCCCCTATTTTCGAGGTCCTCCTGCTTAATCTGGAGTTCGATATTCTGCTCCTCCAGGGCTGCCACCCTCTGCCACAGTTGTTCTAAGTCCTCAGTGCGTGTGTCCACCAGTTTCTCGAGACCGTCTACTCTGTCCCCCAGCTCTGTCACGTCCGTACGCAGTTCTTTAATGCATGATTGCACCTCCGATCTTAGGGACCCCATTTCAGACTTCAGGTCTGTCATGAAAGAGGACATGAAGGCCTGTGTCACCGGTGGAGAGTCGGCGACCGTTGGTGGCACTACTTCAGTCGACGCCGCTGCTCCTGCCTTGCCCCACATGGTAACCACCGAGGTGTCCTTTGAAGATGTCGTCTGATCTGTCCTGCCTCCTCTCCCGCGAGTCATGGTTCGTCGTGAACGTGGCACTCAGCCACCCAACACGTCGTTCGTCGTCTGTAGCTCGGCACCCCCCTGGTGCTGTAGAAGCGTGGCGGGAGGGTAGGACCCCACCAAACAACCACTCCCGTAACAAGCGCCTTCTCCCACGCCGTCCCTTGTCTCCCAGATGGTGGGATACGTAGGCCCTCATTTCCAGGGAGTCGCCGGGTGATCTCAGTGGTCAGCGGTATGGGGGCAGTTCTCCCTCCGGACATGGAACGCTGCGTCGCTCGCCCTCCTCGCCAGTGACTGCGCCTCACAGAGGCGGCCGATGTGCGGGCCGCTTCTCCACCTCCGTCGCCCCCCCTAGTTGGATCTCCGGTCCCTCTGAGAGAAGGAGGGTTACTCACGATTTCGAGGGGCCTCTCGATCCTGCCTCGGGTCGGGCCTCCAGGCCGCAGGGGGTATGTTCTCCAGTAGGTAGTGCAGGCCGATCAGTTAGCCACTTGTGAATCCCCCACCAGCAGGGGGGGGGCGCAGGCCACACGCTCACTCAGCACTGGTCAGCGAGCGAGCAGAGGGGCGCCCAAACCGCCCCTACGGCCAGGCGGCGGCAAGTGCTCAAGGGGCAGGTCAGGTGCCAGGGGGTCGGGGGCCAAGGTCCACTCCGATGCTCCTGCAGGGCCGCCGTTGCCGGGTGTTCCCCGATAGTCCCCACAGCCCGCTGGGATGGGCGCCCCAGACCCTGACGCCAGTGAGAAGAGTCAAGATGGCGAGCGAGCCCCCGCCCTGGAGGACAAGATGGCGGGCCGCTCCTCTAGCGCGCCAACCCCCAGCGCAGCAGCTCAGGGCGCCTCCACGACTTCAGGCGGCGGGGCAGCAAGGGTCCTCCGGATGTAGGTCACCAGGATAGCCCCCCAGCGGACAGTGGCCCCACGGACGCTTCCCCCGAGAGGCAGTTGGGCTCCAGGACCCTCTAAAAGATGGAGGGGTACTCACTGTTCGGAGGGGCCTCTCGTCCCCGCCTCAGGGAAGTCTCCACCAGCAGTGCAGGCCACACGCTCTCTCCGCACTAGTCCAGCGAGCGTCGTTACGGCCACCCAGGCGGCAGCAAGTGCATGAGGGACAGCTCCAGTGCTGGAGGGGTCAGGGTCTAGGACCTGCTCAGATGGTCCCGTAGGGTGGCCTTCGCCGGGCACACACCGGTGCTTCCCACCGTCCGCTGGGTCGGGCGCCCCGGACACAGGCGCCGGCGAGGAGAGTCAGGATGACGGGTAAGCTCCCGTCCTGGAGGACAAGATGGCGGGCGATTCCTCTAGCGCGCCAATTTGCAGCGCAGCAGTTCAAGGCGCCACCCCGGCGCCAGGCAGCAGGGGTCTGCCGGGTGCAAGGGTCTGCCGGGTGCGAATCTCCAGGGCAGCCTCCGAGGTGTCAGCAACTCCACAGGCGCGCGGTCGGGGTCCGCTGCACCTCCGATGCGGCCCCGCCGCCACTCTAGAGCCGGGTCCCCCCTTAGGATCAGCAGCCGGGATAGAATCACGTCCCTGTCCAGTGACCGCTCCGTCTATGGCGGCTCCACCTCCGCCGTGTGCAGGACCCGCGACCGTCAACCCCAGCCGGAGTCTGCCTCCGTGTGTCCGGTCGTGTCGCCAAGGTTCCCCTCACTCAAAGCGCCGCCCGCCAATGAAGCGAGGCCGGGACGCGGCGGAAAGATGGCCGCGGTGCTCCGTCAGCCGGGTCTTCAAGCTTGCAGCCACCCCCTGTAGCAACCTCTGCTTTGAAGCGGCCACTAAACGTGTCTTCACTCACTCAGGAGCCTCGCGGGGGAACAGGGACATCGAAGAAACCCCCGAATAATGCTTTTGAACGCTTATTAGGGCAACGGGGCGACGGAGCTCGCCTGAGATGCGTCCGCTTACATCGCCGCCGTAGCCACGCCCCAACAGTAACCTTTTAATGACTCAACGGGGAAGTAATAGTAAAGCCACCCAGGGTGCGAGTGAGTTAGTGAGTAAACTAGCAGCCCTCGACTTGACAATCATGAACAGCAACGCTCCGGGGGATATGCCTGACGCCGCAACATATCTGAGCAGAAAAGTCTCCTCAACAATTGAATTTACAATTATCAGCAATAACCTGCTCCCACAAATAAACAACTTTAGAATCATTCCACGAGGCGAAAGTGATCACCTCCCGCTCATCCTGAACATGAATAACAGAGCGCTCAAAAAATCAATACCATCATGCAGCCGCCTGAAACGTTCAATCTTCGCAAGCTAAAATGGCAAGGAGTGGTTCCCCAATCCATTCAGGACACAGTCAAGGTTTTCCAGGAAAATCAAGGCCCCCTACCAGAGAACGATCACGTCAGCTTCTGGGAGCGGCTGGCCCAGATTTTAGCCCTTAAATTCCCAGTTTCCCCAGGACAGATTTCAACAATAGTCACCAGAAAGGACCCGTGGTTCAACCAAGTCTCAGAAAGCAAAAAAGAGAGATCGCGAGAGAAGTGCAACGTCAATTTCAAGTAGGAAAAAAGGGTCTAAAACAAGAAAAAACAAAGCTGCACGCGCTAAGGCGCACTTACAGGAGGAACCTGGGGAGAGCAAAAACAGCACATAAAGGGTTCATCTGGCTGCAATTATCGGCCAGCAAAAAGCCCAATAGTAGCGATTTCTGGGGCAAAATAAACAAATTAACATCCGGCCCAATACTTCGGCAAGAAGCAGGAATTGGTGCAGATATATGGATTGCCCATGTGAAAACCCTGTACAATAAGTCAGAGACGGGTCCCGAAGGAACGCCCTACGGGCCAGACCTCGAATAGAAAGAAACTCAAGCCTACTCCACCCCGGTTCCTGCAGAAGCCAGCACATTCCAATCATATTCACTCACCAACGAGCCAAACTCCCTGACGAACGCGAAAGAGCTACGTGGTCTTGTAGCGAAACTAAAGTCTGAGGGAGCAGCGGGCCAAATGGCATCCCCAACGCAATTTTTAAGTACAACCCAGAGTTGTGGTCTTCCATCCTCACCCCACTCTTCAATGAGATTTACACTAAGTCCAACATCCCGGCTTCCTGGACGGGGAATATCATCCACCCCCATATTCAAAAAGGGAGATCACCGTAAGCCGGGAAACTATAGACTAATCTCACTGATAGACATTGAAGCAAAACTGTATGCTTTGTGCCTGTTAATTCAGCTGCAAGGTTGGATGGAAGAAAAAAAACATTATTACAAAATTCCAGACAGGATTTAGGCAAGGCATGGGTACAATATCCAACCTTGCCACCGTAGCTCTTTTGACGGAAAAAGCACATCAAAGGAAACTCCGTCTGTTCGCCTGCTTCGTGGACATTAAATCCGCTTTTGACAGAGTGAGCAGGAGTCAGGTCTCGAAGAAACTCAAAGCATGGGGTCTGCCAATCATAATGCTTAACGCCATAATCTCTCTGTATACAGACACCTGGGCAAGAGTCAAGCTGGGTGATGGGCTGAGTACCACCGCAAGCATTCACACTCAAAGAGGCCTGAAACAAGGCTGTGTCCTTGCCCCCAGCCTATTCAACCTGTTCTTATCTGATATTGCACCATATATAGAAAAAACAGACTCCCACCCCCCGAAATTGGCCAACGAACCAGTTGATATCCTACAATATGCAGATGATATAGTCTTGCTGAGCCAAACCCCTATTGGGTTACAGAGATCAATAAACAATCTTGTAGCCTACTTGGATAAGGAACAGCTGGAGCTAAATAAAGAGATAACAAAAATCGTCCGTCTAGTCGAAAGCAAAAAATCAAATTTCAAATGGATGGCCAAAGGGGTTAATGTTGAAGAACACAGCTCATATAAATACCTGAGTGTAATAATCGGGCAGGGTGCAACTCATAAAGAACACAAACTGGCACTTAAAGCTAAGGCACAATCATTGATTTATGCATATAGATTAATACGGAAAAAAATTGACTGCCCGAATCATTCCCACTTGCTAACAGTAATGGCCGCCCAAATCCACCCCAGCTTGTCCTACAGCTTGGCCCCTTGGTGCGGCAAAGATGCGCACTTTATTGAACGAGTTGCAGTCAAAGATTTACAAAGCTGTCTTTGATCTGCCAAAAGGTGCCTCGCCCTCCCAGATCAGATTGAAATTCGGCCTCCAGGAAATACCAAATTGAATCAGAAACAACTTTATTGTACACGTTTCTGCCAAAGACAAACCCTTCACCTATGTTTACAATATAAAAACAGAGTACCAACAGTGTTGGTGTTGCTAACGGTATACGAAAGTGTGGGGCCTGTGATATAAAGGTTACGTACCATGCAACTAATACTGAAAGCCGTCTCATGTGGAAAATTAAACTCGTGATTCAATCTGTCTTAAGGAACCCTGCTGCACCAACTGAAGGTATACAAAATATCTACGCAGCTAGAAAAGAAACGACGTGAACTAAAGAATAAAAATAAAATAGTAGGAAAAATAATAATAAATGAGAGTAAGAAGAAATAAAGAATAAATTATATTTGGCGACTCCTAAAAGAGTACTATAGTGAACCAATGTACTAGATGCACGAAATGACAAAGAGAAGAGGACAAACACGAGACAAAAAGAAGAAAGGAAAGAAGAATGTAAATCCTATTACAAAACATATGAAGGTATTTGATACATCTTCAAAGGAAACACAGTAACTCATAATGGTCATTGAGCCCCCCTCACCAAGAGGCGGCATGGGTGGACAGTTATAAACTCGTACAGGTTTTCAAAGCCACAAGCTTACTTATCCGCCCATTTCAGCTCTCAGCTAAAAATGAGCTTCATAAAGTTTCGAATGGGCGTGCATGACTCAAAGGACTTATACCCTTTGTGGAAACAGGCCTTTAAATCAGAGTCCTGTCGACTATGAGGCTTCAAAAAAGAAACCCTAATCCATCTATTATGCGCCTGTCCAGCCGTCCAAGACCAAAGGAGACAGTACTTGAAATCAATCTTTAATGAACTGAACATCCGGTCCAGCAGGCAAGCAGTGATATGCTGGTTGGAGGGCTCGTCGTACATCCTGGCATGCCAAGGAGTTAAATTCATAAAATCAGTTAATCGCCTCCTACTGCAAGCCGACGTAGATCAAATATAAATTCGTGTAAAATCACCCCAACACCCTCTTCAAGGGGCTCATATTTTGTTAAATCTGCTATTCGAGTTTTAAAATCCTCAAAGCAAGTTTTTTTAATAATTGAATTTTATTGCCATGTACTTTTTATAACAAAAAACAGTGATGTGTATCTATTCTTTTACTGCACGATAACGCCATTTGCCTATGTAGCTTTTTATTATTTTCTCCAGGGGGGTTTTGTAATGATTTTAATGAATCAAACAATAAAATTTGAACTTGAGCCTAGAGCTGCCCCTGCCACGACGCTGCTGACTAGGGCTGCGTTGGCTGAAGTTTTCCTTTCCTTCACCTAGCAAGCGACACTTCCATGTGATGGTTTCTGCTGTGATGGCTCTACTCCTGTTCACTAGCTACTAAGGATGCTGTGGACAGCATGAAAAATGCCAAACCCGCTTCATATGGCCTGATCTTCTACTGGTCAACAGATATCCAGAACCAAAATACACGTCCCAAACCTTTCCCGGGCCGGTATACGGGGAGGAGGGGTTGGGGGCAACTTCATTAGTCTATAGGTGGTTGTAACTGCACAGAAGGTAGGGGGGACTTTAACACTTCAATGCTATTTCTCCATCGAGGGCTTAGCCATACCCAAATCCACCCCCGCCTAACGTCTTTAGAGACAAAACATTTTTTTCATTAAACCTTTAATGTCATCTGTTTTTGTATTCCTTTCCCTATTTCTATTTAACACATAGAAATGTAAAAGGACATATGTAAATGTTTTTTATTGGAAGAAGGGTTTACTGCTTAGGCACAGAGGAAGGGCTCCCAGCTCCTGCAGCTTGGTCTGGATCGGGCTGTTAACGGGTTGCCTGTCACTGGGGGATAATGGCCTTGTAACTAACTACACACTCTCACCTTTGCAAGGCGGTGTAACTAACTACACACTATCACCTTTGCAATGGCCTTGTAACTAACTACACACTATCACCTTTGCAATGGGATTGTAACTACAAACTATCATTTCTGCAATGGCATTGTAACTAACTACACACTATCACCTTTGCAATGGCCTTGTAACTAACCACACACTATCACCTTTACAATGGCCTTGTAACCAACAACACACTATCACCTTTGCAATGGGATTGTAACTACAAACTATCACCTTTGCAATGGCCTTGCAACTAACTACACACTATCACTTTTGAAATGGCCTTGTAACTAACTACACACTATCACCTTTGCAATGGCCTTGTAATTACACGGTATCGCCTTTGCAATGATCATGTAACTAACTACACACTATCACCTTTGCAATGGGATTGTAACTACAAACTATCACTTTTGCAATGGCCTTGTAACTAACTACACACTTTCACTTTTGCAATGGCCTTGTAACTAACTGCACACTATCACCTTTGCAATGGCCTTGTAACTAACTACACACTATCACCTTTTCAATGGCCTTGTAACTAACTACACACTATCACCTTTGCAATGGCCTTGTAACTAACTACACACTATTACATTTACAATGGTCTTGTAACTACACGGTATCACCTTTGCAATAATCTTGTAACTAACTGCACACTATCACATTTACAATGGTCTTGTAACGAACTACACACTATCATCTTTGCAATGGCCTTGTAACTAACTACACACTTTCACCTTTGCAATGGCCTTGTAACTAACTACACACTATCACCTTTGCAATGGCCTTGTAACTACACACTATCACCTTTGCAATGGTCTTGTAACTACACGGTATCACCTTTGCAATGATCTTGTAACTAACTGCACACTATCACCTTTGCAATGGTCTTGTAACTACACGGTATCACCTTTGCAATGATCTTGTAACTAACTGCACACTATCACCTTTGCAATGGCCTTGTAACTAACTACACACTATCACCTTTGCAATGGCCTTGTAACTAACTACACACTATCACCTTTACAATGGCCTTGTAACTACACACTATCACCTTTGCAATGGTCTTGTAACTACACGGTATCACCTTTGCAATGATCTTGTAACTAACTGCACACTATCACCTTTGCAATGGCCTTGTAATTAACTACACACTATCACATTTGCAATGGCCTTGTAACTAACTACACACTATCACCTTTGCAATGGCCTTGTAACTAACTACACACTATCACCTTTGCAATGGCCTTGTAACTACCTACACACTATCACCTTTGCAATGGCCTTGTAACTACACGGTATCACCTTTGCAATGATCTTGTAACTAACTACACACTATCACTTTTGCATTTGCCTTGTAACTAACTACACACTATCACTTTTGCAATGGCCTTGTAACAGACTACACACTATGACCTTTGCAATGGGCTTGTAACAACAAACTATCACATTCGCAATGATCTTGTAACGAACTACACACTATCATCTTTGCAATGGTCTTGTAACTACACACTATCACTTTTGCAATGGCCTTGTAACTAACTACACACTATCACTTTTGCATTGGCCTTGTAACTAACTACACACTATCACCTTTACAATGGCCTTGTAACTACACACTATCACCTTTGCAATGGCCTTGTAACTACACAGTATCACCGTTGCAATGATCTTGTAACTAACTACACACTATCACTCTTGCATTGGTCTTGTAACTAACTAAACACTATCACCTTTGCAATGGTCTTGTAACTACAAACGATCACTTTTGAAATGGCCTTGTAACTAACTACACACTATCACCTTTGCAATGGCCTTGTAACTAACTGCACATTATCACATTTGCAATGGGCTTGTAACTACACACTATCACCTTTGCAATGGCCTTGTAACTACACAGTATCACCTTTGCAATGGGCTTGTAACTACACACTATCACCTTTGCAATGGGCTTGTAAATAATAATAATAATAATCCACATTTGTATAGCGCACAATCACCCGTTAGGGTCTCTAGGCGCTGGGGGCCGTCGGGAAGATTAAGCAAGCTATTGCCCAGAGTCGCATGGTGCTGGGCTAACCTGCCGCCGGAGCCGGGGATCGAACCCTGATCCCCAGATTCCAGTGTCAGTCGCCCTGGCCGCGGCGCCACACCTCTCCCCTAAATACAGACTATCACCTTTGAAAGGCATTGTAACTACACACTATCACCTTTGCAATGGCCTTGTAACTACCGACTATCACCTTTGAAAGGCCTTGTAACTACACACAATCACCTTGCAGTGGCCTTGTAACTAACTACACACTATTACCATCACCTTTGCAATGGGCGTGTAGTTAACTACACACTATCACCTTGGCAATGGGCTTGTAACTAACTACACACTATCACCTAGGCAATGGGCTTGTAACTAAATACACACGATCACCTTTGCAAGGCCTTGTAACTACACACTATCACCTTTGCAAGGCTTACGTTTTCCACATGCAGAGGGCTGGTGGAAAGGAGGGTCCCTGGGTAATGTGACCCGTATCTCATTGGCATAAAGAGTGGCCGAGACCCTTTACTCCCCATCTCACTCTTCCCAACAATGAAATAAATGGTCCCCAGCAGAGCTGGGGCCCCCAGACACTGTATGCAACCCCGGCATTTCCTGGGTGACTACATGGAGAAGGTATAGTGCAGGCGTCCACTGGGGGACTGTTCATCCAAGAGGACGAGGCTATGCAGGTCAACTGCTACAAACAGACAGTGACAGAGTGCATAACTTAAGGCTGCAGTATAAGCAACCCAAAGCATAATGAGGAGGAAGAGGCATATAAAAAACACATCACAAATCTGGGGAAAGCCCCACATTAGGAAACCTGGAGCACCAGACACACAAGTTACGTGAGGGCACATAAACACAGGAAGGTGGTATTATACATACACATGTGAGCCGCGATGCCAGTGTGCCAAGCTCTGCATTAGCAGAATCATAAGCACTTTACAGTCCTACCGCAAAGTGATCGGGCGCCCACAAAGATGAGAACGATCCAGGACATAAGATCAGGTACAACCACCCCTCTTGTACATGTCCTTACAAACTGTGCTAATGGGCACTATCTGGGTCTACTTCTGCAGTGAATCAGCCGCTTGCAGGCAGAGTTTAGTTCTGTTATGTGTAAAAAAACAAGGACCCCCTGAAAAAATGGATACTACAAGTCCTAGGTCAGGGATAAATAGCGTGTGAAATAACAACCATGGCACTTGAACTAAGAATTCTTTCCAATCAATTGAATACATTTAAAAAAGAAGTAATAGGTCTGTACTCAAAATTTATTATTGACCTTATATAAAAACAAAAATCACAAAACATACATGATAAGCATCAATTTAGATATTATCTAAATATTCATAAAATCAACAATACATAATCAATATACATTGAAAAATAACAAATCACAATTTAAAAAGTGGCATGACAAATAGTTCTCTACGCGCGTTTCGGCGACCAGCGCCTTCTTCTGGAGTAGCCACGTATCACCTAAAAATTAAAAAAAAGGGGGCAGATAAAAACAAGACAATATTGAAAATAATATAACGTACTCTAATAACTAATGATTGTAAATGGATAACAAATTAATTACACAATTTTGTACAGTTAACCTACAACAATATGACATCTTTTTAGAGGAACAAAAGCAAGTATGAATTACACAGCCATGCCCTAAATGAGGGCTTTCATCTCTTTGTGCATTTTGATTTAAAACTAGGATTCAGCATATGGCTGATATGGGAGACGTGGGAAATTAAAAAGGAAAGATATAGATTAACTTTCAAAAAGCTAAACCGCTACGTACTGCTGATTATAAACATAAGGTGGATGTACCTTTATTTTGGCAAAAATGCTCTCATATCAAAAAGTGCCAATGGCCTACTTATACAATTAGGATGGTAAACAACAATCTGATTTCATAAGGATTCAGCAAAACAGCATAAGTTTTGTTTAAGCGGCAGTAAGTGATAAAAATAGGTAATTGCTCATATAAAAAGCTGTTTATTTAGCCAACCACTTAGCACTATAATACTCACACGTGCTTGAACGAACTTAGTTGCAAAGTAACCCCAAGAATAAAGTGTTATCTGATAATACTTGAGGGGATAGAACAGGATAAGCTGAAACGAGAAGCACATTTTGATTATGCAACCCTTTTTCCCATTTAGAGATAGAGAGCATACAATATAATAATGAAAATCACTTCGAGTAACCTAATCCCATTTCAAAACCGTATTGTTTCGCTGGTAACGAAACGAGAGAGTGGGGTTCTTCATAATATATTGCTCTATATTGCAAGAGATAATCCGGTTCCTTTCTGGAATACAGCACAGTTATTGTTGTTTAAAAATAAAAGGTGGACATAATTCAGAAAGTTACCTATTATATATGCAAATATACAGATCCCACATGAATCGCACTAAAATTCCAAATTGCCAAGAATTAAGGCCTTTGAGAGACTGGTGACGGAATAGCAATGCATACCAACGTCAAAAAATATTTTCTAAGGCATTTTTTTTTTAACGAAGCGCAAAAAAAAGCAATGTTACCTGAAGTAATATCGCCAAACACCTTCCTGTTTTTATGTTGCAAAAAATATATCTAATCTTGACACTCACAAGGATTCTATGGATGAAATACACAGTGTCAAGATTAAATAAAATGAAATCAATAATATGATGACTTAATAATCAAAAGAAAAAACAGAAAAACTCTATATATACCTGATCTCAACATGTTAAAAATCCTGCCTCGCTTCCCAGTTTGTTTAGTTGATTGTATGTTTAAATGCTGCAAACAACAAGACAAGAAGGTATATACATTTGGGAGTCATTACTCGATTATGACCTAATCTAAAATGGATTTGCAGCTCTGGTATTGCTTTGAAACATACCTTAAATTGATATAAATGCTGCACGTATTGCGACAAAGCAATACCAGAGCTGCAAATCCATTTTAGAGACCAGGTATATATAGAGTTTTTCTGTTTTTTCTTTTGATTAAGTCATCATATTATTGATTAGATTAGATATATTTTTTGCAACATAAAAACAGGAAGGTGTTTGGCGATATTACTTCAGGTAACATTGCTTTTTTTTGCACTTCGTTCAAAAAAATAATGCCTTAGAAAATATTTTTTGACGTTGGTATGCATTGCTATTCCGTCATCAGTCTCTCAAAGGCCTTAATTCTTGGCAATTTGGAATTTTAGTGCGATTCATGTGGGATCTGTATATTTGCATATATAATAGGTAACTTTCTGAATTATGTCCACCTTTTATTTTTAAACAACAATAACTGTGCTGTATTCCAGAAAGGAACCGGATTATCTCTTGCAATATAGAGCAATATATTATGAAGAACCCCACTCTCTCGTTTCGTTACCAGCGAAACAAAACGGTTTTGAAATAGGATTAGGTTACTCGAAGTGATTTTCATTATTATATTGTATGCTCTCTATCTCTAAATGGGAAAAAGGGTTGCATAATCAAAATGTGCTTCTCGTTTCAGCTTATCCTGTTCTATCCCCTCAAGTATTATCAGATAACACTTTATTCTTGGGGTTACTTTGTAACTAAGTTCGTTCAAGCACGTGTGAGTATTATAGTTCTAAGTGGTTGGCTAAATAAACAGCTTTTTATATGAGCAATTACCTATTTTTATCACTTATTGCCGCTTAAACAAAACTTATGCTTTTTTGCTGAATCCTTATGAAATCAGGTTGTTGTTTACCATCCTAATTGTATAAGTAGGCCGTTGGCACTTTTTGATATAAGAGAGCATTTTTGCCAAAATAAAGGTACATCCACCTTATGTTTATAATCAGCAGTACATAGCGGTTTAGCTTTTTGAAAGTTAATCTATATCTTTCCTTTTTGATTTCCCACGTCTCCCATATCAGCCATATGCTGAATCCTAGTTTTAAATCAAAATGCACAAAGAGATGAAAGCCCTCATTTAGGGCATGGCTGTGTAATTCATACTCGCTTTTGTTCCTCTAAAAAGAAGATGTTATATTGTTGTAGGTTAACTGTACAAAATTTTAATTGTGTAATTAATTTGTTATCCATTTACAATTATTAGTTATTAGAGAACGTTATATTATTTTCAATATTGTCTTGTTTTTATCTGCCCCCTTTTTTTTTAATTTTTAGGTGATACGTGGCTACTCCAGAAGAAGGCGCTGGTCGCCGAAACGCGCGTAGAGAACTATTTGTCATGCCACTTTTTAAATTGTGATTTGTTATTTTTCAATGTATATTGATTATGTATTGTTGATTTTATGAATATTTAGATAATATCTAAATTGATGCTTATCATGTATGTTTTGTGATTTTTGTTTTTATATAAGGTCAATAATAAATTTTGAGTACAGACCTATTACTTCTTTTTTCAATTTATTCAATTGATTGGAAAGAATTCTTAGTTCAAGTGCCATGGTTGTTATTTCACACGCCAGAGTTTAGTTCTGTGGCATGTCTATTAATGAGACTACACGATCGCCTTCCATCAGCTTTATTGGGTGTCGGTTGCACAGCAGACTGGGTTCAAACACACCATCTATAACACAGGACCCTCTTTCCGAAAGGAAATCGGAGTCGTTACGCTCTCTCAACAACTTGAAAATCTGCAATCCTTCTCCTAATGCAAAAGGCCTGATTTTAGCGACAGATTTTTTTAACTGTATTTACTTATGTTATGTCTTAGGGTCATTAAGGATAAAAAGTATTTCGGGAAAGAATTACATAATTTAAAAAGTTTCTACAAAGTCCGAATCAGCTGATATCCAAGGGTCAGCTCAAGACATCATTTGGGTATAAGAAATTTAGCTAACGAGGATCTGGGTGCATTACTAAGGTCTTTTTTAGGCCAGAATCAAAGAAGCAACAGTGGGGGAGGTCAGAGGGGGAGAGGCAGGGGATGTCAGAACCAAGAAAAAAACATTGCAGGTTTATTCTCCCAGGATAGCTTGCAGCAGGGGCAGGATGCCCTTGTGAGTACCATAATGGTTAATCTCTCTAACTACCAATTATCCCAAGCAGAATTGCATGTTCTAAACAAGGGCCTGGGGTATGTACTGACCCCCGAACATGACGCATTTAAGTTCAGGGCAGAGTTTTTTTTAAATGATGCAAAAAAATAAGGCTCCATGAGAGTAGTATGAGATAAGAAGTGGCAAGCCTAGACCAGGAGGTGGGAGGGCCGCATGTAAATCTATGAAAGATATCAATACTGGAGAACCACAGTGTACAGGTAAGCAACTTGTTTTTCTCCAGTATTGAATCTTTCATTGATTCACATGCTTGTATCATAGTAGACAGCAGTGCCATTCTTTAAATCGTTGCAACTAGGTGAAGACATTCGTAAGCACTGGGAATGAACTAACCATTTAAAAACATTAGTAACCACATAGATTTATATCTATAGGTTTTGCACAATAAATCACTTGTGGACAGAATTGGAGTGCCACCTCCTTTTTGTGTGGATCCGGATCGTTTGGATATTTGTGGCCTCTGCCACCTCGGCTGGCATTGACAACGAAGGGCAAGCGTACAGCGTTACAGGCAGTTCATTGGAAATATATAAACTTTACCTCAATTGAACAGATGCTTCAGGACTGCTGCTTGACCCACTGCTGCATTTGCTTTCCATGTCTGTAGGAGAGTAGGGTCTGCAATCCTATGATCACCCAGATTTTTGCTTTTTGCTGCACTGGTTTACGACTTTCCCTGGCTATGGGCCTGCTAATCAGACCCACAGCCTAGCTGTTCTCTCTATCCAAATTGTACTTAGGTACTGAATTGGCACTGGGCCCTCTCCAAGTCCCTGTACCCAGGGCTGAGGTGCACCCAGAAGTCTCCCAGGGGCTGAAGCATGTATTATGCCACCCCTGGATTGACTAACTAAAACTGACACAACTGGCTGCACGACAGCTGGGGCAAGGTGGTGTACTCACCCTTTGCTTTAGATATAGTATACCTATATCTAACCCTAAAATGGACACACAGATCTCCTATCAGTCACTCCTATGGCAGGCCTTAACAATCCTGAAGGCAGAGTGCTTGGAATCGTGTGAGATGGTGCTCTGGCATGAGCTGAGCCTGTCTGCGGCTTTCGGGATCTATCCCTTAGCCGTTTCCATGATATCGCATACCATATACTCTTAAGTGCATTATAATCCTCGCGGTTATGTGCCAACTCTGGTATCGCTTTATCAAAACATGTCGAGTAAGGTGTCATACGAATTGGAATACTAACCCCTCGCCAATTCTGGCGACGGGGTTAGCATTCCACCCTTCTAGAGGGACACGACATGCCTGTAACCTATAACCCGGTTAAAAGTCAGACAGAGCCTTAGCATCCACAAAATGGATGCTGCCACCGAGACACAAGTCTGCCCTCCTGCTGCTGGGAGTCCTCCCAGAGCAGGAGATAAGGACAAAGGGTTTCCTGCCAGGGGCGGTGCCAGCACCGTCCCAGACAGGGTTTTGTGTATTGTAGGTAGGCAGGGCTTTAGAGGAAGGTGACTGCACGTGGCACCCCGGTGCTCACTGTGCATAGGCTGGCTGGAACCAGTTCCAGGGTCACTCCAGACCCTGTGCTGGGGAAAAGCCCGCCAAGGAAGTGGGTGTAACCACCCCCCTCCTGGTCCCACCCATAGGGCAGGACCTAGTCGCGTGCCAGCCCCTTTTTCCCAGATAAAGGTAGAGACTGGCCCCCTTCCAAATCAGATCATCTTTGGAATCAAGATACCACTTTCCACGAAAGGACTTCACGATTTCTTCCTCAAGATTCTCCCTTGTGGCTAAGGAGTAGTCACCCTGCATCCGCAGGCACCATCTAAGAACACTGCGGTCTGCTGCACGTCCTTCCTCCGGAATCCGACTGCCCAGCTCGACGAGACCCGGCTTCCCTGGCACCTCTGACCTCTACCCACCTCTACAGCCCAGCTGAGAACCGTGGGTGCGACGAGACCTCGAGGGACCGGCCATCGCCAAGACTGCACGACTTCTGCACAGCAAGCCCACCGAGTAATTTCCTGGTGAGTGCTTTGGGGTCCGAGAAGCCCCCACCCTGAGCAGCTCCAGCACCGAAGAGCAGCCCCCCAGCATCTCCACGATCTGCGTGGGGCCCTTCTGCTTTTTACTGCTCACCGCGTTGTTTGGCTACTAGCCCGCTGGCTTGTGGCCTTCCTGACGACGCCCGACGACATTTCTGCTGCTGGTCTGGTTGCTCCAGACTGGCCCTTGCTCCCTTCCAGAAGAGGAGCACCCCGGACCCTCCTGGTCCACTCAAGACGCCATTTTGAGTCCACCGCGTGGGCTTGAATTAGCCAAGGCTTGTTGCCCAATCCTGGGTAACTTCGACGCCAACGACTTCATCCTCCGTGGGACAGCTCGCACCTCCATCCTGGTCGCCGACAACGCCTCCTGGTCCGAGAGACTGCAGAGCCCAGCAGCGCCCACTCACCTGACTGCGGTGACTTCGCCCGGTGCCATCCTGGTGCCCACTTAATCACTGGCTAGTGATTCAAGAACTTGGTCCCCTCTGCTTTCAGGTTTCTTCTTCCTTGATCCAGGCTTGGATCCATCGAACTTTCCTTCACTGGTCGCCTGCCAGCAACTTCGTCCTTCCAGGCTCCCGGTCCGGCAACGAGATCCCCGACGTCTTTTCAGACCTATGCAGCTGCAGCCCCTGGGCTAGGTAACTTCGGCACTCCGGTGTCCCAGCATAGCCTCAATATCCAAGGGTCAGGATCCACTGTCATTTTCTTCCTACCAGGTCGGGTTCGCCCGTGAACACTAACTTTGTCTTTACTAGCCTCCATAGACTTTGTCCCGCATCCCGCGTGAGAGTGCACACTCTGCACCCGAGTCCCCTGGGCCTCCTAGTAGTAATCTAACGATTCCCTAGTCCAGTCCTAGCGATTCCAAAGCCTATTAGAACAGTTACTTACCTGCTAGTAATTCGCATTCCACTTTTAGCGTATATGGTTTTTCGTGCCCCTCGGGCATTTGTGTAACGTGCTAACTTAAAAGTATTTTCGTAAGAGTTTTGTTGTGTGCTTAGCACCCTGTCCTCATAAAGAGTACAGGGTTGTTGTGATTCTAATAAATACATTGTTTATTTTCATAACACTTGTGTGGTGTCCTTTCACTGGGTGTTCAAGGGGTAATGTGATGGTAAAACAGCTGGCTTAACACGCCCTCTAGAGTCTTAGCCTTAGACTGCTCGTATCCATGCTACTAGGATAGCTGGTCTATAAGGTTGACTTACAACCAATCATCAATAAGGGTTGTTTGGACTGATATATAGTGATCACTAGAATAGTGAGCACTGCACATCAGGCCAACTTCTCACATTGGTGAGCAGCGGTTGGGATTTGAGCTTGCTGTTGTTTTACCACACATGCCCTAAGAATATCTTGTGAAAGATCACATAAGTACTAAAGGTACATATAACTTAGCTTAGAATACTCTGAGTTCTACTGAACCAGCTGTTGTAGCTCCTAGGGCCTAGCACACCCTAAACTACAACTCTAGCAAGGGATCAGTAGGCAAACATATAGTGTAGGTAAGTGCACCACTTACACCTCACTAGAAAAGCATGTCGACTCAGGGGGACTCTACTGAGACTCCCCTGGTCAGTGTTGACCCTCCACAGGTCACTTCAAGATATGCAGCTCTCAATTTTCAGGAGATGAGGCAACTCTGTGTCTCCAGGAAACTGAAGCAGGGGTCTAACCCCACCCTTCCCTTTCTGATAGGTCTCTTAGAGACATATGATGCCAGAAAGCTCTCTCAGTTACATGAGAGCATGCCAGCCTTAGAGGGAACCTCTGGGGATCCAGACCTCCCCAACACTGATTCAGCAGTTGAGGAGGAGGATGAGGAGGTACTCTCTGGGGATGAGGTAGACAAGGGTCTTGAGGTAGTCAGAAGGCTAACTAGGACCAACTTAGACTTACTTGGGCTAGGATCTGGGGCCCCCCCAGTACTAACCCGAAGTGGGCCTAACCTTGGAGTTAGGAGAGATAGATCTCTTTCTAGGGACTCCAATAGATCTCTGCACTCTAATGCCTCTTCTCAGGGGAGAAGGAATCCTCCACAGAGGAGATTTACTTCCCCTCAGAGAAAGGAGCATGAAGCTAGGATGAGACAAGCTGAACTGAGGATTGAAAGGGAAGAAATTGCCCTGGCCAAAGAGAAGCTTGCCCTGGCAAGAGAGCAGCAGATGAGTGGGCTAGCTCCCACTGGTGGCAGCAATCTCCCAAGAGATAGAGAGAAGGGTTTAGATACTAAACACCTGACTAAAATAGTGCCCCCCTTTAAGCAAGGGGATGACATCCAGAAATGGATGGCTGCTCTGGAGAGGGCCTGCACTGTGCAGAACATTCCCCAGAGTCAGTGGGCAGCTATACTGTGGCTCTCCTTTGATGGTAAAGGTAGAGATAAGCTCCTCACTACAAGAGTGGAGGATGCTAACAATTACCAGGTCCTGAAGAATACACTGGTTGATGGGTTTGGTTTAACCACTGAGCAGTACAGGTTGCTGTTCAGAGACACCCAGAAAACTCAGTCTCAGGACTGGTCTGATTTTGTGGATTGTGCCACTAAGGCTTTGGAGGGCTGGTTGCTGGGTAGCAAGGTTACAGATTACACAGGATTGTATAATCTAATGATGAGAGAACAAATTTTGAACAATTGTCAGAACCAGTTGCTGCACCAGCACCTTGTTGATTCAGATCTGACCTCTCCCCAAGAATTGGGAAAGAAGGCAGACAAATGGGTCAGGACAAGGATCAAGCAGAACCAGAACCAGAACCAGGGTGGTCAGAAGAAAGCAGACCAGAAGGGTAATGTTAAGAATGAGCAAAATGACCAGAAGTCTTCACCAGGTCCCCAACAAACCAAAGAGGGTGGGGGTCAGGCTTCCCAGAAGAAGAAGACTCAAGAAGGCCAGTCAAAAAGGTGGTGCCAGTACTGCAAAAGTAAATCTCACTGGTTTAGTGAGTGCACCAAAAGAGGAGGAGGACAAACTCCTACCACTACAGCTCCTAAAGCAACTGCACCCCCTAGTACAGTCAGTAGTGGTAGTGTCACTCCCAAGGCATTAGTTGGGTTAACCTTGGGTACTGAGGGGTCTGACAACTTAGTTGGCACACTCACTCAGGCTGTCCTTGTCTGTACAGGGGATATGGATATGTCCCCTGAAATAAGTCCCAATACTTTGGGCAAATACAGGCAGACACCTTTGATTAATGGCAAAATGGCTCAGGCCTATAGGGACACTTGTGCCAGTGTCACCATGGTGACACCTAACTTTGTGGACCCTGGACAGATCATGCCAGGTACTGATTTCCTGGTGACCAATGCCAGCAATGTCACTACTAGTCATAGTGTGGCAATTGTAGCTTTCTCCTGGGGTGGAGTGAAGGGACAAAAGAAAGTTGTAGTCAGTTCAGACCTCCCAGTTGATTGTTTGTTGGGCAATGATTTGGAGTCATCACAATGGTCAGAAGTGGAGCAGAGGACTCACATGGAGATGTTAGGCTTGCCAACACATGTGCTTGCTGTGACTAGGTCACAGGCCAGAAGATGCCCCACTGAACAGGTGCTGGATCCTGAAATTATGGACCAGACACCTTCCAAGAAGAAGAGCAGTAAGGGTAAGGCTTTGCCTTCCCCCTTGCCCCAGGTTGAGGATCAAGTCTCTGAGGAGGCTGATCTAGAAGAGCTGAGGGAAACTGAGCCTAAAGAGCTTGAACTTGATCAAGTTGAGTTTCTGGGCTCAGGGGGACCCTCCAGAGCAGACCTGGGGAAGGAACAGTTGAGCTGCCCTTCCCTTGAACCCCTCAGACAGCAGGCTGCTGCTGAGGCTGCAGGGAATGCCACAGGTGCCCACAGGGTATACTGGGAAGATGGACTCCTGTACTCTGAGTCAAGAGACCCCAAGCCTGGTGCAACCAGGAGGCTGGTCATCCCCTTGTCTCTGAGAGGTTTCCTTCTCACCTTGGCCCATGAGATTCCCCTTGCAGGTCATTTAGGTCAGACAAAGACTTGGGACAGGCTTGTCTCACACTTTCACTGGCCCCATATGAATGAGAATACCAAGGAGTTTTGTCGCTCATGTGTCACTTGCCAAGCCAGTGGTAAGTCAGGTGGCACAACAAAGGCCCCCCTCATACCACTACCAGTGGTGGGGGTCCCCTTTGAAAGAGTGGGGATTGACATTGTTGGTCCAATGGAACCCCAGACAGCATCAGGACACAAGTTTATACTGGTGGTGGTGGACCATGCCACCAGGTATCCTGAGGCTATTCCCCTTAGGACCACTACAGCCCCTGTAGTGGCAAGAGCCCTAGTTGGAGTGTTCTCCAGAGTGGGTTTCCCTAAGGAGGTCGTTTCTGACAGAGGTACAAACTTCATGTCAGGATATCTGACTGCCATGTGGAAAGAGTGTGGTGTGAACTACAAGTTCACCACACCCTATCATCCACAATGCAATGGGCTTGTTGAGAGATTCAACAGGACCCTGAAAGGGATGATTCATGGACTACCTGAACCTCTTAGGAGAAGATGGGATGTCCTGATCCCCTGCCTCTTGTTTGCTTACAGAGAGGTCCCACAGAAGGGGGTTGGCTACAGCCCTTTTGAGCTTCTGTATGGGCATCCTGTAAGGGGACCCCTGTGTTTGGTGAAGGAAGGATGGGAGAGACCTCTCAAAAAGCCTGCAACCAACATAGTGGACTATGTACTTGGTCTCCGCTCCAGGATGGCTGAGTATATGGAAAAGGCATCTAAAAACCTTGAGGCCAGCCAGGAACTTCAAAAAGCTTGGCATGACCAAAAGGCTGTACTGACTGTGTACCAGCCAGGACAGAAGGTGTGGGTGCTGGAGCCAGTGGCCCCAGCAGCTCTGAAAGACAAATGGTCTGGGCCCCACACCATCATTGAGCAAAAGGGAGAGGTTACCTACTTGGTGGACCTTGGAACTCCCAGGAGCCCTCTCAGAGTGCTCCATGTTAACAGGCTCAAGGCATATGTTGACAGGAAGGACATGAGCTTGCTCATGGCCACAGATGAGGGACAGGAGGAAGAGAGTGACCCTCTCCCAGACCTGCTCACTCAGAATCCTGATGATGGGTCAGTTGATGGTGTTGTCTTTTGTGGCAGCCTCACTGAACATCAGCAACAGGATTGCAGGCAAGTTCTGCAATCCTTTCGACATATGTTCTCTCTGACACCCAGCCAAACTGATTGGTGTACCCATGATGTTGACACTGGAGACAGTCTGCCTGTCAAGAGTAAAATCTACAGGCAGCCTGATCATGTTAGAGACTGCATCAAAACTGAAGTGCAGAAAATGTTGGAACTGGGAGTCATTGAGCCCTCAGATAGCCCTTGGGCTAGCCCAGTAGTTCTAGTGCCAAAGCCTCACACCCAGGGTGGTAAGAGAGAGATGAGGTTTTGCGTAGACTACAGAGGCCTCAATGCAGTCACTAAGACTGATGCCCACCCAATACCAAGAGCAGATGAGCTTATAGATAGATTGGCTTCTGCCAACTTCTTAAGCACATTTGATTTGACAGCTGGGTATTGGCAAATCAGGTTAGCTAAGGAAGCCAAACCTAAGACAGCATTTTCTACCCCTGGAGGGCATTATCAATTTGTGGTGATGCCCTTTGGACTGAAAAATGCACCTGCCACCTTCCAAAGGTTGGTGAATCAAGTCCTCACTGGGCTGGATGACTTCTGTGCAGCTTATCTTGACGATATTGCTGTCTTTAGCTCCACCTGGGAGGATCACCTGGTCCACCTGAGGAAAGTGTTAGAGGCCCTGCAAAAGGCAGGCCTCACTATCAAGGCCACCAAGTGCCAGATAGGGCAGTCACAGGTTGTATACCTGGGCCACCTTGTAGGTGGAGGCCAGGTTCAGCCACTGGAGAGTAAGATACAGGCCATCAAGGACTGGACTCCTCCAATCACCCAGACTCAGGTTCGAGCTTTCTTGGGCCTGACTGGGTACTATAGGAAGTTTGTCAGAAATTATGGGTCCATAGTGACCCCCCTTAATGACCTGACAAGCAAAAAGATGCCAAAGAAAGTTCAGTGGACAGCAAGCTGTCAGAAAGCATTCAATGACCTAAAGCAGGCCATGTGCACAGCACCTATCCTCAAGAGTCCAGATTACTCCAAGCCATTCATTGTCCAAACAGATGCTTCTGAGTTGGGTGTGGGAGCTGTTCTGTCTCAACTGAATTTTGATGGTAATGATCAGCCTATTGCTTTCATTAGTAGGAGGTTGACACCCAGAGAGAAAAATTGGTCAGCTATTGAGAGGGAGGCCTTTGCTGTGGTCTGGGCCCTGAAGAAGCTGAGGGCCTACTTGTTTGGCACTCACTTCACCATTCAGACAGACCATAAGCCCCTCTTGTGGCTAAATCAGATGAAGGGTGAAAACCCCAAACTGCTTAGGTGGTCCATTTCCCTACAGGGGATGGATTTTACAGTGGAGCATAGACCTGGGACTGATCACAGCAATGCTGATGGGCTCTCCAGGTATTTCCACTTAGAGCAAGAAGACTCACCTGGTCAAGGTTAGTTTATTGTCCCAAAGTTTGGGGGGGGGTCATGTAGGAGAGTAGGGTCTGCAATCCTATGATCACCCAGATTTTTGCTTTTTGCTGCACTGGTTTACGACTTTCCCTGGCTATGGGCCTGCTAATCAGACCCACAGCCTAGCTGTTCTCTCTATCCAAATTGTACTTAGGTACTGAATTGGCACTGGGCCCTCTCCAAGTCCCTGTACCCAGGGCTGAGGTGCACCCAGAAGTCTCCCAGGGGCTGAAGCATGTATTATGCCACCCCTGGATTGACTAACTAAAACTGACACAACTGGCTGCACGACAGCTGGGGCAAGGTGGTGTACTCACCCTTTGCTTTAGATATAGTATACCTATATCTAACCCTAAAATGGACACACAGATCTCCTATCAGTCACTCCTATGGCAGGCCTTAACAATCCTGAAGGCAGAGTGCTTGGAATCGTGTGAGATGGTGCTCTGGCATGAGCTGAGCCTGTCTGCGGCTTTCGGGATCTATCCCTTAGCCGTTTCCATGATATCGCATACCATATACTCTTAAGTGCATTATAATCCTCGCGGTTATGTGCCAACTCTGGTATCGCTTTATCAAAACATGTCGAGTAAGGTGTCATACGAATTGGAATACTAACCCCTCGCCAATTCTGGCGACGGGGTTAGCATTCCACCCTTCTAGAGGGACACGACATGCCTGTAACCTATAACCCGGTTAAAAGTCAGACAGAGCCTTAGCATCCACAAAATGGATGCTGCCACCGAGACACAAGTCTGCCCTCCTGCTGCTGGGAGTCCTCCCAGAGCAGGAGATAAGGACAAAGGGTTTCCTGCCAGGGGCGGTGCCAGCACCGTCCCAGACAGGGTTTTGTGTATTGTAGGTAGGCAGGGCTTTAGAGGAAGGTGACTGCACGTGGCACCCCGGTGCTCACTGTGCATAGGCTGGCTGGAACCAGTTCCAGGGTCACTCCAGACCCTGTGCTGGGGAAAAGCCCGCCAAGGAAGTGGGTGTAACCACCCCCCTCCTGGTCCCACCCATAGGGCAGGACCTAGTCGCGTGCCAGCCCCTTTTTCCCAGATAAAGGTAGAGACTGGCCCCCTTCCAAATCAGATCATCTTTGGAATCAAGATACCACTTTCCACGAAAGGACTTCACGATTTCTTCCTCAAGATTCTCCCTTGTGGCTAAGGAGTAGTCACCCTGCATCCGCAGGCACCATCTAAGAACACTGCGGTCTGCTGCACGTCCTTCCTCCGGAATCCGACTGCCCAGCTCGACGAGACCCGGCTTCCCTGGCACCTCTGACCTCTACCCACCTCTACAGCCCAGCTGAGAACCGTGGGTGCGACGAGACCTCGAGGGACCGGCCATCGCCAAGACTGCACGACTTCTGCACAGCAAGCCCACCGAGTAATTTCCTGGTGAGTGCTTTGGGGTCCGAGAAGCCCCCACCCTGAGCAGCTCCAGCACCGAAGAGCAGCCCCCCAGCATCTCCACGATCTGCGTGGGGCCCTTCTGCTTTTTACTGCTCACCGCGTTGTTTGGCTACTAGCCCGCTGGCTTGTGGCCTTCCTGACGACGCCCGACGACATTTCTGCTGCTGGTCTGGTTGCTCCAGACTGGCCCTTGCTCCCTTCCAGAAGAGGAGCACCCCGGACCCTCCTGGTCCACTCAAGACGCCATTTTGAGTCCACCGCGTGGGCTTGAATTAGCCAAGGCTTGTTGCCCAATCCTGGGTAACTTCGACGCCAACGACTTCATCCTCCGTGGGACAGCTCGCACCTCCATCCTGGTCGCCGACAACGCCTCCTGGTCCGAGAGACTGCAGAGCCCAGCAGCGCCCACTCACCTGACTGCGGTGACTTCGCCCGGTGCCATCCTGGTGCCCACTTAATCACTGGCTAGTGATTCAAGAACTTGGTCCCCTCTGCTTTCAGGTTTCTTCTTCCTTGATCCAGGCTTGGATCCATCGAACTTTCCTTCACTGGTCGCCTGCCAGCAACTTCGTCCTTCCAGGCTCCCGGTCCGGCAACGAGATCCCCGACGTCTTTTCAGACCTATGCAGCTGCAGCCCCTGGGCTAGGTAACTTCGGCACTCCGGTGTCCCAGCATAGCCTCAATATCCAAGGGTCAGGATCCACTGTCATTTTCTTCCTACCAGGTCGGGTTCGCCCGTGAACACTAACTTTGTCTTTACTAGCCTCCATAGACTTTGTCCCGCATCCCGCGTGAGAGTGCACACTCTGCACCCGAGTCCCCTGGGCCTCCTAGTAGTAATCTAACGATTCCCTAGTCCAGTCCTAGCGATTCCAAAGCCTATTAGAACAGTTACTTACCTGCTAGTAATTCGCATTCCACTTTTAGCGTATATGGTTTTTCGTGCCCCTCGGGCATTTGTGTAACGTGCTAACTTAAAAGTATTTTCGTAAGAGTTTTGTTGTGTGCTTAGCACCCTGTCCTCATAAAGAGTACAGGGTTGTTGTGATTCTAATAAATACATTGTTTATTTTCATAACACTTGTGTGGTGTCCTTTCACTGGGTGTTCAAGGGGTAATGTGATGGTAAAACAGCTGGCTTAACACGCCCTCTAGAGTCTTAGCCTTAGACTGCTCGTATCCATGCTACTAGGATAGCTGGTCTATAAGGTTGACTTACAACCAATCATCAATAAGGGTTGTTTGGACTGATATATAGTGATCACTAGAATAGTGAGCACTGCACATCAGGCCAACTTCTCACAATGTCGAATCCAGGCAACACGTTGGACCATGTTACCACTCTGCAAATGTCTGGAAGTTTTACCCCAGCAAAAAGAGCTGTAGAGGCTGCCATCTTCCTTGTGGAATGTGCCTTTGCGGACAGCTTTGTTATGACGGAGAGATCCAAAGTGCAATGCTGCTATTTGAAAAGGGCCTGCCCTTTCCTCGGAGGAGTAAGAGATACAAAGAGCTGATCCGATTTCCTGAAAGTCTTTGTTTTATGAATGTAGAATCTGATGCATCTCTTTAAGTTTAAATAATGCAACGCTCTTTCAGCAGTGGTTGATGGATTTCCAAAGTACGTTATTAGCACTACCGGCTCATTCAAGTGAAAAGAAGTTGGCACCTTTGGTATAAAGTGAGGGGTTGTTCTAAGCATTACTTTGTCCTGCTTGAACTGAAGAACGGGTTCAGCCACAGTGAAAACCTGAATCTCACCAATTCTTCTAGCCGATGTGAGGGCCAATAGAAGAGCCGTCTTCCACGACACATATTTTAAGCCAGCTTTGTGGATCGGCTCAAAGGGCGATTTACTCAATTGGGCCAGGACTGTGTTTAACTCCCAAGGAACTGCTGGGTGCTTTAAGGGAGGGAACACTCTGAAAAGGCCCTTCATAAACTCTTTAACAATTCTCATCGACAACAGCGAGAGTTTCCTCAGTTTTCTGCGAAACTTGGTAATTGCGACCAGGTTTACTTTGATTGATGAATGAGCCAACATTGACTTTGCTAAAGGAAGTAGGTAAGGCACACTTGCTCCGGGGTTTAGAGTAAGGGATGTATGTCCTTTTCTACACACCAGTGGCAAAATTAATTCCATTTTGCAGCGTATGCCCTATTAATGGAAGAAGCTCTAGCCCGCTGAAGGATGGACTGGCAATCTGGAATGATGTCTAGATCTGTGAATTCATAGTTGTGAGGTTCCAAGGTGATAAACTCAAGAGATTTTATCTGAGGATGAACAATCTGGCCATTGTCCATGGTCAGTAGGTTTGGCAATGGTTGAAAGAGAATGTGTGGAGCTATCAACCATAGGAGAAGCTCTGGAAACCAAAACTGCCTCGGCCATGCTGGAGCTATGAGAATGAGATGACATGGTTCTTTTTTCATTTTGCTGAGCACCCTTGGGATGAGGGGAAATGGAGGGAAAGCGTAGGCAACATCCCCGTCCACAGCATCTGTAGAGCGTTCTCCCAAGAGTTGGCCTGAGGAAACCTGCTAGTGAACCTTTCACACATCCTGTTGCTTGCTGTCGCAAAGCGATCCAGTTCTGGAGTACCCCACAGTTTGAACACTCGCCACAGTTGTTTCCACTGTAACTCCCATACGTGTCACTGGGAATTGTTCTGCTTAAAGAATCTGCCCACTTGTTGTCTAAGCCTGGAACATGCTCTATCTGCAAAGTTATCTTGTGCTGAATTAGCCATTTCCAAATTTCCTGGACCTGGTCCGATAACGTGAGAGACCTGGTGCCCCCTTGTTTGGCCAGTTAGAACATCGTTGTGGTGGTGTCTGTTCTTACCAGAACAGAGGAGCCTTGGATCCTCGGAAGAAACGCCTGCCATGCCAGGAAAACTGCCCTTAATTCCAAGAGATTGATGTGCAGTTGCGTTTCTTGCTTGGACCATTTTCCATGGATTTGCAACTGCTGAAGATGTGCACCCCAACCGTCCATTGAGGCATTCGTGGTCATAACTTAACTGGGCTGTATCGCCTGAAACGAGAGGCCTTGAGAGATATTGCAATCTTTCTCCCACCATAACAGAGCCTGTTTTATTGCCTGAGAGATAAGGATGGTGTCTTCGAAGGAGCCCTGCGCCTGAATCCACTGCATGTCTAACTGCTCTTGGAGAGGCCTCCTGTGCAGCCGACAATTCGGAATCAACGGGATGCATGATGACAGCATACCCAGTAAAGATTCAAACACTCTTACAGAAGTAGACATTCTTGTGCGCAGAAGGTTTGCTAAGTGTATTATTTTGAGTTTTCGTTCTTAAGTGGGGAGCGCCTTCATCAGCCTGGTGTCCAGAATCACTCTGAGAAAAATAAGTTTCTGACTTGGAACCAGGCATGACTTCTCTATGTTGCAGTGCAAGCCAAGAGACTTGAACAGCCGTTGACAAGCCCGTGTAGATTTTCTTGGAGAGTGGAACAAAGACCCTTTCACCAACCAATCGTCCAGGTAGGGATAAACCAGCTGGCCCTGCGCAGGGCCGGACTGGGAACCAAAACCGGCCCTGGCAAAGTGCTCGGCCGGCCCCCCCGCCCCCCGGGCGGGAGGGTGGCGAGCGCTTTGCCAGGGCCGCTTTTCAGCCGATTTTGTTACAGGGCTGATTTTGCAGCTATGCTGCAAAAACGGCTCTGCAACAAAAACGGCCCCCAGGGCCCAAAACCGGCCCCCACCCTTGCGGCCGACCGGGGGATTGCCCGGTGCCCACAACGGCCAGTCCGGGCCTGGCCCTGCGTTCTCAGAAATGCTACTACCGCAGCCATACATTTTGTGAAAACTCTGGGGGCTAAGCGAAGGCCGAACAGCAGAACCTTGAACTGTCAGTGATCCCCAGTCACCTCGAATCTCAGGAATTGGCAATGCTTTGCATGAATGGGAATGTGGAAGTATAGGTCCAAGAGATCGAAGGACGCTAAGAAATCTCCCTTGCTCACCAATAAGAGAATCGCTTGCAGAGATAACATTATGAATGTTTGTTTCTGGATGTATTTGTTCAGCTATCTGAGTTCCATGACCTGTCTCCATTTCCCAAATATTTTCTTTACGAGAAATAAATTGGAAGAGAAGCCCTTTCCTCGTTGACTGAAAGGAACTCTTTCTATTGCCTCTTTTTCAGCAAGGTCGAGATTTCCTGCTTTAACAAAAGAAGAGGATGATGTATACTTCTTGAAGGTGGATTTCGAGGAGGCTTGTGGACAAATTCTAGGGTGTGGCCCCAATGGACTATGTCCAGAATCCATTTGTCCCTTGTAATGGCCTGCCATTGGCCCAGAAAAAGAGAAATATGAGGTGGCTAGCGGATGAAAAATGTCACTGCTGTCTAGATGAGTCTTGCGATTTTCTTCGCTTTGAAGGCTTGCGTCTGGCTGATTGCTGACTGTATGAAACACTAAAGTGCTGTTGTTGTTGTCCTCCATATTGCGGTCTATAACTTTGTTGGAAATACTGTTGAAACTTGTATGACTGATAGGACGATCTCAGTTAGAACTGTCCTCTTCCTCTACCTCCACGAAAGGACTGAAAGCGCCTCTGTTGCAGCGTGACTAATGAGCGCGCCGTCTCATTATCCTTTTTGATACCTTGTAGCTCCTCATCCACATGTTTCCCTAACAGGTTCTCCCCGTCGAAGGGCATGTTTAACACCTTTGATTGGACTTCAGGGCGGAAGGACGTCGCCATAAGCTAGCCCTGTCTACGGAGGACAGTGGCACCTGCCATTTGTCTGAAAGCAATCGAAGACAAATCCATTGCTGAGTCAGTTACTTCCAAAGAAGCTCTCGCGCCTAATCATAGGAAGTCTTTCGTGTCCTTCTTTTTCTCTTCGGGAAGACGTTCGAGAAGAGGTGCGAGATCTGACCATAACTGACAGTCATATTGTTCTAAAATCGCTAAGACCGTTAGAGGCCTTGATTCAAGTGGCGGCCATAGTAGCAAAGCATCTGCCAATGCTGTCAAGCCGCTTGCTTTCTCTGTCTGGAGGCACCGAACAAGGAGATGCAGACTCCTGGAGGGCCTCTGTTCAGCTTGCTTTATAACCGAATCGGGCCGAGGATGTCCGATCAAACACACCGGAGCAGAATCAGGTGCTTTGTATTTCTTTTCCATTCTCTGCAACACAGCTGGAACTGATGCCGGGTTCCTCATAATCTTCAAACCTTCGTTCCACATATAAACAACAATAGGTTGATCGAACCAATTTCTTAGCTAGGTCCTTAAAATCATAAAGGAATAATTCAGTTTGCACTACAGGCAAAGGCAGATCCAATCTTCTAGAGACTCTTTCTAGTAATTTGTGGAAGCCCCAATATCTCCCGGGGGAGGGGTGGGAAAGGGGACTCGCTGGAGGAGGAGAAGGCGACATCGAAGAAGCGACAAAATCATCCCAATCCTGGCCAACGAAGACTGGATCCTGACTCATCTCACCCTCCTCAGGCTGATAGTCATCTTCACTCTCGATGTAATTGTCTGGAATGGTAATGCATTGAGGAGCCCGTCTCTCTTCCTGCGCAACTTGCGGCTGAGTAACCACTGGCAGTGGTGGAGTAACTTGAATGTCCGGACCCCCAGGCATCAGCGGAACTGGAGCGCGTGAGCCCGGAAATCATTTATAATAATCGCTGAGCATGTGCCTTGGGCCGGTGACCAAGGAGGTAAGCACCAACATGAAATCCCTTCGTACCTCCTGACACTCCTCATAACCTTCATACGGATAGTGTTCTTGGAAAGAGTCGTATCGTTCGGCCCTTGGACGACCCGTGAAGGAGTAATTCCCTTCCATATACTCTGATGTGTCCTGAATATGCATCTCCTCTTCTTCGTCTGTGTGTCCTGGCCTTTAATCCTTAGCTGTGAAGGGTTGTAAGCTGGACCGGACAAACTTTCATCTCCTGATTCCTAATTATCAAGAAAGTGAGAAAGAGGAAAAGGTGATATCTTGGATAGAGATGTCAAACATTGAGACTTTTGGATAAACTGGAGGCTTTAATATCTTGTTTTTGATCCATCGACGACGCAGTCGATCACGGAAGACGTCTGAAAGTGATCGATGTCGATATCGGCAGTCTAGAAGAGGATTTAAACACCGCTGTCGACAGAGTGCTCATCGACTTTGCCCTCAACGGTGCGCCCGTCGACAGGGCCGTGGAAGTAACCGGCGAAGTAACCGGCGAAGTAGTGGTCGTCGTCGTCAGTGCCGGCGACGATGCTATTTACGTTGAAATCGATGTCGACGAGGCTTTCACCACAGCCGTAGTCGATGCGGTCTTCGCCATAGACTTTGATAGGGACTTGGTTGAAGATCTCGATGAATGGTTCATCAACTGAACTTTTTTCGACGACGAAGCTGGTTTTAGAGGTATGCCAGGCTGAGAACCAGCAGAAGACTTCTTCATTCCAGAGTCTTTTTGCTTAAGGGCCACTTTATCGGCAGAGGATGATTTTACTGCCTTCAATCTTTTAGGATCAGCCTTCAATGAAGTAGAGCCCTCATTTTTACATTTTAGTTCAGCTGAGGATGGCCCAGGACACTCTTCAACATCAGATCCAGATTTAGATTTTTTCTTCTGGAGCCATAATAACAATATGGCTTCTCTATCCTTTAGAGTTTTGGCTGAAAAAGTTCTGCAGTATTTACAGCCCTTGGCTGTATGTTTGGAATAAAGGCAATAAAGACAGTCCTTATGGGGGTCTTCAGAGAAAAGTATTGCCTTCCCACAAGACCTGCAAAGTCTAATAAGGCTTTTCTTAGCTCCTTCTGACATTTTAGAAGCAAAGAAGGAAGAAAAACAGTACCTTGAGGTGAATTCTAGCAGGGTCAAAAGTTCACTCTCTGTCAAACTGAGCAGAGCTCAGGGAGACTCCCTTACACACGACGTGCGGTTAGAAATCTGAGGTCTGATACCTCTGCTAGGGAGTTGAGGTCCAGGTATTGTCTCTGATTAGTCAAAGTTCAGACCTACATAAACATGCTTACAAATGGTAAGGTTTTCCTTTCTCTTTGGTGGTTTATGATTTATTCTTATAGTAGTACTTTTATAACTATTGCTGGACTCCCACCATGACAATGGGGAAGATATAACCATGTGAATCTATGAAAGATTCAAAACTTGAGAAGTAGTAGTAGTTTAACGTGTGTTAAAAGATATCATTAACTTAGAACAGTCGTGTAGTCAACAAACCTTTCAGAACATGAGTAAAACCGATTGGTCAGCTATCAAATCTCTACAAGAGAATGATAAAATAATAATAAAATGGGCTGACAACAGCGCTGCTATTGAACACCAAAGATTATGAAACTGATGTCTTAAAGTTGCTAGGGGTACGTTCAAACTACAGACCACTGGCGAGAGATCCTACTGGGGAGCTTCAAGACATGATTAGAGCAATGGTGGCAGATGCTGAGGAAAAGAAATGATAACCCATAAAGAAGTTGAGTTTCTGATCAATCCCAAGCCAAGAACTCCGGCATTTAGCGCTGCGAGGCCTCCGAGTAGTTTACGCGCTATATAAGTGCAATTTTTCATTTCATTTCATTTTACTTCTTGCCTAACATTCAAAAAGCCCAACATCCACCCCTTGGCCGCCCGATTGTTTTAGGTATCCAATCACTATTGGAACCCCTCTCTCAGTTTGATGATTTCTTTTTGAGGGAAACTGTCAACCAACACTTGTTTGTCCAGGATACTACTGACACCCTCAATATCTTGGACCCTTTGAATTACGACCAAGTGAACCAATTTTTGGTCACCATTGACATCTAATCCCTCTACACCAGCATTCCCCAAGATGCCACGCTGGTGGCAGCAGCTCGTGCACCTGGGATTCGAGAGTGGTTTTATGACATGCTCCCATCCTTTGTGTTGCAATGTGTGAAATTGGTATTAACACGTAAATGTTTTGGCTACCAGAACCAACTATACCTCCGGGTCTCTGGGACCTCTATGGGGGCTATTTTTGCGCCAAGTCAGGCTTGCATTTACGTTGGTCAGTTTGTGGAGAATTTCATATATCATGTCTCCAACCCCTTCTAACAGTAAATTTCTCTTTGGAAGAGGTTTATTGACGACGTGTTGTGCATCTGGACCGGGCCAGAGGACAAACTACATGACTTTCTTGGATGGCTGGATGAGACTGACAGTTGCCTACATTTCACATGGACCATCAGTAGACACGCAGCAGTCTATTTAGATAGACTTGGATATTGTTGCCACCAATCAGAAACTCTACACTAATGTTCACCCATCCTAGGGCATTGCGGGATAATCTCCCAGTGGGTCAGTTTTTTAGGTACCGTAGGAACTGTACTGATACAAGTGTGTATATTGAGCAATCAGAAAATCTGACGAAACGCCTTGAAAATAGAGCCTATCCAGCAAATAATGATCAAAAGGACACATAAGACAGCGCTTAATACCCTTCGTGAGTCACTTTTGGAAATAAATAAAAGATCTAATGACGCCTGTCTCCCAGTGGTAACCACATTTGACCCTCTGCCTACTAAAATCAGACAAATCGGTAGGATACTGTGACAGGTCAGAGAAACTCACGGGAACAGGAATAGGGGATAGAGAGGGTTTTATTGATTTTAGCACCCTCCGTTTTCGTAATGTACTTCTGTAATAAGGGAGAGGTGTTTCACGGTCCTCCTTATCCGGGGAAAAATGACTTGTACGCCTCTCCGGGCTCCTTCTTCTCCACTCCAGGTTGACGGGTTCCTCCAATCAGTCGGGAAACGTAACAGAAGGAAAAGAAAATAGACCAGTTTCAAACGGGTGTTCTATATACAACGTGCAAGGGTAGGGGGTGAGGAGACACACGGTGCTCAGCCTTTAGTTAAAGAGGTTGTCGTGAGGTGCCGTCGGTGCTCAGGGTAGGGGGGTGAGAGGAATGCCGGACGGATGAATCAAGGTGGGTTTGGGCCCTTCCTTCCCGCCCATGCCGTGATCCTTTATCGTACCTGGCTAAGCCACGCTTCCCTTGAAGCGTGGCTCGAGGATTCGCCTTGACGTTGGCCTCCTGGCTTTGCTGGTTTCCCGATGGCGTCTGCTCGCTCTCGTTCTCCGCTCACTCCCAGGAATCTCGCCACTTTCTCCTCTTCACTCGACACTCCGTCTCCAGGTGTAGAACACACCGGCTTCTCACTCGTTCTGGGAATTTCTCCTTCCTGGAGCGTCACGTCACAAAAGGGGGCGGGGCTGGGACCAAAATCGGCCCAGTTAAAGAAACAGTGCTCGCTTTCTTCTTCTGGCGCGAACACACTTGATGTTGCTCTGTTCCAGGTCTCAGCTGGCTGTATAGGGAGAAAGGAGAGGGTTGAATTCCGGTCTTCATCTGTCTTGGACCGATTCACCCCGTCACACACCACCCCCCCTGGATTTTCCCGATCGGGGAGAGGAAAACGGGAAAGGTAGTCTGCCCTACCATTTTCTGTTCCTTTGCGGTGATAGACATTAAACGAGAATGGTTGTAAGGACAAAAACCACCTCATTACTCTAGGATTCTGTGAAGCATTGCGGCTCAGCCACTGAAGCGGAGCATGGTCAGTATAAACAGTGAATGGGTGGCCCTCAAGGTAATACCGGAGTTGTCCACTGCCCACTTAACAGCGCAACACTCTTTTTCTATGGTTGGATATTTTGCTTCCCGTGGAAACAGTTTTCTGCTGATGTAGAGGATGGGGTGCTCTACCCCATCAGAGGCTATTTGGGATAGAACAGCCCCAACCCCATAATCAGAGGCATCTGCATGGATGATGAAGGGTTTGGAAAAATCAGGTGAAGACAACACAGGGCTGGTAGTAATGAACTTTTTCAGTGCATTAAACACGTTCCACATCTCTAGAGTTGGACTTTTGTTCAGAAGGGGTTTGAAATCTTGTTTTAGGGTTTCTGTGAGGGGGGCTGCTATCTCGGAGAAAGTCGGAATGAACCTCCGATAGTACCCAATCAGCCCAAGGAAGGCTCTCATCTCTTTTTTTGTAGTAGGGAAGGGGGTGTCTGCTATTGCCCTGACATTTTCTATTAGGGGTTCTGTCATCCCATGTCCGAGGACGTATCCCAGATATTTTACTTTCTGGAACCCGATCCTGGTTTTTTTGAATTCACATATAAGCCTGCTGCATGTAGACTTCCCAAAATGATTTCCAAATGTTTTAAATTTTGTTCCCAGGACGGGCTGAAAATAATATTATCGTCGAGGTATGCAGAACTATACGCCTGATGATCTCTCAATACTTCATTCATGAGGCGTTGAAATTTCGCTGGGGCTCCATGAAGACCGAAGGGAAGGACATTAAATTCGTAAAGTCCATCAGGTGTTGTGAATGCGGTCTTCTTCCTATCCCCTTGTCTTAACGGTGCTTGCCAATATCCTTTGGTCAAGTCCAATGTACTTATGTATTGTGCGTCTCCCAGTTTTTCTATTAATTCGTCTATCCGGGGTATCGGATAAGCATCGAAAGAAGAAATGGAGTTTAAGGCACGAAAATCCATACAAAATCGGGTACTACCGTTGGGCTTCGGCACCATCACTATAAGTGATGACCACTCGCTTCGTGATGGCCTGATGACACCTAAGCGTAACATCTCTTGAACTTCGTTCTGTACAGCTGTTCTTTTTGCCACTGGAATCCTGTAAGGTCTTTGTTTTACAAAGGCCCCAGGTTTTGTTTCAATCTGATGTTCTGTCAGGGAAGTCTTCCCTGGTAAATCAGAGAAGAGGGGAGAATAAGGTTTTAATACCTGTTGCAGGCTGTCTCGCTCCACCTCCCTAAGGTCTTCGTTAACCACCAGGTCTTATAGGGTTGAGGATGAAGTGGAACCTGTAGGTAAGGTGAGATTGTTGTCTTTGGGGGAGGCCCTATCCACTTCTTAAGGAGATTAATGTGATAGATTTGTGTTTTTCTCGACGATACCTGAAATCTGTAGCTCGTTCTTCCAATGGTATCGACCACTTTATATGGTCCCATCCATTCTGACTGGAATCGTTTCATAGAAGATGGTAATAAAACGAGAGTCCAGTCACCGATCTCTAGTTTTCTCCATTTTTTTCCTTTATTATAACATGTCTTTTGCTTCCTTTGGCTCTTCTCCAGGTTGGAATAGGCCAGTTCTCTGATCTTGCCCAAGTTGTTTTTAAGGGAGTAGCTGTATTCAAGGATGCTTCCTTCTTCCCCTTGTTTCTCCGCCGCCCAGGCTTCCTTGGTCATCTCGAGCAGTGACCATGGCTGGTGCCCATACAAAATTTCAAATGAGGAACACCCCAAGCTACTTTGAGTCTGTCCCCTTATCACGTATAAGGTCAACGGAATTATGAGGTCCCAATCTCTTCCGTTGACCGAAAGCATTTTCTTGAGCGTAGCTCTAAGGGTTCCATTGTTACGCTCTACGAGCCCGTCGGTTTGGGGGTGGTAGACAGACGTCTTAATTTGTTGGAGGTCTAATAGTCTGCATACCTCACGCATCAATCTGGACACGAATGGAGTGCCTTGATCCGTTAGGATCTCTTTTGGGAAGCCTACTCAGGAAAATAATTCAACAAACTTCTCTGCTATTACCTTGGAGGTAGGGGTTTTCAGGGGAAAAGCCTTGGGAAATCTGGTGGCATAATCCACTATAACCAGGGCGTACACGTTTCCCCTCCGGCTCTTTGTGAGGGGTCCTATAAAATACATCCCCACTCTTTCAAAAGGTGTTCCTATAATGGGGAGGGGTTGTAAAGGTACGGCTGCCGGTCTGTAAGAGTTCTTCTTTTGACATACCTCACAGGCCTGACAGTGTCTCTTAATCTCTTGGTAAACCCCAGCCCAGTAAAAATATCGCAACACGTTTTGTGTCGTTTTTTCGCTCCCTAAGTGTCCCGCTAAGAGGTGTGTATGTGAATAAAACATTATCTGTTCTCTGAAGGAGGACGGGACCAACAACTGTAGGGGGTCTTCTTGTGTGCCCTGCCGATATAATAGCCCTTCCTTAATACTGAAGCGTGGAAACTTGGGTACGGGACTGTCTTGTGTGTAATGTGCCTGTTCCCAAGCGTTGAAAAAGGTGGCGTCGTTCGCTTGAGCGAACTTAAAACTCCTATCGGTGGCCCATGGCTCTGCTGACATAAAAGCGGGGACACCGAATTGATCTTTATCTGTTGTGGGTTTTATCATTCTAGAGAACATGTCAAGGAAGTGGGGGTTATCTGTTCCTATGATGATCTCTTCAGGTAGTGTCTCCAAAACCCCCACCTTGACCTCCTAAGTCTTTCCGTCTGTTAGCGCTAGGGGTATATTTGCCAGGGGGTAGTCTTTTATGTCTCCATGGACACACTTAATGTACACTAATTTCTGTGGTATCACCTGTTTGGACTGCACAAATACCCCTTGGATGACAGATTGTTTACATCCCGAGTCGAACAGGGCCTTGATGGATTTTCCATTCACTCTTACTCTTACGTGATATGACCCTCCAAGCTCAGCAGAATAGAGAACCGTCTTCGGCAGATATCCCACGTCCATGGGTTCTTTGGGACTGTTCCTTTGGGGACACAGTCTTGCAATATGACCCCAGGCCCCACACTCAAAGCCTTGCGGGCCCTTAAAACTAGGGATATCAGGTTTATGGGCGCGCGGAATAAAAGTCTCTGGAGTAGGTCTAGGTTTTTTCTCCCCCTTAATAGGTGGTGGTTTGTTGGTCTTTTCTAGCTCCCAGGGGTGCAATCGTGGTTGTGCCCTTGAAAAGGTTGAAGCCATGTCCGTGGCTTGGGCGGTCGTTAGGTTGGAATGTTGCCGCAACCATTTCTGAGTCCCATAGGGCAGGGCTTCTAGATATTGCTCCAAGTAAATCTTGTCCACGATATCCTCCTTTGAACTGACTGAGGGCTTTAGCCATTTATCCGCGCCGCTTTTAGCCGGAAGAATAGGGTCTTCGGATTCTCTCCTGTGGTACTCCTCTCCTTTCTAAAGCGCACCTGGTAGGCCTCTGTGTCGAGACCCAAGTGGTCTAGTGTGATGGCTTTAATGCTTTCATAGGGGGCGTTACCTGTGGCATTAGCAACCTGGTATGCCGCCTGTGCCTCTCCGGTTAATAGGGGAGCCAAAAAGAAAGGTCACTTCGCCAATGGCCAACCGCATGCTAGGGCGGCTCTCTCAAAATTTAACAAGAAAGCATCGGGGTCTTCTCCCGCCGAATACGTTTGTAGGGAAATCCCTGAGGGTGTGGGAGGAGGTCGGGATTCCCTAGTAGGTGGGTTAACGGCTGATTCAGTCATTAACTTCTGTAACCCCTCTATTTGCGCGGATACTGTGCTCTGAAAAGTCTCTCTGTCCGCTCGGGCTGAGTTGAGCTGCTACTCCACTGGCCATCCTAATTGTTCTTGTCCTTTCACAAGGTGCTGTAGCAGGTCTTCCATCTTGGTATTACAGATGGCTATTGGACTGCCCGCATTCTCCACCACTTGTGACGGGTCAGAGAAACTCACGGGAACAGGAATAGGGGATAGAGAGGGTTTTATTGATTTTAGTACCCTCTGTTTTCGTAATGTACTTGTGTAATAAGGGAAAGGTGTTTTGCGGTCGTTCTTATCTGGGGAAAACGACTTGTACGTCTCTCCGGGCTCCTTCTCCACTCCAGGTTGACGGGTTGCTCCAATCAGTCGGGAAACGTAACAGAAGGAAAAGAAAATAGACCAGTTTCAAACGGGTGTTCTATATACAACGTGCAAGGGTAGGGGGTGAGGAGACACACGGTGCTCAGCCTTTAGTTAAAGAGGGTGTCGTGAGGTGCCGTCGGTGCTCAGGGTAGGGGGGTGAGAGGAATGCCGGACGGGTGAATCAAGGTGGGTTTGGCCCCTTCCTTCCCTCCCACGCCGTGATCCTTGATCGTACCTGGCTAAGCCACGCTTCCCTTGAAGCGTGGCTCGGGGATTCGTCTTGACGTTGGCCTCCTGGCTTTGCTGGTTTCCCGATGGCGTCCGCTCGCTCTCGTTCTCAGCTAACTCCCAGGACTCTCCCCGCTTTCTCCTCTTCACTCGACACACCGGCTTCTCACTCGTTCCGGGAATTTCTCCTTCCTGGAGCGTCACGTCACAAAAGGGGGCGGGGCTGGGACCAAACTCGGCCCAGTTAAAGAAACAGTGCTCGCTTTCTTCTTCTGGCGCGAACACACTTGATGTTGCTCTGTTCCAGGTCTCAGCTGGCTGTATAGGGAGAAAGGAGAGGGTTGAATTCCGGTCTTCATCTGTCTTGGACCGATTCACCCCGTCACAGATACATTGGTCTTTGATGGATACTTGACAGAAAAAAATGCCTCCACTGAGGTTTGCATTTACAAGGGCGACTAATTTGAGAGACCGGCTGTTCCATACCCATCAATCTCAACAGAAAAAGGATTCAGGCATACCATCAGACACTTTCCATGTAGGAATTGTACCATTTGTGAGCTAACCCAGAAAACAAAGAGTGTTCAGTTGGTGGATGGTAGAACTGGCATCAAAATAAAGTCAGTAACTGTAACACTTCGAGTGTAATCTACAGATTAACCTGTGCCTGTGGATTGCACTATATCGACCTCACGTCCCGAAAAGTAAAAGTGAGGATTCAAGAACACTTTAGCACCCTCAAGGCAGGGAAATTGACAACACAACTGATCTGGCACTATCAGGAGATGAAAAACAACTACAGGAATCTAAAGTGGACTGTGTTGGAGAGAGTAATGGGAGACGCACATAGCATTGAGGACATGTTGGTAAGAAAAGAGGTGCACTGGATTTTTACAGAAAAAGGAGACCAAATGGGCCTGAATGATTCAATTGAATGGAACAGGGTGGACACGTAGGAACAGGCCCCCAAGAGCTCTGCCGGAGGACATGATATATGACAGGAACAATGGACAATGTTGAAATAAATGTCCCAGCATATGTCGGTATCTGTCTATACAAACAGTGTGAACAGACTAGCACTGGCGCGGAGAACTCTAATATTCACAATCATGAGAATAATTATTGATCAGTAAGGGATAGTTGTGGAGTTTTGCCCCCACTCAGGTACACTTGACTAAATCCATCAGTAGTCCGTCTTGGGAAATTATCACATAAATCAATGGTTTCATGTCTGGGCGTCCAAAGTAGAAAGTGGACCTTGCAAAATGCATTTTGGGTATCTTCCAATAGCTGTATACAGTACTGCAGTACACGCCCTCGCATACACTGTATTAATTACTCTATTACTGTGCACTGGTGGTAGCATCAGAGGAAAATATATGAGGTAGTGATGTATATACGCCATAAAACTGGGAGAGCCATGATTGACTATCTGCCAGCCAATAGAAAAATTAAACATACTAAGTGTTCAGTCCACTGGTCACTACTGCACTTTAAACAACAAACATATCAAATGCAGCGTATACGGCCGTTTACAATTCAAAAACGGTGCCCTAGTAAGATCTGTGGTCGAATTGAAAGTAGAATTATATACACTGAGCGTTCAGTCCATCCGGCTCACTGAATCCCAATTGCAATGAAGAAGTATTTGTACAACTCGAAGATGGCGCCCAGTTAAGATCTCTGTCTAACACACAATGGTGGATGGCGTTGACCAGACTCCTGTGCTTACACTATTGGGCGGTGCAGGCCGGTGACCCAGGTGAGAGGGCGGGTCCTCAGTCCTACTTCCAGGTCACGATACGCATACTTTACCAGGAGCACAAGCTCTCTCGGCATCCAGGAGGAGGTTGAAGCCCAGAATACTGGTAAAGCGTTGAGTGGTATGATGCGGGCGATGGGAAGGCATGTCTCGCCCATCTACTTTTACACGCAGTTTTACACGTCTGGTGTAGTGCAAGACCCGAGAAGTAGAAAGCGGGTTTGGGTGACAAGTGAATAGCTTTCTGGCTTTAGAATGTACAGATCAGGCAAGGGCCTGAAGGCTTTCGTTCATGTGCACATTTTAAAGACGTAAAGAAGGCATTCAGATGGTAATAGGAAAACATGAGATAAATGTCGAAACATTGGCATAAGCAAAAAATGTGTGATGGCTAAATAACTTTCAAAAAAGAGAGAGTTTCCCAGAAAACCAGAAAGGACTGGGTATCAGACAATATCAAAAAGGGTTCCTTTCTGTGTTAATGACTTTCTGTTAGTGACCAATAGGCCTACACACTAATGTCAACTTTTTAGTGTAAGATAGTGACACGAGTAATTGTTTCAGCACAACACTAAAGTTTACTTTTGTCTCTCAAGTTTTATTCTTTATAAAATTTAGTTAAAAACACTTTTTTACACGTTACATAACATTTTTGGCAATCATATATTCAGGTACAGGTTCTCCATTTAATATAACAAATCCTTTTACAATTCCTGCTCCAGAATATGCAGTACATATACAATAAATAATTTTCAACATAAATCACAAATACAAATTAATGTGGTATCCTAACATCAATATAAAACAATAATAAAAAGTCCTTTGTCGCAAAGGACTTTTTATTATTGTTTTATATTGATGTTAGGATGCCACATTAATTTGTATTTGTGATTTATGTTGAAAATTATTTATTGTATTTGTACTGCATATTCTGGAGCAGGAATTGTAAAAGGATTTGTTATATTAAATGGAGAACCTGTACCTGATGGCTAAATAATGCATGTATGTATTCAAAGGCTGACGACTGGTGGATGCAGTTTACCTGATGGGGAAACGAGGTTAAAATTCGTTTTTGTTCCCCTACATGAGTGTGTTGCTGGTAGAAGGCCACCTGGCAAGCACCTGGTAATTATGGCATAAACTATGCATATTTTGCTCAAATAAATGGTGTGGCAAGGTCGCCACCAAACATTATTTCATATGTGTTTTTACATGCCTGGCAATATCTTTCTTTTATGTTATTTGTCAACCACCACATATTGTTCTTGAAGCATCAGCAAGGTGGCTTACGTCCCCGAGCCCTGATGAAATTGCCAAAAATTGCAAGGCACTGAAACATGTCGGCCATTCCAATTAAGATGGTCTAAACATGCCGTTTTTTTTATCTGAGTGAGGTCACTGTGAAAAGTAAAGTATGTATAACTGAAAGTGAGCCGCAACTCATTTTAGATTGGAAAAGTGTTTTCCTTTAGCACGTTACAAGGTCCAGATGGCCGCTGGATGATATAATCATCGACACCATATATATTATTCTTCACCCTTTTTCTCACACAACTTTAAGATTTGGGCTTACATTTCTCACTTTCCCTTTCCTGTTTTGGTCATGAAAGTTACCGATGATGACAACGTGAGCCAACTGGTGAGTACCAACCAGTAACTCCATGGGTGATGCTTACGTGAGGTACTTTCTGACATCTCACACCTTTTTTCCTTCTCTATTTTTGATGTGAATAGGTGTGTGGTGGGTTGACAAAGTCTAAATGTTTAGAACGCAGAACACTCTGAGTTGGGCACGACTGATAAATAAGCACAGCCTGACCTAGGGTCAGATAGATTACAAAACTGCCCCCTTTTTTGGATTAAAATAACATTGAAAGAAAGAAAAAAATGAGGAAATAAAAGAGAGAAGAGAGAAACAAAGAAAAATAAAGACGGGGCAGTGGAGATGTTATCAGCAACTTCATATGGCGAGGGAAAAAAGCAAGGATATCTACAAGTAAGTTGAGGCTTGCAAAAAATAATGGAGGAGTAGGCTTACCAAATTTCAGAACTTATCAAATAGCATATCTTTGCAAACAAGGAGCATCATGGTTTATGGATAACTCTAATTACAAACCACAATGGGTGGATGTAGAATTAAATATCACTAAAGGAACTCCCCCCCAAGCAATTATGACAGTGAGACCACTAAACTGGGGCACTCTAATTATATCATAATAAACAATTAAAAAGCCTTAACACGGCTGGATACCCTTTCTCCAACAAAAATGGGTGCTTTAAATTTACAGGTGATCTGGAACAACCCTGCGATAAAAATAAATAAAGAAACCATATTTTGGGAAAAGTGGTCCCTAAAGGGTATTAACGTCGTCAAGGACCTATGTAATAAGACTTCTCCTATTCCTGTCTCCACACTTAAAAATGAGAAAGGTTTAACAGAGTTAGATTTCTACGACTTTCTGAAGCTGAAAGTACAGATCTCCAAACTTAATTCCATTTTTAACCCCCCCTCACTTCGCTCAAAACTTTCCCAATTATTGACTGCTGGTCACACAGTCTCAAGGATCTACAAATTACTTCTCCCCTCGCCGGGTAAGCAACATTTGAGCAATGTATCAAAATGGGAGGCAGAACTGAACAGCAAACCAATTACATTGGACTGGCCGCGAATACATACAATGTCTTTCAAACACAAAATCTTCCCTAATCTTTCACAAACAAAATTCATGTTCATAAATAGGACTTACTGGACCCCTGAAAGACTATTTAAACTAAAACTAACCCAGTATCCACTATGCTGGAATTGCTACTCTCATACAGGTGACTTATCTCACATGCTCCTGCTATGTCCTATGTTATAAAATATTTGGAATCAAACTTTCAAATTAATTTCCCCAGACACTCAACATCTCACCGGTTAAAGAGCTATCATACATATTAGCCAGCTTCTTGGGCCCAGATCTGAAGGGAGAGGATGACCGCTATCTGCTTGACTTAATGCTAACATTGGTGTGTAAAATAGTATTGTGTAATTGGAAGAGTTATGGGAAAATCACATTAAAAAAATGGCAAGAATGGTTAACTTTTTTAAGAGGAGCAGACAATATTGCCTTAAACACCTCCTCTTGGAAATCGAGGCATAGGAAGCTATGAAAAGCGCTTGACTCTACCCCTAAAGTTTTTAAACCCCCCTGAGCTACCAATCCCAGAAGCGCCTATATCACGCCACTTTACGGTCCCCTCTGCTTATGAAACCAACCCATTGGGATTAAAGCACAAGTTACTTACCTTCGGTAACGATATATCTGTAAGAAACAGTAGTTAGTATTAGATTCCTTACCTTAGAATAACCCCAGGCGTCAGACTGGATCCGGAAACTTTTGCGTTGCGTTGCAGTACCCTTGCGCGTCGGTAGGCGTCGTCTGCGGCTCCGCGTCCGTCGTCGGCGCCGGGATGACGTCGCCGGAGTACTTAGACGCCGCCCTCGCGCGCTGACGTCAGTTCTTAAACACAGCTTCTCCGCGCCAGAAAACGCAGAGCCATGATAAAAACCAACACTGGTGCCATAAAAACTAGGGCCCTGAAAGGGGATGACCTTAACCCTAGATATCGGTTCGCAGAACGGGGAGGATGGGTGGGGCGGTAAGGAATTCTATACTAACTACTGTTTCTTACAGATATATCGTTACCGAAGGTAAGTAACTTGTGCATCTGAAAGAAACAGGTTAGTATTAGATTCCTTACCTTAAAATAGATACCCCAGCAATACCAACCCCAGTGGTGGGTCTGCGAACCAATGATCACACCAGAAAGTCCTGGAGAACGGAACGGCCGAAAAAGCCATCTCTCCGAACTTGGCTGTCCAGGCAGTAGTGTCTTGCGAATGTGTGCAGCGAGGCCCACGTAGCTGTCTGACAGATGTCCTGCAAGGGGACTCCTCGGCCCAGGGCAGCAGTAGCCGCCGTGGCCCGTGTGGAATGGGCACGAAGCCCCACAGGAGGCTCTTTTCGAGCCAAAGAGTAACAAGCCTTGATGCACAAGACAACCCATCGAGAAATGGTTTGCTTGTGCACCGCCCATCCCTTCTTAGTGCCCACGTAACCAACGAAAAGTTGGTCATCCACCCGGAACTGGCGTGTGCGATCCAGATAGAATGAGAGCACACGTTTTGGGTCCAGACGGTGGAGCCTGTCTTCCTCTTTCGAGGGATGTGGAGGCCGAAATAAGGTGGGCAAAGTGATGGACTGCCCGATGTGGAAAGCTGTGACTACCTTGGGCAGGAAAGAGGGTCGCGTCCGCAACACAACTTTGTCCGGATGGACTGAAAGGAAAGGAGGCTTAGAGGAAAGGGCCTGGAGCTCACTGACTCTCCTGGCAGAGGTGATGGCAACCAGGAAAGAGGTCTTCAGAGTTAGAAGGCGAAGAGGACAATTATGGAATGGCTCAAAGGGAGCGCACATCAGAAAAGTAAGAACAAGGTTCAAGTCCCACTGAGGGATCACGAAAGGAACTGGAGGAAACATATGGGTGATGCCCTTCAAAAGCCTATTTACAATGGGGGACTTGAACAAAGAGGGCTGATCAGGTAGCCTTAAGAAGGCGGAAATGGCTGAGAGGTAGCCCTTCAGAGTGCCCAGAGCAGAGCCCTGCTGGGCAAGAGGGAGAAGAAAGAGGAGAACCTCTGAAAGAGGGGCAGAAAGGGGATCCACAGCCTTTGCTGTGCACCATGCCACAAACTTGTTCCACCTGCAGGCGTATACCGATTTTGTGGAGGGACGCCTGGCTGCCAGAATGATATTACAGACTTCAGGAGGCAAGTCAAATGGCCTCAACTGCAGCCGCTCAATCTCCAAGCATGTAAATGGAGACTGGACAGGTTCGGGTGGAGGACCGTCCCCTGATGTTGCGACAGATGGTCCTCCTGAAAAGGCATACGAATCGGGGGATCGACAGACAGGCTGAGTAGCTCGGGATACCAGAACCTCCGTGCCCAGTCCGGAGCCACAAGGATGATTTGGGCCCGGTTGCTCCTGATCTTCTTCAGCACTCTGGGCAGAAGTGATATAGGCGAAAAGGCGTTCAATAGACCGCAACTCCACTCGCGACGAATGGCGTCTCCGAGCGAGTGCCGCCTTGGAAATTCCAACGCGCAGAACTGATGACATTGCGCGTTCTCTCCTGTGGCGAATAGATCTAACCAAAGCTCTCCCCACTGCTGAAAGAGGCCTTGCGCCACGTCCGAGTTCAGGTGCCATTCGTGATCCATCATGCACCGACGGCTGAGTTCGTCCGCCCTGGCGTTCAGGAAACCTGCCAGGTGTTGAACCACCAGGGTCACGCCCTGATGTTCCAGCCACTGCCAGAGGCGCAGAGCCTCCTGGCATAGGGTCCACGACCCCACCCCGCCCTGTTTGCTGCAGTACCACATGGCGGAGGTGTTGTCCGTGAACACCTAAACCACACTCCCCCGGACAGAGGGGAGGAATGCCTTCAGTGCAAGACAGATCGCCCGTAGCTCCAGCAGGTTGATATGGAGCTGGGACTCTGCCGGAGATTAGAGGCCTCTGATCTCCGCCTCTCCCATGTGGCCTCCCCAAACCTGGAGGGACACATCAGTCACAACTACGTGCTCCGGTTGGGGTAGGGAGAGGGATCTGCCGCTGACCCAATCGCGGTCCGTGAGCCACCACTGTAACTGTCTTGCAGTGCCCTCCGAGATCAAGACATGGTCAGACAAGTTGCCCTGATGCTGGGCCCACTGAAACATCATGTCCCACTGCAGAGCCCGCATCCGCCACCTGGCGTGATGCACCAGAAGGATGCAGGAGGCCATCAGCCCCAGAAGCCGCAGAGTCAACCTGACCGAGACTCGGGATAAAGGCTGAAAGATCGGAATCAGAGCCGCTGTTTGGGAGGATAAAGCCGAAACTGCGCCTGGTCTAGAACCGCTCCGATGAAGAGGAGCTTCTGAGAGGGGCACAGGTGTGACTTCGGCACATTGCTGGAGAACCCCAGCAGGTGCAGGAGGTCAGCCATAGTCTAGAGGTGGCTGACGACTGTCTGGGGCGAGCCAGCCTTCAACAACCAGTCGTCGAGGTAGGGGAAGACTGAAACCTCTAACCTGCGCAGATAAGCTGCGACCACCGCCATCATTTTGGTGAACACCCGTGGGGCGCTGGTAAGGCCGAAGGGGAGCACGGTAAACTGAAAGTGCTCGTGGCCTACCGTGAACCGCAGGTAGCACCGGTGGGCCGGCAGGACGGGGATGTGGAAATAAGCATCATGCAAGTCCAACGCTACCATCCAGTCTTCTGGGTCCAGGGCAGCTAAGACCTGAGCCAGTGTCAGCATCTTGAATCTCTCCTTCCGGAGGAAGCCGTTGACGTTACGCATGTCCAAGATAGGGCATAGGCCCCCTTTGCCCTTCTTGAGAACCAGAAAGTAGTGGGAGTAACAACCACACCCTACATCTGGCCCAGGAACGTGCTCGATAGCCCCCTTGGCCAAGAGGGCCCTAACTTCCTCTCGCAGAAGATTTAAGTGATCCCACGACACGCGGTGGTACTGCGGTGGCATGGCTGGAGGGGTTGTCTCGAAGGGGAGGGAGTAGCCTCTTCGGACGATTTGCAGCATCCACCTGTCTGATGTGATGTCGTGCCATTGGGAGAGGTGATGGCGAACCCTGCCCCCCACTGGCATCTCGTGGGCCTGAAAGCTCGGACTAGAAGGCTTTGAGGCGGATGCTGCGGGGTGGATGTGGACTAGCCGCGCCGTTGTGCCCGGGCACCGCCACAGCGGTTACCACGTCCGCCACCGCGCTGGATGTTAGTCTGCGGCTGGCAGGATGTGTAGGGGCGCCCCTTCCTTGGCCACGAAAGGGGTGAAAGGCAGCAGATTGCTGGCGCAGGCCGACAGGCCCAAGGACTTGGCCGTAGCCCTGGAGTCCTTAAAGCGCTCAAGCGCATTTTCTGCCTTGTCGCCAAAGAGGCGACGGCCATCAAACGGCATGTCCATAAAGGTGTTCTGGACCTCAGCCAGGCGTGGTGAAGAATCGCCACCGCCGTTGCCATCGCTCTACCTAGCGAGTCCGTAGTATCCAATCCACATCTGATGGAGTACCGTGCCGCATCTCGACCCTCCGCAATGGCTTGGGCGAGTTTGGTCCGGGCCTCCTCCGGACATTGTGGCAGCACGTCCGCGACCGTGTCCCACAGAGAGTGGGTATAACGGCCCAAGAGGCACGCGGTGTTAACTGACCGCAATCCCAAACTCAGGGAGGAGAGCATCTCCTTACCATATTGCTCGTACCTCTTGGATTCCCGATCGGGGGGAGCTGTCGGGAATGCGGTCTGGGAGTTAGAGGACTGGATAACCAGGCTCTCGGGGGTGGGATGGGTGGACAGGAAGCAAGGGTCGCCCTGAGCCGGGTGGTGGCGTCTGGCCACGTTCCTATCTACAGGGGGACCTGTAGCGGGCCTGGACCAGGTGCCCCAGAAGAACGTCAGACAAGGCCTCATTAAACGGCAACAGAGGCTCCGACGAGCTTGCCTGCGGTTTAAGGACCTCAGTGAGGAGGTTAGTCCTCACGGCCGCGACAGAGAGCTCAAGGGATAATGCCTTGGCCGCCCGCGTCAACACCACACTATAGGCTGCCCCCTCCTCCGTAGCAACGGTAGGAGGGGAGACAAAGCCAGTGTCTGGCAAGGTGTCCAGACCACTGGTGTCCCCTAGCTCGCCTGTCCAGTCCTGATAAGGCTGACACTCACGTGCCAGAGGGTCCTCAGACCCCTCCCAATCCGCCTTGCCACCCATCTCCTGGTATTCAGGGTCAAAAAATGGGGCCGGATCTTGGAAGTAGAAATCTCACATTAGCGTCGAAAGCGGGGTCGAGCGACGCCGCTCCGGCGCCGGACCCGGACCGAGGAGAGAAATGGGGATGGCGTCGACTGTGGTCGGCGTCGGGGGTGACACCCTAGCAGCCGGCGCCGGCGACGTCGTAAGGTCGACCGGCGACGACCCGGATCCGGGCCCGGATCTGGTGGAGTCTTGCGGTGTCGGGATCGAAGTAGCCGACGGCACCGGGGCCGAAGCACCCGACGGCGCCTGGGCCGAAGCACCCGACGGCGCCAGGACCAAAGCACCCGGCCTGCTTGGGCTACCAGTCGGGGCCGCGGGGCCCGAAGGCGCCGCGGAACCCGACGGAGGAATGAGCGACCTCATGGCCGAGAGGAAGGCATCAATCTCCTCCGGCGTCGCGTGCTGCCCAGGGACCGGCGGGTATGGAGCAGGCCGCGACGCCTGCGGCTCCGGCGGAGCCACGTGGGCGGTGTCGCCCGAACCCCTACCGGTCGCGCGAGCGTCGGGGCGAGTCGGAAGAGCAATGTCGCTTCTTCGACTTCTTGTGCCTCTTACCTGAGGACTTGGAGCTCGAGGAGTGTTGTTGATCCTCCGAGCCGTGATGACTCCGGCTCCGCGACCGGTCCCTCGACCTCCTCCCGGACCAGGACCTTGAACGGCGCGGGGCCGACTGCCGGAGCTCGAGGCGCTTGCGGGACCGCTCCCGCCTAGCCTTCGATGTCAAGGCCCGGCAGTCATGGCACGACTTGTCATCGTGGTCGGGCCCCAGGCAATGGAGACACCGGCGATGGGGGTAGGTAACCGACATCAGTCGGTTGCAGTCGACGCAGGGTTTAAACCCGGGCATCCCTACCGGCACCGTCAGAGTCGTTCGACTTCGAAAAAGAAGATCAAAAGATTAAAAGTTCAAAAGTTTAGTCAAAAAATGACTAAAGGGTACTACTGTTCCGGATCGCCGCATGCTGGCGCGGAAAAAATAGGAACTGACGTCAGCGCGCGAGGGCGGCGTTTAAGTACTCCGGCGACGTCATCCCGGCGCCAACGACGGACGCTGAGCCGCAGACGACGCCTACCGACGCGCAAGGGTACTGCTACGCAAAGGTTTCCGGATCCAGTCTGATGCCTGGGGGAATTCTAAGGTAAGGAGGAATCTAATACTAACCTGTTTCTTTCAGATTGATGGTTCACTACTAAAATCAGCATGCACCACCTTTAGTCTTATCCTTTGACCCCCGAGCTCTAACCTCTTTCTTACTCTCACTCCCTTCTTACTACTACTATTTTCTGTTAATTTTTTTACCTTTTTCCTTTTCTCTCTCTTGATTCGCACCATGCTAGATAAAGGATTATCAATAACAGCAATGACAATAATGACGACCGGATTCAATTAGACTGTTCCTCGCTGATCATTACAGAGACATGCGTAATTCAAGTATACTGGAAGACTTAGACACTATCGCTTGATTACAATCCAAAATCTGTACCCTTACTAGTCTGGTTATCCATTGCATTTATCCGATTACAATGCACCTCCTGAAGCACCTTTTCAATGTCTTCTAGCTATGGTGTGTATGATGTACCTGTACACCTTTGTCCTGCCTTTTGATTTATTTTGAGTTTGAAAAGAAAACAAAAAGTTCTTTGAAATCAAAAAAATAACATTGAAAGTTTGTGGTGTTCTATGTAATCAGGTCATTGTGTATGGGATAAGAAATTTTAAGACCAAACACTACGTCTTTCATCAAAAAAAGAGAACAGCCTTCTAAAATGTGTTATTAATCCAGCTGTAAATAGATCTGACATTTTTTATTTACAATCATCTCTCACCTCCCGCAACAAACATATTTTTGCAGACATTTTACCATATACTTGGCAGGCGTACTGGAAAAAGAGAAACTGTAAACATTTCTCAGAGACAAGGGGCGAGGCAATGGCAAACGTTGCAAACTGAAATACATACAGTATCTGCAATAGTAGAGTTTAATAATGTATCAGTCACGTATAAGCATTTAGTTTAAAACATACCTAATGATTTGGCCTTCTTCTTCTGGAGTAGCTGGTCGTAAACCCAAGACTATGTGGCATACCTAGATAGAAGCAAAATAATTGAATATGTGTTATATCATATTTATTGAGTTGTGCTCTGAACACACGCCCCTTTTATAAACTAATTAACTGGCCATATATTTCAGCTCAAACGTACTTCACACAAACTCGAGGACAGTGTGAGAAAGGAATGACAAACTATGCCAATGAGCGACAAAGTGGATTTATTTGCCTAATCATCAGCCCTCTTGCATTTTTCGGAAAATCACAATCAGCTCAAGCGTTCATGTCCTGCCTCCTTCAAGGGTGCTGTGCTTCACCTAACTTACTCTTGGACTATTTGAAGTAAAAACAGTGTGCACTGCAAGGTCTATCAATCACTGCAAAAACCAGAATGCCAAATGCACAACTCATATTAAGTCACAATAGTTCAAAACGATTATACACACAATGGTTAGCTTGTAAAATGTGCTGCGTTTTTATCATACCATAATCAGAATTATTGCCAAACAAGGTGAGGATGTGAGGGAATAATGTGGTTAGTACAAACTTTCCTTGCACCCAAATAACATCTAAAATCCAATATGAAGCCAGGAGGGCAGCTGCTGATGTTTCTAGTGGTTCAGAATGTGCAGGCAGACTCTGTCGAGGGTCATCAAGAATAAATAGCATTGTGGTCACTGCTCCTACCCAGCAGAAGTGTATTCCTGTGGATGAAGCAAGCAGGTAAACGCTTTCAAATCATCTGTGGTACATGAAGCTTAGGGCAACTAGCACATACTGGGTGGATGAGTGCAGGAGATGAATAGGAGTAAAGTTGGTGTGGTCAATGTGGGCTGGGGATTTTATGAATATGAGGGTGGAAGAGGATCACGGAAGGGAAGCAAGCACATTTTATGAGGAGAAAGATCATTTCCATACATGCATCCAGCAGTGGTTCATTACAATATGCAGCATGATATTGGCCTGAAAGTTGGAAGTAAAAAGGAGAATAATTATTTGGGCGCTATCTGCAAACAGGCAATATAGGGAATGCTGTCTCATAAGGAAGTTGTGTAAAACAACATCCATTGGGAAATGGGAATAGGATGTAGCCTTACGGCTAGAGAGGTCGACCTCGAAGCGAGGGAACAGGGTTCGAGTCTCGGCATCGACGCTCAACATCCTGTGATTCTGGGCAAATCACTTAATCTCCCGGTGCCTAACAAAAATGAATGTGTCCATCTGTAACAAAACTGGTGCTCGTGTAAAGTGCTCTGATACGTGATATCTTTGGGTCTTGTTCGAGCTATAAAAACAAGCATTAGAAATGCAATAGGTCTCGCAGCATTAGAGTTAGTGCTTTTAGAATTGTTAATGGGTTTTTTTGTAAATCTTTAGCATGAGGTTGAGGGTGAGTGAGGGTGAGGGGTTGAGGGTGAGTGAGGGTGAGGCTGAGGGGTTGAGGGTGAGGGTGAGTGAGGGTGAGTGAGGGGTTGAGGGTGAGGGGTTGAGGGTGAGTGAGGGTGAGGGGTTGAGGGTGGGTGAGGGGTTGAGGGTGAGTGAGGGTGAGGGGTTGAGGGTGGGTGAGGGTGAGTGAGGGTGAGTGAGGGTGAGGGTGAGTGAGGGTGAGTGAGGGTGAGGGTGAGTGAGGGTGAGGGTGAGTGAGGGTGAGTGAGGGTGAGTGGGGGTGAGTGTGGGTGAGTGTGGGTGAGGGGTTGAGGGTGAGTGAGGGTGAGGGGTTGAGGGTGAGTGAGGGTGAGGGGTTGAGGGTGAATGAGGGTGAGGGAGGGTGAGGGGTTGAGGGTGAGGGGTTGAGGGTGAGTGGGGTGAGTGAGGGTGAGGGGTTGAGGGTGAGTGAGGGTGAAGGTGAGTGAGGGTGAGGGTGAGTGAGGGTGAGGGTGAGTGAGGGTGAGTGAGGGTGAGTGAGAGTGAGTGAGAGTGAGGGTGAGTGAGAGTGAGGGTGAGTGAGGGTGAGTGAGGGTGAGTGAGGGTGAGTGAGGGTGAGTGAGGGTGAGGGTGAGTGAGGGTGAGGCGTTGAGGGTGAGTGAGGGTGAGGGTGAGTTAGGGTGAGGTGTTGAGTGTGAGTGAGGGTGAGGGGGAGTAGTTGAGGCTGAGTGAGGGTGAGTGAGGGTGAGTGAGGGTGAGTGAGGGGTTGAGGGTGAGGTGTTGAAGGTGAGTGAGGGTGAGGGTGGGTGAGGGTGAGTGAGGTGTTGAGGGTGAGTGAGGGTGAGTGAGGGTGAGGGGGAGTAGTTGAGGCTGAGTGAGGGTGAGTGAGAGTGAGGGTGAGTGAGGGGTTGAGGGTGAGTGAGTGAGGGTGAGGAGGTGAGGGTGAGTGAGGGTGAGGGGTTGAGGGTGAGTGAGGGTGAGGGGTTGAGGGTGAGTGAGGATGAGTGAGAGTGAGGGTGAGTGAGGGGTTGAGGGTGAGGGGTTGAGGCGAGACCTAAAAACCTGACGATCGTAGGGTTTAGCAAGATTTTGGGGGTGAATGTAAAGAGGCTTGATGTGTGCATAAGTGCCTCTCAGGCAATACTTAGCATGAGCCCCTTCCCCTCCAAGAACACACCCCCACAGAGTTATTTTAAGTTTGCACAGCTGCATTTCATGTCCAGATGAATACTGAGAATGATAATTTTTCATCACTGAATAGAACTGATGTAGCTTATGAAAATAACACACAGTTTAAACAAACTGGAGATATACCAATAAAATACATCTATATTATTATAAATAACACCACTATTGTTTCATGGCGATCATGTCCGTAAAGGAAAGTAATTTGTGTTACAGCATAAGCGTTTAAAGAGTTTGCAATTGTTTCAAGACTATTTCTATACCATAACTGTGCAACGTTTCTCTACACGGACATAACCGCTTTACTCGCCATTAGAAAGTGACACAGACTATAAGGCAATGAAATATCACACAGGAGCACACTGAAAACGTGCAAATGTCACACTTAAGACTGAAAACTTGGCAACTTTGGACAATGCGGGGGTGGGGTGCCGTGCAGACTGAATACCTGTACCAGTCAGATCCTTCAAGACTGACTCTTCGGCTGTTAGCATCAATTTGCAAATCCCCGCCTCAATACCTCAAGTGATTGTAACATTGTTTGGACACGGGAAGTCTTTTTGCAATAAAGCTTATTTGATTCTACAGCCACGATTTCTACTGAAGACGGAGGGAAGAGAGGGGAGGGGGGAGGAGAAATGCGACACGGCGGGAAGGGGAGGGGGCGGAGCTGATTGGAATTGAATTGGTTGAAGTGTGAATTTTTTTAAGTGGGTGAGGGAATGTAACACTGGTTTGGCAGGAGAGACCACTGGGACAGAAGCAACATAGCAGGGCTGGGGGGTGTTGTAAAGCAAACGGGTGACCGAGCAGTGAGGGGTGGAATAAAGCAAACTGACGAGCGAAACATGAAGCAGGCAAGGAATACTACTGGCAAGAAAGCAACCTGGAGGAGGTGAGGCACAGGAGTTCCAGCAGCGCATTACTGAGGCAGGTGAGGAACGGGAGCAGGCAAAGCCCAGGTCAAGCAGCGCATCACTGAGGCCGGTGAGGGAGAAGCACATGGGTGAGCAACATGTCGCATGGCAGAGGGGGAAGAGAAGTACATGCGGGAGAGCAACACCGAGCATGGTGGAGGGGGACGAGAAGTACATGCGGGAGAGCAACACAGAGCATGACGGAGGGGGAAGAGCAGTACATGAGGGAGACCACTGCAAAACACTTGCCTGCATACTGGCGCTTAAATAAATGCCTGTTTCGACCCTGGCACGGGACGCTGTCTGGAGAAGGCCGCACCGCCGGTGCATCATCCGCTCGCCATTTTGGAATACTCGAGAAGTCGAACAATGTTATGACAATGTTTATAACTTTTACAGTCAGGCCTGGCCGCACATCTGCACAGCATCAGACCCTGGTCAGGCCCACTGAGAGGAAACCATTCTTTAGCTGGCAGCGGTTCGCTCCAGCCAGATGTTATCACTTTGCCGGTATCTTTTCACTGAACAACAAAAAAAAAAAACACGTTTTTTCACATGTCTAAAGAGGAAATGGGAGTCTCTTGTTTGGGAGGCATTTTGCAATAAATTCATTCGGCTCTCTGGCTGATTTGCTGTGACAGGACTGAATGCAGTTCCGAGACAAAACCAAGCTTCCCTTTGATGTCGCGGCGCTCGGGCCCTGCCAGTGCAAAGGAAGCAGCCTTATATAGAGGCACAGCGCGAGCTGCAGTGTGCGCGTGAATCACCGGGGCTTCAATGCCTGGGTACATCTCAATAGGCTGTGAAATTGGACAGTCACCTGGCATGTGCTTATTTACACACTGCCCTCCGCTGCTCTTTCTCAAGTGCCTGTGCACGGCGCGACGGGCGTCTCTCATCCTTTCTGAAGCAGCAGTAACTAACGTCTCTGACACCTACTCATTCCGGCAGGCTGTCACGTGAAATGTCAGATCGCCGTCATTACTCGCATTGTTGCTGCAGGAAGCTTGAAGCATGAGTCACCATGGGTACACATGCAAACAAACCCGGAAAATATGTACAAGCGGAATTCAGTTGCGTTGTGGTAAATCCACCGATAATTAGGAAGAAAGCGAGTTTATAAAATGTGTGGCAAGTGCGGGGGGTTTTATTGCACCACAGCTGTGAGATAAAAATATATTTCTACAGGCGAGGGAGTTATTTCGCGAATGTTTGTGAAATATGTATTCCGACCGATGGAGGCCTAGTCAACCGAATTGTGGTATACTTTCTGGGAAATATGGCGAAGGCTAGTCTCAGCCGGACTAGCTTCTCACCAAATTATAAGATTGCTCTAAAAAGAACGCCTTCACCGCCAATCTCTGTAGAATGTTTGTATATGATTGCCTTTATCGTATCAGTGATCTCTGACAAGCAAAGTTATGTTTTGTCATACTTTAGAGCTAGCATGCTACTAAAATCCACATGGCTCACTAGAAATCGACATGAAATAACAAGACGGACGGACGGAGGAGAGGGGAGGGGGGAGGAGAAATGCGACACGGCAGGGGAGGAGAGTAGGATGAGGAGGGGGGAGGAGAGTAGGGGAGGCACGGCCTAGCGGCAGGCAGGCAGGGGAGGAGGGGGGAGGAGAGTAGGGGAGGCACGGCCTAGCGGCCGTGCAATCAAGTAGTGAGGGGGCGGAGCTGGGGGAGGCTGTCTCAGAGAGTAGGCAAGGCGACACGGCGGGAGGGGGCGGAGCGGGTAAACAAAGACGGACATGCACGCACCCGTGACTTTTAAGGTCAATGCGCATGCGCATAAGCTTAATGCGCATGCGCATTGACCTTAAAAGTCACGGGCACTGCAAGGAATCGCCACGATTCCTTGCAGTGTGGATAAAGAGTGGATGAGCCCCTATAGTCTCGCTTGCTCGATGCGCATGCGCATCGACAGGCGAGACCTAAAAAACTGAGTAGGGCAGCTGAAAAGTGCCAGGCGATGGTAGAATAGGCTGGTGAGAGAGAAAGGGTGGTCCACTTTATCAACAATCACTGAGGTATCCACTTGGCTCAGAATGGAGGTGCAACAGCTGAAGGGCGCTGTAGTATTTGCAGACGTTGCTGACAACGATTGCTCTGAAGATCAGAATCCTAACACCTAATCGTGGGTGGAGAGTAAGAGAGGGACGTATGAAAACTAATTACTCTATTGCTTTAAAAGTTAAGAAGGGAGATCATGTCATGGTAGGAGGGAGTGGCTCAGTCTGGCCAGGCATCATGACGGCTATTGTGAAAGATATATAATAAGGGGTGGAGGGAATAGTTCAGTGTTATTAACTGCCTTGAGGATACCAAAAAGCTTGGTTTGAGGGCTGCTTAGAAGGTGGATTTCCTTTCGAGTAACGATCAGTCTTTCAGTAGAAGGGCAGGATATATAAAGCATTCAATGACGTAGTTTTACCTATACCCTCTCTATCACTGTTGCAATTTGCTTCACTGTCAAATATTATAGAACAGCAAAATGTAAAAAGATGTAGGTGTCGATGCAGAGCAAATTGACCTGTAGTTAAAAGGGGGAAGCCTGTGAGGCACACACTTGGTGCACTTGTATTAAGAACATTTAGGTTTGTTGGATTTTAAGAAGCTGCTTCCCATTTTCTGGGTCCAAGAATGCTGTGTTCCTATAGGCGCCTCCATGCAATTTCATTATCAGTTAATAATATAGTAAAGCTGTGTTACTTATACAACGTAGAAAAAACAAAGGTGGTGATGGACGGAGCGACAATACAAACACTCACCCCCAGTCAACTGATCTGGGTTTAATCCATCACCGTTCTTTAGCTCACTCCGCCACTCCAGTTCAGACATGGCTATATGCAAATCAGTCTGACCCTGTGCCTCATGGGTACAGTCCTGCCCGAACTGCCAAGCCATGTCTTCCCTGGACCGGAATCAAGCTTCCCAGGACCGGTTTCTGGCATTACAGCCGTCTTCAGCCGGGCTTGCTTGACTCCAGTGGCAAAGTGAGCAAGGGACTCACGTCTGAGCATACCCTGCCAACTTAGGGCGAACAAAACAAAGAAAAACCAAAGGTGGTGATGGACGGAGCGTTGACAATACAAACACTCACCCCCAGTCAACTGATCTGGGTGGTGTGGAGTGCAAAAAAATGGTGGATTTAGGCCCGGATCCTTGTACTGGGATGAATGTATGACATTGTTCTACATTCTGTCCATCAACTGTGTTTTTTGCAATTTTCACCCCGAGTGTGCTGGGTATGCTCAGACGTGAGTCCCAGGCTCTCCACACCACTGGAGTCAAGCTATCCAGGCTGATAAAGGCTGATAGCCAGAAACCGGTCCTAGGATGCTTGATTCCGGTCTGGGAAAGACATGGCTTGGTAGTTCGGACTGGACTGTTCCCATGAGGCACAGGGTCAGAGCTGATTTGCATATAGCCAGTGTCTAACCCAGGGTGCTGTGGAGTGCAAAAAAATGATGGATTTAAGCCCAGATCCTTGTACTGGATGAATGTATGACATTGTTCTACATTCTGCCCATCAACTGTGTTTTTTGCAATTTTCACCCCGAGTGTGCTGGGTATGCTCAGACGTGAGTCCCAGGCTCTCCACACCACTGGAGTCAAGCTATCCAGGCTGATGAAGGCTGATAGCCAGAAACCGGTCCTTGGATGCTTGATTCCGGTCTGGGAAAGACATGGCTTGGTAGTTCGGACTGGACTGTTCCCATGAGGCACAGGGTCAGAGCTGATTTGCATATAGCCAGTGTCTAACCCAGGGTGGTGTGGAGTGCAAAAAAATGATGGATTTAGGCCCAGATCCTTGTACTGGGATGAATGTATGACATTGTTCTACATTCTGTCCATCAACTGTGTTTTTTGCAATTTTCACCCCGAGTGTGCTGGGTATGCTCAGACGTGAGTCCCAGGCTCTCCACACCACTGGAGTCAAGCTATCCAGGCTGATAGCCAGAAACCAGTCCTTGGATGCTTGATTCCGGTCTGGGAAAGACATGGCTTGGTAGTTCGGACTGGACTGTTCCCATGAGGCACAGGGTCAGAGCTGATTTGCATATAGCCAGTGTCTAACCCAGGGTGGTGTGGAGTGCAAAAAAATGATGGATTTAGGCCCAGATCCTTGTACTGGGATGAATGTATGACATTGTTCTACATTCTGTCCATCAACTGTGTTTTTATACAACGTAACAATCATGCCTCCTCGCCTGACATCTACCTAGCTAAATGCAACTAAACCTACAGCAATTAGTGCAGCTATATTTGCACAGCACATTCAATGACTGTGCAGTGTAGACAGCCACTACATATTGGAACTATGAACACTTGCATTGCCGCTACCGCCACACTTCCTGAGGGACTATTGGTCCCAGGAGCCCCTGCTTCCTGGAAGGAGCGGCTGTCAACCCGCACTTATTAGCCTCCTGAGAACCGCGCCGCAGGACGAGCCTGGGCAAAGCCCGGGCCAAGGGAAGGCCCATCCTTGCCAGTCATTGCCAGGAAGAGGCAGGGCAGGGCTACTCCTCTTACGCCGGATTGCCCGTAGCCCACTGAAGGCAGACACCGGACATTTGAGGTACTGTGCCCTTTTTCCTCCTCCTCTCTTTCCACCCGTTGGCTTTGGGCAAGGTCTGGACCTGTACATCCTTGATTACTAGCAAATTGGGACTGGCTGCTAACACATTTTACTTCTCTGCTATGGACTTTTGACGCTGGTCGTCTGTTTTTATTCTGTGTTAGTTTCTGGGCCGTGCTTCTGCCAAATTAGTCATCTCCTTGTGGCAGCTCTTTTTTATGTTCTATAAGCGGCTCTAGCATTGTGGTTGCGGGGATAGTTATTTAGGCACCCCCGCTTTGTGCTGCTAGGAGAGCTAATTCCCTTGTCTAGCTTTAACCCCTTCCTATCCAGCTACTGGGCTATAGCCCACTGACTGTGACCGTGTAGGGAACTTGTTGAACTGGATATTTGCATTATCATTGCTTCGCTTCAACATTGTTGGGAAAAAGGTTAGGCTATAGCTGGTTTCCATCTGCCTTGGCCCACGTGCCATGAGGTTGAAGGGATGGAGAAGAAAAAAACTATGGGGTACTGGTGGGGGGCAAGCGGGGAAAGGGAAAAAGGTCAGAAAATCGCTGAAACACCCAGGCAGTAATTGCGTTCTAGATCGCATTGATAGCCTGATCAGCAAGTGCAAAGCATTCTAGAAGATGAATCATCTACCCCGCTACGCACCACTCTTGGCCAACCCCCTTTCAAAAGCCCCAGTCACTCACCCACTGCCCCAGTCACTCACCCACCATCCCAGCATTGTTAAAAAAAACACTTTCTAAGGAGACCCTTTCACACACTCTGGAAGAATTATCTGACACTCACCCCCCACTAGGTTCCATGATATTCTTAGTAATATCACACCGCAGTTAGAATCCATCATCCCATGCGTAAACACGTTCACTCCTTTATTGGACAAGACTGATGACCCTAAGGAAGATATTCACCAGCTGTTTCTTGAGACTACTGGTGAGATCATACCAGCATCAAACTTAGAAACCCAGAAAACCCATCAACTGATTAATACACTTAAAAGCCAGAATAGGCGGCCAGCCAGGTGCTGACGCCGGATTGTACAGGGGTATGCCGCCATCTTGGAGGGGTCATTGAGAACTGCGGACTAGTTGTTTTACTTCCTCCCGCCCTCCTCACGTCCTATAAATGTGTATTGGACATCGTCCGCGCAGCGGGCACGTCTGTGGCACGCCGGTGGCGCGCCAAAGGCAAGCCCGTCCGCACCAGTCCGCCGCCTCCCGCCAAAGATGCTGGACCTAATCCACCAGGTAATATAGTCTACTCTAAAGAGGAGCTGCTAGGTCTGCGTCCTGCTAAGGTTACAGGATGCTTGGGTCCACTCGACTTGTTGAGTGGCTCGGCAACCTGTCCTTGTTCCCAATTTACTCTTTTAGCTCCTACTGCGATAGGCGCCTGTGTTAATTCTTCCGCCCAGCAATGGTTGAAAATACTACAGCTGAATGTTAGGTCACTACCGAAGCATTATGCGGAGGTGTATGACCTTTTAGTTGACGAAGCCCCGGATATTCTTTTTCTGACCGAAACTTGGATGAGGGATGATCTTACAACCATTCCTAATTTAGCGCTACCCCCTAAATATTCGATTATGCTGGTGAACAGAACTACTAGAGAGGGCGGCATTGCCGTAATCACTAGATTTGGCTACACCTGCACATTTGAGAAAATCGATCTAAAAGGGGGTGAATGTGCACACTTCAGCATCTCTGTTAATACCCATTTTACCTTCACTGGACTTTTAATATATAGGCCCCCTGGACCCATGCAGAGTTTTAATACATCTCTTTTGGAAGTGGTGGAAGCTTATGCGGTGGGGTCAGCTAACTTTAATATATTGGGTGACCTTAATTTTCATTTTGATTCTGACCAGGATCTGAGTGTGCGTACTCTAATTTCTGATTTGGCGGCCTTCCAGCTTCTCTAACTTGTTAAAAGCCCTACCCATATAGGAGGCCATGTGTTGGACCCCATCTTTACTAACATAGAACTTTCTAGAACTGCCACTCCTAAGCCGTTAGCGTGGACAGACCATTTTCTAGTGGAGTTGTCCGTATGTGTCGCTATCACTACTGCATAGAAAACCTGGCGCAGAGACCCAACACCGGACAACATGACTGCCCTCAAGCTCGCCACCCGAAAACACCACCAACTGATCCACGCCACCAAGAAAACCGCATTCAAGGAACGACTGGACAACAACGCACACAATAGCAAGGAGCTCTTCAACATCGTTAAAGAGCTCTCCAACCCCCAACACCGGAAACAACGACATCACCCCTTCGCAAGACCTATGCAACTCCCTCGCCTCCTACTTCCACAACAAGATCGCGGACATACACAACAGCTTCTGCACTCAACCGACGCACGCCGCGATCGAACCACCGCCCCCCACCACCACCCTCCACGCCTGGACCCCGATCAGCACCGAAGAGACCGTCCGCACGATGAACTCCATCCACTCCGGATCTCCGACCGACCCCTGCCCTCACCACGTTTTCAACAAGGCCGACCCTATCATCGCACCCCACCTGCGGGACATCATCAACACCTCCTTCGACACCGCCACCTTCCCGGTGAGCTGGAAGCACGCCGAACTCAGCGCTCTACTAAAGAAGCCATCAGCCGACCCCACCGACCTCAAGAATTACCGCCCCATCTCGCTGCTCCCGTTTCCAGCAAAAGTCATCAAGAAGACCGTCAACAAGCAGCTGGCCGCCTTCCTCGAGACGAACGGATCCCTCGACTCCTCGCAGTCTGGCTTCCGGGCCAACCACAGCACCGAGACTGCCGTGATCGCAGTGACCGATGACATCCGAGCCCTGCTCGACAACGGAGAAACAGCGGCCCTCATCCTCCTGGACCTCTCCGCGGCCTTCGACACTGTCTGCCACCGCACCCTAGTGCAGCGCCTCAGCAACGTCGGAATCCAGGAGAAGGCACTGGAGTGGATCATCTCCTTCCTCGCCGGAAGGACACAGAGAGTCCGCCTCCCCCCGTTCAGATCAGAAGCCACCGAAGTCATCTGCGGCGTCCCTCAAGGCTCCTCACTCAGCCCAACCCTCTTCAACGTCTACATGAGCCCCCTCGCAGCCATCGCACGCCAGCACAACCTCAACATCATCTCCTACGCCGACGACACCCAGCTGATCCTCTCCCTCACCAACGACCCCGCCACCGCCAGAGCCAACCTTCACGAAGGGATGAAAGAGGTAGCGAATGGATGAAGAACAGCCGCCTGAAACTGAACTCGGACAAGACGGAAGTCCTCATCCTGGGATCTTCACCCTCCGCCTGGGACGACTCCTGGTGGCCCTCCGCCCTAGGCAACGCACCCAAACCAACAGACCACGCACGAAACGTGGGCTTCATCCTGGACTCCTCCCTCTCCATGACCGGACAAGTCAACGCCGTCTCCTCGTCGTGCTTCAACATCCTGCGTATGCTACGTAAGATCTTCCGGTGGATCCCCACCGAGACAAGGAAGACGGTCACCCAGGCCTTCGTCACCAGCCGTCTGGACTACGGCAACGCCCTCTACGTAGGAACCACCGCCAAACTCCAGAAGAGACTCCAGCGGATCCAGTACGCCTCAGCCCGACTCATCCTGGACATCCCCCGTCGCAACCACATCTCCAGACACCTGAAGGACCTGCACTGGCTCCCGGTCAACAAGAGAATCACCTTCCGCCTCCTCACCCACGCACACAAAGCCCTACACAACGAAGGCCCAGGATACCTCAACAACCGCCTCAACTTCTATGCTCCCAAACGCCAGCTTCGATCAACCGGCCACGCCCTCGCCACCGTCCCCCGCATCCGAAGAGCCACCACAGGGGGAAGGTCCTTCTCCTACCTCGCCGCCAAGACCTGGAACTCCCTCCCGACTCACCTCCGCCTGACCCAGGACCACCTCGCCTTCAGGAAGCAGCTCAAAACCTGGCTGTTCGAGCAGTAGCGCCCACCCCCCCTAGCGCCTTGAGACCCCCGGGTGAGTAGTGCGCTATATAAATGCTTTGATTGATTGCATACAAAAGTCAAAGGGCTATGCGCAAAAGACCTTGGCGCAAATTCCGGCTGGAGGAGTTTCAAGCTCTGCTGGATCTTGACCCTTTAGACTCTTTTTCGGACATGGAGACAGGCTATGATTCCTTTTGTACCTGGCTTACCCGGGCGCTAGATACTCTTATTCCAGCAAGATGGGTTAAAGGACGTACAAAATACACCAATCCCTGGTATAATGATACCTTGGCTGCCCTAAAGACCCATTGTAAAAGACATGAGCAGGATTGGAGAAAGAATTATTCCTTACAGAAAAAGATTTGCTATATGAAGGAGCTAAAAGCCTACCATAAAGCTATCTGTAGGGTGCGAGCAGAATTCTATGCCTCTGAAATAAAAGCCAGCACTAACCCTGCCAAAGTTATTTTTAAAATTCTTAATGAGCTAAATATGAAAAAATCGGATAATGCTACCCCGACCTTGGCTGTCCGATGTGAAGAATTGGCTACCTTTTTTGTGGACAAAATTCAGGGCATTTATCAAGCTTTTGTCCCGGTGCCACAAGATAACCCTGTTCCTGGTCCCCTACCGGGTCTAATTTCTAAGATGTCAACTATTCCCGAACTATCTAGAGAAGAGTTCGATAAGCTTACTAGACAGATCAAATCTGGTTCCCCAGCAGACCCTTTAAAACCAGACCAATTTTGAGAGCTTTCCCTTCACTGCTTGCCTCCCTTACTGAACCTTGTTAATAACTCATTTGCTACGGCTACTGTCCCAGCCAGGTGGAAGCAGGCCTGGGTGTCACCTATTCTGAAAAAACCCACTTTAGACCCACTAAAACCAGAAAACTTCAGGCCCATATCTTTGTTACCCTCGGCGGCGAAGATTGCGGAGTCTCATGTGAACTCAGTTTTTACCAGCGTTCTGAGTGCAGGTGACGTTTTGGATGACACCCAACATGGGTTTCGGTCCGGTCACAGCACGGAGACGGCGCTCCTGGCTGTGACTGAGCACCTTCGTTCCACGATGAACAATGGTCAAATGGCGGCACTGGTCCTGCTGGATCTCAGTGCCGCCTTTGGCACTGTCTCTCATCAGATCCTTCTCCACCGTCTTGAAGAGGCTGGGATCACGGATAGGGCTCTTGCTTGGTTCCGTTCTTTTCTGACCGGTAGAACATTCCGTATCTCCACTCCTCCCTTCCTTTCTAGAGCGCGTCTGATTGAGCAGGGTGTTCCCCAGGGCTCAGCCTTAAGCCCCACCCTGTTCATTCTCTATGTACAACCACTGGCTGCGGTCGCTAAAACATGGGGTCTCAACATCGTTTCCTATGCTGACGATACGCAGCTAGTGGTTGCCCTAACGGAAGATTCTACCAAGGAGCACAATAGATTCAAAGCAGGACTGGCAGCAGTTGCTAATTGGATGACAGCTGTCTCCAATTAAATGCTGCTAAGACGGAAGTGCTGTTGGTTGGTAGGAATGTGGGCCTGTGGGGCGACCATTGGTGGCCATCCTCTCTGGGGACAGCCCCGATACCGAAGAATGAAGTGAAGAATTTGGGAGTCTGGTTAGATTCAGAGCTCAGTTTCTCTGTCCATACGAAAAAGGATGCTGCCACGTGTTTTGGCATTTTACGCAGCCTTAAGCCAGTTTTGAAATTCTTCGACCCCGCCACCAGACAACTAATTGTTGTGTCTACGGTACTTTCAAGGCTGGATTATGCGAGCTCGCTACTTATTGGTGTTAATAAGGCAGAAATGACCCGCCTTCAACGTATCCATAATTCTGCTGCTAGAGCATTAATAGGCTTGCCACGTTTTAGTCCAACATCGGCCACTATCCGGAAACTTCACTGACTTCCTGTGGCTCAGCGGATACAGTTTAAAACCTTGTGTATCGCTTTTAAAATTATTAGACTATCCACTCCTAAATTGCTCAGCCCACTGCTTAATCTGTACATGCCCACGCGGCCTCTGCAGTCGGCAGGACAAAATCTGTTGGTTGTACCCCGGTTTAAGCGCAGTAGAGCAGGAGGTCGTTCCTTTCGGTTCCTGGCGGCTAAGCTTTGGAACTCACTTCCTGTTCAAATTCGAGAGATAAAGGATGCTCTGCAATTCAGAAAAGCCATTAAAACTTATCTATTTCCGGAGAAATAGTGTTTCTCCGTCTTTTCTCTACCTCAGCTATGTTTCTTCACTTGGGACTAGCGCCGGGACGCCCCTTTGCTGGGGCAGCTGTGCGCTTAATAAACTGTATAACATAACATAACATAATAGTAACCATGAGATCTATGATTGAGGGTATTACCATCTTAGTTCCGTCCATCAATTGTGTCTCTTTTACTTTCTCGCCCTAAGTGTGCCAGGTGTGCCCAGACGTGGGTCCTGGGCTCACTGTGCCACTGGAATCAAGCTATCCTGGCTGAAGAGGGGTGAAACCCCGAAACCGGTCCTAGGATGCTTGTTTCCGGTCCAGGGAGGACCTGGCTGGGCAGTTCGGGCTGGACTGTTCCCATGAGTCACAGGGTCAAGACTGATTTGCATAAGGCCAGGTCTAAAATGGGGTGGCATGGTGAGCAAAAGAATGATGGATTTAACCCAGATCTCTTGACTGGGAGATGAATGTTTAGATTTGTGCTACATTCCGTCCATCAATTGTGTGTCCTTTGCTTGAGGACAGTAAATGGCAGAACTCCTTTGGAAAGGCTGGGCGCAAATACGTACAACAGAGTCAGCTGCCCGTCCTGCATTGTTTACATTCGCCTCGATGAGAGGCTCTGAGGAGACTTAATTGACATGAACGTGGGCACCACTACGGCGAGTGATCATAATCCTCTCTGTCAAAACATGAACCTATTGTGGGAAGCTCCTTACTATCCTGTGAGGAACTTACCTTTGACCCACACCAGGGATAACTTCCCCTCGAATAGCAACAGATCCTTAAAATGGCAGAAGGTAGCTTTGAAAGAATCCAAGATCATAGGCATATGGCATGACCAGCAGTAGGTACACTTGAGCTTCAGGCTATGGTCACTAGCGGAAGTGGGTTGGCCGATGTTGCTATGGTTCATTCTCATACCTTTGACCGACTCAATGTATATGTTTTAGCTCCCAGGCTGGACCTTAAGTCCAGTATGGCAACAAGAGGGGCCCACTTGTGGTACACAAAAGATTGCAGGCGAAAACAATCGCTCCTAGCTGCAGTAATTAAAGATAAGAATTGCCCCTTGATTAATAGTGCCAGGAAGCGATATGAGGCTACTTTGTATTTTGCAAAGTTAGCATGGGACGAATCCCGCTGGCATCAACTCAAGGAAGCTAGTGCAGCGAAGGATGTCATTTTGGTCCCTAGTCACCTGGGGTAGCAAATCAGGAGCACACTCGCCCACTAACTATATAACTGGCCAGGAATGGTACGACCACTTCCAGAAACTCTACTCAACTTCTGAGGACACGCCCCCAGTAGAGGGGGCCTAGCTATAGGGGCACCCCTCGGATGACGACCTTGGGCAAAATAGAGGCAGCAATAGGCAGAATAGTACCGCCCAACGCAGCAGGACCAGACGGCATTCCAGGAGATTTATTCCTAGCAGATATTTTGAGTTGGGCACGCTACATTCTTCTTTTGGTAAATGCAATGGCTAATGGCGCCCCAGCCCCCAGGTCTGGGTGCAGCGGTGGTCCCAATTTACAAAAAATGAGCTAGAGATGATCCCTCAAATTATAGGCCCATAAGCCTGATCGATGCCCTGCAGAAGGTCTTCAGCAGAGTTCTTGTGGCAGGGGATTCAGCTATGGGCAGACGATAACGCCATTCTATCGCAGTATCAGGCTGGCTTGAGGACGGGACGATGTACCAGGCATTTCGGCTCCTACTTATCTATTGGAAAGTGGTGGTGATCAGCAAGGGCAGTCTTTACCTAGTTTTCATTGACTTAAAGACTGCCTTTGATTGTGACCCTAGGAGCAAATTGTGGCTGGCACTCAAAGACATGGGCATCCCCCCATTTATTCTTAATTTGGTGGTTTGGCTACATGGAGAAAACTATGCTAAGATTAGGTGGGAGACACAAGGACAACTGACCGATCGTATTCCTGTCAGCGAGGGAGTTCGACAGAGTTGCATTTTGGCTCTCACTCTATTCTCTCTTTATATGAATGGAGTGGTTAGCTTCCTGCAAAAAGATCCAGCAGACACACCAATCCTGGGGGGTGACAAGGTACCGCCCCTTTTGTTTGCAGAGGACACCCTGCTGGTGTCAAAGACCCCAGCAGGGTTGCAGTGACTATTTAATAGGTTCCAACTTTCCTGCGACATCAGGGGCCTGGTTATTAACACCTCAAAAACCAAGTTCATGGCCTTTAACCCCCATAAGTCCTATAAGGCAGTATCTAGCTAGGTGGGACCCCCCCTGGAAAAAGTTGGCTCTTTCGACTATCTTGGTGTCCAACTCTCAGATAAAATGTCAATGAAGTCCCACCTAACTAAGATCCACCAGCGAGTAGCGGGATCACTTGGAAAGTAACACTGTTCTTCACATAGCAGACCGGTAGCCCCAGACCTCCATGTTTATGACACAAAAGTAGTCAGCACAGCACTGTAAGGAGCAGAGCTGTGGGGATTTGAGTAGGGTCACGATCTCTGCAGCTCTGACCATAAGTTTCTAAGGGATTTGGTGATGCTGCCTCAATACATTCCCCCCACTCCCCTTATACTTGACATGGGTAAGCAATCCATTGGGGCTCGTATTAGGCAGACCCCGGAGCTGCTACCCTATGCGGAAGCCCTATCTGAGGTTATCCGAATAGACAAAAGTAGCAAAGTAGGCTGGATCTCCAACGTTAGGAAAATGATGTCAGCGTTAGGGCTTCAAGCTCATTTGGGACAACCAGGACCCACCAAAGGAAAGACGAACATAAACGTCTATACTGGGAATGGGTGGAACAACAAGAATTCAGCAAACCAAACTAGGGGAATTTTATCTCCATAAACAGACATTTAGATCCTTTTTTAGACATAATTCAGGTCCCTCAGGGCAGGATGTTATACATCCATTTTAGGCTTGGCACACTTCCTGTCTGCGAGACAATAGCTAATTGGTATACATGCAATCGAACACCAAGGGAATATCCATGTTGCAGGACTCTGGTAGAAAGGGTTGCCGAAGTTATGCTTGCTTGCCATGCATACACCAAGTCGAGGGTGAAATGGTTAAAACCGATCTGCCGGCAGTTATGCACACAGGACTATAAAGTCGCCCTGCGCATCCTTAGATCAGACTCTAGACCACTCTTTGCCTGCAGCGTGGCCAAGTTCGTAAGTCATGCATGGCTTATCAGACAAAAGACCCAGACAGGAATGCTACAGCCCTCACCAGTAGGATGATTACACGCAGCTACTGTAGTGCTCATAGTCTGGCTATTAATGTTTTAAATATATGCTATGCACATGCACTTTATTGTTTTTAGCCTCCCCACGATGTCGCCCAGAGGAGGGTTGGAAATTCCAAGAAGGCTTGCCAGGGATTGCAATTTGGGTCTAACAGAAAGGGCACCACATTAGGAAGTATAGCAATGCTTCTTTCCCATTATTTATAATGTGTTTAATGTATGCTTTTATTGTTCCATGTGTATTAATTGTTTTATCGTTGGCCTGACAAACTGGATATTGTACCCTGGTTGCAGTTGCATATTAGGATGGATTGCCTATATATATTTATCTGTAATATGCTGCTGCATGAATTGTTTACTTTTATATCTTTTTTATTCAAAATGGTGTTTTTATAGCTTTTATGACAAGAGTTGACGAAATAAATCTTATACAACTATATTGGAACTAGAACAAGAAAACATACAAAAGTTAAATCACATGGAAACTGAACTGCAAATGCATGTACGATAATAACAGGTACTTAACCCATACACAATAACACCGAATATAGAATAAATTTGCTTTTATTTTTATGGCTTACATACATATGTGTATAAGAGATACAATCAGCGCATTTAATAAAAAAAAATGTGGAGGTAAAAACATTTTTTTTTAAATATATCAATTCACCAGCACAAATCCTCAGCATACAATGTCTTTCAGGCTTACAGCTGCGATGTGAAGATATGCCTAAGAAGTTACCTAGCAGCACTATACAAGCAAGTAAATAAGCCATTTGATTGGACGGTATTATGTCAGATTACAAGAGGCAAGTCAAGCAATTTTAGTCAATAAAGATGCTGCAGCTCAACCACAGCTAAAGTTCACATTTCCAAACGTTCGTTCGCTTCACAGCACCCTTCACTGGGTCTTCAGCATTCTGTTGGCATCTCACCGTGTTCCCAGCTGCAGATTTCCACTGACTGCGGAGACTGACTTATCTGGCCTGATATTCCGATTCTCCTTGATTGTCTCATTTTACAATGTATGAATCTCTGAATGGAGAGATGGTCATTCAGAGCTATGGAATGACTGACTTTGTACAAAGCTGCTCTAGCACGCTGCACTCTCGCACCCTCAGTGCTGAAAGCATGAGGGCAGCAGCTTGCTTAAAATAGATCGGTGCGCTTTTAAACCACTTTGATAGACACTGCAGCAAATCCCATAGTAACCAAGGCACTTGGAGACAGAAGAAACATATGGTTCTATAACTCACCCTCTGCTCCACACATTAATGGGCTCCTCCAAGGTGGTCTTAGAATAGACTTACTTGCCACAACTAACACCTTTCTTTAAGAGGTATATGAAGCACATACATAAGGCAGCCGTATCCTTAATTATGCACTAATGCGAGTTTCACAATATATATATTTTTACATTTAAAGGTAGTTATCTATGGAGCAGGCCTCGTTACATAGATGTCCACCACACACCAATTGTGAACGGCGTTGCTCGCATCCGGCTGCCTGTCAGGGCTTTGTATCAGCAAGGAGCATCATGGCTTGGCAACCTGGGGCTTCGGTATAGTTCCTTTCCTTAAGCAAATGATGTATCGAATCATTCAAGGGTAACGGGCATGACCTGGCCTTTTGCTCCGGGGGGGGGGGGGCGTTAGTCCTCCGGGGAGCTGGCGCCATTGGAGGTTGGGTTTTTAAGTCTAGGCCAGGGCCGCTGCTGGCGCCTCTGTCACTTTCACCAACAGCCCGAGGTTAATATGATAAGAAGGGGGGGGGAGAAATAACTGGAAGAAAGAGAAGAGAGCGAAAGAAGGGGGAGAACGGAGAGAAAGAGTAGGAAGGGAGAGAAGGAGGAGAAAGAGGGAAGAATGAGGAGAAAGAGGGGAGAATGAGGAGAAAGAGGGGAGAATGAGGAGAAAGAGGGGAGAAAGAGGGGAGAATGAGGAGAAAGAGGGGAGAATGAGGAGAAAGAGGGGAGAAGGGGAAGAAAATGGGGGAAGGGAGAAAAAGTGGAGAAAAGGGGGAAGGGAGAAAACGTGGAGAAAACAGGGAGAAGGGGGAGAAAGAGGGGAGAAGGGGGAGAAAGAGGAGAGAAGGAGGGGAACGGGGAGAAAGAGGGTGGAACGGGGAGAAAGAGGGTGGAACGGGGAGAAAGGGTGGAACGGGGAGAAAGGGTGGAACGGGGAGAAAGAGGGGAGAAAGGGAAGAAGGGGAAAAAGAGGGGTAAAGGGAGAGAAAGGGGGAGAAAGAGGAGAGAAGGAGGGGAACAGTGAGAATGGGGAGAAAGGGAAGAAGGGAAAAAGAGGGGTAAAGGGGGGAGAAGGGGGAGAAAGAGGGATGAAGAGAGAGAAAGTGGGGTGAAGGGAGAGAAAGTGGGGTGAAGGGAGAGAAAGTGGGGTGAAGGGGGAGAAAGTGGGGTGAAGAGGGAAGGAGGAGAAAGAAGTAGAGAGGGGAGAATAGGGAGAAAGAAAGTAGAAGAAGGGGAGAAAGACGGGAGAAGGGGGAGAAAGACGGGAGAAGGGGGAAAGAGGGGAGAAGGGAGGGAAAGAGGGAAGAAGGGAGGGCAAAGAGAGGTAACGGAAGGAAAAGGGGGGAGGGAGAGAGAGGGAAAGAGGAGCAGGGAGAGAGGGGGAAAGAGGAGCAGGGAGAGAGAAGCAGAGAGAGAGAGGGGGGGGGGAAGAGAAACAGAAAAAGAGTCGAGAGAGGGAGAAAAGTGAGCAGTGAGGAGGAGATAGAGGGCATGGATGACCCTGATGGGTCGCAGTGAATAAAAGGAGAGTTTTTCACCGAACGGTTCTGAGTGACATCAAACAGACCGTCTCCAACGCCACTCAGAACCCCAACGTGAAACACAACCGCTTTATTCACTTTCAACCCATCTCTAATTTACCCCCACAAAATTATCAGCCCCTCCTCCAACATCTAAACAGGGGCAAAAAAAGTAATGGGGGAGCTATCCAAAACATAGGCTTCCCAATCCAAGCCAAAACAACTTAAGACAATAAATCCAAGTTCTATTTATTTTATACCCTCCTTCAAACTGAAGGCAATACCTGCTCTACCGCCACCCCTATCACCCACCCATGGTGGCGGCGCTTTGTGGGAGATGCTGGGCCGCCGGCTGGTTTCCCGTCAGTGTCTATCTACACAGACCTGCACGGGTACGAAGATGCGGCAGGGAGCTCACTACCATCATTCATCTGCCTAGCTCTGGCCTTTGGAGACCTACAAGGGGTAGTAGAATGTGGGTGACCCCAACAGCCGGCATTCCGCCTCCATACTCGTATAGCCATAGGCTCAGGCAAGACGTGGAACACAAGCAGGAGGATGGGAGTGCTTTCGCTGATGACATCAACAGTGGGGAACAACTTTGGTTTCCAATGTTGCTCCCTCAAGAGGTGAGAACCGAATTTTGATCCTGTTATCCACACTAATGACTTCAAATCAAAGCCATATAGAACAATGACAACACTACCCTCAGAGGCATCCTCGTTTACAGACCACCTGCACATCGAACCGGCCTCAGCGACACCATCACTGAATTAATCACTGTGCTCGAATACGAACACTACATCTTCCAGTGGGCAACTCCACTGGCACCAACTACACAGACATCCTCGATAGACTAGAAAACATTGACCTCAAGCAGATAATCACCAACCCCACGCACAAAGCCGGACACATGCTGGACCCCATCCTCATGCCCAACAACAGAATCAGATACAGCCACACCTCGGGAACTCACCTGGTTGGACCACTCCATCATACACTTCACCCTCGCAGGCCCTGCCGCACCGCCCCAAACAGACACAGCTCCCCCTTCCACAGCTGGTCCAAGGTCACTCAGCAACAATGGATAAATGCCCTCTATATCACACAGCTCAAATACACCACCAGCTTGGACCAGGAAGGACAGTACCTGAAGCACTGGATCACCGAGTCTCTCCCACCAAATCAGCCAAAACACACAAACTGTCCACATTTGCCAGCAGGTACACCCCCGAACTCAGCACGTCAAAATGCATGTGCAAACAACTAGAAAGAAGATGGCGCACCAGCAGGAACTACACTGACAGTCACCTTCAAATCGAGTCCCTGACACCCTGAATCTATACCAGCGCCAAGGAACTCTTCACCATTGACAAAGAGTTCACCTGCCAGTCAGCCACTGAAAATGCCATCACCTCATGACAGCAACTCTGCAATAACCTCGCCGACCAATTTCAAAACAAGATAACATTCATCTATAAAACCTTCAATCCCCAACCCTCCGACCGATCACCGCCGACCTCCTGCTCACTGCAAGGGAACAACTCAGCACACCAAATACTACCCCCCTTATGAACTCCATCTACTCGGGAGCACCCACAGACGCCTAACCCCATCGACTCTTCAACCCCGGAAGTGACACGATTAGCTGCCAACTCACCACCATCCTCAATGTCTCAATACCCACAGTCACCTTTTCCTGATACCTAGAAACACGCCACAGTCAGACCCCTCCATTAGAAACCAGTTGCAGACCCTAGCCAGCAATAGACCTACCATCCCATCTCACTGCTACCTTTCCCCGCCAGAGTCCTGGGAAGGCCATCAACCTTCAACTCACAGAACACCTGGAAAGAAACAACCAACTGGAACCTTCCAATCAGACTTCAGAACCAACCATAGCCCAGAGACCGTTCTTCTCCTGCAACAGACGACATCCGCACCCAACTCGACAAAGGAGAATCAGCCGCCCTGATCCTCCTTGATCTCCCCGCGATCTCTCACCGCACTCTCATTGATCGCATACGCCAGACTGGTATCACAGATGATGTTCTCAGATGGATGGCATCATTTCTCACAGGACACACTCAGAGTCTGTCTCCCTCCCTTCGCATTGCAAGCCAAGTGCACCATCTGTGGCATTCCCCAAGGTTCATTCCTGAGCCCAACCCTCTTCAATGTCTACATGACACCGCTCGCAGACTCGAAAGACGACGCCTGCACCTCGGCCGTTTCCTGGACAGCGAACTCTCCATGAAACGCCTAGTCAACGCCGTCTCCTCAGCCTGCTTCCACACGCTCTGCAAAATCTTCAAGTAGCTCCCCATTAGCACTAGAAGACGATAGCACAGGTCCTCATCACCAGCTGACTGGACTATGACAACGCACTCTATGTAGGCACCACTACAGAACTCATGCAAAGACTCCAGATGATTTGGAACGCAGCCGCCAAACTGATCCTCTAACTGAACACACATCACCCAGCACCTGCAAAACCTCCATTTGCTCTTGGTTCGGAAGAGATGCCTTTTCAAGCTCCTGACCCACACTTACAAAGCCCTCCACAACCAAGGACCTGCATAGTTGACCCACCAGGAACCTCCACTCTTCACACCTCGCCCACGCATACACCGCTGCCGCGCCGGAGGATGCTCCTTCTCCCACATCACAGCTTAAGCCTGAAGCAATTGCCCCTCCTCCATCTCCACACTGCACCCTTGCTGACAGATTTCAGGAAGTGGCTCAAGACCTGGCTCTTTGACTGGGCCCCGTAGTAAGTACCTGGATACCCTCACGGGTGACAAGAAGTGCTTTACAAGTGCAACCTGATTGACTGACAGCAAAGTCTTATTGGTATCCTGCAGAAGTCCTCTTAAGGTACTACATGATGGGTTTTGACCAACTCAATTAGTCCCTGCTTAAGCAACGGATTCTTCTGTTTGGAATCTTGACTTCCACTTTGATCAGGACCTACATCTTCTGCTCAGGTTAACAAAATCTCTTTAAACTGCTTCTTCCAGTTAAAAATTATTTTCAAAATTCCTCAACACCTTCCTGCATATACCCATCCTTTAGTGGTCAAGGTTACTATTCTCAGACATCTGGACTACTGTCATTCTCTTCCCCCCCCTGCTTATATCTGGACACGTCTTCAGCATATCCAAAACTTAGCAGTTCAACTCACGCTTTTACCACCTAGCCGTTCATCTACATCATCTTCCCTGAAATCTCGGCACTGGCTCCCAGTTACTGAACGGATCTCCTTTAAGGCAATATGTATGGTCTTTTCGAGTTTTGGATCGATTTGCTCCCATATACTTGCTGCAAAAACTTGAGCATTACTGTGCATGTCAAACTCTTAGGTTTGCGGAAAAAATTAATGTTGTTGCCAAGGTCATGGCACTTGAGTTAATGCAGTCAAGATTAGGAATTCTCTTCTTGTTCATCGTCAAGCCACACTACAGCTGCTGCTTTTCTGGAAAGCTTTAAAAACCTGTTTTTTCTTCCGAATTGTATTTGCCCTATAATTGCTCTTTGTTGGCTTTTGGTCCCTCAGCACCTATACACCTTTTAGATAGCAGTGCACTTTAAAAATCACATTTACATTAAACTACATATGCAGAATAGTTTGATACCATTGTTCAGACTCCATTAACACAGAAGTTAGTGCAGCAATCAAATGACTGTTTCAAAAGGTGGAAGAACGGAATGATTGGACTTCTTTTTGTACAAGTCACAACACTGAAAAATTTAGATGCAAGGATTTTTGGCTGGGTTCCACTTCTACGGTGTCTACAGGAAAGCAATTGTCTCCATAAGATTAGACTCTTCACATACAATATTTGGTCAGATTTAACTACCTCAGGTCATTTTGCTACAGGTCTCTTTGTGAATGTCCTGATTCATCAACTGGAGAAATTGTACAACTGCAAACTGGGCCAACCTTCAAAAGCGATGGAAATTTGTGTAACCCTTACTCGATGTGGCCCCCTCCAATAGGATACAGAGAACTCAGCCCAACATGTCTAACACATCGCTAAATAGAATTTGTTGGGCCTCATGTTGTTCTCAGGTTGGTATCATTTTCTATTGTACAGAATAGTACACATTCTATTAGTGATATCTAATCAAAAGATTCTATTAAGGGACAGGCCGGGACCATTGTATGCCAATATTCTAGACTGTCCTATAAGAAATTGTTACTAACCTGCAGGAGTAGTTTTGAATCGGAAGGATGCACATACTTTACATTATTCTGCCATCTTGTCACTATTGTCAATCATTTGGTGCCATGTCTGTCCTATAGTGAGGTCATACGTATGCCCCAGAGCTTTTCTGCATATTTACCATATTCAGATTCTTTTTTTCCCCTTGGTGACTTCTACCATTATTTGGGCTTCCTTTTTCCTTCCACATACTCTCACCACCTCTCAGTTCCAAATCACCTAATGTCTGGGCAGGAGGGAGGGTTGCATGGGAATCCAGAAAAATCTTCAAGCTGCAACCCACTCCAACAGGTAAGTAGCCATTACATTTTGCAGCATGAATCTTTTCTGGATTCACCTGGTGTGCTGATTCTACGGTGGTATTCTGCATTCTTGGGATACTGGGTTGAAAACAGTGTTTTTGCAAAACTGTATTTTAGTACTTTCTGTCCAAAGTTGTTTCTTTGTTGACATGAATGCCCACACAATAGTGCTTTGTGAGAATATGTAAGGATACATTTATCGCTGCCATGCAGATGTAGTTTATCTAAATATTGGCGTTGAATGAGTTTCACTTTCCTTTTCTTTGAGGAATGTGTGCTTGGTTTTTCCCCCCCAACGCCATTCCTGCCATCTTGTTTGAATTTTTTGCACTGTCAATCTCAATATAAGTCTCCTTGGTGAATGGTGAGCTTTTGGTTGCAGTTGCACATGAAATAAAAAAAACTGGCTCTCCTTCCTGGTCTGTCTTATTTAGTGCAATGCATCACTGCTCTCCTGACTGCTGTGTGCAGAAAAATTTCTGCTTGTGTTTTTGCCTACTGGAAAAAGGCTGGTTGTTTGACTGCCGGGTTAACATGGAAGTGTGAATTGTCATGTGGGAGAACCTGTGGGTTCGTTCTCCTGCCCACCCTATCCTTTTTATCTGTAGGGAGGCTCTTTTATTTTGAGTGCTTGCAACTCGCTGACCTTCTGTAATGAAGGCTGTATTTATCATTAAGGATTTAAATGCAGTCTTGCGCTGCCACAACTGAAAAGACTTTTTGTAAAAACACTATGTGCTGATTTTATCCCAGTAGGAACTGGTACTTTACCTTGTAGATGATGAATCTGAAGAATGTATTGTGTCCACTAATCATAAGGGCGTGTAGCTAAGAGTCTCCTAGGTCTATGGTCGCCAAGTAATCCCCTTTCCTTAAGAGTGGGATGATCTCTTGAAGTGTGACCACACTGAACTTTGGGGTCTTGATGAAAAATGTTAAAAAATCAGGGGTTCTGAAGAGGCTCTTGGTGCCTGGTCCACTTTTGGAACCTGAAAGTAAATGGGATAACCCCCCTTGTTAATTTCTTGTCATGCTAATCTTTCTGATTCTTGCTTTCTCCGCTTTATTGGATAAGCAAGTATTTCTTCCCTGTTGCAAGCTTTTACGTTGGCTTTTACTCTTGCTGGTTTTTGTAAAAGTTCTATGTAATAGGCATGGTGTTTGATGCAGAGTATCCATTTGTTAGTGACCGTTCTCCACTCCTGCAGGAGCCCTCCCCTCTGCTGCAGTCGTGTGAAATGTGATCTCTTTGGGTAAGTTACTTGGCTTCGAGCTCCAGCCCTCATGGGGTCTGGCCGTTTTACCTGGCCCTGCCAGTAATTGCTGTTGTGGGGGAAATGCTACTTTTGTGTTGTACTCTGTATCGATTTGAAGTGTAAAAGTAGTTTCAGGGGGAACTGTCCTAATGCGCTTCTCTTAGAGGAGTCTCTAGATAGGGATTCGCCTCTCTTCAATGACCCTTTGAACTGTAAGGCCCCATCACCTTAGCTATTTCGTTGTCTTTTTTCATGCACTGGAGTAAGTCATCTACTGCCATATCAAAATATTTTCCCCAGTAAAAGACATGTTTATTACTGATGCCTGTATTTCTTGTTTGAATCTAGACATTCACAGTCAAGCATGTCTCCATACAGTGTTGTCTGAGCACATCTGTCTGCCAGGTGTGTCAAATACATCCAGTGCTGAATTCAAGCAGGTGTTGGATATGGCTGCCCCTTCCTGCATTACTGCTTCTACTCTCTTCTTGTATTGCTGCATCACCTATTCCATCTCTAACACTGCTGTTTTCCATACCTGTTAAGCAGTGCATTTCTGGTTAGTCAGCGTCCCAATCTCGCCAGCTCCCATGTGTTGTGTCAAGCACTTGAAAGAACCCTCGTTGCATTGGCTTTCATCCAAGTATTGGTCCTCATAGAGGAGTTCCTCCAGTCCCGCTTGTGGTTCAGCATTGTTGGGAGGGTCTACATCAGTGTGTTCCTTCTCCTGTTCTTTGTTCCTCTCAGCCCTTGATCGAGTTCGAAATCCTTTGAGAGAATTGCTGACATTCTGTTACTGGAGTTACTGTGTAAAGAATCCCTAAAACAGTGTTTCTCTGTGTTATCTATCATCTCTCAACGTTAGCCTGCCTCAGGTATAGGCTGAATACCTAGATCTCAACCCTGCAAAGGCTTTCAACAAGGTCATCTGTTCTGTCTCACTTCAGAGGACAACTGGAAGAGCAGGACAAGTCTATTACAATGAAAAAATGGGTTTACTACTGTCTGGGATTATTATTAAAAAAATATACCATGGCACCCAAAAAAGTAATTTTATGTTATCAAACTTTCTATAATGCCTTACTACCTATGTCGTCCAACTATAGCTTGCTCTGAGATTGTCAGTAGTTGCAGGTTGGACTTTCATGTGTATTTAGTAGAATGCATACATGGGAGGTATATGTGAGGTTTTGAGAGGCTCTCTGAACTTAATGCAACCAACCTAACACTGCGTGTAAGCATGCTTGAGTAAAGAGAATAAGTGAGGTTGATAGACTGTGCTTAATATATCAAATGACTCAATTTCCAGTATTAGTTTGCTTGGACTCTGCCTAGTTTGTTAATGCAGTGACTCCTCTTTTGGAAAAGTTGTGTAGGTATATGACGTTCTCGGCAGTGCTCTGAACTTGTCGCTGTGAAAGTAACACTGTTGGTAGGTGTGATGCAGTGTCGAGCGAACCAGAAGGCATGGCATGAGGATTCATGCTTCCCTTTGTGGTCCTGACAGCTGCCCGGGATTTGTCGTTAATGATAAACGGAGGATTATACAAGTTGGGAGTAGAAGCCACATTTTCACTGTTCTCCATTCAAATTAATTTTCGCAAACATTAGCACATGAGAACAAAAACTTCATCTTAAACTCTCTATGGTTGCTTGTGTGTTCATACTTGAGTAACTGCAGTGGAATGATGATACATACTGAAATTCTGATATACAAAAAGGAATACAGTTATAATAAAAGCATTCAAGAAACCTGCAGTGCACTAAAACACATTAGCCACATTTGTGACATTACTTCCAAAACTACATGTTCACTGTCATATCACGTGCTGAAATGGCTGGAAGCAATACATTATTAGTGTAATAAAGCAACAGAAATGTGTAATTTAAGCTAGACAAATCCCACTACCTGCCACTGGAATGAACAGCGCCCTGGACAAAACGCTTCTTCCGTACCATACTTACGATGTCTAAGTAAGAAGCTTGAAGTTTGTACGTAATCACATGTCAGTTGTAAAGTGGTAAATAGCTTCAAATACCCACTGGAGTAACCAGATAGCATTGTTACGCTGCAGGAGGCCTTTAGACAAAAGGTTCAGCAGTGTTGTCACAGGAGATAAGATTTCTGAGTAGATAGTACATTTTTTTTCTTTTTTTTTTTACACCAGTTCTGGAAGTTCTACAAGAAATCATACAACGGTTGGAAATGCAGTCCTAGGTAGAGATATTGCTAATGCCAATCAGGTTTATGTTCATTGCTCAAGTCTAACCTCTTCTTTCTCTTGTATAGCCTCCATTCTTACTAACACTGTACCTGTGGGTATTGTTAACATCAGGAGGCAGCAATAAGACGGGTTTATGAGTAATCCCCAAAAGATCACCAAATATTGGGGAATCACATGAGGGTGACTGTATTATTAGACTGATGTCGGTACACTCCTGAATTTCAGAACATTTCATGGCTGGGGGACCACCAAGTTTGACCTGGTTCACTTTTCAGCGGCATGCAATATTACTGTGGTGTTCTGCTATCGTTTATCGTTGTACATACAAAGCCCTAGTCCAGCTGAATGTAATGCAAAAAAGGAAGGCGCTAACTTTTGTACATCTCAACTACAAACATGTTACAATGAGGAAATTCAGAACCAAAGAGAATCCAAAAGGTGACATTTAGTTTGTTTTCTTCCTCTGGCATGTTGTAGTCCTCTTCCTGGATTTTAAAGAAGACTGTTTCTATTTTCACCTCACGCACGGAGGTAGTTCTTCAACTAAACATATTTTTGCCCTGTAAAAAGAGGCAAGCACACATGAAGGAGGACACTGGTTTACTATACACCATAATAAAGCTACCTGAAACAAAAGGTTCAAAAATTCGTTGGCAAGGGAACTCTTCACGCTCCAGATCTGATAGTCCTCCAAAGTAAGGTGCCCCGTCTGTGAGAAAAGAGAAGAATAATGGTCGTTACTAAATGCTGAATATATACAATTTGTGGAAAACATGCATAGTTGCGGCTTTTCGAAATATTTGCTACCCTGTTCAAACACCTTGGCAGAAAATAATCATTTAATTGAGAACTATTTTTTCTTCAAACTCGTATGTCTGCTTTGGACTACACCTTGGTACTGGCAGCTGTCTCGAAATCCCACATACTAGCGTTTGATGGTGAATTTACGATGCAATGGAGGAAACTTGAGAAAGGGACGCTGGGTACATGAGCTGAATGACACAATCCGTATCCGCCTTCCAGTCTCCACCTAGCTGATAATACTGCCGCCATGTGGTGAGAGTGGTGACTAATCCCATCCAAACTAAGTGAATACGTGGTTTAACCAGTCAGGGTAAGTGACATATTATAGGAATTGGGCAAAGATTCACAATTTTGACTCTACTAACGTTTGTGTGGCAGGATCCTCACGGCTCTCGCAGTAGTACCAGACACACGAATGTAACAGCATATGAAGAAAAGGGAAATAATATGCAGAGAACAAAAGATGCACTTACACATCACATCCATCGATAGACCCTTTATAATGAGACCTCACCCATGAACCCAGGCACGAGCCTCGGGGCGCAGGTTCTTCATTTTACTAGCTCATTTCTCGCCGTCTGGCTTGCGGGATCATATGCCAAATTCTTTTGGAGCTATTTTAAGAATGAGAGATCCACGTGAATTATGTGGGACTGCTTGACAAGCGAAAATGAACGCAGCGCACCTAGTTTTTAAATTCGAATTTTACTCTTTCACCAATTTTTTTTTTCTCAATTGGGACATTGTTAGAGAGAAATGAACTGATCAAGGAAATTAATTGAGCCACATAGAGTATTGCCTGTGCGCATATTACAAGGGACCCATGGGCCTGCACCGAAATACAGAATACATGCCATGAAAAAAGTGTGACGGAACAGTAAACGAAAAATTATTATTTAAGAAACCATTTTTTTGTTCAAAAGCAAACACCCAAAGAACATTTTTAAGCAGAAAGAGCTATATGTTCCTTTAACATGATGTGGTCATACCATACATGTTTGAGACAAACAAGTCTAGTTGTTAAGCCAACCGAAGTGGTGGCGGTGGTGTATGTATATATGTGTGTGTGTGTGTGTGTGTATGTATATATATATATATATATCTATATAGATATATATATCTATATAGATATATATATATATATATATATATATATATATAGATATATATATATATATATAGATATATTCCTTCGCGCTTTACCTCGTCGCAGGGGGAACACATTCACGCTGGTGCCATCAACGGGATCGAGGTCGTCTCCCGCTTTACATCCAACCCAAGTTTTTCAATATTGATGGCACTCCACTCAGAGGTTGCTTTTCAAATTATTTATTGACAACAATAGAGATCGCCTACGCGTTTCGAACTGAAGCGTTCTTGATCACGGCATAATTTTAGACAGTCAGTCCTTCTTTACTTTCCCATTAAATACACATGTAGGTAGCTGTGCATTGTGGGCCTTGTAGTGCAGCTTATTTACATGTGTGCATTTGAACAATTTAATTCATTGGACAAATGATGTGCATTGGCAATTCTTTCAAATACACTTGTTTCCTTGAGAACTAGATTCTTGGGCTTAGTGCCCTTTGTATATTTTTCTATTTACAGGTGTATTGGCAGATAAACAAATCTGAGTATTTTTCCCATTGCCTGTGCGGCCTTGCGGCGAAATGCTTCCCATCCGCTCATATCAGTAATTAATGCAATATTCTCTGATATGCCCTTGTGTGTTTAATCAGGGATTATGTTAACTGTGAGCAGCTATATGTATATACATATACTAATGTACTTGGGAGCATTAGAGATTCACGGGCTGAGTGCCCTGGTCACCGCAATTGCTGGCCATAGGTGTATGGGAATAGGCTGTAATGTGTTTGTCATAGATATATATATATATATATATCTATCCAAAAACACAAGAGTTGCCTCCTTGAATGAAGCCGCACAGCCACAGGTAAGTTTCAGCAATTTATTGGAGGTGAAATCAGCAGCCTGCTTGCCCAAACGGTGTCTTCAAAAAGTATGCGCCCAACGCGTTTCGTGCTCCCTGAGCACTTGGTCAGGGGCAGGTTTCTTAAATGCAGTCCATGAGTCTGTTGCCAGCACCTGTATTTGAATAACATTCGCCTCAGTGGGCGTGGCGGCAGGCACTGCCTGCTGGTACTTGAAGTGCATGGCCAGTATTCCTCAAGTGAGTGTCTCAAGGAGTGCACAGTGAAAGAACATTAAAACCCCAGTGGGTTGAAAACCACAGTCCTGAGCTTTGCGGGCTGCATCGTGTCGTTCACATCCATGCTCCTCTGGCTCCCAAAATGCTGTCGTTATTAGGCGCCAGCTGAGATCCGCTATGCGGTTGGGCTCCATTTGCGACCGGACGTAGCCGCCATTAATCCAAAAACACAAGAGTTGCCCCCTTGAATGACGCCGCACAGCCACAGGTAAGTTTCAGCAATTTATTGGGGAGAATGTTATTCAAATACAGGTGCTGGCAACAGACTCATGGACTGCATTTAAGAAACCTGCCCGTGACCAAGTGCTCAGGGAGCACGAAACGCGTTGGGTGCATACTTTTTGGAGACACCGTTTGGGCAAGCAGGCTGCTGATTTCACCTCCAATAAATTGCTGAAACTTACCTGTGGCTGTGCGGCTTCATTCAAGGGGGCAACTCTTGTGTTTTTGGAGATATATATATATATTAGTTATGTGAAGGACACTGGTGACTTTTTAAGAAAGGTTGAAGGGATTTAATGGTCGGATGATTTACTTTTTATAACATTAAACATGGAATCCCTGTATACCAGTATTGAACATTCCACAGGCTTGAAGGCCATACAGTACTTCTTAGATTTTAGACCGATTGAATTTTATCAGCATAATCAGATGATTTTAAATGTAATCTCGTGGTGTCTGCACAATAATTATTTTTTATTGGGCAATGATATTTATTTGCAAAAACGCGGTGTTGCTAGCATGTTGGCTGGTGGGAGGAGCAGGTCCTCAAGGTGATACATGCTACCTTTTTATAAACTCTATGGAGTCCGAACTTAAAAGGGTTCAAGCTGATTCTCCGCAGATTGACGGCCACCCAGTCCCGGTACTGCTATATGCCGATGATACGGTCCTTCTCTCGAGAACCCCAAATGGTCTCCAAAATCTTATGAATTACTTTTATGATTTTATCCAGGGGAGAAAATTAAAAATTAATAATTCTAAGACCTTCATTATGGCCTGTGGGAAAAAGATGAAACAACTTAAACCATTTAAATTTAAAGAACACAGAATAGAGGTTGTGGATAATTTTTGTTATCTTGGTGTAACTTTTAATAATAGTGGGTCATGGGCATCCGAGATTTTAAATGTGAAGGCCAAGATGGGCAAAAGCTCCTCGGGAGTATTTTGTTTTGCCTCAAAGCTGGGCAGTCGCCGCATCCCAGATATATTAAATATCTACAAGCATAGATGCGCATCCATTGCCCTATATGGTTCAGGTGTATGGGGATACTGTAACCATGGGGATCTGCAAGTTACAGAGAATCAGTTCCTCATAAAGACTCCTGTGCCTCCCCTCTTCGGCATCCACCGAATTGATTCATAACGAGGTTGGGTTAGACTATCTGACAGATCTAACGGGCTTGAGACCGCTTATGGTCTGGAGGTCAATTTGGGCAAAGGACGAAACTGAATTTACCAGGCGAATTATCCTAGACTGCCTTCGGTTGGATAATGTTCGCAAGATCCCCTGGTTAAAATACGTTCTCACGTCCTATAAAGAAACTTTTAACCTGGACATTCTTGATGACCCTTTAAGTGCCGTTAATATACCCAAACAGGAGGTTAAAAATGTTTACTTGGGAACTAAATCTAATCAGCGTAGAGTCCAATGTAGCCATTTTACAACCCATGTTTTTTACCATTCTAACAAGGAGGTTGGCAAGGCCATGCCTATGTACTTAAAAGAAATCACCAAACAATCCCACCAGTTTGTTCTCACCAGGTTGAGACTAGGTATTGTCCATAACTTGGTGGCATTCCCTCGGATGAAAATATATAGTTCAAGCCCTTGCCCGTGTGACGGTACCCCCAAGCAAAGCACATTGCACTTTATGCTAATCTGCCCATTATACTTGCACATCCGACTATGTTATCTTAAACCTGTTTTTAAGAAATACTATGTGTCCACTACTGGCCATGCCATGAATTTACTATTTGCACTTGACACTTTGGATATTTGCTTCTCTACCGCTACTTTTATTCTAAAAGCTGTGTCTCTTAGGAAAAGTCTGGTTTTTTAATCTGACCTATTTGTAAAAATTCTCTTGTATGATCGAATATTTGTCTTTAATCGAGTTGTTCCATTTATTATGACCTATGGTTTTTTTTGCTTTGCATTTTAACTTGTAAATTTTTATTGCTGTATGCTTTTATGATTGTTTACAAATAATCGAATAAAGCTTTGAAATTTGAATTTGATACATGCTACCGCTTTTAATGAACACATTTTACATTGGCTAAGATATATTGATGATGTTTTTATTGTATGGCAAGGCAATCATTCTAGTGCAACTGAATTTATTAAACAGATCAATATCAACACCGCTAATCTCAAATTCACTTCTAACATCAGTGAAAGCAGTATTGATTTTTTAGACGTCAAGGTGTACAAGAAGGAAGGAAAACTGTGTACTACCCTATAGAGAAAGGACACTGCTGGCAATTTAACCCTGCATGCCAGCAGTGCTCACCCTAAACATATGACTGATAATATTCCATATGGGGAATTCTTGCGTCTAAAAAGAATATGTAACAATAATGAAGATCTGAACAGATGCACAGTGGAGGCATATCATAGATTCATACAAAGGGGCTATAGTGAAAAGACCCTAAAGGCAGCTTTAATTAAGACCAATGAAAGATCAAGGGAATCACTATTTTGTAGCAACCCAGATAAGACCAATGATAATGATTCTGCCTCAAGACTGATCACTGCCTTCAGCCAGCAAGAGAGAAAGTGCGAGCCATCATTAAGCGTCATTGGCCAATTGTGTTCACTGACGGTGTATTGTCAACCAGATTACCACCTCAACCCACGGTCACCTACAGCAAGGGCCTTTAAATGCGCACACAGATAGGGAAGGCTTGCCCGGAATTAGCAGCAGCTAAACTGTGGTTGCAACCTAAAAATGGCTTTATGAAATGTAATACTTGCAGAGCTTGCAAGTTTGGTATAAACACCACACATTATACGTCACCATTTTGTCCAGAAGAAATAGCCATTAGGGATAACTTCTCATGTAGAACAGAATTTGCAGTATATGTCCTAACATGCACCAACAGACTCCAATACGTGAGTAGTACCAAGTTGCAGGTGCATGTCAGGATATTGCAGCATTTGCGTGCCATTGTCAATAGTGATCCCATATATATCCGGTAACTCGCCATTTCAAACATACGCATAACAATGACTTAAGATGTTTGAGTTATTTTGTGGCAGCTGCCGTTTCTAAACCGAGACGGGGAGGTGACCGTGAAAAAGCCCTTAGGCAGCTGGAATCCAAATTGATTTTAGAACTTGATTCAAAGCATCCTCATGGGTTAAACAATACAGAGGATCTACATAATTTTCTATAGTCGTTCTATCTCTCCCGATATTAAGATAAGATAGATATGATGGCCTTCGGGCACTATTTATCTTTGTAGCTATATGTGAACAAAATACAAAATTCGGTAGAGCAGTGTCTTTTTTAGCAATGGATGAACATTTGGATGTGGATTTTATTCATGTCTAGGTACATTCCATTACTAATGACCCACATAATGTAAACGTCTTTTTTAAACCAAATAATTTGGTGTTAATTCGGGATTATTATAACACTATAAGCATTAGCACTTTAATATTGTAATCTCTTTTTTTGAGGGGGCACTTTAGTTAGATTGTGATTATTTTGTATACAGTAAGATGTTATGGGGTCTTTTCATAAAATGATGCAATAAAGAATGGTGGAATAGATATCTAAAGAAATAATATGGAATAGACACATTTAAGCAGGAAGCTAAAACTGAAAATGGAGGATCTGAACAAATAGTGCAATAGCGATATTTTGCACAGGTTATAATGAATTGAATATGAAAGGAATTTTAATATATTTATGTATTTTTACCAACATATTTATATTGTATTTAGAACTCCTGGCACTTTGCACATGAAACAAAAAAAAGGGGAAAAAAAGAAGAAAAAAGAAGAAAAAAAAAGAAAATTACAAAATGTATTTATACGGAAAGTAAACTGTTTCTTGGATCTATCACCTTAATATGAATTAAGAAATGACCTCAACATATATCCCATGAATGGACACACCAGCAACTAAAATGAAAAACGACATGGATTTGAAAAAGGATAATTTATCCCATGTGAAAGCAAACAAGAAAATGTAGTCACTGGATAAAGAAGAAAGACTCTGTGTTCAATGTGGACATATACATGTATATGTATTTTTTCTATTTTTATGCATGGTGACTGTGAGAAGTTGGCCTGATATATGATGCTCACTAGTTCTAGTGATCACCTTGTATCAGTCCAAACAACCCTTATGGTGATTGGTTGTAAGTTAACCTTATAGACCAGCTATCCTAATGGTAGCATGGACAAAGCAGTCTTAGGCTAAACTCTTTTGGCATGTGAAGCCAGCTGTTTTACCACAACATAACCCCTTGAATACCAGATGAAAGGACACCACACAGGTTGTTATGAAAATAAACAGTATATTTATTAATAACAACACCTCTGAACTCTTTATGAGGTCAGAGGGCTAAGCACATGACAATCTCTTAGGAAAAATACGACAAGTTGCACAAAATTACAATGGTGCCCTAGGGGCACGACAAACCATATACTAAGTAAGTGGAATGTGAAAGTCGATAAAAAGAATGGAGCTGTCCAGAGGCTGGAGGTTCGCTAGGAAAGTAATAGGAGGCCCACGGGACGCGTGTGCAGAGTGTGAACTCACACGCGAGATGCGTAACAACGTCTATGGACAGTACAGTTCAAGTTAAAGGTGAGTACGGACAATCCTGACTAGGTAGGACTAAAACGACTGTGGAACTGGACACTAGGACAGTTAAACTACCCTTGAGCACCGAAATGCTCTCGTTACCTCACCCACGGGCTGCGGGTGCATAGGTGTCAAAGTGTGTCGGGTTCTCGCGTTGAAGTCTATGGAGCCTGGAAGAAAAGATGCTGCAGGCGACCAGGAGGAAGATGTCCGGTGCGATCCAAGGGTGGATCGGTGAAGAAGAGGACCTGAAAGCAGAGGGGACAGTGTTCAAAGTCACTAGCCAGTGCCCGGTGTGGAACCAGGAAGGAACCAGATGCTGTCGTCGCGATCAGGTGAAGAGTGGACGCTTGACTCTGCAGCCACGTGGAGCAGGAGGTGTCTTCGACGACCAGGATGGAGGCACGAGCTGTCCCACGCAGGCTCTCGCTGACGGCCTTGTCGGATCCGGGATTGGAGTCAACAGGCCTTGGCAAAGGCAACCCACGCGGTGAGTGGAAAAGGCGTCTGGTGCGGACTAGGAGAGTCCGGGGTGCCCCTCTTTTGGAAGGGAGCAAGGGCCAGTCTGGAGCAACCAGACCAGCAGTGAAGATTTCAAGGTTCGTCGTCTAGGAGGCCACTAGCCAGCCGGCAAGTGACCAGACAACGCGTCGAGCAGCAAACAAGCAGAAGGGCCCCACGCAGATCTCGTGGAAGCTGGAGGGCTGATCTTCGGTGCAGGGGCTGCTCGGGGCTGGGGCTTCTCAATCCCCAAGGCACTTGGTCGAGTTTACCTCGGGAGTCGTGCTGGAAGCGAAGTGCAGGTTCTTTCAAGATGGCCGGTCCCACGTGTCTCGTCACACCCACGGGTCTCAGCTTTACTGCAGATGTGAGTTGAGGTCGGAGAGGTCTGGGAATCCGGGTCTCGTCGGGCTCTGAAGTCTGAATCCTCGAGGGAAGACGACAAAGGGAAGCCGCTGGACGCTTGATGGTGCCTGCAGTTGCAGGGTGGACACTCCTTGCCCACAAGGGAGATTTCTTCAGTCTTCTGTGAAGCAGAACGTCGAAGTCCAGAGTTTATTCTTGTAGAGTAGTTCAGGATTAATCTAATTTGGAATGGGACCAGCTCCTACCTTTATCCTGCTAAAGGGGGCTGCACTACTGACTAAGTCCCTCCCCTGGGTGGGACCAGGAAGGGGGGTGGTTACACCCCCTATCCTTTGTCCGGTTTCCCGCCAGAGCTGTGGCTGGAGTGCCCCAGCAACTGGTTTGAACCGGTGTATGCACAGGGCACCTTGTGTGCCCCAGGCATGTCTCATTCCTTTCAGGCCTCCCTACCTGAAATACACCAAAACCTGTCTGGGGTGGTGCTAGCACCTCCCAAGGCAGGAAACCCTTTGTCCAAGCCTCCCTCGCTGGAAGGACTCCCAGCAGCAGGAGGTCAGACTTGTGTCTGTGGTGGCAGCATCCATTTTGTGATGCTAAGGCTCGAGTTAACTTTAACCGGGGTTCACAGTTACATACATGTCGTGTCCCTCTAAAAGGGTGGAATGCTACCCCCGTCACCAGAATTGGCGAGGGGGTAGTATTCCAATTCGTATGACACCTTACTCGACATGTTTTGATAATGTTATACCAGAGTTAGCATTTAACCGCGAGGTTGATAATGCACTTAAGAGTATATGGTATAGCGTTATCATGGAACAGCTATTAGGACTTGGTTCCGCAAGCTGCAGACGGGCTCAGCTCATGCCAGAGCACCATCTCACATAATTCCAAGCACTCTGCCTTCAGAATTGATAAGGCCTGCCATAGGAGTGACTGATAGGAATATATGTGTCCATTTTAGGGTTAGATATAGGTATACTATATCTACAGCAAAGGGTGATTACACCACCTTGCCCCAGCTGTCTTGCAGCCAGTTGTGTCAGTTTTAGATGGCCAGCCAGGGGTGGCATAATACATGCTTCAGCCCCTGGTAGGCCCTGGGTACACCTATGCCCTGGGTACCTAAGGTACACTGTACAGGGACTGATAAGGCGGCCCAGTACCAATTGGTAAATGCACCTAAGGTACATGGAGTCCATTTTAACAGAGAGAGCAGGAAGCCTGGGGTCCTGAATAGCAGGATCCCAGGCCAACTAAGTCAAAAACCAGAAAAACACTTGGCAAAAAGTTGGGGGCAACCATAGTCAGATATCCACCTTCCTACAGTGACCAATCATGCGGGGTTAGCACTTTCAGATTAAAAAATTGCGTTTTTAGCTTTCAGATTGTGTGACCAAGGGCAAGTGTTGCCCAAAACGCGTAACAAGGAAGCAAGAATAAAGACTTAACTTTGCCTGTAGTTCCAGTGGTTTGTGATTCTTTTCTTAGCAGAAGCAGTGGTATTTGGCGCTGTGAGCTGACGAGGGATCAGGGTTATATATATATGTATGTTTTGAAAAACGTCAGGCACGAGTAGCTTACCTGAAAGCTATATTTTTTCTTTGCGCACACCTAGTGCGGTATTTTTAATAAGAAAACACTACAATCCAAGAATGGGAAAATATGGACTCGTGAGGTGCTCACATGTAGCATGAGACAAATTGAAACACCTCAGTCCACCTGCTACATTTCGAGGTGTGCACACTTTATTCACAAAGCCCTATGATCCTGAAATGTAGATCATTCTGTGAAACATTGAGTGCTATCATGAGCGCGTACATCCCCCAGTGCAACGTAGAGTTCTCCCCGTCAGGGTGTATATCTCCCAGTGCAACGTAGAGTTCTACCCGTCAGGGTGTACATCTCCCAGTGCAATGTGTAGTGCTCCCGTGAGGGTGTAAATCTCCCAGTGCAATGTGGAGTGCTCCCGTGAGGGTGTACATCTCCTAGTGCAATGTGAAGTGCTAATGTGAGGCTGTATATCCCCCAGTGCAACATGGAGTAATCCCATGAGGGTGTACATCACCCAGTGCAATGTGGAGTGCTCCCGTGCGGTTGCACGTCTCCCAGTGCAACGTGGAGTGCTCCCGTGCGGGTGCACGTCTCTCAGTGCAACATGGAGTGCTCCCCTGAATGTGTACATCACCCACTGCAACATGGAGAACTCCAGTGAGGGTGTACATCACTCAGTGCTATGTGACGTGCTACTGTGAGGCTGGGCATCACCCAGGCAAACATGGAGTACTCCAGTGAGGCTGTACATTTCCCAGTGCAACGTGGAGCACTCCAGTGAGGGTGTATATCACCCAGTGCAACGTGGAGTACTCCAGTGAGGTTGGCCATCACCAAGGCAAACATGGAGTACTCCAGTGAGGCTGTACATCACCCACTGCAATGTGGAGTGCTCCTGTGAGGGTGTATATCACCCAGTGCAACGTGGAGTGCTCCTGTGTGGGTATGTATCACGCAGTGCAACGTGGAGTACTCCCATAAGGGAGTACAACACCCAGTGTAACATGGAGTGCTGTCGTGAAGGCGTACATCACCCAAGCAACACAAAGAACTCCAGAGAGGCTGTACATCTCCCAGTGCAACGTGGAGGTCTCCCCTGAGAGTGTACATCACCCAGTGCAACTGGGAGTGCTCTCATGAGGGTGTACATCACCCAGTTCATCGGGGAATAGTCCGGTAAGGCTGTGCATCACCAAGTGCAATGGAGAGTGCTCCCATGAGGGTGTGCACCACCCAGTGCAACATAGTGTACTCCAGTAAGGCTGTGCATCACTCAATGCAATGGGGGAGTGCTCTCATGAGGGTGTACATCACCCAGTGCATCGGGGAGTAGTCCGGTAAGGCTGTGCATCACCAAGTGCAATGGAGAGTGCTCCCATGAGGGTGTGCACCACCCAGTGCAACATAGTGTACTCCAGTAAGGCTGTGCATCACCCAATGCAATGGGGGAGTGCTCTCATGAGGGTGTACATCACCCAGTGCATCGGGGAGTAGTCCGGTAAGGCTGTGCATCACCAAGTGCAATGGAGAGTGCTCCCATGAGGGTGTGCACCACCCAGTGCAACATAGTGTACTCCAGTAAGGCTGTGCATCACCCAGAGCAACATAGTGTACTCCTGTGAGGCTGTGAATCACCCAGTGCACTGTGGAGTGAACCAGTGAGGCTGTACATCATCCAGTGCAACATGGAGTACTCCAGTGAGGCTGTACATCATCCGGTGTAACATTGAGTGCTCCTGTGAGACTGTGCATCACCCAGTGCACCGTGGAGGGAACCAGTGATGCTAAACATCACCCGGTGCAACACGGAGTGCTCTTGTGAGGCTGTGAATCACCGTCATCCAGTGAGGCTGTGCATCACCTGGTGCAGCGTGGCATGTTCTGTGAGGCGGTACATCATTCGGTCAAACATGGAGTTCTCCTCTGAGCTGAGTCGGCCCTTGCTCCATTACAGCCACAGGTGGATATAAATTTGCTGCCCTCACTATTGCTGGTGAATAAAATTAGGTAGCAGCCCCGGGCTGGCTACATCAGAGCAGTGACTTGCCGCTGAACACATCTCTGCACCTCCCCCAGCTCACCTGCATCACCCACAACAGCGGTTCTTAACCTGTGGCCCGGGGACCTATGAGGTCCGCAACGCCTACTCAGGGGGTCCGCGACTGCCTAGAAATTTAAATAATATTAACAGATTAACAGAATGTATATAAATAAATAATCAAAATGAACATTTTAAAACGGTCTGTAAAAGTGATGGAATTTGAAACTGAAGGCTAAAATTTAAGTTGGTATCCTCAGACTGATTCACAGGAGCTGCGCAAGTGCATCAAACGGAATATAATATGGCAGATGAGTGGGCCTGAAGCTACAACCTTTCAATTAAAATTAAAATGATGGTTTTTTTATATTTATTTATTATTTAAATGAAACAGCCAATTGTATGAACATTTGATGAATGCTTCTGTATGTATTTTTGTGCATTGTTTTGCTGTTCAAATTATTGTAATTGCTTAGGCTAGGGTCCCCGGATTCCAATAATGATCAAATGGGTCCAAAATCAAAAGATTATGTGGCACTGACCCACAACGTAACTCCCTCAAGCTGGTTCTAAGTTTTATGTTAAGTTGGGGAGGAGGGAATAATGTGTGTCAGCAGGGGGATAGATGGGTGGGCAAGGTAGGGGGCTGCTAGGGTGCTAAACAAAGCAACTGTGGAAAATTAAAATGATTGGGAGCACATTAAACTAAATCACTTGGAGCCAAGGATGAGGGACACTGCTGTCTGCAGGACCTTTATGGAGACTGTTGTTTTTTCCCCTCTGAAGACTGCACCCTGGGCCTAGCTCGCCCATGCTAAACGTCAGCCTGGCCCGTGAGGCTGTACATCTCCCAGCGCAGTGTCGAGTGATCCTGTGAGGCTGTAAAATGGGAGCGCTCCTGTGAGGAGGTACATCACCCAGTACAGCGTGGAGTGCTCCTGTGAGGAGGTACATCCCGCAGTACAACGTGGAGTGCTCCTGTCAGGAGGTACATCACCCTGTACAACATGGAGTGCTCCTGTGAGGAGGTACATTACCCAGTACAACGTGGAGTGCACCTGTGAGGAGGTACATCACCCAGTACAGCGTGGAGTGCTCCTGATAGGAGGTACAACACCCAGTAACGCGTGGAGTGCTCCTGTCAGGAGGTACATCACCCTGTACAACGTGGAGTGCTCCTGTGAGGAGGTACATCACCCAGTACAGCGTGGAGTGCTCCTGTCAGGAGGTACATCACCCTATACAACGTGGAGTGCTCCTGTGAAGAGGTACATCACCCAGTACAGCGTGGAGTGCTCCTGTGAGAAGGTACATCACCCAGTACAGCGTGGAGTGCTCCTGTGAGGAGGTACATCACCCTGTACAACGTGGAGTGCTCCTGTGGGAGGTACATCACCCAGTACAGCGTGGAGTGCTCCTGTCAGGAGGTACATCACCCAGTACAACGTGGAGTGCTCCTGTGAGGATGTACATCACCCAGTACAGCGTGGAGTGCTCCTGTGAGGAGGTACATCACCCTGTACAACGTGGAGTGCTCCTGTGAGGAGGTACATCACCCAGTACAGCGTGGAGTGCTCCTGTCAAGAGGTACATCACCCTGTACAACGTGGAGTGCTCCTGTGAGGAGGTACATCACCCAGTACAGCGTGGAGTGCTCCTGTCAAGAGGTACATCACCCTGTACAACGTGGAGTGCTCCTGTGAGGAGGTACATCACCCAGTACAGCGTGGAGTGCTCCAGTCAGGAGGTACATCACCCAGTACAACGTGGAGTGCTCCTGTGAGGAGGTACATCACCCTGTACAACGTGGAGTGCTCCTGTGAGGAGGTACATCACCCAGTACAGCGTGGAGTGCTCCAGTCAGGAGGTACATCACCCAGTACAGCGTGGAGTGCTCCTGTGAGGAGGTACATCACCCAGTACAACGTGGAGTGCTCCTGTCAGGAGGTACATCACCCAGTACAACGTGGAGTGCTCCTGTCAGGAGGTACATCACCCTGTACAACATGGAGTGCTCCTGTGAGGAGGTACATCACCCAGTACAACGTGGAGTGCACCTGTGAGGAGGTACATCACCCAGTACAGCGTGGAGTGCTCCTGACAGGAGGTACATCACCCAGTGCAATGTGGAGTGCTCCCGTGCGGTTGCACGTCTCCCAGTGCAACGTGGAGTGCTCCCGTGCGGGTGCACGTCTCTCAGTGCAACATGGAGTGCTCCCCTGAATGTGTACATCACCCACTGCAACATGGAGAACTCCAGTGAGGGTGTACATCACTCAGTGCTATGTGACGTGCTACTGTGAGGCTGGGCATCACCCAGGCAAACATGGAGTACTCCAGTGAGGCTGTACATTTCCCAGTGCAACGTGGAGCACTCCAGTGAGGGTGTATATCACCCAGTGCAACGTGGAGTACTCCAGTGAGGTTGGACATCACCAAGGCAAACATGGAGTACTCCAGTGAGGCTGTACATCACCCACTGCAATGTGGAGTGCTCCTGTGAGGGTGTATATCACCCAGTGCAACGTGGAGTGCTCCTGTGTGGGTATGTATCACGCAGTGCAACGTGGAGTACTGCCATAAGGGAGTACAACACCCAGTGTAACATGGAGTGCTGTCGTGAAGGCGTACATCACCCAAGCAACACAAAGAACTCCAGAGAGGCTGTACATCTCCCAGTGCAACGTGGAGGTCTCCCCTGAGAGTGTACATCACCCAGTGCAACTGGGAGTGCTCTCATGAGGGTGTACATCACCCAGTGCATCGGGGAGTAGTCCGGTAAGGCTGTGCATCACCAAGTGCAATGGAGAGTGCTCCCATGAGGGTGTGCACCACCCAGTGCAACATAGTGTACTCCAGTAAGGCTGTGCATCACCCAATGCAATGGGGGAGTGCTCTCATGAGGGTGTACATCACCCAGTGCATCGGGGAGTAGTCCGGTAAGGCTGTGCATCACCAAGTGCAATGGAGAGTGCTCCCATGAGGGTGTGCACCACCCAGTGCAACATAGTGTACTCCAGTAAGGCTGTGCATCACCCAATGCAATGGGGGAGTGCTCTCATGAGGGTGTACATCACCCAGTGCATCGGGGAGTAGTCCGGTAAGGCTGTGCATCACCAAGTGCAATGGAGAGTGCTCCCATGAGGGTGTGCACCACCCAGTGCAACATAGTGTACTCCAGTAAGGCTGTGCATCACCCAGTGCAACATAGTGTACTCCTGTGAGGCTGTGAATCACCCAGTGCACTGTGGAGTGAACCAGTGAGGCTGTACATCATCCAGTGCAACATGGAGTACTCCAGTGAGGCTGTACATCATCCGGTGTAACATTGAGTGCTCCTGTGAGACTGTGCATCACCCAGTGCACCGTGGAGGGAACCAGTGATGCTAAACATCACCCGGTGCAACACGGAGTGCTCTTGTGAGGCTGTGAATCACCGTCATCCAGTGAGGCTGTGCATCACCTGGTGCAGCGTGGCATGTTCTGTGAGGCGGTACATCATTCGGTCAAACATGGAGTTCTCCTCTGAGCTGAGTCGGCCCTTGCTCCATTACAGCCACAGGTGGATATAAATTTGCTGCCCTCACTATTGCTGGTGAATAAAATTAGGTAGCAGCCCCGGGCTGGCTACATCAGAGCAGTGACTTGCCGCTGAACACATCTCTGCACCTCCCCCAGCTCACCTGCATCACCCACAACAGCGGTTCTTAACCTGTGGCCCGGGGACCTATGAGGTCCGCAACGCCTACTCAGGGGGTCCGCGACTGCCTAGAAATTTAAATAATATTAACAGATTAACAGAATGTATATAAATAAATAATCAAAATGAACATTTTAAAACGGTCTGTAAAAGTGATGGAATTTGAAACTGAAGGCTAAAATTTAAGTTGGTATCCTCAGACTGATTCACAGGAGCTGCGCAAGTGCATCAAACGGAATATAATATGGCAGATGAGTGGGCCTGAAGCTACAACCTTTCAATTAAAATTAAAATGATGGTTTTTTTATATTTATTTATTATTTAAATGAAACAGCCAATTGTATGAACATTTGATGAATGCTTCTGTATGTATTTTTGTGCATTGTTTTGCTGTTCAAATTATTGTAATTGCTTAGGCTAGGGTCCCCGGATTCCAATAATGATCAAATGGGTCCAAAATCAAAAGATTATGTGGCACTGACCCACAACGTAACTCCCTCAAGCTGGTTCTAAGTTTTATGTTAAGTTGGGGAGGAGGGAATAATGTGTGTCAGCAGGGGGATAGATGGGTGGGCAAGGTAGGGGGCTGCTAGGGTGCTAAACAAAGCAACTGTGGAAAATTAAAATGATTGGGAGCACATTAAACTAAATCACTTGGAGCCAAGGATGAGGGACACTGCTGTCTGCAGGACCTTTATGGAGACTGTTGTTTTTTCCCCTCTGAAGACTGCACCCTGGGCCTAGCTCGCCCATGCTAAACGTCAGCCTGGCCCGTGAGGCTGTACATCTCCCAGCGCAGTGTCGAGTGATCCTGTGAGGCTGTAAAATGGGAGCGCTCCTGTGAGGAGGTACATCACCCAGTACAGCGTGGAGTGCTCCTGTGAGGAGGTACATCCCGCAGTACAACGTGGAGTGCTCCTGTCAGGAGGTACATCACCCTGTACAACATGGAGTGCTCCTGTGAGGAGGTACATTACCCAGTACAACGTGGAGTGCACCTGTGAGGAGGTACATCACCCAGTACAGCGTGGAGTGCTCCTGATAGGAGGTACAACACCCAGTAACGCGTGGAGTGCTCCTGTCAGGAGGTACATCACCCTGTACAACGTGGAGTGCTCCTGTGAGGAGGTACATCACCCAGTACAGCGTGGAGTGCTCCTGTCAGGAGGTACATCACCCTGTACAACGTGGAGTGCTCCTGTGAAGAGGTACATCACCCAGTACAGCGTGGAGTGCTCCTGTGAGAAGGTACATCACCCAGTACAGCGTGGAGTGCTCCTGTGAGGAGGTACATCACCCTGTACAACGTGGAGTGCTCCTGTGGGAGGTACATCACCCAGTACAGCGTGGAGTGCTCCTGTCAGGAGGTACATCACCCAGTACAACGTGGAGTGCTCCTGTGAGGATGTACATCACCCAGTACAGCGTGGAGTGCTCCTGTGAGGAGGTACATCACCCTGTACAACGTGGAGTGCTCCTGTGAGGAGGTACATCACCCAGTACAGCGTGGAGTGCTCCTGTCAAGAGGTACATCACCCTGTACAACGTGGAGTGCTCCTGTGAGGAGGTACATCACCCAGTACAGCGTGGAGTGCTCCAGTCAGGAGGTACATCACCCAGTACAACGTGGAGTGCTCCTGTGAGGAGGTACATCACCCTGTACAACGTGGAGTGCTCCTGTGAGGAGGTACATCACCCAGTACAGCGTGGAGTGCTCCAGTCAGGAGGTACATCACCCAGTACAGCGTGGAGTGCTCCTGTGAGGAGGTACATCACCCAGTACAACGTGGAGTGCTCCTGCCAGGAGGTACATCACCCAGTACAACGTGGAGTGCTCCTGTCAGGAGGTACATCACCCTGTACAACGTGGAGTGCTCCTGTGAGGAGGTACATCACCCAGTACAACGTGGAGTGCACCTGTGAGGAGGTACATCACCCAGTACAGCGTGGAGTGCTCCTGACAGGAGGTACATCACCCAGTACAGCGTGGAGTGCTCCTGTGAGAAGGTACATCACCCAGTACAGCGTGGAGTGCTCCTGTGAGGAGGTACATCACCCTGTACAACGTGGAGTGCTCCTGTGAGGAGGTACATCACCCTGTACAACATGGAGTGCTCCTGTGAGGAGGTACATCACCCAGTACAACGTGGAGTGCACCTGTGAGGAGGTACATCACCCAGTACAGCGTGGAGTGCTCCTGACAGGAGGTACATCACCCAGTGCAATGTGGAGTGCTCCCGTGCGGTTGCACGTCTCCCAGTGCAACGTGGAGTGCTCCCGTGCGGGTGCACGTCTCTCAGTGCAACATGGAGTGCTCCCCTGAATGTGTACATCACCCACTGCAACATGGAGAACTCCAGTGAGGGTGTACATCACTCAGTGCTTTGTGACGTGCTACTGTGAGGCTGGGCATCACCCAGGCAAACATGGAGTACTCCAGTGAGGCTGTACATTTCCCAGTGCAACGTGGAGCACTCCAGTGAGGGTGTATATCACCCAGTGCAACGTGGAGTACTCCAGTGAGGTTGGACATCACCAAGGCAAACATGGAGTACTCCAGTGAGGCTGTACATCACCCACTGCAATGTGGAGTGCTCCTGTGAGGAGGTACATCACCCAGTACAGCGTGGAGTGCTCCTGTCAGGAGGTACATCACCCAGTACAGCGTGGAGTGCTCCTGTGAGGAGGTACATCACCCTGTACAGCCTGGAGTGCTCCTGTGAGGAGGTACATCACCCTGTACAGAATGGAGTGCTCCTGTGAGGGGGTACATCACCCAGTACAACATGGAATGCTCCTGTGAGGAGGTACATCACCCAGTACAACGTGGAGTGCTCCTGTGAGGAAGTACGGGCAAAAACAACAGGTGATGGACAGAATGCAGAACATAGTCATACATTCACCCCAGTACAGAGATCTGGGCCTAAATACATCGTTTTTTTGCACTCCACACCACCCCAGGTCAGACATGGCCATATGCAAATCAGCCTTGATCCTGTGCCTCATGGGAACAGTCCAGCCTGAACTGCCAAGCCATGTCTTTCCTGGACCGGAATCAAGCATCCAAGGACCGGTTTCTGGCTATCAGCCGTCTTCAGCCTGGATAGCTTGACTCCAGTGGTGTGGAGAGCATGGGACTCACGTCTGAGTATACCCATCCCACTCGGGGCGACAAAGGCAAAAAGAACAGGTGATGGACAGAATGCAGAACATAGTCATACATTCACCCCAGTACAGAGATCTGGGCCTAAATCCATCGTCGTTTTTTTGCACTCCACACCAGCCCAGGCCAGACATGGAGTGCTCCTGTGAGGAAGTACATCACCCAGTGCAACGTGGAGTGCTTCTGTGAGGAGGTAAATCACCCAGTACAGCGTGGAGTGCTCCTGTTAGTAGGTACATAACCCAGTACAACATGCAGTGCTCCTGTCAGTAGGTACATCACCCAGTACAGCGTGGAGTGCTTCTGTGAGGAGGTACATCACCCAGTACAGCGTGGAGTGCTTCTGTGAGGAGGTACATCACCCAGTACAACGTACAGTGCTCCTATGAGGAGGTACATCGCCCAGTACAGCGTGGAATGCTCCTGTGAAGAGGTACATCACCCAGTACAGCGTGGAGTACTCCTGTGAGGAGGTACATCACCCTGTACAGCGTGGAGTGCTCCTGTGAGATGGTACATCACCCTGTACAGCGTGGAGTGCTCCTGTGAGGAGGTACATCACCCAGTACAGCGTGGAGTGCTTCTGTGAGGAGGTACATCACCCTGTACAGCCTGGAGTGCTCCTGTGAGGGGGTACATCACCCAGTACAACATGGAGTGCTCCTGTGAGGAGGTACATCACACAGTACAACGTGGAGTGCTCCTGTGAGGAGGTACATCACCCTGTACAGCATGGAGTGCTCCTGTGAGGGGGTACATCACCCAGTACAACATGGAGTGCTCCTGTGAGGAGGTACATCACCCAGTACAACGTGGAGTGCTCCTGTGAGGAAGTACGGGCAAAAACAACAGGTGATGGACAGAATGCAGAACATTGTCATACATTCACCCCAGTACAGAGATCTGGGCCTAAATCCATCGTTTTTTTGCACTCCACACCAGCCCAGGCCAGACATGGAGTGCTCCTGTAAGGAAGTACATCACCCAGTACAACGTGGAGTGCTTCTGTGAGGAGGTAAATCACCCAGTACAGCGTGGAGTGCTCCTGTTAGTAGGTACATCACCCAGTACAACATGGAGTGCTCCTGTCAGTAGGTACATCACCCAGTACAGCGTGGAGTGCTTCTGTGAGGAGGTACATCACCCAGTACAACGTACAGTGCTCCTATGAGGAGGTACATCGCCCAGTACAGCGTGGAATGCTCCTGTGAGGAGGTACATCACCCAGTACAGCGTGGAGTACTCCTGTGAGGAGGTACATCACCCTGTACAGCGTGGAGTGCTCCTGTGAGGAGGTACATCACCCTGTACAGCGTGGAGTGCTCCTGTGAGGAGGTACATCACCCAGTACAGCGTGGAGTGCTTCTGTGAGGAGGTACATCACCCAGTACAGCGTGGAGTGCTTCTGTGAGGAGGTACATCACCCAGTACAGCGTGGAGTGCTTCTGTGAGGAGGTACATCACCCAGTACAGTGTGGAGTGCTTCTGTGAGGAGGTACATCACCCTGTACAGCCTAGAGTGCTCCTGTGAGGAGGTACATCACCCAGTACACCGTGGAGTGCTTCTGTGAGGAGGTACATCACCCAGTAGAGTGCTTCTGTGAGGAGGTACATCACCCAGTACAGCGTGGAGTGCTTCTGTGAGGAGGTACATCACCCAGTAGAGTGCTTCTGTGAGGAGGTACATCACCCAGTAGAGTGCTTCTGTGAGGAGGTACAACACCCAGTAGAGTGCTTCTGTGAGGAGGTACAACACCCAGTACAGCGTGAAGTGCTTCTGTGAGGAGGTACATCACCCAGTACAGCGTGGAGTGCTTCTGTGAGGAGGTACATCACCCAGTACAGCGTGGAGTGCTTCTGTGAGGAGGAACATCACCCAGTAAAGTGCTTCTGTGAGGAGGTACATCACCCAGTAGAGTGCTTCTGTGAGGAGGTACATCACCCAGTAGAGTGCTTCTGTGAGGAGGTACATCACCCAGTACAGCGTGGAGTGCTTCTGTGAGGAGGTACATCACCCAGTACAGCGTGGAGTGCTTCTGTGAGGAGATACATCACCCAGTAGAGTGCTTCTGTGAGGAGGTACATCACCCAGTAGAGTGCTTCTGTGAGGAGGTACATCACCCAGTACAGCGTGGAATGCTTCTGTGAGGAGATACATCACCCAGTACAGCGTGAAGTGCTTCTGTGAGAAGGTTACATCACCCAGTACAGCGTGGAGTGCTTCTGTGAGGAGGTACATCACCCTGTACAGCGTGGAGTGCTCCTGTGAGGAGGTACATCACCCAGTACAGCGTGGAGTGCTTCTGTGAGGAGGTACATCACCCAGTGCAGCGTGGAGTGGTTCTGTGAGGAGGTTACATCACCCAGTACAGCGTGGAGTGGTTATGTGAGGAGGTTACATCACCCAGTACAGCGTGGTGTGCTTCTGTGAGCAGGTATATCACCCAGTACAGCGTGGAGTGCTTCTGTGAGGAGGTACATCACCCAGTACAGTGTGGAGTGCTTCTGTGAGGAGGTACATCACCCAGTCGAGTGCTTTTGTGAGGAGGTACATCACCCTGTACAGCGTGGAGTGCTCCTGTGAGGAGGTACATCACCCTGTACAGCGTGGAGTACTCCTGTGAGGAGGTACATCACCCTGTACAACGTGGAGTGCTCCTGTGAGGAGGTACATCACCCTGTACAACGTGGAGTGCTCCTGTCAGGAGGTACATCACCCTGTACAGCGTGGAGTGCTCCTGTCAGGAGCTACATCACCCAGTACAGCGTGGAGTGCTCCTGTCAGGAGGTACATCACCCAGTACAGCGTGGAGTGCTCCTGTCAGGAGGTACATCAACCAGTACAACGTGGAGTGCTTCTGTGAGGAGGTACATCACCCTGTACAGCGTGGAGTGCTCCTGTGAGGAGGTACATCACCCTGTACAGCGTGGAGTACTCCTGTGAGGAGGTACATCACCCTGTACAACGTGGAGTGCTCCTGTGAGGAGGTACATCACCCTGTACAACGTGGAGTGCTCCTGTCAGGAGGTACATCACCCTGTACAGCGTGGAGTGCTCCTGTCAGGAGCTACATCACCCAGTACAGCGTGGAGTGCTCCTGTCAGGAGGTACATCACCCAGTACAGCGTGGAGTGCTCCTGTCAGGAGGTACATCAACCAGTACAATGTGGAGTGCTTCTGTGAGGAGGTACATCACCCTGTACAGCGTGGAGTGCTCGTCAGTAGGTACATCACCCACTACAACGTGGAGTGCTTCTGTGAGGAGGTACATCACCCAGTACAGCGTGGAGTGCTCCTGTCAGTAGGTACATCACCCAGTACAGCGTGGAGTGCTCCTGTGAGGAGGTACATCACCCAGTACAAGATGGAGTGCTCCTGTCAGGAGGTACATCACCCAGTACAGCGTGGAGTGCTTCTGTGAGGAGGTACATCACCCAGAACAGCGTGTAGTGCTTCTGTGAGGAGGTACATCACACAGTACAGCGTGGAGTGCTTCTGTGAGGAGGTACATCACCCAGTACATCGTCGAGTGCTTCTGTGAGGAGGTACATCACCCAGTACAGCGTGGAGTACTTCTGTGAGGAGGTACATCACCCAGTAGAGTGCTTCTGTGAGGAGGTACATCACCCAGTACAGCGTGGAGTACTTCTGTGAGGAGGTACATCACCCAGTACAGCGTGGAGTACTTCTGTGAGGAGGTACATCACCCAGTACAGCGTGGAGTGCTTCTGTGAGGAGGTACATCACCCTGTACAGCCTGGAGTGCTCCTGTGAGGAGGTACATCACCCAGTACACCGTGGAGTGCTTCTGTGAGGAGGTACATCACCCAGTACAGCGTGGAGTGCTTCTGTGAGGAGGTACATCACCCAGTACAGCGTGGAGTGCTCCTGTGAGGAGGTACATCACCCAGTACACCGTGGAGTGCTTCTGTGAGGAGGTACATCACCCAGTAGAGTGCTTCTGTGAGGAGGTACATCACCCAGTAGAGTGCTTCTGTGAGGAGGTACATCACCCAGTACAGCGTGGAGTGCTTCTGTGAGCAGGTACATCACCCAGTACAGCGTGTAGTGGTTCTGTGAGGAGGTACATCACCCAGTACAGTGTGGAGTGCTTCTGTGAGGAGGTACATAACCCAGTCGAGTGCTTTTGTGAGGAGGTACATCACCCTGTACAGCGTGGAGTGCTCCTGTGAGGAGGTACATCACCCAGTAGAGTGCTTCTGTGAGGAGGTACATCACCCAGTACAGCGTGGAGTACTTCTGTGAGGAGGTACATCAGCCAGTACAGCGCGGAGTACTTCTGTGAGGAGGTACATCACCCAGTACAGTGTGGAGTACTTCTGTGGTACATCACCCAGTACAGCGTGGAGTGCCTCTGTGAGGAGGTACATCACCCAGTACAGCGTGGAGTGCTTCTGTGAGGAGGTACATCACCCAGTTCTGTGAGGAGGTACATCACCCAGTACAGCGTGGAGTGCTTCTGTGAGGAGGTACATCACCCAGTACAGCGTGGAGTGCTCCTGTGAGACGGTACCTCATCCAGTGCAATTTGAAATGGTACATCACCCAGTACAACGTGGAGTGCAAAAAATGAGGCACAAGCCCAGTGCTCCTTTGAGGTAGATCAATTAATGTTCCCGTGAAGCAGATCACACAATGCTCTACAGGTGCGCATACTTTGGCCCCCAAACCACATCTCCTTTAAACACCTGCTGCCCAGTTGATACACATCACACAATGCACTGTAACTCCCTCTACAATGAACCCTTCATCTCGCGGATGGAGGAAAGTATGCATAACGTATAAGTGTGTAATATCGTTCAATAGTGCATCATGGGGTTCTCATGACAAACCACGAGCCTGACGTCAGACCAATTTGTAAGAGTCATCAGAAAAAGAAGATGCGAATACAGGACCATATTACACGTTACAGATTATATACCTTTTAATTTACACGCTTATTTTAAGTAGTTAACTGAAAACGCTATTTCGTTCAAAGTTCAGCTAACAAAGGGTGCTGATTAGAAATAGAATGTGTGTTTTGTTTACTTTACACAAATACATTGCTGAAAAAACAGCCAACGGTGAGAGACCATGGATTTATGCAATTCTGTGTCTGCAGCATTTTCTTCATAACTATGGACTTATGACATTTGCCATATAGTTTCCAGAATTAATAAAAAATGCTTCTAGCAAATATTGAAAAATATATTATATAATGCTGCCACCCACGCCACAAAATTCTAGTAATAAGCAAAGTAAAGTACAGCAGAGTGGTTTAAAGGCCGTAATGATGATGTAGCCCTTAGTTCACAGCGAGCTATGAAATACTTTTCATATCTCATTGTTCCCTGTCAAACATATGTGTGTTTTTCGGAAGTACATGAAATATAGTGCCTCGTGATGTAGTGATGCCCCTGATGTGGTGACTTGATCAAGCTGCTGCGATTTAGTAACAGCCAAACCTCGACGCCCCGTTCGGCACAGGTTATGTAGAACTGTTGTTCTCTGTGTACTGATTCTTGTATTTGTTGGTCCACGTACATGGGTACCTTTAGAACTGCTGGGCTTTGTGGAAATTATTATTTGTGCTTGATTTGGTCTGCGTTTATGCTCTGTGTCCATTTTTGTAAGTCTCTGCTGACATTCACTATTCAAAAGCCACACATATTGGCATTGTCAATTATACCTGATTTTAACTTCTATAAAACAGCTCAGATCATTCATTGTCAGTGTGAAGTCAACATAATAAACAGTTTTTGTCCCACGCGCGCCATAATATTTATTCAAGCTGTGTTTTTTCTTGTAATTTCTTTTTTTTATTTCAAGAAATTTGAATTGAATATTTCAGTACAACAAATAATATCCTGAGAAAACATTACATGTGCTGGTGAGGTACATCTGAGCATGGATAGTGATATATTGTTGAATACGATAGACCAAGTATTAGCACGGATAATCCAGAAGGATAATGTTGCATACATATGTAACCGGACATTTGCTTGTTATCTCAACAAATTCAAGAGGCCTCATTAAGATGGAGGCCAAGAGGAAGAGGAAGAGTGCGAGAGAATAGGCCTATATAAGAAGAGGCTAGGAAGAACGGGAGAGAAGGAGAGGAGAACGCGGTGAAGGGGGTGTGCCACCATGGGATCAACAGTTCCGACCAGTCCAGTGTTACCCGGTTGTGTATGTCCTGATCGGTTTAGAAGGACATCAAGGGTTACGGGTGGTCAATAGAGGTGACTATTCATGGAGGTTTATGAGTGTCAAAATAGATATCAAGTGAGTTCCACATTTTCCTTCGTGGGGGTCGCCATGCTGTGGTCTGGAGCGTGATGTAGTCTGCCCCTCGGAGGTTAATCACCCAGTTCAGCCAACAGGCATAGCTTGCTTTTTTGGTATATTTCCAGTTATTTAGGACGACCTTAACAGCCGCTATAAGTAAGAGGTCTAGTAGGGCTCTGTCTGGTTCAGAGAGCTGTGTTTCTTTAACAGCGCCAAACACAAGATAAGATAGTTCCTTGGGAGGTGTAATGTTGAGAAGCTTGTGGATGAACTTGAATACTTTGTCCCAATAGGATGAGACGCAGTCGCATTGGAGGATAAGGTGGTCCAAATCACCTTCAGCATGTTTGCAGTTCCAACAGAAAGTGTCAGGGCTAATTTTGTGAGAATAGAGGCGGGCGGGCGTCCAGAAGACCCTATGCATGAGCCAGTATTTGGTTTGTGATAATATAGGGCTTATTTTGTGGCTCATACAGGATTTCCAAGTCGCGGCCCATTCCGGCTCAGTGATGTGAAAAGAGGCCAGCGAGGACCTGAATTGTGTAGTTTTTTTATTTAATCTGGAGGATTGTGGACTCAGTAATTTGTACAGCCGAGAAACTTGGTGATCCTAGTCTATTTAAGCTGGAGAAAAATGTGAAGATTGCTGGTGGTGTGTGGGACAAGCCCGCTCTTGTAATGGCAGATTTAATATGTAGGAATATATAGAAATCAGATTCATTAATCCCGAATTTCACCTGGATTCCTGAAAAGGGCAAGGAGTATGCACCATCGTAGAGTTGGTGGGGGAAGAGGATGCCATTTTTAATCCAAGAGAGGTTTACAGTGGCTTGCCTTTATATGTGATGTTAGGGTTCTTCCATATCGACTCCCATCTAGATCTTCTTATAGTTGTGTCTAACAGTTTGTCGATTTTAAATAGAGCTAGCTTGGTGTTAATAAATATGGATTTTGAGCAGGGGATTTGACTCGCCTTCATCGATAGGATCGAGATGGGATGGATGTCTCCCAGAACAGCTGATTCTATATCTAACCACACAGGCGAATAGTCTGCGGGAGGGGACAGCCAGTAGGAGCCTTGTTTAGCTAAGAAGGCTACTTGGTATCTCTTGAAGTCCGGAAGGCTGACTCCGCCTATGGTTTTATCTAGTCTAAGTTTCTGAAGGCTGATACGAGCTTTTTTCCCTTTCCAGAGAAAGTTAGTAAGGGCCTTGTCCACTTTGTGGTGGAAATCTTGCGACAGCAGCAGAGGGAGCATGGTGATCAGATAATTTACCAATGGTGTAATCATCATCTTGATGGTCTCGACCCTACCACACCAAGTGATGAAACGGGGCGACCATCCATCCAATTGTTTTTTAATTTTGTCAAGAGTAAGCTTTTCATTGTGCTGGAGGGTCTTCAATGATGGAGCTGCCGAATTCTACACCTAAGTATTTTATATAGCTATTTTGCCAGACGAGTCCCGATTCTCCCAGCACCTCTTTGTTAGTGAGTATGTTAAGAGGTTTAACCTCTGACTTATCGCGATTTAGTTTATATCCCGAGTGTGCTGAGTAGGACACAATAGAATCCATTAGTGCAGCTATAGAGATTTCTGGCTGTTCAGTAACCACCAAAATATCGTCCGCATAAGCAGCTAATTTTATTCTCTTATCACCAAACATAATCCCACTGATGTTGATGTTTTGCTGTATGTCGCGAAAGAGTGGCTCCAAAGCTAGCAGAAAGAGGGCGGGTGATAAGGGGCAACCCTGCCTGGTCCCCTGCTCTAGTTGAAATGGTTCTGAGAGTGAGCTATTTATGGCGATTCTAGCAGAAGGACAGGCATAAAGCGCCATTACCATGTTTATGTATGGATCTCCCAAGTTAAATATTTGCATACACTGACGCAGAAAGGGCAACGACACCCTATCGAACGCCTTCTCCGCATCCAGGGTAATAGCTACAGCGGGGGCGTCAGAGATTTTTGATTTCTCTAATACGTGACATAAGAGCCTTGTGTTGTCACTCGGTAGTCTGTTTTAAGAATCCTACTTGGGAGCTACTGATTAGAATTGGTAAGATGGAGTTTAGTTTACAGGCTAGTGTCTTCTCGTAAATCTTACAATCTAAGTTTATGAGGGAAATCGGCCTAATTATTTTTCGCCAACATTGGGTCCTTCCCGTCTTTTGGTATCACTATTATTGTCGCCTCGCTCATTGAAGGGGTGATTTTGTTTTTTTGTGAGAAGGACTGGAACAGCTTGAGGAGTGAGGGATTGAGTTGATGTTCGAAAGTCTTATAAAAATCAGCTGTAAAACCATCAGGCCCAGGAGCTTTATTATTCTTTAGTGACCGGACCGTGTTCGAGATTTCTTTAAGAGTGAATGGAGCCCCTAGTTTCGTCTTTTCCGCCTCGGATATGCTGGGTAGATGTATTGATTTTAAATAGTTAGAGCATGCCTCTTGGTTGAATTGTGTTTTGTTTTTATAAAGGTCCTCATAGAATGACTGGAAGGTGCGAAGGATATCCTTCTGTTTGGTAAAGGTATTGTTGGTCTGGTCTTTGATAGAGGTGATGTGAAATTGTTTCCTTTTGTGCTTAAGATAGGACGCTAGTAGTTTCCCCGCTTTGTTACCTTCACAGAGTTTCAGCGCCTTAAACTTATTAATCCATACTCCCGCCCTTTTGCTTAGGATGGCATTATATTTATATTTCAGGTTTGTCAGGCGGTCAAGAACCCTCTTGTCATTTAAATTAGTGATGTGGTAAGACTCTAGTTGCCTAATTTCTTTTTCTAGGGAGTCCAGTTCAGAGTTCAGGTTCTTGTTCATACGAGCTCTAATTCCTATTAGTATGCCTCTTATCGTGACCTTAAAGGCGTCCCAAACCATTACGTTATCCGCATCAGGGTGGGAGTTTATCTCGAAATATTCTTGAATTGCGAGTTCTATAGTTTTCCTGTTCCCAGGGACCTGCAAAATCTCTTCTTTGAGACGCCACCTCTTAGGAGGGATGAGTGTGTGTGTGACCCTGCTAGTTTCATGTGTATACAGGAGTGGTCTGACACCAAGATCGGAGCTATACCTGTTTCGTCGATAAGGTGTGTGAAGGGGTTCGAGATCAATAAATAGTCTATCCTCGAGTAGGAATTGTGTGGTGGGGAGTAGAAGGTGTAGTCACGACCATCTGGGTGTTGTAAGCGCCATGAGTCATGTAGGTGGAATTTAGAGCATAAACTCGACAGCGCTCCATGAGAGCGTGAGGGTTGGTAAGTACACTTAGATTGCCTGTCTAGTAGGGGATCAAGTGGGAGATTAAAGTCTCCGCCCACCACCAGCAGCTCGTCTTGGGGTATTTCCTCCAGTTCTTTCGAGACATATTCCCAAAATTCAGGGAGATCAGCGTTAGGCCCATAGAGGTTTGCCACGTGTATATGGTCTTCATCTCTTTGGAGATGAACGATGCTTAGCCTACCTTCCTCGTCTGTAGAATGAGAAATCAGGGCTAGATTTGACTTTTTGGCGATAAGGGTGATCACTCCTCTTTTTTTGTGAGTAGCAGGGGAACATAGTGTGTGGGATGTCCAAGATTGTTTAAGGAATTCTGCATCTTCCTGGGAAAGTCTGGTCTCCTGGAGGAGAATTATATCCCCTTTTGACTTAGCAAGATACTCTAAAATCTTTTTTCGTTTGACTTGGTGATTAAGCCCCTTAACATTTAGTTAGACTACATTCAGAGAAGCTGCTAAACTCTTATCCGCAGCCATGCTAGAGATTGAAATGGTAAGTATGTTGTGGCAGACACGTTATGTATGTTGGTCTGATCGTGTGTCTGTCCGGGCTAGTTATGCCCAACTGAATCATTGGAGTGTGTGTAGTATGAGCTACGTCAGATACCGGTACATGTCTGTTGCGAGTCATGTGCGGAGGATACCCATGGTGGCAGCAGAAAATAGAAATTAAGGAAAGTAGAAAGGAATAAGTTGAGTAGAGAATAGAGCACAGCACAATTAATACTGAAACTTCAGTGTTTACCCCCCAATGTCAAACAACCTTCCCCCTACCCCCCGACCCTGCCCCCGTTCCCCCGATCCCTCATCCCCAAACCTTTCCTGCCCCATCCCTCCCTCCCCCCCTGAAACTCGAACCTAAGAGCTGCGACGGCAGTGCTGTCCAAGCTCCCACAGGAATGAAAATATAGATAGTTGAAACAGTGAGGTCTTTACCAACTCTAGTTCTTATACTTCTTATGCATGCAAAAGAACAGTGACTTTCGTGTTAAACCCTTAGTTACAAATTAGTGTTAAGAACATCATCACTCCCCTGAGGCACTGTTTTAGGAGTTTCATTATGGCGGAGCAATGCCTTGGCTGACCATATATACCTGGTAACCATTGGTTACTATAACCTCTAACCTAGTGCATATCCAGGATGATACCCCAGTGACTAAACATCTGTCTTATGGAGGTAGAACGCGCTACATGATACATGAGACGTCTGTCTTGAGAGCTTGCTCCCTCATAAACAGTCTAAAGTAGTTAAGGTAGATTGAAGTGACCCAACTGCAAATTATTCGTCCTATGTAGAAAAATATATACAAAGATGAGATAATAATTTGTAGTCTGCTGTATGTAGTACAAAAGGACCGACACCAACCAGTAGACAGGGCAAGACTGCAACAAAGCTACAGAAACATGACCATTTATGGTTCCACGAAGACAGTCTTAGGGAGACAAGTATGTAGCTGTTACAGACTATGGTAAGGGTAGACCTTGAAGCAAAATCTCGAGTATAGATTGCTAATCAATATCTGTGAAGTCAATCTTGATTTCTTTTTTCATGCGACTCCGGTTTTCTTTTATTGGATTGGCTACCTGATAGATCCATTTCTTGTTGAGGCGAGTCATTTAAATATCTTGACAGGTCGTGTGGGCTGGAGAAAAAACGTGGGCGTCCTTGGTCTATGATCCTGAATTTTGCCGGACCTGCAAAAGAAAATTGAATGTCTCTAGCACGTAGTTTTTCACGTAGAGCCAGGAAGCCTTTACGTAATTCCACTGTTTCTCTGGAATAGTCTTGGGTAAAAATAATTCGGTGCCCTTCCCAGGTTATGTGTTAGTTTTTCCTGGCGTACTGTAGGATAGCTTCCGCGTGTTGGTATCGGAGTGGCTTACATATGAGCGGGTGAGGGCCTCTTGTTGTACTTTTTGAAAAGGTCGGAACTCTGTGGGCTCTATCCAGCTCCAATCCATGTTGGAATTTGATTACAGTGACTGTTGGAATCCAAGCCTCTAGAAATGAGACACATGAGTCCGCATTCTTTTCGGAATCTTCAGGTACCCCAAAGATACGCACGTTGCCCCTCCCATTGCGGTCCTCCAATTCAGTAGTTTGGCGTCTTAATTCACTGGTAGGAGCTTGGAGGTGTTGTATGGTTTCTGCGCTGTTTGAGGCTTTATCTTCGGCGCTGCTGATCCTTTGTTCGGCTTCGTCTAGGCGGAGATTCATGGCGTTCATGTCGTCTCGGATTGCAGTGAGCTCAAGCTGCATCGAGTCGGTGTTGCATTTTGTAGATTTTGCGATGTCATGTACGTCCGCTGATTTTTTTGGTATCGTGTCTAGGGTGCCTGAAATATCACCTTTGTTTTTAATGGGCGAGTCAGAAATAGAGGATTCCGGGCGAACCTTCTTGTTTTTGTTATCTCTTTCCGCCATTGTTGGTGGTATGTTGGAACACTGGTCAGGATAGGGCAGCTCTGAGAGGGCAGTGGATAGGTCGGCGAGGTCGCTGACGAGGAGAGTTGTACCTAGAGTTTTGCACTTGATATGGTTTGGTCAGCAAAGACTCGAATTGTATGGCTTATGGTCTGTAAGTGTCTTTTATGGCCGAGATTAGTGATTTACAGCAGATCTTCGTCAGATCTTCATCAGTTCTTTGTAATGAGAGTTGGTTCTTATTAAAAACTAAATCACTAATAGCAATGAATATGAGCAAGGTGATAGCTGAGAGGTAAGTTTAGAGCGGACACTGGTGGTCAGAGACCCATGTGTTATGACCGTGGGTTATGACCGTGTATGTGTCTCCTGCATAGCAGTACTTGCACGTGACTATTTATTGCTGGCAGTCGCCGAGTGGTCACTTGTTGATCGGCTGTTCATCCAAAGACATGTATTACTCTCTGTATGCTCTCCTATTAAGCATTTTTCAACTCGCTGGCACGCTGACGCACAAAGGGGCTGGCTTCATATGCTGGTCATTATGCATTCATTTGTGTCTTGATCGTTATAGAGCACAAACTCTACTTTTATGGGAGTTATTCTGGCTTCATTCGTAGGGCCTTGCTTCCCTCATAGGGCCTGCAGCTTCATGATACTGTCACAAATCCCGCAATTTTAGGGTCAGGCTGTGCTGATTGATCGTGGGTACCTCCTGATATCCCCGGGGGCTCGTTTTGGTTGAACCGCTACACAAGGGTTTATAGGTGGTCCGCTGCAAGGGGGCCCGCTGTGGCGATTAGGGATTTGCGATATAGCGCTGGGTTATTTCATGAGTATCTCGCGCCTAGTTGTTATGGCGCCATTTTAAAGTCAGGCAGGCAGGCAGTGATTATAAGGGAGTCTCGTATCGCTGTAGCCCCCAGAGCTCCGCGCTAGCATCGGGTAAGGTGCCGCTTCTTATAGATTTGGGTCCGCTCTCACCTCATGTCTGTTCTGGCATAGGAGAAGGGATTGGGCTGTAGGCGGACCAACCGAGTCCGGGTCCGATCTTCGTCCTTGTCCCCATCCACAAAATGGCGGTTGAGCCTCGCGTCTCCCGGTCTACATCAGGGCTGGTGGCCTAACCCGTTTCTGGACGTTGAGCTGGCAGAGCGGGATTACCCTGATGTGCGCGAGGTAAAGCGCTCACCGAATCCGTCTTTGTTGCATAGATTCTGGCTCTGCGACCCACTGTTTTCGCCGCGGTTTCAAGTCCTGTGAGACGCGAGGACAGACTAGGCGGCCATTCTTCTTGCCGTCCAAGCCAGGTCCTTCCAAGTAATTTCTGAGGATGAAGTCAGGACAGCCTCATGCTAATCCCTGAGCAGCCTTTCAGTTTAAACGCTGGGAAAACAAACGTGCACGAATTGCCATGCGGCAGACTGTGAACCCATAAATCAGATTCAATTCACCTCACACTCCTCTCTGGTCTAAAACCACTATAGATTAGCTTCTTATGTTTCTATCGAAAGCGATCATATTCAGCATCCTGGCATCATTTTCAACAAAATTGACACATCATTAAAGCAAGATGGGAGAACTGAAAAGTGCGTCCTCCCTGAGCTAGAATACATAGATCCTGTGTAAGGAACAGAAGATACACTTTGCAGTAACTGGTCCTTCCCTCACCACAACACAAAGAGGAAAGCCATCATCAGAATGGTCTTCCTAGCACCCTTCGGTCTATCTGCGAGCACCGCCTTGTCATCATTTACGAATCTGGGTACCCCTTCTTTGGTGTCACACGTGGAGCTAGTCATTATAGTACAGCACAGCTACTACATATTCGGTGCGCTGCAACAATGCAGTCTTCACAACTCAAACAAGTCCAATATCGACTGCCAAACAGAACGAAACTTATCATAAGTATCATTAAATAGGAGTTACGAGTTCAAGATAGCAACATGTGGGTCATAGGGGTGATGGCATAGCTACCCTTCCCCTCCGCTATGGCGTCCCTCAACCTAACATCAAGACCACTGCACCGAAACTGGGTAGCCGAGCAATTTGCTAATATGTCATAATAATGTTTTCCAGGAATGTGCAAATTTGATCAGGATCACAATATATGCAGTCTATCCCTTTCCACCCGCAATCCATCCAGCACCTACTAGTATTATTTGGATAGAGCACTTTAGCTCCCTGGGAGTAAGACACCAGGTAGTCAAGAGTTTGCACAAAGCTTCCTCGTGTTCGACATATTTTGATGCCTCTTCCAACCTGTGCACAATTGGTCCCATTTCCCTATCCCGATGCTCTTCCCCAACCTTCAAGCCATCAGCTCATGTGCTGTCATTTGTGAAGGGGGCTTCGCAGCGTTTTATACAGTGTAGAGAGAGGAAATCTCTCGAGGATTCATCTAAGTTACAAAGCTTTTCGAAACATGTGAAATCTCTCTAGGCTACCACCTTGTCATTACCCAAAAACGAACTGAATATGGCAAGATTTCTTGTCCAACTCAAAGTCTTTCTTACATACTTCAAAAAAATGTAATCTTCTCAAATGTTAATATATGAGTCAAAACTACAGTCCCGACTTTTATTTATTATAGATGCCCATAGGCATGGGAGGAGTTAATCAGAGGTTATGGAGTGTAGATGTGTAAAGTAAAGAAGGCAACCAGTTGTCCTTCCAACACCCAATCCCAGAACTCCATTAGCGTCTGATAACCTCACTTGTGTCCAGTCACACTAGGACCAGATCACATCACACATGCATCCTTTTGTAGGCACTCACAACTGTTGCTTACACCAACAAAATGAGGCGGGGGGAGGGGACAGTGCATTTTGTTTGTTTACTGTTTAGCCACGCTGCACAGCAGTGCTTAAAAAAAATTGGCAAAGCCAATAGGTCAAAAGCTGGGACTTAATTGCGTTACCAATGCTTGTAACGTTTATCAGAGCATGCGCTTATTCTAACTGCATTTGAGGGACGCAAAAAATTGCATGTTTTAGTGCAGGGAAGTGCTCCATCACAATGTGTTAAGTTAAAATATTGCTTTAAGTTTTTTCAAACTTCGATTGACAATGACTTTGTTGTAAATGTGCTTCCAGTTTTCGTTATTTGGGTAGTTCAGTGTTGTTTCGACATCTTGTTGCCAATAAAATAGGACAGTCAAAGAAACACGACCCAGTAACGTAAACAGTGTGTCTCAAGGAGTATAATGATGCTGTACAGCTGCACAACATAAATGATTGGGTTTAGTAACACTACGTTGGTATTTATTATATTACCAAACAACAGATTGTGAGCATCTTTTTTTAATGTATTGCGTCCATTATTCCCCTATCGTGAATACTGCTTAAGTGAGGAGTCTAAACCACGCTATCAGGGGTACGTACAACTGTTGCTGTGCATGTAACATTATGTAGCATTAGTTTTTTCTAACCCTGGGCATAGTTTGCGAAGTAGCGCTACGCGTAGCTACGCGAAGTGCACTTCGTACTACGCGAGCTACACGTAGCACTACGCGAACTGAGTAGTGGCCTGTTCGCACTGTGCAAGATGCCGTTTTCAATGATTGCACAGTGCGGACAAGCATCTGGCACTGTGCAATCACTGAAAACGGCATCTTGCACAGTGCGAGCTGTAGTTTTCTACTGCTCGAGTAGATTTTTACTCGAGCGGCAACTTTCTCAACGCGGACTGGTAGTTTCTCATTGCGAGCGGTCGCGAGCATACGGGACCACTCGTAATGAGAAACCTGACCTCACCACGTTGAGAATCTCGCTGGGAGGTTTATTTTCCACGCTCGCGATCGGCAACTTGATGTTGCTGATCGCAAACGAGGAAAAAGTCTCGCCGGGATGTCATTTTGCTTTCTCGCGGTCGCCAACTTGGCGTTGAGGACCACGAGCAAGCAAAAAATGACTGCTGCATTACTCTACGCTACGCGTGTTTGCATTGTGCTACGTGCAATTCGCGTAGTGCGAAGTTGCGGAAACTTCGCAAACTACACGAGCGTAGCACAGTGCTTGGCCCAGGGTTCGTTTTTTCCATCAAAAAGTACACTTCGCTGAACTTTTTGTAGATGTTTTAGTTTTTTTATCTCTTGGGTACAACTACCCATGTCAATCACAGTCCTGAATACCTACATGTTGTGATACTCCATTATTACTGTCACTGTCGTGGTTCCCTGATGTTCTGACATTGCTTCAGTCCCTGTTGCCCTCTAGTGGTGCTCCGTTATCACGAGCATTCAAGTTGTATCAGTCGCTAGAAGAGGTGGGGAAGGAATGTTGCTCCCCAATGATTATATATCATAGCCGTCAATTACTGCATGGACAAGCTCAGGTCTAGCGAGACCCTACTATCATTGGCGGTCTGTCTCAATTTCCACCTTCTCTTAAGATGTCATTACTAGAGCACGCCAGACAGAATGTTGACATGCCTTTTAAAAGGTTTTCTGAGATAGCTCACACCAACAAGAGGCAATTTTTAAATGCAATTTTGTTTATGTTTTGTGCTTTGGACAACTGGGGAAGGATATGTACACAGTACTCGGTAACAACGTCATTAAAAGTAATTTTAAATCTATCCTGCTAAAATTGTATTCAATAGGTTTCAGCATGATATACACCCTTTGGTGCATAGATGCTTCAATGTGTTAATGCAGGGAAAAGACAGGAGAGTAGGTTTGTCAGGATCATACTTCAGAGGCGGGAAGATTTGGAGAGGACAGTGGCAGGCTAATGCGACTGAGGAATAGTCACTGACATGCCAGGGTCACCTCTCAGAGGGTGGTAGGGCTGGTTAAAAGTTATTGTCCAGACAAATTTGCTCATGAAAAGCTGGTGAGCCTGGGGAAATATAATTAATTTGTCAAGTATTAGATATGAAAAAGCGATAGCCTCGTCCCAAGCAGTAGTATATATCTCACTCCACCCCAACATTACTGCACCAGATGATGGAAATTAAGCATAAGAAAATTGATTTGAAAAAAACCTGTACCTAAAATAGTTATTTCGCTCCAAGAAAACAAGGTCGATTAGAAACATTTTCTGCTTCGAAACTTTATTACGTTGCTGTGAGTAAGTACTGTCTTCCTCCTGTCACTTCCTCTTCCCTTCTATGTTTTCAGCCCGAGGACTGCTATGCCTTTAATTCTCTCGACTTGGCCGATCATGTGACGGAGTCACATGGCTTACAGTCCTTCAAGACGGAAGACGCCGGAGCTGAAAGGCGTTCGTCAGGACCGTCTCGGAGAGCCAAGCAGGAAGAAGAGACCCGCGTGCAGACTTTCGAAATACCACCTTGGAACAGCGGAGGACCTGAGCGTACGAGAGAGGAGGAGACACCCTACACCGGAGAGCCGTTCCAGGAAGCGAGACCGGAAGAAGAAACAGACGGGCAGCCAGACCCTAGCTGGCAACGCGGATACTCCCGCCACGGCCCCGGAGGGACGTGGCTGGACAAGGTACGGGGACGCCTTGGGTTCGTTGGACATAACAGTGCCTTCCCTAAGGGTGGGGGTGTAAAGGGAGAGACCCACTAGGCATAATAACAGGTTATAAACTATAAGCGATTGGAAGCGCTTGCGAACACTGGTGGCGGTAGTAGTGTATGTTCCCCTACACTCCCTGAGCTACCCGCGACACTCGTAGGCGTAGGAAGAAAGAAACCCTTCCTTACCATTTCCTTTTGTTCTTTCTTTGTTTTTTTGGTCCATGGTAACACTGAGACACCTACCTTCAGAGCCAACTAAAGAAGAGGAAAGCGGACTACATCTCCCATAATCCCTTAAAGGAAACAACCGGGACTTCCCTCCTGTGTCTCTTAATTTGCTGGACTGAAAACGTTTTCTTTTTGCTTTATTCCTTGGCCTTACAAAAACTTCCTTTTGAATTGAACTACTCCATTATAAGCCAAGCTTAAAGATTGTGCTAATAAAGCCTCAACTCCAGTTACCACTACTCCTTTGTCTTGGTCTGCTTCTCCGCCACCTCACAGTTGCCCAAACTCCATGTCTAGTGGCGATTTGTTTATAGGTCAAGTCCTGGTCTTTGCAGCTGTGCAATGGGACTGTATGGATTTATTTGTGTGTTTATAATGCCACGGGTTCTGTAAGATCTGTGCTGTATGTGTGCTCTGCAGCTCAGTGATGTTGGGAGTTGTGAATGATAGTGACTGAAACGTAGTGTATCTGCTTTAGGATGTGAGACAGTTTGTTTTGTGTGGAGGGAAGGGATGTGATATCTGGGTGTGATGTATTTGTTGTGTTAAATACAATTATTGGATTGTCTCTTTGTACCTATGAACAGTGGATATTCTATAATAAACCACAGCTTTTCTTGTTGGTGCTGAATATACTATATCTTACGCACTTCTGCAGATATTAATTTTCATTTTATGTACTTTTTCTTTTACATTTTATATTGTGCAATCATGCATTTTCTGCAGGAATTGTTTGCTTTTAGCATCCACCCCCTTTTGTGTATTTCCTATTAATGTTTATATAGGCCTTACCTGAAAGGCTAACTAGAAACTCTTACTCTTTCAGGATTCATCTTAATTGTCAGAATATGGCAGTGTCAAAATTATAGATGCAATTCCTTACCAACAACTAGTACTTCGTTGCTGTATTTATTTATAAAGAAAACTCAAAATTAAATTAACTTATATTTTTGTGATGTTAACATTAATAGACACATCGTTCATTAGATATATCAGTAAATCAACGCTCCTGTAATCTATACACACGCTGTGTATTTATAGGCATAAGTGCATTGTGTAGAGTATATTTATTTAGACTTGCATTCCCGTTTTTGTTTGCATCTTTCAGGTGTTGATATTTATTTTAAGGCTTTTTTCCTTCAACGATAATATGGATCACTGCACTCTATAAGTTATCCTCCTTTAGTTTCCATTCATTGATAAATACCTTTGTGTTAAATGTTGGTCATTCTGTAATCCATCCTTAAGGTATTCAATTTGAATATGTTTTTCTCTTGCAACAAAGAAATAATTGAAATAAATCAATTTCCAAAACAACATTGTATTGCTTTATCTTATATCTACAATTGAGCCTAATTTTGAATCATCATAAGACTAAAAACTAGTCACAGAGTAATTGTAAATAGTTCAATAGTAAATAAATAATAGTTGTATCTTTCCCCAGAGTACTGGCATCCACCTGTTAACAGTAGAACAATGAACAGAGCGCGTGGCTACGGCTGCAATGGAGGCAGTCATGTTCGGGTAGAGCTCTGAAGGAGGCTCCCCTGAACAGGCTGACAACTCCGGACATAGCCGCGGATGAAGACACTACTACAGCAGAACACATGTGGGGCGTTGTCTGAAGCAGCGGCATTGATCTGGGCTTGCCTGGGCCCGATTATGTACCAAATGACCGGTGAGGCTGCTAGCTGCATGGCCCCAATGCAGACGGCTTACACTGCGCGAGCCTGGGGTCTGGCTCCGCCCGCGAGGAATGGCGCAGTTGCCATGTACAGCCGCCACCCGACTCCTACTGGGGCTCCTGAACTGATACTTGCTGCTGTGTGGTGAGCAGTGGCGGTGGACCCGGCCGCGCTGCGTGCTTGCCTCTGCGGATGCGGGCTGATACTGACTGACGTTCGCCTTGCTGCGGATGAGGGACAGTGAAAGGTGGCGAAGGCCGGACTTCCAAAATGGCTGACATACTAACTGTGGAGCGAATTTGAGCAACTCCCGGCCCCCGGTGTAGTACTGCGGACACTCGCCCCCTGCCTCCTGGGCTTACACTGTCGGTGAGGCGTGGGAAGTTACTGGAGCCCTGGCGGTGTTGTTTGCAGAACTCAGAGCATTGCCTCGCCCGGCTCGGCACCCGATGACTGCAGGAGCTGCGTGGGTGTGCAGTGTACGGACCCTGCCTGGCCGATTGATGGGCTGCTCTCTTCACAACGCGACTGGGGGAGTGCTCTCCTCCCCCACCTACTGCGGGAATGCAGGTGGCCATTGCTTAGACCGGCATCGCCATTGTTGCCGCCGGGGCGGGGCTGCGGTGACTGTGCCCTCTGCTGCCGGACCATGGGCTGTGGCTGACTGCTGCTTCCCGGAGCACCCGCTCATAATTAAAGGTGAGCGGCGTATGGCGACTGGGGCTCCTGGGACGTCATCGACATACTGTGAAGACCTGTGAAGCCTGCAATCCCTCTGACAATACTCGAAACGGAGGTGGGGAGAAGCTGTGGGACGGCACTGCTTGGGCCGCTCCGGCTACCGCTGCATTTGCGGTGTGGCTTTCTGGCAGGGAGCTATATCCTTGTGCGTCTGCCCGCCACATACCATCACTCCCCATCTGCCCCAGTGGGTATTGGCATCTCATCACTGTGAGTGACGCTGGTGGCTGTGGTGAGGCGCAGGGACACGGCTGTACTCACCTTGGGTGGGACACACAGTTCCCGCCTCCCAAGGAATTGCCCTACAATACCCAGGAGCTCTTTTACCTCGCTGCGTTGAAGGCAGGAATATCAAGAGGCTACTGCCCCTCCGGGGTCATTGCTGCGCAGGGGCTGGGGCACGGTCTTGGGGACCGGTCTACTGTCGCCTGGAGCAGCAGCAAACTTCCTGCTACTATCCTCACGGCCCCCGCGCAGCTGATGTGAACGCACTACTGTATGGCCTAGTAACACCTGTTAACTCACAAGCTCTACCTGGGCGACCCCCCCTGTGAAGGAGTTAGTAGCTGCAGCCTGCTCAAAGTGCCACTCTCCCTGACCCAACTTGATTCTCGGCTGGACAGTATATTGCTACACCCATACCTATCAAGACCCTGGTAACTGTGTGCTGTGGTCACCGACGGAGGTGTGGGGAGGAATCAGGAGAACGGTCAGCGGATCCCACTACTTTAGCCGAGAACTGTTGAATTTCTGCTGATTGAGGCCTGATGGAGCTGGAGAGGGAACCGTAGCGCTGCATACATCCAGGTGACGTTGCATGGAGCTCCTTGGGTGTGAGAACAGTAGAGGTGGTCGGAATCTGCACCCGATGTCGGGCGGCACCTGAGCGCGGACCGGAAAGGGCGGAGCGCAAGCCATACCAACGCCGCCCAAGCCCAAATCGGATAAAATGGCGAAGCAGGGATCGGCGGATCAGACTGCCAGCAAGCTGGACGCGGTGCTTGCTGCAATGGAGCGCTTGGAGGAAACTATCAATCAAACTCGCACCTCCCTGGAACCCAAAATTGATATGGTTGCCATCGACCTTACACATCTGCACGCAGATCACCAGAAACTAGCGGACCGCACCACTGCTTTGGTATCTACGCTCGCTGACATCAAGCCGCAGGTGACACAGTCAGATAAACAGGTGCAAGACCTTCTAAACCGTGTGGAGTTCCTGAAAGATAGAGTGGAGGATGCAGAGGGGAGAGCGCGACGCAACCATGTCCGCATAGTGAGTGTGCATGAAAAATAGGAAGGAAAAGAACCTACCCTGCACGTGGAGACCTGGCTCAGAGATCTATTGCCAGAGGGGTCTCTCTCACCACACATTTTCATAGAGCGAGCCCACAGGGTCCCAGCGGGGGCCCCCACCATGGGACCGAATCCGCTGCCCCAACTTCTTCGGATTCTCAACTACCAGGATCGGGTTACCATTTTACAGGAGACCAGGAAGCTCCATGAAGTCCACATAGACAATCACAAAGTAATGTTCTTTTCAGACTACACCATCCAGGTACAGCGCCAGAGATCCTCGCTCATGTCGGTGAAGAGAGGTCTGAGGCAGAATGACATGAAATATTCCTTGCTGTTCCCTGCGCGGCTGCGGGTGGTAGCCAATGACAAAACACACTTCTTTAACACCCCGGAGGAGGCGGAAGACTGGCTTTATACCTTCACTAACGCAGAGCCTCGAGATAAATCTGCAACTGCACCACTGCCCAGGCTGAAAGGTCCTTCCCGCCACCGACATAGGGAGCGCAGAACTCCAAGACTGGGGGCACCGCACTGACCACCGATGGGCCCGCACTCAGCACTGATCCTCAGCAGGCAATTTGATGCCTTACAGGCCGTGGCAGAGATCAGCAGGTCACTGAGGACCGAGGAGGCATCCACCTCCAGCCAACGAGACCTGTCCAGTGACGACGAACGGATATATGGCTTGCAGAACTTACAGGACTCGACCGAACAGCCAGATGTCACCACACAGACAGCGAACCTGATAGCATAAATGCGCCAAGTTCCTGTCTCTGCCGGGACTACGGATTGAGGTATTGGGGTGTATGTGTGGAGATGAACTACTGTTGGACTGATAGACATTTGAGATGTGAGTCGATATGACCCTACACTGTTCACTCATTGCTGAGATTGCTGTTGTGTTTCAGGAGGGAGGTGGCGGGACTCCAGTGTGTATATTGTCACTATTCTGCGGGGTTCCAGGCACATGACCCACCCGATGTGTGCTCCTGAGTTAGCGTACGTAGTTTGTCATATCTATATTGTCTTTTGCCTATAAAAGGGGAGCCTCTGAGATGTTAGACAAGTTGATTGTATACTAACGTAGAGTAGTCCGCAGTGCACCCCCTGGATTGTTTTGACTGTTATCTCCAGTGTGAGGTTTGGACGATTGCTGGCTGCATTTTCGTCCTTTTGGTATTATACAGGATTATGTTTTTATTGAGACTTCATGATAAGGCATAATTTGTTCAGAGTGATTCTATGCAAGGTCAGGGGTTGTGAGTTAAAATGCCTGACAGGATGTATATCGCTAAGCTGTACTTAATGTGCATGTATGTTGGGCTGCTACAGACACATTTACTTGATGCATTGTGGGGATCATGTCTACATTTAAGATAGGTACATGGAATGTGAGGGGTATGCATTCGCCATCGCGTAGGTATCAGATCTATTCGTAACTCAAGCGGCATCATATACAAATTGCCTTGCTGCAAGAGACCCATGTGGCCAAATCAGAAATACAGCGCTTACACCGTCGCTGGCGCGGCAAGCTAGTCGCCACAGGGTACTCAGCGTTCGCGAGAGGTGCACGGATTTGGGTGAGGGTGGGTGTTCCACTCACGATCACACAGTCGCTGGTAGACGCAGAGGGGAGGTATGTTATAGTCAGGGGTGCACTGGACTGCCGACAGATGGTGCTTGCATCGATATACGCTCCTAACACATAACAGGCTGCATTCCTCGACAGAGTATCGCACATTCTTGCGCCTTGGCATGACATCCCCATACTTTTAAGGGGCGACTATAATAGCGTCCTTGACGTGTCACTAGGCCGCTCCTTCCCACCCCTTTGGGGTAGGAGCACACATCACGCTATGAAGGCACTGACTAATTGGGCTGCACATTGGCACCTGAAAGATGCCTGGAGACATAGACAGACATCCCCAGGACAGGATATATTCGTATTAATCAGGAGCCCATGACCTGCACATGTGACTTGACCGTTATATGCTCTTGGACGAGCTGCTCTCCCATGTATTGGAGGTTTATTATTTAGGCCGGACACACTCTGACCATAACCCGCATGTTTTGGAAGGGTCATGGGAGTGCCCCCGCTCGCCAATCCCGACCTGGCGGCTGCAACCAGACCTTTTACTGGACGCGCCCTTCCGGGACCTACTGGCTGCCGATATCCCCGGCATTTTGAGGAGAATGCTGGCACGGCTATGACACCTTTGGTGGAGTGGGACGCGTTCAAAGTAGTGATAAGGGGGACCTTCCTTGGTGCGCAGGCAGGTATGGGGCGACAGTGAGAGACAAATCTCAGGCGCCTTGAAAACTGACCTACTTCGAAGGGAAGAAGCGGCATTGGCGGGTAACACTGGTCCCCTCGAACGACTTAGAGATGAACACTCTAGATTACTAGACTGTCTCCGTAATTTAAACTATGCAGCACACTCAGAGCGCACCCATCACATGGGAGATAAGCCTGGCAGGTTGCTATCGTGGCTGATATGGCAAGACATGACTGTGGCACCCGTGACGGCGATACAAAATACACAGGGAGTCATAGTGCACACCCAAACAGCTATACACCTCGCTTTTGAGGAACACTACTCCACAGTATACAGATCTTACTTGACAGCCACGGAAACAGACATACAAAATGTCCTGTCTACACTAACGTTGCCGCAACTTATGGATCGTCAACAGGAGGAAGTAGGTGCTCCTTTGTTGCTGGAGGAATTAAGGGATAGTATATACTCTCTGTCGAATGGCAAGACACCGGGTCCGGATTGACTACCGGCCGAATTTTACAAGGCATACTCAGATGTATTGGTACCAGAGCTGTTACGGGTATACTCGGCAGCACTGGAATATTCAACGCTTACCCCCACACAAAATGAGGCAACCGTGGTTTCTCTTTTGAAGCCCAGCAGGAACCCAGACCTCTTGGGATCTTATCGCCCATTGGCCCTGTTAAACACGAACTATAAAATTCTTGCCTCGGCCCTAGCTAAGCGCCTTGCCCCGTTTGTACCGACTCTAGTACATTCCGACAGAATGGATTTATACCCGCCAGAAGCACCTCCCTAAATGTTCGGCGATTGTTCCGTATCCAGAAATATGCCACGGACCGCTGGCCCAGATCTGGTTGTCTGGTATTGGGCCTGGAGAAGGCTTTTGATTTGTTGGAGTGGCTATATCTCGCAGCGGTCATACGTAAATATGAGCTGGAGATGAATATCTACAGCTGGTGCAATTGCTGTACCAACGGCCCACAGTGCGAGTTCACACGGGCAAGCTCTTATCGGATGAAATCAGGGTGAGACGTGGGACCAGATAGGTGTGCCCACTGTCACGTTACTTTTTTCCCTGGCTATGGAGCAGTTAGCGGATCTTCTCCGGGAGGGAGGCGCAGAATGGGGCATCCCGTTACGTGACGGACTGCAAAGAGTGTCCCTGTATGCGGACGACCTGTTATTGTATTTACGGGATGTTCATGCTGTGCCATCGGAAATATCAGCACTGTTCTGTAGATTTGAGGCGGTATCGATCGTCAGGGTAAATTGGCCCAAATCAGGTGCTGACTCTTTTAGCAAGGAAATAGCCGCAGCTGCTATAATCGTTAATGGTGTGGAAAAGTAAATTTTGCCATGTTCTGTGTCCCTACGCGTCCTCCATCATATGTTATCTGTGCATGATTAATATGCATATGTTATTCCCCATGTTCGATTAAAGACGCAATTATAGTTGTGTCCACCTTTAGTATGTCAGTTTCCAGTTCTCGTGAATACTACAAATATCAGGCCTATGTAAAGCTACGTTGCCACGTTTCTCAGTGTGCACGGTATTCCATTGTAAAATCTCCGTTTCTAGGCCTCAAAAGGGCCTGGACACCAGATTCAGCTCCTGTCTCCTGAAGCCTCGCTGAGGAGCGATACAGCCCCCGCCTGTATCCTCGACCCTTCACTTACTTCCTGCCTCGCAGTGCCCGGTTCAGCCTGGCTCTGCCTCTGAGTCTGCCAAGAGTATGTTATGATTCGAGTTATCAGTACAGCCCTCCTTCTCTGCATTCCTAAAGCTACTGAATCGCATCAATAGTTTCCGTCATTGTCTAGCCTCTACGTCTCCATGTAAGAGAAATACTGCATTTAATGATCATTTAATATTCTTCATCACGCACTACATGTAGAATAATGCATGCTCCAGTCTTAGAGTCTGTTCGCCTTTACCCCGATAACATTTGGATTCTATCAACATGTTCTCTAAACATCAGATACTAGATACTGCTTAGGTACATGTCGCCCTGACTCTCCAGACTTCAGTCTCTGCTCCTAGCACAGAGTTCATAGCCCCCAGCTTCTCCTAGTAACACGTCATTGCCAGTTTGCGCGTACCATCAGGTTAGAGGTCCCGGCTCCTTAGGTAGCCCCCTCCATGGTTTCCACCCCATTCATGACATATTCTGTTACGTTTGCATCACATGTCTATGTATACGCCCTGTTACACCTCTTTTCACCCTTATCTTTCGCGACTGCTACGCGTCACGCCTATTGCTCTTCCCACTGCTACGCCTATTGCGATGTAATGCTATGTGTTTGCGTTATGTATATATGCTCATGTACTGTTATTAAAAAGTTATCCTTCCTAGCCTTCTTGTCCAGATCCTGGCAGCGCTGCCAGGGCTTGCCATCCTATTCCTGTGCAGGTTGTCCTGTCCCTGTCTTTATGCTGTATTAAACCTGCAAAAACTCCTACTACCTCGAATCTTGACTCTTATTTATTGAGCTATCTGTTATTCATTTATGCATTCAAAAAGAGAGGTATTATTTATTTATTTACCACATAATGGCGCCCGAATAGGGACTCGCCCTTTCCCCACGCGTCGGTGAAGCCACGCCGACCCCCTGACCCTCTGCAGTCGTGACGGAACTCTTCTGCGCACCGGCAGATATTTCTGCTTCAAGTATCCCTCAGGCCCACGGAGGAGACGGAGGAGGCGGTCCAGCATCCAGACGAGACGGTGGAGGAACGCGGCGAGTCCCGACCAGAGCCCAAGCCGAGAGTCCAAGGTTCGAGGTATCCGGAGGCCCACCCGTAACAGAAGTCCGAAGTTCGTCCGTCCGGCGTCCAAGCAGTCCCGTCCAGTCTGAGGCCTTCCGTTCTTACTGCCCGGTGAGTACCATTACTGGGGTAGTATCTAGACAGGGTCAATTTAATTGACTCTGGTCCGTGGGTTGGTGGTACACAGACCCACAAACGAAGTGTCCACTTCGGTGGATGCGGGTCCTGACGTGTCTCTGTATGAGACCGGTAAGTTTCGTACTGTTTCAGCAGTGCATCTAGTTTCTGTTCTAGTCAGTTCTGTTCTCGAAAAAAATACATGTATTCTGTTTTCCGTATTCCAGGTAGTATTCTGTTCGAACTGTTATTCTGAATGTTCTTCATGTATTTTGATGTCGTGGTATGAGTGTGAAGTAGTTATCGTGTTTATTGTGTATCGTATTGTGTCCAGATTATAGTTCAGTCATGCCGCTCTTTTCAAAACTGCGTCAGTTGAGAACTAGAAAAGGTCTGCTAGAAGCAGCAGTTCCTGTCCCGCCTAGGGACAGTCCAGGTCATTTTATGTATCAGAAGCATGGCATAAGCGCCATATTGTATCTAGATTTATGGGTCGAGTATACCAAACAGTTAGAGGAAAAGTATAGATGGCCTGTGTCAGGCACATGGGATGCCGAGTGCATCATGAGAGTAGAAGAAGCATTATGGAAAAAGAAAGCCAGACAGTCACAGAAAGATGCCATCGAGTTATGGCGCAAAGAATCTCATAAAAGAACCGAAAAAGAAATCAGAAAGTCTGAATTAAGTAGAGAATCCTTAGAACGAGCCCAAGAAAGGGAATTAATCGAGATTGGTGAACGAGTTAAAACCGAACAGTCAGACAGACAGAGGCATGCTCTTATCAAGGGTATGTATCCTCTTCTTGCCGAGGACTTGCCAAAAGCGACCCCAGAGGCATCCAGTAATTTCCCGCCACCATTAGTCCCGACCAAGCTACGTCACAAACCGACCGCAGCTGATATTTTCATTTCATCCTATTTGGACGACACAGTCCCAGAATATGCAAATCCTGTTCCTGCTCCGCCAGTCCCTGTAAATCAGGCACTTCCCGCTCCTCCAGACACCGGAGTACCTGTTACGGTACCCCCGGTCCAGCCCGCCATACAAGTCCAGCCTACATTTCCATTTCCCACTCTGCCAGGACGAAAAGCATCAGTAGACGACTCTAGTTTAGGGGCCGCAGGGGGAGGTCCTCCTCAAACCCCGCCGCCACACAAGCGTTTAACGTTAGTCGAATTACATGCTCAAGCGTCACAGCGTACGCCCAGATATCAGTCTGTAGCAGAAATAAGAAAAGCCCTTAATGAATGCGGCTATGATCCAGTCCCAGGCGAGGATAATATGGTATTATATTCATTACGCGTGAGAAAGGTGACCGAGTATCTAGTCACCCTACCAGATATGAAAGAAGATCTAGACAGAATATATCGTTTTATCCGTACAGGGAATGATCCAGATAGTATTAGTGACGTCATGTGCCAAAGAAAAGTTGAAGTCCAGCTCATGATATTAAAGTTTCTGATTAATTGTCTAATAAGGGAACAAGATTATCCGACCAAAGATCAAGCCGAAATGAAAATCCTGACAAGGTGGAGTGATAATATAGCCGAGGGTAAGCACAGAACCATCAGTAGTATAGAGAGTATGTACAAGAAAATCCGTAAAGAAATAATAAAGTTACACGAACAGCGTAAAGCAGCACAAGTAAGCGAGAAAGAAAATGACTCTGCGGAAGAGGTAGAGGACGAGAATCCCGACAGAATAGCGTATGTAGGAAAATCTAGATTTCCAGATCGCCATTTGCGCCTAGAACACAAGTCAATTTTTCATCATCCAGCACCAGAACAAGGTTCTCTAGAACAAATATTTCAAGCTACCGATCACATTCTGAAATCACGAATCGGTTATAGTGAGTTAAGTACCATGCATGAACAAGAACTAGCCCGATCAGCAGTCCGATGGATTACTGATTCTACCACTTTTCCAGACGAAATAGTGGCACAAATGTTTCTGAAATTGCCCCCAGCCAAGCAGCGACTGGCGGGTATGTATATGATTCAGCACCTCATTACATTGTATGAGGGTCAGCACTCTGATCCAGGTCCGTTACATGATATCCTGAACGAGTTACTCCAGTATAGATGGAAAGCTTTAGGTACCGATTTAATTAGTGTCATTCTAGAACAGCGTCACAAATATAGAACGTTTTTGAACCCGCATTTTGTTCATGTCTCACCCCCAGAAAGTAAACCATTTTACATAGAGAGACAGAATCCGTTACGAGAAGTCCACCCAGTTAGAGGAACGGGTGGCGAACTAGAACGAGTGTTTGTTTACACCCCGATCACAAAGATGGAACTCTTAGAGATGAAAAAATTAATCCCCTGTCATGATAAAGATCCAGCAGGGTTCCATCGAGAATTAAAAGACATGCTCCGTATGGGAGAATACACGTATCCAGATATAATTAAAATGTTAAAGGTTCTGCTGCCCGCAGGGGTGTATGAAAAGCTCAAGGAAAAAGAATGGGAGGTGGGAGAGAAAAAGATCGATTGGGCAGTTCTAGAAGCTGAAGATAAGGCACGAGTACCAGGTACCGGTCTTGGAGCGAAATGTAAAGAATTACCTGAATTATTGATTCAAGTTTTACCCAGATTGTTAACAACGAAAAAGGAAGACTGGGATGCAATCTCAGCCTGTAAACAGAAACAAGACGAAGACATTAGTGATTTTTATTCTAGATTTGAGAAATGTTTTAGCATCAACAGTGGCCTCAAGACAAGTAGTGAGTCATACCCTCACCTTTTTGTTACTAAATTAGTCGAGAATTCAAGTCAACAAATAAAAAATCGAGTTTTGAAAGTCGAAAGTACCTGGCAAGCTAATACCCCGTCCCAGATGTTACAGATGCTCCAATATCACCAGAATAGAATCAGGGAAGAGCAAGAACACGAGAGAAAGCGCATGAAAGACACGAAAATGAAAGTACTAGTTGCACAATCTGTTCCTCAAGACAGTCAGAAGAGGGGTCCGAATCAAGCCAGTCATCCTGCAGCTCCCGTTAAAGGGAACTGCAATTATTGTAAACAGCCAGGTCATTTTATAAACGAGTGTGCAGTTCTGAAACACAACATAGCTACTGGTAAGACTAAAGAAAGACCACGTCCGCCTAGACAAGAACAAGTTTCACAGATTCCTCAGCCACAGAATGCACCACAGACAGTTACAGCACCGCAGCCCATCGCTGCAACACAGCATGTTACACAGCAGATGTACCAGTATGCACAGACAGAGTATCCAGAGTATCAGCCATATTCATGAAACAGCCTAGAGAGGGAGGTAGGCTTGCCTCTCATCGAGATACCTGTAGATCAAGAAGGTCCCTATGTTCACAGTCAAGTATTAGGGAAAGACAGAAAGTTTTTGATTGATACAGGGGCAAGTAGGACCACAATTAGCCACGCCGAAGTTCCAGGGGCTCCGCTCTCAGGCTCAAGAAATGTTTCCCTTGGATTTTCAGGAAAACCCATTGTAAATGAAATATCAAAGCCAGTTACTCTAGAAGTAGGTCCATTGTCCCGTACTACTGACCTGTTACTTACTAAGTCATGTCCAGAGAATCTATTAGGTATTAAAACACTGAAAGAGTTAGGTGCAGTTATATGCTGTTCCCCAGAGGGAATACGATTGTTCCTGCGTGACTTTAAGGGTCACTATGTATTACGAGATTTTGATCCCAGATTGTCCAATGTTCCGCAGCATCTATGGGCGCAAGGTCCAACTGATGTTGGTTATATGCAAATCACACCCCATCGTGTGACTCTCAAGCCAGGTGTAGTGTTACCACGAATCAGACAGTATAGATTGCCACCGGAGGCTGTAGCAGCCTTATCCAAAATTATTGACGAGCTCATCGCTCAAGGAGTGCTTGTAGAAACTGACTCCAATGTATGCAATTCTCCGATCCTTCCAGTCATGAAACGTACTGATCCAAATGCACCCCCAGTATATCGATTAGTGATTGACCTACGAGAGCTTAATAAATGTATTATTCCCCAGTACCCAGTTGTCCCAGATATCTCTTCCCTATTGACAGCCATTGATTCAGAAGCCTCATTTTTTACAGTCATAGACCTCAAGAATGCATTTTTTAGTGTCCCCATTCATCCAGACAGCCAGTTCCTTTTCGGATTTTGTTTAAATGGAAGGAGCTATATGTTCACACGAGCTCCTCAAGGTTTCACAGAAAGTCCTAGTATTTACAGTCAAGCACTTAAGAGACAACTAGACAACATTCACATGCCAACTGACACTGCCCTGCTCCAGTATGTCGATGATCTACTGATCACAGCCCGTTCTGAATGTGCTTGCGAGCGAGCATCACTTACAGTCTTGTATTTCTTAGCCGAGATGGGACACAAGGTGTCCCCTTCGAAGCTTCAATTCTGTGTCCAGCAAGTGGTCTACTTAGGACACTTACTGTCCAAGAGGGGTAGGCAGTTGACACCTGACCGTATCCAGTTAATAGCGAGTCTTCCTCAGCCCAAGACCCAGAAGGAGGTACGTGCTTTTATCGGCCTCACTTCTTACTGCCGACAATGGATTCCTCAGTATGCATTTCTAGCCAAGCCACTGATACAGTTAACGACACAGGAGACAGCCGTATCGACTGTCCTCCCTTGGACATCTGAACATACACTCAGTTTCAATGAGTTAAAGAAAGCCCTATGTCAAGCTCCAGTTCTAGCTACACCAAACTACAGTAAGCCTTTTACACTTTTCGTCACAGAACGCGAAGGTACCGCATTATCTGTTCTCACACAAGATCAAGCAGGACAATACAAGCCTTGTGCTTATTTTTCGAGCACATTAGATCCTGTAGCCCAGGCTCTCCCTGCGTGCCTCAAGTCAGTTGCAGCCACAGCACTAGCTATCAGACAAAGTGATTCCATAGTATTAGGACACTCCCTGACCGTACAAGTTCCACACTCCGTGGAAGTTCTTTTAAACCGAACACAGACTCAGCACTTGACAATTGCACGTTTAACAGGTTATGAATTGACACTGTCCAGCCACATATAGAAATCAGACGCTGCAACGTTTTGAATCCTGCTACACTGTTACCGTCAGTTAATCCAAACCCTGCAACACACGACTGTGTGGAAGTAGTTAACATCATGACAAAGCCAAGACAAGATCTGACAGATACTCCATTACCAGATCCCGACCTGACACTTTATGTGGATGGTTCATGTATGAGAACAAGTACAGGAGAACTAGTCGCCGCGTATGCAGTGACTACTGACACTGACGTTATTAAGACACACCGTATTGACACCCTGTCTGCTCAAGCAGCAGAGCTAGTTGCTCTGACACAAGCCTGCATACACGCCAAGAACTTGAAAGTTAATATTTACACCGATTCACGTTACGCATTTGGAGTTGTACACGACTTTGGAGTGCTCTGGCAAGAGAGAGGTTTCATGACTTCTCATGGAACCAAGATTCAGCATGGTCTCCTCATTCAAGCTCTGTTAGATGCAATACATTTACCGACATCCATTGCTATCATGAAGTGCAAAGCACACACGAAAGTTACTGACATTATTTCCCAGGGTAACGATCTAGCAGATCGCACAGCCAAGCTTACAGCACAGACTCCAGACATTCCAGTTAACATGACACACACTCCAGATCCGACTACATGTATGACAGTTAAGGACCCTACTCAAGATGTCATAGATATCCAGTTACATGCTACTCCCGAAGAAATCAAGAAATGGTCCGAACAAGGAGGGGTCCAGACAGATCAAGGATGGTTAACGAAGGGTAGAGCCACTTGGTTTCTCCCCGACTCTATGGTTCAAGTCATTATTAATACCGCACATAGTCCAGCACATTTAGGAGAAAAAGCAATGTTAGACAGTATCCAGAATATTTGGTTCAACAAGCATTTACGAGCTGCAGCCAAGCAGAAAGTCCGTACCTGTATGATATGTTGTCAGTTTAATCCAGGTAAAAGTGTCCCGGTGGAACAAGGGGGATTCCAACCTCCTGACCACCCTTTTGAAGTCCTCCAGATGGATTATATTCAGATGGAGCGATGTCGAGGTTTCAAGTATGTCCTCGTAGTTGTATGCGCTTTGTCCAGGTGGACAGAAGCATATCCAGTTCCAGATTACACAGCCGCGACCACTGCCAAGCAGTTGGTTCGTGAGTTCTTCCCCCGTTATGGACTCCCTAGAGTCGTATATTCTGATAACGGCCAGCCATTCTCATCTGAACTCATGAAGCATGTGTCCCTTTTGTTAGGGTACCAGTGGAAGTTCCATTGTGTACGCCATCCTGAAGCAGCCGGTCTCGTAGAGAGACATAATCAGACCCTGAAAATCCGAATTGCAAAGGTTTGTCAAGAGAAAGGTGTGGACTGGCTCGTAGCTCTGCCAGTCGCTTTGTTTTATATGCGCATGGTCGCACATTCCAGATCAGGTCTGTCCCCGTATGAGGTCGTTTTCGGCCGCCCCCCTAACATGTGGGGTACACCTAGACCCCGAAGTATTACCGATGTTTCAAGTAATATGCTGACAGATTACCTAGCTTCCTTGATGTCTGCCCTCAACTCTTGTCGTTCACAGGTTGCCGCCGCATTTCCAGACAATACCGAGGTGGCACCGCATGAAATCGTTCCTGAATCCATGGTTCTTGTCCGGAATTTCGATCGCTCAAGTCCGCTAGAGCCTCGCTGGAAGGAGCCCCGACAGGTCCTCCTTGCCACCCGTACAGCCGTGAAGTTGGAGGGACGCAAAGGCTGGGTGCATCTTTCACATATAAAGAAGTTTTATGGACTGAAACCGGTCTCAAAGAACATTTCCCAGGATTTGAAGGATTACCAAAGTACTATTCTTAAGGACTGTCCCGCAAAGAACAATGATACTGCACCCTCCCTGTTAGAGAAAACTCCACAGCAGGAGTATAAGTTGAAACTCCGGTCTAGTAAAATAAGTCAGCCAGTTTGATTGTCTAAGTCCTCCCCTAGGTGAAACGGTTAGACTGTTTCTGACATGTATAAAATAGACCCCCATAGTGAGAGAGTTAGTCAAAACTCAATCCGATGTATCGTTTTTCTATGTTTCATATTATTTCTCAGCATTATGATTTCCTGCACCAGTTATGCATTTTATCTGTATTTTCCAGTCTCTCATGTAAATAAGTCTTCTAATGTTACAGTAGAACACACGTTTAGTGATCTGCCTCCTCATGAACTCTCTTACCGCCTCGCTATGCGAAATAATTCTTTCATCCGCATGTTACATTATTCACACCAGACCAGCAATGCCACTAATTGTTGGGTGTGTGGTCGACTCCCCCCTTTTCAGACACCGAAGGGAGTTCTGCCACTCTTTCCTTATCCTTTTTTTACATAATGGTTCGTGTGGAGCATGGTCCACGTTAACGTCATCCTCAACAGATATGTCTTTTCTTAACAGTACATGTTTTCCAGACAAGCAAGGTCTCCCCCACAGAACCGGGTTAGATCTAGAAAATGAAGTGTATAATTTAGGTAATTATTCTTCGAATTTCATGGTCCTGAATGTTCAGTCTGATACTACTCCAGACTTACCTGCAATTTCAGTACTACCAGTCAAAGGCGAATTATGTGTCCGAAATAATGGTTCTACACACGTAGGACATAGTGATTGTACTACTATTGTCAAGTATAGTGACAGTGGGAAATCTATTTTCAAAGCTTCACGTCATTCTTATTTTATTTGTGGTCAGACCGCATATGTTCGTCTGCCCCTCGCTTGGGAGGGAACCTGTTACATTGCCTTCCTACTACCACCAGTTTTTCTAGCCCCACCCGACTACCATAGGAATTCCCACCTAGTACATACTAGACACAAGAGAAACCTCCCGATTGTCGATTATACTGAAACTGCTCTAGAACAATATATAGATATCAATAAAGGTGTCTTCCCTTATTTAGGTACAGTTGTGAATAGTAAACTGATACGTAGGTTAACCAGAACCCTTGAAGCAGTAGTAATTGAGACTACTTCTGCTCTAAGTAATTTAACCGAAGAACAATCCTTTATGAGAATTGTCGTGCTCCAGAATCGTCTCGTCCTTGACGTCATATTGGCCGATAGGGGCGGGGCCTGTAGAGTCATCGGATCTAGTTGCTGCATTTTCATTCCAAATAACGCGCCGTCTGTTTATTCAGCTATAACCAGACTCCATAAAATTGCCCATCTGTTACACCAAAATCCAGGCACCTGGACATGGTCCGGTTGGTTCTGGAATATAATTTCCGCTTGGGGATGGAAAGTCTTGTCCTTTCTAGGTATTGCAGTAGCGATCATATTTAGCTGCTGCCTCTGTATACAATGTGGCCCTGCGATTTGCGGCATTTGTGCTACCTCTTGTATTCCTAGTCCCAAGCCCCATTCTAAATCCCGTTCCAAGAAAATTCGAGACGAGCAAATGATACTGTATGAAATGATAGATGGTATCATGAATATTGATGTTTCCTGAAGGAAACGTAGTGACAAGGAGGGAATGTGGAAAAGTAAATTTTGCCATGTTCTGTGTCCCTACGCGTCCTCCATCATATGTTATCTGTGCATGATTAATATGCATATGTTATTCCCCATGTTCGATTAAAGACGCAATTATAGTTGTGTCCACCTTTAGTATGTCAGTTTCCAGTTCTCGTGAATACTACGAATATCAGGCCTATGTAAAGCTACGTTGCCACGTTTCTCAGTGTGCACGTTATTCCATTGTAAAATCTCCGTTTCTAGGCCTCAAAAGGGCCTGGACACCAGATTCAGCTCCTGTCTCCTGAAGCCTCGCTGAGGAGCGATACAGCCCCCGCCTGTATCCTCGACCCTTCACTTACTTCCTGCCTCGCAGTGCCCGGTTCAGCCTGGCTCTGCCTCTGAGTCTGCCAAGAGTATGTTATGATTCGAGTTATCAGTACAGCCCTCCTTCTCTGCATTCCTAAAGCTACTGAATCGCATCAATAGTTTCCGTCATTGTCTAGCCTCTACGTCTCCATGTAAGAGAAATACTGCATTTAATGATCATTTAATATTCTTCATCACGCACTACATGTAGAATAATGCATGCTCCAGTCTTAGAGTCTGTTCGCCTTTACCCCGATAACATTTGGATTCTATCAACATGTTCTCTAAACATCAGATACTAGATACTGCTTAGGTACATGTCGCCCTGACTCTCCAGACTTCAGTCTCTGCTCCTAGCACAGAGTTCATAGCCCCCAGCTTCTCCTAGTAACACGTCATTGCCAGTTTGCGCGTACCATCAGGTTAGAGGTCCCGGCTCCTTAGGTAGCCCCCTCCATGGTTTCCACCCCATTCATGACATATTCTGTTACGTTTGCATCACATGTCTATGTATACGCCCTGTTACACCTCTTTTCACCCTTATCTTTCGCGACTGCTACGCGTCACGCCTATTGCTCTTCCCACTGCTACGCCTATTGCGATGTAATGCTATGTGTTTGCGTTATGTATATATGCTCATGTACTGTTATTAAAAAGTTATCCTTCCTAGCCTTCTTGTCCAGATCCTGGCAGCGCTGCCAGGGCTTGCCATCCTATTCCTGTGCAGGTTGTCCTGTCCCTGTCTTTATGCTGTATTAAACCTGCAAAAACTCCTACTACCTCGAATCTTGACTCTTATTTATTGAGCTATCTGTTATTCATTTATGCATTCAAAAAGAGAGGTATTATTTATTTATTTACCACAATGGAACTGCACTTAATTGGTATCAGACCACGTTCAGATACCTAGGAATATATATTTACAGGTCCCAGATAGACATACTGGAGGGTAACCTGGTTCGTGCAATCTCCTCAATCAGAGCACAGATGCAATTCTGGAAGTCCTTGCCACTCAACGTAATCGGCCGTGTCACTTTATTCAAAATGATAGTGCTACCTAGGTTATTATATTATTTTGCGAACCTCCCGGTGAATATCCCAGTAAAGTTCTTCAGGGAATTGGAGGGGATGCTCCGTGGCTTGATCTGGAATGCTGGGTGACCTAGGATAGCACTGCAGAAACTATATGCACCCCTGGAAAGTGGAGGCTTAGCAGTCCCTCATCTAGAACTATATTATTTAGCGGCGCAACTACAGTGGGTTGCAAGGTGGCTTAGCGGCAAAAACCTAGCGGACATGGCAACCGGAGATGCAGACTGGACGCAGGCCCAGATGTGTGGACTGTTTCACCCACTATGGAAAACCCCTCGCCCAACACAAATACATGTCAAACTGGCTCACAGGTGTTTTCAAGAAAAGCCTTCACTCAAGAAAAGACACACTCCCATATGCCCAGGTACTACCGCTTCTTGGGACGCCCAGAGGAGACCCCATAACGGACATGCCGTTGACACCCTGGGTTGCTGTAGGTGTGGAGACGCTTGGAGATTTGTACGCAGACGGTGCCCTACTACCTTTCGCGACACTGACGGCAGAAACCAGGTAGCCAGCGGGTCAGTTTCTTTTGCACGCATCCATTATGCGAACATTCACACAAAGGTGGGGTGACATGACCAACGAACCGCCGAGGCATCAGTTAATACGGTACTTGCATGTGATGGGGGAGGGATTGCATGTGATACATTGGCTGGTACAAGCTCTGCTCGTTCATGTATTGAAAGCGCCGCACAGACTCCGTACATCCTGGACAGAGGACAGAGGCCGGCACTGGATGGATAAAGAGTGGGAACGTGTTATAGCTAGCGCCACTCAAATACTGCGAATCTCACAATTCAAATTCATACAAACATATATATTGCATAAGGCGGATCTTTCACCAGACAAAATAGATAAACATTTTAACGTCACCACTTCCGAATGCCCGAAGTGTCGTCTCTTGGGCGCTGATCTGATTCATATGTTATGCTCCTGCCCCCTCCTTCTACCCTACTGGTCCACGGTACCGGATACACTTACTAGTTGCACGAGCATTGAGACGCCCTCCATGTGGGAGGTCTGCATCCTGGGGCTTTATAAGAGGACCAAGGCCAATAAGGCAGGCTCCAGGTTTCAGGACCTGGGTCTCATAACTGCGAAACGCCTCATAACTAAGAGGTGGAAACATAAGGATCCACCAGAGGCATCACATTGGGTGAAATCACTTGAAGTCTGGGCGCGGGCGGAGGGCACCACCATACACAGGGAAGAGACGGCAGGGTTGCGAAAATATCCCATCGCGCAGACCTGGGGTGAAATGCTAGGGAAGCTTACATGCTCTAATGCCACACAGCAGACACCTCCGATTCAACGAGCAAGACCTGACACTTGAAGAGCCACCTAACCACCGACACCGCGCTGTATTTACATGCCACCCCAACTGCTATCATTGTCTAGGCAGGAACCTCACATTCCGCCTGGGAAAAAAAAGGGGGGGAGAGAAAGCACCACGCGAAGGCAGCTCCTGTAGCGCATCGCCTCCACAACTACGCAATCATACAGATAATCAAAGTAGCAGCCCACACTATACTTACATGCCAGTCTTGTAGTGGCTCCACCTGGAAGGCACTCTAGGCACTTGAAACACACACACACGGTTAACTGATGTCTCTCTTTTTGTTTTGAATTATTATTTACTATAGTTGAATGAGGTTGTACTGCTATAAAAAAAAACACAAACATATCTTATGCACAGACTTGACGTTGGCATGTACATTGATCTATCTCTTTGTGACATGTAATATGATGCAAATCCAGAGTTAGATCTCACTGCGAAATATACTTATCTGTGCGCATTGATATTCTTACAAATTACCTTCGCTGACAGAGAGGCGCACATAGCACCTTTGTCCCGGCCCTCCACTGGAGATGACAGAATGTGCGGACTGAAGGTGCCCAAGGAGACCTAGATATGTACATGTAACCCCCACAACCCAGGTGTGGTTGTCAAGGCAGTGAAGTGAAGGAATTGTTTGACCTGTATACATAATGTTATGTCACAAGTGATTCCATTGACGTGTTGACATATACAGATCCTTGTGAATTAATGTACCAGAAAAGTTAAAATGTAATAAAAATATTTATTTTGTTAAAAACTGTAGAACAATGAACTACTGACGTCAGCCGCAGTCACTGCAGCATAATTTTGTAACTAGACTAGTGCCTCATCTTTACTTTTAAAGAAACACTAATATTTAGGCACTCCATTGAAAATCACTTCTAACTATGGTGTGCAAAATACCCAGATTTTGATTCTCGAATATAAGTAACTAATTGTGGGTAAGATATTTCAACAGCGTGCCTTTAAAAACTTTGATTCCTATCCCTTTGATTGTAGTTGTCAACCACAGGTAAATTAATCAAGCATTCTAACATCTGCATTTAGCTTTCCAGGGGTCAAACCTTTTATCATTTATTTTCAAAATCATAAAATCGTTGATCCTGAAGGAAGCCCTCTTCAATTGGTCGACTATTGGACCTTGTTCGTGCACTCTTAAGACTTACTGTGGCTAGCATACCTAAACTGCTCATACAAACCTGATGCATGGTTCGATCCATTTGAAACATTGCATATATTAAAATATTTTTAGGCAATATTATTGAGACATTGAACACGGGTCCATATCATTAGCAACTAGGCGTTCTAAATACAGTCTCTTCTGATGGATACTTCCAACCACAGATTCCTCACCTGTGGTATCTATGCAGAGGCCAGGATGGATCTGGAAACTTTCCATCAATGCTCGCGTGCGGCAGTAGAAGGCGCCATGTGGTTTCCCAATGACACTTTATCACCCCAGAAGTGACAAAGTAAAGCCATAAAAATGTGCCTCAACTGAGCACCGACATCCATTTCTTTCTTACTGCACCCTTCAACGAGGATTCAGAGCCCCGCTCCCAACTTTTCTGCACACGTTTACAAAACAGTACTGGCTTGACCGTCAGGACTTCGCAGGCATTTTGCTCGTTCGGTCTTCTAGAACATTTTGGTTTGAACCAGTTTGTAGAAGGAGGTATTGCTTTGGTATCTATTCTAAGGTAAGTAATCTGTTGTTAGAAGCCTTCAGGTGGTTGCTTCTTGGTCAATGCGTAGCAGATCTTAAGGCAGAGCGCAATCGATCTAAAACTGATCCGGTTCTTCACTGCTTTTCCTTTTTTTTTTTTAGCTCAGGTGAACTCAACAAAGAGTTGCTCATCCACCCGGTGGTCTCTGGTGCAATCAATGTAGAACAACATCGCTCTTTTTGGGCCCATAAAATGGAGTCTCTTCCTCTTGAGAGGGGTAAGGTAGAGCGAAGAAGGTTGGCAGCGTGATGCTTTGGCAGAGGTGGAAAGGTGTCATCACCTTTGGCAGAAAGGTGGCACAATTGAGGAAAAACAGTTTGTTTGAAAGTAGGTATATGCCATCCTCAATACTCTCTCGTCCCTTAAACCATCAAATCACTTCAATGACCCCCCTCCCCCCCAACTTCTTTAAAGAAATTATTGGCTCACTAGCTCCACTCTGGTCGAAGATCATCAACGCCTCACTTCTGCAAGGTGAGATCCCACACTGTTTGAAGGCGGGCCCAGTTCTCCCTATTCTCAAAAAACCCTAGGCTGAACCTGTTGATTTGAACAACTACCGTCCAATCACAAACATACCCACCCTGGCAAAACTTCTGGAGAAATGTGTTCATGATCAACTACGCAAACACATTGAGCAATTCCAGCGTCCCGACCTATTCCAATCGGGCTTCCGCACTGTCCTCCTGATTTCTCTCCCCTAGCTGTTTCCTTTGTCTACTTAAATCATTTGTAAAGCGCTCTGATACCCTTCTGGGTTATATTAGCGCTATATAAAACTTTAAATAAATAAATGGAGGGTGTACAGAGAGCACCTGTAGCGCTAACCCTTCTGCAAAAAGTAATGACCACCAAGAAGACTATTTTAATCGTCAAGAGACAGAGTGGGTAGCTCAAAGGATGAACACATCAAAAAGGTTAAGACCAAGTTAAGGTCCCATTGGCACATAATGAAGGGTGTATGTTGGGAGTCCTTTCAGGAAAGGAGTCACAATAGGCGACTGGAACAGGGATGGCTGAAATGGCAAGCCAACACAGTAGAAAGTTACCCTTTAACTGTATTAGACAAGGGTGAAGAAACCGCATCAATGTGCTTTTCAGCACACCAAGTCACAAACTTGTCACAACGGCAGGCGCATACAGTATTTGTAGATGGACATCTGGCTGCCAGTATAACTTCACAGACTTCAGAGGTAAGATCAAAAACTTACAGCTCAATTTCCACGCATGAAGGCAGAGGGGTGCTCAGGTTCGGGTGTCAAACCCTGCCCTGCTACTGCGACAGGAGATCTTCCAGAACAGGTAACCTGACCAAAGGACCTATGCTCATGCACAGGAGTTCGGGATACCAGACTCTCCGTGCCAATCCAGGAGACATAAGGATCACTTCGACCCGGTGTGTCCTGATATTTGTAGGAAGGGGATTAAATGTTATGGAAACAGTGTACGAAATGCAATAAAATGATAGAAAATGAAATGTGAATATAAAGCTAGTTTAGTAGTTCAAATGGAGTCTAACTCCATTCGGAGAATAAGTTCTACTTATAATTTCTTTGATGTTACTTGGCATAATTTTCCTTTCTTTTGTGTTTGGAGGGTGAGTAGCAGGAGCTCATCTCCTGGTTCTGTTACTTGCTGCAGTTACAGTAGTGTACATTTTGGGTGAAAGGAAGAGTGCAGCATTGAGGCCTGATCAACCTCAAAGCATTGTTTGCAAATAAATTGCCTCTTGTCAGTGATCTTCATACAACATTTGGCTTATAAATGTTATGTTAATATAACTTATTAAGCGCGTAAATACCCAGAGGAGTCTTGGTGCTATGGAAACTACAGTAAGCCCTAGAAGTATTTGCATTAGTTCAAGAAAAGCCATGTCTTCAGACTGTTTCTAAATAAGGCTAAGGAGCTTATAGACCCAATATGCATAGGAAGTGTATTCCACAACTTTGCCGTGCCGTAGCCAATGCTTTGTCACCCCCCCCCACTAGAGTTGCGAAACCTGGGAACCGTCATAAATTTAATGCCAGTAGATCTAAGCTGTCTACCTGGGCAGTACCAGGAGAAAATATTTCTTAGGAACATTGGTCCCATATTATTCAAGGCACTAAAGGCTAGACATAGAGTCTTAAACTTCACACGACTTGCTACAGGAAGCCAGTGGAGTTTACGGATTTCGGTCGAGACTGATTCATACTTGGGAATATTTACAAGGAGTCTCGCAGCTGCATTTTGTACTATTTGCAATTTTTTTAGATGTTGTTTTTGCATATTCAGGTACAAACCATTGCAGTAATCTAATTTTGATAATACTAATGCTAACTTCTATATCGACTGGAGGAATAAAAAATGCAAACTCTTCAATTCCCTAAACTCCTTTATTTAACAGCATGACCTACAGCAGCACTCGACTCTTTCCACCCATAACAAAGACTGCAACTCCGATTTCATTGTGCAAAGTCTGCTTCAATCATTAATGCTCCTTAATGGAGTTCAATTGGTCTGATCATTACCATTTACCCCTTCTACTCATTCTTCCCTATCCGACGACTGTCTCAAAAAAATCAACCTCACAAAATCTGGAAAAGATTGTTCAGGGACATTGATCTTTGAATCTCCAAAAGTTGCCACTTTCTCCCAGAAAACGACAAAATCAACACCTTTACAGCCACTAACAATGAAATAATCTCCATAACAGAGGGCATAACTACGACCGTGAATGCACAACAACTAAAAACAAAGCCATAGTTTTCTCTCTGACCAAAACTCCAGAAGGAAAGAAAGCCTTAAGACTGAAACAAAGCCATAGTTTTCTCTCTGACCAAAACTCCAGAAGGAAAGAAAGCCTTAAGACTGATTATTAACGGACAATCTCTGAATCCCCTCACCAACACAAAAAAATGCATACAACAAATCTCTAATCCAAAACTACATTTAACTTGGCGGAATTCGGGAGTAGTGAAGGGTTTTTGGGTACAGTGAGAGATGATATTAGTGACAATGAAGAGTTTTTAGCAGTCTGGAATGGGTGGAGTTCAGGCGCAGAAACTTTTTCCAAGGTTCAGAGATGGGTGGAAGTTAGGGGTGGTGAGGGTTTCTCAGGGGTCAGAAATGAGTGGAAGCTAGGGGTGGTGAGGGTATTTAGGGATGAGTAATTAGTGGTGTTAAGATGTGGTGAGTTGTTTTGAAGGTTCAAGGATGGGTGGGGTCTAGGGGTGTTGAGGGATTTTTAGGGCTCAAGGATGGGAGGAGTTTAGGGCTGTGAGGGTTTTTAAGGTATAGTGATGGTCAGATTTTAGGGTGTAGTGGAGGAATTTTAGGGTTCACGAATGGGTGGCATTTAGGAGTAGAAAGGATATTTAGGGTTTAGAAATGGGTGGAGTGTAGGGGTAGTGAGGTGATTTTAGGGTTCAGGGATGGGAGGAGCTTAGACATGGCGAGTGGCTATTAGAAGTCTAGGGTGGATGGTGTTTAGAGGTTCTGAGGGTTCAGGAATGGATGGTGTTTAGGGGTGATGAGAGTTTAGCAAATTAAAAGCATTCCAATTAACTGTAAGAACAGATGTCCGAAATAATGGCTCCTGATGTAAAGCACTGAAATACCTCCAACAAAATTTTTCTGAAGGTAAAACCTGCACCCAGTGCATTTACACATTGAAAAATAAGCATACAAAGGCCAATTTAGGAAATAACAGACATTTGATAAATTGGTTTCTATGAAATGGTTAATGCCATTTATCCTGCAAATTTCCATTAATGAGTTTAGGGAAACGGTTTCTCAGTAATGAAATCCCATAAAATCGTGTTTCTATAAAATCACATAAGCATAGGCATCATATGTTATGTTAATCGAAACTTTTTAAGCGCACGGGCACCCAAGGGTTTCATGGCGCTGACAGTGAGGGTAAATTGATAGCAGTTAACCTATCCGGAAGCTTGCTTGAATAGCCAGGTCTTCAAGGCTCTCCGAAACTCCATAAGGTTAGTACAGCTCCTGATCGTCAAGGGAAAAGTGTTCCAAACCTTTGGGGCGAGATAGGCAAATCGACACCCACCCTGACGCTTCAGTTTGAAGGAGGGTAAGGTGAGAAGGGACAGATGAGCTGAATGAAGGTTGCGGGTAGGCTCGTGCTTGACAATCAGGTTGTTGATAAACATGGGGCTTTACCCGTGCAGGGCCTTAAAAGCCAGACATCCTACTTTAAATATCACCCATTGGGCCATAGGTAACCAATGGAGGGTGGCCAGCAATGGTCGTGCTTATCTCCAATTACGGTGTTTAAAGATAAGTCTGGCCGCTTGGTTTTGAACAATTTGTAGGCGTTTAGACAAAAACATAGGGATTCCTAGGTAGATAGCGTTGGAGAAATCTAATCGGGACAAGACCAGGGCGAGCACCACTTGTATGATCGCGGAGTGGGTAAGCAAATGAGCAATTTTTCTTATTTTGCGCAGTTGATGGAAGCTGGAAGAGATCACAGCTCCCACCTGACCTTTAAAAGAAAGATCTGAGTTGATGGTAATCCCGAGGCTTTTTACCGAGAGAGAGGGAGAGGGAGGTGACCCCATTGTTGACGGCCAGAAGTGGGGACCCCAACTGGCCGCACTTTTGCCCGGTAGTACCAACTCTGTCTTCCCTGGGTTGAGTTTTAGATGACTCAACTCCATCCCCTGCTGTATGTGCAACATGGTGGCCTGGAATTCCGTGACAGAGTCCGTGGAGTCCAGTAAGAATATTAGCTGCAGGTCGTCGGCATAGTTGAAAATAGTGGCCTTCCTGTTTTTTAGAGAGTGTAGGAGGGGTTTGAGATATAAATTAAACAGGAGAGGGGACAATGACGAACCTTGCGGGACTCCGCAGGTAGTGACCAATTTGGGCGCAGTGAAGTTCCCGAGCCTAACTGCCTGAGTGCGGTTACTCAGGAAAGAGTTCACCCAGCTGAGAGCAGAGCCCCGCAGACCAGCCTGTTCGACACGGTGCAATAGGATGGTATGATCCACTGTGTCGAACGCCGCCGACAAGTCCAGGAGCACTAAGGCCTGATGGATACCCCTATCGGCGTTAGATCTCAGTGTCCAGGACTGCGAGAATCATGGTTTCAGTTGAGTGCGCCGGACGAAAACCGGCTTGATTAGGTTCCAGATAATCTGATGTTTCGATGAAATTGGAAATACAACTGGCCACGTGAGCTTCCAAGATCTTTGCTCCAGATGGGAGGAGGGATATAGGCCGATAATTAGAAAGATTGGCAGGTTCGGCCCCAGGTTTGTTAATGAGCGGAACCAGCGTAGCATTTTTAAAGGTAGTGGGGACCCTTCCTTGTGCTAGTGACTCATTCAGGAGGGGAAGTATGCCAAGTGGAAGTGCCGAAAAGATGTCCTTCAGGACGTGAGGTGGGCAACAATCATTTGGTGAGCCAGATTTCACCCGGGTCATCAGTTCCACTAGCCTGGGATGATCAATCTGGGGAATAACATCCAGTTCAGAGGGATTCCTGAGGGTATCCTCTATGGAGGCCATACTAGGCCTTTCCGGTATGCTTTCTTTTATGGTAGATATTTTGTCCATAAAGAAGTCGTTAAGCGAGTTGCAGGGCTCTTGCGTTGAAATTTGGGGAGGGGATGTTCTTACATCATTGCACAGATCGTTCACCACCTTAAAGATTTCTTTTGATTTATTGTGCGCATTTAAGATTTTCTCAGAGAAAAATACTGCCTTAGTAGTTAATATAGAGTTCTTGTAGTTCCTACGGGCAGTCGTATATAACAGAGTACCCATGTCTCCATTTCCTCTCGTATTGACGCAGTTCCAGTTTTTGTTTCTTTAGGTCTGCCGAGAACCATCTATGAGCATCTATACGACAGGCAAGGGAGAATTTAGAGAGCGGTACATGCTCATTACAGGCTGCCAAGAGCCAATCTGAGAGATTTTTTTCCATGAGGTTAAGGTCATGACTAGGAGCTGGGATTGAGTTGGTCAGGGAATTCATGAAATTTTGATTATATAATGATCTCCATTTCCTAGTTACCCCTCCCACTGGGATGAAGGCTTTTGAGTGGCCATGCAAAGTGCAAGAGAACTGGATTAAATAGTGGTCTGACCAGATGCATGGGGTTGCCGTCGGGATAGACAAAGGTACATTGTAGGACCAAATTTGGTCCAGAATGTGTCCTTTTTCGTGGGTGGGGGTCCGAACATGTTGAGAGAAATTCAGATGAGAGAGGAGCTCAGAAAGTTCAATGGCCTGGGGCCCTCCCGCTAAATCATCGAACCAAAAATGTAAGTCCCCGACCAGCAATACCTTGCCGAAATTAACAACTAGGCCCGCCAGTTGATCGCTTAGTGAGACCGGGAAGGTGGGCATTACATTAGGGGGGGCGATAAATAAGAGCCAGCACCATGGTTCCATTGTCTGTGTCAATTTTGATTACAAGATTTTCTGTGTCCGGCAAAACCAGAGAAGATAGAGTCGTGAACTTATGGTCCTTATGGATGATGGCTGCGACACCACCCCCTAGCTTCCCCGAAGGCCTGTTCACTGATAGTATGTAATAGTCAGACGGGAGGGCTGCAAGGACGTCCGGCAGGGAATCTTGGGTAAGCCAAGTTTCGGTAATGAGTAAAATGTCAGGTCTATCTGTATTAAGGAGTAGAAAAATGTCCAGTTGATGTTTTACCATGGACCGTGTATTCAAGTACAGACAGCGGAGAATGAAGTCCTTGGGCATCGGGATTTTCCTAATGGGGGAAGGACGAGAGACAGTTGTGTCAGGGGAGGCATGGCCAGCCAGGGGGAGGCAGATGTTATTAGCCACTAAACAGGTTTGTGTAGCTAAATCCAGACTAGGGAGGCTGGAGTGTTGTAATGAGCGAAGCTCCGTAGAGGAGTAGCTGAGGTTTTTACCATACTGCCTAGTCCCTAGGCCCGTGCCGGCGCGGACGGGCGCAGACGGGCTTGCCTTTGGCACGCCGCCGGCGCTCGCTGCGCACGTCCGCTGCGCTCCCGTATCATGGCCCTCCTAAATACTCCAACGAACCGTCTCCTGACAGCTAGACCGCAGACCAAGATGGCGGCTAGCCGACAATCAGGAAGTGAGTATTTCCCCAAAGTGTTCGGGGCGCCCTCCACAACAATCAGCCCGAGTGGCTGCGGTGGATCGGGGCGTGTCAATCAACAGAGAGCAAGTGGGTGAGTGCACCAAGTAGCAGTCAAACAGTTAAAAGATTTTTAATCAATTTAAAACATAGCGCCGATATGCGGGCACACCTCACTGGTAATATAAGCATAAAGTAGGAATAACAAACACAGGCATAAGCATAACATCACATAGCATCATTAATGCAAATTGGTCTTACTTTGCAGAGGCCTGGTGAAATATTATCAATGCATTCCTAAGCCAGTGTACTATTCCAGACTATCTGAAGCACATACATATCAACTCTCTTCTAAAACACCTAATATTGGCCCCGGGCTGCCATCAAACTAACACCCGATCTTACATCTTTTCTGGCTTGGCAAGACCTTGCTAAAAAGCATCTTGACACAGCTAACAGACCAGGTCAGTGCTGGAAATCATCACAATGTTCATCAATCTGAAGTCATAGTGGGTCATGTCAAAGAGACTTTCTCCTTAAAATTCCCGATTACTTTAATCACATATTAAATGGTGATGACTGCTGCTTCCTGTTTCTGTTAGACTTCACTAACCTCAAGAGAATGCTTTCCCTTCTGGAACATCACGCTGGAATTAAGGGCAGGATTCTAAACTGGTTTGACTAATTTGCTTCCAACCACTGTCAAATTCGAAACAATTAAGGCAATATCATGGCACCCCTCTATGAAACTGTATAGGAACAGATGTCTCTATCCATTAATATGCAGTTGACACCCTAATGTGTGTGGCAGATCTTCATTGATACAGATACATGCTCCATACAAACCACGTCTAAATGCATGGCAACACGAGGGGCACAATCTCTTCAGAGTGTGTATGTGTAAGACTTATGGCCTTGAAAATAAATATTTTGACTTGTGATTGTAGCTAACAGAGTGTAAGTGACATAATATTTTAATAGCAGGTTGACAGTCTCGCAATAACAAACACAGCAGAGGAATCTTCCATTCTCCTCTCTGGGTAACTGTTTAGGCATAGATGCATCAAGGTAAAATCCGCTCGCAAAGGGGCAGATTCTCAGAATCACACAGCAATCCTCGTCAAGTTACTTAACCTTGCTAAAGTTCACAAAAACTATCTAGTAAAACTTATCAAAACCGTCAGGTGGTATGAGGCGCCTTGAAACAAAAGCAACTTTCTTCTGGGGTCCCATAGGGCAAAAGCTCTAACACACAGCACCAGTCATTTTCAGGAGCTTCCACTCTGTTATGGAACTCTCTTCCTGCGGACCTCAGGACCAAACTCACTCAGCACTCCTTCTGCAAAACGTCTACAGATCTAAGATTCGACCAGGTTGCCCCGCCTTGATCACATGACATGTCAGGAAAAACCACGCCCTTAACCTGATGCGTGCGGGCGGAATTCCGCTCGTATGCTGAGAATTTGTAAAGTGCATGTTACATGACGAGCTGGGCTCGTCATGAGCGTGCGAGGAGGCTACCTCATGACGAGCCCAGCTCGTCATCAGCGTCGAAGGGGTTAAATCTCATGTGGCAGAGCCAGAAACTTAAAAGATCGATTGGTTCATAGCCATTTTAAAGTCAAACAACAAAAAGAGACCTGGCTCAATACGAAGGGATTTATTAAGTGCCACAACTGTAAAGTGTGCCAAATTGCGAAACAAGTTACAGAAGTCACAGTGGCAAAAAACAAAGTCTAATTAAAGAGCGGTGTGTGGCACGTTACTCTGTTGTTGCAAGTTACTCTGTATAAACTTGGATTAATCTATCTTGTTTTTTGGGTGCTGGTGGGTGTCTCCCTCTGACCCTCGGGAGTTAGTCTGAATAACTGAAATTTGCACTGTTAAATTAATAGCAGTGTCCCAAGCCCGCACTGCTTTGAGACGATGTCTCCAAAAGTAATGATGATAATGTGTTATTTAGTGAATAAATACGATAGACTGTGTGGTTCTTCCAGATTCATCTGTCCTGTAGTTTTATTCATCATCATTATTACATCACAATGGTTCCATCCAATATGAAATATGTCACTGTTCATCTTCAAATTACATTTCACATCAGTACATTAAGATCCATGCGTACTAGTGAATTGCGAATCCAAATGCATTTCGGGACTAAGCCCTTCTTCAGGGGAATTATATTTAGTCTGAAAAAACGAAGAAAACACAATATTTTAGTCCAAGAATGTCTACTGCCCCACGAAGTGACGCAAAAAATCAGGGGTGACAAACATGAGAACAATGTCAGAAAAAAAGTATTATGGTGATTGTAGTGGGTAAACTACGGGCTGACTCTGTGACCACATGGGTATAAACATCAGTGTAATTGTTAGGCATTTCCTAAACGGGTTGCTCTCAAATTGGTGGTGTTACCATGCTCATAAAAGAGAATGGATGACTTTGTGTTCACGTAGAAACAAACATTCCGCTGTGAGAGTGAAACTTTAAAAAACCAAGCGAGAAGAAACGTTTGGCCGTGATAAGGACAGGGTGCTCACAGGTTAATTACCGTAATCTTTAAAAGCGTTTGTGTGAATGTGTGCTCACGAAACAGAGCTAAAAGTCAGTGCAACGAAACTTTAAACGAAAAGGCGTACAACACTTAACGATTTTGTAAACATGGGGAGAGTACTCCATGAGTTCTCAAAAGATCTTTTCTTACCGCGTTCAAAATGGCTCTTAAATCCTGTAAGCAGTGGCAGGTCGTGTGAATGTTCACGCCAGTTCAAAGTTACATCAGGCATTCGCGCGGAATACAAATAGGTCTCCCAAAGGAAACTGACAGCTGACAATGTGTGTCGGCCATCTTGTAGTGGATGTTAGTGGTGGCTCATGCCTAGTCTAAACAATTAACATACAACGAGGTAAGGAAAGAAAAAAGTGTGAATTTCTGTAAAAAAAACGGAACGGTCGGTAAACATTGATGGCAATTAAGCGCACATAAATAATTTCTTTGGCTTAGTGACCGGGGTGTGATTCCCGTTGGAGATAAAAATGAAAAAGAAACACGAATGTGAAAGTGTTGGCCATCTTTCGGTGGGGTTCATGTGAAAAGAACTTATTATGCATTAGATTCTTCATGGGAAAAGAATAAATATCAGCTATATTATCATGTGCCTTCAGCTGGAAATAAAAACAACACTGTAGAAGTGTCGGCCATCTTTCAGTGAGGTTCATGCGGTCAAACAAAATATGTGTTTAATTCCTTAGGGGAATCAATTTCAACTATGTTATAATTGGTGAAAAATTAAAAATACCACGCTGGCGGTGTGCAAAGAATGAATCATATTCTGTGTTTATGACTAAACAATAAAGTCATTTAAACTTATATAATCATTGGTACATAGTTACAGGAAACAACTGTATTCCAAACGTTCATTGAGACCCTTTGGGTGACAAGAGTCCAATCTTTTAATCCAGTACAGTTCGCGCTATAAGTTTTTTTTCTTATTATCTATATCCTCTTTCAAAGGAACTACCTCCAATATCTAGAATCTTAACTGACTTACATTATGTTTTTGGGTGGTAAAGTGTGCAGCTACTGGTGCTTTCATTACTTGATTTCTCATTGTGCTCTTATGTTCTGTCAATTAGATTTTTAGTTTTCGTTCAGTTTTTCCTACTTAAGGAAGCCCGCACAACATTTTTCGTGTCGCAGGTAGCTTTCATAAACAATCTGATGCTTTTGCCCGTTGTGGGATGGCTTAAACTGGTACCCTGGATAATATTGTTGCAGTGACCACAGTCAAGGCATGATCTGGTTCCTTTGTAAGTATGCCTTTTTGTTGAGGCATATCTCAACAAAAAGGCATCACATACAAAGGAACCAGACAATGCCTTAACTGTGGTCACTGCAACAATATTCACATAATCAGGATTACTTGTGGAGACACCGTCTCAAAGGAGTGCCGGCTGGGGACACGGTTATTAATTTAACAGTGCAAATTTCAGTAAAACAACAAAGTCTGGCAGATCAGAGACCTAATCATGTGTAAAAGTCAATAAACAGTGTATGTAATCGAGTGCCCTTGCATGTTGAAATACGTGGGTAGCACAATTTGTGACTTAAAAAAGCGTATACTGGAGCATGTACGTGCCACAAAAAACAAAGACAGGAACAACGCAGTGGCCAAACACGTGGAGTAAAATCACAATGCTAATTGAAAATACTTCAAATTTTATGGGATCGAAACTGTTCCAGTGAATGCTCGAGGAGGCAACCGGGAGAAAAGTTTGCAACAAAAGGAGTCCCGCCACATCTCAAATCTTAGACCCCTGACACATTTTGGCTTGAACCAGTCGGAAGAACTATACATACATCTGTGAAAATGAACAGCTTCCCTCAGTTTGAAACAAGCACAAATGTATGAACATACAACGTTATACAATAAAACTGGAAGGGTCATCGCACAGGCAATGACATCCCAAGTATTGAATACCCACTGGATGGTTAAATACAAAAGAGAAAAAAAGTGGGCAAAAGATTGGCAAAAGGAATAATGTATAAAATAAAATAAAAAATACAATAAAATGGCTTTGAATATGTGATTTTCAACAAAGCATACCCACCAGAGGGAGGGAAGCCAGGTACCAGAGGGAGGGAAGCCACGTATAGATTTGAAAGAAATTATATCCTTGTCCACTAGTATATGACTGGGATAGTGAGTATATACGGACAGGAAAAAACATATTAAATGAAAAATGAAATATGATTGCCGTTTGTTTCATACTGATCATTGGAAATGTTTATTTTAATTTTATTTCATTTGTAATCACTATAAACGATATTTGTATTGCATGTATGTATATAATGAATGGCAAAAACAGGGGACTACATCTCCCAAGAATCAATGAGAAGCCCCTGGCCACTCACAGGAAATTAAGTAACAGATTTCCTGGCGATAGGTTTAAAAATATGGGAAATCACGTGAATAATCAACTATGCTCAAGGTATCAGGATATACCGAAACGGGTTGGTTGATCTGTGTTGGCTATTAAAATAATGATTGAAGAAGAAATTAATGAGTTGGATCATCGCTGCTGGAGTGCGACCTTTACTTCTAAATGGAGGTTTTGTTTGAATAGTTGACGGTTTGCTTCAACCGTGACGGTTACATACCTTTGAGAGCGCCGTAAACCAGGGGAAAAGTGAACCTTCTTTGGATATAAGTATAGATATATATAGATATATATATCCGGGAGCAGTCCATCCTTGTGACGTACATAGACAAGTTAAAAAGAGGACGCAGTGCCAGGGTGGTGAGTTGACGGGGGTGTTGCCTCCCCCCTCCTTCCCCTCCACACAGTCTCTTCCCATGGGGGCTGTGTGTTGCCTCCCCCCTCCTTCCCCTCCACACAGTCTCTTCCCATGGGGGCTGCCCTGCGGCTCGGCCGGAGAGGAGCCAGCAGCAGACAATGCGCACTGGGGTTTCCCTTTTACACTCCGTCCCCCCCCCCCCCCGAGACGCAGGCGCAGTGAACTTTGATGCAGAAGTGCCAACAGTCCACAGCAGCGGCTGCGGCTTGCAGGCCTGAGGCCCTGGGCAGCCGTCCTGAACATTTGCAGTGCTCCACCCACGGTGGTGAAAGACTCTAGTTACGGGGGCTGGGCTTGGCTGCTGGGCCAGTGCCTGTCGCTTGGGCCTGCTGGGAGTTGGGGAGGACTGTGGCATGCCTGCACCTGTAGGGTGTTTATTGCCTGGCTGTGGGGTGTCCTTCCCATCTGGTGCTGCTGATTTATTGAGTGTGCGCTGTGGAAGGGGGCAGAACCCAGGGGAGAATGGGTAGAGCCCCCTGCCTCAGGGCCACTTGGTGCCATCAGAGAAAAGGGCACTGCACCACGGACCTGGGCGGGTGCCCTGCTTTCCAGATCTTGGATGACAGAACGCCCCAGGTACCCTCAGATTGCCGTTTAGCTACGAGCTTTCACCACCCAGAGGTACTGTGCCATCTGGTTGTTTGCCGCACGTGTGCCCTAGGTACTGTTGTTTACAAATATGGGCAAGATTAGACCTAAACAAGGGGCCTCGCAATCGGTGATGTCTCACTTCCTATGTCTGGGCAAAGAGATGAGGAGGAGATGGACGATATCTCAATACACTAATTTAAAGAAGGTCCTGTCCACTATGGTGGATACGAAGGCTATGTTCCAGCAAGATACTGGGGCTGTCTCTGTGGGTGGGGCTGCTACAGACTGAGCACCATAAACTGGTAGACTGGGTCAAAACTGTGACAAAGTCTTTGGGGACCTACTACTTGAAAAGCTACCAACAAACCACAGAGTAGAGGATCTCGCGGCTTGAGTGCTCGCCTTAGAGAACAGAGCAGAGGAGAGGATGCAAAGGGCCAGAATCGCCGGAACAACATCTGTGTGATTGGCCTCCCTTAGGGGGATTGAAGGGACGGACATGGTTGCCTTTGTGGAAGACTGGCTGTCTTCAACATTAGCACCGGAACTCCTTACAACATTCTTTGCCCTGGAAAGAGCTCGCCGGGTGCCGACGAGACCTCTGGCGCCAGGGAGACCACGCAGACCAGTAATAGTGAAACTGTTGCATTATAGGGACCGGGAAATTATTTTACAGAGGGCCAGCACAAATGGCCCGTTTGAAATCGAAAATAGCAGGAAGCTAGTGTTCCTGGATTTTACGGCTACGGTGCAACAACAACATGCGTCCTTTGCAGAAGCCAAGGTGGCTCTTCGTGCAGAGAGCATACAATACTATGACGCTTCACTTCCTTCCAGGCTTCGCATAATATTCAATGGCAATACCCACTTCTGTGACACCGCTGCAGCGGTATGGGCAAAGATAGAATCCTGCAGGGTGGGGTTACCACCCAAGATGTCCTGAGGAAAATCCAAGTCCACTAGACGTAGATCCAAGAGGCGGCTTGAGCGACCCGCCGGGGGTTCCTCCTTGTGTGGGCCTTCTTCCTCACAGACAGAACAGGAACGTAAGGCGGAACTACAGGTTGTAGCAGAAATAGTATCTTCACAGAAAACCGAGTTGAGCATGGACACCTCCTCTGATCCTCGTTCAGTGGCTTCTGACCTCGGAAGCTCAGCTCTAGGAGGCAAGGACCTCCCGGTCATTACACCACAATCCGTTGATGATGTAATTTAATACCTACTTTGACTGGTCCCATACCCCATGATGTAAGATGCTGGCTCCTGACTTGCACTTGTTCAACGGGCCTGTACTGTGTGATCTGCTTCAGGATGACCTGTCCTCGGCTGGAAATGGTCTGGAAAGTGTGTGTGGTGGGTGCCCTGGTACTGGATCCCTGGGGATGCCCTTCAGTTAGCAACTTTTTGAACTCCTACTAAAGATGTGCCAGCCCATGTTTGGGCCTTAAGTGTAACATTGCCTGCCCCCCACCACCCCTTCCTCGATTGCCCCTTCTAAGAATGGAAGGTGGCTCTCACTTAATGATGTTTCTTCCTGTACAGGTTTGGACGGCCAACTATTGGTGGACTGCCATTAGGTGTGGGAGTTCGTAGTTGGGATTTTGTTCAAGCGCCTGAGGGGATGTAAATGGCTGTCTGCTGGGAGGAATGAGGAGGCTCAGGTGATGGTAAGGGGGGGGGAGAGAACGCTATAGCTCTTTGTCATGGGAGACCTTCAATGTAAAATAAAACTGCTGTCTTGGAATGTGCGAGAAATGAATTCTGCATCCAAACGGCAAAGCATTCATCGCTACTTGTACCGTTGTGGAGCCCAAATAGTTATAACTGCAGGAGACACACCTCACTGCACAGGAACCTCTTTGTCTATGCCGTAGGTGGCAGGGACATCTTTAATCAACCTCCTATTGTGCCTACTCTGGAGGGGTGTTGTTGTGGATCAGGGCGGGGACCCTCTTTGAGACTCTCCATTCTATTATTGACCCAAAAGGTTGTTATGATTTCGTTAAGGGCAGACTCCTTGAGAAGGAAGTTACTCTGGGTAGTATATAAGCTCCTAATCAGGATCAGCTCCCCTTCCTTCTGGCACGGTCTGTACATTGTCTTAGGGGGAGATTTTAATTGTGTGGCAGATGCCCATTTGGATAGGTTCTCCCCCCCCCCCTGCGTGGGGCAGTAGCATATAGAACTTCAAGGGGATTTTATGACTGGATAGACAATTTGGGCCTTATGGACATCTGGCGAATCCACAATGACCGAGTACGTGATTATTCTTTTACACATGACTCTATAGCTTACATTCTCGCCTAGACATGTTTGCTCAACCCGCCTTTGCACAAGTATAATCCACACAGAGTACTTTGGATGCACACTGTGACTATAGCCCCTTACTGATAATCCTTTGTCCCATTGCTGAGCTTCCCACCTCCACCCGTTCTTTCTCGAGGATGTCTGTTTTAGGGATACCCTTCAAACAACTATTTCTAAGTATTTCCAAATCAGCTAGGGTACTGCCACAGATCCCCTTATCAAATGGGATGCTTTTATGGATGTGATGAGAGGTCAGCTTATGGTGCAGTTGATTGAGGTAAAGAGAGAGCTTTATACTCTGGAACAGAGTTTGCATAATCTAGCCAACCAATCAGGTTCCGATGACACTATCCATGCACAACTCGCGGAGGGCAGATATAGTGCTGCCCTGGAACGACTACACTGCCTTGACCTGCGAGAAATCAGCCAACGGTACATGAGGAGGGGGGCAGATTGGGTAGCTCTTGGCATGGTTGGTGCGCCGGGAGTCCAGGGGAACACCCATAACACAGATTTTAACTGATGAGGGGAAGCCGCTTTATACGCAGGGCCATCAACACAGCTTTTTATAAATATTATAAAACTCTTCACGACCGCCCAAAGGCAACTTTACGGGAGGACCTGGTGGAGGTTCCTGGCATTGTTGCCTCTGCGCTATTTGGACCCAGCCCTTTGTGAGGACCTGGAAGGTCCTATGACGTTGCAAAAAATTCACCTAGCCATCACAAGGATGAATGCTGTCATAACACCTGGCCCAGGTGGCTTGCCGGAGTCCTACTCAACATTTGCCCCCAAACTAGAAGCTGCATATGCAGAATTGTTACAATTGTGATGGTTACTGGCAGTGTCCAGAAAGGTACTGGTGATTCCCCTCCCTACATCTATTCCCTATGCCAGCAAGACAATACAATACATAAATGTTATAGTCCTCCTGACATGACTTTCTCTACAGCTAGACCTCCTACACTCCCTAGGTGACCTTATGATTTCTTTTTGATTTGCATTTTGTTGTATTAGTTTGCATGTTTAAATGACATGATTGCTATCTAAGGCATTTGTGTGCTTACAATCACAATTACCGGTTATCAACTATTACATGGAGCATTACAGAGTACAAGGTATATATTTGTTCCATCCTCAACTGAAAACGACAGGGTTTATTTACACATGTAATCTGAAGCTCACAGTAACCGAAACTATTCTAAGAGTACCTTGTTAATGTATAATGATCCTTGAATTATCTGAAACTTCTATTGGTGACTATCTGGCCGGGTACAGGTAGTAAGTTAAAGGCTAGCCGTCGAATTTACTAGGATGCGCTAGCATTATGTATTTTATGTGGACGGTCTAGCTCTTTCATGTATGACTGCAATGCAATAACTAAATGGCAATGAACCCATGTTTTTTAAATAAATGTCAGTTGCTCTGTCCCTCTGTTTACACAATTATCCCCTCCTTCTCAACCTTTCACGTCTCATCCACTCCTCTACATCTCTGTTCCCCCCTGCCCTCTTCTCCTTTGCTCTTCAACTTTTCCCATGCTCTCAAATCTAATAAACAGATCCAAAAAAACAAAGCTTTCCCTGCTCTCAAGTGCTTTATTAAATTTGTCCTCTTCCTCTTCCTCTTCCTCTTCCCCTTCCCACTGCCCCACCCTCCCCCATTAGCCTCTCCTGCTCCTTATCCATATTTCTGGCCTGTTACTCCATTCTCTGCATTCCACCTCACCCCTTTTCCCTTGTTCCGATTCATGCCTCTTCTTTAGCTTATCCATACTCCTATAATAACTCTATCTTGAAAACAAAAAATTATTGGTGGGAGAAGCACTAACAGCCCTGAAGATATCCTTAGGCTTTGTGACGAAACGCTTAGGCTGTTTGTTGCATTGAATGATTTGCAGAATCAGAAAATAAAGAACGACTTTCATTCAAGAAAGCAAGCAATTTGTGATGTCTTGTTCTGTATGATAAAATACTGATACTAGGTTTGTTGAGTTAACGTGTGTTTTCTCTATTTGGCATTGAGTATATCACATTTGAATTGGGCTTTATCTTTTGTAAAATGATTGTTAAGGAGTGCTTCTCCCACCAATACTTTTTCGTTTTCATGACTGTTCAGGTCTTTTTAGGATGGTTGGCGAAGGGAGTGAGCAAACTAGTGATGTTTGGTCCTACACAGAGTGCGGTATTGTATACCTCAACAATTCTGGTTCTGTTAGTCAATATCATAACTATCTACCACATTCTCCTTCCCTGTTCCCCTCTTCGCCCCCTTCTACTCCCCATTCCTTCTTCTCATCATCATCAGTGATTTTTCTCGTTTATACTGTTTCATAGTTGAGGTAAAACCTTAAGTCAACGTTCAATGTAAGACCGCTGTGCCACTGTTTATGTTATTCTATAAATCACTTCTTTACTTTTTGGGGTTTAGCACTATATAAAAATGTTAAATTATGTTGTTCTTCCTTTTTTTCTCTCAATTGCAGTGGCTTTGATAGGTATAAAGAAAGCTAGAAGAATGTGTCAGCTCTGTGGCATTGAGACAGAGGCCCATCACCATATATATAGGGGTTGAGACATGAACTCATCCTACTACTATTATCTCAAGGTATAACTATTGATTACACATGGCACGTGATATAGGAAACCTTGTCTAACCTATATTCTTGACATGAATATCTCGCATTATTTAAGATCTCAACTATTGTACTGCAACTATTAGGAGGAATAGCTGCTATGATGGACTAGCATTCTGTGCTAAAATGTTTTCTTAAGAGGGATGTTTTTTGCTTGAACTATGAAAGGATGGTACTGCGCATATCTGGGTTATATCTTAGTGAAATTTAAATACATTGTCTGCATGTACTTGTTAAACTGATGGTAAACCTGAAATATAAAATATGGAGTAATGGGAATCAATACGTTTAGAGTGAAAGGTGACTTCAGAACAGCCTCTGAATAAAGCCATCAAATCAACCTGACTTGACTTTTTGCCAAAATCTATCTTAACAGGGTTAAACTGGAGACCTTTTGCAAAAAATGGATCTCTCAAGAGTTAAGTTCAAGAAACTGAGAATGCACATATTAATATTTTCAAGTATGCACGTCATCTTGGTTCAATATGTTCGGTGGAAAAGCATGATTTCAATTTACTTTCATAACAACCACATTTGTAAGTGACCGTTTACACTTCTCAGATGGATGGAAACAAGTTTACAGCTGAAATTATTTTTATTACCCCTCCAAAGAGTAAACACCCTGGATCCAAAAACGTATGCAAACATTTGTAAAAAACTAAACTCTGTTGCATAATAGAAAACTGAGCAAATGCTTACCTTGGTGGTGTCATGAGTATTTAAAATGTTATCTACGATGTTCGATAAATCCATCTGTAATTCCTAGAAAAAAACAGAAATCTCCAATTAGTAAGCACTGCAGTCATTGTTAAGATATATTTTTGGGTGAAAAAGTACATTAATTTTTAATACACAGTAGTTCTCATATATGATAGGTTCTCATACAGTTGTACCCATGCCACACCTTACAATATTTGAGTGTTTCATTTGTCACTCTTTGCATAACCAATGCCTCTCATTTTCATAATGGAGTACTAAGACTCCTATGATACATGAAGGTCATCTTTAATCTTTCAACTAAAAAGCTACCAATGAGAAGAAATCAAGCCACATTTGTGCATGGAATCACAACAATTAATTCAGGTAAAACATGTAATGATATGTCTGGTGACTTTAGGCTCTTTTGTCACTGAACTTCAATTTCTTTTAGGCAACTAAACAACATCTCTTACATCCTCCATCCCCATTAGTTTTCATCAATAGATCTCAGTGAGACACTGAAACTTAAAAAAGGCAGCAGCCAGCTCGAATTAATGTGCATGGGAGGTGGCAGATAGGTTGAAGAAATCACTACACAGTAAGGCTTTAATTTAGAATGCCAACCGGAGGGCCCATTACCTAGAAAAAACAGTATAGACCCAGTCAAGCTCTGTGCTGGTATGCAAGAATCTCTTGTTGAGTACAACTGACATATCACAGTCCCGGTGGCGGGGAAGCCTGGAAAGGACTGGTGCAAGTGCATTGGCATCTGGACAGTAGCTGAAACAGTGTAGTCAGCAATTCAAAGCAACCAGGGAAAGTGAGAGACTGGCACTTCAAAGGTTGATTGAGGTAGCAAGGCATCCAAAATAAGTTAAGAATGATAACAAAATAGGGGAAGTGGATGTATAATGTGTCAAAAACAGTACTTTCAACTGATACAGCAGAATGCAAATATGATGTAGCAAAAGAGGCAATAGGGTGTCATTTGTAACTCGGACATTGCTTCGGGTTCAGCTGTAGCAGAGCAAAGTGCATTGCACTGCATGTTCAGGCTCTCACAGATGGTTACCATGTGGCATCCTTGGTCCTTAACTCCACGCAGAAATCTGAATAGTACAAATGTGGGAAAGCTTGTTACCTTCCTCTAATGGTGGCTGTGGCTTTATCAAAGTAACAAGTGTAAAGCATTAAGAAGTACCAAAATAGTTAAATAACAAAGAATCAAGACCTAGCAAAATGTTATAAGAATAGGTTACTTATTTATATTTAACTAGACATCTCACTGACAAAGCTTCACCAGAGGTTTCTGGAGATATGATTTTCAAAGGAATAAATCATTGCTTTTTCACTTAAAGCCATACTCTGTCCTGCTTTGGACGACCAAATCTGGCAGGGAGCTGGTCTCAAGGACAAAAGAGGTCCAGTTGGACAGTTAATTCACAGTCAAAGCAGTTTCCAGTCCAGTTCCAGGCTCTCTGGCCGAATCACCATATACTTTAATGAAGTCGTCCTGACGCAATGGATACAGGATACTAGTAAAGTGTTCCGAAATGTGGTATCAGGTATAAGGCGCCACTAGGCAGAATCACACAGCCAGTTTTTGAAATTAATCTATTTCTTCAGGCGGTGCTGTAGGGTATGGAGAACCATCAAACTCCACAGAACAAACCCTCAGCTTTCTTTGACAATCTAATTCTCTCCCCAGCACACGTCAAATTTAACAAAAAGTCTCCCAGTTTTCAGAACAGCAAACAAATAATATGTCACACAGTGAAACAGATGTAAATGTCTTGTGTTCTCTTTTTCAAGATTTATTCATGTAGGCTTCAGAATCGGCTCTCAACAGCCAACACGTGTTTCGTCACGTTTGGGGTGTCATCCCACAACTTCATCAAGGCTATAAACTTCAAGTCGTTATTCTTTTGGTTTTTTTTAAGCCATTTTTATTAGTTGCAAGAGAGAATATTTACAATACTTAAATCACACTAATTATACATACACATATGAAGAAAAAAAAAAAAAAAAACAGTGCATATAATATTCATTGTATCTTGAGGAAAAAAAAAAAAGAAAAAAAAAAAAAAAAAAGAAAGAAGAGCATATAAACGTGCCTGTATCACAATACAATCATACATTTAGTTTATGAATGATCCCCATATTCTTTCCTTTCGTTCTAGGGTTTTTGGGCCTCTAAGTTTAGCCAATGATAGCTCCATTGTATAAATTTCATGAATTAGATACCACCAATCCATAACAGTTGGGGTTCTTTTGATATCCAAGTTCGCGCAATGGCCAATCTCGCACAAGAGAAAATAATGGTTATTAGATCCTTGAAATTGCTGTTATTATCTTGTATATCCAGTAAAATTAAATGGGCAGATATTGCCGGAAAAATTATTTGTTTTTTGTCAAGAACCTCAGTTATTCCTGCCCAAAAAGTTGAAAGTTTCGGACACGAATAAAGCATGTGTTCAATAGGAGCGGCTTCTTTATTGCATTTTGGACATTTGGTACGTTCATTAGAAATATTACCGAGTGTCCAGTTTGAAATTCTCTCTGGTGTATAGTATAATTGGGTAATAGTCTTGTAAGATTGTAGTCTTAAGCTTGAAGAATGGACAACTCGATTAATTTGTTTAAATGAGTTAGTGATATGGTTGGAGTTAATATTAATTTCCAGCCTATTAGTCCATTTGTCTGCTATCTTCCCACAATCACCAACATGGCCTTTGTTCAGCAAAGTATAGCTTTTACTGATAAGAGATTTGGTGAAGTTCGAATAGATACATTGAAGAATCTCTGATTGTTCGACGTTCACAATTTGATTTTTGTTGATCAAAAAGTCATGTAGCTGTATATATTTAAAGTACATAGTGTCTTTAATCTTATATAGTATTTTTAATGAATTAAAGCTTAGAAAACCTTCCGAACCATAGAGATCTCCCAGAGATTTAATTCCATAATCTAGCCATTGAGCGCTGGCGCCATCAGAAAAAGTATTTGGTAACCCCGGGTTCCCCCATATTGGTAATTCAGCATTAAAAAAAGGAATTTTATTCGTGTCTGAAATTTGATCCCAGATTCTTTTAATTAATCTGACGGTCTTGAATTTAACTCTTTTGTAGTAATTTGGGTCGTTGACCCGAAATAAAAATTGGTTGCTTTGTGGCCCTAACACAAATTGATGGTAGAATAGAGGAGTTTCTTTGGATAAGAGGCTACGTATACGTGAAATAAAAGTAGCAAAGAAGTAAGTTTTGATTTGTGGTGATACTACACAAAGGGTTCTGTATCTGAAAGGCGTATCCCATAAAAATTTGTGGTATAACACCCCAAGCGCGACGAAACACCAATAGAGTGTACTAATAAAATCATAGAGGTCTGAAATGGTATTTAAAGACATCTATTTTAAAACATATTAGTAAAGAAGCCACGGGTCTTAGGAAATATTCTAAAGGCAGGTCATATAATGAACCAATGACAAAGTACCCAAATGCATTATTCATCTATAACTGAAGTACAAGTTCACAGTTAATTATTCCCAGCAGTAGCACCAAAAGCACCACAAACAAATTAGTGCTTATCCAATTTATGAGTTACTTGCGGACTTCAAAAGAACGCAGACAGTCCAAGCATTCATATGACTCATATGCTGGGATAAAGACCAAGGCCACAGCTCATTAGACAGCGGAGAGTATCTACAGTTCTGGTGGCATGTACCAGAGGATGGTGGAAGAATGTTCACACTACAAATCCAAATCGCACATATTTTCCATGAGACTCAAACATGTATGCAGGCCCACAAGGTTCACCTGGAGAGAGAGAGGGGGGATGGGGTAATCACAGCAGCATTGATTTATTTACTTCCCTGCTAGGAGTGGCAGCACCTTGTAAAGCTACAGCAATATAATACTGAATTTTAGGAAGGCACTGGTACTAGGTATTTTTAAAATGTCTCATAGCTATCCGAGGCTTAACAACATCTTATTAAATGGCTAAGTGCTTGGCACAACACAGCCCAGAGAAAGCAACCATACAGATAGCTGAAAACATCCTTCATATCTCTGATAACAGCAGCCAATAACTAACACCTTTTTGACCTCTTGGCTGGGTTTGACACTGCCTACCACAGACCCTCTTAACATCACCTAAACAAGAAGTTCTACAATGGTTTGTATTCTATATAAGCAAGACATTTCCGTTAGTCTAGATGAACTCCAACAGATCTGAACATATCCTTGTGACCTTCGGCGTTCTCTCTGGGTTAAGCTTTCCGTTAATAATCTTCAACTTCTAAATAGAACTCTTCAGTGTACTCCTATCAGATAATAACATGCCATACAATATGCTGACTATACAGAGGCCTATGAAATGTCAACTTCAGTAAAGCTTGGATATCTAAGGTACACCAAGTCAGAGTTGCTCACTAACAAACACAAGTGCAAGAATAGCGGTCTGCAGTTAACTTTTAACCTGAAGACTAGTGTCAAGACCCTTGCTTCTCCACCAAAATCTACTTTAACCTGAAGACATGCATGACACAAAAAAAAACTACTTAAATAGCATAGTCCCTGCTATTCCTGATATGATAAGATCGCTCAAACAGTCAGGCAACTTTACTGGGTTCCACTGCACAACCACAGTATCTTCAACGTTTGCTATATCACATTCAAGGTTGTAAACTAAAAACCTAATTGTACCTGGTGAGCAAGCTTACGATCTCTGGTGGCACACTCATGATCCATGAAAAGGATATCACCAGGCTTGTGACAAAGAAATGCAAAAATGATAAGACTAGATGACGGGCCAGTTGCAAACCTAGGATCTGTAAAAGTATGTGTTTATTTATTTATTTGTTGAGATTTATAAAGCGCAACGATTACCCTAGGGCGTCTTGGCGCTAAATGTGTTGGATGTGGCACTCTCAGCAGTCATCCACAAACCTTTTGCCTTAACCCTCTTGTTTCCTGAACCTGTTTGGTTAGCCTTTAATACTTTAGCACTGGTTAGCAGTGGTATAGTGTGCAAAGTGCTTGTGTTTTTGCCCTAAAACATGCTAACATTAGCTTACACCCAATTGGCCCATTTAATTTACTTGTAGGTCCCTAGTAAAGTGGTACTATATGTACCCAGAGCCTGTAAAGTAAATGTATTTAGAAAGTTTTGGATAACGCGAACTTTACCCTCGAGGGTATCAGAGCGCTTTACATAGAGGTAACACGTTTAGCACTTAGTCTGATCAACATGCAAACATATGCATGAGAGACAAAGAAATCAACGATTAAGAATAGGCTAACAGTGGTTGGAGTGGAATAAAGCAGGTACATGGCCGGATAGTCTACATAAGTTTGCTATCTGAATCAATTCAATGTCGTAGATTTAGGGTACGAACTTAGTTAGTAGATATGATTTGGCTTCTCTTTTGAAGGCGAAGGTGGAGGAAATTAGGCGAAGGTCCAGAGGGAAAGAGTTCCATATCTTGGGAGCGACAGCAGAGAATGCTCTAGCCCCAGTTTTCTCTTTGTGTGTCCGTTGGGGTTTCAGCAACAAGGTGAGCGCACTTCGTGAGGATCTGCTGCCCCCTGATTTTTCTAGATTGTGTGCCAGGTAACTGGGGGTGTTGAAGTGTAGCGCTTTGTACGTCATTCAAGCATTTTACAGTTGGATTCTTGCTTCATATGATAGCCAATATAAGGTTTTTAGGGCTGGTGACGTGTGCATTTCTTTAAGTTCCGAGGATAAGTCTTGCTGCTGCATTGAGAGAGGACCTTAGTGGTGCTGGTTTGTATTTAGGTATGCCACATAGTGTGGCAATACAGTAATCCAATCTGGGTAATACTAGGGCTTGTACTAGGTCTTGATGAGGTAAGTATGGTTTCAGTTTCAGTTTCCGCAGAATGCTCAGTTGGTAGTTTGCTCCTTTGGTGGCAGCACTAATGTGACTGCATATTTAGGCGTTTGTCTAATGTAATACCTAAGGATCTGGCAGAGTCTATGATGTGGGGAGAGCATTTGAGGGCTGTAAGAAGGTTCAGCGACAGATCAATCTTGATGTTATTTGGTGGAGAAATGAAAAGAAATTCCATTTGAGCAGCATTGAGATTGAGGTGGTTAACCGTGAGCCAGAGGTGTGTATTTTGTAGGATGGAATTGAGGGATATAATGTCATCTGGAGAGGCAATTTTGAGATATAGCTGGGTGTCATCAGCGTACATATGGTAGTGGATGTTAGCTGATTTTAGGAGGTTTACTAGTGGTTCCAGGAATAAGTTAAAGAGAATGGGGGAGAGAGCGGATCTTTGAGGAACACCAAGAGTGATCACTTGTGGTTTAGATAGAGATTGATTCATTTTGACTCGTAAGGATCTGTTTTGGAGGAAAGAAGCGAATCATTGTAATACGGCCCCTGATAAGCTCATTCTTTGTTCCAGTAGTTTTAGTAGGGTGTCATGTTTGACGGTGTCAAAGGCAGAAGATAAATCAAGCAATATTAGAAGGCATGATTCGTTCTTGTCCAGCATTTTTAGTATGTCATCTACAATATGGGCAAGGGCTGATTCTGTGCTGTGATCTTGACGGAAGCCTGATTGGAATTGATCGAGTAGTTGAAACTATTCTATGTGATTGCAGAGTTGTTTCTGTACACATTTTTCTAAGACCTTTGAGAGTGTAGGAATGTTGGAGATGGGCCGGAAGTTGTTAGGGTCAGCAGTCTGCCATAGGTTTTTTTTATAATGGGTGGTACTTGACCGATTTTTAGGCAGTCTGGGATAGTGCCTTGGCGTAGAGAGGCCTTTACAATCTTTGACCATAGTGGAAGGATACAGGTTTTGATCTCTTTGAATATGCTGGGAGGTAGGGGGTCCGAGAAGTGGTTAGATGGGTTTAAAGACAAGAGAATATTGTATATTTCCTGTTCGCTGATTGGGGAGAAGGCGTTCCAACTGGCATTATTTTTGGAGGTTAGGAAGGGTGGTTCCATCCCTTCCGTAGATTGGGAGTTGTGAGATTGGTTGACTGGGAGGGCCGGTAGTAGTTCCTGCGCTAGTTGAAGTTCATTCTCTATCTTTGTTGTTTTATCCTTGAAGAAGGTGGCTAGTACTTCGCAGTTTGGTAGGGTACTGGGTCCGGAGTCTATGGGGTTTGATATGTTACGTGATTGCTGTTTGACTATTTTGAATCGTTTTTTGGGCCCATTTCAGGCCTGGTCGAGTTGAGTTCTGATAAAATTAGCTTTCGCCTGTCTTATTATTCGATTGTATAGGTTCCTTATTGATCTTAAGCATTTTAGTGATTCCATTGATGGTAAGGCTTTCCAAGCTCTTTCTGCCGTTCTTAGGTTGCGTCTTTCAGTGTTCAGGTTGTCGTTAAACCATAGCTTTGAGTTTTTAGTGGAGATGTTTTTCTGTTGTAGGGGAGCGATAGAGTCCATGACTTCTCGAAGTATTGTAGTAGTCAGTGAGGTCGCTGACTTCTTCCATATTGGTCTGTGGGATCAAGGTGTTGTTGCATAGAGTGGTTAGATCATTGTGGTTCATATTACTAAGATTTCTTTTCCACTGTTTGATTTTCTTCGGTTGACCATTCCTAAGGATCTCCTTTAAGTTGATGAGGAAGGTGATGCGATAATGGTCTGACCAATCACATGGGGTTATAGACTCTAAGGAGATAGTGTCCGACTTAGAGATGATAAGGTCCAAAGTCTCTCCCTCATTGTGTGTGGGACCGTCGTAGATTTAGGACATCTCATGGTTTAATAGAAAGGATTTTAAGCTATTCACTGAGGGGTCATTTAGGTCATTCCAGTGCAGATTAAAATCACCCAGGAAGATCTGGGGTCCTTGATGATTAATATTTATTGTTAAGATTTCCATGATTTGTTCGATGAACTCCAGATTACCACCCGGAGGGTGATAGAAGGCATGTAGATTACACGCTACTAATAAATGATACTAGTGGACCGGCAGCATTGACTGTGCCTTTCACTTAAGTAACTTTTAAATCTGCCTCAGGCCTGCCATTACAGCCTGTTTATACAGTATTAAAACTGCCATTTTGACCAGGCAAAATAAACCTTCTGCCAGGCTTAAACTTTCCTTTTTAATATATATAGAACAGGGTGCAGTGTATTTAAAAAGTTAGACATGTATGTTTAACTTTTACATGTGCTAGTAGTGAAAAACTCAATTTCATTTTTCACTTCTGCAAGGCCAACCTATCCCATAGAACAGTATACGGTTAACTTATTACATTTATTAAGTGGTAACTTTCACTACACATGACAAAGGCTCAGCCTGAGAACTCACACACACAAAGGGTTTGACATTGGTATTTTGTGACCCCAGGGCAGGGAGGCAGGACATTCCAAGCACCTCTGTGGGTAGAAACCACAAGAACCTTCTCCTACTTCAAAGTGGGGCCCAGGTTTAATTAATGAACCCTCAGACCCAACTCTTTAGTACACCTCTGGATCTGTGGAAGACTTAGAAGGACTGCTGTGCTGCTGATGCTCGGCAAGAAGGACTGCTACTCTGTTGCCCTGAGGGAGAAGGGCTGGCCTGCATCTTGAACACCAAACAATCCCAGAGTGACTCCAAGGGACAGGTTGCCGGCCTTCTGATCAGGGCCTCAGGGACAGAAAACGGCTCTAACCAACTTGAACCCAGCACCTGGACTCTGTCTGCTGTGAGTCCTGCCCCCAAGTAGTGCTAACTCGGTCCTGGATCCTCAGAAGTGGGCCTGAATGTGCTCTGCCAGCAAAAATATCGCAGCACAATGCATCTCCTCACAGTTACTTTGGAACCGCCGCTGCGTGACGCATCCCCGACATAGGCCTTCGCATCGCAAGCCCTAGTCGACTACATCCTCAACGTCGCAGGACTCAGCACCGCATCCGGAATCGCTACTGTGCAATTCATCCTCACCGCGGGATATCAGAAAGCTCTGGAAACCAGGATTTAAGGTCCTGTGATCAGCGGGCCTAGCTTGGTCCCTGTATCTGTACCGTGCCCCATCGTGGTCAGCCTGAACTTGTGACTTTGCCCTGGTTCGGTGTGAACAGTTAACCACAGTTGGCACTTTGTGATTCTCGGCACTATTTTCACTTAAACCTTGGAAATTATATATCTCCATTTTTGTGTGGATTTTTGCGGTTTTGGTCTTAAATAATTTATTACATTTTACTCTATTCTTCTATATTGGATTTCACTTTATTACTGTTTGAAGAACTGTACAAATACTTTAGAAACGGCTTCTTAGTTAAGCCAGACTGCTTGTGCCAAGCTGGCAGAGGATTAAGCACAGGTTAATTTAGGGGTTGCTTGTGATTTCACACAGATAGAAGTTGTGGTTGCTGCTTGAGTAGGGTATCACCACCTCAAGCAGTAACCCAATTTCCTACTATATGTAACATTTACCCAGAAATGTTTACCCCACATGCTATTCACCCCGCAGGGTTAAGGGGTTGGTAGAGGTAAGTGGCGGTAAGGGTGATTTTAGGGCTATGTTTGAGGGGATTAGCCTAAAACGGTGAGAGTGTGTATGTGTGTGTGTGTGTGTGTGTATATATATATATATATATATATATATATATATACATACACACACACACACACAAAAAGGCAAAATAATGCAACGTAATGTTATAGTATAGTTAGGTGCGGCACTGAGTTAAAAACCAATGCTTAATAAAACTGAAATTCACCTATTATAGTACAGTCAGCTGACTATACTTTGCATCCCTGTCACACTCTGCTTCTGACCTCACATATTACATCACGCATGACATGTTAAATGACACCCCTGATGACATCACTGGCATCTCAAATGACATCACTGGTGACATCATCCACGCTGCTGCTCCTCAAATTGACTATAAACCGCTTGATCGTTTAGAAAAGAAAGTAAGTAGTAAAGGGCCCACAAACATACACTGATTTATGTACATGTATGCACAAGCCAGTGACTATTTTCATGTGTGCATCTATGAAATGTAAATAGTGTAGTAATGGAGACAAGCCTGATTTAGTATGGTAAAATGTACATGGTGCACAGTTTAAACTACTAGCAACCTTTTTAAGTTTTAAAAGTATTTCATTTAAACAACGTGGAGACTGAGCGCAACTAGTGCGAGTTGCAGGCATGTAACAAATACATTGTGGCTTAAATCAAAGACCTGTTGCCAAAATATGTGAGAAAAGATAAAGCTCAGGTTTATAACAAATCATTCACCTGTGGATTTTTGCACACATGCGGACATTAAAGAGCTGCCATGTTGTGCAATCAACACTTTTGATACAAACTGGAGATATACAAAGTAGTGATATTTATTTCCAGAAGTTCAACTATGAACAGCCTGAACACCAACCTCCACAAAGACACGGGCAATATAGCACCTACTCCCCAGCCAGTCCCCTCACCACATGACATCCCCCTCACCCCCATCAAGAACAAGACCCACCCACCCCCTATCTACAACTCCCATCACCACTCTCCACCTGCCAGCTCCCACCCCCACATCCTGCCAACCATCCACATAACCTCAAACTACCTGAATGCCCACCTCCCCAAACCCTCAGGCAACATTGAACCCACGCCCCAACAAGACCCCCGCAATCCTGCTCTCACTGTCCCGACCAGACCCCACACGGACAACACACACAAAACAAGGCGATACGATCCCCTGAGACTCTCTCCTCCCGGACCCAAAACAAACAACTCAGCCACCACTAAGCCACCCACTACCCCGGGAACCCCCCCACCTTCCCCCACCTCCCCCATCCCAACAGTCTCGCTCAGGACCACCCCCGATATCTCAACGATCTCAAAACTGAGCAGCGTCTCTCCAACCTAGAAACCCACATAGCAACTATTATCCGGGGCTTTAGCGATATCCTAGCCAACCTCGCGGTGCCCCAGCACGCCCACTCCTCCACACACAACAAAGACCGTCCATAGTCCCCCCCGCTAACCCCATCCCCTCTCTGGCACAGAGACACAAAAGAACTAGAGACGCAATGTCTGAGAGTAATGCGGCCGACCTCGCCTCCTCGTACGACAATCCGTTAGCGGTCACCCTCCAATCCAAAATCCAGGTGATCACTGGACTGGGAAGAGTCCAAGCCCCTCCAAACTCACCCAGACCACCGTCCACCCACAATAGCGTGCCCACAGCCCCTCTAACAAAAAAACAAAGCAGAGAAGACCCCGACTAACTACATACTCAAACTGCAGATCAGCCATCAAACATGCCACGGACTTAGCAGAATCCATCCTCACTCACAACATAGACATAGATATGACATTCATCACTGACACCCGGCTCAACAACTCCTCCGTACCTCTCCTAGACACTCTCCTTTCCCCAGGCTTTACTATCACCAATAAAGACAGAAAAGAACAAAGAGGAGGAGGCATAGCAATCATCCACAGAGACAATATTTCCGTGTCGGAAACGGGCTCCTTCAACTGCAACACCTTTGAGTGCCTAACAGTCAACATCAACACGAGCAACAACAAAACACTAACCTGCCACCTTATTTACCACCCCCCAGGCAACCCCGCCACTTTTGCTGAACACCTGCCTGACCTGATCGCCCACAGCTCACTACTAGAGGCGAATAACCTAACCTAAATCTGGGAGACCTCAACCTACAATGGAATGAAAATAGCAATGCACTAATTCACAACCTGTGCGAGTTGCTACATAACAACAACCTTACGCAACACTGCACAGATGAAACTCACAACAAAGGAGCAATCCTTGAGGCCATCTTCGCCAAATGTGACACAGTGAAGATAAACCACAACCTGCCAGTTAATCCTCTTCCATCTCACTCAGTCAGCCACTCTACAACCCCCCATCCAAGAAGAGCCCAAATGGACCAGAAACCTCACCCAGATCAACATGACCGACCTGGAAGAAAAAGTCAATTTCCTCAACACCTCCACGGGGATCTATCCACGACAGAACTCACCGACTATTACAACACATCCCTGACATCCATTCTGGACCAGATAGCCCCTCTGAAACAAAAAAAAGCCAGGAACATCCCATCCAGATCCTGGTTCAATACAGACAACAATACCGAAGGGCGACAACTCAGAGCCACAGAAAGACTGTGGAGAAACAACCCTCCACTAGCCTACTCGAACAACTCAAAGCAGCTCGAAGAAACTACAAAAAACAAATACGTAACGAATAATCGAACTTTTTCTGCTCTGCCCTGGACAATGCAAAAAACAGGCCCAACGAACTGTTCAAAATCATAAAACAACCAACCACTTATCCCCCCGTGTCCTCTACCCAGGCCTTTAAGGAACTGTGCGAAAACTTTGCCTTACTTGTTTGAAGAAAAAATCTCCAAGATTGAGCTCTCACTTGACATCACCACCAACCACGCCTGCGAAAGCCTGCCCCCACTCCCAACCGTAAGCACATACAGGCACCTCACAAATACTTGGAAATCCTTCTATCCAATCTGGGAAGCCGAGATTATCAACCTAATCACCAACTCCAAACCTACCTCGCACGTCTTTGATCTTATACCCTCCCAATTGACCAAAAAATTCAAACTCACAATAGCCCCGTTCTGGTGCATAATCATATACAGCTCCCTGAGAACCAGCATCATACAGGATTGCCTCAAAGAAGGCCAAATAACGCCACTACTAAAAAAAAAGGCCTGGACTCCACAGATCTGAACAACTTCAGACCAGTCTCCAATCTCGCCCTCCTTTCCAAAATTCGCAAAAAATGCGTCCTATCACAATTGACTCAGCATATGCACAACATCAACCTTCTTTATCCCCACCAATCAGGTTTCAGAAAAGGCTACAGCATGGAGACGACGATCCTACGGCGATCCTAAACATCACAGATGATATTCGTAAGTCACTTGATAACGATCACTGCTGCCTACACATTCTCCTTGACCTATCGGCAGCCTTTGACACGGCAGACCACCATCATCTCATCAAGGCCCTACAAGAAAGGGTGGGTGCCGATGAGATGGTCCTCCGCTGGTTCACCTCCTTCCTCCACAACCGATCGCAAAGGATAAAAATCAAAAACTTTACCTCCAACCTTCACTCAGTCAGCAGGGGTGTGCCCCAAGGTTCAGTGCACTAACTGCAACTGTTCAATATATACATGGAACCCCTCACCTCCATACATAAAAATGCTAATATCCCCTTCCACCTATATGCTGATGACACCCAGATCTATCTGGAAACTTCCTCCCCAGATGACATCCTCAGACTAAACAACATCCTAAAAGAAATTCAACACTGGCTGTCCCTAAATCACCTTAAACTTAATCAGGACAAAACAGAGATCCTCCTCATCTCCAACAAAGAAGAGAACCTACATATTGCAGAATGGCTTCAAGCTTTGGATACTCTAAACAGCAATCTCACCCTAGCTAACTCCGTAAAATCACTAGGAATCACCCTAGACCCCAAACTGGACATGACCAAACACATCAAAAATTCTGCATAGACCGCCTTACCCAACCTGAAGCTTCTCTACAAGATTAAACCATTCATTCCCAACAAAGACCTCAAACAAGCCACCCAAGCACTTGTGCTATCCAGACTAAACTACGATAACGCTACCCTAACCGGCACCGCTAAAACCCACCAAGCTCCACTCAAAACAACTCACAATGCAGCAGCCAGAATGGTCACAGGAATCAGGAAATATGACCACATTTCTCCTGGACTAAGATAACTAAATGGCTCCCAATTGATCAGCAGGCGTACTTCAGAACAGCCTGCCTCACGCACAAAGCCCTACACACAGGGAAACCGGACTACCTGGCCACCAAGCTCAAAAGGGCAGGTCAGACAAGGAACCTCAGGAGCTCCAACTCCCTCCTTCTCATCCCCATGAGAGCACACAAACAATCAACCGCTGCTAGGTCATTCTTGGGAAATGCGCCTAAAATCTGGAACTCCATCCCAGCGGACATCAGAACGATCCCGTCCTTCACAAAATTCAAAATGCACCTTATAGCCCTCCTCCTCGACTGCTCCAACCCGAAGGGATAACCCCCGCCCCACGCCTAACCCTATCCCCGTTTTCGCTCCACACCAACTGACTCACCTCAGCCAAAACCGAGGTTTCCTCAGGACCCTTGAACTACCTCAACAATGCATGCAACAAGGCCATCTCAATACTCTACTACTACCTCAAGAATTTGCAGCACCCGTGGAGTTCCGAACTTTTGTTTGTTATTGCTTTATGAAGTATCTCCTATGAAACACTGTTGTAAAGTGCTCCGATACCCTCTGGTCAGGTCAGCGCTATATAAAACTCCTAAATAAATAAAATAGAACAATAACAATTCTGAGACATTATACATTGCTTAACAATGTATAATCTTTGAGTGACTCACAAATAGTTCAAGTTGCATAATTATTGTAAGGGTTGTATTGGTGTGCATATTCTGCTCATTTCTAGAATATGTGTAAGCTAGTTTTAAAAACAGGCATTATCAGTGACAAAAGTGTAGATGTGAAGTAGTTGATTTAAACTTCGAAGTTATACTAAATTCACTGAACTATAACTGAATTTCAGTTTTGTTTGTTTTTTAAGAGCTTGTTTGTAATCTCGTCAATACACAAATATAACGTTACTATAACCTTTGATTTCTCTCAGTGAACTTTTAGTTTTTTTTTTATGAAACCAAGCTAAGATCTTATTACCATACGTAACTCAACCACTGTGTTTCTCAGTTAATTTCTGGTGTATTTTATATTACTATTATTGACTAAAACATCGATTTAACTATTCTTTTTTTCATATATTTCTATAACTCCCAAACTACTGAAGATATTAGCACAATTTTTTTTAAAAGGTCTCTTTCTAGACCAAGATCGAACTTTCTGCAAAATTTGATGTCATTCCGTTTAGCGGTACGGGCTGTAGTCGTGTCTAAAAAGCAACATCTCTATAGACATTGTATGGGGGAAAAGCGCTGTTGGAAACCCCCCTTTTTCTTGGCCCCGCTTCATAAATCACCCCACAACCTTCCAGACAGCAACTCAACTAACTTGAGGGCTAATCTCGAAAATTTGGTGAAGATTCATCAAACGGCGCCAAAGTTATTACCAAAACAAACAAGCATTTGCAATGCAATAGGTCTCGCATTAGGAAAGTTTGAGCTATTGGTATTTTAAATGGCAAAGTTTTTATTTATGTGTTGTTTTTGAAAATAGCGAAATTAATAGCTTTGTCATTTACAATGCCAATAGTTATAACTTTCGCAAATGTGATACCTATAGCATTTGTAATGCAATATGTTTTGTATTTACATGACTTAGATGTATTGCTATTACAAATAATAATGGCGTTTAATTTTTTTAAATAACTAATACTTAAATAAAACAATGACAACCCCCCCCCCGGGGATGTCAGTAGGATGGTGGGGGTGCTTCAGCTCCCCCAAAATATTCGTGCTTGAGTTTAGAAGGGGAATGAGCAAAAAAAGTTGTTTTTTTACATTTATTTTTTATCTTGTCACATTTGCTGTGTTCAAAGAGAAAGGTCGGATGTCGATGTCTCACAAATTGCTGTTTTATTTTTTTTAAAACATGGAAACTGATGTTTACTTTTCATTCTCTGACTGAAAAATGAGAGGAGTTTGTAAAGTGAACGGACAATCTTGTGGTGTGAAAGAAAAGGCTGTAGGATGTCATTTTTTGTAACACGACAAAATTTAAAAACCTAGAATTCGACAGTACGATTTTTTTTAAATATACCAGCACTTCAAATGGCGGAAATGAAGCGCTTTTTTAAAATTCTGAAGTGTGAGGGACACAACGATTACAATAGGATTAAAACAAATAATCAAGTAGTGGATGCGACCTTTTAAACGAATTGCTTGACCATGATGTTATTCCTCGAATTGTTTCTGTTGTTTGTTGTTTGGCCAATAGAAAACCAAAAACCGGTACCAACGGATGACTCATTAACGGTACTGTGCCTTTTGATTGTGGCAATTGCATGTGCTTTCTGAACCGACTAGTTGATCCCAGTCTGCTTTTACTGCATTTTGCTAACAGGAATGTGATGGCGGCCGGCCCCCCGGGTTGTAGGCCAACAGCTGTGTGAACTTGAAGGTGCAATAAAGGTTTTTGGAAACAAAAAAAAACAAAACAAAAAAAAAAAATCATAACGCTCTGTTTGGTGATACACAAAACACAAATATTCACTGAAACTTAATTTTCACACATTATCATAGTTTTATCAGTAAACCTGTACGTGCACATTTAGTGGCCATGACAGTAGAAAATGTGCTGTATGCAAATGACAGTGGCTACCACACCATGCTTTAGTAATATACCTGTGACATGGTGAACCCTGTAGCACCACCAGCCACATACCGCACCCTCACCACTCTCCTGCTCAGAGGGTGTGGCTCGTTGGCTGTGTGTGTGACCTTGGATTTTTCACAAACCCTAGGACTTCAGTAATGTAACATTTATGGCAGATCTCCCATTCTAAAAATGACTCAACGCCACTGTGTGAGCACTGTAATAGATGCTTCACGTGCCGAGCATTCTCACACCCAACACTGCCACACCCCGCGCTCTCTCACCACGAGCCCTCACGAAGAAAAGTATTTTTGGAATCCAACATTTTCTCAACATTGTGGTTCAGGGCGGCTGTGGTTCCTAGCGAGAGAGAAACTGCAGGCAGAGGCTGTGGTTTCCTGTAAACTCTCTAGCCTGGGACGAGAAGCAGGGTTCATGAGGCTGGTTACACAGCCAACAATCACTGTCGCTGCAAGGCAACTATGAGCCCGGGGGCAATTTCTCCTCACCACAACCCTCAGCGTAAAATATGCTAATGAGGTTTCAGTGCCCTCGACCCACAATCGCTGGGACCTGGTGCCACTGCACATGCTGCACCATTGTTAGGTGCCGCGCTGTCAGGAATGTGTTAAAAGCGCCGCTCCCTCGGGGACTGTCGCTGCTGGGAGAAATAAGATATGTTGGAAAGGGAACCGTGAATACTCGTTTAGTTCGCCCCGGAGAGGGTTAACTCAAAAACGAATGTATTTTCCACAAAAAACAAGAGGCCAAGTGAAGTGTAACTGGGTCTTGTCTGCTGTCATAACGACGTACAAAGTGTTTCTACTGTTGGTTTAAACAGGGGGGGGGGGGCTTCCTTCTGTAGTCTGGTGCAGGTGTAAAGTGCTCACATTGGTTTCACTTCGCGCTTTATTAAAAGTGCAAACAAAAGAAATGGAAAGAACGTTCTGGGCTCTGGCTCCGTCGGCAGAGACTGGACCAAGGCGGAAACTCCTTTTATTTCTCTATTTTGGTGCAAACTGGGCAGGTGTTTCTCAGGGTCGTTCGGGGTCTTCTATTTTTTATTTCACTCCGACACTAAAGATTCCCTCGTCTAGAGATGGCGTCGACTGTAAAGCCACGCCACAAAATGAATATAATCTTCATTTCATAATTATAGATTTATTTGGGGGGGGGACGGGGCAGAGACTAGTGCAGTCAACCCGTAACTGTCGCCTAAAAGCGGAAAAAAACTTTTTGAGTGTGTAAATGCAGCGGTCATACTCGGGCATTTACCGCATAATCCTGAATGTAATATTTTTGACACTTAAATTGCCACGCAATTTAAATGACAGGTGTACCTAAAATGTTTCTAGTTCAAATAAACGAATTAATTTGTGTTTTTGCCATGATTTAGATGACCTTCTTCCATAATGTATTCCTCTGTGCCGACTATAGTTCGGAGACTCGACAATAACACAGCTTCGCGGAATGATTTGAGGGCTCTCGTTATGAGATTATGAGTACATTCATGTTACAAAGAGAAACATAAGATATGCCTCAGTCCCCTTTAAAATGTGAGTGTTTATATCTTCGAATTGGGTGCAAAAAAAACCCACCAAAACCGACAAAATGTAAATATGTTTGGAATATACACGTTTATACGTACAATGTAATAAATAGGCTGATCGTAAGTGATATGTGCGTGTAACACTGGCATTGGTTTCGTTTGAAAAATTAATAAGAAAGGCATATATTTTAGTGCCTAAATTATACGCTGGAATCGAATTCCGGCGTTTGCGTGCGATTCAACTGCTTGACCCTCGGCAGGCCGCTTCTAGATCGCGCCTTTTGTTTTTCTTGTCCGACTGATGCGAGCGACGCTTGGAGAACTGGGTTTCGTGTGGGAAAGTGCCCAAAACACAACTCGCTCGCGGTACTTCACATGTAAAACAATGTTGACGTATGTACAGTGCACAGGTCAAACCGACAATTTTTGCATCACTCGAGGCCGTCGTTTTTTTCCTATTTCAGTATGTTGAAAAGTTTGTTTTTTTAGATAATGTTTTGCATGATTTGGATGTGAAATGTATGTACAGATCTGGTCGCGATTTGGCCCACACCGAATGCATTTCAATGTACAGAAACATGTCAAGAAGTTCACATGGGGCACCAGGATCTTCCGGCTACTGACATCAACGAAGCCTCTCGATGGCCTCATAGCCAATAACAAAAACGGAAGTCAGGCACTTTTGCCTGAGACGGGGGCGGGGCCTGCAATCCGGCAGGAAGTCCCGCCCGCCGCCGCCGAGGAAGAAGTGGAGCCGGCCGACTGATGGCCTCTCCGCAGCCCGGGGCTCCCAGGTCCTGGAGGGAGCCCCGGAAGTGAAGTCCTGCCCCCTGGTACCAGCGCTGCCGTAGATGAGACACTGAACACGCCGAAAGAGCCCCGTAAGTGGTGTGGGTGGGGAGGGGGTTGGCCGCGCGTGTGTCTGTGTGTGTTCGAATGTGTCTGTGCGTGTGCCTGTGTGTGTGCGCGTGGGTTTGCGTGTGTGTATGCAGTGTGTGTGTGCCTGTGTATGGCTGTGTATGTGCGCATGCGTGAGTGTAGAGTGTTTGCGCAAGGGAATGAGGCAAGAGAGGGGCACGGCGCCGTGCGCGCTCACGAGGTCAAAACTGAGCAGATCTGCGCTCGTGCACCCTCTCCTGTCCACATTCCCAAAAACGGGGGACATTAGTTGTCGAAGCAGACTGCAATCAATGCTTACGGATTGAATGCAGGTCGTGCTTCGACCTAAAAACGCTTTGAGAGAGAGAGAGAGAGAGAGAGAGAGCGAGAGAGAATATATATGTGTGTGTATGTGTATATTTATATCCATCGTGCTCCTCGTGCAGAAATCGCCACCTCCAAAGCGAGAGTTGCTTCGTCTGCAAGGACCCCACGAGAAAGGGTCCTACAATATTCACTTTTCCTGTAAAAAAGGATGACGAAGCCACGTGAGGTTTCCACAGATTTTATTGTAGGCCGCTACCAGTGTTTTTATAGGAAATGCCTTTTTTGGTTTGCTAAAAACTTTGATGTCATTTCACGAATGTTCACAAAACTTTCCAGTAAAGTGCTCCTTTTTCCCTAGTTTGTGCATTGAAAGTTTTGGGGTGATACGACAAATGGGGCACAGAAAAAATGGGACTTAAAACACAAAGTCCCAATGCATTTTCTTTAGACCTTTTTTAGACAGCGCCACAGCAGAAAATACTGAAAGGAATTACACCACATTTGGCAGGAAGCTAGATCTTGGTCCAGAAAGCGAATTTCTGTGATTTGGTGTCAATCGTTCAGAAGTTTTAAAGTAATTGAGGCAAAAAAATATTTGTATATCGGGACTGTTAGGTTCGAGGGACTTTTGCGAGAGTCCCTCAAACCCAAGTAAAAAAACGTCTGCTTAGCCCAGGGAGTTATTTTTCCCTTGGGTCAATTTGTTCCAATGGGAGCAAGCACTCGGATTGAAAATGAAAATAATATAAGAGGCAGGATAGAGATACCCTCCTCCCCAATCCCTGTGTGGGGTGCTGTGCCAAAGGGCCTGCCTCCCCTTCCCGCCACCCCGGCCAAAAAAACAATCCTGTGTAACTTTAAAGAGCGTGGGGCAGCGTGGTCCCCCTCCCTGTGCCTCAAAAGACCCTGGGGACACCATCCGGTTCAGTTACCGTCTCCCAGTATGCCCCCTACAGAGAACTGGAAAACATGTTTGCTCCCTGCCTGGTGAGAGTATTTTTAAATCTCCTGTCAGATGGGTCCAAACATGCCTTCCCTGCCTGCAGCAGCACAGGCAGGGAATGCATGTCTGCTCCCACCCAGCAGGAGATTTAAACATAGTCCCACCGGGTGGGAGCAGACATTTGTTTCTGAAACAGACATTGCTCAAGCAAGGAGGAGCATACAAAGAGAACTGCTCCTTCCGGGTGAGAGCAATGCCGGCTTCGTCATATGTGGAGAGGTGACTGGACCCATGGGAGCTCTGGGGCACCACCCTGCACCCCTCTACTCGAGGTTTGTGAGTGCCACAGGTTGACACATGGGCCACCTCCTGTAACCCCAGAGAAAGGGGTCCCCTGGGCCTGAGAAGATTTTCAGAGGGAAGCTGCATGCCCCCTTCCCTTAATTAAGCAGTGGGTGTATGAAAGGCTATATGGGGGTGTGAGTGGGTGCCTCAGAGATCCTGTGGATGATGTCATTAGTGATGTAATTCGAGATTTCATCAGTGATGTCATTGACCATGCCATGAGTGATGTAATATGTGAGGTCATAAGCAGTGCATTGCGTGGGCCTGAGTTATAGTTAGATCACTAACTAGAACAGATGAATTTCACTGAGCCCAACAATAACGTTCCTGTAACCTTTGTTTTTTTCAGTGAATATATAATTCTGGGTAATTCCCAAGTTTAGATGGAGAAGTTCTAGTTTAGAGAGCCCTACAACACCAACGATACTCGGAATCTGCTCACCTCAAATATTTGCTTTTATACCATAGTTTTTAAGCATAGGATTATTACAGTGCCATACACGCTGAGCTGTAAAATAATAAAAGCCTCTTGCCACTCCAGGCACAGTATTACAGCTTTGAATTGGTAAAATACTATCCAAGCCAACCTGGAATGAATAAAGACAACCCTGACACATGTGTCTCTATTATAGCCCTTCAGAGATGTTTACCTCAGTTTAGCTGCTCTTCACCTAAATTTGGGTTAGCTGCTCTTCACCTAAATTTGGGAACTACCCAGAGTTCTCTGGCCACTCGAAGTCTGAATGAATACTGCTTTGATATATATATATATATATATATATATACACATACTCCAACGTGGCCCTGTCTTAGGACTATCGAGCGCTCTGTGGTGGTGCGTTCTGAGTGCAGCAGAGCCTCGCTGCAATTAATCACTTTCCGTTTTGCCGAAGCAGTTCCTCGTGCACTCTCAGCTTTCACAAATAATGGTAAACCATTCCGTATGGTGCGATGTTTGGTAAAACCTCGTGAGCAAGGTATCTGCGATACCGAAACGCGTAGAGGATTGTGGCTGGAACTAGCTGTGATGAAATAAAGAACAAACATCGCACCACCGGAATGGTTGACCATTATTTGTGAAAGCTGAGAGTGCGCGAGGAACTGCTTCGGCAAAACGGAAAGTGATATATATATATACACACATATACAAAACCAGTCCAAACTTTCAATCCAAAGAAGGCGCTGACTCCGTGAATATATTCCAAAGTAAGATTTCTTTATTCCGTTTCAACAGCCCAGATGCGTTTCGACGGAGTTCACCGCCTTGCTCACTACATCTGGTCTCACAGTTATATCAACTATATACTTTCAAAGCTGACAGGTTACAACTGGCTGGTTGTCATGGCCACCGGATCGTCATACTTCAAACAACAAAGAAGAGTTATCTCTTTTGGAATACACTGTGTGTTGATATTTTGGAAAGATGCATTAAACCATTCTAGCAGAGATAAATCAATGGACATCTTTGCCCCAACATTGGTAAATGTTACTCCACATTTTACCCAATATACAGTCAAAGTTTAATGAAAAAATTGTAACAAATATATACAATAAACTAAACATTTTCGTGAGTCAGCGGGTTCACTTATTGAGAACATTCTAGGTGATGTCACTAGGTAGCGCCCCTTTCAGCGTTGTGCTCATATTTGCATACAACCTTTGACAACCTGTACTGAACACAATATTTCAGAGGATACGCTCGTGTTGTGCCTTACTCAACCTTTTGTTTTCTGTTGTGTATGACATGCATGCACCTACACATAAACGACAGTAGCCGTTCGTATTCCATCATGGACATTCCTCTTATGTCTGGCTCTCCCATGACAACATATTATAGTTTATATCAAGCCAGTGCTATCCTAATCTATAGAGAATGTTACAAGACTTTACATGACGGATTGCCCTTGCTGCTAATACCATAGCTGGTAGTTACATCCTACACAAGTGGGTTGGAGGTAGATTCTTGTGTACTAACCTCCGGCTCTTGTTAATTGGTGATTGTTGCTCACTAGTGAACTTGTGGTGACAGTGACCGCGTTGACTCAACCTGTTGTGCCTTATTAAGTGTCAAATGTGTTGTTTGAAAGAATGGTTTGTTATGTGTATTGTGTCAATTAAAATTAGAGTGGATGAGATCTAGATGTTTTCGGAATGGTTAAAGGTTAGCGGGCCAAGCAGCTGAGGACTAGAGAAGCACATTAAGAGCCTCATCCACATTTAACCCGTTGGGGATCTTCGAGTCTAGCATAATTATATATCTCGACTCGAGTATTCTCAATGCCAGTTGCCGATTGCCTTCCCTGATGTTCTTGGGTATGCTATCAATTACAAAGAAAGTCAAGTCCTGTGTGTTTTCTGCGTGATGCGAGTTTATCTGCCTTGCCACAGGGTATGCCTGGTCGTCATTTATGATAGCCCTCAGGTGCTGTAATATTCTGACATGTGCCTGATGTATGGTGCTGCCTACGTACCTCTTGCCACATGTGCATTCAAGAACGTAGACAGCGAACTATGTCTTACATGTGTAGCTTCCTCTGATGGTATATGGTGTGTGTTTAAATGGAAGCCTGACTGAGTTGGTATTGACTCCATGTTTGCAGGCCTTGCATTTAACGCACTTCCTGAACCCCCTTTGGGCTTGTAGCCACGTGGTCCCTTTGATGTTTGTGGGGGCGTTGCACACTAGCTCGCTTCTCATCGATTTAGCTTTCCTGAATGTGACCGATGGAGATTTATCACATGTAGGGCCTAAACTAAGGTCATTCCGCACTAACGGCCAGTGCCTATTCAGTATTTTACATAGTTTGGCATGATACGTAGTGTAGCCTGTAATCAGTCTCGGGGTGTTGCTTGATCCTTTGTCTTTAGTGTGTGTAGAAATGGTCCCTGCTGGGAATAGGAGATCTTTCCTATTTCTCTCAGCGCACTTCTTCTCTGCATATATACACACACACACACATCTCTCTCAATATATATAATATGGTGCATGGTGCTTTCTGTGGAGGAGCAAAGAACTGTTGGACATATATATATATATATATATATATATATATGACCAAGCTCCGTCCGCGGAGCAAAACGCGTCGGGGAGGGCACTTGCTCTGACACTTTTTTGCAAAATAAACATGCTCTGCTGGCACTTTGATTAGTGTGATGGCTTGTTTGGTGATTTAACATCTGTTCTCTGGAGAGGAGGTCTGCGCCTGCTTAAACCGCTGTGTGTGTGTGTGTATGTATGTATGTATATATGTATACCAGCCGCTTTGTTCTTGCTGATCAGATCTTTCCGCGTTTGGTCATACTTTTTTGAGAACGTAAGGACTCGCCCCATGGCATAGTCCCGTTCGTCCCTGTCGAATTTTTCTTGCTTTCGTGTACGTATTTTCACCTCATATTTTTCCAGTCGTTTCTTCATCTGGGCTCTTAATTGATCCTGCTGGTCTTTATCATCATTGGTTGCTAGTTCCGTTTCCATGGTTTCAATTTCCTTGAGGACCTTATCCCTGTCGCTCCAGGCGAATTGGACCAGGATTTCTAGCATCCCTTCACAGGATTTGGCGATGTGTGCCGCCCATGTATCCAGGAGCAGAGGGTCCGGGTTCTCATAAGCGGGGATTGTAAATATCCGCAGACCCCTCGGCACTCTTAACTTCTATATATCCTTGAAGTGATGTACCTTCCCACCACTTGCGGAGCTCACGCTCATACAGTTTCTCAAGTTTCCCATATTGCGTGGCTAATGGGCTGGGAGTTTCAGTTGGTTTTGTCACGGCTGGAGTGGTGATATCAGGATTCTTGTTTTTGAACATTCCAGTCGCCAGATCGCGACGTTGCGAAATGTTAAACATAGTTCTAATTTTTACTCCCTGCCCGCAGGTAACAACATACGAGAGGTCAATTGCCGATTCACGGCGTTGATTGAGAATAAGGTTTTTCATCATCCCTTTCTTTTTAAAAATGTTTGTTCTAATTTTAGAACCGCCATTAAGATAATTTGGTATAATATCAATTTAGTGCTATGTTATGGTTTACAGGTACTAGCAAGATGGCGCTCGCGCGCCTGTCCTCTCTCTAAGTCCCATACTTCAACCTGTGTGTGCTTTTTGTAATAAAATGGCGCCCTGGCGCGCGTTGCGATGTAACAACATTGAGGAAGGAAGCGTGGCTTCCGAAACGCGTCTGTGCGAGTAAAGTTGCTGTTTGGAATCAAAGATCCCTGTGTGTGCAGTCCTCATTTTCTCACCCGGGACCGGGAGGGATTGAGCTTGGATATATAGAGCGCGAGGCTCCGACGCGCTTGGACCGCACCCGTCTGTAAGAGTGCCACGCATTTGGGGCAGAGAGCGAGAATATATATATATATATATATATATATATATATATATATATATATATATATATATATATATATATTTCACAAAAGGGGTCCTGTGCTTAGAAGACGCCACTCCCCAAAGGTCATTCATCGAATTTTATTTGCAAACAGGCAGCTTCTTACAGAGATTGTTCAATGACGCCCTGACGCGTTTCGAAGCAGTAGCCTCTTCCTCATAGGGCAAAAAGCAGTTAGAATGCCGCTGCACGTTACAACCTTTAATCCCTTTTCTGCACGCCGCTCCCACTGGGTACTCTCACAGCATGCTGGGTGTTGTAGTGCTGTTGTAATTAGGCACTAACCTTCGTGTTCGCTTTACGTGCAGCGGCATTATATATATGTCCAGAAACCTCACCGACACCTTGGGTATTTGCAAAAGATGGTTTTTAATGACTGCACAGCAACGTGTTTCACTTTTCGCCTTGATCACGCTAAGGGTCAGGCGATATCGTGCGCACACATAAACAGTTCTTCTTGACATAAAAAACTGACTGAAAAATACACCCCAAAATGAAAACAAGCATTTACAATGCAATGGTCTCGGCATTCTTAAAGTTAGAGCTATTGGCATTGCTCATGACATTATTTTTATTTATGTTTTTGTTTTTAAAACATAAATAAATGGCATTGTCATTTACAATGCTCATAGCAGGGCAGGAGAGCAAGCACAACGAACGAGGGGGCAGGACAGCAAGCACAACCAACTAGGGGGCAGGAGAGCAAGCACAAGCAACGAGGGGGGGTAGGAGAGCTAGCACAACCAGCGATGGGGGGGCAGGAGAGCAAGCACAACCAGCGAGGGGGGACAGGAGAGCAAGCACAACCAACGAGGGGGGGGCAACGAGGGGGGGAAGGAGAGCAAGCACAACCAACGAGGGGGGGGGGCATGAGAGCAAGCACAACCAACATGGGGGGGCAGGAGAGCAAGCAGGAGAGCCAGCACAACCAGCGAGGGGGGGGGGGAGCAGGAGAGCAAGCACAACCAACGAGGGAGGAGCAGGAGAGCAAGCACAACCAACCAGGGGGGGCAGGAGAGCAAGCACAAGCAACGAGGGGGCAGGACAGCAAGCACAAGCAACGAGGGGGCAGGACAGCAAGCACAAGCAACGAGGGGGGCAGGAGAGCAAGCACAACCAACGAGGGGGGGCAGTAAAGCAAGCACAACCAACGAGGGGGGGTAGGAGAGCTAGCACAACCAGCGATGGGGGGCAGGAGAGCAAGCACAACCAGCGAGGGGGGACAGGAGAGCAAGCACAACCAACGAGGAGGGTGGGGGGGCAACGAGGGGGGGGCATGAGAGCAAGCAAAACCAACATGGGGGTGCAGGAGAGCAAGCAGGAGAGCCAGCACAACCAGCGAGGGGGGGGGGGCAGGAGAGCAAGCACAACCAACGAGGGAGGGGCAGGAGAGCAAGCACAACCAACGAGGGAGGGGCAGGAGAGCAAGCACAACCAACCAGGGGGGGCAGGAGAGCAAGCACAAGCAACGAGGGGGCAGGACAGCAAGCACAAGCAACGAGGGGGCAGGACAGCAAGCACAAGCAACGAGGGGGCAGGACAGCAAGCACGAGGTGGCAAGAGAGTAAGCACAACCAACGAGGGGGGGGCAGGAGAGCAAGCACAACCAACGAGGGAGGGGCAGGAGAGCAAGCACAACCAACCAGGGGGGGCAGGAGAGCAAGCACAAGCAACGAGGGGGCAGGACAGCAAGCACAAGCAACGAGGGGGCAGGACAGCAAGCACAAGCAACGAGGGGGCAGGACAGCAAGCACGAGGTGGCAAGAGAGCAAGCACAACCAACGAGGGGGGGGCAGGAGAGCAAGCACAACCAACGAGGGGGGGGGCGGGGCAGGAGAGCAAGCACAGCCAACGACAGCGAGGGGGCAGGGGAGCAAGCACAGCGAGGGGCAGGGGAGCAAGCACAGCGAGGGGGGGCCGGAAAGCAAGCACAACGAGGGGGCAGACGCACAACAGAGGGGACAGACGCACAATGATGCACATATCCCTTGTTAGGTATACACCGAGTAGGCTGGTGGTAGCATCTTTAATTCACAGCGCTACAAAGCGATTGAAGCTGTGAAGCAGCCACGTAAAGACGCGGACACCGTAGAAACGAACATTCACGTAACTCCAATGAGGGAGCCAGCTTTTATTAGTAGTATTTCAAAAGTCACCCAGGCTCGCTGGAGCCCAGATAAGTCCCCACTGCGCTGTCTCAGGTGAGACGCCCGGGGTGTCGTCCTTCGGTCTTTGAACCGTGAAGGTGCAGAGATCTCTCCCGGTGCTGGGAGTGCAGTACAAGGCTGACAGGGCACGAGGTGCCAGCGTCCTGATAGATGTATTTATACCTGCATATCGGAAGTGGGAGGAATGCGAGCGACACTCGCTGTGCTGCCCCTTGAGAGATGTTCCCACCGGACACCGGCCATGGGGGGGGCGGAGGCCTCGCCGCGGGGGGAGGAAATAGCCGAGACTAGAGGAGTAGTTCACCTTGACATCTAGCAGGGCCGTCGGAGACCTTATAAAAAGGCAGCCGAGAGGGCTCACGCACTGCACTCAGCGTGGCATTGAACCTGCTTCCTGCACGGACCGGCCTCAGGTACACAGATGATGAAAGTTCCGACGCTCCTCCTGGTGCTGCTCTGCAGCCTGTGCTCTGAGGCAACCAACGCGGAAGGTTAGGCACGCGCCGCTCTGTATTCTGCGTATGTAACTCTTAGAAATGAAGAGACACATTCTAGGCGCTATCATTTTAGTTCGTCTTTCCCTTATACTGCATCATCTGGCCATGACTCGAATAGTCTGCTTTCAGAAGTTTATAGGACATCACTTTTGACAGAAGTTGGTGGGTGCTGCTACCGAGTCCAGTTTGCCTATTTTCGGAAGAAGTCATATCATAATAGAATTCAGTCATGAGGTCAGTAATCGATCTGGTAAAGAGAAGTCAATGAAGTTATGTTATGTTATGTTAACAGCTATTTTTAAAGCGCACGTACACCCTAAGGCTTCATGGCGCTGACTAAGAGTATGACCCAGATGGAATAGGGAAGCCTAGGCCGATGGAAAGAGCCAAGTCTTAAGCTGTTTCCTAAACATAAGGAGGTCAGGGCAGGAGCGAATCTCCAGAGGAAGGGAGTTCCAAAGTTTAGATGCCAAAACGGCGAACCTGCGACCGCCCTGGCGTTGCAACTTAAAAATAGGTGTGGACAAAAGGTGAAGGTTAGCAGACCGGAGATTACGGGAAGGGACATATCTGGGCAGGAGAATATTAATAAATTGGGGACTGCGGATATTTAAAGACTTAAAGACCATACACGCCGTCTTGAACTGTACTCGTTGGGTGAAAGGGAGCCAATGGAGCTTTTTGAGCAGGGGCCTAGCTGATTGCCAACGAGGACGTAGGTAGACCAGTCTGGCGGCTTGGTTCTGAACCAGTTGGAGACGTTTGCCAAGGTGCAGTGGAAGACCCAGATAGATGGAATTGGCATAATCCAGGCAGGATAGGACTAGCGCTATCACCACCTGGATCAAGGCCGAGTGGGTCAACATCCGACTGATTTTCTTTATCCTGCGAAGCTGGTGGAAGCAGGAGGATACCACTGCGCTCACCTGAGTTTTCAATGTGAGGTCACTGTCGATGATCACTCCTAGACTTTTGACTGATGTAGAAGGGGTGGGTACAGGACCTAATTCCGGCGGCCAGTATTGGGGGCCCCAGCATATTTTGCTTTTGCCATTGAGGATTATTTCCGTCTTTCCTGGATTCAATTTAAAATGATTAGCATCCATCCAACAACGGATGTGTAGCATGGTGTCCTGAAATTCCCTGATTGAGTCAGACGAGCTGTCGATGGTAAAGATGAGCTGTAAGTGGTCGGCATAATTGAAGGTGGCGACTTTAAACTTTCCCAGGGATTGAATCAGAGGGGCGAGGTATAGGTTGAACAAAAGAGGGAACAGGGATGAACCCTGGGGAACCCCACAGGTTGTCTGTATTTTAGAAGCAGTAAAGGGGGCCAAGCGACCGCCTGAGTGCAGTCACTAAGGAAAGACCTAATCCAATTAAGGGCCGGGCCCCGGATGCCTGCCTGTTCGACACGGTCCAATAAGATGGCATGGTCGACCGTGTCGAACGCGGCAGACAGATCTAAGAGGACCAGCGCTTGGGGTATTCGCTTGTCCGCATTGACACGGAGAGAATCCATGACAGCGGTGACAACAGTCTCGGTGGAGTGGGCTGGCCGAAACCCAGCCTGGTGGGGGTCTAAGTAATTAGAGTCCTCAATGAAATTGGAAAGATGGGTAGTGACATGGGCTTCAAGGAGTTTAGCCAAGTAGGGGAGAAGAGAAATTGGCCTGTAATTAGGCAAGGCTGAAGAATCCGCCCCTGGTTTTTTTTAGCAAAGGGATAATTGCTGCCTCTTTGAAGGCTTTAGGAACCACCCCCTGTATGAGGGAGGCGTTAAGAAACGTCAGGATAGGGGCAGGGTGAACCGAGGAGATTTCCTTTAAGATATAAAGGGGACAGCAATCCCTAGGGGAGCCGGATTTCACTCTGGTAGTAAGGGTTTGTAAGGATTCCGCATTGATAAGTTGGAAGTGATCAAAAACATGATCACTAGAAATTAGAGGGGTGATGTTCAGTATAGTGGCAGTAACTGGAATACTGGCTTTAATTGCTAAAATTTTGTCCCGGAAGTAAAGATTAAGTGAATTACACCAGTCCTGAGACACCGTTATATTAGGGGTGACTCTCTCCAAGTTAGAAAGCTTATTGACGATGGTAAAAATGTCCTTGGACTTATTTTGGGAATGGGTAATTAAATTTGAGAAATAAAGTGCCTTGGCCTGAACGATAGCTTGTTTATAGGCAGAGCGAGCGGCTGTGTAAGTAGATTTGGCCTGAGGATCATAGTTCCAGGTATCCGAGGGCAACGAGGGGGCAGGACAGCAAGCACGAGGTGTTAGGAGAGCACAAGCAACGAGGGGGGGCAGGAGAGCAAGCACAACCAACAATGGGGGGGCAGGTGAGCAGCACAACCAGCGAGGGGGGGCAGGAGAACAAGCACAACCAACGAGGGGGGGCAGGAGAGCAAGCACAACGCAAGAAAAGCGAGCACTCACGGGAGGACTCGGCAGCTTCTCGACTTCTTCGGCGGCGGTCAGGCAGAAATGGCATCAGAAAAGCGCCGCCATTTTCGCATTCGGGGGCGTGGTTTTTGCTGTTGCGTGACGGATGACGTCATGGAGTTAAAAACTGCAAAAAACACCCTCCCGAATCCGAAAAAGACGGGGCTTGAACAGAGTGACGCCCCTCTCCTCCAATGGCTGGCCTCTGTTTAGGAAGCCAGCCAATGGAGAAGAGGGGCGGGTTCAAGCCCCGGTACTAAGAAACATAAAATCTCGGCTGTGCGACACTTCTGCGCAGTGTACGCTAGACCGAGACCTAAACAATTGCGTATGGTTGTCATTGTCATTGATGATGTCCCGGAGAATGTGTGTGGTGGAAACAGACAACTTCTGCTTCGCAAACTAGAATCTAGGTATATTATTGACTTAGAAACAATGACCCCGTTGGGATTGAACTCAAGTGAGGAACTATCAGTACATCGGCATAATTATAGCTGTAATTATATTGTTCGCTGTATTTTCTAAAATTAGTTTTTAACATTCTTTAGCATTGTGAGGCGGGAGACGATGCGGGATACAATAAAACGGCAACAGAGTGGATCCCTTACCTGCCACGTGACGAAGAAGATAGGCTCCCTAATACTTCTATAACGGAGGTTCTTTTCCCCGCCCCACAGCGCGACCATGTTGACCCGGAAGACAATCATTCCGGGAAATCCTACACGTCACACCCGAACCAATCAGGAGGCACTTTGTCAGGTCATGGGGACAGAAAAAGCAGGAAGTAGAAGACCACAGGGTGCCAGCTCGAGAAGAAGAAGGAGGAAGACGCCGACCGAGTGGAGGACGCCTCGATGCGTGGAGACCAACCCAAAGAGACTGCACCCGAGTGTCTAGAAGAGCCCGACGTCTTGAGCGAAGATTGGTAGAGCCCGGGGGACACGCAGGAGCCACCACAACCCAGGAGAGTTGTGGCTCACACGGGTACGTGAACCAGTACCGCGGGAGTAGTGTGGGGAGGAGGGGGGAGCGAACGACAGGGGAACGGCAGGGTAACGACCTGGGAACGACAAGCTGTAAACGGGGAGTAGCACTGGCATTGTTGTTTTGATAATCACTCCTCGACAAAACAAGCTGCATGTACACCGTTTTAGGAATTCCTTAAGCACTTCCCCACCTCACCCTATCTATTTCCTACTGCATCATAATTTTCTGGGGCAATAAGAGTGAAAGAAATCCTTCCCCCCCCCCCCCCCCCACACACAAACCCCAAGTGCCCATGGTGTGGTGACGGTAGACAACATAAAGACAAGCAGGACATGGGCAGTGACCCAAGTGTTTTTTTCTCAATTTTTTTTAGCTGAACCCCAGGGGAAGCCAAACTCCAAGGGAGGACGAAGTCACTTACAGACCATCTGATGGACCCCTTTTGAGGACCCCTTTTGAGGACATCAGCCAACAAACTCATCGTTTCCTTATGTTCTAAGATACTTGACTACAATTTCCAGGACTCTAACAATATTTCTTCAGTTTAATATCCTGCTACAGGGATGACCTACTTCAATAAAACCCAACAATATTAAACCCATACGGCCTCCTTGCTTCTGTTTCCGACCGTCCCTCCGACAATCATTATTTCATTTTTAGGTATTGGCACATGTGTGTACTGTGGCTATCAATATCACTGGAGGAAGTGAGTGCCCACTCGGGCAGAATTGTGGAATATTTAACTTCATGCGCCCACCTTAAGTGATTATTTTAACGAGTGCTTTATGTGTTACATCATGAATTTTGACCGATTCAACAAATCCCCAGTGCCCACTTGGGCAGAATTGTGAAATGCCTATACGTCATGTTTTTAGGTATTTGTATTTGGCTACATGACGCAACCAGTGCAATAGTTGGTATTTTGTGATTTCTATCTAACTCAATAGAGCATTGGGAGTTTGAATGACGTTACGCTATGTGATTCTATTACCAACAATTACGGAGATATGGCCAATAGATATATGTTGTTGAATATGTCCATTTACTATTTGGTCTATTCGGTGATGATGTCTACTTTTGTAACAGCTTATATGCACGATAATTCTGGGCAATGCAAGGAGTATGCGGGAACATTAATTTAATGTTTACTCGCAATGAATTGAAGCACAAGCTATTGTGGTTTAATAATTTATTAACCAGCTTGCTTTTGCATTTTTGACTAATTGTAAATAATATTGTTTGTATGTTGCCCAGGAACTATTCATAACATAGTGATAAGATGGCTGCCTTATTTTTCATTATTTTCACTGGGGTGTGTTTTTCAGTCTGTTTTTTATGTCAAGCAGAACTGTTTATATGTGTGCACGATATCGCCTGACTCGTAGCGTGATCAAGGCGAAAGCTGAAACGCGTTGCTGTGCAGTCATTAAAAACCATCTTTTGCAAATACGCAAGGTGTCCGTGAGGTTTCTGGACTCAGAAATATTGTCGTGCTAGCATTGTGCAAGGTTACCTGTACCCTGTTCACGGACCGCCCTGATTGACGGCCTCTACCAGCATCGGACTCTGTTTTGTGATAGAATATATATATATATATATATATATATATATATATATATATATATATATCCCGCCACTCCACCAATACCAGTACGAGCAAAGCAGTTGTCTCGAGTGGTCCAGGTAGGTCACTGGCAGACCTCGAAATTCTTTCTCCACAACACTTCTCCTGTCAAGAAGTTAACCTGGACACTCAGCGCTTGCTAGAAATCCTTTATTATGGCAAGAGAAAAATTGCGACGCATTTCACCATTACGGCTTGTTCACGCTCGTCAAGCCCACAACACTGGCCATTTTTAAAATCCACAACCACACCCCTCAGTGCAGATCACATGACAAAAAGTGTAATTTCGGAGGACATCTTTAAATGGTTAATTTCCAACTGTGTCACGCTTTTTACATATGTACAAATTCATTCATTTATATATTGTATTGGAGCAATGGTATGATTTGTGAGTTGATATTATATCACCGATATTCTAGATCGCTCACAAGTTTGTATTAGTATTCAGGACGCTATACAAAGTACATCTAGCGGGATGATTGAAATCGCCACGTACTGTAGATGCCGCCTTATCTCATAATTGGTTGTATTCTTATAACATACTGTATCAACTGGGATATAGAAGCATATACTCCACAATCTATATCGTAAATTTATGTCCAAGTGGACCTTCTTCTCCCCAAGACAGTACTAAATCTTAGACATATAGCGTAATTATGCAAAACGGCCATTTATCTCAAAAAAATATAATGAAGAGGCATGCATATATAAGGTTCCCGCACAAGTGTGCATAATGTTCACAAACATGGGTAAAGTTCTAGCCCAAATGGGCATAGCGTTCCATACGCGATCATCAATCAGGTCATGACATCAGTTGATTTGTTTTCACCATCATTTAGTCCTCCAATATCATTTAAAAAGATTAAAATTATAATATCAGAAACAGACGGCTGATAATTGTACCCTACAAGACATACTACTACATTTTCTCATTCATGTAGGTGAACTGATAATTCTTCACTCATGTTTAACCCCATCGGGGACAGGCACTGAAAATTGATGATGTATTTGGATTCAAGTTTTCTTAATGAAAGTTCATAGTTTCCTCCTCTTACCCCCAAATCAACACAGTCAATGACCACCATACGCATCGCGGTTTCATCTTGCATATGTGTTTCAAAGAAATGCCTGGCAACAGGGTATTGTTTGTTATGGGAGCGGATAGCCCGCAGGTGTTCCAGCACTCGTTTTTTAGCTTCATGTTTTGTGCTGCCCACATACCACTTATTGCACGGGCAGATAAGTACATACACACTATAGGGGGTGTTGCAAGTTAGATGTTTGCGAATTACAAATTCTCTAGTTGTGCCGGGAATGGTCAAAACAGAGCAGTCATTGCTGTATTTACACGCTTTACATTTTCTACAGCGTCTAAAACCCACACACAGTTTGTTCTCTTTCTTGCCCAATTTGGTAACATAATTTTGGCTCAATTCATCACGTAAGGTTTTTCCTTTCCTAAACGTGATCTGTGGGTTCTCACTCAGATACTTTTTAAGATGTTCATCAGTATTCAAAACATGCCAATGTTTTTCAAGTATTTTTCGCAATTCATATGACTGTCCCGAGAAAGTAGTTATGAATCTAATGTTCTCCGAGTCATCATCTTTCTCTCTCGAGTGCAACAATTCTTCCCTAGTTTTAGTGCTCACTCTTTCTATTACTTTGTTGATCACTTGTTTACTGTAGCCCCTACTTAGGAATCGTTGACACACAATCTCTTCTTCCTCTCTGAAACCTTCCTGTGTACTGCAATTGCGCCTGGCGCGTAATAATTCGCCATATGGAATGCTGTACACTAAATTTCTAGGATGGCAGCTCGAGGCTCTAAGGATACTGCTGCCAGCTGTGCTTTTCCTGAATAATTTTGTGGTCAGTCTCTCATTTTTGATTTCTACTTTGACATCCAGGAATTCCATATTATCTCGGCTAATATGTTCCGTCAGTTGTAAATTAAGACAAATCATATTGAGCTTGTCAACAAATTGTTTTGCAGTGCTGGCATCACCACTCCAAATGAAAAAAATGTCGTCAATATATCGCAGCCACAGGGCAACGTTGTTGAATTCGGCCATCTCCCCGACGACCTGCTCCTCCCACCAGCCCATGAAAAGATTAGCATAGCTGGGGGCGAAGCAGGTCCCCATAGCCGTGCCCTGTGACTGGCGATATATGACATCATCAAAATAGAAAAAATTATTCGTCAAACAAAATTCAATCATTGCCACAATCATTTGAGAGTGGCGTAATAGAGAGATAGATCTAGTCTTTAAGAAGTGTCTCACTGCTTCTAGGCCTAGACTATGTTGAATACTGGTGTACAAACTACTCACATCTAGAGTTACTAGAGTGAAATTTGCCTCCCAATGAATCTCATTGATGATACTTAAGAAGTGAGTGGTGTCCCTGATGGAAGTGCGATTACGAATGGTCTCAAATAATGGTCGATGTATTTCGATGTGTGTTCTAACAGTGATCCTATAGAGGATACTATTGGGCGTCCAGGAGGGTCATATTGGTTCTTATGTAGTTTGGGGAGCAGGTATAAAATTGGTATTCTGGGGTGAGCACAATATAAACATTGATATTCTTCCTACTCCACCAGTCCCTGCTCCTTCCAATTGTTTGGACATAAATTTACGATATAGATTGTGGAGTATATGCTTCTATATCCCAGTTGATACAGTATGTTATAAGAATACAACCAATTATGAGATAAGGCGGCATCTACAGTACGTGGCGATTTCAATCATCCCGCTAGATGTACTTTGTATAGCGTCCTGAATACTAATACAAACTTGTGAGCGATCTAGAATATCGGTGATATAATATCAACTCACAAATCATACCATTGCTCCAATACAATATATAAATGAATGAATTTGTACATATGTAAAAAGCGTGACACAGTTGGAAATTAACCATTTAAAGATGTCCTCCGAAATTACACTTTTTGTCATGTGATCTGCACTGAGGGGTGTGGTTGTGGATTTTAAAAATGGCCAGTGTTGTGGGCTTGACGAGAGTGAACAAGCCGTAATGGTGAAACGCGTCGCAATTTTTCTCTTGCCATAATAAAGGATTTCTAGCAAGCGCTGAGTGTCCAGGTTAACTTCTTGACAGGAGAAGTGTTGTGGAGAAAGAATATATATATATATATACACACACACATGCACAAGTTAATTACCTTTAGTAATACCTTATTTGGTAGACTAACCCTCCTTCCGGATGTAATTGACACTAGGAAGACTGTTTTGATAGTGAGTAATTATAGAGGGCACCTGTGCCCGAACTCAAAGGGTGAACTCATCGGGAAAGTGAGGACAAAAATTAAGATTCCATTGGGACATATTGAAAGGGGTGGGAGAAAAAGTGTTGTAAACCTTTCAGGAATTCTATCACGACAAGTTACTTGAATAGGGTGGGTTAATATGGCCACAAGAAAGCCGAGATGGTCGAACGGTACCTTTAACTGAGCTCAAAGCAAGGCCTTGCCGGGCAAGGCACAATACAAACAGGAGAACGCTAGCTATGGGTGCAGACAGAGGATCAACAGATTTGGCAGCACTTTAAGCCACAATTTGTCCCAATGGCACGCATATACGGTTTTAGTGGCTACTACAATGGTATCACACACTTCAGGAGGCATATCGAAAACTCTCAGCTGTCACCACTCAATCTCCACTCATGAAGTTGTAGTGTGTGCAGATTCAGGTGCAGATCACTGCCCTCCTGCTTAGACAGGAAATTCTCTTGAAGAGGCAGCCTGAACGGGGGCCCTATGCCCATGCTCAGGAGTTCGGGATACCATACTGTCCGTGCTTAATCTGGAGCCACAAGAATGACTTATGCCCCGTCATTCCTGATCTTCTTGAGAACTATGGGCCACAGTGGCATCAGTGGAAAGTGCACAAGAGGCCTGAGCACCACTCAGGACAAAATGATTCTCAACGCGAGAGGTAACTTAGATACTTTAGCTCGCAGAAGTGCTGACATTGCCCATTCTCGGTGGGGGCAAATAGATCTGACCAAAGTTCTCTACAATCTCTGAGAAGACTTTGCCCCACCTTCAGATGAAGACGACAATCGTGATCAGCTAGACATCAACAACCTAATTTGGTCACTTTGGCTTTCAGAGAGCCCGCCAGATGTTGAACCACCAGCAAGATATCCTGTCCAAAGGTGTATGGCTTCCTGGCACAGGGTTCACAACCCCACTCTGCCCTGTTTGTTGTAGTACCACATGGTGGTGGTGTTGTCCACGAGCACTTGATCCAGCAACCCCTCAGTGGATTGAAGAAAGCTTTTAATGCCAGGCATATTGCTTTCAACTCCAACAACTTGATGTGGAGTTGATACTACGCCAGAGACCAGAGTCATCTGATCTCCACCTCTACCAGATGGCTGTCCCAACCCAGAAGTGAGACATCTGTGATCCTTGTGAGTTCTGGGTGGGGGAAGCGAGAGGGTCTGGCGCGGACCCAATCTTGTTTAATCAGCCACCACTGCAGATCTTTTGCAGTTCCCTCCGATATCTGGACCAGGTCGGAGAGATTCTCCTGAGGCTGGGTCCACTGGAACGTCAGTTCCCACTGCAGAGCCCGCAGGCATGTTTTACCAGTAAGATGTAGGAGGGCTTGAGTTCCAGCAGCCACAGAACCAGTTACACCGAAATCCAAGATAGAGGTTGAAACATCTGGATCATAACCTGAACATCCTGGGTGCGCTGCTCTGGAAGATAGGTGTGAAATTGTACTGTGTCTAGAATGCCTCCAATAAAAGGAAACATCTGAGAGGGAGTCAGGTGTGACTTCTGTTTGTTGATAGAGAGCCCTAGCGATTGCAGAAGGTCCACCACAGTCTGGAGGTGAGAGACAAATGCCTGGGGTGAGCCTGAATTTCACAGACAGTCATCGAGGTAGGGAAAGACTGAAATCCCCAGCCTCTGCAGATGGGCTTCACCCACCACCATCACCTTCATGATCACTCAAGGGACGCACTGCAAATTGGACATGCTCCTAAATTACCATGAACCGCAAGTAATTTCTGTGTGCCGGCAGAATAGGAATATGTAAGTATGCGTCCTACAAATCTAGTGCTACCATCCAGTCTCCACGGTCCCGGCTAGCCAGGAGATGAGCCATAGTGAGCATTCTGAACTTTTCCTATTTCAGGAAGTAATTGAGAGGGAGTAGATCTAAGACAGGATAGAGGCCGCCATTCTTTTCCGGCCCCAGAATATAGCGAAAACTGCAAACAGGACCGCCTTCTGATGCTGGTACCCTCTCGATGGCTCCTTTGGCAAGCAGAGCCTGCACTTTGGGTTGTGAGAGTGAAAGGTGGCTCTCCGTCAGCCTATCGGGTGATGGTGGCATAAGTGGCGGGGTTTGTTTTAAAGTAAGGGCGTAACCCATAGGATGATCTGAAGCACCCATTTGTCTGACGTTAAAGTTTTCCATTGGGACAGGTAGTTTTCTACTCTGCCGCCAAACGGTTGTCCATGATAGTATGAGGGCATATTAAAGGGGCTTTGAGGCTGCAGCTGTCAGGGTGAGCAGATTGGGTAAACCTCTGGCCATGATTCCCACTAGATTTGTTGGACCCACATTCACAGCCATGAAAGGACTGAGGTGCCTTGTGGCCGTGGTTGTATGAATGAATGGACCTGGCTGATAGCTCCCACTGTAGGTATGGATGAGGCAGAAATTGGATTGCGGTTGTGGTGGGGCCAAATTAAGCACCAATGACCGACCAGTCGCCCTGCTATCTTTAAAACACTGAAGCACCAAATCTGCCTTGTTGCCAAAGAGGCAACTGACAAATAAAGTGCACATCAATAAGACCGCTGGACATACCCCCAAAAAACAGCTGCCCTCACCCAGGTGTGACGTCTAAGCACCACCACAGAAGCAATGGCTCTGCCCATCGAGTCAATGGTATCCAATTTGCAGCAAATAGTAAACTTTGCTGCATCTCTACCATCAGGATTATCCTGGGAGAGTATGGCTTGGGCCTCCTCCAAGACCATAGCCAACACTTGCGCAGCCAAATCCCATACATGTTGGAACTTTCGGCCCCATACACATGTAGTGTTCACAGACCGCAGTGCAAGGTTGGTGGGAGAAAATATTATTTTGCCAATAGTGTCAAGTCCCTTGGTTTCCCTATCCAGTAGTGTGGTAGGGAGTGCGCCAGGGTTAATCTTGGATGTAGAAGCTTGGACTACCAAGCTCTCAACAGTAGGGAGCAGAGTAAGGAAGGCTGGATTCTTGGGAGCGGGACGATGGCAGTGGGCGATAATCCTGTGCACAGGAGTGCCTATGCAGGGCTTGGTCCAGACTCCAAGCAGGACATCAGTGAGTGATTAATTTTTGGGTATTAGGGATTCTGAAGAGGATACTTACCTGTGACTGGCTTTGCCCGCCTAATTCACAATATTGGATCCAAGTGTTTAAAGACATATCTAGCATGCGGCCAATAAGGAGATACAAGGCATAGATTTTGGAAAAAACACATTCAAGGTCGCAGCATACGCGGACAACATTCTTATTGTGACCAAGGACGCAGCAAACGCCATTCCGGCCCTCATGAAGTCGATCCAAGCCTATGCCGAAGTTTCAGGGTATACCCTCAATAGGGATAAGACCGAAGTAAAATGACTCAATCTATGTGGCTCCAGAGAGATCTTGGGCGAATCTTGACTGTCCTGGCAACCTGGACTAATAAAATATCTAGGACTGGAATTCACAAACGACCTCATCTCCACTCTAGAGGTTAACGAATCCATCATTTAAAAAAAAAAATCACAAATCTTCTAGATCGGTGGTCTCCAAAATACTTATCATGATGGGGAAGAGTTGAAACGGTCAAAATGATGATCGCTCCTCTCATAAACTATGTCATTAGTATGCTCCCCATGATGCTATCAGATAACTTTTTAAAGAAGGTGGACAAGGCTATTAGTAACTTCCTATGGCAAAGGAAAAAACAAGGATCTCCACAAGTAAATTAAGGCTTGGGAAGAATATAGGAGGAGCTGGCCTCCCGAATTTCAGAAATTACCAAATAGCATTCCTCTGCAAACATGGACCTGCATAGTTCTTAGATTACCCTAATTACAAACCACGATGGTTAGATGTGGAATTAGAGCTCACTAAAGGAATCCCCCTTCAAGCGATTATGACTATGCAGACAAATAAATTGGAACACTCTAAATACATCATAACAAATACAAAAAAAGCCCTAAAGCGACTAGAGACTATCCTCGCAACAAAAATGGGTGCCTCTAATTTACAGGCAATCTGGAACAATCCTGCGATAAAAAAAAATAAAAAAACTGTATTCTGGAAACATTGGTCACACAAAGGGATCAACTTCCTTAAAGACCTATCTAATGAGGCCGACCCGATTGCGTTCTCCACACTTAAAGATAAGGGATTAACAGAGTTAGATTTTTATGACTTCCTGAAACTGAAAGTCCAGATCTCGAAACTTACCACTAATTTTACCCCCCCCCCACTCCCCTCAAGACTCACCCAATTAGTAGGAGTAGGCCACACAGTCTCAAGGATTTACAAACTTCTGATCCGAGAGCCACGCAAACAACATTTAAATAACGTGGCAAAGTGGGAAGCAGAACCAAACAGTAAAACAATTACACTGGACTGGAAGCTAATACACACAATGCCCTACAAACACAAACTCTCCCCTACTCTCTCACAAACAAAATATATGATCATAAATAGGTCATATTTGACCCCCGATAGTTTATTTAGATTAAAGCTAATCCAATCACCACTCTGCTGGAACTGCAACACCCACACAGGTGACTTATCGCACATGCTTCTGATGTGCCCAATGCTAGAAAAGTTTTGCAATCAAATTTTCAAATACATTTCACTGACTTTTAACATTTGACCGGTTAAAGAACTATCTTATATCCTGGCTGACTTTTTGGACCCTGACTTGACAGGAGAGGATGAATGCTTTCTGCTTGACTTAATGTTAACACTTGCGTGTAAAATAATCCTTTGTAATTGGAAGAACTCTGGTAAAATCACATTCAAGAAATGGCAAGAATGGTTCATTTCTTTAAGAGGAGCAGATAATATTGTGCTAAATACCTTCCCCTGGAAACCCAGACACAGGAAACTATGGAAGGCGCTTGACGCTAACACGCAGGTTTTTAAACGCCCTTGAGCTGCTAGATCAAAATGATCAAGCCCCATATCACCTCACGACCCTCACTGCCCTTGGAGACATCCCGCGGGATCTAATTGAAGGCTTCCCCCTTTTTGATCTGACTTTATTCACTACCTCAAGTTCTTTGGCTCCGAGCGCTAGCCTACCTCCTTTTAATTTCTCCTTCTGCTGTACCTCTTCGCTTTCCTTTCCCTTTCTTTTTCTGTGGTTCTATCCTTGTTCTGCAGGCCTTGTGCTGAGCAGAATTGGAACCTTGCTAGAATTTGATCTACCAGCAAACTCATGGATAATATGCTGTGCATGACGTACGGACCGATTGTAATATGTTGTTCATTCCATCACTCGTTTCTTCTAGTATTGGTTACATGATTGACGTGATGTACATACAATACTTCGCCCGCTCTTCTATGTTTATTTTTTTTGTGTTGTAAGAAAAATCAATAAAATTTCAGTGAATTAAAAAAAAAACATATCTAGCATGACACACATAGTAGATGCGCCTTCTCTTATTACAGACTTACTGGGTTATGTGAAAAAGATCTCCTGAGGAGTGCGGAAATCCAGAGCTTTGGGGTTTGTTTGCAAAAAGGAGGGTGGCACTCGTGATGGAATGGACCAATTCCAAACGTTAAAGACTAGATAGAAGGTCTTAGTTATTATAACGAAATGTTAGACATGTACACATCCACCCTCTTTATCATTGCATGACCTAAAACATCTTGGGGCCCCTCCAAGACTACTTGACAACCCAGAACACTTCAGATAGGCCACTCGGCTCCAAGAAGACCGTGATGAGGCAAAACAAAGCCCTGGTGCGAGTGGAGTCAACTTATTATTGTACTACGTGCAATATGATGACATGAGACACTGATCGTGCGGCAAACCCATCAAGGAGGTGACTCATGGGGGACCGCATTATAAAACTACAATCTACCAGTGCCCTGAACTGCCTTGTAGCCACGCTTAGCCTCTCTGTTACTTATTCAGATCAAGATTTTCTAATCATAGAAATATAATTCTGATATGGTTTTATGAAAACGTATTGTTTGATTTGCCACTTTATCAAGTGAGCCTTCAAGTCCATAGGTAAAAGCACTAAAAATCCTTTTATCTTATACTGTTGCTAATAATACAACAATATTTCCTATTATTTGTATTTGTTTTTGAACAGGAATCACAAAATAGAAATGCTAAAAAATAACCAATGTGTTATATTACTTTCAATTAATTCCAACACTTCCAACACTGTTGGTACAAATACGAGCTACATTATCTCCATGATTTGATTATTTATATCTATGCTACCAAATTCCTACTACATATATTATTACTTATGAAGAAATAAAATACAATCCAATGTTGGTTATGACAAGCATGCCTCTATCACGAAATCCCACACCTTATCAGAATCTGCAATTGAATGATGAAGAAGAACTCTGTTTTTACTTGCATAACACCAAATTAAACCCAAAACGTAGCTTATACAATCATGCTCTCTCTATCAGATTCATGAGTTGGAAATATGAGACTACTTGCATGTTTTTATAAGTTAATAAACTATAAACATTTTGCCATTCTGAAACATCAAAATGGTAAAGGAAATTAACAACATAAAATGTTGGCTATAAGTTCGGTTTAGCTGGCTGATCTAGCATATGTGGTCATACATATTATTTTTGTATCTAGTGAGTAAGATTTTGAGTTGGCAAGTGCAGGGAAGTACTATCAAAAAACCAAACTAAAGCTATCCGTAAACTAACAGATTTCTTTATATTACTCAGAATTTAAAAAGCAGTAGGAACGAAGACATCATAAATGTAAGCAAATGCATAATATTCAAACCTAAGACATCAACGTACGATTTTATCCATACTTATAGGTCGATGTATTTGTTCTATTAGATTTTGCTGGAGCAGGTTATGGAACTAAGCAGTTGCTATGACATTTTAAGAAAGAGGCTCACTAACATGATATTCAAGTTGAATTATCTTCTCTACAACCAAAACAGGTTCCCCTTTCAGGGTCACTTTCTCTTTTCTCTTTCTAATACTGACATTAGAAACTGAGGCCCTTTTACATTAGATCAACATAACAAAATAGTGTTGTAACGTGAAGCTCAGCAAAGAGGCGCCTCAAATTCGGATTTGGTTTGATTTTATATCTTGTTCATCTTTCCTAAATCTCTATTCATCTAATAATCAGAATTTGTTCTCTGCCATAATCCTCTCTATTGCGGTTTGATGAGTTTGCCTCATCAATGTATTTTGAATACACTTCTATGATTCCGAATGAATTTTGATACTCCAAAAATGTTTTTGCCAGTTCCACGTTTGTCTTGCCCTCAGGATTTCAGTTTGTAATATTTAAATATACCTGTATTCAAAACAATTTAACTTACAATGTATATTTTAATTTATTAGAATACAGTGAACACATAGAAGAACCAGGTATGCTATCACAGGATTACAGTCTCGTATTTATATTAACACTTAAAATGTTTCTAATTAATAAACAAATTACCATTTTATAAACTTACAGGTATGGCATCAGTGCGATTATCTTTCCAGACTTCCAAAAGTGCAATAACCATTTCTCTGAGCTCATCCCGGGACAAAATTCCATCCCGATCAATATCAAAAACCTTAAAACAAACTAAATGAAAAATACACAATTATTTTTAGATGAAACATAAATCAATCATTAAAGCAGATAAGCTTCTTGGGTGATCGACATGGGTGACATAACTATGCTTTGTAATGAAGGCAGAGATTAGTTCAGTCAATCAGAAGGTTTTGAATGCTGACATTACTTACTGTTTGCCTGTAGGTTTAGTAAGAATCTGAGGCAGAGACAATATAATTACTTGTCTGCCAGTAGCACATGAGATTTGGGTGTAGTGCGTTATTAGCATTATTGCTCACAAACAACTGGGCAGTCAATTGTATTTATTTAACCTCCTCAGTGTGAACCCTTACCTTTGGTCCCCTGCTCACACCAAATAAATCTCAAAATTAAATGCAGAGAAGCAAAATAAAATACAATTTGAGGAAAACTGTACTACAACTTTCATCTGAATGAGGAAAGCACAGCTCATGGCTGCAAGTAAAGGAAGGGAGGTCTGAAAAAGTAGAGACCAATCTATTACATATACATTTTTAATTTGATTAAGTTCATTCAATGACAGAAGATGTAACAAATAAACTATTGTTATAATCTTTTTTACAGAAATTGGATGGTTTAAGTCCCGATGAAGGCATATTTTATGTCGAAACGCGTCGACCGGATGCCACCTGACCTCCTTTTTAATTAAATTGTTTTGTGAATATACATGTATTAATATACAATCTTTTATCATTTCTGATCAATGCACAGTTTTTTACTAAATCCTTTTTAATCAAATTAAAAATGTATATTTTCTATAAACTGCACTAGTTTGTTTTGTTTAATCTATTGGTCATTGCTCTAATATATGCCTGGGATTGTTACTCCACATATATGAAGCTTATACAAGTTACATTTCTAAAAAAAAACAATTTAAAGATTTAACATAAAAAGTTTCAGAAAGCTTTGAGTTTAGCAACATACTGAAGGTGATTATTTCAATAATGCCTTTTCTATAGGTAAATCATGCTTGCATCTTGAATTCAACTTTGCATCCCACAGCAACCCCAAAAATACACTTAGGCTATAAATATTTATGATGTGTGGCCAAATAAATTCTGCCGAACATTAAGAAGAGGGGAGCATGCATGGTAGTTGACTAGAACTAATGTCCTTGTTGCAACAAGCTAATCCAGAAACCTATTTAACAAAAGCCAATGGCAAAAAGGCGCAATATGTATACTAGGTGAATTACATTTTAAGCTTTCGCCAGCAAACCAATGGAAACATGATAATTTCAAATGAAAAGGTTTCTGTAAACTGAAAACGATTTGGTTATTATTGAACAATTTAGGCCACAGGCATTTGTGAAAAATGCATAACAAATAAATATTGATATTTAAAAGTTACTAAAAAGTAAACATACCATTCACCTCCGTTTCTAAATGCCCCAATGCAGTCAGTCCATAAAATCTCATTATAACAAACTATGTAGCTAGCAGGCTAAAATTGGTTATGACAGATTCACAAATGTTTAACCAAGGAAAAACATATTGAAATGTTTCAGACACATTGTTATCCGGCCTCATTCATAGTGCCAGGTTCACAAACAAAAGTAGTACATCTGCACGCACAGATTTGTTTCAATGTGCTGATTTACTACTTTTTAGTATCAAGCAACATCCCCAATAGTACTCCTGAAAAGATGTGCCAGGCAGATGTTTCTAGGTGTACCATTAGGAATGTCATGTGACTGCTCCTGTTGGCTCCTAATCGCTGTGTGGCGGTCTCCTTGGTGGATAAGGCTGTAGAGAGGGAATGAAGTCTCCTAGGTAAAGGCACGCTTTTTTTTTTACATATTTTATTAGATTTTGAAAGTACCACGAGGACAAAAGCCCAACAACATCCACATAGAGATACATAAGTAAGGACTTGACAAACGTGAAGGCATCAATGTGTACAATTTGTATATGTAACAAAAAAATAACAATAACAGTACACTGAAAACTGGCAAGCAAATGACAATTCCCCAGCACACCCAAATAGACATGACAATACAACGTACATTATAGTCTGTAGACCACCCAGGAACCTACTATTACAGGGATTGTGATAGTAAAGGAGGAAGATCTATGCCCCGATATGTGGCACAACAAGACCAAATTTTCCTATGCTTTTGGGGACAACCCCTCGCCCATGCATTTATCTAGTTCTCTACGCCACTTCCCCAGTGTCGGTGGAGAGGTGCCTTTCCATAGTTGGGCAAGATCACATTTGGCAATTGTGAGGGAGAGAAAGAGAAGATGCTGTTTATATCGGTTCCCACCTATATCGTCCGTACTGTGGAGTAAAAACAAACTGGGTTCGTGTGGTAGGTCCCACAACAGCACCTCCTGAAGGCAGGACGATACCTTACGCCAAAATGGCTGTAGGGCCACACAGCTCCACACCGTATGGAGAAGGAGTAGTTTCTGTCCTGTAACTCCAGTTCTGTAGTAGGGGTATCTCTGTTATAGTCATAATCTAGGGAATAGTCCCGCCCATGTGCGAGGACCCCGGCAATCAAAAATAATCTCTTAAATTGTCAAAAAATTGCAGAACTGCAAAGACACTTAAGAGAAAATTTAAAGACAAATAATGCAGCCTATATTCACAGGCTACACTGTCCAGTACTTCAACTAGAAATTCCACCAAAAATCCACAAACAGCAAAGCCTGTCCAGATTTCCCTTGCTTTTACTGCAAAACCCCTCAGAATGATAGAGAGGAAGGCCTGGACAGACAAGCCCCATAGGCTGCCATTATGTGGTTTAAATAGGATACTGTGCCTTTAAGAGAATCTTCCAGAACTTTCTCCCAGTATCCCAGAATGCATAGCAGGTCCAACTTACTTTCAGTTCTTTTTGAAGGCGTAACACGCCCAGACCTGTCGCATTCCGTAAAGGAACATTTTCTCTTTCTCTCCACCGGGGAGGCGGGAGGGCGCTTATGACTATAACAGAGATACCCCTACTACAGAACTGGAGTTACAGGACAGAAACTACTCCTTCTGTAGTAGGGGGATCTCTGTGTATAGTCATAATCTAGTGAATAGAATAGCAAGCCCATCCCCACACCAAAGCGGCGGTGGATAAGAGAGAATTAACACCACTATTGTGCGAACAGATTTCGCAGCAAAGCCTGTCCAACTTGAGCATCTGCCCTGGCATCAGTGTCCAGGCAGTAATGCTTAGCAAAGGTATGAACCGACTTCCAAGTGGCCGCCTTGCATATTTCTGCAATCGGAACATTACGGAGCAAGGCTGTCGTGGCAGCTTTGCCCCTGGTGGAATGAGCCTTAGGCTTACCCCCTAAGGTCTTATTAGCTTTTTGGTAACATAGCTGTATGCAGGACACAATCCACCTAGAGATAGACTGCTTAGAGGTCGCAAGACCCGTCCTGACTTATCCATAATTGACAAACAATTGGTCAGACCTACGAATATCTTTGGTCTTATCAAGATAAAATTTCAACACCCTCCTAACATCCAGGGAATGTAAGGACCTCTCCGCTGGAGATGAAGGATTCTGAAAAAACGTAGGCAAAGTTATGGTCTGGTTAACATGAAAATCGGAAATAACCTTGGGAAGAAATTTAGGGTGAGTACGCATAACAACCTTAGCAGCATGAAATACAGTACAAGGTTCTTGGCAACACAGCGCCTGAATTTCACTCACCCTGCGGGCCGATGTAATGGCCACGAGGAACGCCGCCTTCCAGGACAGGTGCTGCAACGAAGCCTTATGAATAGGTTCAAAAGGCTCCTTCATCAATCTGGACAGCACCACGTTCAATTCCCATGAAGGCGAAGGAAGCCTGACAGGAGGGAACACTTTCTTCAAGCCTTCCAAAAAATCTTTGATCACAGGGATCTGGAAGAAGGAAGTCTGTGAATGGCATTTCCTGTAGGCAGTCAAAGCAGCAAGATGAACCTTAATAGAGTGGACATTAAGGCCAGACTGCGCCAACTGTAGAAGATAAGGAAGGATGACATCTTCCTTGCATGTCGTAGGGTCATAGTTCTTAGACTGACACCAGATACAAAATCTCTTCCACTTGTAAGCATAGGAAGTCCTAGTGGAAGGTCTCTTAGACTCCTTCAGTATGTCCATACAATCTGCAGGAAGATTCAGATGACCATACTGTACTAACTCAGGAGCCATGCTGCCAAACTCAACGACGAGAGGTTGGGGTGCAACATCAGCCCCCCGAACTTCGTGAGAAGGTCCGGCCTACACGGCAGCCGAATATGAGGAAGTAGAGACCGGTGAAGCAGGTCCGTGAACCACCACTGTCTGGGCCATTCCGGGGCAATCAGTATCAACCGAGCCCTGGACTGGGACAACTTGATGAGAACCGTCGGAATCAGGGGAATGGGTGGAAAAGCGTACAGAAAGCTGTTCGACCAGTCGATCCATAACGCGTTCCCCAGCGTCCCTGGCTGGTAGTACCTGGAGGCGAAGTCTCGGCATTTGCTGTTTTCGGCGGTGGCGAACAGATATACGTCTGGAGTTCCCCACCTTGCGAAGACTTCTCCTAGTACTTCGTCGTTTATGACCCATTCGTGGTTTTCCTGAATCAGTCTGCTCAGTGCGTCTGCCTGAACATTCTGCACACCTGGCAGATGGGTAGCCGTTATCGTCAGTCCTCGAGCCAGAAGTCAGCGCCAGATCGCCTGTGCCTCCTGCGACAGGGTGCGTGACCTCGATCCTCCCTGCTTGTTGAGGTAATACATTGTGGTCGTATTGTCCGTTTGCACAAGTAGAGAGTCGGTCCGGAAGGACGGATGAAAAGCCTTCAGTGCCAAGTGAACAGCTCTGAGTTCCAGGAAATTGATGTGGTACGTGGACTCCATCGGTGACCACGTCCCTTGAATCTGTAGGTCTCCGGAATGCGCTCCCCAGCCCTGGAGAGAAGCATCCGTCACGACAACCTGAATGGGAATGTCCTTGTGGAAGGGAACCCCTCTGAGGAGATTCTCCGCTGAGCACCACCACTTCAGAGACTGAAGAGCATGTAGAGACAGTCGTATCTTGTCGTCCCAAGATCCTCTCCTCTGGTCCCACTGATCTTCCAAGCACTCCTGCAGCGGTCTCATGTGCAGCCGCACATGTGGCGTCAGGAAGATGCAAGAGGCCATCGATCCCAGTAGAGAAGACACCGTCCTCACTGTCGTGGATGGAGCAGCCATGAGAGCCTGAGCCTTCCGAAGCAGTGATAATCGTCGCTCCTCCGAAGGAGACACGCTTGCTGACAGCGTATCGATGGAGGCTCCCAAGTACTGAATGCACTGGACTGGAGTCGGAACCGACTTGGTCATGTTGATGTGCAACCCCAGCCTGTTCAATAGAACGCACGTCTTCTGGAAGTGTGCTTGCGCTTCCGTGAAGGAGGAGGCCTTGATCAACGAATCGTCCAGGTACCGGTAGACAAATACCTTGTTCTTCCTTAGGTGTGCTGCTACCACAGCCATGCACTTTGAGAATGTTCTCGGCGCAGACTTCAGTCCGAATGGCAGTACTGTGTATTGATAGCGATTGGCGCCGACGTGGAACCGCAGGAACTTCCTGTGTTTGTGTGCAATGGGCACATGGAAGTAAGCATCCTGGAGGTCGATAGCACACAGCCAGTCTCCCCGTTGCAGCTGAGGATAAATCTGATGCAACGACAGCATGCGAAACTTTTCTCTGCGAATCCACTTGTTTGCTTGTCGCAAATCCAGAATGGGCCTGAACTCGTTCTTGTCCTTTTTTCGAACCAGAAAGAACCGGGAGTACAGACCTCTTCCTCTTTGAGACAGAGGTACGACTTCGATCGCCCTTTTCCTTAACAGGATATCGGCTTCCGCCTGGAGCTCTCGCAGCTGATACTGTGAGCCGGCCGGAGGAATCGATGGGGGAGGGCTGATGAACTGAAGACTGTATCCATTGCAAACAATATTCAGCACCCACTTGTCCTGAGTAATTTTTCTCCACTCTGCCAGAAAAGATTGAATGCTTCCCCCCACCGGAGCGGGTAACAGTTGACGGGGAAGTAAGTGCTCAGGGCCTAGACCCGGCCTGGCCCTTAGTCGCTGGTGCCGACTGATGGCCTCCTCTGCCCTTCTGGCGTTTCTGGAATGGTCTTCTGAACTGCTGCTGTTGTTGTTGCTGCTGTTGTCCAGAAGATTGGCCACGCCCTCTGCCTTGACCACCGAACCGCCGTTGGAACGGGCGGTACGTCTTCTTGGTCTCCTTGGGCTTCTCCAAGCCCACCGCCGTGAGCGTTTCAGCTTCCGCCTTCATGCGGGCCATCTCATCGCCCGCGTGCTTCCCGAACAGGGTTTCGCCAGAGAATGGCAGATTAGCAACCGGCAGATTAGCAACCCTCTGCTGAGCGTCCGGTTTCAAAGACGTAAGGCGGAGCCATGCATGTCGTCGCTGGTTTATTCCGTGGCAGAAACCATGCGCAGCCAGAAGAGAAGAGTCAGCTGCAGCGCTGATGATTTGGTTCGACACCAACATCCCTTCGTTAAGCACCTCCTGGAAGTCTTCCCGCTTGTCCCGCGGAAGAAGTTCCACAAATTGTTGAAGCGATTCCCAGAGGGCTCTGTCATACCGACCCAACAAGGCAGTGGCACTAGCTGCCTTCATTGAGGTCGCTGAGGTCCCACAAACTCTTCTACCAGAGGAATCCAACCACCTTGATTCCTTGTCTGGCGGAACTGTGGAGGAAGGCGTGGTGGCATGTTGTTTGCGCGCCGCTGTCACAATCACCGAGTCTGGAGGAGGCTCCAGCCTCAGAAAGGCCGGGTCCGAGTCAGGAGCCCGGTATTTCTTCTGTAGCCTGGAAGGTGCTGCCTTAGTCACTGCTGGCGTGAGGAAGAGGTCCAGGGCCGGTTCTTCCAGGCCCGGCACCAGTGGTAGTAACGGCCAAGACAAATGCTTCTGGTGGAGCGTCTCGAAGATGACCGAAGTCTTCGGAGTGGGCACCGTCAGAGTAATGCCCAATTTCGCCGCACCCCGTAGCAGCACGTCCTGGAAGGACACCAGATCGTCGACCGGTGAAACCCTCGTGTCCGGTGAATCCGACAAGGTCGGGGAGTAGTCCCTGGTCCCAGATGACCTGGTCCGTGACCGAGACCTGTGTCTCCTGTGGCGCCGTCTAGATCGGGTCGAAGACCTGTGACGCGAACGGTCCCTTCTCCCGGAGCGGGAGCGCGATCTCCCATCGCGTGGGCGCTCCACCGGTTTCCGCGGAGGAGTCTTCCGCGGCCTCTCCTGGGGTTTCGGGGTAGGCGTACCCTTAGGAGGTGTCGGAAGCAGAGGCAGGGACACCGACCTCGGTGGTCTATGAGGAGGGAAAGGCGGCAGAGGCTGCCCCGCCGGAGAAGGCGGAGGCATGGAGGGGAGCGGCGGCTTAGCCGGAGGAGCCTCCTTCGGTAGAGGAGGAGGGGTCACAGGCCTGGTAGGCGTATATACCACCGAGTACCTCGTGCCCGATGACTTCTTGGAGGAAGGGGCCTTTGATCCAGACCCTCCAGAGCGTGAACGACGCCTCTTACGTCCTCCATCAGATCCAGCGTGACTTTTGGCGCCAGAATCCCTCCTGCGCCTCTTAGAGGAAGTTGAGATCCTAGGCGACGCCGATCTCTTCCTGCTCGACGTCGAGCGTCGTTTTTCAGGCGTGGAACGGCGATCCCTTGCCTCTGGCGTCGAACGCCGTCTCCTCGACGTCGAGTGTCTCTTCCTCGACGTCGATCGTCGCCCCCTCGACGACGAGCGGTCAGATCTCGACGGCGAGCGTCGACCCTTCTTCCTTGATGACCGCTTCCTCGCGGTCCTCGACGCCGAGGAGCCCCTCGACGTCGAACTGGTCGACGGCGACCGGCGGTGTCGCCTCGACGGCGAGCGCCGGTGTCTGCGTCGACGGCGATGCCTCGACGTCGTCGGCGGTGACTTCGACGGCGGCCTGGCCAGGCCTCTCGACGTCTATCTTCCACGCTGTCTCGACCCGGAGCCCCGGGGAGAAGGGGAACACACCGTCGTCATCCCTCTCGACGTCGTCGTCGATGCTATCGACGTCGACGGAGACCGGGACCTTTTGCTGGTCTTCCTGCCTCTGGGGAGCCCCCCAGAGGCCTCAGCAGGGGCAGAGGGAGCCTTCCCAGCCTGCCCAGACCCACCTGCAGACGCCTCTCTTCTAGGCCTTGGAGCCTAATCTTCTGTCTTTCCCTCAGGGTCCTTGTAGAAAAGGCCTGGCAGATGTCACAATCCTCAGGGACATGTTCAGCAGGGAGGCAAATAATGCAGACGTCGTGTGGATCAGTCTTGGCCTTCTTCCTTCCACATGCTGGGCACTTGTTGAACAAAGCAGGCATTTTAGATCCCTAAAAGCCTGAACAAACACACACAGAAGTGAAAGGCAACACCAAGAATCAAATGAGAACACTTTAAAAACCAAAAAGTGTCAACAAAATCCAATAAACCCTTGACAAAGGGGGAGCTCAATGCACAGGTCCTGTAAGCAGGAGCCGGAAAAAAGAACTGAAAGTAAGTTGGACCTGCTATGCATTCTGGGATACTGGGAGAAAGTTCTGGAAGATTCTCTTAAAGGCACAGTATCCTATTTAAACCACATAATGGCAGCCTATGGGGCTTGTCTGTCCAGGCCTTCCTCTCTATCATTCTGAGGGGTTTTGCAGTAAAAGCAAGGGAAATCTGGACAGGCTTTGCTGTTTGTGGATTTTTGGTGGAATTTCTAGTTGAAGTACTGGACAGTGTAGCCTGTGAATATAGGCTGCATTATTTGTCTTTAAATTTTCTCTTAAGTGTCTTTGCAGTTCTGCAATTTTTTGACAACTTAAGAGATTATTTTTGATTGCCGGGGTCCTCGCACATGGGCGGGACTATTCCCTAGATTATGACTATACACAGAGATCCCCTACTACAGAAATGTCCCTTCCTCACTGTAGGAGAGTAGGGTCTGCTATCCTATGGTCACCCCAAATTTTTGCTTTTTGCTTCACTGGTTTTCGACTACTGAGGCTGTGGGCCTGCTAATCAGACCCCCAGCCTGCTGTTCTCTCACTAAATTAATGACACATGTGCTATAGGCACATACCAATTGGAAATGGACTCCTTGTCAGCCCCTGTAGAATGCACTATAGGTGCACAGGGCATAGGGGCCACCAAGGCCTACCAGGGGCTGCAGCATATCTTTTGCCACCCCTGGCTGGTTCTTAAATTGACACAACTGGCTGATCACTCAGCTGGGGTAAGGTGGTGTAAACACCCCTTGCTTAGGTATAGTATATCTATATCTAAACCTATATCTGGACACATGTAAACCTGTGAGCCACTCCTATAGTAGGCCTCATCAATCCTGGAGGCTGAGTGCGTGGTTTTATGTGAGATGGAGCTCTAGCATGAGCTGAGCCTGTCTGCAGCTGTCGGGAACAAATCCCTAAGCTGTTTCAGGATAATGCCATACCATATACTATTAAGTGCCTTATAATCCTCGCGGTTATTTAGCAACTTTGGTTTGGCTTTATCAAAACATGTCGTGTAAGGTGTCATACGATTTGGAATACCATCCCCTCGCCAGTTCTGGCGACGGGGATGGCATTCCACCCCTCTAGAGGGGGAAGACATGTTACTTTACTTTAATGCGGTTAATTTCTCCAAAGACCTTAAGATCCACAAAATGGATGCCTCTGCCACAGACAAATGTCTGGACCCCTGCAGTTGACCGAAACTCGACCAAATGGGTCCTGGACAAAGGGTTTCCTGTCACAGGAGGGTGTCACCGCCCTCCAGACAGGAGATAGTGTATTGTAGCAGGGAGGTTTGAAAGAAACCAGACACTGCCTGGGGCGCACAAGGCTGCCCCTTGCATAATCCGGCCAAACCGGTTCTGGGGCACTCCAGCCCTCGTGCCAGGGCGGCCTGGATCAAAGGAAGGGGGTGTATCCACCCACTTCCTGGGTCCCACCCATAGGAGGGGACCTAGCAGGTAATCACGCCCCCCAGATTGGAATAAGAGTGGGAGCAGTGCCAATGCACATCAGATTTCCTGGAAGAAACATTTGAAACGCAATTCTGGACCCTTCGCCCTCCATCTCATCGTGGAAGCCCGAAGAATCTCCCTTGTGGTCAAGGAGTGACCACCCTGCAGCAGCAGGCACCATCCAGCCCTCGACGTCTACTTAGTTGCAGTTCCCGCCGGAACTCGAGCGACTGAGATCGACGAGATCAAGCTTGCCTGCCTTCCAACAGCCCGATCCACAGTCCCTGCAGAGCTGAGACCCGCGGAGGCGACCGGAAGCGTGGGGCACGCCATCTTGAATTGACCACGAGACGCTGACCGTGCAGCCCACGAGTGACCCTCGAAGCTGTGCACCGGGGTTTGAGAAGCCCCCACCCTGAGCTGCTCCTGAGCCGAAGTTCAGCCCTCCACACTCGACGAGTGCTGCGTGGGGCCCTTTGGCTCTATTTGGCTCAACGCGTTGGCCCGGTCACTTGCCAGCTGGCTAGTGGTCCCTGTGCCGACGAACTACCTAAGAAGACTCGTGAATCTGGTTGCTCCAGATCCACACCAGCTCCCCTGAAAAGGAGCCCCGACTCTGACCTTCCTGGTCCGAGTGAGAAGCAATCTTCCGATCCCGCGTGGATTGCTCTTACCAAGGCTTGTTTGCTCCAAACTTGAAGCCGACTGCACCGACGGTGAGAGCCTGCGTGGGACAGATCGTGACCTGCTCCTGGACGTCGCAGATGCCCCAGAGCCCACGTGACAGCGGAGAGAAGCTCCTCGACGACCACCTGATTGCGCCCGACATTGCCTGGTTCCGTCCTGGTTCCACCCTGGTCACTGCTGAGTGACCCAGACTCTGTCCCCTCTGCTTTCAGGTACTCTACAACTTGAGTCCACCCTTGGACTCCACCGGACACTTCATCTTCAACCTGCCTGCAGCCCTTTCAGCTCCAAGCACCAAGAGCCTGCGTGTCAAAACCAGACGCCACTTCGACCCTGTGCACCCACTTCCTGTGGGTGAGGTAACTTTGCTCCGCCGGTGTTCCCACACTGGTGCACACCTCTAGGGTCTGTGTGTTAAGTTTTGTTCCTCTAGGTTCAGCGGAAGTGTCCTTAAACTTTAACTCTATGACTTTTACGCACCATTGGTTAACATTGGTGCATGCGTGCGCTTTCCGCACATCTCCCGAATCCCGAGGGCCATTCCCGACTTCAGCATTGCTTGTCCTGACTGCTCCCAGCGATTCCCTAGGCCCTAGGCCTAACCACTGTTCGAGTGGCCTCTCTTATACCACTTGTTTAGTATATGGTTTGAGTGGCCACCCGCCCTCATCCATAATTGTGCAACTTGTATGTTTAAACAGTGCTTTTGATTTAACGCTTGTGCCCCTTTATTCATAAAGAATACTGGGGATATTTTTTAGTAATAAACACATATATTTTTATAATATATACTTGTGTGGTGTCCTTTCATTTGGTATTACAGGATTGTATGTGGTAAAACAGCTCGCTTAACACGACCTCTTAAGTTAAGCCTTTAGGCTGCTTAGTCCATGCTACCCCTAGGATAGCTTGTCTAATAAGGTTGACTTACAACCAGACACCATAAGGGATTGTTTGGTCAGGTAGTAGGTGGTTCCAGAATTGGAAACATCCCCTACCAGGCCAACTTCTCACACTCACAGTCACATCGTAAGCACTGTACGGATGCCACTACTCCCATCTTCCAAAGACGGAGACGGGTATAATACACGCGGGGCACATATTTAAACTGTATGAGATGGAATCTGGAAGAAACCGCAGCACCAAGGGGACTGGCTATCGTCTCCGCCCAATCATCATCCGATAAGTCTGGAATGTCATCCTGCCATGCTCTCCTTGTTTAGTGTAAAGCAGTGTTGGAATGCGTTGTCAGTGTTTGACAACGCAATCTGTCATATTTTGTGGGCTCCGAGATCCCCCATAAGAAGTCCACCCTACAGCGGGTGGAATTCAGGGAGGTCAGATATATCTGTGAGTGAGGGAGTCAAGGCATGACGCAGCTGGCGGTACCTATAGAACTGAGTTTTGTGAAGATTGAACTCTTCCTGCAGTCGCTGAAATGATTTGAGCATGGTGCCCCGCATAACATCCCCCAAGGTAGAAATACCAATCAGGTACCACTGACAGAACCCTTTCAGTGTAGACACTGGACGCACATAAGTGTTGTGCCATAGGGGCGTCGCCTGGGTCAGCCGCATGTGCCAACCCATTCTGCGGACCGCATACCGACATAGCCTGATCATTGTTTGACTAGCATGTGGCAAAAAATCAAGGCGGTGTGCACTGTAGAGGAGCTGCAGGAGGGGAGTCCTTTTCATAGCCGCATGCTCCAGTGTGAACGCCGGGTCTGTAGGTGGATTATACCACCAGTCGTTAATGATTAACATATGCACCTCAACATAGTAGGAGTATACATCGGCAGCCGCGATGCCTCCACAGTAGGTAGATTGCGTACATGTCTGAAGTGCCACACAAATCGCCCCTAGGAATTTATTATGTACAGCATTAATTTGTGCGAACCAGGCCTGCGGGATGTGATCAGGGAAATTCTGTAGACGGTAAAGGACCCTGGGGAGCGAGACCATCTTGAATATGGCCAACCGCTCGTACAACAAAAGTGGTAGGGATGCCCAGACGGCTGTATCCTCATGGAGATTGACAAGGAGTAGGTTGGTATTGCGTGTCCACGAAGTCTGCGGACAGGGGGACACATATACTGCCAAATATTGAAACCCTTCTGTGGCGTGTTTTAACTGGGAAGCCCAGGTGCCCCAACCTTGATGGCCATACACCGGAAACAACACTGATTTAGTGGGGTTAGCATGAAGCCCAGGGTTCTGACCAAACACCCGAAGGATCTGCAGAATGCATGGGCCCGAGATCCAGGGGTCAGTCATAATAAACAAGACATCATCCACGTAGAGCGCAATGCAGTCTGATTGTGAACGCGACCAGTTGAAAACCACTAAGCACTGGGTCACTACGAACCCACACCGCCAAGGGCTTCCCTGCAAGGGCAAAGAGGGTATAGGGGGCAACTTTGACGTGCGCCCCACCCAATTGAAAAGAAGGGGGAGCGATGACCAGCTAAACGTACAGAGCACATAGGTTCAGTGTAGAGGAGGAAGCCAAGAAGTGTGGACCAAAATTAATCCCTTCTAGGAGTTGAAAAAGGAGCTCCCAGCTGAGAGTGTCGAAAGCCTTATCCCTATCCGCTAGGAGTAAGGCAGTGGGACGTCCCAGTTCCGGAGCCATCGCCATGGCTTATCAACCCGTTGAATATTATGTCGGATGGCCCGATGCGGCATAAAGCCAGACTGGTCTGGGCTGGTCCTGAATACATGCCCGCAAAGGATCCGCCAGGACCTACCCCAGTATTTTGGATTCGAAGTTTATTAAGGAAAAAAGGGCGATAGGAGGACGGAACCTCCGGTGGGCGGCCAGGCTTCAGAAAGAGGACAATCTCAGCCTAACACCAATCCTGGGAAGCAGGCGCTGGTCAAGGGCCTCATGGATCATGTCCAGCAAATGCGGACTCAGCGAAGCCATATGAGAGCGAAGAAACTCCACAGGGAATCCATTCGGACCCGGAGCACAACCAGGGCGCATCATATTGACTCAGCTGTCAGTTCGTCGATGGTAATGGGGGTTCTCTCATTTGGGTCGACACCGCTGGGGGGGGAATATCACGTAGGAACTCCACGATAACATCAACGGATACCTTTCACTGCGGGTATATAGCGCAGAAAAGTGACGGGCAAATTCCTCTACCACCTCTGCGGGTGCAGTACGCAGGACACCATAACTACCCCTGATGGAGGGGACCATGGCTGGGCCCTGCCGGGCTTGACAATCTATGCAGCATTTTACAAGATGTATCCTCCCATTGATATATCCTGTGCTGGAACGCCAGCCAGATGTCCTTGACCTCCTCTGTCAAATGGTGGTGTAGCTGCTGTTGTGCAAGGGATAAATTCCTTTTAAGGGCCGAGGTGGGTCCCCACAAGCACCTCGCCTCCAGGGACGCACACTAGTTTCTAGTTCGGACCTCTGGGCGGAACGCTTACGTTTATCATTAGTCCTATACCTAATGTCCACCCCTCTAATGGTGGGCTTCAGGGCTTCCCACAGGGTAGCTCTTGAAGGAGCAGAATCTACATTCAAGGAGAGATAATCCTGGATTGCCGTGGTGAGGCACTCCTGATAATCTGGATCACGTAGATGCCACGGGGATATCTGAACAGGGTTTTTTGAAAACGTAGGAGGAGTGTCGCCATGACCAGCGATTGATCGAATAACCCTCTCGGATGATGTGAGATCTGGCAGAACCTGTGGACATAACTTTGTAGTGTAAACATAGTCCAAGCGGGACATAGATCCATGCACCGCCGATATGCATGTATAGCCTGCAGGGTGAAATGTGCGCCACAGGTCCACCAAACCCAACGTCCCAGCAAGCAAAAACACTCCCCAACAGAGTCAGACCCCCAGGGAGCTCACCCCACAGCCGAGCTAGGCATTCCACAAACATAGCCCCGAGGGGCGGAGGAGCATACACAGTACCCAACATGAGCGGTTCACTGTAAAGCGTCCCCGTCAGGAGAACATACCGGCCCGCAGGGCCCATCCAATGTTTAGTAAGGAGGAAAGGAACATAGGTATGAATAAGGATGGCGGTCCCACAGGAACCCCCTGTTGAACCCTGCATGGAAGACCTGTTGGAATCCGAATCTAGCCGAACACGGGGCCTTCTTGCCTAGGAGTTTAGTCTCCTGTAGTAGGAGAATATCTGCCTTATAACGCTTGGCTTGCCGAAGGATAGGCCCCCGTTTTACTTTATTGAGCAGGTCCCGGATATTCCAAGACACCACCATCCGGTTGCCTATATGGGAAGCTGTCGCTGCTGAATGAGCCATGTATCTAGCCTGGGTCCAGGACCAGTAGTTTGCCTATTGAGGAGTAGGATGTGCGTCTATAAAACCAACCTTACAATTATGAAAACCCCCCCCACCCGTCAACAACCCCCCTCCCCATAACTGCCAAAAAAAAGAGCATCTGTCGCAGTAAGGGGAACCTCAGGACCCACACCACGGACCCCAAGGAGCCCCCTCCAATGGATCCCAACCCCCCCACCAAACACAAACCTTGGGGAGCTAGTGGCCGTGCAGGTCAACCACCATGTGTGACAGCCAACTCTGCTCGGTGCATACTGATCAGGGCAAGTCCAACCCACAAACAGTCTGTTATACATGACTAAGGATATCACAAGCTGTGGGTCGGTCAAGAAGCTTTTACAGGACCAGAGGATCGACGTTCAGAGCCAGAGCAATGCCGCCGCTTGGACTTCGCTCTACGTGATCGATTCCGTTGCAAGCACGCAGGGGAATCGGATTCCAGCGGCTTCGGAGAATATGGCTACAGATGGGCCCTTCCATCGGACCAGGCGAAGACAGCTTCAGGATAGTCAAAAAAGACTTCTAGATCACTCGGAGCCTGGCAGCATACAGGAGCATGTAAGAGATGTTGAGTTCACGTATCCTCGGTTTTGCTGCAATGAAAGACTGTTGTTGTTGCTGCACCAGGCGGGTGTAATACGGACAGATCATAATAGGCCTTGAGTCGAAGAAGAGTTTGTCTTTATTTTGCTGGGCATATTGCAGCACATGTCCTAATCTGCATAGTTTAAGAGCATGGCAATGACCGTCCATGGATTTTCTCCAGGAGGTGGATTTCGTGTAAGCGCCCAATGTGCCCTCTCATCCACAAAGCATTCTGAGCTACTGTCCGCCGGGAGCCACTCTAGAAGCCATGCCGTGAGAAAGCGAGTCATGAAGCTACCTTCGCAGCCCTCTGGAAAAACCGACCAAGCGGAGATTGCAGCTCCTGGCGCTGCACTCTGCAACCTCAGCGCGGGCAGCGAGCTCCTGCGAAATCAGTTAATTTATTGACCTGCTGTTGAAGGGTCTGCACAGAATCCTCTACTGAGAACACCCACGTCTCAGCCTCAGTAATACGATCAACAGCCTTACGTAGGTCCTGTCACAGAAATGAGACCTCGATGCCCACTGCGCCAATCTTGGCCTCCAACGCGTCCCTTGCATTTGTAATGGCCGCTAGCAAGGCCGCGTTATCCGGGACAGGTCCATGGGGAGGGCCACCACTTGCATATGTTGCAAACTGGTCAAGGGTGCTCTGTTTCGGTTCCGTGGCATCAGGTTTATCCTTCCCCATTGTTGGGATCTTCAGTGGACTATGCGAGCAGTTTCTAGTCGCTCCCACTCCAGCGAGACATGTAGAAGCACCAATCCACCACTGTAGGGACTCTCCAGGGGGGGTGCTCCGCTGCTGGTCCTCATGGAATCTGTCCACCCCAGACAGCAAGCTGCACTGGAAGTAATCTAGCCGCTTCTGCAACAGCCAAGCGGGCCCCTCTAGAGGAACCGAGCTCCCCGGACCACCAGCACACGAAGCACCCCAAAGCCCGACAACTAGATGCAGCGCCCTTACTGGCGGCTTGGCAGGCCGGGTATAGTGGATCACTAGGTCCTAGTATCACCACACAGGGCCGCCCCCTTAGCCAAGCCCCGTCACTGGGCACAAATCAGCGACGTAGGGTAAATTCCCAGGTCAACGGCACACGGAGTGTTCTCAAGGCCTCAGGAGTAACAAAAATGGCAGCTATGGACAGAAGTGATTCCGGGCTCAGGTCCGTACCCCAGGGCAGCTGCTGCTTCAAGGATAGCGGGCGGGCTCCTCGCCGTGCTCCAATCTGCAAAACGCCGCCCGCACGGCCGCACAGCGGACTAACAACCGTGCCCGGTGCCCAGCGCCCAAGTAGTCCCCCCTTCCTCGAGGAAGATTGTGACCTATGGCACCGGTGGGGCCCAACAGATGCGGTCCAACAGATGCGGCTCAGAGTGCCGGCCCCCCCGCCCCAAGCCCCGCAGCAGTCGGCCTCCTACACCGACCGGTACGCAGGCCGGGACAAGCCCCACGACCACAAGCCGACCGGACCCACGAGGCCTCCCCGCGGCACAGGCCCCGTCCGGCGACCAGAACCGCCACCGGCAAAGGCCCGGGGGAGAGGACGTGCGACGACCAGCTACCCCCACTGAACCCCCCCAGCACCCCCTCTCATCCCGACCAAGGTAGGCATCATGCCCCGACCCCGAACACAGTCGCAGCCCCACAGGACCCGACAGCCAGCACAGGGATGCCGAGCTCAGGCCACAGCGCGCTCCTCTCGATGGTTTACAGCTTTTCTTGGCTCCATTAGCACACCGGATGACACTTCCGTCCTGTTCGCCAAGGATTAGCTGCACACAAGTCAGGATGGGTAGGATAAACATCGTATTATGGTGGCGGGCGCACAGAACTTATTCAAGCTGCGTCCGCCATTATTGCTGGCCAAGCCACGCCCCCACACTTTTTTATTCTTAATCTTCCATGGCAAAACAACTTTTCCCATGGAGAAAGCCCTTCCCCTACTCCTAAACCAAGTCTAGGGGAGAGCTATTCCACTGCCAATCCTGGAAAAGGCGTTACTCTTGCCCTCCCTGGAGGAAATCTCCATCCATTTCGGGGAGTCGGAAAGGAAGATAGGAATACCCACAAACTTACATTTTTTAATATTCCCAAACTTCCAAGGCAACATATGCTTTGGAACACCCACTTTGCACTGTATGGGAGGGATTTAAAAGTACACATTTATTCACATGTGGCAGTAAGGTACGCCCTCCTAAAACTATTTTCTCCCCCCCAGGAATCTCTGTGGAATCTTGGCAGATTTAAAAACTGTCAATTTGGTTTTAAAAGTATATTTATCACAAAATCTACCTTTGTGAATCGGGACTACTGTGAGAATCCTAGACCTTGAAGCACAAGTTACTACTTGTGTAACGATATATCTGTAAGAGACATTAGTTAGTGATAGATTCCTTACCTTAGAATATCCCCAGGCGTCAGACTAGATCTGGAAAGTTTTGCTTAGCAGTACACCTGCGCGTCAGTAGGTGGCGTCCTGCGGCTCCACGTCCGTCGCTGGCGTCGTATTCGCTGAGATGACGTCACAGACACTACTTAGGCACCACCCATGCTTGCTGGAGTCAGTTCTGTACACGACTTTCCGCGCCAGTAACGCAGAGCCATGCAAGATACTGACCACTGGTGCATTGAAAACTAGGGCCCTGAAAGGCATGACCTTAACCCTTGTAATCAATTCGCAGAACGGGGAGGATGTTTGGGGCAGTAAGGAATCTATCACTAACTAATGCCTCTTACAGATATATTGTTACAAAAGTAGTAACTTATGCATCTGAAAGACACACATTAGTGATAGATTCCTTACCTTAGAATAGATACCCCAGCAATACCAACGCCGGTGGTGGGTCTGCAAACAAGATGATACCAGAAAGTCACGGAGAACAGAACGGCCAGAGAAGCTGTCTCTCCAGACTTGACTGTCAAGGCAGTAATGCTTGGTAAGCGTGTGCAGTGAGGCCCAAGTAGCTACCTGACAAATGTCCTGCAAGGGAACGCCGTGTCCCAAAGCAGTAGTGGCTGCCATTGCCCTGGTGGAATGGGAAAGCAACCCCACAGGAGGCTCCTTCTTAGCCAATGAGTAACAGGCCTTGATGCAGAGAACGACCCTCCGAGAGATGGTCCGTTTGTGCATGGCCCGACCTTTTTTGGCGCCCACGTAGCCAACAAAGAGCTAGACCTACATGAGCCCCCTCGCGGCCATCGCACGCCAACACAACCTCAGCATAATCTCCTACGCCGACGACACCCAGCTGATCCTCTCCCTGACCAACGACCCCGCCACCGCCAGAGCCAGCCTACACGAAGGGATGAAAGAGGTAGCCGAGTGGATGACGACCAGCCGCCTGAAACTGAACTCGGACAAGACGGAGGTCCTCATCCTGGGCTCCTCACCCTCCGCCTGGGACGACTCCTGGTGGCCTCCCGCCCTGGGCACCGCACCCAAACCGACAGACCATGCACGCAACCTGGGCTTCATCCTGGACTCCTCCCTCTCCATGACCAGGCAAGTCAACAACGTCTCCTCGGCGTGCTTCAACATCCTACGCATGCTACGAAAGATCTTCTGGTGGATCCCCACCGAGACCAGGAAGACCGTCACCCAGGCCCTCGTCACGAGCCGACTGGACTACGGCAACGCCCTCTACGCCGGTACCACCGCCAAGCTCCAGAAGAGACTCCAGCGGATCCAGAACGCCTCAGCGAGACTCATCCTCGACATCCCCAGACACAGCCACATCTCCAGACACCTGAAAGACCTGCACTGGCTCCCGGTCAACAAGAGAATTACCTTCCGGCTCCTCACCCACGCACACAAAGCCCTACACAACCAAGGCCCGAGTTACCTCAACAGCCGCCTCAACTTCTACGCTCCCAAACGCCATCTCCGATCGACCAGTCACGCCCTCGCCGCCGTCCCCCGCATCCGAAGAGCGACAACAGGAGGAAGGTCCTTCTCCTACCTGGCCGCCAAGACCTGGAACTCCCTCCCGACCGACCTGCGCCAGACCCAAGACCACCTCTCCTTCAGGAAGAAGCTGAAGACCTGGCTGTTCGAGCAGTAGCGGCACCCCGCCCTCCCCCAAGCGCCTTGAGACCCTACGGGTAGGTAGCGCGCTATATAAGTGTCATTGATTGATTGATTGATTGATTGATTGAGTCATTTATTTATTTATTTTATTTTACAGATTTTTAAAGCGCATGGCTGCCCGCAAGCGTCCCAGCGCTAGTGATATGTATGACAGAAGAAATTGAGGAAGAAGTGTTATGGGAACAGCCAGGTCTTGAGTGCCTTACGGAATGGAAGAAGATTGGGCTGGGCCCGAATGTCAGAGGGTAGTGAGTTCCATAACTTGGAGGCGTTATATGCAAATAGTCGGCCTCCAGAGCGGGCTTTTTTGATCCTGGGTACGGATGCCAGATTGTCGTGTGAAGAGCGGAGAATTCGGTTGGTCCTGCAGGGGGTGACAAGGTCTTTTAGAATGGGTGGGGCCTTTCCCTTCAAGATTTTATGGGTAGTGCAAAGAGCCTTAAAGGGCTTTCTTTCCTGAATGGGCAGCCAGTGCAGGGACTTTAGGGCTGGCTTGGCTGAGCAGCGGCGGTGTGTTCCTGTAAGAAGCCGAGCAGCAGTATTTTGCACCGTTTGGAGTTTTGTGAATACCTTTTTAGGAGCCCCTAAATATAAGGCATTGCCGTAGTCCAGACGGGACATCACCAGACCCTGGGTCAATAGTTTTTCAGATTGGGCCGGGATTTTTCTAGCCGTCCGTAGGAGGCCATAACAAACACCGGCTGTTTTCCTTGCTTGGGTGGAGAAGTTAAGATCTTCATCCCGACAGATTCCTAAACTCTTGATCTCATGTTTAGGGTTAGGTGGTGTGCCCATGCAAGGTGGCCACAGGGTTTCATGGCGGAAGTGTGATTGGTTGCCCAAGACCATGATCTCCGTCTTTCCACTATTGAGCTTGAGATGGGACATGTTCATCTATTCGGTGATGTCGCTGAGACAGGTGTAAAGATTAGTGGGGGAGTTATGTTGACAGAGAGACCACCAGCTGGGTGTCATCAGCGTATGTTAAAAGCTTAATTCCAAATGGGGTGACTATTTTCTCAAGGGGGGACATATAAACGTTAAAAAGGGTCGGGCTCAGAGAAGAGCCCTGAGGGACCCCACAGTGTATGGCAGTAGGCCTGGAGATAAAATTACCATCCGCTACCTGAAATGACCTGTTGTCCAGAAAGGATTCCAGCCATGACCAGGCCGTCTCAGCTATACCGAGGTCCCTGAGCCTATGAACCAATATCGAATGGTTGACGGTGTCGAAGGCTGCGCTTAGATCCAGGAGGATCACTGCCATTGATCCTCCTGCGTTAATGATCTTTCTCGCCTCTTCGACAACCGCCAACATCGCGGTCTCCGTACTCTGGCCGGGTCTGAAGCCAGTTTGTGAGGGCCTAAAGAGATCATTGATTTCAAGGAAGTGCGAAAGTTGACGGTTGACACATTTTTCAGCGATCTTGCTTATGCCTGGGAGCAGGGATATCGGATGAAAGTTGCTTAACTCTAGAGGATCTAGGTACGGTTTTTTAATTAGGGCTTTAATAGTTGCTTTTTTCCAGGTACGTTGGACAATACCCTGGGCCAGCGAGGTGTTAATCAGTGTTGCCATGGCCGAAAGGATGGTAGAGGCAACTGATTTTAAGATGTTAAAAGGTGCCGGGTCTAATGGGGATCCACTTTTAATTGTGTGAAGTATAGAGAATAGAATATCTATAGTCATGGGGGTGAACCGAGTTAGACGAGGTTCGCCCGTATGTGGAATGGAGCTGGATTGGTTGGAAAGGGAGGGTATGTCTGGTATTTGTGATGGGAGAGAGTTGAGGATGTTCTTGATCTTTAAGTCAAAAAATTCAGCTAGTTCATTGCACCGGCTGACCGACGGTTCAACCGGGGGGGGAGGGGGGTTCCAGGGTTTTGAGAAGTTTTTTAGCAATTTCAAAGGTCGCCCTAGATGAGTTAGTTGATGATTTGATTTTTTCCTCGAAGAAGTTTGATTGAGCAGTTTTGAGAGCCTTTTTATAATTGCGAATCGTGCGTTTATATTCTAGTTTTTTCATAGGGTCAAAGTTTTTTCTCCACTCTTTCGTTTTTTTTGCAGATCTTTTTTAAGAGGCGTATTTCCTGGGTGAACCATGGCGAGGTAATTTTGCCCCGAGGTTTGCAGGTGGATTTTTTTGGCAGAGTCTTGTCCAGTGACTCGTCAATCCATTTAGAGAACTGGGTCAGGGACTAGAGATGGGGAGGATTGCTCCAAATTATACTTCCATTTTTCTAGGTCTAGTGTGGCCCAAGGTCGAGTGGGTTTGCTAACTGAAGGCTTGGGGCGCGCGATGGTGGGAAGCCGCCAGTTTAATGAAATTAAAAAATGATCTGACCATGGTAGCGGGGTAGGACATAGAGACATAGAGTCATAAGATCGGGAATGCTAGAAAAGATAGGGTCCAGGAGATGACCCATTGTATGGGTGGGGTGCCTACTTTGCAGTCTGAGCTGGAGGGTTTCAAAGTCTGATATTAACTCAGCGGCTAGTTTGTCTTCATCCTTGTCGAAATGGATATTGAGATCCCCAAGGATCGTAAAGGTGGAGTGCTTGGCGGCTAGCATGGCTGAATGTTCCATAAGTGAGTTATAAAATTGTCCTATAGGACCTGGTGGGCGATAGATGAGAAGCCCCGACAGAGATCTACATGGGGAGATTTGGATCAAGAATAGGACGTTTTCACAGTCTGTGATGGGGCTGCCTTGGAGGTGGCAGGAGAGATGGTCCCTATAGATGATGGCAATTCCCCCTCCCCTCCCTTTTGGATCGGTCTATATGTTGGATAAGAAAGCCAGGTGGAAGGGACTTAATGATGTCGGGGTCTGAGTCAGGTCCCAGCCATGTCTCTGTCAGAAAAAGAATATCCAGCTGGAGATTTTCTACAGTGTGATAGATTTCTACAGAGTGTTTGGGGAGGGATCTACAATGAACTAGTGGGATGTGCAATAGGGTGTGAGTTATTTGTAAAGATTCATTCACGTTGAGTTTGTAAGGGCAGTGAAGGCAGTGGTTGGAGGAGTTGTCCCCAGGCACAGAGTGTAGGCATGGGGATTTAACCTCACATTTCATTTGTAGCAGTGCTTCATCCACCCGGAACCTGTTGTGTGCGCTTCAGATAGAACTAGAGAGCACGTTTTGGGTCCAGACTGTGGAGCCTCTCTTCCTCTTTCGAAAGATGCGGAGGCGGAAAGAAGGTGGGAAAAGTGATGGTCTGCCCGTTGTGAAAGGGCGTAACAACCTTTGGCAAGAAAGAAGGACGGGTCCTTAAAACCACCTTGTCCGGATGAACAGAAGGTAAAGGAGGTTTAGAAGAAAGAGCCTGGAGCTCACTCACTCTTCTGGCAGAGGTGATACCTATCAGGAAAGCCGTCTTGAGAGTGAGAAGACGTAAAGGACAGTTATGAAGAGGCTCAAAGGGAGCGCACATCAGATATGTCAAGACAAGCTTCAAGTCCCATTGAGGCATTATGAACGGCACTGGAGGAAACGTGTGCGTAATGTCTTTCAGAAAACGGTTAACAACCAGGGAAAGTAAAAAGAGAACGTTCATCAGGGAGCCTTAGAAAGGCGGAGATGGCAGAAAGATAACCTTTGACAGTGCCCAGAGCAGAGCCCTGCTGGGCCAAGGAAAGGAGGAACAAAAGGACCTCGGAAAGAGGGGCAGAAAGGAGATCCACAGCCTTAGCTACACACCATGCCACAAACTTGTTCCACCTGCAGGCGTATACTGTTTTAGTGGAGGGACGCCTGGCTGCCAGAATGACATCACAGACTTCAGGGGGAAGATCGAAAGTCGTCAACTGTCACCTCTCAATCTCCATGCATGGAGGTGAAGGCTGGACAGGTTCGGGTGGAGGATGGTCCCCTGCTGCTGCAACAGAAGATCCTCCCGAAGAGGCAGTCGGATCGGGGAATCGATCACCATGCTGAGTAGCTCGGTATACCAGTATCTTCGCGCACAATCCGGAGCCACAATAATGACTTGGGTCCGGTCACGCCGAATCTTCTTCAGCACTCTGGGCAAAAGTGGTATAGGCGGAAAAGCGAACAACAGACCGCAACTCCACTCACCATGAAAAGCGTCACCGAGTGAGTGCCGCCTTGGAAATTCCAACGGGCAGAACTGATGACATTGCACGTTCTATTCGGTGGCAAATAGATCTAACCAAGGCTCTCCCCACTGCAGAAAGAGACCTTGTGCCATGCCAGAGTTCAGACGCCATTTGTGATCCATTATGCACCGGCGGCTGACTTTGTCCGCCCTGGAGTTCAGAGAACCTGCCAGTTGTTGAACCACCAAGGTAATGCCTTGATGTTCCAGCCATGTTCAGAGGTGCAGAGCCTCCTGACATAGGCTCCACGACCCCACCCCACCCGGTTTGTTGCGGTACCACTTGGCGGTGGTGTTGTCCGTGAACACCTGCACTACACTTCCCCGGACATAGGGAAGGAATGCTTTCAGTGCAAGTCGAATCGCCCGAAGCTTCAAAAGGTTGATATGGAGCCGGGACTCCGCCGGAGACTAGAGGCCTCTGATCTCCGCCTCTCCTAAGTGGCCTCCCCATTCCAGGAGGGACGCATCAGTCACCATTGTGTGCCCCGGTTGGGAAAGGGAGAGGGATCTGCCCTTGACCCAATCGCGATTTCATGAGCCACCACTGCAAGTGTCGTGCAGTGCCTTCCAAGATCTGGACATGATTGGACAGGTTGCCCTGATGCTGTGCCCACTAGAACTTCAGGTCCCACTGCAGAGACCGTATAAGCCACCTGGCATGTTGCACTAGCAGGATGCAGGAGGCATCAGGTCCAGTAGCCTGAAACGCGGGATAGAGGCTGAAAGATCGGAATCATAGCCTGAATATTCCGGACTCGCTGCTTGGGGGATAAACCCGAAACCGCGTCAGATCCAGAACCGCTCCGATGAAGGGGAGCTTCTGAGAGGGACTCAGGTGCGACTTTGGCACTTTGATGGAGAACCCTAGCAAGGGCAGGAGGTGGGTGACGACTGCATGGGGCGAGCCCGCCTTCAACAACCAGTCGTCGAGGTAGGGGAAGACTGACAACCCAGACCTGTGCAGGTGAGCTGCGACCACCTCCATCACTTTCGTGAACACCCGAGGGGCGCTGGTAAGGCCGAAGGGGAGCACGGCAAACTGAAAATGCTCCTGGCCTACTGTGAACCGCAGGTAACGCCGGTGGGCCGGCAGGACGGGGATGTGAAAATATGCGTCCTGCAAGTCCAACGCTACCGTCAAGTCTCCAGGGTCTAGGGCAGCCAAGACCTGAGCCAGAGTCAACATCTTGAACTTCTCCTTCCAGAGGAAGCGATTGACGTTCCTGAGGCCCAGATGGGGCGCAAGCCCCCTTTGTCCTTCTTGGGGACCAGAAAGTAGTGGGAATAACAACCACAACCTACTTCCGGCTCAGGAATACGCTGGATGGCCCCCTTGGCCAAGAGGTCCGTGACTCCTGTTGGAGAAGCGCAAAGTGATCCCCCGACATGTGGTGGAACTGAGGTGGCATGGCTGAGTGGTAGACTCGAAGAGGAGGGAGTAGCCCCTCCGGATGAGCTGCAACACCCACTTGTCGGAAGTGACAGAACGCCAATGGGGAAGGTGATGGCGAATCCTGCCACCCACTGGCTTGGGATGCGACTTAAAGCTCAGACTAGGAAGGCTTTGAGGTAGACGTCGCAGGAGCGGAGGTGGACCGAACCTCACGCCGGCCTCCGGAGCCACCACGGTGGCCGCCTCGCCCACAGGCCCGCTGAGTCTGGTTCTGCGCGGGCTTTTGGCTGAACGAACGGCTAGGGGTGCCTCTGCCATGACCACGAAAGGAATGAAACGAGGACGTGGACGGGCGCATGGTGGAAAGGTCCACAGACTTGGCTGTAGCTCGAGAGTCCTTAAAACGCTCTAGTGCCGTGTCGGCCTTATCACCAAACAGGTGAGTGCCGTCAAAAGGCATGTCCATGAGCGAACTCTGGACGTCCAGGGAGAACCCAGTGGACCGCAGCCAGGCGGGTCACCGAAGTGCCACGGTCGTGTAAATTTCCGAGGTGTCTAAGCCACAACAAATGGCAAACCTAGCCGCGTCCTTGCCCTCAGCCACAGCCTGAGGCAGCATAGTCTGGACCTCTTTCGGGCACCGGGGTAACACCTCAGCCACGGAACCCCACACCGCGTGGGAATAGCGGCCCAGAAGGGATGTGGTGTTCACTGACCGCAGTCCTAAGATGGCCGAAGAGAACAACCGCTTGCAAAACTGCTCCAATCTCTTAAGAGTCATTATCCGGCGGAGCCGTGGGAAAGGCACTCTGGGACGTAGAAGCTTGAATTACCAGACTTTCGTGTGTAGGATGAGTGGTCAGAAAGGCAGGGTCACCCGGCGACGGGTGATGCCTGGCCACATTCTTATCCACAGGGGCCCCCGTGGCGGGCCGTGACTAAGTGCCAAACAAGACTTCGGTGAGGGCATCATTAAAGGGCAGCAGCGGCTCCAAACAATTGACTGCCGGCTGGAGCACCTCAGTGAAGAGATTTGTCTTGAGGGTCACCGTGGGGAGATCGAGGTTAAGGACCTCAGCAGCCCGACGGAGCACCACTGTACACGAGGTGCCTTCCTCCTCAGTGGGGGGGGGGGGGGAGGCAAGCCCTGGATCAGAAGAGACATCGAGGCCACCGGCCTCCTCCAAGTCATCCACCCAGTCCTGCTCGGAATCACACTGAGGAGCAAGCAGGTCCTCAAACCCTCCCAGTTATCCTCCGCCATCCCCGAAGGCACAGGCCTCGGCGGTGGGGCAGTGACCAGTGAAGGAATAAGCGGCGCCGGCACCGCCAATTCGGATCCCAGGCGGGGACAAAGCCCTCCAGGAACAGGGGGCAGAGGCGGAACCAGCAGGATCCACTGCAGCTCCAAGGGCGGCGCCTGGCCCGGAGCCGGCAGCATGGGACCGCCTGGCGCCGGAGCCAGGGGCACAGGATCCTGTGGTGCAGGGCCGGAGCCGCTAACGGCATCGGAGCTGGATCCTCCGAAGGAGTCGACGGACCAGTAGGATCCGGACACGGGACCGCGGGGCCCGAAGGCGCACAACGGGAGCCCGAGGCCTAAACAGGCGGTCCATAGCAGCAAGGAATTTTTGCATTTGTGCAGGAGTCACCGACGGACCCGGGTAAGGAGGGTAGGCCGCGGGACTCCCAAGGAGCCGCAGGGGCGGAGCCCCTGTCCCCCTCGTCAGCATTCGGGGACCGACTGGGTGGACATCGGAGACCAAAAACGATTCTTCAACTTTTTTTTTAGCTGTCTCTTACCCAAATCCGAAGGGGAAGAAGAGTTGTGGTGACGATTCCGTGAGCGGTCATGGGAACGACCCCTGGATCCGGAACGGGACGGTGACGAGTGCTTAACTTCAAACAACTTCCGGCACCGCTCCCTCAGGGTCTTGGGGGCCATGGCCCTACAGTCCAGACAGGACCGGAGTCATGGTCGCGCTCCAGGCAGTAGAGATAGACGTCATAAGGATCCGCCACCGACATATTTAGGCGGCAGGTCCCGCAAGACTTAAAACCAGGCATCCCTACGTGCACCAGAGAAACCAAAAAGAAAGTAAAAAAATGACTAGGGTACGTGCTCTAACCTGATCTGCGCTTACTGGCGCAGAAAAGGAAAGAACTGACGCCAGCGATGCCAGGGTGGCGCCTAAGTAGTCTCCATGCCGTCCTCTCGGCGCATACGGCGCCAGCGACTGACTGACGCGGAGCCGCAGGACGCCACCTACTGACGAGCAGTGGTACTGCTAAGCAAAACTTTCCGGATCCAGTCGAACGTCTGGGGATATTCTAAGGTAAGGAATCTATCACTAACCTGTCTCTTTTGGATACTGATACGCGACATTCTATTGAGAAAAATTACCAAGTAGAGAATGAGTGAGTACATGGGAGTAAGTTGCATAACATAACACTGTCACCGGACTATGTCCGCAAAACCCTAATTACTTGTAGGGGGAGCAAGAGAAAATTAAAAAGATAGCTACATGTCCTCCCAAGTATAAACACAATATTTGCAAAATGTAGGAAAAAAACGGAGATCTTTTTCGAATTATAATATAATTCTGTGCTTTTTTATCACTCCAAACGTCACACAGGACTTAGAATCCTCCCCCACATTGTGTGTGGCCTGCCACATCATGAGGCTCCCCATCTAGGACTCGGGAACATCCTGTCGTACTGTAATTTATCATTTACTGCCAGCAGTAGTAATGCGCTCTACCCCTCTTTAAGGATCATTTACTATATTCCCTTGATCTACCATCTATTCCTGTATTGGTGTTTCCCACACAGTAAAGTAGACTATTCATTCTGACTGCCCTTCCTGTTTCCCTCCAAGAAACAGGTCTGTCAGGTGTACATGCGGACATGTTTTTACATTGGCAATGGAACAAAGAGCATGCGAGTAAGGACAAGCTAATCAGGGCATTTAGTCTAGAGCGAGTGTTAGATGCAGTGGTGTTACACTTTCCTCACACAGAACGGGAAGGGCACCAAACAGGACACAGAGGCTTGCCCACTTAGTTGCAAATCCGACAGTGTTAGCACTGGTCCAACGCAAAAAAGAACATTGTACTTCACTAAATAGCATGTTTTCTTGGCCTGATTGGACCCAAGAATCCCTAGGGAATTCTACTGGGAACCCCATATTTCAGCAGTGATATCAGCGTTCAGCAAACTCAAAGTAGCTCTTACAGGCACATGCTTAAAATGAGACACAGAAATGGGAGAATAAAAGGGGATAGATCTACTAGTGCGAATAGAAGAGGAAATAACCATTACTCTGGCCGATTATGCATACATCAGTGTGTAAGTTTTCCAATTATGTGTAGATCTTTAAATTGACCAAAGAGTTGAATAATCACTAGCATTAGATTACCTGTCTCAAAGTATATTTCTTTTAAGATCTGCAAGCTCTGCATTATCAAGCTATATTGAGAACTGTACTACACCTGTACACAAAGCAATCTTTTATTGAAGGCTTGACACTAGGACATCATATAAGTCAATAAATTATATTCAGTATATATTCAGTTTTATAATATTCTTAAATAATGACATCTGTATATGACTCAGTCATGCAATAATATTACAGATTATGGGCCTATTTCAACTTGATTTGACAAGGACGCCAAAAGTCAGCTCATGGTTTAAATCCAGTTTTTGTTACTGACTCATGAGATAAAACACAAGTGACAGCAATTTATACTTTCTGGATCAGCTTTACTTTATGTGCTGTTAGAGTGATTTAAAGTGTTTAAGAGATGTAGATAAAAATGTACATTCATATCTAATGTAAACATGTTTAGTATACACAGTACTGGCATCGGGAATGTCATAAAACACAGCACAGTAACTTGAGAAACTATCATGTTGTTATGTTTCAATCTGGTGGAGATAATTATGTTTACAAAGGGTGTACATTCAAAAGAGATAGTGCAGTAAAGTGACTATATCCTTCTATATCAGTTTATTTCACACACACATGGGACGCCTTTTACAGTTGAAATACCACCATTCAGGCCAGTAATACAAAGTGGATCTGTTTTATAAGGCGGACATTTCTTAATTTTAAGAGTAATGAGCAGCAGTTTGCGCTTACATTTTTGTCTCTCTGCCAGAGGACCCCTGCAGCATGCCGACAATCCACAAGAGATTTCCTTGAAGTCTATGTGATTGTCACGATTTTCATCAAAAGCATTAAACAATCCTGCAAGGCAAGAAGATGAATTAAAGAGCGTTTAATTTTTAAATGCCCCGCTGAGCAGTATTTTAAACTGTCACTTACCTTTACTATCATTTCATCAAAAAGAGGCTGTGAGTAGTAAGTAAGAGGCTTAGAGCATTACAACTGGGTTATAACAGAAACAAGGCAACTTTAGGGAGTTTCCACCGAGTTAAATGGAACAAGAGATTAGTCAACTGTCTCGACTACATCCAGAAGTGATTTCAAGTAATCATGCCCCTCGTATTCCTCGAATTCTTACATTTTCTCAAAAACACGTCATTAGTATTTACTTAAAAATTGCCTGCAAGTGTAATGGCAGCAGCCAAAGCCCCTGTATTTAACTTATGTTAAGACATTTACTCATAAGGGATCTTACCCTGTGGCAAGTGCCCTGGATGAGAAAGTACCAATAAAGCTTGGGACTGCACTCCTGTGACCATGCCGGTGTGGGACAACATCGTTTTCCGGCCAGGATTCCCATCCCCCCTATCACCGTTCATGCCGGTCTCCTTCAGCCTAGACTCAACAATGCCTCTGGTCCTTAACCCCACAAAGAATGGGGGAGCAGCGAGGGCCTTACAGGACTAAAGAACTGGTTAAAGATGGACCACATCAAAGGGCTAGAATATTCACCCTCTATGCATTTGTCAGATTCCCCTCATGGCGAAAAATGACCAGGGTGGAAATGTTGGGAGAGAGAACTGGTCTATGAACTTTCACAGAAAGACTAGGACAAAATATTAGATCGGGGGTGTAGATTCGCCACAGATGCATGCCAGTGGGAAATCCAGTATAAACTCCCCACATACTGGTAAAAGACCCTGGCAAAAATCGCGGTAACAGTTCATTATAAGGTCTTGAACTATGACAAATTTTTATTCACCTCACCGGCCGCTGGGATGTAGGCACCGGTATGCGTTAAGAAAACCTTCATAAAACAGAGAAACTCACTGAAAAAAATAAAGGTTAAAGTGGAGTTCTACATAAGCAAGGTAGTAAGATTTTACCTTATGGTAAAAAAAAAAAACTTAGAAATTTACTGAAAAAAATCAAAGGTTAAAGTGGAGTAATATAGAGGTCTTCGAACAATAAAAAAGAATGTTTAAGAAAAAAAAATACTGGAATTCACTAGTAATAAATAATTGACATAATAAGTAGAACTTACATTGTTATGATGCACTGTTTATGACTGCATATATTACATCACTGATGACAACTGAAATCTACGTCAGTCGTCTGGTTCGAACACTGCAAGACCATTTTAATCCTGAACTAGGCTTCTGAAGCAGAGAGATGTCAGTCGTCTTTTTTGCTGCCTCACTAACCAAGAACAAGACAAAAATACCCTTTTCTCTTGTCGATAAAAGTACAAGCACTGGAACAATGACGTTGGAAGTTTGATTCCCCAGCGTTGCTCTTTATCTCATTGAAATTCCAAGAGGCACTCCCAGCAGCTTCTTTATGACTTCTACATGGGCACTTGCTCCAAGAATATGCCCTTGAGCACCACCTACAGGTGTGTTGTGGTTTGTACCTTGTTTGGGTTCTGGAAGGGAATGGAATGGGTTTACAATGTGATATTCCAATGCCATCCATTATTGTGTTGGAGGACAGTTTGATGTGGGCAGAGGATCCGTGAGGACGTGTTTCCTGTGTTAGAGTAGTCTTTGAATAAAGTGGAATACATACCTTCCTGTGTGTCAATACAAGCCTGATTTTGTGTGTACTGCTGACGCGCACGCAACAATTTGATGACGAGTGGATGTGTGTCCTGGGTTCAGAGAAGGAGGAACTATGGGCCAGATGTAGGTCGGTCGGTAACGGCCGAAAATCGGTATTTTCGGCCGTTACCGACTCGTAAATCAGATTTGGTATGTAGGGCCCAGAATTTTACAGAATCGGTAAATTTACCGATCGGTAAATTTACCGAATCTGTAAAATACAGAATCGGTATTTTTACCGATTCGGTAATAATGAGATGTAGGTGGGACTCTTCTGAGTCCCACAAGCCTTACAGAATCGGTATTTTACCATCAAATATATTTGATGGTAAAATACCGATTCCGGTGTGCATGCACATGTGTGCATGCACACCTGTGCCATATGACAGGCAGACCTGCCCTTAGGGCAGTTATGCCTGCCACATGGCCCCCGAACCTTTGTCAAAGTGACACCCCCTGCACCCTTGTCAAAATCGGTATTTACCGATTCGGTAAATACCGACCGGTAATGCCCCATTCATTCCTATGGGCTTCAAAGCCCATAGGAATGAATGGAGCATTACCGGTCGGTATTTACCGAATCGGTAAATACAGATAATTACCGATTCGGTAAATGGAACATCTGGATGTTCCTACATACCCCCCTTCTTATTTACCGATTCTTAATTACCGAATCGGTAAAATTCAGTAATTAAGGATCGGTAAATAAGTTCTACCTACATCGGGCCCTAAGTCCCTACCCACTTGTATTAATTGTGAACTGCAAGACCACTTTGGAGATGTGGCGAAAACATTTAGAAGTTATTGGCTAAAGATTTTGCACCTTTTGAACAGCTGGGTCTGAAACTATATCAACGACATCATTTGAAAGAACAGCGCATTCTAGCAACTACATTAACACCCGCCAGGCGTAACCCTCGCACTCTGCCCCATTCCTCCTCATCCGCACATCTCCCCATACTGTATTCCTCATTCTGCAAAAGAACCAACGTACAGATTTGTCTTGTGGTGGTCATTTGTTAGCCGCAGTTTATTTAGGAATACAATGACAACATTGTAACTTTTGTTGTCTAGTCTCTCTTGGCCCTTCTGGGTCGTTTTCTTTGGTAGGTTGGGTTTGTGCTCTCTTTGCGCGGGGAGGGAGTAGCTTCTGTTCCCGGAGTTAGGCCACGACTCGCTACCTTGTCCGATTCTTGTTGTGCCCTGCCATTCGGCAGGGCTTGGCTGCGAGCACCGTCTCCGTTTGCTACCCTCCCCTCTTTGGTACGCCGCCTCACCCAGCCGTGAGACATCTCAAAGTGAGTGGTCTTACCATCTGCCCATCTTACCATCAGCTCACCCAGCCGTGAGGCATCCCAAGGTTAGTGGTCCAATTCTGCCACACCGCCCTCCGGTGGGCCTCCTTACCAACCATTAGCCGCGTAGTTCTATCTCTGCTTGCTTGTATCTGCTCGTCAGCACAGCGACATTGCTGTCCTTTAGGTGTGGGTGAGTGGGCAAAAGATTCTTGTATAGGTGCTGCTCCTCCGCTCTGTCAGTGAATTTAGGAGCTTACCTGAGGGAGCAGACCTTATATTCCCCACCCCCCATGTCACCCCGCCTGGATAGGTATCCTCGCTTATTTGGGGGTTTGGATGTCACCCGGCCCCCATTGGCGGGGGGGCGGCACCTCTTCAGCAGCCACCGCGGGGGAAGGAGGGCGAGGCAAGGTTGTTTTTTCGCACCTGGTCCCTCTGCGTGCCAAAAACCGGCCGCAAACTGGATTGTTCCGGGGTTAGGGGGGGCGCATGGCAATCGTTATAGCACCGGCTCTCTAGCCCCCTTCGTGTACAGCCACTGCAATTTCAGACACCTATAGCACACATCCTCATTCTGACATCATCCTGGAAGCTGCAACGTCTCTTGCAGATTCCTATGAGCACAAATTGACACACCACGTTGCTGCTGGTGTGTGCCGGATCACGCTAAGTGACCTTACATGGGGGCCATATTGGATTACATGTTGGATGACAGGGCACACATTGAATGAGTGTGCGTGTCCGAATTATCTATAAACAATTCAATTTGCACTAGAACACATTGAAGGAGTGTGCGAATCGGAGGCGATCGTAAGCGCAGAAAACAGGTGAGGGTTAGCAACCCAATTACAGGAGGGTTAATGACTCATTTGGATACTGGTTTTTAAGTACTGTTGGGAATTTTTACAAGACCTTACAATGAACACTGCTAGTTTAACATGGCACAATAAGATTTCACCATTAGCCCACCACATGCATTTTGGGTTTCTATAGCTGAACCTTCGCTAAGGTGGGTGGAATGGAAGGACTGTTTTGTTAAACCCCTCCCAGGGGCGAGTCTTCCTCCCCTCCCTGCCCACTTAACTGTGTCTCTTACACCTTCTCAATTACACCCCTGACAATGTGATTTGGTGCCTTAAAAGGTCGCAGTTTATTTCAACATAACATGGTTGTACAATCTATAGGTCATTCATAAATATCCATGTTATTGTATACTTTTGTTGTCTTTGTACATTGTTTTTCTTAATTTGCTTCTAGACACTACAGACTAGTGTGAGGTGCCCCTTTGGCCAGGCCTCTGTATTTCCGGTTCCAGGATTCAACTTGCTACTGAATATGGACCTGCCCGGGCTGCAAGTGCCATTCCGTTTGCCCTGGACCCTTTGTTGGCCCGGGAATCTCAAGTCGAAGAACCTGTGTCTCGCGAAAACCCAGCCGTTGGCCCTGCATATCTTTGCCCTGATGATCTATAGCTTACGTCTGGAGTTTTCCATCGCCCCCAGAGCCACAGCCCCTCTCCATGCTCTGCGCACTATGATCTCTGAAAAACCACTTTGGCTGGGTGGACTAGTCTTCCTACAGCTGTGAGGTCTGTGTGCATTTTCTAGCGCTTTTCTCATCACTGCTATCATTTGGAACCAGTCCCCGGCCACCCCTTCCTTAACATGCACATGTGATCCTGCACATGTTCACTGCCTGCAAATAGGCCCAGTTTGTCACTATTCTATCAATATTGTGAGTAGCCTAGCTCATCCCAAGCCTCAGCAGTGTTGGAACTCATGATTAGTTTTGCTGCCCCCAACAAGCTTTTTTTGATACTGCTGTGTTGCCGGGATGACGGGGAATAGGCTTTCCGCCAACCTACTTTCCCATGGACCATGTAACATTTAAGCAGCTTTGCACTCGTCCTGGGTTAATTCCAATATTCCCCATGTGCCTTCCTTCGCCAAAAGACCATTGCTTGGTTCATCCGTCGCCCCATGGTTGCTGCCCTCTTCCCTCCCCCATAGTCAGCGGGCTATGACTTAGCCCCTACGGGTGCTGGGACCTGATGTGCCATGCCTGTTTGAAGCACTTGTAGCCACTCTTTCCTCTTGTACCCATTCCTTATGCGTGGTGCAACACCCTCCATTAAGCAGCAGCCCGTAGTAAACTGGGAACCCTACTCTGACCTTAAACAAAACTCCTCGTCCCTATTGGTGTTACTTGACCTTGCAATGGGGTGGGGTGGGGGCTAAGCGTTGGTGTATGAGGCTGGTCCCATTGACTGTGGATGAAGGCATGCTTTAATTCCAAATTTTCTCTGTCTGATTTTTTATCCTCTGAGACCATACAGCTACAATATGGCACGTCAGACACAAGGAGCCAAAGATTTGCTTAAGAAGTGACTGATAGCAGCAGGCGAGCTGCCATGTTTAATTTCTTTCAGGAATCATTAGCCTGTATGGTCCCATAGGTGAACGAGATGGACATTGTTCACTGCACCTACTTGGCAGTGTCTGTTCTAACCCAGTATGTTTAGCAGGCATTATGACTGGGAGACGGAATTACTGCCGCTGCTAACCAAATTACATGTTGACTATTGTCACAAAAGAGCAGAAAACATCTGGTTTGTGTCACCATCTTTTCTCGACATGCTGCCCTCTTGCATACCTGATATATTTGCCTGTTTCCTGCTGACATAAGTAAAGAGGAGTCAACTGTATGCAAGTGCATTTGATGTCATATTGTGCTAACTGCTTGCTTTAATTCATTTTCCTAAGTTATACAATGGCTCATTAAGATGGAAGTGACTGTTGCCCTCCCCGCCTTCTCCTGTTGTGTACGCAACGGGACTCCTCGTTACCATGCCGTTAGGCCAGCCCGCTTGGATATCCAACAGAAACAGATCTCAAACATGTGGCCTTCGGGCTCAACCCCGACATCATCAGCGAATGAGTAATTCCCTGAGCCCTCCAGCTGGGACGTCAAGTAATAACGGTTTAAGTAAGAAATAGCCAGACACCGCAAGACTGTCTGCAATCTCTCCCAAAGCAGGGGAGCCAGGCAACTCTCTCTTCACCCACTACTCCCAGAACTTCGCCGGAGCCCCCTGTTCCGAACAGCTCTGGTTTACGATTGAGTTTCAGCTGTGTCGCGCCCACTTTGGCCAGGTCAGTGTCGTGTACAGGCACCCCTAATCCCAATTATAAATGTGCTCATGTTTACTATTCAGGGATAGTAATGTGTGTTCCAGCAAACAATTCCTGTGACCACCTCCCACTTCTCGTCTGTGAGGTCCTATTTTTGATTCTAATTGGATGTTGTAGTAACCCTAAACAGTATTTTTTTTTTGCAAATTCTCGGTAGTGGACTCGCCCACATTAATATACATTTGATGAAACGGTATTTAAGCAATTTGTTTACGGAACATTCTAAGTTGCCCCGGCGACCCTAATAAATATGTCTGGTATCTAGTCAGGCGTGCGGCCGCGAGCTCTCCTCCTGCAGCAGACTGCACTGCAAACCCCAGCTCAAATGACGCACTGTGCTGCTGCTTGCAATCGACTTTGAAGGGGTGGGGGTACGTTCGAAATTACAGTCTACCATGAACACAACTCAAGCATGTTCTACCCAAGACATATCTCGGACTGCTAATCACCTTGCGACATGGCATGGGTGCTAAGTTCCAGAGTTGCATTATTAAATAGGCCATGGCAAAACAGATAATTTCTTACAATAAACAATGGGACAGGGGAATTCAGTAAAGCAATCGAACCCAATATAGCCCCCGCGGTCTGGGAGGCCCACTTTGGGGCTCTCTATCAAGATACTAATTCCTGCCCGGACGTAGAGTTGCAACTGCCCTTGGGTTTTCAGGATTTTGGAATGGAATTATCCCTGGGGGAAGTGGAGTCTGCCCTAGAGCGCTTAGCAGTGGGGAAGGCGCCAGGTCTGGACAGGATACCCGGGGATTTATTTAGGCATCACCCGGACATCTGGGGCCCATACCTTCTCATTCTCTTCAATGCCATTCTCGGAGGTATGACGATCCCTGGGTCGTGGCTGGGGGCAGAGATTGTACCCATCCACAAGAAGGGTTCTACTCTGCTCCCCGCCAACTACAGGCCTATAAGCCTAATAGACGTGCCCCAAAAGCTCTTTGCGCGCCTCATCTTAGATCATCTCCTAGACTGGGTCGAGGACAATGACATCATGAGCCCCCTCCAGGCTGGCTTCAGGAAGAACACGTCGACCATGGACCAAATTTTTCGCCTCCTTCTCCTGTATTGGAAGACGGTTACGCTAGAGGGAGGTCGACTGTACATGGTCTTCGTGGACCTGAGGTCAGCCTTTGACCTGGTCCCCAGGGGGAAGTTATGGGAGGTTCTGCAGAAGCTAGGAGTACCCCCCCACCTCCTTAGTATCATCATTAGGCTGCATGAGAACAACTTTGCGCAAGTGAGGTGTGGGAGGGATGGTAAGCCCTCGGGCAAATTCCCGGTCCGCCGAGGTGTCAGACAGGGCTGTGTTCTGGCTCCGGCACTGTTCTGTCTGTACATTAACAGCGTCATTCAACATCTTGACGCTGTTAGGGACAATGATGCCCCGGTTTTGGCAGGAAGGAGGGTCCCGGCAATAATGTTTGCCGACGATACCCTCCTTATTTCCAAATCCCCTATGGGGATCCAGAGGATTGTGGACGGTTTTGGTCATTTCTGCCGTCAACATGGGTTGGAGGTGAACACGGAAAAAACTAAGTTCATGATCTTCAACCCCCCCCACCAAAACTAGACCCAATCCAAAACTGGGGGAAACTAGCCTCGAAAGGGTCTCGACCTTTATATATCTGGGGGTATCACTCCAAGAAAACTTGACATGGGACTCTCAGGTAGCAAGATCTAGGTTGAAACTTTCCCAGCTATCGGGCGCACTCTTGAAGGTGTCCAATAAGTCCACCTTCAAGCCCGTCAGCCCGGCCTTGGAAACGTATAGGACCCAAGCGAAGGCAGCAGCCACCTACGGCAGTGAGCTGTGGGGACACAAAGCAGGGAAGGTTATGGCAGGGGTGGAAAATTGTTTTCTGAGACGCTTACTTGCTCTCCCGCAAGGCACACCACTCCTCCCCCTAAGACTTGACCTGGGCCTTCCCTCTATTGCTGAGGACCTACGGTCGAAACCTGTGAAGTTCTGGCACCGGATATGGACCACCGAGGAACTGCATCATTACAGGCAGGACCTTATACATGTCATGAGGCTGAATGTTAACTGCAAAATCCCTTGGCTGGCATTTATCAAGTCGGAACTGTTTAGCCTGAATTTGCCAGACTTATGGGATGATCCAGCTCAGGGCTGCCGAAATATTTCGCGTAAAACCCTCGCCCAGCTGTACAAGAACAAAAACCTTGTTGACATGGTCAATGCTTATGATAGTGGCACCTTGACGGGATGTTTTATAGTATCCAAAAATTCCTATGTGTTTGAACCTTTTATGGATTTTATTTATCCTCTTTTGGCGAGGAAACTGTTCCTGCAATGGAGGTTTGGCACGCTCCCTACTAAAGTATTCACCTTTAAATGGTCGCTAGGGGGTGATAAACTTTGCCCATGCTGTAAAGCCAATGATGAAGATGATTTGCACATAATGTTCTGTTGTCATGCCTACCGGAGCCCGAGGAGGCGCTGGCTAGCTCCTCTGTGTCGGAACCTGGGCTTTAGGAAGTATTTACAGGCCTACAGGGTTTTGAAAACCAACACCCTGGGCCACATTGTGTTTGCGGTTTCCAAATTCTTAATGGCAGCATGGAAAATAAGGAAGAAAATGTCTGGTTAATTTATATTACCTTGTATTTTTTAACATTGCAGGTCCAGTAGGATTTTTATTGTAAATATTGTGTTTTAAATGTATGTATTTTCACTGCATCTTTTATGGCCCATGTGGCCGAAATAAAGAATTTTTGGATTGGATTGGATTGGATAATTTCTTACTATGCCGGTTGGATCAAACGTTCTTTAGATAAGAACCTGCGTAGCATACTGCAAGACTATGCCCAGAATTTAAAAAAATTCTGCTTTGGGGAAGCACAGCTGCCCATTTCGTAATAAGACGGAGGGTACACAGCTGGGATGCGTGCTCACGCCTCTTTTCCCCCAAGTCTTCAGCCTCGCTTTCATGGCGAGCACCAGATATTGTACACCGAAAGGAGCGGCAGAATTAGACCTTGAAATTAGCATGCCGAGTTTAAATCTGATTATGTATCTATCACTACATACACACAGACTAGTCTCCCAGACCCTATCTGTGCTATATAGCCCCTGGCGACCTACGACCTACAGCACTGGCGCTGGCCAACCTACCCGCCTATAACGACCCATACTGCCCCAAACTGTCGCCTTTCCCTCCATTTTCCTTCTTCTCCCTGCAGGGGGAGGAGGGGGGTTGTGTGTTCACTCCGGGCCGTGTGCCCTTATTTAATCCCCCCAGTTGCCTACAGCCTCACCCGCTGGTTGGGGGGAAAGTGGGGGGGGCGTAGGCTACCTTGGGGTGACCATTCCTGGTCGCCCCCTCTTTCACTAGCTTCCGCGATGGGAGGGGGAGGGCTTCCCGCTTTCGGGCAGCGTTTGCCCCATGCCCCCATCTGTTCCGCCACAGGTTTCATTACATTGCTGCAACTGATGAGTCCAGCAAGATGTCAGCAGACCAGAAGAATGCCAGATGCCAATAATAAAGGGTTGGGGTTGTGTTGACCCAGAAAAATACTAGGTGTAATGAAATTATAGTTTTATTTGCTTCCAGATCCCTATTGCCAGCGGAGGAATGATAAGGGCTTTAGACCATTTCCGAGATTTTGTCTGGGGTAAAACTATTATTCAATGTAACCACAAGCCCTTAGTGAAATTGCTAGCTACTGAGGGGAGTGTGAATCCTTCTGCAAAGATTACGATGTCCATGCGCATGAAGGACAAGTACAGATACCTCTACCTGGCAACAATTTAATACATGGGTATTACCGAATTCATTTAATTGACAACAATATTGTCCCAAACCAGAAATTTATAAACATTATTTTCTTTTATTATATCACAAAAAAATCCTATGATTGGCAATACAATTCCCTCAAACTACTTGTTGAATGTACAAAATTCTTCACTATACATAATTCGTATTTACAGGGAGCACCAAAGCAAGAATATATACATAGAATCCATTCATCGCCTAATAGTTCTACACATACCCACATGCATCAGTCATACCATACACAACTGTATAACATCAAACTCCACTTTACAATACATAAAAAAATGACAATAGTACAAAAATTATACAAACAACATAACAACAAAGTAAAGAAGGGAGCGCCGACGCGCGTTTCGGAGTAGGACTTGTGTCCACAGTTCCTTCGTCAGGAATCAGTAGATGCAAGGCTTTCTGGATAGGGTTTTCCTCAATGGATATTTGGACAATTTGTGTGATACAGCAAAACTGGGGCTCAATATCAAATGTCATTCAATGAGAAACCAAACGTAATCCTAGAAGGTCATATCTTGGGTTGAAGGTAAGTGGTCCTAAAAGTATAGAAATACTGACATGACACCTTGAAAGCGATGAGGTCATTATCGGCAATGGATAGTCTGGTCCTGTCCTAATTCTTCATATGGCATTTTTCGAAATAATAGTCCCACTTGTCTTTAGCTGGGTACATACAGTTCGTCACTATGCAGTACCAATTGTTCCATGTAGTTAAACAAGGACAAAGAGTGGCGCTGAGGTGCGAGGCCTCGAATTAAATGCCTGGCGGTATGCTCAATCAATGCCTAATTTGACCCATGGTTGCTCATATGCGTGTGGCTGTCTTCAAAAAGTGGTGTTCAAACCCTCTTCACGTATCGCTGAAGGACTACACTTACCTAACTGTGTATGTACCTGGTACAGACAATGTGGTAGCAGATTGTTTATCTAGGATGCCTTGTCCGTTGGAGTACTGTGAAGAGGATCCATGTAACGATGCCCATGTTGCTTTGGTACATGATGGTGGTACGCCCGCTATAAAAAAGATGATTGGATAAAGACGCATGGAAATGATAATGTCCTACAAGGGATATTTAGGTACTTGTGTGAGGATTGGCCAAGAAAAGAACAGCTTAACGGGACTTTAAGACCTTTTTTTTTTTTAATTAGGCCAGAGTTTTAGTATAAAAGGACTTGATTCTTAGAGGAAGCAAGAGAATTCCTCCGAGGGGGTTGCCTGATTTGGTTATGTGACTTTTTCATGAGTGGCATTTTGGTATGGTCAGAACGAAGTGGGTGATGAAGGAATTATTTTGGTGCTTAGGGATAAGATTGGCCATAGAGAGCTTTGTTAGAGTGTGTGCTAGTTGTTGTTCTGCTGATAAATCTTTACTCACGCTAAGATTACCTTTGAGCAATTGCCTAATTCCTAGGCAGCCTTCGGAGTGTGTTGCAGTGGATCTACTAGGTCCAGTTGGAGAGTATGTAATTGTGCTCACTGATCTTTTCTATAGATGGCCAGAAGTGGACATGTTGGACCGAGCAGACACTACTACTGTTTCAGGGTTCTGGGATAAAAAGTTTCTGACAGAAGGAATCCCTGCGGTGGTTTTGAGCGATAATGGAGTACAATATGTATCTAATGTATCAAAAACGTACTTTGAAAGAGTAGGTGTCAAACACAAAAAAACTCATTCCTTTATAACCCAAGTGGCAATGGTATGGTGGAGAGGTTCAACTCTGTGAATATGGAAGTAATTCAGTCTGTGTTGAGAAGACACAGTGATTAGCAGAATGAAGTAAGGAAGGCGGTATGGGCTTATACAGTGACTACAAATGAAGCTACTGTTTTTGATAATGAGGGGAAGGATTTCAAGGAGTAACTACAATCCTGCATGGTTGTGTGACATTAAGTTGGAACAGTGGTCACCAGAATTAGTGTGGAAGAACTTAAAGGCTCATTAGAGGAGTAAATCTTTCTATGATGACAAACAGGGAGTTAAACCTGTTCAGATGAAAGGTGGTGATTGGGTACGTTTTAAGAAACCCGATAGGGCACCCAAAGGGGAGAGTCAATTTTTTGCCTCAGAGGAGGTTGTGGAAGTTTTACAAAATGCGGTCAGGATGAATTGTAGAATAGTGTGGAACCTCAAAAAGGTGGTATTCCGTTCGAAAGTTGTAAAATTATTATAAAGAGAATGTGAGTGGTGGTAAACATTTTCAGTGGTTGGAGGAGGACTGGTCACTAGATATGGCTGGAGATGTACAGTCAGCACCGACAGGAATTGACAAATAAGATTTGCATATTAAGTTGGGTTTTTCATTGGATGGATGTGGAGAAGAGGTGAGGAATGGCACTCATGTTGTACAGGTATCTAATACCAGCCAAAAAAGAATGGAAAAAACTGGGTGAGGTAAAAGTAAATTACCTGGGTGGTTGAAGGATTACGTTACAGGTTACTGATGTATTTGCATGACAAGTTAACTTGATATTTTTTTTATACTGTTCTTTTGTGAGTTTTGTTTATTACGGGGGGAGATGTGTGGGGGTTTTTGTTTATTAAAGGAAAGAGATTTGTTGTAGTTTGTACCTTGCTTGGGTTCTGGAATGGGTTTACAATGGGCTATTCCAATGCCTTCGAGTACAGTTTGCTGAGGGCTGAGGAACAGTGAGGATCTGTTTCCTGTGTTGGAGTATTCGTTTAATAAAAGTGGAAAATAAATAACTTCCTGTCTATGTGTCAATACAAGCCGATTTTCTTGTATATAGCGGACAGGCACGCAACAAAATGGGCTAGGAATTATGGTACTCATTCCTGCTGCTTGAGTTTGCGCTGTAGCCTGGCACTTCAAACGTTTATAGCAGTTCATAAATGTGGTAGAGGTGCCTTGTATGTATTACATGAAAAAACATTTGTCCAAGATCACACTGCTGATGCTAACAAATTGACACGTCCAGTGCCTTGTAATCACCATGCAATCGTAATGGAACCATTTTACTAAAAAGCGTTGTCACCAAATTAGTACAATGTCAGACTCACCAGAATGTGGACCACATGTAGAATCAAATGCTGTTCCTTCAAATCCGAGCTATCGAAACTATGGCATTATCTTTACTGCCTCATCACTCTGCTGTAAATACAAACTCGGAAAAATACAGAGCAGTAACACTTTCTTTTTGCATTAACGCTACCTTTGAAAACAAGTTCACTGCTTCTTTGTCCCTGCAGTTGCTTCTACTGTGGCTGCTTGATGATGAAGACTCCATGCTGACAACAAAAGAACACTTCTTTTGCTTCTGGGTGTTAACACCTGCTCACTATCCACTCGTCGTTGCAGCTCAGTATTCACGCTGTTGAGCAGACACTTTGTCTTGCACAGTCTCCTCAGTGAGCTACTCCTGCCCAGCAGCCAGCACTGACACCATCTGCTAGTGCATTTGAGGACAGCCGAACAAGACTATTCCTCCATGTTCAAAGGACCTACCTGCATCACTTTAGAGGCATCTTCCTCTATTAGAGCCAGCTTCCAAATGCGATCATAGTCCTGTACAATGTCCACGCAGTTTCTTTTAACATGTCACCAAAATTGAATCGTTGAAGGACATTGTCTTCATGCACGAGTCTGTTGCCAATCAGGAAGGAGGCGAGTTCTTTATTTTATGTTGGGCTTTTTGGTTACAGTCACATTCTTACAGCTCCGGTTAGGGCTAAATTCTCCCTCTAATTGAAATCAAATTACCAGGCTTCCTCCAGCACACAGACACCAACATTCCAAGCAACATCAAATTCTCACAGCATCCAAGCTCACCATTCTACAGCATACTCACTCAACCATGCATACACAGGCACATCAAGTAACTGATTTTTGACTTGCTGCCTCCCATTCTTTGCCAATGTTTCATTCATCGAGGCTGTGTCAAATCTTTGAAGAGCAAAGAATTTTTCTAAAATCAATCGAAAAATGGCTGTTGACGGCTTGCTGTTTACGTGACAAATAAATATTAAATCACCTTTATAATGATAAAAGATCACCACCGCACAGGAACCATATTACACAAATATTGACAGACCTGGATAAGTAAACTCTGCCTACCTTCACTCAAAGACTGGTGAATGGGGGGTGACACCAAAGGACCAAATGTTTCTAGGTCAAAACGTCCGGTTCTCGACTGGGCTTTTAGCAACCAATAGCGCTTTTCAAGGTCGATTATGTCGGATTCTTCCACTGTGAAAATGAAGAAACATCTATGTTAATTAATGGCAGGACTGAAGTACTCCTCGAAAAGGCATGCAGTCAATGCGTGGCCTTCCAGAGGGGATCGAGATTTTCACAGGGCTGTGATTTACGCAGCATGTAACAGTTCAATCAAAATGCTGTACATGTTGTAAATCAGGCCTTGGTAAAAAAAGACAGGGTCATATGCTACCACACAGCTGAACTTGGCAAACAGTACATGCAACAAACTGGTGGACTAAGGAAATTGACCACAAAAAGTTATAAGAACATCTGACCGACCACTGAACACTGATCAACTAAAGACTTGCACAATGTATACATACAGGCTATGACCAAAGAGCTACAAAGGCATCGGAAATGTCTCAGTACCTAGAAATGTATCACTAAAACATAAAGGGAGGATTAGAAAGTAGAACAACAAACTAATAACAATAACTGAGGATTTCTCCACCACCACTGCAGAGAACTTCCAAGCACAGGGCGAGAAGAGGGAGGCACAAGGTATGCAGGGGCGGCCTTAGGCATGTGCAAGCTGTGCACCTGCACAGGGTCGCCACGCCAATATATATCCTTAATATAATAATCCTCTGAGGATGGATACATATTTGCGTGGCGGCCCCTGGCAGGGATTTGGCGGTCTCCGGCTCTGTTCCACTTTCAAACACCCTGACCCCCCCCCCCCCCCTCTTCCCTGGCCTCCGTACCTGCGTTCCTCCTGGTTCCTGATTGGCTTCTTTTTTTCCCTACCCACTGCTAGCCCGCTGGTACAGGCGTATATAACATTGCAAGCAAAATGAAGAGAATTCGAGTACACAAATCTGGTTATTCGAAACGAAAGAGAAAGGTGGCTCAGCAAGCTTTCGTAGCGAAACGGGAAGGAGCAATCCTGAACTTTATCACCCAAGGGAAACCTAAAGATGGAGAATTCTCTGACCACAGTACTGCTGATGCACAAGGTAAAACAGGCGTGGACGACCATAAACTAGAACAAAAAAATGATGATATCCATGAGCAGAATGATACTCGTGGTGGCCCAGGGATGTTTCCGGGCAAAGAGGCCACAGATTCTTTCACTGTGGGGGGGCTGTGGGTGCGGGGCCCCTGTCATGGCCCTGCAGTCGTCTGTGCCAGTCCCTCACGTTGTGTGTCACAATATACCCTCCTCCTCCTAAATGTTATGGTTCTGAGAAGAATTCGGAAGGGCAGTATCAGCCACAGGTACTGGTCATCTAACGCCTTTTCTGGACGTTTTATTAAAACACCTTCCTGAGCTCTGGGGGGGCTCCACCCCGCCCGGACCCCCTCTTCCGGGGCCCCCTACCTACGCTCCCTGCCCAGGGCCGCCATGAGCCTAGAACTGCCCCTGAGGTATGGTTTGGCTTGTAAGTTTGTGAACGTCCACAAAAATGTAAATTTATTAGGATTCATAAACTCCAACTGGTCCTCTCATTTCCCTTGACAGAGGTAAAATATCTCCAGGTTTGCTGTGGAATAGCGGAAGAGCTTTTTCAACGGAGAAAGCTTTTTCCACAAACGGAGAAAAAAATAGCAATACATCTGCATCTTGTCCTCTATCCCCCTTTGTGTGATTTCCTGAAAACCCGAGATTGTGTAATGTGTAAATTGACATTTCACAAAGTATGGCTGGAAAGCTGCACCTAGTGAAGCTACTCTGGGAATATTTAGGACGTGAGAGAAAACATTAAAGAGATGCAAATCACCGCCCATACTTTGATTTTTTTTCATGAATTGGGCCCTAACTATTTGAAAATGATACACTGCAAAAAAAGTGCAAGAGATCAGTTTGTTTGAACATCTTCAAATAAGAATATTTTTTTCAGGGATAAAGTAGTTAAGAAGCAAAAATAGGCAATATGGATGCAAACAGACCGAGAGCTGAAAAAAGACTTCAGCGGAGCTTTAGAGAAAGAAAAAAAAGCACAACTACCCCATCCTCCTCCCCTCCACCCCCCAAAGGCTCGCCTGTAAAACAGTGAGCAAGATTAGTCGAATGTAGATAATGAGAACGAGAACATGGAATCTAGCAAGAAAAGGCCAGGAGTAAGGAAACGAAAGATGGTCTGAAACAGCAACACGCAATGGCAAAGCCAATAGGTCTCGCCTACGCGAGAGCTATTGACTTTGCAAATGTTGTTTAGTAATCTTGCACAGCAGCGTGACCGAGCAGCATGGCTGAGTAAACTTTTTTTACAGTGCTATGACACGACCTGCACTCACTGCATCATAGGAATTATTTTCTTCTGGCAGGTGGGCAAGACTGGCAACAGGAGGGAGGGTGGGACGGTAAAAAAAAAAAAGGCTATGGCGTGGTCGGCATTGGCTTCATCCTAGCACTTTTTTCTTATGGTGGGTGGGTTGGGGGTGGGGGGGGCAGCACAGAAAATGGGAGGTTGTGGCTGGGAGGGATAAAACATACCGGACAACGGGTGCAGGAGGTTTCAGATGGGAAGAAGCAAAAGGAGCATGGGGTGGGAGAGGACGAAGCAACAGAAGCACAGGGTGAGAGTGGATGAAGCAAACGAAGCACAGGGTGGGAGAGGAAGAAGCAACAAAAGCACAGGGTGAGAGCAGAATAAACAACAGAAGCACGGGTTGGGAGCGGAAGAAGCAACAAAAGCACGAGGTGAAAGCGGAAGAAGCAACAGAAGCACGGAGTGAGAGCGGAAGAAGCAACAGAAGCACGGAGTGAGAGCGGAAGAAGCAACAGAAGCACAGGGTGAGAGCAGAATAAGCAACAGAAGCACGGGTTGGGAGCGGAAGAAGCAACAAAAGCACGAGGTGAAAGCGGAAGAAGCAACAGAAGCACGGAGTGAAAGCGGAAGAAGCAACAGAAGCACAGGGTGAGAGCAGAATAAGCAACAGAAGCACGGGTTGGGAGCGGAAGAAGCAATAGAAGCACGGGGTGAGAGTGGAAGAAGAAACAGGAGCTTAGTGTGAGAGCGGAAGAAGCAACCGAAGCACGGGGTGAGAGCGGAAGAAGCAACCGAAGCACCGATGGGTGGGGATTCGGAAGAAGCAAAAGAAGCAAGGGGGAGGGAGGAGAAAAATCAACAGAAGCACAGAGGCAAGGTGGCGAAGAAACAAGCTCATAGGTATATGAGAGGATGAGCAAAAGTGGCACAGGAAAGAGAGAAAGAGTCAATACAAAGTGGAGGTGGTAGGGAAGAAGCAACATGGAGCGGGTGTGAGAGGAGCAGGGGGTGAGAGGAGCAGGGACGGTGAGAGTCGCAGGGACGATGAGAGGTGCAGGGACGGTAGGAGGAGGGAAAGCAATCAGGAGAACGGGTGGGAAAAAAAGCAATAAATAATTTCTGAATTACAAAGCGAGTAGTGGATGGACAGAGTAAGGACACTAATCAAGCTAAATCAATCAATAGTAAGTCCCTGCTCCACACGAAAGAAAACGAAGTCTAGCCGGTATGTGTTGACCAATTAGGAACCAGAAGAGTGACAAAGAAGCCAATGAATGGTAAGCAATATCCCTCACACCAACAGTGCATGCACTGTCAGCAGGCAACACCTAAAAAGCATTAGTAGATGGTAGATATGATTGAGGGAATGAGGTGAGCAGAGACATGAATCCAAAGAAGCAGGATCTAGACCCCCAATAAAAATCAAACAGTGGTAAAGCCAAAAGATTTCACATTTGGGACCTATTATTGACTTTGCCAATGTATTTTAGCGATTCTGTAAAGTATCCTCAATGCTGCTTTACATGTCTAAATAGGAAACAAAAAAAGGCGTTATGACCTGCCCGCGGGATTTTGTAGGCTTACGGGCGCCTACAAAATGGAACAGCACTTTCTTTATTTACCGATCAGAGATTGATTAGTGAATAGAAAAAAAAAGTATGCAGTAGTGTTCCCCCCATCCCTCCCAAAAGTGAGTTGGTGTGAAGCAACATGGATGGTCTAGGTGGGAGAAAGTAACCTGTAGGGAGAGAAAAGGAAGCACCAATGGACATAATGAATAAGGTCATGCTCCAGCGGAGAGAACAAACACGAGAAGAGAAATAAGATCACTCACAAGAGGATAAATAAGAAGCAAGCAAATGACAATAAAAACAACCAATGGTAAGCAATGGGCGGGGTTTAAGCCCTCTGTAAGCTGATAATAGGTATTTTGTAAAAGAAAAAAAAAGACAGCTTGCACAGTCTGGAAGACAAGACCTAAAAATAAAAACTTCGACAGCAACTCCTCTTACAACACACTTTCGAATTTAGAGATTCACAGTCACTACTGCTTTCCTTGTAATTATTTCCTTGTAATTATCCCAAGGTCCAAAATAAAATAGTCCCCACTTTCACTGCAATGCGAGCACCCTTAAGAGGCAGAATTATACATCAAACAGTTAATATCCTACCCTGGGTATTTTTTTAAGAATTGTAACACTATGTTAACGTACACCTATACTGGTAAGCCAGACCTAATAAAATACCAAATAAGAACCTCTGGTTTTATGCAGTTACGTTACAGTGATCTCCACAAGAAAATGAAGTCGTTCATTCCTAATACGACCTCGTCAAAACGAAAAACAGCAACAAAACGTTCAGGGTGGCAAATAAATCGAACCCCTTAAGGAATCGCTACATTAGATTTAACTTCAGAGGCAAATAGTCAGCGTTCGTTTATAAGGAACGAGTTAGCAAATCGTTAGAAGTGTTCTAATTAGGTATATATTGCCAGTCAAACACACTTTGAATAGTTATACGCTCGTTGCCTTTGCAGGTAGTCTAATGCTGTAAACCGCATAGGAATCGGAAGCCACCGATGATCTCGTTTTCGCCAGGTGCTGTATTACCGCATCAATCAGCGTCCTGCATCTCAGAACGGGCTTACTACTTGGTGATACGGTATATTTTACCCCCGTTCTGAACTCTGGATATATCCTAATAGTGGCGTATTTTCACCGCGCAAATTCCAATAGGCTTTACCTGTCAAATTAAAGGGTGTGCGTTACATGTGGATTGCGTTAAATATTTCATATTTTGGAATCCCGATTTGGGTAAAAACTTAAAAATCAGACCCACTGTGGTAACCTGCAAACAATCTGTGCTGCTGTTTTCTCAGTATAGTGGCTAGCATGATTTTTATATAATAATATATGCGCCTGAAAAGCGTGCAAATGCCACGTCCTTAATAACAATGATTCTATATTAGGCACAGCCATGTAGCTCCAGCTGGCTGAGAGCTTTAAATTCATGTCACTTTCCTAATCGGATTTAAAACTTCATCTCTGCAGCTTGGTTAAACCGCAAGCGTGAAGATGTGACAGTAACTACAACAATCACGAGCCTGATGCCCGAGTGAGAAGTCGTGTCATTTGTCTATACGCGACAGATGTATTTATATACAGGACTTTCTATAACAGTGCATGAAATCGCGCGTCTGCTTAGTCATGTGGAATCAAGCACGCCTGCGGTGGTTGCTCGTTCAGCGTTTGTGTTGAAGTTGAAGACGGTGTAATCTGCAGCACAGCGTTCTACTACCGAGAGGGATCAATGCCCTGTGTAATGACTGGAAGTTTTTGATGCCAGGGCAGGTAGTGAGCAAGAAATGGTCTTGTCCTTTGATGTGAATGATGAGGATGCCATGATAAATTAGCCCTTCGCTGAGGAGCAAATATTTCAGAGCCTTCTTAAATTAATGGTTTATTTGATTTTAGGCGTTTCATAGTTTAGTAATTTGTCACTATACGCAAGTACTCCAGGAGATTATGTAAACTGGCTGGAAAGTATGAAAGCATGAGAAATGCCACACTTACATTTCAATAGACGTGTATAGACGGAGAGTTGCCTAATATGCTACCAACATATGTATCTCAACTAGTGTGTCACAGCTTAATGTATAAATGCGGCTTTTGTATGTTTAACAAAACAGGAAATACAATTCTAAAAATAAAATCTGTCACTATACATTTTCCTTTTTTCACAGAGCTTGTCAGGTAAAATATGATTGGCTGAAGTGGAGATTTCAAACTGGGGTGTACAAAGGAACCACCTTATGCAGCCTTTTAGAAGCATTTATCTTCCCAGTCTCGGGTTTTATGACGATGGTCTGCCCAGTAGTAAAGCAGTCATGTCTCAAAAGCATCAGCAATTCCCAAGATGTATAGACACACTGACAAGGATGGAACACAGGACGAATTCCTTTAAAAGTGCCGAGTTGGTACTTTACACTCTTGACAACTGTGTTGACCTAAGAGGGTAAAATATAGTTCAGTTTCGAATATGATACTGAGGCTCCTTGCTTATGTACTGTGGGCAAGTTCAAGGGAGGGAGATTTCATTCACCTTGCTCGCTATCGCGACCTATGTTTTAGAGTCCTAAAAGCACTGGCACAGTTCTGTCGCTGAGTGATGAATAAGATCGATGCATTTTGAGAGGTTGTTCTAATATCCATTCTCCAGCTGAGGTGGAACTGGCTTCTGTTTGCATACATTTTCAATTTTAACACCCTGAGATAATGATGTACTTTTGCAGTGACGTGACATCAGTAGAAAGTCTCGAGAGGAGTTGCCAGAGCCGAGCTGTTGCATAGAGAACCACCAATCGGCACAATGAACAAGTTACTTACCTTCGGTAACGATATATCTGTAAGAAACAGTAGTTAGTATTAGATTCCTTACCTTAGAATATCCCCAGGCGTCAGTCTGGATCCGGAAACTTTTGCGTAGCAGTACCCCTGCGCGTCGGTAGGCGTCGTCTGCAGGCGTCCCCTGCGGCTCCGCGTCCGTCGTCGGCGTCGTGCGCTGTGATGACGTCGCTGGAGTATATAGACGCCGCATCCGCGCGCTGACGTCAGTTCTTTGCACACAGCTTTTCCGCGCCAGAACACGCAGAGCCATGTAAGAACCAACACTGGTGCCATGCAAAACTAGGGCCCTGAAGGGGATGACCTTAACCCTATGTATCAGTTCGCAGAACGGGGAGGATGGGTGGGGCGGTAAGGAATCTAATACTAACTACTGTTTCTTACAGATATATCGTTACCGAAGGTAAGAAACTTGTTCATCTGAAAGAAACAGGTTAGTATTAGATTCCTTACCTTAGAATAGATACCCCAGCAATACCAACCCCGGTGGTGGGTCTGCGAACCAATACAGCTTACACCAGAAAGTCCTGGAGGACAGAACGGCCAAAGAAGCCATCCCTCCGGACTTGACTGTCCAGGCAGTAGTGCCTTGCAAACGTGTGCAGCGAGGCCCACGTAGCCGCCTGACAAATGTCCTGCAAGGGGACTCCCCGGCCCAGGGCAGTAGTAGCCGCCGTGGCCCGAGTGGAATGGGCCCTCAGCCCAACAGGAGGCTCCTTCCGAGCCAAAGAGTAGCACGCTTTGATGCACAGGACGACCCACCTAGAGATGGTCCGTTTATGCACCGCCCGTCCCTTCTTCGCACCCACGTAGCCAACAAACAGTTGGTCATTCACCCGGAACTGGCGAGTGCGATCCATATAAAATGAAAGCGCACGTTTTGGGTCCAGACGATGGAGCCGCTCTTCATCCTTTGAAGGATGCGGAGGCGGGAAGAAGGAGGGTAAGGTGATGGACTGCCCGATGTGAAAAGCAGAGACTACTTTGGGCAGGAAAGAAGGTCTAGTTCTCAGAACCACCTTGTCTGGATGAATGGACATGAAAGGAGGTTTGACAGAAAGAGCCTGGAGCTCACTCACTCTCCTGGCAGAGGTGATGGCAACCAGGAAGGCCGTCTTTAAAGTCAGGAGACGGAGAGGACAGGAATGAAGTGGCTCAAAGGGAGCACACATCAAGAAGGTCAGAACCAGGTTCAAGTCCCACTGAGGTATCACAAACGGAACAGGTGGATACATGTGCGTGTTGCCTTTCAAGAATCTCGTTACAATAGGGGACTTGAACAAAGAAGGTTGATCAGGCAGCCTTAGAAAGGCCGAAAGGGCAGAAAGGTAGCCCTTGATAGTGCCCAGAGCAGAGCCCTGCTGGGCAAGAGAGAGAAGAAAGAGGAGAACCTCGGAGAGAGGGGCAGAAAGAGGGTCCACAGCCTTTGCTGTGCACCATGCCACAAATCTGTTCCACCGGCAGGCGTATACCGACTTTGTGGAGGGACGCCTGGCTGCCAGAATCACATCACAAACTTCAGGAGGCAAGTCAAATGGCCTCAACTGTCGCCGCTCAATCTCCACGCATGGAGGTGGAGACTGGACAGGTTCGGGTGGAGGACCGTCCCCTGCTGCTGCGACAGAAGGTCCTCCGGAAGGGGCAGGCGGATCGAGGGACCGACTGACATGCTGAGTAGCTCGGGATACCAGTACCTTCGAGCCCAGTCCGGAGCCACAAGGATAACTTGGGCCCGGTCGCGCCTGATCTTCTTCAGCACTCTGGGCAGAAGTGGTATAGGCGGAAAGGCGTACAATAGATCGCAACTCCACGCGCGCCGAAAGGCGTCGCCGTGCGAGTGCCGTCTTGGAAACTCCAACGCGCAGAACTGATGACATTGCGCGTCCTCTTCTGTGGCGAATAGATCTAACCAAGGCTCTCCCCATTGCAGAAATAGGCCTTTCGCCACGTCCGAGTTCAGACGCCATTCGTGATCCACGGAGCACCGACGGCTGAGTTCGTCCGCCCTGGCGTTCAGAGAACCTGCCAGGTGTTGAACCGTCAGAGTCACGCTCTGACGTTCCAGCCATTGCCAGAGACGCAGAGCCTCCTGGCAAAGGGTCCACGACCCCACTCCGCCCTGCTTGTTGCAGTACCACATGGCGGTGGTGTTGTCCGTGAACACCTGCACTACACTCCCGTTGACAAAGGGGAGGAATGCCTTCAGTGCTAGACGGATCGCCCGCAGCTCCAACAGGTTTATATGGAGCCGGGACTCCGCCGGAGACCAGATGCCTCTGATCTCCGCCTCTCCCAAGTGGCCTCCCCAGCCCTGGAGGGACGCGTCCGTCACAACCACGTGCTCCGGTTGGGGAAGGGAGAGGGATCTGCCTCTGACCCAATCGCGGTCCGTAAGCCACCACTGCAGTTGTCTCGCAGTGCCCTCCGAGATCAAGACATGGTCGGACAAGTTGCCCTGATGCTGGGCCCACTGAAACTTCAGGTCCCACTGCAGAGCCCGCATCCGCCACCGGGCGTGATGCACCAGAAGGATGCAGGAAGCCATCAGCCCCAGCAGCCGCAGCGTCAACCTGACCGAAACCCGGGATAACGGCTGAAAGATGGGAATCAAAGCCTGTATATCCCGGACTCGCCGTTCCGGAGGATAAACCCGAAACTGCGCCGAGTCGGGAACCGCTCCGATGAAAAGGAGCTTTTGAGAGGGACACAGGTGTGATTTCGGCACATTGATGGAAAACCCCAGCTCGTGCAGGAGGTCTGCCGTCATCTGAAGGTGGTGGACGACTGTCTGGGGCGAGCCCCCCTTCAACAACCAGTCGTCCAGGTAGGGGAAGACTGAAACCCCCAACCGGCGCAGATGGGCTGCGACCACCGCCATCACCTTTGTGAACACCCGTGGGGCGCTTGTAAGGCCAAATGGGAGCACGATAAACTGAAAGTGCTCGTGGCCTACCGTGAACCGCAGGTAACGCCGGTGGGCCGGCAGGACGGGGATGTGAAAATACGCATCCTGCAAGTCCAACGCCACCATCCAGTCTTGCGGGTCTAGAGCAGCCAAGACCTGAGCCAAAGTCAACATCTTGAACTTCTCCTTCCGGAGGAAGCCGTTGACGTTCCGTAGATCCAAGATAGGACGTAGGCCCCCTTTGTCCTTCTTGGGTACCAGAAAGTAGTGGGAATAGCAACCACGCCCTACTTCTGGCCCAGGAACGCGCTCGACGGCCCCCTTGGCCAAGAGGGCGGTAACTTCCTCCTGCAGAAGTGTCAAGTGGTCCCCCGACACACGGTGGTTCTGCGGTGGCATGACTGGAGGAGTGGTCTCGAAGGGGAGGGAGTAGCCCCTTCGGACGAGCTGCAGCACCCACCTGTCCGATGTGATTGCGCGCCAGCGGGAGTGGTGATGGTGAACCCTGCCACCCACTGGCGTCACATGGGCCTGAAAGCACTGACTAGGAGGATTTGGAGGCCGATGCTGCGGGGGGAGGTGTGGTCTGACCTCGCCGTTGTCCCCGACCGCCTCCACGGCGGACTCCACGGCCGCCACCGCATTGAGAAATGTGTTGCGGCGCGTGGCTGGCAGCACGTGTGGGACCGCCCCTTCCTTGGCCACGAAAGGAGCGAAACGAACCCGTTTGCTGGCGCTGGGTCGAGATACCCAAGGACTTGGCCGTGACCCTGGAGTTCTTGAAGCGCTCCAGCGTGTGGTCCGCTTTGTCGCCAAACAGGCGACTGCCATCGAACGGCATGTCCATCAAGGCATTCTGGACATCTGCCGAAAAGTTGGCGGACCTCAGCCAGGCGTGGCGACGAATCGCCACCGTCGTGGACATCGCTCTGCCCAGCGAGTCGGTCGTATCAAGACCACACCTGATGGAGTATCTTGCTGCGTCTCGGCCTTCAATCATAGCCTTGCCGAGCTTTGCCCGTACCTCCTGCGGGCATTCTGGCAGCAGGTCCGCGACCGTATCCCACAGAGAGTGGGAGTAGCGGCCCAAGAGGCATGCGGTGTTGCAAGACCGCAGTCCCAAACTCAGGGACGAGAAGACCTTTTTTCCATACTGGTCGTAACTCTTGGATTCCCGGTCGGGCGGGGCCGACGGGAATGCGGTCTGGGAAGTCGAGGCCTGGATCACCAGACTCTCAGGGGTGGGATGGGTGGACAGGAACTTGGGGTCATCCTTACACGGACGGTCGCGTCTGGCCACGTTCCTATCAACAGGCGAACCTGAAGCGGACCTGGACCACGTGCCCAAAAGAACGTCAGACAAGGCTTCGTTGAACGGCAGCAGTGGCTCCTGTGGGCATGACTGCGGTTTGAAGACCTCAGTGAGGATGTTAGGCCTCACGGCCGCGACGGGGAGCTCAAGGTGTAAGGCCTTGGCAGCCCTCATCAACCCCACTGAATAAGCAGCCCCCTCCTCCGAAGCCACGGTAGGAGGCGAGACAAAGCCAGGGTTAGGGAGTCGTCCAGACCACTGGCGTCACCCAAATCACCTGTCCAGTCCACATTGTACTGACACTCGCGTGACAGAGGGTCCTCAGACCCCTCCCAACCCTCTCCGTAATCTACGTCTTCACCATATTCGGAATCAACAATGTAGACCGGCTCCCCGCGGTCCAGAGGCCCCATCGGCGTCGGACTCGGCGTCGGGCGACGCCGGTCCGACTCCGCGTCCGGAGTAGGAGAGGGTATGGGGGCGGCGCCGCCCGGAGCCGGCGCCGGTGCTCCGGGGCGGTGTCGGGGGCAACCCCGATGGAATCGGCGCCGGAGAGGCCGGTAGACCAGCCGGCGTCGACCCGGAGGGTCCCTGCGGCGCCGGGGTCGGAGCCGTCGGCGGCACCGGGGCCGGAGCACCCGACGGCGTCGAGGCAGGAGCACCCGAACCGCTAGGGCCCCCGGACGGAAGCACAGGGCCCGAAGGCGCCGTAGGCCCCGTCGGAGGAGACAGTGCCCTCATGGCCATGAGGAACTCCTCTATCTCCCCGGGCGTCGCGCCTTGCCCAGGGACCGTAGGGTATGGAGCAGGCCGCGCCGGCGACTCACGCGGAGCCGCGGGGGTGGGGCCACCCGAACCCCCGGCCGCATCGTGCGAGCGTCGGAGGGAGTCGGGGGTACGATGACGACGCCCCGACTTCTTGTGTTTCCTACCTGAGGAACCAGAGGAATGGTGACGACATCCGGAGCGCTCGTGTCGGCTCCGCGACCGCTCCCTCGACCGCTCCCTCGACCTCCGGCCGGACCGGGACCGCTCTCGACGCGGGGCCGACACCCGCAGCTCGAGTAGCTTGCGGGACCGCTCCCGCCTAGCTTTACTCGTCAGGGCCCGGCAGTCGACGGCGTGGTCGGGGCCCAGGCACCGGAGGCAGAGTCGGTGATGATCCGTGACCGACATCGTGCGGTCACAGTCGTCACAGTTCTTAAAACCGGGCATCCTACCGGCACCGTAAGAAGAATCAAGGATTCACAAAAAACTTTGGTCAAAAGACCAGAGTACTGCACTTCTCGGATCTGCGCTAACTGGCGCGGAAAAAAGAAGAACTGACGTCAGCGCGCGGAGGCGGCGTCTATATACTCCAGCGACGTCATCAAGGCGCACAACGCAGACGACAGACGCGGAGCCGCAGGGGACGCCTGCAGAGGACGCCTACCGATGCGCAGGGGTACTGCTACGCAAAAGTTTCCGGATCCAGACTGACGCCTGGGGATATTCTAAGGTAAGGAATCTAATACTAACCTGTTTCTTTCAGATGCAGTGATTTTGAGAGATGTTTTAGTGTTGCTTGCATTTTACTCGTAGTTGACATTTAGTGTCACCTGTAAGTCGCAGGAAGCCCAACTCAGCCTGCGGTTTTACCAAGTATTATCATTATATATTATAGATGCGGTTTCTTCTTTTACATTTTTTTTGTATCGTACCCAAAACCTTTTCTTGGAGTTCCTGGCCAGCAGATAATACTGGGTCTTAACTGCAACAACTGAGGTCCTTTACCACTGGGGTTCTGTAGCCACAACCATTGCCAGGAGCGGGAATACAGGGCCTAGTTTAACTGGGAGCCGAAAAGTACCTGGAGAAACCACTGGGGATCGGTGGTGAGGTATGGAGCAGAGGCTTAGTCCAATCCACCACCAACTGCTTCCCACAGCAAAGAAGGACCATACCCTTCTAAACCCCTGCACAGCATTCAATGACACCTGCACTCATATTTACAATCTACTCAGAGCATATAATAAGCACAGGTGAAAAATTCCCCACAATTTAGGAAACCCCAGAAACTCAGAGTCAAGCAGGTTACTCCCAATTCTGCAGACTCCAAGTCAGTGTTAGGAGTCGCGATCCCATCCGGAATCAATAATTCCAACACTAGCACCTCCTCCACTTAACTCTTGAACATCGCAATGAGGCAATCAGAGCATAACAGAGTAATGCTGTTTAATAAAGCTACAAATCAAGTCAAATCTTTACTTTTTAAACAAAATGAACTGTAATACCTATGTGGATAGCGTCCAAGGAAGATAATTAGGGTAGTAAACACAACAAGATGATGGACTGAGTGCTGAAACTCTTCAACCACTCACCCACAGTCACCTGGGACTGGTTTCAGGGTGCTGGCCCGGCGGCTTAAGCTAGACTGTTCCCATGAGGAACAGGGTCAAGACTGATTTGCATATGGCTGGGTCCAAGCAGCATTGCCTCACGAAGCTACACAGTCTATTTTCATCCCAACAGTACGTGTTTGCCTGTGCGATGGATGGTTGCATACATAAGGTAAACTGGTTGGCTTTTATCTCTACACTAGAAACAGAAGGAATACAGCTCAGATGCTGTAACCAGTATGTGGCTTAAGCCCTGAGCATTGTAGCATAGGCCAATAGAGCTAAAGGAAAAAAGAAAAATACAGGAGAAAAATCAAAGAGGGGGGGCAGGAACCCTTGCAGTACAGAACTGTGGAGCAAGAACAGAGCAAAAAACTCATTCTGAAGAAAAAAAGAAACCAGGGATCGTTTGCACCCATGTGTAGGAAGGCATGGTACCAGTCATAGATCTTTATTAGTGGGGGACCAAAAACTGCTTTTTAAACAGATTAGGTAGCAAGAAACCCACAGTTTCGGAATGGGAGAAAGCCAGGATTTAGGAGTCAAAGACCATACTTTTAAAGGTGCACACTGGGAGTTGATCTGCCTTACTGCACAAAGGCTTCAGTGGCAGGGAGTTGAGACAGATGGAGGGCAATGGTGTCCAAGTCCTCCACGGTGGCGAAAGTTATCTCCCACGGTTTGCCTGCGGGTCTCAGGCAAGCTCAGTGAACAAAGGTGAACGTCTGTTCTCAGGTCAGAAGAGGTAAGTGCTAGCTACCGCACTACGACTCGCCCAAGCGTGGTGGAAGCTATTCACCTCTCGCCATCCTCAATCAGCCTGGCTCTGGGAAGCCCTAAACGCCACCATAGTGCAGGTAAGATCTGCACTTGTTCCATGCAGGACTGAGAACAAAGTGGGTGTCTGTCGAGTACAGCATGTAGTCTGGAGTCTCACTCCAAGTCTCATGGGCACAGCAAAGGCTCTTTGAACAGACAGGGATATCCTCTCAAGCCAGTGCTAATCTCCTCTGTCATACGTGCAGAAAGCTGTCATAAGTAAGTTTTAGGTCGAACCTGGGCAACGCTTGCACTGCTTTGCAAGGCATGCTGTATTCCGGAATGGACTTGAAGCTCCACCCACTCTATGCCCATATTTTTCATTGGCTTGAGTCACTGTAAACTGTGGCTTTTCATTGGTCAATAGGCTTAGTAGTTCCTCCTTAGTACCGCCTTGTCTTATTTTGTAACTTCCCATGAGGACACCCTGTTACGTGTGTTGTTACTCAGTAGACTTTAATTACAGCCTACAAGGACTATTTTCGCAAATAGCTTTGTTCTGCCTGCTGTTGAAGGCATGACACACTCTCTCCTAACGCTTAAAAAAAAATGTTTATAGCACAGGCGCCGACAGCATTTGCAAAGCAATAGGTCTCACATTTGCGAGAGTTTAAGCTACTGACATTTTAAATGACAATGCCTCTATACATAAATAAAAGGCATTGAAACTCTTTTGGGCACCGATCTCCACATCACAATATGTTAGACACAGCGAACTGAACTTGCACTATATAGAGGATTATATAATGGCTCGCCTCCAGCAGCATCCCTCACCACAGAGATAATAAGAGATTGCCTCAAGTGCGAGAAGGGAAAGGATATACCATGCAGTGAGGGAGAGCCCGAGTTCAATTAATCATGCACAGGTTTTCTCAAATGCTACTGAAACAGACAGCATGAAAAAAAAGTCCTTTGCGTGGCTTTATATGCACACTACAGGAAAGCAATACATGAAAGGGAGGCCCTGAAAACATCTGTGGCAACCTACATGTCAATTGAGGATGTCTCACACAAGCCATCTAGTTACCTCTTAAAACCAATAGGCTGCTGGGAGAGAGGACTCCTCTGTCGTTTAAGGGCTGGCACAGTCACATTTTTACTTTGCTTCCCTCTGGGGTATAATGCCAACTTAGATCAATTGCCATGCTCCTGTGATGGTCGGAGTAGGCAAACAACACTTCACTTTTTATTTTTCTGTAATTTCTATATTTTTGATACAGTTTTTTAAGAAACATTCGCCTATTCATTTAGAAACAGCGTACATGGAAATTCTTAAATTAGAAAATGATTAATTAACTTTCCGTATTGGCACCTTTTTTAAAACTGCAGTACGCGCCCGTAATACAATGTGCACTTTATGAAGGTTGTTTTATTTGAACTAATTGTTATATATTTTTGTTATGTTTAATATGACTTAAATTGATACTGTGTGCAGATTAGTTCTTAAGCTGCCTGTAATGATTTGATATGACATATTAAGTGAGCCCTTAATAAACACTGTTTTTATCGCTTATAATATGATGTTTGTTTATGTGCGATTTTATTTTTAGCTATGTGATAAAATGCTTTTATGGATACACCTCTATCCGAATAAAGATTTTTGAATTAAATTGAAAAGGCATTGTTATTTACAATACCAATTGCTCAAACTCTCATAAATGTGAGTCCTACTGCATTGCAAATGCTTGTTTTTATTTGAGTGGAAGAAAATGCTCTTAATAAAGACAGATGCACCAAAATAGGTTCCCGATATTAATTTGTTTATCTAAAGAAGTTTATTTAGGGCGATATGTATCAAGCCGTTTTTGAATTGCAAAGGCCGAAATTCGCAGAATTTCGGCCTTTGCGACTCGCAAACGGCCGTTTTGAATGTTTTGGAATGTATGAAACATTCCCAAAATAAGGAATTGCAAAGTTGTGCGATTCCTTATTTTTCCATAGCATTTAAGGAATCACAATTTTGCGATTCCTTAAATGCTATGTATGTAGCATTTTTGGCTTGCGAATTTTGGTTAAGAATTCTCAAATTACCACCAACTTGTAGTTGATGGTAACTTGCGAATTCTTCCAAAAATGCACAATTTGGCATTTTTAAAGGTGGCATGTGATGCACACACATGCCCATAGGGCATGTATGTGCGCCATATGCACACACATGTTCTTTTCAGGGGTGCAGCAGGGTGTCTTTGAGACACTCCTGCACCCTTGCAATAATTCTAAAATTGCGATTAGCAAATTGCGAATTCGCAATTTGAGAATTATTTTGCATTCATTCCTATGGGCCTTGTGGCCCATAGGAATGCATTGGAAATTATTCCTTAATTGCGATTTCGCAAAATGCAAATTCGCAAATAAGGAAGCTTAAGGAATCGCAAATAAAAAGTGATTTTTTTCATACATACCATTTTGCAATTCCTAAATAGCGATTCCTTAAAATTCACTATTTAGGAAATGCAAAATAGTTTGGTGATACATATGGCCCTTAATCACCAAACCGAACTGTTCGTGAATTGAAAAATGCGAAATTCCTTAGGCCAGGCAAAGGCGACCGTTGAAACTAACATCCCTCTAGTGAGCAGTTCAGTTTAGCAGATGCCTAAGCGCATTAGAATTAGCAGTAATAAGTAACAAGGCACCAGAAATCAAGTGCTTATAGCAAGCGAGGGACGGCTACTGCCCTTCACGCATCACTGAACTTAAGGCGACTAGGAAAAAGGACTGATGCGCATGGGTGTCTGCATCATCGGAAAACAGATCTATTCTGACAGGCAGTTATTAACAGTAAAAAAAAATAAAAAAAATAGCACGTACTGCTATTATTGGCGGCAGCGCCGTATGCATAGACCAACTATGTACACTTTTCATTTGCGTGTAGAAGTGTGCTCTTTGTTACATCAACATAAAAAGTTATTTCATTTATAGCACTAAGTGAGATGGTGCTCCATGGTAATGACAAATAATATATTTCACAAGTTTCTATTTTTAATACAAATTCAGATTAAGTTTATGCACCCAACATATAAAACGGATTCATTATATTAATTAACTATATGCAAACTTTTCCCTCGTTGTACCCTATGAACGTTTTCTTCATATTATTGAAATATATCTATGACATGCAAATTATTGTAAACCCAATTAAGCTATCATGAAACTGATATTGGTTAGCAAATCATCAGGGAAAATTATAAAATACAAACTGCAAAAAATGGGAGCCCCGATGCTATTGGTCAGGCATAAAGTGACGTTGTCCATATATGAAAACATGGCTTCCTTGAGGCCAGTGATTTCAACAGTGTTATATAGCACAGTTGGGTAGGTTGGTGATCCCTGGGCAGCCTTCAAGCCCTCAGTCACCCATTTACAGATACCTAATTGAGCTGAGGCCAGAATAAATAGAAAATAATTATTCATGTCAGTTAAGCGCACGTGTAACTACAGAAGTCTGGGACGAACCGGGTTGAAGAACTTTTAGATGGTTACGAGTCATAAATACTGGTCATGGTGCTTGGTTACTAACTATCCTTTCTGCCATTTCCTGTATGTTTAGGACATTAGCAGAAGCACAGAATTAGTGAATTCTTTATTGTTTTTGTTAATATAAACAACAAGCATTTGCAATGCAATAGGTCTCGCATTAGGAAAGTTTGAGCTATTGGTATTGTAAATGACACATTTTTTATTTATGTTTTGGATTTGAAAATAGCGATATTAATAGCTTTGTCATTTACAATGCCAATAGTTATAACTTTCGCAAATGTGACACCTATAGCATTTGTAATGCAATATGTGTTGTATTTACGTGACTTAGATGTATTGCTATTACAAATAACAATGGCTTTTAATTTTTTTAAATAATTAATACTTAAATAAAAGTTATTGTAATTTATAATAGCAATAGCTTAAACTTCTGTAAATAACTTTTGTGAAGATTATGTTCAGTGTATTTTATTGTGACGAAAATCCAAGAACAAAAGTGAAATATTAACATCTTTTTGTGACATTTGTAATAAAGCTTGAAACATTGAGAGAACATATTTGAACCAGTTGTTGTTGAATGGTTGCACAGATTGATGCTGTGGTGGCGCTGAGTGATGTTGTGGTGGCGCTGAGTGATGCTGTGGTGGCGACGAGTGATGCTGTGGTGGCGACGAGTGATGCGGTGGTGGCGACGAGTGATGCAGTGGTGGCGACGAGTGATGCAGTGGTGGCGACGAGTGATGCGGTGGTGGCGACGAGTGATGCGGTGGTGGCGACGAGTGATGCGGTGGTGGCGACGAGTGATGCGGTGGTGGCGACGAGTGATGCGGTGGTGGCGACGAGTGATGCGGTGGTGGCGACGAGTGATGCGGTGGTGGCGACGAGTGATGCGGTGGTGGCGACGAGTGATGCGGTGGTGGCGACGAGTGATGCGGTGGTGGCGACGAGTGATGCGGTGGTGGCGACGAGTGATGCGGTGGTGGCGACGAGTGATGCGGTGGTGGCGACGAGTGATGCGGTGGTGGCGACGAGTGATGCGGTGGTGGCGACGAGTGATGCGGTGGTGGCGACGAGTGATGCGGTGGTGGCGACGAGTGATGCGGTGGTGGCGACGAGTGATGCGGTGGTGGCGACGAGTGATGCGGTGGTGGCGACGAGTGATGCGGTGGTGGCGACGAGTGATGCGGTGGTGGCGACGAGTGATGCGGTGGTGGCGACGAGTGATGCGGTGGTGGCGACGAGTGATGCGGTGGTGGCGACGAGTGATGCGGTGGTGGCGACGAGTGATGCGGTGGTGGCGACGAGTGATGCGGTGGTGGCGACGAGTGATGCGGTGGTGGCGACGAGTGATGCGGTGGTGGCGACGAGTGATGCGGTGGTGGCGACGAGTGATGCGGTGGTGGCGACGAGTGATGCGGTGGTGGCGACGAGTGATGCGCTGGTGGCGACGAGTGATGCGCTGGTGGCGACGAGTGATGCGCTGGTGGCGACGAGTGATGCGCTGGTGGCGACGAGTGATGCGGTGGTGGCGACGAGTGATGCGGTGGTGGCGACGAGTGATGCGGTGGTGGCGACGAGTGATGCGGTGGTGGCGACGAGTGATGCGGTGGTGGCGACGAGTGATGCGGTGGTGGCGACGAGTGATGCGGTGGTGGCGACGAGTGATGCGGTGGTGGCGACGAGTGATGCGGTGGTGGCGACGAGTGATGCGCTGGTGGCGACGAGTGATGCGCTGGTGGCGACGAGTGATGCGCTGGTGGCGACGAGTGATGCGGTGGTGGCGACGAGTGATGCGGTGGTGGCGACGAGTGATGCGGTGGGGGCGACGAGTGATGCGGTGGGGGCGACGAGTGATGCGGTGGGGGCGACGAGTGATGCGGTGGGGGCGACGAGTGATGCGGTGGTGGCGACGAGTGATGCGGTGGTGGCGACGAGTGATGCGGTGGTGGCGACGAGTGATGCGGTGGTGGCGACGAGTGATGCGGTGGTGGCGACGAGTGATGCGGTGGTGGCGACGAGTGATGCGGTGGTGGCGACGAGTGATGCGGTGGTGGCGACGAGTGATGCGGTGGTGGCGACGAGTGATGCGGTGGTGGCGACGAGTGATGCGGTGGTGGCGACGAGTGATGCGGTGGCGGCGACGAGTGATGCGGTGGTGGCGACGAGTGATGCGGTGGCGGCGACGAGTGATGTGGTGGCGACGAGTGATGCGGTGGTGGCGACGAGTGATGCGGTGGTGGCGACGAGTGATGCGGTGGTGGCGACGAGTGATGCGGTGGTGGCGACGAGTGATGCTGTGGTAGCGACGAGTGATGCTGTGGTAGCGACGAGTGATGCTGTGGTGGCGACGAGTGATGCTGTGGTGGCGACGAGTGATGCTGTGGTGGCGACGAGTGATGCTGTGGTGGCGACGAGTGATGCTGTGGCGTTCAGTGATGCTGTGGTAGCGCATAGTGATGTTGTGGTGCCCTTGGGTGATGCTGTGATGGTGCTGAGTGATGCTATGATGGTGCGATAGATAGAGTGAGTGCGATAGAGTGAGGGCGATCGATAGAAAGATAGAGTAGGGCGATCGATAGAAAGATAGAGTGAGGGCGATAGATAGATAGAAAGAGTGAGGGCGATAGATAGAGTGTGGGCGATAGAGTGAGGGCGATAGATAGAGTGTGGGCGATAGAGTGAGGGCGATAGATAGATAGATAGACAGATAGAGTGAGGGCGATAGATAGATAGATAGATAGACAGATAGATAGAGTGAGGGTTATAGATAGAGAGATAGAGTGAGGGTTATAGATAGAGAGATAGAGTGAGGGTTATAGATAGAGAGATAGAGTGAGGGTTATAGATAGAGAGATAGAGTGAGGGTTATAGATAGAGAGATAGAGTGAGGGTTATAGATAGAGAGATAGAGTGAGGGTTATAGATAGAGAGATAGAGTGAGGGTTATAGATAGAGAGATAGAGTGAGGGTTATAGATAGAGAGATAGAGTGAGGGTTATAGATAGAGAGATAGAGTGAGGGCGATAGATAGATAGATAGATAGATAGATAGATAGATAGATAGATAGATAGATAGATAGATAGAGGGCGATAGAGTGAGGGCGATAGATAGAGTGAGGGCGATAGATAGATAGATAGAGAGATAGAGTGAGGGCGATAGATAGATAGATAGAGAGATAGAGTGAGGGCGATAGATAGATAGATAGAGAGATAGAGTGAGGGCGATAGACAGATAGATAGAGTGAGGGCGATAGATAGAAAAAGTGAGGGCAATAGACAGATAGAAAGAGTGAGGGCGATAGATAGAAAAAGTGAGGGCGATAGATAGATAGATAAGAGTGAGGGCGATAGATAGATAGAGGGCGATAGAGTGAGGGCGATAGAGTGAGGGCGATAGAGTGAGGGCGATAGAGTGAGGGCGATAGAGTGAGGGCGATAGAGTGAGGGCGATAGAGTGAGGGCGATAGAGTGAGGGCGATAGAGTGAGGGCGATAGAGTGAGGGCGATAGAGTGAGGGCGATAGAGTGAGGGCGATAGAGTGAGGGCGATAGAGTGAGGGCGATAGAGTGAGGGCGATAGAGTGAGGGCGATAGAGTGAGGGCGATAGAGTGAGGGCGATAGAGTGAGGGCGATAGAGTGAGGGCGATAGAGTGAGGGCGATAGAGTGAGGGCGATAGAGTGAGGGCGATAGAGTGAGGGCGATAGAGTGAGGGCGATAGAGTGAGGGCGATAGAGTGAGGGCGATAGAGTGAGGGCGATAGAGTGAGGGCGATAGAGTGAGGGCGATAGAGTGAGGGCGATAGAGTGAGGGCGATAGAGTGAGGGCGATAGAGTGAGGGCGATAGAGTGAGGGCGATAGAGTGAGGGCGATAGAGTGAGGGCGATAGAGTGAGGGCGATAGAGTGAGGGCGATAGAGTGAGGGCGATAGAGTGAGGGCGATAGAGTGAGGGCGATAGATAGATAGAGTGAGGGCGATAGATAGATAGATAAGAGTGAGGGCGATAGATAGATAGATAAGAGTGAGGGCGATAGATAGATAGAGTGAGGGCGATAGATAGATAGATAGAGTGAGGGCGATAGATAGATAGATAGAGTGAGGGCGATAGATAGATAGATAAGAGTGAGGGCGATACATAGATAGAGTGAGGGCGATAGATAGAGTGAGGGCGATAGATAGAGTGAGGGCGATAGATAGATAGACTGAGGGCGATAGATAGATAGACTGAGGGCAATAGATAGATAGAGTGAGGGCAATAGATAGATAGAGTGAGGGCGATAGATAGACAGAGTGAGGGCGATAGATAGACAGAGTGAGGGCGATAGATAGACAGAGTGAGGGCGATAGATAGACAGAGTGAGGGCGATAGATAGAGTGAGGGCGATAGATAGATAGATAGATAGATAGATAGATAGATAGATAGATAGATAGATAGATAGATAGATAGATAGAGTGAGGGCGATAGATAGAGTGAGGGCGATAGAAAGATAGAGTGAGGGCGATAGATAGATAGAGGGCGATAGATAAATAGAGTGAGGGCGATCGATAGATAGAGGGCGATCGATAGATAGAGGGCGATACATAGATAGAGGGCGATACATAGATAGAGGGCGATAGATAGAGTGAGGGCGATAGATAGAGTGAGGGCGATAGATAGAGTGAGGGCGATAGATAGAGTGAGGGCGATAGATAGAGTGAGGGCGATAGATAGATAGAGTGAGGGCGATAGATAGACAGAGTGAGGGCGATAGATAGACAGAGTGAGGGCGATAGATAGATAGAGTGAGGGCGATAGATAGATAGAGTGAGGGCGATAGATAGATAGATAGATAGAGTGAGGGCGATAGATAGATAGAGTGAGGGCGATAGATAGATAGAGTGAGGGCGATAGATAGACAGAGTGAGGGCGATAGATAGACAGAGTGAGGGCGATAGATAGAGTGAGGGCGATAGATAGATAGATAGATAGATAGATAGATAGATAGATAGATAGAGTGAGGACGATAGATAGATAGATAGATAGATAGATAGATAGATAGAGTGAGGGCGATAGATAGATAGAATGAGGGTGATAGATAGAATGAGGGCGATAGATAAATAGAGTGAGGGCGATCGATAGATAGAGGGCGATACATAGATAGAGGGCGATACATAGATAGAGTGAGGGCGATAGATAGAGTGAGGGCGATAGATAGATAGAGTGAGGGCGATAGATAGATAGAGTGAGGGCGATAGATAGATAGAGTGAGGGCGATAGATAGATAGAGTGAGGGCGATAGATAGATAGAGTGAGGGCGATAGATAGATAGAGTGAGGGCGATAGATAGATAGAGTGAGGGCAATAGATAGATAGAGTGAGGGCAATAGATAGATAGAGTGAGGGCGATAGATAGACAGAGTGAGGGCGATAGATAGACAGAGTGAGGGCGATAGATAGACAGAGTGAGGGCGATAGATAGAGTGAGGGCGATAGATAGATAGATAGATAGATAGATAGATAGATAGATAGATAGATAGATAGATAGATAGATAGATAGAGTGAGGGCGATAGATAGAGTGAGGGCGATAGAAAGATAGAGTGAGGGCGATAGATAGATAGAGGGCGATAGATAAATAGAGTGAGGGCGATCGATAGATAGAGGGCGATCGATAGATAGAGGGCGATACATAGATAGAGGGCGATACATAGATAGAGGGCGATAGATAGAGTGAGGGCGATAGATAGAGTGAGGGCGATAGATAGAGTGAGGGCGATAGATAGAGTGAGGGCGATAGATAGATAGAGTGAGGGCGATAGATAGATAGAGTGAGGGCGATAGATAGACAGAGTGAGGGCGATAGATAGACAGAGTGAGGGCGATAGATAGATAGAGTGAGGGCGATAGATAGATAGAGTGAGGGCGATAGATAGATAGATAGATAGAGTGAGGGCGATAGATAGATAGAGTGAGGGCGATAGATAGATAGAGTGAGGGCGATAGATAGACAGAGTGAGGGCGATAGATAGACAGAGTGAGGGCGATAGATAGATAGAGGGCGATAGATAGATAGAGGGCGATACATAGATAGAGGGCGATACATAGATAGAGTGAGGGCGATAGATAGAGTGAGGGCGATAGATAGAGTGAGGGCGATAGATAGATAGAGTGAGGGCGATAGATAGATAGAGTGAGGGCGATAGATAGATAGAGTGAGGGCGATAGATAGATAGAGTGAGGGCGATAGATAGATAGAGTGAGGGCGATAGATAGATAGAGTGAGGGCGATAGATAGATAGAGTGAGGGCGATAGATAGAGTGAGGGCGATAGAGTGAGGGCGATAGAGTGAGGGCGATAGAGTGAGGGTGATAGAGTGAGGGCGATAGAGTGAGGGCGATAGATAGAGTGAGGGCGATAGATAGAGTGAGGGCGATAGATAGAGTGAGGGCGATAGATAGATAGAGTGAGGGCGATAGATAGATAGAGTGAGGGCGATAGATAGAGTGAGGGCGATAGATAGATAGAGTGAGGGCGATAGATAGAGTGAGGGCGATAGATAGAGTGAGGGCGATAGATAGATAGAGGGCGATAGATAGATAGAGGGCGATACATAGATAGAGGGCGATACATAGATAGAGTGAGGGCGATAGATAGAGTGAGGGCGATAGATAGAGTGAGGGCGATAGATAGATAGAGTGAGGGCGATAGATAGATAGAGTGAGGGCGATAGATAGATAGAGTGAGGGCGATAGATAGATAGAGTGAGGGCGATAGATAGAGTGAGGGCGATAGATAGATAGAGTGAGGGCGATAGAGTGAGGGCGATAGATAGAATGAGGGTGATAGATAGAATGAGGGCGATAGATAAATAGAGTGAGGGCGATCGATAGATAGAGGGCGATCGATAGATAGAGGGCGATCGATAGATAGAGGGCGATCGATAGATAGAGGGCGATACATAGATAGAGTGAGGGCGATAGATAGAGTGAGGGCGATAGATAGAGTGAGGGTGATAGATAGATAGAGTGAGGGCGATAGATAGATAGACAGAGTGAGGGCGATAGATAGATAGACAGAGTGAGGGCGATAGATAGATAGACAGAGTGAGGGCGATAGATAGAATGAGGGTGATAGATAGAATGAGGGCGATAGATAAATAGAGTGAGGGCGATCGATAGATAGAGGGCGATCGATAGATAGAGGGCGATACATAGATAGAGGGCGATACATAGATAGAGGGCGATACATAGATAGAGTGAGGGCGATAGATAGAGTGAGGGCGATAGATAGAGTGAGGGCGATAGATAGATAGAGTGAGGGCGATAGATAGATAGACAGAGTGAGGGCGATAGATAGATAGACAGAGTGAGGGCGATAGATAGATAGACAGAGTGAGGGCGATAGATAGATAGACAGAGTGAGGGCGATAGATAGATAGACAGAGTGAGGGCGATAGATAGATAGCGTGAGGGCGATAGATAGATGGTTGTGTGTGTGGAGGGGTTGTGTGTGTGGAGGGGTTGTGTGTGTGGGGGGGTGTCGGTGTGTGGGGGGGTGTCGGTGTGTGGGGGGGTGTCGGTGTGTGGGGGGGTGTCGGTGTGTGGGGGGTGTCGGTGTGTGGGGGGTGTCGGTGTGTGGGGGGTGTCGGTGTGTGGGGGGTGTCGGTGTGTGGGGGGGTGTCGGTGTGTGGGGGGGTGTCGGTGTGTGGGGGGGTGTCGGTGTGTGGGGGGGTGTCGGTGTGTGGGGGGGTGTCGGTGTGTGGGGGGGTGTCGGTGTGTGGGGGGGTGTCGGTGTGTGGGGGGGTGTCGGTGTGTGGGGGGGTGTCGGTGTGGGGGGTGTCGGTGTGGGGGGTGTCTGTGTGGGGGGTGTCTGTGTGGGGGGTGTCTGTGTGGGGGGTGCCTGTGTGGGGGGTGCCTGTGTGGGGGGTGCCTGTGTGGGGGGTGCCTGTGTGGGGGGTGTCTGTGTGGGGGGGGGTGTGGGGGGGGGGTGTGAGGTTGTGTGTGTGTGAGGGGTTGTGTGTGTGTGAGGGTGTGTGTGTGGGGGGTTTGTGTGTGGGGGGTTTGTGTGTGGGGGGTTTGTGTGTGGGGGTTTGTGTGTGGGGGTTTGTGTGTGGGGGTTTGTGTGTGGGGGTTTGTGTGTGGGGGGTTTGTGTGTGTGGGGGTTTGTGTGTGGGGGGGTTTGTGCGTGGGGGGGGTTGTGCGTGTGTGGGGTTGTGCGTGTGTGGGGTTGTGCGTGTGTGGGGTTGTGCGTGTGTGGGGTTGTGCGTGTGTGGGGTTGTGCGTGTGTGGGGTTGTGCGTGTGTGGGGTTGTGCGTGTGTGGGGTTGTGCGTGTGTGGGGTTGCATGTGGGGGGTTGCATGTGGGGGGTTGCATGTGGGGGGTTGCATGTGGGGGGTTGCATGTGGGGGGTTGCATGTGGGGGGTTGCATGTGGGGGGGTTGCGTGTGGGGTTGTGTGTGTGGGGTGGTGTGTGTGTGGGGGGGTTGTGTGTGGGGGTTGTGTGTGGGGGGGTGGGGGGTGTGTGTGGGGGGGGTGTGTGTGGGGGGTGTGTTTGGGGGTGGGGGTGTGGGGGCGGGGTGGGGGTGTGTGGAGGGGGTGTGGGGGTGTGTGGGGGGTGTGTGGTGTGTGTGGGGGGTGTGGTGTGTGTGGGGGGTGTGGTGTGTGTGGGGGGTGTGGTGTGTGTGTGTGTGTGGTGTGTGTGGTGTGTGTGGGGGGGTGTGGTGTGTGTGTGGTGTGTGTGTGTGGGGGTAGTGTGTGTGAGGGTAGTGTGTGTGTGTGTGGGTAGTGTGTGTGTGTGTGGGGGTGTGTGTGTGTGTGGCTGTGTGTGTGTGTGTGTGTGTGTGTGTGTGTGTGTGTGTGTGTGTGTGTGTGTGTGGTGTCTGTATGTGGGTGTGTGTGTGGGGTGTCTGTATGTGGGGTTGTGTGTGTGTGGAGTTGTGTGTGTGTGGAGCTGTGTGTGTGTGTGTGTGTGTGGGGTTGTGTGTGTGTGTGTGTAGGGTTGTGTGTGTGTGTGGGGTTGTGTGTGGGGTTGTGTGTGTGGCTGAGCGAGACCTAAAAAAACCTCTTATCTCAAGAGTTCATGACATGCGGGAGACAGTCAAAATTATTCTCCATTCCAATATCATTACGGATTCTAAATGGTTATATATTAAAATCTACTGTGCAATTTTTCACCAAAACCAAAGAAGAATGATAAAAGGAAGAGGCACGAATCTCATGCACAGCTTGGTATACATCTATTGATTCAGTTTTGCTCTAACTGGCATCTGGAAATATTTGTATTCGCCAGAAAGTGCTATACACTTCCATCACCGGAATTTGCTGCTCAAAATCTGACAAAAAGCTACCGAGGTGTTTTGAGAAAAATTTCTGTAGGCTGGTCAAACGTGGACATCTTAGCGATCTGTTAAAGCTTTGCCTGCATTATGAAGCTTGAGAACTAAGTACAGCGGACTGTGTTATTGCGTGCATTCGCGCATAAAATGCAGGCACCGAACACATTCAATTATGTACCTCTGCTGCACGACGAGCCCTGAACTTTTTTATTTTTTTTTATTTTACTTTTGCATCCAACTAGTAGTCATATATCACACAAGACATGTCAATCTTCACTATTCAGTATTACATAACATTTGGAGTCACAATGTACATCATATTCAAATCAGTTATCACGTTTGTAATTCTTGCATCAGCTGATGTTATCTCACTGTACATGTGTCTTTACACTCCCCAACAATCCGACACTCACTGTGTCCCGCAGCATCTATTCCCTGCGTGGTATCCCAGGCATAGTGTCAAAAGGGCTAGTCACGTCTTAGCATAAGTCTTTAGCGTCGTCTTACAATAGGTCAGGTCTGTGATCCAGTCTTTAAGTCTGGGGGTCTTTTGCTTCCCCACTTCATCGCAATGCGCTTTTTAGCAAGCAGCAATGCTATCGCCAAAAATGTCCTGCGTCTAGCATGTTTAAGTTTCCTAACACCCAAAATGCACACCAAGGGAGTATTAGGGGTCTGTTCTGACAGCATTTTGGATAGTGTGGTGGTGACTTCCTCCCAATATGTTAATAGTATTTGTAATGTGTTTAATTGTGTACGTTCCTCTGGAAATGTGTTATATAAAGATCAGACAGCCGTACGTAGTCGTATATATGCAAATTTCTTCAGGGGGAGTTGGTGAGCGCAAAATGAGGGGTCTGTCCATTTAATGAATGAGTTATGGGGATACAATTATCCCATAGAGGTCAGACCCATCTCCGTCAGCAAGGTATTCATTTTCTTTTTGTGCGTCACAGTAAGTCTAGGGTGTCTTGCTGTGGATAATGGCCTTGCTTACCTGCCCTGTGTGACAACGCATGCCACGCACTTGAGGTGCATAGCGCTGTATGAATCTTGTTCCTTGGTGTGTATCGTACCGGGTTAGCTATGAGCGCAGTCAGTGGGAGAGGATCAACGCTGTCTTTTTCTACCGCAATGTGTGGTATATATGCATGAGATTTCGTCCAGTAGTGTGCGTGTTGTGCTTGTGCGCAGAGAGAGTATAGGTGGAAATCCGGCGCCTCAAAGCCTCCTAAATGATATGGTTGGGTTAAGATCTTCCAGCTCGTTCTGGCCTGTTTGCCTGCCCATGTGAGCTTTTGCACAGGACGCAATCTTACGAAAAAGGCTGCGTTCAGCCATATTGGTACATTCCAGAACAGATACAGAAACCTGGGTAATGCAATCATTTTCTGTAAGGCTATCCTAACCGCCATTGAGAGAGGCATTTTTATCCATTTATCCACCTGTTCCTCCAATCTCACTAGCGCCTTCCCAAAGTTCTCTCTAATAACCAATTCTGGGTAACGGTGGATCCAGACCCCTAAATATTTAACTGGATCTGTCTGCCATTTTAAAGGATATTCCAGTTGAGGTTCCCCTGTTTCCACAGTTAAGGGTATCACAACTGATTTTTCCCAGTTTATTCTGAGGCCGGCATACCGTTCCTATCTAACGTATTCTCTAATAAGCGGGTTTAGATTTCTGTCTGGGTATGTAGTGTAGAGGACCATGTCGTCGGCATACAACGTTATTCCAATGGGGCGGAGACCAAATTGCAGGGCCGAGTCAGAGTGTTTCTGTCTAATCTTGCAGGCCAATGGTTCTAGGATTAGTGCAAAGAGCATCGGTGAGAGTGGACATCCTTGTCTGGTACCACGCTTTATCTCTAGGGGATTGGATGTGTAGCAGTTTATTCTGACCCGTGCCTTAGGCGATGCATACAATAGCGATATCCATTTTAGAAATGGCTCTGGAAACCCCATCTTTCGGAGGGTGGTGAACATAAAATCCTATTCTACTGAGTGAAATACTTTAGCAGCATCTAAAAGGGCCGCAGCCGCTGGCGTGTCCGGGTCTAGGTGATGGTATAGCGCAAAAATGGTACGAATGTTGTGGGTGGTCGACCGTGTTGGCATAAAGCCTGCCTGATCTGGCAACACCAGATTGCAGAGAATTGGTTGTGTTCTGTTCGCTATTATTTTCGCTAAGATCTTGGCGTCTATGTTTATCAGGGATAGGGGCCTGTACGATTCGTACTCAGTGGGATCTTTACCCAGTTTCGGGAGTGCCATCAGGAGCGCCTCACTTAGTGAGGTTGGGAGTGTGCCTTCCTCGTAAGCTTCTGCAAGCATTTCGGCAAAATGTGGGATCAGTAGATCACGGTATTCTTTATAAAATTCGCCCGGAAGGCCATCCAGCCCCGGTGCTTTATTGTTAGGTAGGGAGTTAATGGCTTCTATTATTTCATCACGGGGTGAAATGGTGACAAAAGTATTCTCGGTGGGTGTCCGATAAACATGCCAGCGCCACGTCATCAAGATAATTGCGGATTTCTGCTGTGGAAGACTTTCCTTGGGCAGCGTATAGTTTGGTGTAGAATTCGGTGAAGCAGTCTAATATGTTTGGGGTGTCGTAAACTGTTTTACTCTGTTTATCCTTAATCTGTGTGATGTACGTGGAGGTGTGGGCGGGCCTAATTTTGTATGACAACGCTCTGCCAGGTCTCCCCTCCTCCCCGTAGTTTATGGTGGTGTATTTGCGCGAGATGCATTTTATCTCGTCCTCTGCAAATTCATTGTATGTATTAATCTGTGTTCTAATGTCGGCCAATATTGTTATATCGTGTGGGTTTTCAAATTCTCGTTCCAGTCAGGCTATTTCAGCTTATGTTCTTTCCAATTGTCCCTGTATGTCCTTTAATATCCCTGCGTGTTTACTGATACAGTGTCCCCTTATAGTGACTGGGGAAGTGTCGCTCAATGGTTAGAGCGGCAGACCCTGATGCAGAGGTCTGGCCCGGGACCAGGGTTCAATTCCCGCCTCGGCGGGTCTTAGACTCAATTTCCTCGGGCTTGATAATTCTCGCCTCGGTGCCTATTCTAATCAAGGGTCCCACACTGCAACTCTGGGCAATAGCTTGCTTAATCTCCACAACGGCCCCGACAGCGCTAGGATGCCTGGCTTCACCTTGGGGGTGCCCAGGAGTGGGCACTTCACAGGGAAAAACCAGGAAGGGTTCCACAGCGGTATGCATACAAGCGCCTTGAGACCCCTTCGGGGGTGATACGTGCGCTATACAAGTACTACATTTACATTTTTATTTTACATCAAAGGCCTCCCAAAGTTTTCTTCTGCTCTGTACTGATCCTGAGTTTCGTTCGAAAAGGCTATTATAGTTTGGGGTAGCTCTTCCCTAAATACCTGGTCCTGTAGTGCCGTTTGCCTCAACCTTCACGTGAATTGTCTTGGGGTGTGTGTCGGTATTTGCAGTGTGATGCGAACCGGGGCATGGTCCGAGAGCGTTTTAGATAAGTGTTCAAGAGCCGTAGTCCACATACATGCATCTCGATATAACTGCCAATAATCAAGTCTGGACCACGTGAGGTATGTCGAGGAGAAGCAGGTACCTTCTTTATGATCTGGGTTTCTGTGTCTCCATACATCCACCATGTCCCAATCTCCCATCCCGTCCCTTAAGACTTTGGCCAAGTGTTTACCATATCTATCTATACCCGTTGACTGATCTAATGTGGGGTCTAGACAGGTGTTGAAGTCTCCTCCCCAGAGGATAGTGCCGGGTTGGAATTCGCTTAAGTGCGTCCAGATTTGTGCATAAAAGGAGGGGTCATCAGTATTCGGGCCATACACATTTACAATTGTTAACACCGTGCCCCCAAAGCAGCCCTGTAATATAACATATCACCCTTGATCATCGTTTATAGATTTAATAAGCGTGAAGGGTGTATTGCGTTTTATCCATAGAAGTAAGCCCCTTGCATAGGAGGAATAGGACGATGCCATTTTGTACATAGCCCACCTGGTCCCTATTTGTTTCTCTCTTAATTCCGTCAGGTGTGTCTCTTGTAAGCAGGCTATATCTATTTTGTGCCTGTCCGGGTATGCCAGTACCTTGTGAACTTTTCGTGGGTTGTGTAGTCCCCTAACATTCCACGTTAGGAGCGTCAGTGGTCTGTGCTGATGTAGTAAATTTGGAGACAGCGGAAACTACCACTGGCTGTTGGTGGTGTGCACTGTTTCGCTCGAACCATAAGGTTTTAATCTCAGGATACATAGAAAAAATCTTTCATCCAAAACTCATCTCAATTTCAATCATTGAATTTAATTGGTTTAATCATTGTGGCAAAAAGTGGTTGACAACCTGATCTTCAACCACTTTTTGCCAATCAAATAACATTTGCATACAATAGATCAAAAAATATCAAAGAATTGTTAAAAAGGCAGAATAAGCAAAAGGCAACAAGCTTTAAAGGAATGCAAAGATGTGAAAATAGCATACATTGTAACAATGTGATGGTGGGTCAAATGTTTAGACACCCAATGACTGGAAAAAAGATTGCATTGTTACATTCGAGCACTTGTGACACCAAAAATGTGATCTATGGCATCAAATGCCCTTGTGGAAAACTGTATATTGGCCAAACAGAGCGGAAAATCAAAATAAGAATCACAGAACACAAGAGCAATATCCGGCAAAAGAATTTGAAATCCACAATAACAACACACTGGTTGGAAACAGGACACAACATTGCACAACTACGTTTTACCATTCTTGAGGTGATAAAACAACATCCTGATAAAGATACTCACAAACAAAGATTAAGATCGGAATACTTTTGGATTAAAAAAATGGGTAGTCTGCAACCGAATGGATTGAACGACAGGATAGAATTATCCTGTTTTTTATGAACAATATTGAGGAAAGCCTGAACAATATTCCTGCCAGCAATTATGTGAGTATATAATCCCAATCCAAAATGGCCGACACGTCTTGATTTCAGCTCTAGGGACAACATTTGATGTACACAGTTTTTCGGTTTTTTTCACACCTTGACTTAGTGACTCCTACAATTAACTTTACTCGGATAATAACATTTGAATGTGTTTGCTGTATTTTTTATTTTTCCATTTTTTAATTTCATTTTTCATCGTATTTTTATTTGCACTTTTTTTTAATCTGGTATTGTTTTCAGCTTGGATAATGAGGAATTATGAACATTGACAAACGTTACCTTTTCACAGAACTCTTATCTATAAAGTTCGCTGTGGGGACCGGTGTATTGGTTCACACCGCGATTACGTGATCGCAACACAATCCAATCGGATTGCTTATAACTATGAGAAACTAGCGTAGGGTGTCTTCGACAAATCGAGTGGCAGACAGTCCGAGGCGCGGGACGCTTCACATTTTCTGTAAGTCTCCGAACAATGTTTTCCTGAGTATTGTGTAAATGCGAGCGCTTTCAGACTTAACAACAAGTTTGTAGAACATGAGTCACTAACAATGTTCACAGAGTAGAGGCGCGGGACGCTATACAATTTTTGTTAGTCTCCGAACAATGTTTTCCTGAATATTGTGTAAACGCTAGCGTTTTCAGATTTAAAAACAGAAAGGTTGTGGAACATGAGCCACTAACAGTGTTTACAGATTAGAGCAATATGAACAAACGTTAAAGACATTGCATGACAAGTTGTCATGGTAGTTGGGAAGATGGCTTAAATAACTGGATTGTGTTTGAATACCGAAAGGGAGACAGTTTTTGTTGCAACAGCAGCGTTATGCATGATTTTCCAATTGATTACTATAAATGTTAAACATATGAATATGAAGCTGATTGTATTTCCTTGGTTTTTCCTAACAGACCCCCGAGGAAGGGTCACCTTGGACCCTAAATGCATCGGGTAGATGTAAAATGTAAATGTTGAAAGTCGTCACATTAATGGATTTACATTCAAAATGAAGTATAAACAATGATGAAACCAATTAAATTCAATGATTGAAATTGAGATGAGTTTTGGATGAAAGATTTTTTCTATGTATCCTGAGATTAGAACCTTATGGTTCGAGCGAAACAGTGCACACCACCAACAGCCAGTGGTAGTTTCCGCTGTCTCCAAATTTACTGATTGTAATACAGTGTTCCAAGACAAAGCACTTTGTGGGAGTAGCACTAACCAATAACCGAAGAAGTGTTTGATATATGTTAAAATTGAGTGCTGGATGGACTCGCATATGATCTGTGCTGATTTAGAGCATGAGCCATCTGCTGATTCTCCGCCATCAGACTGGTGCAAGTGTCTATGATAGGCGAAGATGCCTCCTATGCGTCTGTCTGCTACATTGTCACTGGTCGGAGTTTTCTGTTTTCCCGTCTTCCCCACCCACTCCACCATCCCTTTCCTAGTGGAGTCATACCCAATATTAACAATTAACATTTCCCAAAGAGAAATATTAGAAAGAAAAAACAGTATAACAGTTTGTGTGGTGCATACGTAGGTGTCAGAGTTGCCCACCCGTTTCTTGTGGCTTAGACCACATGGGTTTCCGCCCTAAAACATGCATACTGTTGGAAATGTACTCGTGTTGACTCGAGCTGTCACGAGCGTTCAGGCATGTCTGGCTGCTCGTGACAAGCTCGTGTTCTCTAACCTTCTTGTTATGCTTTGAAACACCTAGAATGTCACCGTTGTAATACATCTGTTGGTTGGGCATTACTACCCTGACTCTTAGACGTGAGCATCTAATAAACTCCGTCTCTGACTACAACTTCTTCTGCGTCCTCCTTTGACTTTCCTACACTGGCGACGAGCGGGAGCTTCATCACCTGCGCCCAGGACTTTTGGATTATTCATTTTTATTGAATTTCCGAATAATTTTTTTTTGGAAATCTCCGGCGCTACCAGAACAGCGTTGGATTATGGCTGTATAAGGGAAGCGGAAGGACCATTGGATTGTTGCGCTTTAGAAGGAAACTGAACGACCTTCACCTGTTTAAAGGAATTATTTTAAATCGGCATTTCTTACTTTGTTCACTTCGACTGGCATTCTTTGAATTCTTGCTGCAGACGCCAGTGCGCTCCATTCGAAATTGCGCAATCCTTCGTTCAAGCATCGCGCGACCTCAGGCCAACGTGACAATTTCAAGCATCGCGTGATCTCAACCCGACTTGACGCTTGCATCATCGCGCACGACGACCAACGTGACGTCTTGCATCATCGCGCACGACGATCACCTCACAACGTTGCTAGGCAACTCATTGCCGTTTTTCCTTCGCGCAAACAAGAACCAGAAATCGATCATTTTTTTTTCTTAAAGTACTTTGGAGATTCTTCCAGCCTACAAACGAACAACTACTGAAATTCAACTAAAGATAACTATAAACAAACACAAAACTTTATATGTATAAAAATTTTTTTCTTTCTTCCTTTCTCCTTTAACTGTATTGCATGATTTTGGTCACTATTTATTTGCATTTTACACCTATTTATGAATTACAATGCATCTATTTTCCTTAAGTGCTCATACATAGTTGATTAATAGTAACAAGTACATTCAGAGTGTATAAATACTTAAAGTAACATGTCTGGTATTGTACCACCTCCCTCATTTTTGTCAGCACCTGGAGAGCCACCCATGGCTTGGGAAATTTGGGAACCTGTTTTTTTGGCTTATGTTGACGTATTAGAAGAAGGGGAGTGTGAACCAGAAAGGAAATTGTCCTTGTTAAAACATTGTTTAGGCGGCATGGCTTTGAAGGAATTTAAAACTTTACCTGTTTTAGTAAACCCTGGAGAAATAGATGTGTATGAATATGCTTCACAACAGTTATGTTTGAGATATGGGAAAAAGAAGAACGTGGTCATGGAGAGGTTTATATTTTACTCTCGGAAACAACGTTCTGATGAACCTGTTGAAGATTTTGTCTCAGCCTTAAGATCGTTGGCTGTGACATGTGATTTCGAACATATCTCTTATGAGCAAGTTTTAAGGGACCAGATTTTAATGAGAACTAATAACAAAAAAGTGCAAGAACGTCTTTGGACAACCTCTGATATGTCTCTCAACAATGCCATAGACATTGCTAAGTCCATAGAACATTCAGAAAAAATTGTTAAAGAAATCAGAGGTAATGACAAGAGTGATGTCTTCAGTGTATCTAAAGACAGGGATAAGTATAAGAAGAATTTTTCACAGAGAAATGAGTTTTCTGCTAAGACCGATAACAAATATAGGAATCAGAAATATGACAAAAGAACCACTAAACTTTTGTGTTTTAGGTGTGGAAGTGATGGACATTTAGCGGATAATAAGAATTGTCCAGCACTAGGCAAAACTTGTTCAAGGTGCTATAAAAAAGGTCATTTTACCAAGTATTGTAAATCCACACCAGGGAAGACGAATTGTGTGCATGAATGTTGTGAAGAGTCTCAATCAGATGATGAAGGAACTTTTCAAGTTAACACCGTTATCAATGTTTGTGAAGATGGTGATTGCAAAAAATTTCCATCTTGTTTTATAACCATTGATAATGTGAGTTTAGAAATTTTTGTAGACTCATGTGCTTGGTACACTCTAATTTCCTTAAACGTCTTTAAAGATAAATTTCCGAATAAGAATCTAATTGACTCTGATGTTTCCCCTGGTGGTTATACGGGTCACAGAATTGACTTAATTGGCTATTTCATAGCAGATATACACTTTTCTGGGAACCACATTTCAGGGAAGATTTATGTGTCAAGATCTGGTCTGTCACTTTTGAGTTGGCCACACCAATATCAATTGGGAATGAAAATTGATCCAAGGGCTGATCCCCCTGTATATGTGGTGCAACCTGTGAATGTATTTAGTGTCTCTGGTGACAGTTCCTTACTTGTTGAGGATCTACGCCAATCTTTTCCTACGGTGTTCAGTGGTACCTTGGGTCGGTACAAGGATTTTGAACATGTCATCAGGTTGAATGAGAATTCCATTCCTGTAAGACACAGAGTAAGAAACGTTCCTTTATCCTATAGAGTCAAACTTAAGGATATGCTAAAAGATTTGTGTGAGAAGAAGATCATTGAACCTATTGAGTCGTCACCTTGGGTTTCTCCGATCGTTATTTCGATTAAATCCAATGGTGAACTTAGGCTATGCATTGACCTTCGCAGTGTCAATAACGCAATTTGGGTTGATTCGCACCCTTTACCAAACCTCCATGAGATGGTGTCAACATTGGCTGGTGCACAAGTTTTTTCATGTGTTGACCTAGCCAGTGCTTACCACCAGGTTGTGCTTGCTGAAGAGTCCAAAAATATTACTGCCTTTATCACACCTGAAGGGTTATATAGATTTTGTCGTATGCCCTTTGGACTGGCTAGTGCTGCCTCTATGTTCCAGAGGTTAATGAGAGATACCCTGGAAGGTTTGAATGGTGCCATAGCATTCCAGGACGACATTTTAGTGCATGGGAAGGATGACTATGAGCATGACAATAATCTAAGGTGTGTGATCGCTGCTTTGGCACAGAAGGGTCTTACACTTCGTCTTGATAAGTGCAAATTTAGGCAAAAAGAGGTAGAATATCTTGGACACACCATTAGTGGAATGGGAATCAAACCGAAAAAGAATCATGTTAAGAGCATTGTAGATGCTCCCGTGCCTACGTCAAAAGAGCAACTGATAGCTTTTTTAGGCCTTATTGAATTTTATGCAAAGTTCATCCCAAATTTTTCAGTGAAAGTTGACCCGTTCAGATGTCTTTTGAAAAAAACCGCAAAGTTTGTATGGACTGATGTAATGACACAAGCCTTTGAATCTCTAAAATCATTTATTGTGAATGCTCCTTGTTTAAAACCCTTTGTCATTGGTGTGAAATGCATCATCATGGTAGACGCCAGCTCCTCTGGTTTAGGTGGAGTTCTTTTGCAGAAAGATGGTGAGAAAGAATGGGTTGTGGCCTATGCATCTAGGGCTTTGCGTGATGCTGAAAAAAATTACTCCGTAATAGAAAGGGAGTTACTGGCATGTGTTTGGGGTGCTGAACATTTCAGACCTTTTTTGTGGGGGACTAAATTTTTGATAAAAACCGATCACAAGCCTTTGGTGTACCTCATGGCTCCGGGTGGAGGAAGGACTATGTCAGCACGCCTTGCTAGATTAGCTTCTAGGTTGCAATCCTTTCAATACTCAATCGAATATGTTCAAGGGAAGGCGAATGTTCATGCGGATTGCATGTCCAGACTGATCTCTGAATCTGATGCTTCAGAAGTGGTGCATGAAGAAGAGTGTGAGGTTGCCTTCAATTTTAAAGATGTCAATTCTGTGTGCAGCGAACATTTCTCTTTACAAGAGGATGTTTGGATGGAAGAGATGGATAAAGATTTGGAGTTAAGTTGTGTAAAGAAGTAACTCATACAGGGTTTTCCTGAACAGAGGAAGCTGTCTGGTAACATGATGGGTTTTTTTAAGGTCCAGGAGGAACTTGCTGTCGAAAATGGTTTGATTCTTCGTGGCGACAAGATTGTTCCACCTTACCAACTTAGGAATTCCTTACTTGAAATTGCGCATGAAGGACATTTGGGGATTTCTTTTACCAGGAGGCGCCTGAAGGAATCCTTTTGGTGGCCAGGTATTGACTCGTGCGTTGAACATTTTGTGCGGAAGTGTACCCATTGTTCAAACAGTGATAAATCTGCAGTTGCTTTACGCCCTGAGCCATGTCCCATTGATTTACCCTTAGGGCCCTGGCGGAAATTGGGGTTAGACATCATTGGGCCTTTCAGTTGTTTACCAAAGCAAGAGGCTTTCGGCATTGTACTCATAGACTATTTTTCTAAATGGCCTGAGGTCAAAATGGTTAGGGAAGTTACTTCGAATCAAGTTATAGAATTCTTAGATGAGACTTTCTGTAGGGAAGGGATTCCCCAGGAAATTGTGACTGACAATGGGCCACAGTTTGTGAGTAAGGAGGTAGAGCTTTTCTTTGCTAAATGTGGTATTGTCCATAGGAAGGTTGCAGTTTTCCATCCTGAAGCGAATGGTCAGGTTGAACGCTTCAACCGTGTGGTCAAAGAAGCCATACAGCTTTCTATCAAAGGTAATCTAAACTGGAGGAATGCTTTACAATCCATGTTATTGGCTTATAGAACTTCTCCCAATTCTGTGACTTTGGTCACCCCTTTTGAGCTTCTGAGAGGGCGGAAGCCCAGCACCAAGCTAGTCCCTTGGTGGCTAAAAAAAAATGTAGCTGGTTTCGAAAATTGTTCTAAAGTTGATTTTGAAGCTGTCTTACACAGGGTTCAGTCATATAAGGAAAGGATGAAACGTGATATGGCCAAAAGGATTGGTTCTACGTCTAGTCGTTCTATCAAGGTGGGCGACCTTGTTCGCATTAAAAAGAAAGAGGGTGTGAGTAAAGGTTTTCCTGTTTGGTCAAATCCTAAGAAGGTTGTTGAAGTCTTTAGAAATGCAGTCAGGCTTGATAGTGGTTCTGTCTGGAACTTGAGCAGGGTTTCCTTGTTCAATGGTCCTTTTCAATTGATGGAAGATTCGGACAGCAGTGTTTTTTATGATGTTGGAAGAATGAATGATAATGGCGAGTGCTCTCACATGAGTGATAATGGCGAATGCCCTCAAGTTGTGCGTGATTCTGACAACACCAGAGCCGTACGCTCACATCGCTTACCTGCCAGGTTTAATGATTTTGTGATGAATTGATCTTGTTTTTTTTTTTTTGTTGTTTTTTTTTTCTCTTTTAAGGGGGGAAGGTGTGTTGGAAATGTACTCGTGTTGACTCGAGCTGTCACGAGCGTTCAGGCATGTCTGGCTGCTCGTGACAAGCTCGTGTTCTCTAACCTTCTTGTTATGCTTTGAAACACCTAGAATGTCACCGTTGTAATACATCTGTTGGTTGGGCATTACTACCCTGACTCTTAGACGTGAGCATCTAATAAACTCCGTCTCTGACTACAACTTCTTCTGCGTCCTCCTTTGACTTTCCTACACATACTACATGTTCCAACACTTTACAACAGTTCTAGGCAAGGCTGCGAGAGAGCCCTCCCCAGCGGAGTTCAATGAGTTCTGTCTGCATCAAAACAATGGAAGGAATTACAACTTAAAAGGTCAGTAGTTATGAATGTTGACAATCAACTTATCTGGTTCAACAGTCCGTAGGCCTCCCATGTTCAAGCATTGTCCAATCCTTGTCCGGTGAGATGGGTCCCACACAGCACGCAATCAATTCACAGTTGGAGCCAACATGTGTCTGTTAGATAGTGTTCACTCCACGTCAGCCGTAGTAGACTGATCCCCTTGTTCTCCCCTCGGTGACCTTCTCCGCGCTCCTAGCTGACCGCTCTGCTGTATGAACTTCATTACTTCACATGGTTCAGCGAAGATCCGAGTTTTGCCATCAGCGGTGAGTTTTAGTCTGGCCGGGTATAGCATGGCATACAGGATATTCAAGTCTTTCAGTTTCTGTTTTGGTGCGGTGAATTTTTTCCGAGCTTCCTGCACTGATGACGTGAAGTCTGAATAGATGGATATATCCATACCTTCGTGCCTTAACTTGCCGAGTTCTCTGGCCTTTCGGAGCGCCGCATCTTTGTCTCTGTAATTTAGTAACTTGGCGATAATCAGTCTTGGTCTGGAGCCAGTGGGGGGCTTTGGCGCCAACGATCTGTGGGCTCTCTCCACAATGAATACTTCCGAAAACGTCTCACGACCCAGCAGGGAGACGAGTAACTGCTCCACGTAATGTTCCATTGGGCCGGTGTTTGTCGTCTCTGAAACTCCCATTAAGCGGACGTTGCTTCTTCGGGACCTAGCTTCCAAGACTTCTGACTTAGCCGTTGTGACCGCCAATTGCTTCTCCATCCTCGTCTTTTTCGCGTCCATCTGCACTTGGCCATCTTCAGCTTCAGATATTCTCCGCTTCTCCCCGGGTCGCGCTACGTGCCGTACGTCTCAGCACGTCTCCTTGCTGCAGCCCGCGGCTTCACTTTAGTTTCTGCCTAGGGCCGCGGTTGCTCGTTCGCTGTTTACGAAACGTTTCAACACCCCACGGTGCCGGACACAGCTCCTCTCATGGGCTCTCTCACGTCGCCTCTCGGTCACTTGCAGGTACTTTTTGTCAGTGGTGGAAGGATGGGCTGAATGATAGTCGGGCGTGTGCGAGGAGCTCGCCTAGCAAGCTGCCAGCACTCTACAAGGCTAGCTCCTCCCCCGACGAGCCTTGAACTTAAAGTTTGGACCCCTCAAAAGGCAGATGAGAACTGGTTTGCTGCAGACATTGCTGCTGCCCGCCTCCTCCGGTAACGAGCACACAGGAACTCGAGCCCATAACAACTATTCAGCAGGGGGTAAAAGCCACCGCGCCTGTGCGCTGAGCCTTGTCGTCGCCTCGTGACCTGCCATAACACAAATAATAAAAGCCTCTCCGAATTCTGAAAGAATAATGGATGTTGCTCTGCAGCCTACGCTCCAAAGTTCCGCGTACTAGAACCCTCTGGGCGTTCCGTCCTGTGTGACGTCATAGTCCGCGCCACCTCCCCGCACGAACATGGTGCCCAGCACTTTGTAGAAATGGGGCAAGGCAAAAGTGCTTTCTCCCCGCCCCTCTCCTCCACCTAACTTTAAAGAGACTGGATTTTGCAAGAACCCAAAACAATCTTAAAACAACCCCATTAAAAAATATAATTGAAGCTCTCTAAATATGGAGGCACAGAGAGGATCTGCAAGAAGATTGGTGTGTAGATCTTTTATGTCTTACGTTTTAAGGAGCTGGGGTTTTGGTTCCGGAGAGAGCGCTCTTTGTTGATTGCTCGTGGTGTGGGTGGGGAAGCTTGCTTTAGAAGGGATTGCAATGGAAATGTAGTGTGTGGACGAGTGCATATGGCATCTGCAGCTTGCACTGTTTCCCAATGAAACCCTTTTCTTAAGTACAACGTGCTGTTGTGTATTTAGTAGGGCAAACTAGTGTATTTTGTGTATGCCGGGGACAGGTTGCGGTGTTTGTGGATTAATGGGCGACTGGCAGCATGCAGGTTGTTGTTTATTTACATTGTGTGGAGTACGCTTGCCTGTTTTGCTAGCTGTGTTGCGGAGCACGCTGCTGTTTTTTACTGCATCGTGTGGGAACCGGTTGAAACATACTTATGTGCGTTGTGTGGGGTCTTTTGCGTGTTTGTGCATTTTTTGGTAAGGTGCTGCAATGTATTTTGTGCCTTGTGATGGGAACGGTGCAGTGCATTTTGTGCCTTGTGAGGCAGGCGGCTGCAGCGTATTTGTGTGCATTGTGTTGCAGGGGTGCCCTCGTCCCTCCGGTGGCGCACACTGGGCTGCCCGGGTCCTTGCTAGGACTCCTGTTGGCAGCTGGGCGTGTTGCTGGGGACCTGTTTGTGTGAGTGTGAACGTGCAGCCTGGGCAGTCTGCCTCTGTGTATACAAAATGGGGGGACGTGAGGAGAGCACAAAGAGGAGACTCCCTATGTGCAAGGTTTGGCGAAATCACCACTCGTTGGATAGAGTGGTAGGTCCGGCCCTGGCGGTATCAAGAACAAAAAGGGTACCAGGCCGTTCCTAGAGGAGTGCGTGTTCGGTCGGTGTCAGGGCAGAGATGCTGTAGGACACAACGAGGTACCTACAAACGGGCATCCATTTTGTTGGATGTAATGGCCTCACACACCCTTGCGAGTGTCATGCTTCATCATCGGCAATGCTCCTCGTTGGGTCGGCGGTGCAATGCCCAACGGGCAACACCTCAAAGAGGGGCTCTTTGGCGGAGATCTTTTTCCAACTGCCGTATGGGTGAAGTGCAGGTGTGAGGCCTGGACAGTGTAGATGTGACAGTGATTAAAATGGAGTCAAGGGTGCCAGGATCAAGTTTATTCTAGAGGTCCCTTAGCTCCAATTAAAATTGGACAAGGACTAGACTTGTAGGGAAATAATGTACCCTAGTACAAGGCTAACCTAGTTTGTGACTGGGTCGACATGTTTCTCGCATATTGTCAGATTGACTGGCGATTCTTCAGGACCAGTGGCTAATTATGTTGGTTGACAGGAAACTATCTACAAGAAGCCTTTACCTCTATATTGCATTGTTATAATAAGATGGAAAGGAATTATGTACCTGTGTTGCGCTTTGTGTTCCTGGAATGGGGGGCAAAAGAAAGCAATTCACACAGAGTAAAATAACCTGCATAGTAGGTGACCTAACAACACTCAGTGATACATGCCAGTGAATGTGTTACTAGCACGTGATTTAAAAGCTATAAAATGTCATCCATGGTGAGCACAGTGATCAGCATGCTCATGTGGAAAAACCTAGTTAAATAATGGTAATTAAAAACACAGCAGCAGTATTCAAATTAAAAACAAGTCATTCATGGCACTCACCTCTCAAATGATGGAGGGCTACAACAACAGTACCCGGCGGGTAGAACAGCGGGTGAACCTCACAGTATTCAGGCTAGGCGTGATACACAACTGACATTAATATTGCTAGAAAATTGGTGTCCTCTCAGTCTGCCTCTGTGCCTGCAGAGCAGCTGGGGGTGGGGGCCGACGAGGGACTCCAAGAGCCCCTTGAAAGCTCCTTGCTGGAACGAGGGGCCGGTGTGTGAGATCAGAGGCCTCACTAGCTCTGCCTCAGCTGCCACTATCAAAACACGATTCTGCTGACTTCCTCCTTCTCCAAGTCACCAGCGATGGGCAACGCATGGCAGCGAATGTACAAGTTTCTCATTGTAAACAGACCCTTAGCAACACGAATATGCCAGGAAAAAGCAGTACTTATCTGCGAAATATGCATTTCCACCGTGAATGCAGCAACATGACTTAGGCATTACATTATGTTGGCAAGCCGTTTCCAGCGATGGTTACAAAACATCAAGAGAAACGTAAAATACGTGTAAGCCCGGATTTACACAAAATAAGGTACCAGTATGCAGGTATCGACATCTGGTTGCTCAGGCTTTATCCCGCCGAGGTAGATAACAATTTCAAGTGAGCTGGGTAGCGGCGCAGATGTGACAGCGCCACGAAGCTGCAAGACTAAGTCAAAGGAGTACTTGAGGTTACAGGCTGTCGTTAACCCGGGAGCTGGGCCTAATTTACTTCCATAAGGAGCTCGCACATCGTGGCATCACCAAATGTTCTTCATTAACTCTTTCTGGTGTTGTAAAATTTCGCCCTTAGACCATTTCGGCACACAATGAACTCAATAAAAAAACAAATGACATACAAGTACACATGCTTTTACGTGTTTAACAGTCGGTCACTTGGAAAATCAGTTTAGTACATTTAGGTATTTTGGGTGGTTTAGTGATCACAGCCTACCTGGCACATGCATAACTTGAGCCACCTCGTGATATTTCTTGCCTATTTTGTTAATCGTCGCAGTCGTGGGGGTGCTTGCAAATGCCGCCCGGGTGGTAGTTGTTCTCCATTGCTATTTGAGTGGGTAGCTGGACGCTCAGAATGTGCCCATGCAAAATATATTAGGTGGGTGTACAAGTCTAAAAAAAATTATACAAACTCTGCAGCCACCCAAGTATGCATTTACATTATTTTTAGAACAACTTTAGAAAATGGATACAGGTTGCAATCATTCATGTATAAATATAAAAAGAATTCAGCACAGCTCCCAACCGACTGTGTTAACATAGCACAGTAGTCACTTTCTTACCCAGTATTTTGAATGATTTACCTTATGTCCGTTTGAAAAAATCCCGTCTGTTCAAATTATTTGGTATGAAAACGGCTGTGACTGTTTCTCTTCAATAATAATTTGCACAATAAAACGCTTTTCTTAATTAAAAAAAAAGGGAAAATGCCTGTGTGCAGATGTTTGATGGTAGAAATTTTAACTAAATTACAGTAATGTGCCCCACACCAAAGTCTGTTCCTTCTGTTGTGTGCAGCGTTCTGTGGACCGTACAAGGTACGATGAGAACGAGGACCTCTCGGACGTGGAAGAAATTACCAGCATCAGGAGCTTCGGCCTAGAAGAAAAGATAAACAGCGGCTCCTACAATGTGGACTTAGACGTGGATTAAGCTCAAGGCCTCAATAGCGACTGTGCTTTTTGTTTAACTTTCGTTGAAAGAACGGCACGACTAGAGTGGGGAACGCCTGTGCGGTATGTGAATGGGGCCTTTTGTCGTAGGTTTGTTGTTATACGTAAATGAAAGGTCATTTATACAAGTCCACATATATGAATGTACCAGTCTACCAACTCTCCTCAATAGGAGCTGGCGCAGTAAAAAAAAAAAACAAGCCCTCGGCATTGCGGGGCGGGGGAGCGGATTCTTTTGAAGTCTGATGCCGAGGCTCACAGGCTGCCAAATGGTGTGCAAGGTGCACGCGCTCACATACATGCACTGTAGGCAATCCGCCTTTGGATGCATTTTTGAGAGCCCTTACTTAAGCCTCGCTGAGAACGCATGCGCGTTCGCTCAGCAAGACCTAAAAAAAGATGAATGGCACAGAAAAATGGCTAGCTGAGCAAACATATTAGGTGGCCAAGTTTTTCTAACTTTCTATTCCATTGAGAGGGTTGGACACAGGATACCAAACAACGATCAGGAAAAAACCTGGAGTAGAATTCCCAATGACAGATCAAAACATTCAGAAAATCCATCACACAGGATGAGCAGCATTTAACTCCAAGCTGGACTATGGTCAGGATGTCGGATTACAAAAACTTGGCCATTCAGAAAGATAGTTTATAACCTTATTGGTTTTCCATTGAAGATGTCCTCAAACTTATACAAGGTTACCAAGTGGGATCCAAATGAATATTATTTGTTTTGTCGTACTGGAGGACTCCAGAACAACGTCTGATAGAGGATGAATGTTAGCTTGAAAAAGCACTGTCTTTCCTTTGATCCGTCCAAGACTACTTTCCACTTTCCTCACATGTTACTACAACAGTCCTCTGCACTGGCAACTACCTCTTTAGCTCATATGATCACCAAAAACACTGAACATGACTTTCTTGCCAGGAAATTTTAGTCCAGAAAACATTCTATTTTACATTCTCTTATAGCCTTAGTGCCCGCCGTGGCGAGCTCTTCCGGCCATTAAAGGCTCACTCCAGCGTTCAAGGGTCGAAGGCGATGGCCTTTAATGGCCAGTAAACCCCGATACATAGGGCTCTAAGGCTATTAGAACATTCCACACCTAGACTGCAGAATGTTCTAAATAGTAAAAGAAACGCCTCAAGGAGCCAGAGGGTATTGAAATCCCCTTGAGTTCCGTGAGGTCTTTAGTTCACAGCAATAGCTGTGAACAGGCATTGGAATATTGGAACTCCGAGCTTCTACCGACCATTAGAAGCCCTGAGCTCTCCATTGTTTTCAATGGAGCTCCCAGCACTCCAATGTGCTAATATTGGAGCTTGAAAATAAAACCCCAGTCTCCTTCTTCAAAGTCTCTGTAGTGTGCATTGGAATGAACATCTATCTATGGATGTCCAATAATTACAGTCCAACTGATAGGGGGTGGCTAGCTTCTACAAGCCTGGGTCATATATTTTTTAAGTAGGTATATGGTCCTGTAACAGCTTTGGGTTTTGAGAAACAGGCTTGTTTGATAGTGCTCCAAAGCTAACTGAACGACTCCCAGTAGGACAATAACTGTTCCATTGTACAGTCCATACTCCTAGACAGAATGAATAATAATTAGCACTGTTGTACGTCAAGTCATATAGAATTTTATCTGGGATTTAGGGGGTTTTCCCACAGCAAGATTTTAAAGAACGTCAATGCTGTTAAAATAAATGAAATGTTTTTAACGTACGTTGCGTCAGTTAAACAGATTAAAATTGGCTAACGCTTTCAAGGAGATCGTAAATCAAGTGGAGGCAAATTGTTCATTTAAAAAGGATGCTGGATAAGTACTATAAGTTAAAAAGCTATTGGATTTAAAAGTCATTTTTAATCGGCAGGATGTTATCAGGGATTGTTCTCAGAGAAGATTTGGGCAAAAATAGTGGCAGCAGTGGGACATTTCAAAGCATATTGATATAAAAAGATTGGTCAAAACTGAATGGCATTTTAACCCAGTAATGTAGACTATTACTGTATTTTGGGGGTTTTTCAAGACATTTGGGGATGTTGGAGGAGAGACTAAGAACAGTAGTTCCCAATTGCAAGTCTCGGTGGAGCTCTAGTGAGCAGAAGGGGATCTTTAGTCATCTTTTCAGAACACAATTATTAAGTATTTCTCAATTCCCCAAAACATAGGTCATACTATTATAAAGGTTATTTATGGGCCAAACCTTTCAAATGTGGTTAAATATGCCACCATGTAAATTACTAACATGTCTTAAAGCACGAATGTTAACTCTTTCATTTCGGCATCACGCCCTCATTTTGAATTTGCTTTTGGTACTGTTGGTGAAGATCTTTGAAAACAAACTTTATTTGAATTAACTAAAGTACACCATAGTATAACTCTTCATGTTGGCATTTTTATGTAGCAGTAGCGTGTCAGATCAGTCAGAAGATAACCACCTAAGAGGTAAGAAAGTAACTTTATTAATACAGAAATGTTTATTTACATCACCAGGTGTCCCTTTCCATTCGCTGAACCCTGTGCACTAAAGTGAGATAATGACAGGGTGAGCATAGGTAACTTCCCACATAACATAACACTCCATCCAAGGAGTATTTAGTATATTCTATTTGAATGACTAAATGATCAAATCTGTAAAAGTAAGGACGTATCTGTTTCTAAAGTGGTCACACTGCTACGTTATAGGTTACTCACTATGACCGCCTTTTAGCTCTCCTGCCTACATTTTGTAATGCCCTGAAGGAGGTGGACCTGCAACTTCTGTTAGGAAGGCTGGTACTGTTTTTGCAATAGTGGAAAGCCCAAAGTAAACAAAAATGGGAAGCTATGAGTTCTGCTGTCAGCTTTCTCTTAACAGCTGCCCATCTCTCTAACTGCACTTATTGGCCCTTATACTGTTATCTCATAGTCATTATCATTTCTCGCCATAATTACCGCCTTGGCAGGATTTCAAGTTCATAAGCCGCAAGACTGGGCTGGGCTTATAGATACTTGGGCCTGGTCCAACTCACCACCTCCCTGAATACGCCCAAGATTACTATTAGACCTTAGTCTTATGTACTATGCTCTGCGGCTAGTATGGCAAGAGTTGGATTTTATTCAGGAATAAACATCAAAATCCAATGAATAAAAATCTACTTTAAAAGGGAGGGGGAGATATGATTCCATTACCAGATGCTGCCAGCCATAGAAAGTTGAACAATAAGACACACTAAACAATTAAGAAAGCATTATTAGTATTATAGCAGCATGATGGCGTCAATCATGTTTACAGACTTACTATTCCAGTCTATAGGTCACATAAACGCCAATCATAAGCATCACTTCACTTTATCCGTATTATGTGAAATCATAACAGACAGACAAAAACATTTGAGAAGCCAACCGACCCGATAGCTAACCACAAGGGTACTCTAGTTAATGATCGATGTCACCACGCATGGCGCTGATAAGCACCACTGAAAGCAACATGCAAAAACACTAGACTTCGTAACGGGCCTACCCTTGAACAGAAAATAAATGTTGGAAAAAACCACCTAAAACATGAAATGCATCTATGATACGGCATGAAATAACCCAGTAAAGAGTTTAAATATGAGCATTAAAAAATAGCTAAAAGCTGTATAAACAGATTGCTGCTGCACAACTTTGTACGAATCAGCACTTTCCTGGTTACTTGAGCTCCGTTTTGAATTGTCCAAGGTACAAACACGGGGAAATATGGACCCAACTGCTTACCTATAATGTTTGAATAATGAAAGCTTGCTTCAAGGGCACTTCAGAACTATTTAAGCCCTTGCATATCCCTGTTACCACGTTCCCACTGACAATACCATTTTGCAAAATAGGCAAGGAAGCAGTATTGTAAAAAAAAAAAACACACAGTTACGTATCAAATAACTCTTACATGAGCCTCCTCCAGATCCTCAGAATTATTTATTGTTTGTTTAAAATGCACCTGCAAATAAAACACTGCTTCTGAGGGAGGCACATTTCTGTACTAACATGACTTAATATGATACTCGGTGCTGCTAGAAAATAATAATATATATAAATAACGGGTCATGCAACTGACATTGCGGGAATAAACTACACTGATCCATGCTTTCAAATGCCATTTATCTTTCTATTGCAAGGGGGTGGGGGCGGGGAAAAGAAATGGCATTTGAAAATATGTATCAGTGCAGTGCAGTTTATTCCAGCAGCATCAGTCGCATGACGACTTTCGGAAGGAAACCTGCCTTTGTCTCAATACAGTTCGCCATTTTGCAAATTCTTAAGTAATCACGAGCTCAACAGTGCATCAGGGCCGGCCTAAGGCATGTGCAAGCTGTGCACCTGCACAGGGCCGCCAAACCCCAGGGGCCGCCAAGCCCATATATATCCTTAGATACATATTTGCGTGGCAGGGATTTGGCGGCCTCGGGCCCCCTACCTACACTCCCTGCTCAGGGCCTCCGTGAGCCTAGAGCCGGCCCGGAGTGCATAGTAAACATGGGGCAACACACTTTGTCGAAAGTAATAGTATTCTTGTGTCGGAAACAGAGCGAACATATTGCTATTCACACAAGCAATGGTTAACATATTGTACATTTCTAAATCATGAATCACATAACTTTCTTGAAGGCGAATCCCAAATTCAATCTTATTACGTGCACTCGTTTTTTGGCCGCAATAATGCACCAGTGGGCAAGTTAGCCCAACAATTCAGTCTTTCGCATTCATACGATTAAAGGGTTCAAGAAGTTTGAGGTGGATAGGATTAGCAGGTTTGAGAGCAGAGGTTACAGGAATAGTACACTTGAGATTGAGGAAAACAAGGTGGCTAAAACAAAATCATCCGATCTCAAGGCATAACCCTCATCTCCTATACCGCGGCTCACAACTAATGCTCTCCCTGACGGACAAGTCAGCCACCACCAGAGCCAACTTAACCAATTGCATGACCAAGGTAGCTGAATAGATGAGAACAAACTGCCTGAAGCTCAACTCTGGCAAGATGGAAGTTCTGGTCTTCGGAAACAGGACCTCCTCGTGGCACGCCACCTGGTGGCAGATATAGCTAGGACCAACACTCACCAACCACACCAGAAATCTGGGAATTAGCCCATACAAGCAGCTTAACATGACGGAAAAGTTAACGCAGCAAGCGCTGCCTGCTTTCACATCCTATGTATGCTACAAAAGATCTTTAAGTGGCCGCCACAGTACACCAGCCGCACCGTCATGCCGCAACCACATCTCATAGAGTTCCACTAGCTCCTCATTTCCAAACGCAGCCAATTCAAACTCCTCACGCACGCACCCATACAGAGCGTTGAACAACATTCAGCCAGCATCCCGGAATAGCTGCATACACTTTCACCAGCCTGCTAAACACTTCCGTTTAACCTCACTCTCACCACACGTCCCGCATTCACGAAAGCAGAGCAAGAGGTTGCGCATCAAAATATGGAGTCACCGTCAACAACACATCAGAGCCCCTCCTCCACTGTATCTTTTTCTCCTCCACTTAACTTTTGGTTCCAACTGGACGGATCTGCCATTAGATTCATACCACTGTTAATGCATAAATAATGCTATTCTACTTACCATAAAAGTAAGAAGTCAAAGTTACTAAATTCCCCCAGGACACTGCAGGAAATACCATGTGTGCTGGTAATATCAACATTTTTGAGTGCTTTTTCAACCCTCTGATTTGGATCTTTGATGTGGCGAGAGGCCTGCTAACCAGTAGTAAGTGCTGTAATGCAGCGTCACACTATATGACGCCATATCCTCAGGGTGGATGGCCAGCCAATTTCAATTGGCTGAGTTAGGAGATGTGATATAGAACATGTTAGTTATATTACACTACTGGGAATTTGGCCAGTGCTGACAATTCGAATGTTTAATTGCAACAAAAAAAAGTCACAAGAGGGTGCGGAGCTTTTATGAATTAACTTGCCTCTGTTAGGAACTTGTGAATGGGCCTATTGCTCAAAACTTTTTCTATAAAGGACATTTTCAAACGGTCTGCTGTAACTCCCTGCAGGATACATGTGCGTGAAAAGTATGTGAATTAACGCTAAATTCAAAGCCTTCTTAAAATATTTAAATGACTGTGTTCACACTTTTCCTGATTGCCCAATCTAGGTGGGCCTACCAGTTGTATCTGCCACTCCTCTTGTGCTCCCTTCCCCTCTGAAAACATTCTAGAGACATGACTGTACAACAGACAGAAAAAGTAATGCATATTCCTAGGTGTGGAATGAGGTTTCAGGTGAGCCCAGGGCACCTTGTCATTGGTACTGTGTGAGTAATGCTTGATGAATTTACATAATGATGATACTATAAACCCAAGGGTGGCAGCAGCCACGTAAGAAGGTACAGGTGTCAGACTGGATCCAGAAAATCTTTAGCAGTACTCTACATGCCGGTAGGTGGCATTAAGCAACTGTGCACCAAAGTCATTCAGCTATGGAAGGGATATGCAGTGCCGCATATAATCACCAACTATGAGCACCAATCTCAGTTGTTTTCTGGACAATCAGACCTCCCCCAGACACAAAACCGATTTGCAGGTTAATTGTCACCAGTGAGATCTCCAGACAAAAGACATTTTTAGATGAGACAGGAGCCCAATTCACAGGACAGGAGCCCAATTCACAGAACAGGAAGGTGGGAGGGAGGATCACTGATAAATCAGCGGTAAGAGCAAGTTTTCAACAGAAAAAGCGTTTCCGAAGTTATATAATTCGTTTTTCTGATGGATACTTCTAACCACAGATTGCTTGCCTTTTAAATAGATGCTAAAGGCACACCCCACCCTCCCAGTGGTGAATCTGTGAACTGGCTCAGGTCAAAAAGTCCTGTAAACTTCGGAAAAGGCTCCCGGCGGTCACTCAGACAGTCTTCCGGGTGTGGCGTGATGCGCTCCGACGCATGGGATGGTGTAACAGGCTGACGGGGGAAACCCCGCTGTGGCACAATGGAAGACTGCCGGCATTGGCTTCCCTGCGAGGCTTTGATGGCTGGGACACTATCGGCGTCTCAGCGCTGGGCCACGTCATGAAGGGCTCGGTCCTCAAGTCTTTTCAGGCTCTGCGGGATGAATACGACATGCCCCAATCCCAATTCTTTCGATATCTGCAGCTTCGACACGCCCTGACCCCCGTTATAGCGGACTTAACTTCTCTACCAGAGTTCAGCCCCCTTGAGGCTAAATTGTTCATGGGGGAACTGGAAAAAAAGAAAATATCTAGCATATATCAGACGCTGGTCACCCACTGTTCCCCCTCCCTTGATAAATTGTGGTTGGTGTGGGAAGGAGAGTTGGGGAGTATGGAAGAGGAGGACTGGAGAGAAGCCCTGGAGGCCCTTAGGGGAGCAGCGATTGCGGTGCACTTTATGTCATTTAAGTACCTCCATAGGGCGTACTACACGAGGGAACGACTGTGGAGGGCGGGACTGATTGCCTCCCCGGAATGCCTGAGATGTGGATGTGCAGTGGGCTCCTTTATTCATACGGTGTGGGAGTGTGTGAGACTGCAGAGATTTTGGACCGGAGTGTGGAAGTGCCTGGAGGAGGTGCTGGGCTGGGAACTCCCCCGCTCGCCGAAGTTGGGCCTCCTCCATGTCATGGAACAAGTGGGGGGGAATTTGTACAAGCGACATCTGCTCCTCTTGGGCCTTATAGTGGCCAAGAGAGATATTGCCCGGGCCTGGAAGGCTCCCAGAGCCCCACTGCTGGAGGTGTGGAAACGGGGTTTGGACTTTAACATGGGACTAGAACGTCCGATATTTGAGGCTAGGGGGTGTCCCGCAAAACATTTTAAGATCTGGAAGAAATGGGATGACTACAGAGGCCTTCTGCTGGACCCCCCGGAGCCTCGGGCCACGGAGGCGGATCGCGTCCAGACTGCCTTTGGGTGAATTGGCTCACATGCAGCTGTTGTGGTTGCTAGGATCCTCTAGATGGACAATGTAGACACCGTGCGGGGTGGAGGGAGGGCACCGGGTGGGTTAGCGGAGGGTGGGAAAACGGGGGAATATTAGCTGACTGTATTTGAATGTGATATTTTTATGTGCACGCTGTCTCTCTGAGTTTTAGGGAGCGGTGGATTATTTCTAGTATGCTGTCAACTGCCAAAACCTAATAAATGTTGTTCTGAAAAAAAAAAGTCCTGTAAATCCGAGCGGGCAAAGTGCCCGTCTCGACGGATCTAGCTGTCCAAGCAGTATTGTTTCAGTTTCATGAATGTATGAAGCATGGGTCCTTACGCATTCTGGCGGTTGCTTGTTGGTCATAGCTTAGCAGGATTCGATACAGGCCACGATCGAACAAGAGAAGGGACTCTTCTGCACTGTCTTGTCCTTTTAAAGAGCTGATGGGGTTTAGCATGATCAACATAAAAGCAGAAAGTTCTTTTAAGATTTAATCAATGGAGCCTTTCCTCCTCCTTAGAGGGACAAGGCAGTGCAAACAAAGCCGGAAGGGTGACAATTCGCCCAGCCTGAAAGGGAGAGATCACTATTAGAAGAAAGTAGGTACGGGTCAAGACCAACTTGTCTGGAAAGAAAGTTGTGTATGGCAGGTTGACCAAGGGGGTTTGCAACTCACTCATACATCATGCTGATGTTATGGCAAAGAGGAAAACTGTCTTAAAGCTGAGAAGCTGTAATGGACAGTTTGTTGAGTTTCAAAGGGCGTACTCATGAGGAATGTAGGCACTAGATTCAGACACAAGCTCAATTTAATACTCATCAATTCTAGATCTCTTAACAAACACAAACATGAAATCCATGATTGTATTTTAGACAATCAACCGGATTCTCTATTCCTCACTGAAACCTGGTTGAATGAGGACTCCCCCCTGAGATACTCGAAGCCCTCCCACAGAATTATGGCATCCTCAGATTGGACCGCCAAATTAAACATGGGGAGGGAATAGCCATTATCCAAACATTATCTTTTCAATGCACCTTGGATAGGGCTAACATTGATACAAATTGAAGCAGCCTTCTTCTTGATCACGGTTGCGGAGGACTGCATTGTAAAGGGATTCCTGATTTACCGTCCTCCAGATCCCGCCACTCAGTTTGCTTCCAGCCTAGTGGAGCATCTGATACAAACTGCACTTCGTTATGACAAACTGTTAGCCTTGGGGGATTTGAATTTACACTTCAATAGCCTAACTAATTGTGAAGCTCAATTTCTCTGTCAGGAATTGGCCGCTCTCCTGCTAATACTTATATCCACTCTCCCAACACACCAACAAGGCTATATATTAGACCCGGTCTTCACCAAGTGGTCTAATCTGGAAACTGAACCTCCGATTGCAGTCCCTTGGTCAGACCACCATCTTGTCCCAATCACTGTCCCCTTATATACTACTCCACCTACTGATACTAGAGGTTTATGCATGCCACATAGGAGATGGGCTAGATTTACCACTGCAAGTTTCAGTCACGCCCTCCAGCAGAGTTGTCCTCTTATGGGTAAATGTATCTAGGTGGCTTATAGCTCTGTGAATAAATGGATTACAGAAGTACTGGACAGAGTGGCCCCATGGACCTCCAGTGTCCCGAGCAGGCAGTTAAAATCTGCACCTTGGTTCAATGAAGAACTAAGAATAGCAAAAAAAATCATGTAAGCATCTAGAACGCTTATGGAGGAGGGATTTCTCAGACCCCAAGAAGACTGGATACAAGATGAACTTAAAACATTATCTCTACCTTATACAAAAAAAAAAAAAGGACATGTGCTGCCTATTACAGTGATAGAATAGAGCAAGCAGTGAGCTCCCCATAACAACTATTTACTATCTTTAAAGACATATCTGACTTGCGAGAACTAACTCCTATGGCCAACTCAGTGGAGTGATGTAATCAAATGGTTAATTTCTTTGCACAGAAGGTAGCTAAAATTTACACTACCTTTCCGGATGAGGCACGCAATGGGATCTTCTGTCAATTGGTGTGGACCAACTTGGAGGAGGCTATCCGCCTCTCCAAATTTGATCCACCCTCCTGTGAAGATCTCAAAGGCATAGCCTTAAGTATTAAATCCGGCTCTCCCACAGACCCTACGACACCCAAAATTAGGAGAGATGGCCTGGAGATATTAATACCCTACATTAGGCAGCTCCTTAAACTTTCCTTTGCTGAAGGTGTGGTCCCAAAACGATGGAAGCAAGCAGTTGTCCTCCCCATAAAGAAAAGGCTGGGTGCCAACTCAAGTCAGTCGGAGAACTTCAGCCCTATTTCACTCTTGCCCTATTTCGCCAAAATAGCAGAAAAAGTGGCTAACACTCAATTAACTGCCCACATTAGTCAGCATAGTTTACTTCACCCCACACAATTTGGCTTTAGAGCTATATACTCCACAGAGTCCACACTGCTTCTTACATCTGAGACAATACGCAGACATGTAGATGAAGGCCAGACAGTAGACCTGGTCCTTTTGGACTACAGTGCAGCCTTTGATACAGTATCCCATAAACTGCTCTTACAGTGTCTCAGTGTAGGTGGGCTGGACAAATTGGCACTTAAATGGATGGTTGCCTTCTTGCAGGACCGGAGCTTTCAGGTGGCTCAACTACCACATTTCTCCAAAAGCATTGAGCTGTCCCAAGGGGTCCCTCGAGGCTCCATACTGAGCCCCACTCTTTTTAACCTTTATATTGCACCTTTGGCAAAGATTATGGAACGGTACAGAGTCACCATTGTGTCATATGCAGATGACGCGCAATTGGTTGTCTCGCTGTCGCAGGCCTTCGAGGTAGCAGCCACTAATTTCTCTGCTTGCTTGAAGGACTTGTCATCTTGGATGACAAATAACTGCCTAAAACTAAATGGCAGTAAAACAGAAATTCTAGTGGTGAGGAAAATCTCCCTCCATCTGGTCATCTGATTGGTGGCCACAAATATTGGCTCGCACCCCCTCCCCAAGAAAACAGGTTAAAATCTTGGGTGTGTGGTTAGACTCCACTCCCTCCTTTGAGACTCACACGAGAAAGGTGGCTGGGAAGTGCTTTAGAATCTTGAGAGAATTACGGAAAACTCTGGATGTGCTCCCCACTTCAGCCAGCAAAACCCTAGTCCATGCGCTAGTGACATCCCAACTAGACCACTGCTCTATACCTAGGAGCAACTAACAAATGCCTTCATAGGCTTCAATGCTTTCAGAACGCAGCTGCTCGCCTTGTTCTGATGCTTCCCAGGAGAACCTCTACCAGGAAGGCTCTTGCTGCCATACACTGGCTACCACTTAAGGAGAGAATTCTCTTCAAAACCTTGTCTATTAGCCAACGCATCTTGCAAGAGAAAAGTCCTAGCTACTTACACAATCTACTCATTGCCTACAATCAGACCCGCCTTCTCAGATCTACCGGAACCTATTTGGTCAAGGTTCCTAAAGTTAAGAAAGCTAGAATGGGAGCCTGCTCTTTTAGTTATCTGGCCTCCAAGAACTGGACTGCACTCCCTCTCTTCCTCCGTGCTTAGTCGGTTTTACCGGAAAAAAATAAAAACCTGGCTCTTCCGTGCATAGGTCCCTTCTCTTTTGCTCCATCTTTTTACATCTGACGAGTCTGCCCCTCAGCGCGTTGACACACCAGTTGGTCTAATCATGCGCTTTACAAGCTTGCCTTTTATTATTAGGTAGCACTATGACATCAAGAAAGGAGTAGGCAGAAACATGTGTTACAAACCTTTAAAAAAAACAACAACACGGGGTGTGGCCAAGATGGTGACCGAGTGAGATGTCTCTCCGGCGCCGCTGCCGAAAATTGTCACGCCTGGTATTTATACACCCCTCATCCCTTCAATTCAGGCTACAGTGGGCTTTGGAAGGCTTCCTCCACCAGCTGGTGAGGTTTTTGCCCCAAGCTACACCGGATCCAGGCACCTGGGTTGGGGCTCGCCCCTGGTGGAAAGGCTCGGCGGGGCAACGGCGCTTGCGCGGGCACAGCCTATCCAGTTAATTTTGAGAACAAGCACCAGCCCGCGCCGCCCACAGCCATACACACACATCGAGGCGAGTGGAGCCCTGGCGAGAGACCCCAATGGCAGTAGAGCTCCGGGGGCGGGTCACAGCGCATAGAGCGGCAGCGGAGAGGGTGAACCAGAGCAGAGCTGCATGGTCGCCAGAGGCCAGCTTCCAGCTGCAGGAATCACTGGCAGCAGCGGAGAGACGGAGACAGTGACACCGCCACGCATAGGAGGGAAGCAGCCCTGCGGACGCCGGAGCCTGTACAGCAGCAGAGGAGACCGAGCCGAAACGGGCGACGGAGGACTGATTGACCCGCCCGGTGAGAGGAGAGAAAATAGGGTGCCTACATAGGTGTGGCATAACTGCACATGCAGAGGCACGAATGGAGGAAGGGACCGGTCGACCAACCCTACATCGGGGGCTCACACAGGGTGGTCTTGCTGAAGTCATTGAGGCATGACACTGGGGCAATACAAGCTTGGGCCTCAGCCCAAGCCCTTTATAGGAGCAAACCGGCTAACCCAGAACTGCCCCTCTCCTCTCAACCACAGCGTGGGATACTTCGGGGGCACCGGCTGATGTTCTAGCATGTACCTCATTTACAGATCAGCCTACACAGCACATAGGGGGGCAGGCTGGACGTTATTTCACCTGCCCTTCAGTACTTCACTACACTCAGTCCCAGCTCCACAAGAGGCTACAGTAACGGCTAGGGGTGCATCAAATTGACAGGCACCGCTTCCATAGCGGAACAGGAGGGCACTTCGGTCACGGCCACGCATGCAACAACCCTACAGTTCAGAGGCACGTTGCCAAAAGCAAAGCTAGCCTCCCACCACTGGCACACCTCAAATCCCCTCGGCCTCCAGCAGTATGAGAGCTGCCAGACCTAAAAAGGACCACACACTCAAAGAAATGCTATCAACACCACCCAAGGACCCATCTGGAGATCGATCCACGGCGCAATCTACACACACGAGCCAGGAGGAATAGAGTGCGGGGGAACCGGTTACCCACGCCTTCCTGGAGTCCTTGTTCTCTGCCCTCCGAGACGATTTACAGGAGGTAAATAAAGATCTCTCTATCATCATTAAAGGGCTCAGAAGAGATGTGGAGGCGTTGGGGACAGAGTCTCCACCCTGGATGATCAGGTCAACAACCATGTGGAGGACGTATAGGCACTTCAGCAAGAAATCCTACGGCTTAAGGATCAGCAGCTAGATCTACAAGCTCACACATAAGATCTTGAAAATAGATCCCGGCGTAATAACATTCATATTAGTGGAGCACAATTCAAAGCAGAAGGCACAGACCTCGGGGGATATCTTGTGAATCTTTTCCGCTTCATTTTAGGTGCCCCACCAACCCTTGGGATCAAAATGGACCGTGCACATAGTGCGAGTCCCCAACAAGCAGGGAGCGCCTCCCCCAGCGGACATCTTAGTCTGCCTTCACGATTTCCAGCTGAAAGAAGACACTCAACGCAAAGCCAGAGAGAAACACCCTATCACCTTTCAAGACCAACCTCTGCCACTGTACCAGGATTTGGCTGCCTCCACCTTGCAAAAGCAGGGTACATTCCGACATGTAAAGTGGTGGCCTATTTATGAGGGCACATTGCAAAGTAAAGAGGTGGCCTACTCATGGGGGCACCCCATAAGGCTCATCTTTCGACGGGAGGGTCGACTGCTCCAACTAGGCTCTTTTGAGGAACCCTGCAGGGTACTGGTCAGAGACCCGGCAGTAGACCCCCCCCTAAGGACCACCGGTAGCCACAGCGCTTACAATCAAGCCGCTTCCGCTGGCGGAGCTGGGGTTCGAGCAGAATATACGCTAAATCAGACCCAGACATCATTGCTAAGGGTCAGCAGGCAGCAGTGGAGGCGATAACAAGGGGCTCTGTCCAGCCTCCCCTTGAAATGGGGGGCCGTGGGTTGCTTGGCTTAATGGGTGGGGGCAGGAGAGCGGGGAGTAAGGCAGCGCAAGAACCCCACTTTGGACTTTCAAACTACAGGCTGTAAGTTCACTCTCCTTTTCATTCTAGTTACTATTCTCATGCATGTTTCTTTAATGTGCAGGAAACATTCAAACCAGATGCTTACCACTGTAAAAGGATAGACAATTCCATCTGCGGATGAACCGCAGCGGTACAAGGAAACGCCAAGCAAGTGATGGGAACAGAGAGGTTCCGGAAAAAAAAAGTGTGACCCAGAAGTTGATACGGAGTTAAACTCAAAAATAGACAAAGAATTAAGAACATCACAAATAAACATGAATGTGACAAAAGTGCGTAAAAGTTATGAACCATTAACAATTGTTACATGATATATGTTGGAGGAATAAAGAGTTTATGTATTTATGTATTTAAACGTTTTTATATAGCGCTGGCTAGACCCAAAGGTATCAGAGCGCTTTACAAGGTTTAAAAGAGGAACAAATTGCATATTAACAGTAGCGTGAAAAGGTAAGATGCATGACAATAAGAACAATATGCAAAGCACCGTAATTACATAAAGCACAAGTTACTTACCTTCGGTAACGATATATCTGTAAGAAACAGTAGTTAGTGTTAGATTCTTTACCTTAGAATATCCCCAGGCATCAGACTGGATCCGGAAAGTTTTCGTCAGCAGTACCCCTGCGTGTCGCTAGGCGTCATCTGGGGCTCTGCGTCCGTGGTCGCGATCGCTGGGATGACGTCGGAGTACTTAGACGCCGCCCTCGCCTGCTGACGTCAGTTCTGTACATAGCTTTCCGCACCAGAGATGCAGAGCCATGATAGAAACTGACACTTGTGCCATGAAACTAGGGCCCTGAAATGGATATCTATAACCCTAGATATCGGTTCGCAGAACGGGGAGGATGGGTGGGGCGGTAAGGAATCTAACACGAACTACTGTTTCTTACAGATATATCGTTACCGAAGGTAAGTAACTCGTGCATCTGAAAGAAACAGGTTAGTGTTAGATTCCTTACCTTAGAATAGATACCCCAGCAATACCAGCCCCGGTGGTGGGTCTGCGAACCAAGATCACACCAGAAAGTCCTAGAGAACGGAACGGCCGAAAAAGCCATCTCTCAGGACTTGGTTGCCCAGGCAGTAGTGTCTAGCAAACGTCTGCAGCAAGGCCCACATAGCTGCCTGGCAGATGTCATGCCCGACCCAGGGTAGTAGTAGCTGCCGTGGCCTGAGTGGAATGGGCGCGCAGCCCAACTGGAGGCTCCTTCTTAGCCAAGGAGTAGCAAACCTTGATGCACAAGACGACCCACCGAGAGATGGTCCGTTTGTGCACCACCCGTACCTTCTTAGCGTCCACGTAACCAACAAAGAGCTGGTCGTCCACCCGGAACTGGCGTGTGCGCTCTAGATAGGTGAGCGCACGTTTTGTGTCCAGACGGTGGAGCCTCTATTCCTCTTTCGAGGGATGCGGAGGCGGAAAGAAGGTGGGCAAGGTGATGGACTGCCCGATGTGAAAGGCTGTGACTACCTTGGGCAGGAAAGAAGGACGAGTCCTCAGAACAACTTTTTCCGGATGGACAGAGAGGAAAGGAGGTTTTAAAGATAGAGCCTGGAGCTCACTCACTCTCCTGGCAGAGGTGATGGCAACCAGGAATGCAGTTTTAAGAGTCAGAAGACGAAGAGGACACTAATGAAGTGGCTCAAAGGGCGCGCACATCAGATATGTTAGAACAAGATTCAAGTCCCACTGAGGCATTACGAAGGGAACAGGAGGAAACATGTGTGTGATGCCTTTCAAGAATCTATTTAGAACAGGGGACTTGAAAAGAGAAGGCTGATCAGGAAGCTTTAAGAAGGCTGAAATGGCTGAGAGGTAACCCTTGATAGTGCCCAGAGCAGAGCCCTGCTGGGCAAGAGAAAGAAGGAAGAGGAGAACCTCTGAAAGGGGGCATGCCACAAATGTATTCCACTGCAGGCGTATACCGTTTTTGTGGAAGGACGCCTGGCTGCCAGAATCACATCGCAAACTTCAGGAGGCAAGTCAAATGGCCTCAACTACCGCCGCTCAATCTCCACGCATGTAGGTGGAGACTGGACAGGTTCGGGTGTCCCCTGCTGCTGCGACAGAAGGTCCTCCTGAAGAGGCAGACGAATCAGGGGATCCACTGACATGCTGAGTAGCTCGTGATACCAGTATCTTCGTGCCCAGTCCGGCGCAACAAGGATGACCTGGGCCCGGTCTCGCCTGATCTTCTTCAGCACTCTGGGCAGAAGTGGTATGGGCAGAAAGGCGTTCAACAGACCGCAGCTCCACTCGCGACGAAAAGCGTCGCCGAGCAAGTGCCGCCTTGGAAATTCCAACGCGCAGAACTGATGACATTGCACGTTCTCTTCGGTGGCTAGTAGATCTAACCAAGGCTCTCCCCACTGCTGAAAGAGACCTTGCGCCAAGTCCGAGTTCAGCCGTCATTCGTGATCCATCATGCACCGGCGGTTAGTTTGTCCGCCCTGGCGTTCAGGGAACCTGCCAGGTGTTGAACCACCAGGGTGACGCCCTGGTGTTCCAGCCATTGCCAGAGGCGCAGAAACTCCTGGCAAAGGGTCCACGACCGCACCCGCCCTGTTTGTTGCTGTACCAAATGGCGGTGGTGTTATCCGTGAACACCTGCACTTCCCCGGACAGAGGGAAGGAATGCCTTCAGTGCAAGTAGGATCGCCCGCAGCTCCAGAAGGTTGATATGGAGCCGGGACTCCGCCGGAGACCAGAGGCCTCTGATCTCCCTCTCTCCCATGTGGCCCCCCCATCCCAGGAGGGACGCATCAGTCACCACTACATGCTCCAGTTGGGGTAGGGAGCGAGATCTGCCGCTGACCCAATCGCGGTTCATGAGCCACCACTGCAACTGACTCGCAGTGCCCACCGAGATCAGGACGTGGCCGGACAGGTTGCCCTGATGCTGTGCCGACAAACTTCAGGTCCCACTGCATAGCCCACATGCGCCACCTTGCGTGATGCACCAGAAGGATGCAGGAGGCCATCAGCCCCAGGAGTCGCAGCGCCAACCTGACCGAAACTTGGGATAAAGGCTGAAAGATAGGAATCAGAGCCTCAATATCCGGAACCCGCTGTTCGGGGGGAAAAACCCGAAACTGCGCCGAGTCCAGAACCGCTCAGATGAAAAGGAGCTTCAGAGAGGGGCACAGGTGTGACTTCGGCACGTTGATGGAGAACCCGAGCGAGTGCAGGAAGTCGGCCGTAGTCTGGAGGTGGGAGACGATTGTCTGGGGCGAGCCCGCCTTCAACAACCAGTCGTCGAGATAGGGGAAGACTGAAACCCCTAATCTGTGCAGATGAGCTGTGACCATCGCCATCACTTTCGTGAACACCAGAGGGGCGCTGGTAAGGCCGAAGGGGAGCACGGTAAACTGAAAGTGCTTGTGGCCTACCGTGAACCGCAGATAGTGCTGGTGGGCCGGCAGGACGGGGATGTGGAAATACGCGTCCTGCAAGTCCAACGCTACCATCCAGTCTTCTGGGTCCAGGGCGGCCAGGACCTGAGCCAAAGTCAGCATCTTGAACTTCTCCTTCCGGAGGAAGCCGTTGACGCTCCGTAGGTCCAAGATAGGGCGTAGGCCCCCTTTGCCCTTCTTGGGTACCAGAAAGTAGTGGGAATAGCAACCACATCTTACTTCTGGCCTAGGAACGCGCTCGAAGGCCCCCTTGGCCAAGAGGGCCATAACTTCCTCCTGCAGAAGTTTCATGTGATCCCCCGACATGCGGTGGTACTGCGGTGGAATGGCTGGAGGGGTCGCCTCGAAGGGGAGGGAGTAGCTCCCCGGATCACCCACCTGACCGATGTAGTGGTGCGCCAGTGGAGGAGGTGATGGCGAACCCTGCCCCCCCACTGGTATCGAATGGGCCCGAAATGCCAGACTAGGAAGTCTTAGAGGCAGATGCTGCGGGAGCGCTTGCGGACGGACCCTGCCGTTGTCCCCCCGGCACCGACACGGCCGTTACCACGTCCGCAATCGCGTTGGGGCTGGTCCTGTGGCTGGCTGGACGTGTGGGGGCGCCCCTTCCTTGGCCACGAAAGCGGCGAAAAGTGGAAGTTTGCTGGCGCTGGCCTAGGCCCAAGGACTTGGCCATAGCCCTGGAGTCCTTGAAACGTTCCAACACACTGTCCGCTTTGTCGCCAAAAAGGCGACAGCCATCGAAGGGCATGTCCATGAGCGAGGCCTGGACATCCCCGAAAAGTTGGCGTATCTGAGCCAGGCGTGGCAGCAAACCGCCACCGTCGTTGCAATCGCTCTACCCAGCGAGTCCGTGGTGTCAAGTCCACATCTAATGGAGTACCGTGCTGCATCCCGCCCTTCTGCCAGGGCTTGGGCGAGCTTTGTCCGGGCCTCCTCAGGACACTGTGGCAGCACTTCCACAATTGTATCCCACAGAGAGTGAGTGTAACGGCCCAAAAGGCAGGCGGTGTTGACAGACCGCAGCCCCAAACTCTAGGAGAGGAGAACAGTTTCTTCCCAAACTGATCATACCTTTTGGATTCCCGATCTAGAGGAGCGGTTGGGAATGCGGTCTGGGACGAAGAGGCCTGGATCACCAGGCTCTCGGGGGTGGGGTGCACGGACAGTAAGCATCGGGCCACGTTCCAATCCACAGGAAGGCCTGTGAAGAGCTTGGACCAGGTGCCCAGCAGAACGTCAGTGAGGGCTTCGTTAAACGGCAGTAGAGGCTCCGAGGAGCTTGCCTGCGGTTTGAGCACCTCAGTGAGGAGGTTAGTCCCCACGGCCACGTCAGGGAGCTCAAGAGCCAAGGCCTTGTCCGCCAAGTTCAACACCACGCTGTAAGCAGCCCCATCCTCCGAAGCCACGGAGGGAGGAGAGACGAATCCAGTGTCGGGCGAAGTGCCCAGACCACTGGCCTCCTTTAGCTCTTCTGCCCAGTCCTGACTCAACTGGCACTGAAGTGCCAGACGGTCCTCAGACCCTTCCCAGTCCTCCTCGTCATCCATCTCCTGATAATCAGGCAAAAATGATGGAGCCGGGTCGAGGGTGAGGGCCTCACCCATCGGTGCCGGAGACGGCGCCGAGCACGCCGGTCCAACGACGGACACGGACCGGGGCTGAAACTGGGGTCAACGTCGTCCGGAGACGGCGCCGGGAGCGACACCCTTGGGGTCGGCGCCAGCGGAGTAGTCGTGAGGTCGACTGGCGACGGCCTGGATCCAGGCCTGGAACCTGCGGAGCACCCGACGGCGCCGGGGCCTAAGCACCAGACGGCCCGCCAGGGCTCCCAGTCGGACCCACGGGGTCGGAAGGTGCCTCAGCAGGTTCCGACGGAGGAAAGCGTGACCTCATGGCAGAGAGGAAAGCGCTGGGACCGGCGGGTATGGAGCTGGACGCGGCACCTGCGGCTCCGAATGAGCCGCGTGGGCGGTGGCGCCGGAACCCGCGGCCGCATCGCGCAAGTGTCGGGGGAGTCGGTAGAGTGATGACGCCTCTTCGACTTCTTTTTCGAATGCCTCTCCTTACCTGAGGACTTTGAGCCCGACGAGTGGTAGTGGCTCGTCGAGCGGCGATTACTGCGGCTCCGCAACCGGTCCCTCGACTTCCTCCTCCAGCGGGACTTCGAGCCGACTGCCAGAGCTCGAGCAGCTTACGGGACCCCTCCCGTCTAGCCTCCGAGGTCAAGGCCCAGCAGTCGGGGCACGACTTGTCATCATGGTCGGCCCGAGGCAATAAAGGCACCGACGGTGGGGGTCTGTCACCGACATCAGGAGGTGACAGTCCTCGCAAGGTTTAAAACCAGGCATCCCTAGCGACACCGCGAGTCAAGGGTCGACTCGAAAAGTGATCAAAAGAGATCAAAGACGTAGTCAAAAATTGACTGGAGTACTGCTCTTCCCGGTTCTGCGCTTGCTGGTGCGGAAAAAAGAAGAACGGACGTCAGCGCGCAAGGGCAGCGTCTAAGTACTCCGACGACGTCATCCCGGCGATCACGACGCCAATGACGGACGTGGAGCCTCAGACGACGCCTAGCGACGCGCAGGGGCACTGCTGACGAAAACTTTCCGGATCCAGTCTGACGCTTGGGGATATTCTAAAGTAAGGAATCTAACACTAACCTGTTTCTTTCAGATAAAGAAAATAAGGTGTACATTTAGGCTGTAACCAGTAATTGATAGTTAAGCTAGCGTGGGTGGTCAGGGATGAGGGGTGGGTGGTCAGGGATGAGGGGTGAGGGGGTGAGGGGGTGGGGTGAGAGTGTGGAGGTAGGGAGGAAGTGAGGCGGGTGATGGGAGAGGTGATAACATGCGGGAGTAGGCAGTGATTATAAGAGAACTAGTAGGGGGAGGGTGGAAGTATATGTAAGGAAAAGAAGAGGGGGAAAGTA